>NC_057916.1:8750000-10000000 GCF_018873765.1 Telopea speciosissima | reverse complement strand
ACTCTGAGGTTTCCTCTTTTTCTGATCCAGAAGAGATCAAATCTGCTTTTCTTTCTCACTTCTCGAATCAATTTAACCCTTCTGTGCTCAAAATCTCGTTGCTGACATTCCGGAGGATCTTCATTTCTCCAAGGTCCCCATAATCAGAATTCATGCAAAAGAAGTATTGCATAGAATTTCAACTAGAACAGAATTTACTACAAGAAGAATTGCAGAAAATTAATTAGAGCCGTAGTCACTTACTGGAATCAATAAAAGGGAAGAAGATGGAAGAACTACTTAGATAGAAAAACACCCAGGCTTCATACCGCAAGGTGGTTTGATTGGATCAAACACCAATTGATTCCTTGATCACACACAAGGGGTTCTTCACGCATGGAAGGAGCAACAATAACTTTTCATTAATCAAAATTCGTGTACAATGCTGGTCCCCCTTACAAATTTATATAGAAGACTCAAAAATAGACTCAAAATGCTAAAAAGGAAAGGCCTAACCCAATCCTTAGCTACTAAGGTAACCTAATTTGACTAGGAAACTAAAATAATGAAGAAAACTAACTCAAAACAAGACTGGAATTATAGAATCCTAATCCAGCCTAGCCAAAACACTTAATAACAATTAAAATAAAGAAATAAAGGCACTTAACTAACTAATTTCATATGCTAGCCTCTATCCATAGTATAGGCCCATTACAATGAAACCCCATTAGACCAAAGGTCCAACACATATATGGTGGAGGGCAGGTTAGGGAAGGGGAAGATTCTGAGAGGTCTCAGAGTTGCATGGAGGTAGAGAAGAAATTGCGCACAAGAAGAAGGGGGGAGGGGAGAAAACTTGCACACAGCCCTCAGGCCACTCAAACCACAACTCACTCAGTAAGGATTTCATCCCAAAACAAGCTATTTTAAGGAAGAAAACCCAACTAGCAAAGGAAACCTAGTTAACTTGGAAACAAACTTTAACAGGAAACAACCTCCTAAGATTCCTAACGGACCTAACCAACTCTGACACTTGCAAAACGTATCTCACTTTCTAAAATTGAAAGAATAAAATATTATCTACCTAAATAAAATAAATTCCTAATATCCTACTAGACCCAAGACGCAAACTGGACTCGGTTCATCACCATCTGGATACCCATATGGGTTTGGGTCAGTCCAAGATAGTGTATATGTATCAATATATAACCCAACACAAGGCTCATTTCTAATAAAATAAGCCTATTTAGGTGAACTGCATCATTTGTCCTGGTAGTACTTGCAGAGTTGTAGAAATTTGTTAAAATCCAATCTATTCAACTTAGTTCAGGCTGACGATTGGGAAAGATCTTCCTCCGTTGGGAAGTGACTCATCATCTCAAGTTTTAGGTTGAAACTCAAAGAGGGTGTGAAAATCAAACCTGAAACTAATGCTGGGTCCTTGTTTTTTACAAATCTTGTTTCAATAATCCCTGTTCTATGGGACTGATATTGGATGATCTTAAGAGGTCCATGAGTTAGTGAACTTCACCTGAAATTTCAGGTTCTTTGGACTTCAATTGGAAGAATTATTTCACCCACAACTGCTTGAGCTCTACCACTGGTTTAGTAATCATGAATTCATGATTCAAAGGTAGGGGATGAGAAATTCCTGTTAATTACAACGAAGGGCAGAATTGTTTTGACTTACATAAAAGATAAAACCCCTCTTTCTTCAGTTTGATTCTGTTTTTTTTTTCCATTCCAGTTTTAAAATTTTCGCATGTGTCCTTAGTTCTTCAAGTTGTTTCTTTATTAACATTAACTTTCTTGGAATTCTAGATCTGTCCTTTTTAAATTTAATTACCTTTACGTCCTTGATTTTTTCCTTTCCGAAAAAGGGTCCCACATTGTTCTCTGAACCTACGGGATTGCCATCGTTCATTGTAATTGAGTATGTAATTATTTTGTTGGGCCCATAGCTACCCAAATTTGGGGTTATTGAACCCAGGATCACAACAATATGATAGTGCAAAAGTAAAAAATATAAGCAAAGATGACTCGAGAGAACTATAAGTAAGATGGGGATTTTCAGAAGAGATGAATACTTACAGCAGTCTGCGTGAGGTACTTGCTACCAGAAGAATTAAGGTCAGGCAGTTCACTACCGCCATTTTTATCCCGGTGCCGAACTTTTGTGGATGCCTCTAGCTCATCCATACCATTCAATGGTTTCTTCGGTTGAGGCTCAAACTGAGTGGAAGCACTTTTATCCCAATAAGCCTGATATGTAGTATCAGCAGATTCACTTTCAACCTTCAATTTGTTATTGAGCTCGTTAGATTGGACAATTCCTACCTTCTGCTTTTCACTCTCGTTTACTTCCACTGGAAATACAGAAGAATCCCTATTCAAAATTTTTGCAGAAGAACTTTCGAATTTATCATTGCTAGAATCAGCAGACTTCTTTTTGGAAGTCCCCACGGCAGTATTCAATTGATTCTGCCCTTTCCCATCTTGATAGTGCTCACTTATAGCAGGCAAAATTTGAGGACTAGAAGACTTGCTCCCCACCAATGGTGCAGTCCTAGCTGCGGCTTTCATCCTCATATTACCCATTTTCGCATGTTTATTTGCTACTTGCTCACCATCCTTCTCACCATGAGCTTTTATCAAATCTTTTCTTCTGCGTTTCTTTGGTTGGAGGTCAGGAGAGACAACCGGATGATTTCTAGCACAGGAAATAGAAGAAAACAAGAAAGGAACAATCAAAGGTCAATAAAATAATGAAATAATTTATGATAGTCATTGATATAACAATTGATGTGTCCTGGTATGGCAACCAAAACGCACATAAGACACCATACAGAAGTAAAAGAAAACAGCCTCCCCTGCAAATTTTCATGCTACCAATTCAAACATAATTGTCAATAGCTATGACTTTCAACACACTTTTCATCCATTTGACAAGCTCATAGACTCATAGTTGAAACTTATATGAGTAAAGGGTACTTCTCCATTAGATGGCCTGCACAATGTCAGCCACCTGATATTTAACAATGGTTACAACGTTCATAAGCTTTGGTAAAGTGAAACACAAGGCTGAGTTTTCTTCATGGGTTCATTGGGTTGTATACACCTGCTATACATGGCATGGTATCCACCATGTGGATACTTAATTGTCACCCCAGGAGGTTCTACGTGTCCACCACAACAAATTTAACATGCTAGATTATTAAAAGCTTTGAAAAATTGGATTGAAGTGGATGATTTAATCCTGTCTATGCTTCAGGTGATCCACTCTGATACGGAATGGGGTTTGATGTAATTTAGGGTTCAATAACCCTGATTATAGGTTGCTATGGGCCCACCCAGAGTGAGTAACAACTCAATTAAACAAGATAATGGAAATTTTGTAATTAATTGGAAGCCCAGCACTCTGTTGGGAGGGTTGCATGAAAACAGGGGCAGATGAAGGGGTTTTATGTAATTACAATCAAATAGGGATTTACAACTAAATAACAGGAAGTATCATTTTCTTCCTCACAATAAAACCATAAGGTGGAAAGGAGGGTTTGCTTATAATGGCTACAGTCCCTCGACCACGACTCCATTTGATTGGAAATCTCAGGATAAACTCCCCAACTCTCAGTCTTATCGAATCCACCCCACAAAAGGTTCAATGATCAACCAAGGTAAGCAAGAGAAATTTCTGAAATTAGCAGGAGAGGAATTATATAAATCAGTTGATTAGCACATGGAGGGGCGATCTATGCCCAGAATATAGGTCGAACCAATGGATAACCAGGGAGATTGAGCAACTCCTTTCAGTTCGACAGGTAAACAGCAGCATAAAAAAGGAAAGAATAACAGGATTATAATGAAAGAAGAGGGTGAAGATGATAATGAAATAACAAAGGAATGATGGAAAGAAATAAAGGTAAACAGAAGAAGGAAGCAATATAGGAGAGTTGTTAACGCAAGGAAGAGGAATAACGGAAGGAACCTGTAAGAAGGAAGCAACCAAAGATGAACCGAAGAAAGAAGAGGAGAGACAGTACGGCAAGCAGGACTTAATCCAATTAATTTCATTCCAATCTCCAAAACTTGGTGCAATGCTTACATATATAAGGAAAAGAGGAAATAAAGTTTCATAACCTAACTCTAAAACTGAAATAGAATTAAATCAACTCATATCATATCTCCTAATTGCGACCACATATCGAAAGAGATGAGCTCCCCCACCCCCTCACCCTCCCCCACCTCCCCACCCCCTGCCGGAACCAAGTCTTGGTCCTCCCTCTTCACTTCTTCATCTTCCCCCTCGGGTTCTGGGCTCTCTCTCCACTTTGTCAAACCTTCCTCTAATGGTTCCTCAACGTTTGCACTCTGCCCATCCAACCTCCTCTCTCCCGAAATTTCCAAATGGAAATCTTGTCTTGTCAGTCACTTCCTTGGTTCCAGACCCTCCTTCAACATTGTCAAAGCTTCTCTTACTAAACAATGGAAAGCTCAAGGTTCACTGGATACATACCTCTTTGACAATGGGGTGTTCGTTTTCAAGTTCTTCTCCGATGAAGCAAAAGCTCGTGCTCTCGATGGTGCTCCTTCGCTTGTGGGCACTAAGCACATCTTCCTCCGGCAGTGGGATCCCTACATGCAACTCCACAAGGTCGACTTCAGCTCCATTCCCTTGTGGATTGCTCTCCCAGGCCTCCCTCTCCAGTCTCCACTACTGGAGCCAAGACTGCCTTAGTAGAATTGGGTCAGTTATCGGCTTCCCTCTTTACTCTGATGCCCGCACTCTGAAGATGGATTGGCTATCGTTTGCCAGGATCTGTGTTGACTTCTCCGCTGATTGCCCCCCTCCTTCCTCCATCTCCATAGTGGAAGAAGATGGCTTCAGTTTCGAACAACCGGTTAAGTATGATTAACTCCCTCCTCATTGTATCCACTGCAAGAGCTTTGGTCATCACTCTATCTCTTGCTCCGGTAAGGCCCCTCTAGCCCCTACATCTCCGGTGGCCGTCCTTGAAGTTTCTAAAGTAGTTCTTGCTGCCTTCGCTGGCACTTATGAGTCAAGAGATGGCCTCGTTGAGCCTGCTACTTCCGCTACTGAGCCAGGCTCCCTTGATTGCTGCCCTGTCGCCACTGATGCTTCCGCCTCAGATCTTCATGAAGTTCCCTTGGTTTCTCCTCAGCTCCAAGGATCTGCACTCTACCCTGCTCCTTCGGCTCACCCTGCCACCTCGTGTGATCCTAGTCGTGGCTGGAATAGATCCTATTGCCGTCAACACCGCTGTTGTGTGCCATCAGACCCTGGTTCTCCATCTAGTAGGAGCTATCGCTCCCCTACTCCCAAGACAGTCTCGGTCCCCAACAACAAAGCTGCCACATCGTCTGACCTCCTGGCTCCCCCTGCTGCCCCTGGTACGAGGTCTTCTCTCCAGCAACCTTTGTCGCAATCGCAATCCCTCTTCCTGATGGCTCCCTTGGCCCGAAGGCCTGAGTGTTCGAAGTCTCCCATTGGTGCGCAAGCTTCAGGCTAGTCCAGGCTTTCTGATCCTCTGATTACAAGACTCCAAACCTGTCGACTGTCGCGGGCCTCTAGTTTGTCAAAGTGCTGCCAAAAGATTCCTCAATCGCACCGCCACTGCCACTCTCTGGAAGGTAACCTCCCCTCTACTACCCCCTGACCTTTTACACCTGCAACCTCCGGTTGTCCCCTCTCCCTTTGCCCCAGCTTCAGACCCTTTCCTCTTTCGTGAAACCCCCTCTGTGACGTCCTCTCGTCTGCTTCCACCCCTGCTCCCAACCCCCTATCCTCGTTATAACCCCTCCGACACCCTCCTCACTTTTAACTCTCCTAACCCATTAGTTAACCTCAGTCATCTTCCTAACCCTCGAATGAGCTGTCCTATTGCTCTTGGGCCCACTCATGGCCCTGCGAGCCACTTCTCCAGCACCGCCCCTAACCCAAGTTCTAACCAGGCCACTCCGTCCCACTCTAGCCCTCCCCTGACCCACACCATGACCCCATGTCCTAACCAGGCCACCCCTCCCCACTTTAACCCTCTCCTAGCCCACACGCTGACCCATCATCTTTCACCCACCCAACCACCGCATCCCCGGTTTCACCCTTCCTTCCACTAACCCCTCCTCCCTGACCCAGTTGAACCCTCTCTTCGACCCAACCTGTGACCAACCCCACCTTGAACCCGTCCCCTTCTCTTGGTTTACCCTTGGTTCTTTTGTCCGTTGTGAATTCCCACCCCCCCTTCTTCCAACCCCCACTTTAATGCGGCCTCTATTGGCACTCCTCCTTTGGCTCCCCCTCAAGTTAGGAACCATATTATTGCCTACTCTCGCAAGAGATTTCGAAGCCTCCCACCTCGTGTATCGTCGCACAACCCCATTTAGTTTCCCATGTCTATTGGCCTTATTTGGAATGTTTGGGGTCTCAACTCCCTGCCCAAGCAAACTGAGATCAGATCCCTCATCAAATCCTCTAAAGCACTCCGTTCGCCTCGGTTGCGATTTCTACACCAGCCCCTCCATGTACTACCAGAAATGGACCGACTAAAGTTCCTTCACCAGTTTTTTTCGTGAACCTATGACTACAACAACAGGTTCCGTATTCGATCGTACACTCGTTCGGTTGGTTGATGCAAAAAACTCTAAGCATTGGCCGCATTTGGATTCTTTGGGACCCCTCAAAAATCCTCATTTTCGTCTCCTTCTCCTCCTCCCAAATCCTCCATTCTCAACCCATCCTCTCTCTCCCTCCCTCTCAGTTGTGTATGCCCTCAATAGAGCTGTTGGAATGATCTCTCTCTCCCCAAAACTAGGATTGGGCACCTCCCTTGGGGTGTAGGAGGAGATTTCAATGTTGTTCATTATGGCTCTGAAAAAATTGGTGGTCGTCCCCTTGATATCCCCTATGTCAATGCCTTCAATGATTGCATCAATGAGACTGGCATCAATTATTTACGTTGGTCGGGGTTCCCCTTTACCTGGCACAATCGGAGAGTGGGCCCTGATCGGATTGCCTGCAAAATTGATCGATTCCTCATCAACGACGCTTGGCTCTCCTCCTTCCCCAATTCCCATGCCTCTTTCTTCCTTCCTGGTTTGTTTAATCACAGCCCCTGTCATCTCTCATTCCCTTTTCCTTCCCATCATCCGCGAGGCCTGGTTCAAGCCGGTCCATTGTTTTTCCCTTCCCCTCCTTGCTTTTGCCAATAAGTTGTGCAACACCAGAATTGCCCTTAAAGCTTGGAATTCCTCCTCCTTAGGAAATATCTCCTCTTGGCTCTCCTCTTGCCGCTCCAATCTCTCCCTTATCCAATCCCAACTCCAGTTGGATTTGCTCAACCCTTCGCTTGCTGAGGAAGAGAAAAGACTCTTCTTGAGTTATCTTCTCTCTCCTCCCAAGAAGAGAGCTTCCTCAGCCAAAAATAACGCATTAAATGGCTTGAGCTTGGAGACTCTAATTCGGCTTACTTCCATCGTTCGTTAAAAGCCCGCTCCAACTCTAACTCCATTACGAGGGTCCTGGCTTTTGATGGCTCCCCTATCACCTCAGTCCATGGCATTAAATCCGAAGCCATCTCCTATTTCTCCTCTCTCTTCTCCCCCACCCTTTCCCCCACTCCCCATCCCCCATCCCCCTAACCTCATCAACAAATTTGTTCTCTTGGATTTCCTTCAATCCATCCCCTCGAACAATGAAATCCAAAAAAAAAAAATGGTTCTCTCTCATAAGTCTAATCGAGCCCCTGGCTTTGATGGTTTCAGTATGGGGTTCTTCTCAGCCAATGGGGACATCCTCAAGGATGATCTCATTAAAGCTATCCGCAGTTTTTTCTTTAACCCCAGCCAGCTTCGGCACATTAATCAAAGTTTCCTCTGTCTCATTCCCAAAAAAAGAGGGTGCCTCTTCCTTGTCAGATTTCAGGCCCATCTCCCTTTGCAACCTTCTATACAAATTCAGTGCCAAAATTTTAGCTAATCGTCTTCAGATAGATATTCACTCTTTGGTCAGCCCTAATCAATCTGCCTTCATCTTCGGCAGAAGCATCGCTAACAACATCCTCCTTTGTGCAGAGATAGTCCGGGGTTTCGATCGCAAATCGCATTCCCCAGCCCCCCACCTGAAGATTGACATCCACAAAGCTTTTGACTCCCTTCGTTGGGACTTCATTTGCGATGTCCTGACTCAGATGTCCTTTCCCCTGACTTTGTCCACTGGATTCATTCTCGCATCTCTTCCACTTACTTCTCAATCATTGTCAATGCTTCCCCTGCCGGGTTCTTCCCCTCGAGAGTTAGCATCCGCCAAGGTTGCCCTCTCTCTCCTTTCCTCTTCTCCCTTGCTCTTGAGGTCCTTGCTAGGAGCATTCAAGCCAAAACTGACCAGCATCTCATCTCCCCCATCCCCAAGTGCAAGAACCTCAATCTCTGCCACCTTGCTTTGGTTGGTGATCTCATGATCTTCTCTAAGGCGTCCCCCTCCTCTTTCTCCTCAATCATGTCCTCCCTCCATCTCTTTGAGTCTCTCTCAGGTCTTTGCATCAATCTTCTAAAATCGCAAATCTTTCTTTCGAGGGTCTCTAAGCATGACAAAGCAACCATCCTCCGCTTGACCGGGTTTTCTCTTGGGTCCCTTCCTGTGAAATACCTTGGTCTCCTCCTTATTCCTGCTAGGCTGGCTAGGCACCATTGTACCCCTATGCTGGACCTTATGCGTAAGAGGCTTCAACTTTGGAAGGGCAAATTTCTTTCCTATGCTGGTAGGATTGTTTTGATCAAATCTGTCCTCCAATCTTCTTACATCTTTTGGTGTGGTATCTATGGGCTTCCTCAGTCCATAATCAAAGTCATGGAATCTCTTTTCTGTGCCTTCCTTTGGAAAGGCCAAGAGACCACCAAATTCCTCCATCCGATTAGCTGGGAAGCAATCTGCCGCCCCAAATCTGAAGGTGGTATTGGTATCCGTCATATCCGAGACTACAATACAGCAGGTCTTCTCAAGTTAATCTGGAAAATCTCCTCCAAGCAGGACTCAATTTGGGTTAATTGGGTTTATTCTCATCTCCTCAAAAATAATTCCTTCTGGACTGTCCCCAGCCTGCTGACCCTTCCTAGGTTTGGCGGAAAATCATCCTCCTTCGTCCTCTAGCCCTCAGTGCCATCTCCTGTAGGATTGTTGACGGACTCCTGCTCCCCCCTCCTCCTTCCCCCCCGTCTCTCCTAGGTCTGGGCCTCTCTCCACCCCTTCCCCCCCCCCCCACCCCCCTCAGTTGGACAAAGTTATCTAGCTCCCCTCTAGGGGTGTCAATGCTAGGCCCGCACCGTAGACCCGACCCCACCCGGCCGTTTAAAGACCGAACCGGCCCGACCCGACAATAACGTGTCGGGCTTCAACCCGACCCGTTTATAAACGGTCGTTCTCGTGCTAGAAGTAACACCGCCGGTGCCCGACCGACCGCCGCTTAAAGGCCCGACCGAGCCCGACCCCCTTTGCCCCGTTTAAACCTCCCCCCTAAGCCCGATTATTATTACCTATTCTACCCCAACCCCGAGAAAATTCCCAAACGTAAACACGTTCCAACTTCCAACTCCCTAACAAGTAACAACCCTGTAACCTAACCCTCCTAAATGACTAACCATTAACCCTAATTATTTACCAAAAAAAAACCATTAACCCTAACTAACCTTCCAAATTCCACTTCTTTTTTTTTTTTTCTATTCAATCTCACAAAATCAAAATTTTAGTCTTTGAGTCTCACACGCATTACGGCCAAATTGCACTTCTTTTTCCTTTTTCTATTCAGTCTTGCAAAGTCAAAATTTCAGTCTTGGAATCTCACAGAGTCACACGGAAAGGGAGAAAAGAAGAAGAAGAAAGACGGAGAAAGAAGAAGAAGAAGAAGAAGAAGAAGAAAGAACGGAAAGGTAATAAACTAATCATGACTCTATTAATTTTTATAAAAATCTATTATTCTATTAGATCGTTTTGTCATCTAGTATTCTAGTTCTTTCACTTTTTAGTTTTTATCTTCATCTCTCGACTCTCTCCCACATGGTTCTAAATGCTACACCTTTGTATCATGATCCATCATATGCTACACCACATGGTTTATATTTTGTTACTTTTGACGTTATAGTTTGTGGACATGGGACATAGGAAATGGGACATGAGATTTTCCTACATTACTTTTATATTTTGTTATATTTTTTTTTTTTTAAATAGGACATGGGACATGGGACGTTATAGTTTGTGGACATGGGAAATGGGACTGATATTACTTTTCACACCGTTTAGTGCCCGTTTAGAGTTAAATAGGCCATTAGCCCGACCGAGGCCCGTTTAAGACCCGTTTACCTTGAATAAGGCTGTCCCGATTAAAGACCGAACACCGACCGACCGAAATTAAACAGTACCATGTCCGCCCAATGCAAGCCCGAACACCTAAACGGTCGGACACGGTGCAGCCTATAAAATTGGTGAGGCCCGACCGAACCCGACCGGTTGACACCCCTACTCCCCTCCCACAATGGTATCTTTACCTCCCACTCCGCTTGGAATTTTGTCAAACCCCATGGCCCTACGGTTCCATGGCACAAGCTTGTCTGGTTCATGGGCCACATCACTAGACACTCCTTCACTGTCTGGAGATCCCTCAACCGTTGTCTCCCCACCCAATCCTTTCTCCTTCTCCGCCACATCCCTGTATCCCCCTCCTGTATCCTTTGCTGGAACGGAACTGAGGACGTCGACCACATTTTCTTTTCTTGCCCCCTAACCTCTTCTATTTGGAAAAAAGCCTTACAGTCCATCTAGCCCCGTTGTAGGCGCCCCCTCCCCTTTGCTCGAGCGTGGCTTTGGCTTATTAGGTCCTTCTCTGGCAGCTCTATTTGCGATACTATTGGCAGGCTTGTGTTTGGGGCGGTTATTTCCCATATATAGATGGAACGGAACCTTCGTAGATGGACCTCCAACTCTCAGTCCCTTGACCTGATTTGGAAAGCCATCTTCTTCGATGTCAGCTCCAGGATTCTCTCGCTCCCTCATGGCTCGCTTCCAGACTCCCCAAGGAACAGGCTCATTGTTGTTACCTGGGGGTTAGATTCTTCTATCTTTCGCCCCCCTAGCTAGGCCCTCTTGGCCTTGGGCTTGTATAGTTCTCCCCCCCCCCTTTTTTTCTCCCCCTCCTTTCTCCTCCCTTCGGGGCTTTGGTAATGAATTTTTTATTCACCAAAAAAAAAACTACAACAAGATAATAAACTTACATAAATATCCCTGTAACCCTGCACATAACTGCATCAGGGTTGGCAGGGACTGATATGATCCCTGGTCCCAATCTTTGAAGCCATGTTTCCTGCTAGCCCATGACTAAGTCAATATCATCAATATCTAACTTTTCAAATAAATAACATAATTAATCAAGAACTGAGTGACAAAATATATAACGGCATACCCAGTGCACAAGGCTCCCGCCACTGTGGGGTCTGGGGAGGGTCATAATGTACGCAGCCTTACCCCCGCTTCACGGAAAGGCTGTTTCGAGAGACTTGAACCCGTGACCACTTGGTCACAATGGAGCAACCTTACCATTGCACCAAGGTCCACCCTCTGAGTGACAAAATATACGACAAGAAAATTGAGAAAAGAATTAAGTATAACATACAAATATGATATATCAGTTTTTTTCTGCAAAAGTTATGCCATCACATTTCTGCTCCTGCACATATGGAAGGAAGAAGAGGTCCGCAGGTAGAAATAAGCCACAAGACATGACTGCTACAAAAATCCCTTAAATCTAACAAAGTGAATACGAGGGTTTTTCTATTATGGATTAGGAAGTTCTGAAGCAATTCTCTCACTTTTTTTATTTGGGTGCTCAAAAGCAACAGAAAAATGAAAATTTGACATATTTTGCTTCAGAATTTCTAAAGAGGTTGCCAATCCCCAGCTCAGACTCCAAGCAACTACTTCACAATCCAACTTTATCAGGAATATGCAGGTCGTGCTTACCACACTCCATGAAAAAATTATTTGTATTAAAAATATAAGATATGAACTTTATCCTTTAGTGTTCATAACTGCAGACAGGACTAACGTAATACCGTTTTTTTTACATTCATGATTGATGAGTTTCTAGTAATTGCCTCCCTTCCTTACCAAACAATATCGTAAGGACCAAAATGCTCCATTCTCTCTGACATCCGACCAACAAAGACTCAAGCCCCCATAGATATCTCTACCCAAAATTAAGCTTTTAAACTTCAGAAAGTATTTGATCAAACAAATAACCATTCGGAGCAAAAAACTAGAAACTAAACAGTTATGAGTTTATGATGAACTAAAGGGCTGTCAAAGCAATGCTAATAAGAAACTCACATGCGTTCCAACTGCCCCCTATTAACAAAGAAACCATTATGCTTCATTGGTGACTTGTCAACTTGAAAATATTCATCCTGCAAAAGAGACCATTGATCATTAGCAATAAAACTATCATGGCAAATAACTTTCTGAAAAAACAAAAAGCCATATAAAACCATATTAGAAATAAATAGGACAGCCAATGGATGCCACAAATGACCAAAGTAATCATGAAACAAACATAATTAAACAACAAAGGAAAAACTAATCCTTAATCATTGTTCTGTGCATTATGTTTAAACTTCCGAAAGAAAAAAAAAATTTGGTGGGGTTGGGATAGAGAACCAGAAAATAAAATTTTTATCGAAATATAAGTTTGAAAGTACAGATGCAGAAAAAACTCAACCTTTCACACACATCAATAAGTTAATTCAGCCTGTAAAGGATTGAACACCCCCCCCCACACACACACACACACACAAAAAAAAGCCACAGCCACAAAGGACTATTACCTTTGCTTCTAATACAGAAGAAAATTAAAAGCTAATCTAGAGACAGTCAAGTGCAAAACTCAGAATCTCAATGCAAAGATTTTCCCCACTCAATTAACTAATTTGAAGCTAACTACTGAGTCCCCTTAACAACCATGCCACACAGAGATCCACAGAAAAATAAGAATCATGATACCAACCAGCTCAGCATCATCTATAAAAGAATCTTCTGTGTCATATTGATCATCATCAGGAACGTTATCAAGTTCTTCCTCATCACTGCTTTGCTTACCCTGAAAACAATAAGTTGTTAGAGTCACAAACCAGGCTCCAAAATAATACGATTTGGGAAAAGAAGCAATCACAAACTCCACCACATACATCAATCAAGATCATAATAATTGTGTAAACTTCAAAGCAAGATAAAAGACCAAAAGGCATTAATACATACCACGTAGAGGCGTTCAATTTTCTCAATCACAGCACTAAAACGATTTGAAGGAGGAGCATCCTTCACGTCATCTTCCACAGGTTGAGCCTTTACAAAATTGAAGCACAATTATGAAAATCATTGAAGAGTTTAACCAAAAGAATCTTCTGAACCAATGTAGGAAGCGACATGCATAAATGACAATATATAAATTAAAAAAACAAGCTAAAACTAGCATCTTATTCATGAAAACACAGACCCATGTGAAGATATGGCATATACACATATATATTTGCTCATAAATTACATAATTCATGCAATGATGAAGATTTCTCTGATAAAATTGATCCAGCTTATGCTTTAAATTGGTTGTCACATGAGCATAAAATTACTTTACTATAATCTGCATATATCCATGTATTTACAAAATGAAGGCAGTAGTTTCTTTTTGTATCCTATACGGATGATCCGATCCGCAAGGACCATGATTGGGAATTGTTTGATCATCTTTTTCCAAGGAAACGAAACATAATCAACTTGAATTTGGGACAGCTGTTCGAAATCTTAGCGAAACACTAGATTTGTTAATGGAGAATACACATTCAAACGGGGTTGTGGGAGAGCAATACAAGCGTCGTGCCGCTAGGCGAAGCGGTGGAGTACCACCCTAGATGGCGAGAGTCTAGTAGCCGAAAGCATAACTAGCTTACAGTCTGACCCAAGTAGCATGGGGGACGTGGAATCCCGTGTGAATCAGCAAGGACCACCTTTGTCAATTCTTTCATTTTTGATAGTCTCAACGATTTCTGATTGTTAACCAAACATATGCGGATCCAATCATGATCTCATATTAAGAACAAGAGATCTTTCTCGATCAAACCCTTTGCCCCTCATTCTTCGAGAATCAGAAAGATCATTTTCGAGTTTAAATTTGTTCATAGTGATTCAAGGAGAGTTTCATTTGTGAATGAAGTTACATGATACAGTTCTTATTATTATTATTACTTTACTCTAGAGTTGTTCAATGAATCTGTTGACTCGGAATTATCCGACTGCATTTTCCAACTGAAATGGAATCGAATCTCTTTAGAAAGACGATCTTTTGTTTCATGGTAGCCTGCTCCAATCCCTTTATGAAACTTTTGTTATTGGGTTAGCCATACATACATGTCACATGAAGACTTCTATCTCCAAGCTTAGCTCAGACGTAGCTCACTTCTTTTTGGGTGTGAAGTAGTGTCAAACCAAAATACCCAACAAGTATTAGCTCTCCCTGAAAAGGAGGTGATCCAGCTGCACCTTCCAGTACGGCTACCTTGTTACAACTTCAGTACTGTTCGGGGAGTCAATAAGCTAATTCCTGTGTACTATATTTAGGAAAGCTAAACAAGTCATATACGAAACGCTACTCTCCTAACTTAGTTAATAGCGGAGCTCTATCAGGGGGAGCTAAAGAAAGAGATCAAACGGAAGGCCTGCTACCGGAATGTTCGCTTACCTAATTGCCTGCCTATCTCTTATGGCTCCACCTGCCTTTTTGATTTCCTCCTACCTCTTCCTCAAGCTCTGTCCCCCTCCTTCCGTCTTTCAGGATTGATTTTAGTACTGGGCCTGGGCGCAGAAGGAATCGTCCCACCGCCTTGAAAACCTACCTCCCTTTCTAACTCCGACTTTGTGTAATATCAATTACACATTGGAAAGAAGTGTAAGCATGCCCGGAGAAGAAGGAATAAATAAGCTACCATCGAAACGCACCATCTCAAGGTTTGGGGAAGCCAACAGCGTTAGATGAGGTACGCTTTAGGCTGGGGCTTACGACTTTCACCCCCGGGCACCGCTAAGGCCTGGTTTTAAGACAAGACAATGAGTCAGGGAAGGCTGGTATGTCTATTTGCCGAGCTGCCCACCTAAACCAGAGGCAGTTTTTGAAGCTATAACAAAACTTCGTAAGAAGGTATCTTAAAAAATCTATAAAGATAGAATTGGGCCTCCATAGAAGAATTGATGTTTTACTACCAATCACAAGTTTCATCTTGGACGCAGTATTCATACTGGAAATTATGATAACCCATTCATAAGAATTTCCTTTCTTCATTCTGTCTTCCTCTACGAACTTTCCAATTTATGGATAAAATAAAATGGCAATATTATGAAGACAATGCATTCTTACGTTTCCACATCAAAGTGAAGTATAACACTCAACCCCCTTTTCTTTCATTTAATGCCTATCGGTGTTCCAAAAGTCCCTTTTCGTGGTCTTGAAGAGGAAGATGCATTTTGGGTAGATGTAAAGTTTTTGCCTCAAGGAGAAATCATAGAATTCTGTCTGTTTTCTAGATTTGGAAAAGTGTGGATTTTCAAGAACGGATATCTTATGATATGTTGGGAATCTCTTATGATAATCATCCATGCCTGAAATGAATGATTCCGTACTACAGTTTGGTGGAGGAACTTTAGGACACCCTTGGGGAAATGCAACGGGTGTCGTAGCTAATCGAGTAGCCCTAGAAGCGTGTGTACAAGCTTGTAATGAGGGACATGATCTTGCTCGCGAAGGTAATGAAATTATCGTTAAGGCTAGGAAATGGAGCCCTGAACTAGCTCTAGCTGCTGCTTGTGAGGTATGGATGGAGATCAAATTCGAATTCGAGCAATGGATACTTTGTAATCCAGTAATTACTCTTTGTTTCCTTAATTGAATTGCAATTAAACTCATTTTGTTGTTTTTTATGTTGAAACATTTTTCTTTATCCATGGCGATGAGTTTTGATGTATTGGGTCTATCTGTATTTATAAAAGCTTTAACTTTCGTGCTTATCCTAAATCCTAATTGTAGGTTCAGTTTATGCATGGCGAAAGGGGGCATTGGAATGGTCTTAGCTCCTGAATATTTAGACAATAAAAAGAACAAAGAAGAAAAAAATGACATTGAAGCAAAGCCGGGATTTGATATATATAAATCGTATATTATATAAATAATATTTAAACTTGTCTTGTTCTGGAATTGGAATCAAAGTCAAACAAAGATATTGAAAAATTGGTGGCACTTATGTTGTGACTTGGAATAAACCTTTCTTTGTGGAGGAAGGGAATAGCAATTTTTTCCTATGGAAGATTCAGAAACAAGAAGATTCAATCGGAAATATCGACAAATTCTTGCGTAGTCCGAGCATATAAAATTTTTAAATGATGGCAATACAATGTAGTTGGACCCTAATGTCGAAATACTCAACTGAACATGCAAAAACACAAACAAGAGCATGTCGACATAATGTAGTATGCAAACACACACACACATAAAAGTGAAGTATGCAAAATATTAGAGGACGATATAAAATTTTTAAATGATGGCAATACAATGTAGTTGGACCCTAATGTCGAAATATTCCACTGAACATGCAAAAACACAAACAAGAGCATGTCGACATAATGTAGCGTGCAAACACACACACACATAAAAGTGAAGTATGCAACATATTAGAGGTCGATGATGCACACTTCTGTGTATGCAACATGGCAAAAGCTATCTTAAGTTTCAAAATGTCATTTTCTTTTATTTTTCAATAAGATAAAGTGAATAATGTTTTCTTGATTCACACTAATTGTTTCCAGTAGCTCAAATCCGGATTCCTCTTGATGTTGAAACACCCTACTACTCGAAAGCCGAAGAAAGAGCCCAGAAGATCAGAGTAGAGTATTGCATATCATACGTCAGGGGTAGACTGAGGAAGTCTTTCATTTAGCTGTTTGAGAAGAGACAGAAGGAAGGAACCCCAAAACCCAGATCTGACTAACAGCTAAAGGTACATAGTTGACTAACGTCGACGAGTCTAGGGTTGAGGGAAGAAGATCAAACCCAGTACAGAAATTTACATGTATCTACGAAATAGAAAAAGTTATACGATATATGAAATAAGAAATAATGGTAACAGAATTTCCCCTAGTGTGTGAACAGTGATGACTTCTCCACTTGCCTAAAAGGGGCCAATAAAATAACTAAAATGGCTCAAACTGAAGGGATACATTTGAATTTCAAGATGCAACCTTAAGTAGACCCACACAACAAGAAATTTCTTGAATTTCTTCAGTTCTGGAAAGACCATCCTAAGCCTAAGAACACCATGTCTCCAGAATTGTCATATCGAAGACCAATACACTAGATAAGACTTCGATGAGTAGATGATGCAGTTAAGATTGAACAATTGGGTGAATTGAGCCTCAGAAGACTTTATTTTGGCCCATAGTTGGGTTCTATAGACCTTAGGATTCTTATTTTTGGGTTTATTGATGTAATGGACCTAATATAAAAGCCCATAAAGTGGGGATAATGTCAGCGCATGGGATTAGTAGGTAAATTGAGTGTTTGAGTTTGATTAGGATACTTAATAGCTAGATAGAATTCTGTTTTGAGTTTATTTACTTTATTGAGTGTATTAGAGTGATTAGGAGTCCTTTTATGAGTCAAATTAGGAATTTTAGAAGGTCTATATATATGTAATATATCCCCTATCAGTTAGAGATGATTTGAGCAAAGAATATGAGTTTTTTCTAAGAGTTTTGGTGCTGTTGAGCAATGCATACGGGATTGGTATCCCAAACCTGATTTCTTCTCTTCTCTTTTGTCCTCTTCTTCTCTCTTCTTCCTCCAAAGAAGATTGATCTCATCTATCTTCCCTCCCCTTCAATAATGTAAGACAAGACCCTGAATAGGTCATCCCAGGCAAGATCAAATAGAAAACCCTCCAATAAACAAGAAATCGTATGAGGAAACCAAGAGAACAATGGGAACTCAAATGATAAAAATTTCCAAAGAACAAGAAAGAGAGCAATGGGATCTCAAAATTGGTTGGAGAAGAATGATGAGATCTCAAAAGAGAACCAAAAGAAAGAATCCCACAAAATTAATAACTTGTTGAAGCCATTGGAGCTGTGATTGAATGATATACTCCCAGAAGCTTGTAGCACTCTTGAACTCAATTTAACAGAAATTAAGGTTTGGAATCAAGAACCAATGGAAAGGGATGGGGGAAGGGAATGGGAAGGTGGGGTTGGCTATCTCAGCCTGGGCATCTCACCCATCCTATCTCAAGATTTTCACAAAGGCTCAAGCCAATATTTCATTAATCAAATTCATGTACAATGCTGGCCTCCTTTACAAACTTATATAGAAGACTTAAAAATAGACTTAGATACGAAAAAGGAAAGGCCTAATCCAATCCTTAACTAATAACGTATCCTAAATTGACTAGCCCGTTTTCCTACTTTCTACCCATATTTTAGGCTCATTAAATTGGCCAATTACAAGGTAAAACCATGGTTTCAAAGTCCCAATACATATATAACCCAACCCAAAGCTTATTTTCAATAAAATAATCCGTTTAGGTGACTTATCTACATCATTTCATCAATCTGATTTCTTCCCTTAACAACGCAGTTGCTTCTTTATCTCAGATCTGATCACAGATTTGATTATTGGGCCTGCTTGCATCTGAGATCCCTAATCTGAATTTTCAGATCGCATCAGTAGATCTATCCTTTTCAAAGGGAGTAAAAGGGCGTACCCAGTGCACGAGGCTCCCGCCACCGCGGGTTCTGGGGAGGGTCATAATGTACGCAACTTTACCCTTGCTTTAAAAGGGAGTCCAGTAGAATATTCTCAAATTTTATTTGCCATCGAGATGGAATTGGATAAAGATGAAAAATAAGTGAGGATGCTTGCAACTGCCGACTCTTTTGGAATAAGCTTACCCGTTTAAAGATTACCAAGCTTTCCTAAAATCCATCTTCTCTCTTCCTTCTTTTTATCATTGGCTCCTAAGAACTCCAATTTATAAGATGCAAGGAGAGTAAGTCCAAGGCAAACCAAGGAGCATTTTCCCAACCTATAGGGCAGGCAAAAAGGCAATTCTGCCAAGCTTATCCCCTTAACCATCACATACACAGTATCCAGGAGAAATGAAACCAAAGCCCCAAACAGCCTTAAAAAATCAAAAGTACATCACAAAAGCCGAGCACTCCATAAAACATGAATGCATCATTTGCAGATTAAAGGTGAAATATGGACCCTGGTTCAGTCATAGAAAACCTTCCAGAAGACCTTCCTCCGCAGCTCTAGTAATCATCCTTCCAAGGCCTCATGATCAAAATGAACAAAATTAAAAGGCAATAGTGTATTCCATTGCCATAAACCCCTCGAGCTCAGAAAGATACCACGATGGATACCATTTATGATTATAGAAAACAGAACCAACAAGTAAAATGATTCCAGCCATTTTTAGCTTTTCATCTTAAACCACATTCCACATAATATAATCTAGAAATATCTAGTTACAGTCATACGCTTTTCCCTTCTCGATTTTATTACTTCTTCCAACAACTGCAACTGCTTCTTTTTCTTTTACAAGTAACAAATTTTATTATGAGCAAAAAGCAGAAGACAGTAAATAAGAGTTCATATATGAAATGACTGCCAAACAATGAATAGCACACTCCAACTGATCAGCAAAATCGAAAAAACAGGGCCAAAACCCCAGACTAAAGAACATGGGCTAAAATACAAGGGAAACTTCCTTACCTCATCTTCATAACCCATCATCTAGAAAATTGCCATAACCCAAATGAAATGAGAACCATATTCTAAGAATAAGAATATGCACAATCCTTCAATTCCAATGCTTAGGAGCTTGCTTTGAGGTTTTTTTTATTATTAAAAAAAAAGTCTATGTGTTACTGTTAACAGGAAAGAATAGAGCTCGATGCTTGGATGTGTAAATGAACATCCAAATCCCTTTATTTATAATAGAAGAGGGGAGAGAAAATTACATAATTGACCCAACACTGTTCACTGTCACTGTTTGCTGTCACTGTTTACATGAACAGTGTCACAACCCCAATTACAATTCTACCCTTGCTCAAAATACTCCCACGGTTATTATTCTAACACTCCCTCTCAAGTTGGAGCATAAATATCAAATATTCCCAACTTGACTAAAATAGGATGAAAGACTTTCCCACTCAACCCTTTAGTGAACACATCAGCCATCTGATTAGTAGACTTCACAAAAGGAACACAGATCGGTCCTTCTTCCAGCTTCTCTTTGATGAAATGTCTATACCTCCGCATCCTTGGTACGATCATGTTGAACTGGATTGTGACCAATGCTAATGGCAGCCTTGTTGTAATAATACAACATCATAAAATTCTCATTAATTACAGTTCTGCCACTCCTTTACAATTTCAAATTAATTACAGTTCTGCCATTATTCTTTATAAATCTTGATTTATCTACTAGTTTGCCATTCAATTTTGGATTTGAGTGCTTCTCTTCTTGGGTGGGCCCTTAAGCAACCCAATTAGGGTTATTCTAACCCGGTTCTGCATTACCATCAAGGCCATAAGTAACAGTAGAAGTATCGTTAGACATTAGGGCACAATAGAAGAGAACCAAGCCAAAAAAAATAACAATATCTTCACACTCAACCGTGGGAACCAGCCCAAACAGGGATCGATTGCTCTTGCTGGTAATAGGAGACACTCCTCCAAAAAGTGGCTGCAGATGATGAGAGGAGAGTGATATCGATCTTGACAGGGTTTGGGGAGAAAAACCAAATCGCAAGAAGCTGTCCAGGTGAAAGAGAACCAAAAAAAGAAAGCTGATGCGGCCAAGAAACAGATCGAGTGCTCCTTAGTTGATGGTGAAACACTCCTCCAAAAATCAGCAGCAACAGAAGCCTAGAAACCCTAGATCGATCTTGTCAGGGTTTTGAAAAAAACCCAAAAATTTAGCTGATATCGATGAAGGGAAGAGGCTGGAAAATAGTAGCTTGTCCAAGAAATCCCTGTTGTTCTTCATCTTATAAGAAAAAAGAATTGATCCTCACTGATAGAGAAGGAAGCAGTCCCTAAGGTGAAGCTTCAAAATCGCAGGTAGGAAGAGGCACAGCTGCTATCGATCTTGAATTAGGTCATCAATGAATGAGGTATTGAGGGGCAGCAACTAGATCCATGGATCACCTCATTAGTGCTGCCCTGTAATACTGGAAGAAACCAGAGAAAAAAAGGAGGAGAAACAGAAAGATGGGAGAAAAAGAAGAGGGATTTGAACCCACACTCAAACCTTCTCTGATACCATGTTAACAGGAAAGAATAGAGCTCAATGCTTGGATGTTTTAATGAACATCCAAGCCCCTTTATTTATAATAGAAGAGGGGAGGGAAAAATTACAGAACTGATCCAACACTGTTCACAGTGTCACAGCCCTAATTACAATTCTACCCTTGCTCAAAATACTCCCATGGTTATTATTCTAACAGTTACAAATATGCTTTAAGAAAAGGGAATTCTAACTTAATTGGAGAGATCTAAACTTAAAGTCCAAACTCATATATAGGAGGTACTTCTATTGTTCTCCATCCTTCATTTTTAATTCAGTGAAGCTTCAGTCCACATCACTAGAGGAAATATTTCACTATGGCACCCTCGCACTTTTGCTACCACATCCTCACACTTTCCAGTTCCCACTGCACTTTGGGCATGTACGTATCAAGAGCACTTTCCCACATCAAGCCTTAAAAGAAAAATTCCAAGCTTTCCTTTCGCCACTCCAAAGCCTAAGAATTATCAAAAGCCTCACTTTTATAAGGTCAGATAGCATTAGTGCATTACGAATAGGTGGGGTCACGGTCGTAGAAAGAATTTAGTATTCCTGCATATCACTAAAAATAGATTCAGAATAAGGTCACCCTTTATATTCTCCTATATTGAAAAATTAGCTAACAGGTTAATTGGTTCCCTTGCTATCGGAACTGATGAGGTTTCATGTTTTACGGAATGGAAAATCCCATTCAAGTCGCTTTTAAAGTATATGTATCATTTGATTATTAAGTGTTCTTCTCTTGACCGACGATTTCGTTGCAATTATTTTCTGATTTTCCTTTTGCCCCCCATTTAAGGGATTACCCTTCTAGCTTAATATCAAACTGCAGAACTCAGGTAACATTACCTGAACACCATATCTGGAAACTGCAAAAGAACGAAAGATAAATTGTGGCTTCTGGGTTCTGCAAAAGGAATGGATTTAACTATGGTTTCTTTCAATTTTCATCAACTAATTTACATTGGAGGAACAGTGACAGATCGGTGTTGGGGACCTGGGGTAACAATCTTGAAGATTCTGTTTAAGCAATGTTCACAATTTCTTATTTCACATGGACATCCAAGAGTAATCTCTTCACTTCAGCCCTACAATCAACCCAGTCTCAGCTCTCTTCAACAAAACCCCACCCTCGAAATTCACTACAACAGAACACCTACAAACTGAAAATCGAACTAAAAGATAAAGCAGCCAATTGAGAGAAACAAGTACAATCTGACCCCAATCGTAAGGGGCATGAACCTCCACGGAATTAAAAGTACTGTCGATAAAACCACTGAAACCCACCACCATACCGACCATTGAAATACCGAAAATCAACACAATGCAGTTTACGTAGTCCCTCCGCCAATAATTTAAAACCAAGCAATAATTAACAACAGAAACAATCAAAATCGAATGTCTGAAACCATACCGGAGCAATACGAGACTCAAGCGCCGGGTGAGCGCCGGAAGGAGCATCAGGCGGAGCAGCAGGAGATCTATTCGCCTTGTTGGCATCCTTAAGCAGCTTCTTCCAAGACACGATGGTGGTATCACCCGGATTGAGCTCCACGAAGAACCCACGCCCATCCTTCGACGTAGAAGCAACCGATGAAGAGGGAGCAGCACTCGTGGTGGCCGTCGTTGCAGCGGGGAAAGACGAAGACGAGACCACCCTGGAAGAACAACTCCCGCTTCCGACCTTCTCCTCCTCCATGGTGCCTAGGGCATTCAAATCGAATGTAGGGATAGCGACATTGAAGCAGGTGAAGATGAAATACTCAAATACCAATACATAATAATGATTCAAAGGAAATTTTTTAGGGCCAAGTAGGATGCGTGTTGCAGAAAACAAAGCATAATTAAGATGGAAAGAAAGGAACTACTGTAGTTATAAACAGAGAGAGAGAGAAGTGCAGCTTCGGTTCTTGGTGTTGACAGCCTACGGGTCTGCGCGGGATACTAAGAACTTGTCAGGCTTAACCGTTCACGAATCCTTTTTCGTCTCTGACTCTCTTCTCCCTTCGGGTCAGAGACTCACAGAGTCAGACTCCTAAAATCCCCAGTCTCCGTTTTTTTTTTGGAAAATTTCATGTACCTCCATGAGGTTTGTATTAATTACTCTTTTACCGGTAAGATTTGGAAATTTTTACACACAACCCCTCCTTTTCAGATTATTTAACAAAAACATTCAGTTCGTTAACTATATACGTTGAACGTTAAAATTGCCCTCATCTTCCCCAAATCTTATAGGGTTTGAAAAAGAAAAAAACAAATGGGATCTGAGGGTTCCCGTCTCCTTGAAAAAAGATGCCCGAGTTCGAGGATGACTGCCCTGGGCCTCTAGCCACCCTGGACAATGCCAGAGGGGGCACCCCAGACTATAATTTTTTTCACCTACGGTTTCCTGCCCAGTACGGTTCCTAGTGCATCTAATAAAAGAGGGTGGAGCCCACCTGGGCAGTGTGTTCAGTCAGGGGTTGGAATGGTTATTTCAATCCCCCCATGAGAGGAACCGCACAATCGTACCAGTCAGTGAACCTCAGGGGATATAGGTCCCCCCCAGACTGGTGGTTGGAAGCCAAGTAACTCTCCAAAGCCAACCCTAAAAGCCCTCGCGAGTAATTAGCTAATGAAGCCTTGTCGAAGAAACGCAACGTAAATCCAACACAAATGGATTTTTCTAACAATCAGATTTGAATAGACCATATTTGAATATAACTCTAACAATCATTTTATGATCTTACTCAAATTTGGAGCATAGGCCATACACCTTTGGGTAATTCAAGCCCTGGAATTTCATTCCTAGATGTCCACTCTACTGGGAGTTACTGATCAATTGAAAACCTACCTAACTTATGCCTGGTTCAGTTATAGGTAATTTTTATCCTTCTTTTTTTTTTTCCTCCCTAATCTATTGGCCTATTGTTGAATGTTTCTAAGAGATTTTTTAGTGCATAATCTTACCCTACAGTTTCAAGTCTAGCAGACTTCATTTGAAATACTTCTCTGTCAATTGGAGTTGAATTTGTTCTTCGCCTCCCTCTTTCTTATCGAGAGTGAGAATCCAGGTCTAGATAATTCTTGACCAGCACCTTGAACCCTTGGTAGTTGCAGAACGACATCTCGATGTGTTTTTTCATCCGACCGTTTAGCTTTTTAACATGGGAATGATTTATGTTTCCATTGTTTGCGTTTCTTCTATTTTTATGACGCGGTCGAGGTAGTTTTGAGTATCCTTAGCGTCTCCACTGCTTTCCATTCTATCATATATGGAATTCGGTGAAAGTGAGAACAGTTTTTTTTTGGAAACTTGTTGATTTGGGGAAGATAAGTTACAAGTTTTTCCAAACCCTAAACAATTTTGGGGAAGATGATGGCATTTTGGTCAATTAAAACACAATTTTAACATTTAACATGTACATGTACAGGTAAGCAAGGTGTTTTTGTTAATTAATTTGAAAAGCAACGGAGGTATGTGAAAATTTTCAAACCTCATAAGTAAGACAATTCTTAAGGAGGTACACAAAAATTTCCCTTTTATTTTGCAAAATCCTTTTTTTTTTTTCCAGGTCTTCGGGGTTATTTTGTTGGGAGAAAGAATTCTACTTGGCTTGTAGGTAGAGTATATTCTATGCTGCGGTTTTCTTATTAAAACAAAACCAAATTAATTAAATAATTCATAAATGAAATTTACTTGTACAGGTAACCGGTTGGTTTACCATAAAAACTATTTAATCATGTAAAGATTCTCTCTCATAAAATCAAGGCACAAAGAAATCAATTGAACTAAACAAGGTAGGCAATAAAAAATTCCTCTCCCCCCCTCTCTCTTTCTTCTCCACGGCTCTTGTACAAATAATTGCTTTTTTTTTTTGTATAAGATAGCTAGCTGTATCTCTTCTAGATTCGCGAGCTTGAAGATCAAAGTCTGAGAAATCCCTTTTAATAGACAAGTTCTTATCATGCTCGTCGTTCGCTTCGTAAGCTCCCTGAGCTGCTTCATATCCAATAGCTTTCTCGTCACCAAGCACCTTTACCTTGCAGGAAGATATAGCTAGCTACCTTATAATAATAATAAAAAAAACCAGCTATTATCTGTACAAGAGACGTGGAGAATAGAGAGAGAGAGGGAGAGGATTTTTTATGGCCTACCTTGTTTAGTTCAATTGATTTATTTTTATTGTCTTAATTTCATGAGAGAGAATCTTGGCATGATTAAATAGTTTTTATGGTAAACCAATCGGTTACCTGGACAAGTAAATTTCATTTACAAATTGCTTAATTATTTAATTGAATTGATTTTGTTTTATTCCCTTAATTATATCAATGACCTTAAATGGTTAATCCTAATCTAATAGTAAGAAGACCACAAACGTAGAATATACTCTACCTACAATACCTACAAGACCAATTAGAGTTCTTTCTCCTCTTTTTTTATTTTTATTTATTTTTTCCTAATTTATTTATTAGAGAAGGTTGATTGGCAGCATGGCCCCTAAGCCAATGCAGCCAATGGTTCTAATTACATGAGGTATCCTGCTAGGCTGAAGCTGAGGATATAAATGGTAAATCTCTGTTTAATATTAGGGAAAAAGAATGCTGCTAACTAGTCGAGACCAATAACTTAATCACCTAATCCTAAATTTGACCAATAATTTATCGGTAGATCCATAATCAACCCAATAAGCTATTGGGTGAATCGATTCCAATTTTTACGGAGATTCTGGCTCTTGTGCCCAAATGACACCGTACCCTACTTACCCCTCATTTGTGTGTTCATTTTTGCTGCCCAGTGAACCCTATATAAGCTTGTAGCAAATTCTTTTCGACTTGGTTAGCCCGTTGCTCCAAGTGCAAGTGTGCCAGTTCCACTATCCTTAAATTAGTCTCTACCGTTAGTTTTATGCTGTTTAAGTGATGATGTTAGCTAGTTAAATAAATTTAAATTTATAAACTATCCTTGACCAATATTGAAGATGAAAGAAAGGTAGAAATGTAAATTTAATTTTAATGTTTTAATATAAAAATAAAATATTCCTTTCACACCAATAATTAACAGCAGACTAACACTGTTATAGAGTGGTGATTTTAGTTTTTAAAAAAATCAAAGGGTGATCTGAGTTTTGTTGGAAAACCAAGGAGTGACCTATAATTTACCCTAAAAATATATTTGTTAAGTTCATCAACTACCCTTTGATTTTCCTTATCTTCTTCTGATTTCGGACCACCTCTTTTTCTAAGATAAATGTTTCAATCCGATGGTTTTGTATATTAATATTCAACAAAGATTCGAATCTAACGGCTTTCAGAAAAAGGATATACAGTTTAGCTGTAGAATAGGAAACTATCTCACATTTCTATATGTTTGTTGTGATCGCAGTCCAAGGTTGTTGACGTTGATTGGAACTTCAACGGCTCGGCGGAAGACCGAAAATTAGAAAACAGAACAGTCCGGTCAGAGAGAAGAACGTGGACTGTGGACATGGCGGAACTCAATTTTTACTAGGGTTTTGAAGAAGATCATTTTGGTTCCGGCACAAGGAGAAGTCGTCTGAGAGGTTATTGAGAGATGGGCAATTTATTCGTTAAGAAACCGAAGGTCACCGATGTCGATCGAGCCATTCTTTCTCTCAAAACCCAGCGACGGAAGCTTGCGCAATACCAGCAACAGGTTGGATAATGGAAGATTCTTTGCTTGTTTGTGTTGAATTCGATTTTTTTTTTTTTTACATGTATATGTAATTGAGAATTTTAACTTTGAGTTGCTCTGTTTGAATATGCTGATCATGGTTTGAATTGTAACTAGGCGTTTTGATTTTCGTCGAAAAGCCGAGGTTATGAAAATCGAATGTAGAAGTAATTATACGAAGTCGTAGGGATGAAAATTCGAGGGTTTATTTAAAAATAAATGGCAGTAATTGTTTATGTATCCGTAGTTCGGCAGTTAAGTTAGCTGACTGAAGGGAACTGTCAATGTGGTTGTGTTTCAGGAAAGTTGAGTCGCTACTGAAGATAGCCCGAGTAAGTTTGCAACATACTGTTGTTTTTGGGCTTGCTCCAACGTTGGGTATTTGAATCTTGAGTCATTTTGCTCCTGTTGTTCAGTAAAAGGTTTTCGTTTCAGTTACCTGAATGCATATTATTGGTAAAAGGGATTTTTTTTTGGGGGATGGGGGTGGGGGGATAGGCAACCAGAGTCTCTTTCATTGATATGTGTAAATAAGAAACATTTACAGTTCACAGTCCACAGTCCACAGTCCAAAAGGATTATACAAAAGGTAAGCTCTACAAGATACACAAATATACACAAATATACATGTCTGGTTATCAGAGAGCATTTCCCTAGCAAAGACAATCAGGTTTCTCTGTGCTCTCGGACATTGATGCCTTTGGATTCTTTACGTATAATAGGATCCCGCCCTCCCCCACCCCTGTTGGACACCATTAAAAGTCTGTCAGTAAAATGGAAAAGAATTGATCTGTTTCAGGGGATCAGCCTCATTGATCAACTCAAATGATGAATGACTGAACCACATGCAAAGAACTACTCTTAAGAAAATTTGCTTCCTAATTTAGATTATTTTATAACTTCCAGTTTAAAGTGCAACGCACATTTATTCACCTGTCTCGTTGGCCTGACATTTAATAAGCAACTTAAGAGTCTAAAGTGTATGACAAGTCTTCTCTAATTATACTCTATCGGACAACCACATAAAACTAAACTCAATATAGGATTATATTTGTGTAATACTCCAACCCCCTAAATGAACCTTGTTCTACATGTTGAAATTTTGTTCATCAATTTATTGCTGATTTGATGCCATGTTATATTGCAATTTAGAAGCTTTGGGAGTTTTCTTTTGCAATAATACCTTTTATTGGAACCAAAGAAATTTATTAAGATGGTGAAAGGCTCCCAGCCAGGCAGTGCAACAGCGATAACCTTGGCAGGCTTAACTATTCATTACCCCTTAACAGCATGCTGGTTTCATTTTGAAGTGAAACTTTCTTTTTTTTTGTGTGTGTATTTCCCTCTTGGTTTATAACATGTATAGCTTGTAGTGATAATTTTGTCAAAGTTTCCTTTTTGTTTTGTTGTAAGTTCATTCACAAAGAACTTGGTTCAATCACAAAGTTGGGAAAAAGAATTCTTTTATCTTTTTTTGTGAAGACAACTTAACATGGTTAAGCAGTAGAGTAGGTTTAGTGTCTCAGAGTATAATTGTAAATGCAAAGTTTATGCATTTCATAACTGCTTCTTGCACATTCTTCTAAGGGAGTCTCTGGACAGATTCAATGAAATCTTAATTGTTTCTTGTTGTTTAATTTCATTTACTGTTTATTTTTCTTATGGACACTTTCAGCTTGATGCTGTTATAGAAGCCGAGAAGCAAGCTGCAAGGGACTTGATTCGTGAAAAGAAGAAAGACAGGGCCTTGCTTGCATTAAAGAAGAAGAAGGCCCAGGAAGAATTATTGAAGCAAGTCGACAACTGGTTGATTAATGTGGAACAACAAGTAAGTAATTCGTCCAGTTATGCTTCCATTTTCAAAAATAAACAGTGGCTAACTTTTTAATGTGGTATGCTTATTTTAATACTCTCCGCCATTTTCTGTCTATCTTAAGGAGTTTTACAGTTTAAATATAACTTCCGAGTGCCTCTGTATACAATTTGTGGTAGTTGGCAGACATTGAATTGGCAAGCAAGCAGAAGGCTGTATTTGAAAGCTTGAAGGCTGGTACAAGTGCTATTAAATCTATACAGAGTGAGATCAATTTGGAGGATGTTCAAAAGCTAATGGATGATTCAGCTGAAGCAAAAGCTTACCAAGATGTGAGTTTCATTCATGTCAAATCCTCGGGTTTCCCATCTCATATGTTCATGAACCCCCAATCCTTGTTCCATCTATTGTTTCTAGTATAAGTCTAGAAGGTTTTTTCATTCATTTTTCTGATTACATGAGTAATTGTTAAAATGAATGCTTACTTGTGTTTTACTAAAGAATCATCTTGTTTAGATTGAGTATGTGCCTTCTGTTGAATTCCTTACTCTTCTGACAGAAGCTTATGGCAAGAGCATCTATTGTATGATATTGTTGTTGTGCTGATGGTACTACTTTTGCACCATCATTGTTTTTATATTCAATCCAATCGTAAATGCAGTGCCTTGGGAGTGAAAATGTTGTACTTTTGACCTATACTTGAGGAAAATAGTTTTGGCATGATAACAGATGTGTAGATGTAGACTGAAGCTATTGAATAGGTGATTCTAAAATTTTGTTGGAATTGTGATGTTTAGTTCTGGGTTTTAAGATTATAAAAATGGAGTAAATTATGCATATCACATCTTTAGTTTATCTATTTTTAACCATTTTCCTTCGTCAGGACCTGAGAGATACAAACAAGGCACAGAGAGTGGGGTACCACTAATTTTCTTTTATCTTTCGTATGTGTGAAACGAAATTTAGAAGTAACAGCCATGTTGGATTGATCAAGAAGGATTTATTGTCTAAATGCTTCCATACATGAACTATTGATTTCACTGCTTTGAAAAACAAAATCTAGAAACCATAATAATTAAACTTGGATTTCTGTACCTTTGTTGCCTTTTGAGATTAGGCTATCCAAGAACTAAGGGCAATAGAGAAAGAAATGAAGGCAAAATAGGGATCTGACTTGAGTTTGGTAGTTGACACTGAATCTCAATATTGAAACAGTAAATTAGTGTTTTTGTTATGGTGTATGGTATATAGCTCCTAGAAGAAAATGAGCTTCCAAGAGCCGAAAGTGGGCACTTGCAGTAGATTGCTTGAACCTCTCTCTCTCCTCCCCAAACCTACGATACACCAGAAGCTTGTATTTGATGGTCATTCTTATTGATGCGGAGTACAATATATTTCCAACTCTTGATATTCTCAACTTTTGCCCACCAAATCATGAAATATTTTAGGTAATAGAATTTCCAAGTTTTTCTCCTGTATTTGTCTTTTTTAACACTATAATGGACTATTTAGAGGCATGATCTGTGCTCTCTGGACATGGGCACAACTATCGTGTGTTAACACAGACATGGACTTCTGAACTTGGCAACCCCTAGTAAGCCAGAAATTCGTTAGGAAATGTAGATTAGCTCAATGCTTCAATCGTTGCTTACTGCATTATTTACACCTGACATATATTTGAATAGTTCCCAAATGAAACATTTTATGAGTTAACTCTCAAAAGGGAAAGGGGTATTAACTTTTGCTCAGTTTGCTGCCAAGAAAGATTCAGTTGTGTGCTCTTGCCTTTTTGGTTTGTATATTATATCATGCACCATACGGTTTGAGCAAGTAAATGATTCGTCAAACTGTTGGTGTCAGATCAGAATATATACAACAACAACCACTCAGCCTTATCCCAAATGGTGTCGGTTAGTCAGATCAGAATTTATCAAATCTTAGATTTTTAATGTAATAAAAGAAGTAAGCTCTGGAGTGTGATCACACAAAAATATGGTATGAAAAGAAACATTTGTTGAGAAGATTTATGCAGGAGATACAGAGTTAGAAGACATGTTTGCTCACCGACTCTGTGAGGAGGAAGTGCAACAAATCATTGCATATGACCAATAGTTCACGAGCCATCACAGTGTGTGACCTCATCCACAAAATCATACCCTGCAAAGAGATTCAAAGGGAACATGGCATTACAAGAAGCATGATTATTGCTATAGTGATCATTTTTTAATTACATCATTTGACTGGTCAATGTATGTAGGGCAAGGAAAGAATTGTTTCTGGCCACATATTTGTGTTCCTTTTTTTCAGTTTCTGGGCAATTTCGTTTTCTTATGTTGCAAATATGTTGCCACTGGGAAGGTCTATTTCTGTGAGGATCATATGTGAAGTTTCTAGTGTCTGCCTTGCATGTTTCTTGATTCATTATATGTGACTTACTGAGCCTAGATTGACGTCCTTTTTCCCCTTTATTCAAATGTGGGTGATTGATGTAAGAGAATTTGGTCGGTATTTTATGTAATTACAGATCCCTATATCCTTTTTTTCTATGTTATTGAATCTTTGATCCTGCTAGAGTTTATTGATTTTTATTCTTATCCATTGTTCTTCTTCTTTTTTTCCCCCCTTTTCGTACTACTATATTTGTACTTTTTTCTATTGACTGATACTATCATAGTATGATTAGTTGATTACAGTTGAAGTTAGAATTATATTTGCCATCAGAGCTCTTTTTTTGCTTATCTATTTATACTCTTTAAGTTGTGCTCTTTATAATTTTTACAACTGGGCATATATCTTCTTTCTGTTATTGAAGGAAATCAATGCAATATTAGGGGAAAAACTATCAGCTGAAGATGAAGAAGAAGTCTTAGCAGAATTTGAGAACTTGGAAACTGAGGTATGTTTTGGTAAACCAATAAAATAACTGAGCTATGTGTCTTCATGCTTTGTTTGACAATGAACATCCCGCATTGCAATGAGAGCCATCTTAAAGTGATTTTATCTTGCCAGGACCGCTGTTCTCCTTTGGTGCTACTTGATAAAATACCTAGGCAACCCTAGTTACCAGAGCAGGCTGAGCTCATAGGAGCTTGGCCGGTATATAATCCCAAAGTCACATTCTGGAGATTTGGATCTCTGTAATATTATAATAATAGAAATATCCAGTATAGTATTAGATGCAATTTTTAATTTACTGAATCAAGCTTTATGATTTAATTTAGAATACTATCAGGGAAAAGCTGTGGACTTTCCATGAGACATGGTTGTGAAGATGAAAAATAGAATTTTTAGCAATGTCTGTGAATAGCAGAATATATATCTCAACATTTTCCAAGTATATAACTTAACATTTCCCAGTATATATATCTCTACATTTCCCAAATACCTTTTTTTTTTTTTTTCGTGACCATCATAAAATTCAAAATTTCATAAGAGAAAAATCAAGGTTATAGGCTCAATTACTGAAGGTTGTTTCTGTGGAAAGAGAAGATTACCGAAGGTTGTTTCGTCGTTATTGGATTTTTCTTTTGTTGGAAGGGGTTGAGGGAGATAAAAAGAAAACCGGATTGCATGTGTTGTTAATTATCAACTAGATGTGATTAATGATGGGGGGGGGATATATGCAGGAAAAATGTTTGGAGAGCCTTTTAATGTGGAAAGATAGCAAAAGTCTGAGGCATTTTACAACATTCCCCCATGTCCTAGGCATGTCTGTGACAGAGAATATCACTTAGGCATGCCTTGGGCTCCTGACAGCCTATTAAGTCGGTAAGTTCCTACATTAGGCTTGCTTTTATGCTGTCCAATCCATAGTTGTCACTGCAACAAAGAGACCCAAGGCCGAAACAAAGAAGAAGATGTTACCTATTGGGTCGCACAGTCAGCCATCACAGGAGCCACTGGAAGAAGCAGAGAAAAGTTCAGAATTCCTCATAGAGTCACCGTCCACAGTCGGCAGTTGGACCTCTTCAGCCATGATGCCATGCATGATAGTGTACCTAGACTCTACTCACACCAATAAAAAATTTAGAGAAGACATCAATTTTGTGTAGAGTTTTTTTTTAAATATACAAAACACTTGGTAACAATTACTTGCAACTTAAATTGAACCACATAGAACTGTTTCAATTGAATTAATCCAAAACAACTTAAAAATAAACTAAGTCCTAATAAAAGAAATCATGTATGCAAACTTACTACCCATGTTTTAGGCCCATAAAAGTGGCCCATTACATTAAAAACCCAATGGACCAAAGGCTCAACATGTGTAGAACCCAACCTTAGACTTATTCCTAATAAAACAAGCCCATTTCGGTGATGAATCTGCATCATTTACAGTGCAATGATCCTATGCTAGAATCAACCAATTCTTCAGTTTTTTTTTTTACCATAGATTTTCTTCTACTTTTTGCTTGTCACACTGTTACATTCGGATGTTTTCATTAATTTCTAGTATAGACTAGTCCTGCAGCTTGACATTGCCTCCTCAAGTATGAGGAAGTCAGTGACTAAATTTTGGTTGGATTTTAATGGGCTGGGTTGTTATGATGAGTTCTTATCCATCCTTATGGACATGTCTTGCTCTGCCCTTGTGGCCTCACTTGCTGGCTTTTTCTTTAAATGTGGGGTCTGTTAAATCTAGGTTGGGCTAAAAGGCGATATGATCTTGTATATAATACATACAGATTAGCAAATTACATGCCAACATGTTCAATATATACCAATTCAGATGATAGTTATATTGATATTAATGTGCCAATGGGAGATGTGCGCTTTTCCAGAACAATAATTTATTCTGTTTTGACTACATGAAAATTTGGCTACAAAACTCATTACTAGTTATCTGATAGAAACTCTTCGGATCTTCCCCCTTCCCTCAAAATTTGTAGCTCTCTATTCAAGATCTACCAGAAGTTCCTGTTCCTTCAGTGCCATCTCAAGAACAAGCAGCTCATTTACAGAGACCAGAAGCAAAGCCTCAAACAGCTGAGGCTAGTGACATCGAGGAGGACTTGGTGCTCCCAGATGTGCCAACCAAAGCCCCTGTTGCTCCTGAGGGTGTTTCAGATGTCGGGGATGATGCTTCTACAGCAGTATCTACAAGAAGAAAAGGTAATTTCTGATCCTTGAGTCCTTGACCCCTCCATTTGCCGTATGTCTCATATTAGGAATGGGGCCTATCAATGAGTGTTTTTACTCCAATCATCGCCTGGGCCAGAAGTCAGCTAGATCAGATGTCCTTAGTGGTCTCATTTGAAGTTTACATGTGAAACTTTTTAAATTCCATCTTTCAGAATCCAATAAATAAGTAAAAGAACATGGTTGTGATGATCTGGCTGATTTTTGGCATGACGGATATCCCAGCTGTGACCCATACAGAGGCGTCTCATATTCCAAAAAGGATTCCTAGAACGTCCACGTCCAGTTCTGTGTCACAAACACAAACTCATGGGAATGTATGCTTATAGATGAATTTGCAATTATGGTAGAAGTTTGACTCTAAATCTTTTACTTACAGTCATGGAGGAGCCATTACCTGCTTGATCGATGGGAGAATTTGGAGTTTTTAGTGTAACACGTTACAGAATTTGTCATAGGAGTCCATTTGGGATACTCAGTGAACCTCATAGGTCATTGGCAATTTGTACTACTACACAATTATCTTTTCTTGTGATGACTGCTAAAATCTGTACATTTCATTTGACATCTTAATGTATAAAGTCTTCATCTGTATATTCTTTGTGCCTTAAAATTCAGTGTGGTTTTTAGAGTTTGGTGTGTCTATCATAGATTTTAAAATTTAAGTGGTTACTTATGGTCATGTATACATGACAGCGGCACAAACATCTCTACTCGGTCAATTAAGCTGATGGACGGAATTTGGTCGAGCGTGTTCAATGCTTTTTAATCTTTTCCAGATAGTAGTTACTTCCCAAGCTAGTTTTACCATGCAAGTTTTACTTACCTTTTCATTGTGAGGTGTTAGTCCTTGCCAATTGAGCTAACCCCCTATGCGTATCTGTCACCCTCTTAGTAAACCTTAATCAATAATGTTCAGGAGCTATCATTGCTGGAGTTAACAAGTCCAGAAAAGGTGCAATAAGGGTCAATATTAACCAAGGTTGCAGATGTGGCTAAACAATTTGGTTCATGATCTACCTGTAGAGCCAAGCTATCCGGACCTAGATGAGATGAAGAGTTTGATTTGTAATATTGACTTGACCACAATGTTGGGAAACAAGGAGTTGAAGAAGGTTCCACCCATTATTAGAGGTACTGAGATCTGGTACTGTTAACATGATATATTCTTACCACATTGGTAGGCAATATTTATACATAAAACGAGGGATCCATGGATATAACCAAATATTGATACCATATCCATAACCCACATTAAGGCACACTCGTCCTTAAGCACTATTGTGGCCTTAGAGTTCCCACGCCCCTTTAATTACATTCCAAGTTCAAAAACCAGGGTCTCTCTTATACCTAAAGCAAAAACAGAATGCCTTACTATGGCCCTTGTTCCTCTCTCTCGCCCTTTCTTTTATGAGTTGAGGTAACTCCAATGCTTCTCCTTGTATTTGTGCTCAAGTTCTACTTGTTGATGGTGGGAATGTTCGACAAAAATGTTGACTCGCTATACCATGAAACGTGCAATACAAGTTTGATCAAATACACAAAATTTTGGTTTAGGATTACATCAAAACCCATAACATGCAATTTCCCCGAAGGATTGCATCACTTGAACTTACTACTCTGCACAGGCAATGGTGATCAATGCAACAAAGATGTTCTTCCCGAATTAGGGTTTTATAAACCCTAACTCTCAAAACCTGAAGAGAGAGGAGAGAGACTGCCATGATTTTGGAGGATTCTCAAACCCTAAAATCGTTGCTATTAGTGAAGTCTCTCTCTCTCTCTCTCTCTCTCTCTCTTTTCTACCTATGTATATATAGAATGCCATCTAACGATCTCCCATATTGAGTGTGCTCGCTAGGTAGTGTGACCTTATAGGGTGTTTCCATTGGGATTGCATAGGGTGAGTCTAACCTCTCTAATTCTACTAAAGTTTAGTATTATTTATTTAGTACATAAAATTAATTAACAACAACTGTAGCAAGACTTAGGAATAACATGTTAACCCTTGCATGATAGAAAACATTACATTTAAGTTCATCCACTTTAACAACATAGCATAGAAGATTTTCGGGTAAGAAAAATACAAATACAATCGTCAAAATCGTTAATCTGTGAAAACAGTCAGTATAGTGAATCTTGACCAATCATTGCACATAAAACATTTATAAAATATTTTTGAAATATCTCTGAAATATTTACCAAATATAGTGAGAGTTTTAGATAAGTTTTACAACATTACAAAACATTTCCTTTTAATTTTAAGAGTGATTTCACTTTCCTTTACTTACAACCAAACAGAAGCTTAAATACATACAGGCCCCACCTCTCAAATATCCCCTCTGAAATCTAATCCACTTTCCACTCTCTCCTCACCTGTGTGCTCTGTTTGTCACAGACGAAGAAAGAGAAGTAGAGAAGCCATATCCCATTTGGCCATGGCCACGGCCATGAGAGCTCTACTTCTTCTCCCTCAGTCTCCTCTCATACAGAAACTTCCACCCACTACTTCCTCCCTCACTTTCCATTCTCCAAAATGTTCGCTCCTCAGCTTCCCATCTCTCAATGCGAAACCACTGTATCCCCTGACAAGACAGAGAAACGATTTCCGTGTTAGGGCCGACGAAGGCGACGCCGACGGCGGCGACGACGACTACGACCCTGATGAAGAAGAAGTAGAAGAAGTCGACAACAAGAAGGACTACGACGTCGAGTACGACCACCTCCTCGGCGGTGCCGCCGTTGTCTCCACCACTGAGAGCAATGTCGGCGATGATATAGAGATGGTGCAGAGTAAGAGCTTTGTTTCCATTCAGGGTTGGGACTCGGATAAGGTGGTGGATTATAGGATTAATGAGGATGAGTTCCATAAGATCAGCTTGTTTGACTGTGATTTCTTTATCAGGAAGCCGCCTGATCCTGACAACGATGTCTATGATTTCAGAGAGGTTATTTGAGTTGATATTTAGTATTTACGAAAAGGAAAAAAAAGTCTTGCATTTGATGAGCTGATTTTATTTTATTTTTTGTCTGGCAGATGTACGTTACACCTCCGGACACTGATATTTATGCTATACCCAAAGTTCTAGCTCCGATTCCTCAGAAGGTAATGACATTATTAGCTCTGTTTTACTTCTTTTGGCTTACTGCTCAGTGCTACTTGTTGGCCGTGAAATGCAGAATGTTTCATAAATTGAACTATTAACTGAGAAAGAATGTTGATTTATTCTTTATTTCTTCTTGATTGATAACAAATTGATTTCTGTACCTGAAACTGATTCTAGGTTCTGAATACTTTTTTCCTCATGTGTTTTTTTCTCTCTACACATTGACAGTGAAATTCATCAAATTAAATTGAATGTTCTTTGGTGTATGAGTGTGGACAAGTTTGTAATTATTGAAAAGTTTTTACTGGTGCTAGGTTAAATTATAAATTTTGAACTAATTGGTTATACTTTTTTGTATGCATAGTATATTAGATGTTCAAAAAGTGATTATGGATGCTACAATGTTACGGAGCCACCAATTGATGCACCCCGAGATCCGCTATACAAAAGTGAGAGGGAAGTTATGAAGGTATTGATGAATATTTGGGATTTTTTAATTACTTTATTGTTTAAAATTCATTGTGTATTACTTGTTTCCTTTTCTTTTTTCTGGTGTGTAAACTATAGTTCGCTATGATTCTGTCAAGAACAAAATCATTCTGTTCAATTTACTTGAAGTCAGGGCTGTTACGAACAAATATTTAGGATATCATGTATCTGGGGTTTCTGGCCATCTATGCACTAAGCTGTGTGCAGGACCCTGATTCCAACTGAAATGTCAGATAATGCTGGAGTTCATGATATATCAGTATGTACAACTTCTCATGTTCTTGCTCCTCAGTGGCAAATTGAAGGGAATTAGAAGTCCCCATGATATGACATTTTTTTTGGCAGGGGTGTGGGGATGGTGGACTTCGAAGATTAAGCAGATAATATGCTTCTCTGGGAGTCCCCTGCAAAACATGTTGAACTTGTAAAAGCTGATACTTTTCTAACAGAGGAAAGTCAGGAACCTTGTCCTTTGAGAACTAAATTCTGTTATCACTATAAAATTGGTCCTTTTGAGTACCATTTTTATCTAAACAGTAACACCCTCAGTTTAATCCTGAAGGGTCCATGTTGCCAAACAAGTGGCCATAAGGTCTACAGATATTATGTACTAGTATTTAACAAAATTCCTCTTATTTGACTGCTGTTTGCCCAATCTATCATAAAATGAAGCATTACTGGGTGCAGTGCACTTAATGCATAGAACACACACACTCTCTCTCTCTCAATTTTTTATAAGCCATGCCACATGTGAACATATGCACTTGTCATAAGGATTAAAATTTTCTTACCTTTCGAGGAAGTGTGGGAAGAATTGACAAGGAGGTATTAGAAAATCAATTTGGAAGAGATTATGGAAGTAGGAGCATTGGCCATCATACTCAGAAATAAGAACCTAGAATGGCACATTACATCTCTGCAAAGAGTAGAAGTATTCATATTACAAATGTTACTAGAATTGCTCGTCTTTTGTCTAAAGTTGGTGATTTAGTTTTTGATACTGCAAGTAGGGGGAAATAATTCTTAATAGTTGGTAACAAAATGCCAGCTAATTTAGTAGCATCTGCTGCAATCAGGGCTCACTATCATGATGTTATTAAAAATTGATTAGTGGTATATTAACGAACTAGTCCACTACAGAAACGAGACTTCATAAGTTCAGACTTGAGAGCAGAACAAAAACTTGGAGAAAGTGATACGTAAATTTGTTCTTATTAGATGAGAATACTCTTTATAATGTGAGACAATGCTGGTTTCCTCATCCTGACAGCAGCCATATTACTTCAAAAGCAAAGCTATCATTTTTACTGGATCGTTCTCCAATAAATAGAACTTTTAGCCTGTGTTGATTATATAACTTGTCTAATCAATCTTAGTTAAAATAATTTTGTTTCTTTTTGTGCAAAATATCGTGCGGTCCTGTTACTTTGGTGAATTTATTTTATTTATTTTTGTGTAGAATGTGTATTGTAGTTTTCATTATGTTACTTAGAGGTCAGAACATGTCCTCTGATTCAAGATATAAACGCGATGAATACAATTTACATATTTTTACTTCTCAGACAGTACCTTGTTCTCCTGCAGGTTTTCTTGACAAAGCACTACAGAAACAGAAGATCTGGTGATCCAGAATTTGTATTAGATTTTGAGGAGATCTATGTCATTGATTCAAAAACTAAGTCAATTACCAGAGCAAAAGTTTTGGTGAGGCATCCCTTGTCAGCATTAATCTGTTTCTGGATTGCTTGTTTAAATATGCCTTAACTTCTTATGCACTAAACTATTTCTTTTGCCTCCCAGCCTTCTTGCTGCCTATCATTTTAGATTAGTGATATTAGTTTTTCATTATTATTCTTCTTCCATTCCAGCCTTATGTGTGATGACACCTCACACTGGTACTTTAGATGGTCTGATGAAAATCTTACAGCCCAAAGCATCGAACTTGAGTTTGTAGAAATTTTATGATTTCAATGTTAGATGTAATGGGTGCCTGTGTTAAGTCTTATTTTATGATTATATTAAGCCATGGTAATTTCAAGAGAAAATTGTTGTTTCATGTCAATAGACTTGCGAAATTTTGGTAATTACATGAGTAATTCAATCAATGGATCAATGTTTGCACAAAGTATTCCTTGGAATCTTGCTTTAATGGTTGATATGCCTTTTTGGGGATGGAAAGTTTAGCTGACTGTTTATTGACAGGTTACTGTTCCAGCAGGAAGAAATAGGGATAGAAAGCGGGACTTGCTTATCATTCGTGATAATGGGAACTCCTTCAAAATAGTTGATCTGGTGACTATCTCTCCACTCTCGGCATGCCAGACAATTTATGTCTAATTATAGATTCCTGATTCCATTGTCTTTTTCTTCAGAGTGAAAGAGATGATCCCACTACTGTCATTGAGAGGGAAGAATGGATTAAAACAAGACAAGACATGGAGAGACACCTCAGAAAGTTGAGGGACTTCAGTAAATCGAATTGGTTCTAAACAATTGGTACTGGTAATTGAAGTTCTCTTTAAGAAACGTGCAACGTACTAACTATAGATGTTCTTGCTTCAGCTACAGAGATGCCTTAAGCATAGACAGACGCACATATGACTGTTAGAAGGTGAGGTTCGCCAATGTGCATCACCAAAGGCCTGGTTTCCATTTTTGGTCTCCCCACTAGAAGGATGGAAGGGGTTTCTCCAACCTTGGCCCTTAGATTTATTTTTTTTCTTCTGCTACTCTAATCAGCAGCTGCTATTTCAATGGTGTTATTTTGTGGCTGGATCGATGATTCAGCAGCTATGATTTCAGAAAGAATGATACTGTGACTTAATTTTCTCATGTTCAAAAGCAAGGTGGCAATGTCTGGTTGGAATCTGGTTGGAATAAGTAGATCAATAGATCAATAATGTATCTTAAGAATCAGTTGATCTATCATGTGGATTGATCAGTGGATATTTGTGTGTGTGAGAGAGAGAGAGAGTATACTTCAGAGTTTTTTTTTTTTTTTTTTGGGGGGTGGAGTTGGTGGTTGTTATTGCTTCTAGCAAGATAAATACTTGGTTTATTATCATTTGATTGATAATCTGCTCTCTTAAAATGGACTTTCAGAGTTTTTACCAAGAGATTGCATGTTGGCCACTTCTTCCAGGAGGATTGATAACATAGCTTGGAAATACTCATTTTGGCAATTTCAGGCCAAAGGCATTGCACCATGTGCCATGATCAACGAATCAATCTCGGCGAAGATTTGAATGGTCAAGGAAAATATTCAACGCACCGTTGGCCAAGGATTTGACCTTCAAACTTGATTGGTGTGAAAACCACTTGGTCCAAGCAAGGATTTAGAAATTTTACCGTAGGGCAAGCAACTGGCTATTGTCTTAAACGAGGATTTATACTTCCCTTTATATTTTTAGCAAGAAAGATTAGGAAAGGGAAATTTTCACGTACCTCCCCTGAGGGTATCAGATAATTACAAAAACACCTATTAGTTTTGGAAAATTCTGAGTGCCTTCCTACTTTTGTAAAAAGCTAGCAAGTGCATCCATTTTGAATTGAGACTACAATGTTACAATTAAAGGATAAATTGATCAAATTGACCTTACAAGTTGGGTTTGAAAAGAAAAAAAAAAAAAAAAAACTCATCATTCCCTAAATCGTTTAGGGTTGGAAACAAGGGTTAGGCGCCATTTCCAAACTATCAATATCTCCTTCCAACATCCGAATCATAGTTTTCATTGAAGGGCGACCTGATGGGTACCACTGTATGCACCAAGTTGCAACAATGGTCAATCTCCTTGCAATTTCGGCATCTTCTTCTGCAACTATCCTCAAGCCCAGCTCTTCCCCTTGATGTAGGCGATTATAAATTCATTCAGGGAAATATACTTGGCTGGAGTGCTCCACTGAGGCTTCTATATTCTTCCTTCCTTCTAGCATTTCAAGCAACAACATCCCAAAACTGTAAACATCTTATTTGTAGGAAACATTACCAAAGTTCTGGGAGAAGACTTCTGGTGCAATATAACCCATTGTTCCCGTAGCAGTTGTCATCAAAACATTGCTTTGACCTTTGGGACAAAACTTTGCCAACCCAAAATCAGATATTTTGGGATTAAAATTTTATCTAGCAGAATATTGCGAGGCTTGATGTCAAAATGGAGGATACTCTGGTCACAATCTTGATGAAGGTATTCAATTCCTCTAGCTATACCTATTGCAATATCCTGAAGCTTCTTCCAGTGTCGCAGAGGGTTGTTAAAAATCTACTGAGAATATGAATCTCTAGTGATTCATTGGGCATGAATTCAAAGATCAATGCTCTCTTGTATCGTTCTGCACAGTACCCAAGAAGGTGGATCACATTGACATGGTGAATCCTACCGATGGTGCCCACTTCATTGATAAAATCATCTCCATCACTAGCTAGTAGTTTGAGGATCTTTACAGCAACAAGATTTCCATTTGAGAGCTCTCCTTTAAACACACTGCCATAGCCTCCTTGTCCTAATTTGCATTTAAATCGAAAAGCCATCTCCTTAATCTCAGAATAAGAATACCTGGTGGGTTTGAGAGACTTGTAATCCTCCACGAATTTCTCAACCTTGAATTGATTTACTGCTAGGTCACGATTCGGGGGAAGATGAGTTGCAGCTATTGCAGAGCAGAGGAGATGTGTTCCCTTTTCTCAAACCCTAAAAGATCGAGAGTTGGTTTTTTTTTTTCCAAACCCAGTACGCAAGGGTAATTTGGTCAATTTATCCTTGAATTATAAAGTTGTTAGTCCCAATTTAAAGGAATGGGTACATTTGTTAACTTTTTTACAAAAGTAGGGGTGCAAACATAATTTTTCAAAACTAACGGATGTTTTTGTAATTACGTGACACCTCTGACCGGAGATACGTGAAAAATTCCCATAAGAAAATATGTTCTAGTTCGAGTTTTGGTTTTCTTTAACCTAGTCGAGTTTGGGTTTTCTTTAACCTAATAACAGTTTTTAATTCATTTTTTATATGATGTTTAAATTTAGGGTAATTTATGAAACACCCCCTGAAAATGGAATGAATCTCAAGTCACCCTCTCCTATTTGAAAATGCTCATCCATCCCCCTCTACAGTAATGGTGTTATCTTGATATGAGGAGGAGAGAGATCGAGCATGGGCGTGCTGGCGTAGGACACACTCCTGGACAGAAAACTACCTCCCATATTTTTATTTACTCAATCACCTTCCAAATAATAGTAGTAGAAGCAATGGCGATTCAGGTTCTTCAGGCATTTGCAAAAGTCTAAACCACCTTATTGTCGAATATGATAATTGAGAGCTAATCAATTACCTTAATGGTGATCAAATGTCTTCGCCTCATTCGATGTCCCCTATAATTCATGACATTGCTCATGTAGCGTCATATAGTTTTTCTTTTATTCCAAGGGAAGGGAACAGTTTGATTGATTCCCTCGTCAAGAAACAACGTTTTTCAACATGTAGGACCCGATTGGGCTGTATCAACTTCATGGATTCTTGAAGCTTGTAATTCAGAATTCATGTGCATAACATGTACTCATCAATAAATTTCTTATTACCACAAAAAAAAAAAGAGAAAGCTAAGGCAGCCAGCATAAAATGGCAGGTTCAAGTTGAAAAGCAGCTGCTTCTTCATGCAAAAATTGACCAAGGTTAGGACCAATTGCAATCCACTCTTCCCGGGACCCTGTGAAATGAAAGCTAGACTTGGCATATGACCCCTATCTTGAATGGTCAATCAATATACTTCACTAATGCTTCCCCAAAAATTAACACATACATTCGATTGTTTAAAATCATGCTGATCTTAGGAATTGGTAATATATGTATTAGGTGTAGCAAATACAATACAGTGGTCCCTATCCTCTAAAATTTCAGGGATTGGCAATCTATTTCTTAGGTTTACACTACAAATACAAATTTCCACATCAGAGCTACCAGTCCAGAAAGCACTGTATATATCCCAGAACCTGGAAAAACCCGGTACTCACACATTTTACAATCAATTCAGAGCTCAGAATGCAAATCCACTTCATCAGGAGCAGAGCTCTTAGGATTTGGTGATCTTGAAGTTGTCTGATAAGAAAGCCTGGACAGAATGAGCCGGGCAACATTTTCCGCAGCAACAGCACCAGTCTCTATGGTGCTTGCTGCATTTTCAAAGGCATTAGAATAGTACAAATGCAGATCATCCAAAACAAAAGGTGCAAACACCTCTGGAGCCGTGAAATGAGGATATGCACCCCAATCAATCCGGATTGTTTCCTTCCTAACACTGCCAGTGGAAGCATAAACATCAATTAGCACCTAAGAAATTTATGAGGTTGTCTATATTATGAGTATAAAGACTGTAAAGCATTCCGCCAAAATAGCTGCTACAGTGTTCGTACTAAATCACATTGGCTGCCATTTGGGTATTCCCACCCAAGAACTCATGCTGCAGGATTTAAGTCACCAGTTGATTGGTCCATCTAGAATATTTCTGAGGCCATAAAAATCAAATGCTTCCAGAATTATGACAATGGAGGGAAATATTACCTGAATATTTGGTCAAGTAATGCATCTGTCAATGGCTTACGTGAGAATATCTTGTGTGTCATGTCCTCCTCGCTGTATTTTTTGAGGATAGAAATGCTGGAGAAAGGGAGATCAGGAGCCTCAATTGTGCCTACAAGTTTTGGAATTTCCGACACATAACGTAGGCCAAAGTACGCCTTGACACAGAAATGTATTAAAAAAAAGGAGAAGTGAAAGAAAATACAAGTACAGGATCTCCAAAAGGATACTTAAAATGAATGACAGAAAGAATACTGACAGGGTTTAAGAGGCCCCTCACAAAGGTGGCATGCGTGTGCTGTAACTTCCTCTCAGGAATTGAAATTGGAGGATTAAACTGAATATTCAACTCATCCAATGGCGTAGCAATTACTGTGACTTCACAAGCATAACTATTTCCTTTAGTGGAGTTAAGCTCATAATAGTCCCCAAGATGGGTAATAGATTCTATCTCTTCATTGAGGTGCAGTGTAACATCTGAATTGTTAATGAGCCCAGCAGCAATTTGCCAGTTCCCTCCTTCAACTGACCATAACCCTGCATCAGAGCCAGCCATGGAAACTGCTCCAGCAAGTCCACTGATGGCTAAACTTTGACCGTAATTAATTCTTGTAATCACCTACAAATAAAAGTAAACATGCAAAGTATGAGATTATTAGAATATGACATAAAGTAAGATGTGTAGACAGCTAATCAAGGAGCTTCATTAACAACCTATAGGAAATCTTCATAACAGAAAACAGTCAAAAGAGTCAAGATTCCAGGTCTGTTTTATGATAAGCTAGTTCCAGAGATATTCATGGTCCTCATGTTTCAAAGACAGAACATTTATCTTCGATCAAATATAGACACGAACTATATTGCTAGGTTCTGTTTGAAGCTTTGAATTTGAAAGTCAAGGTTCATTGATTAATATCTTACGTATATTTGACTTTGACTGGCAGTTATAGAATCCAAATATGAAGAGGTAAAAGAAACCTCTTAAGAGTTCAAAACTTAGGTGGAGTTTTCTTATTGCATCCAATTGGTTGTGGTTCAGTTTGATCAGGAAGATAAAACAGTTAATATCTGATGTAGACAAAGTTGATCTGCCTTGACGTAATTTAAGTACTTTTGTCCATTAGTTTGAAATTGGAATCCAAACATCAGTTTAGAGGAAAAATTCAAATAAGTTCTATTACGACAGCCAATATCATGGGTAATGGCCTCTTGGTTCTCAGCAGTCCTTCATAAGAGATCCATATCTTCATCAGCCCATTGAGTTATATTCTGAGAATTACCCTAGACTATCCCAGCAAAAAAACCCACAATGAAATGCAAAGGATGGTCAAAGACGCATGCCAATGATGTCACCTAGATCAGAAGTACAGTCACTAAAACTTAATGGGCATAGCACCAAAGCCTTATATCAGTGATGTTGCAAGTTAGCCCCATAGAAGCCACATCAATGTGGCTTGATTTGGTTCCTGATCCCCAATGACAACTCCGGTATTTCATTGAGATGCTTAACTGATTCGTTAGCTCCTCACTCAAGAGATCCACGTCCACTCTCAACAGGTTCATGCCCAACAAAGAGACCTTGATTGATCTTTCAACCATGTCACTTGACTACTTATGAGATATGTTTAAGACCAATATTCTGGTTCCTGGATTAATTCTGCAGGGATGAAATTTATAGTGAGAGTGAAGTGCTTACAATTTGGCAAATAGCCACTTGCGTCAAGTGTTTAGTAGGAACTCTTCAGTTCATATGCTCAAGGCTACTGTTAGGGCCAAGATACAAGAGGGCACAACTTGAACTCTGATTATGAAGCAGTTTGAAAAGAGAGTGGCATTTATCTTCCAGAGGGGGGAGGGGGGGGGGGAGGGGGGGGGGGGTGGGAGTAAGATGACCCTTAAAAGCAACTCTTGGTAGCTTAAGATCTTTCCTCTTCTTCTCTTTTGGTGATTATGGCTATTGCAGAAAAGACAAAAAGAAAATATTAGGGAAGTTGAGCATCATTTCCTCTGGAAAACTGGGAATAAGCTTCAACGTATCATCTGGTCAGATGGGCTATGGCCAGTTGTCACAATATAACTAGCAGATGGAGAATTAGGCCAATCATCATATGGGTACGTCATTGGTAAGTGACTATGGTATTACAGTGAAAGAAGGGAGATCATAAAATGTTCTTCCCCTTTTTGGTAAGAAAGGGTTGCATTCCATGAATGTAATGACCAAACTGTTGTATTTAGCTTAGTGCATCTTGGAACTCCCACAGCCATAATTTTTGGAGCACCACCTATAAAGCATTGTTCAGAACATAGCCCAAAGCTCAGATCTGACACAATCTCAGCCAAACATGCTCACTTCTCATGTGATGAGGACCTCAATTTATTTTCATTCAAGATGTGTTAGACTGCACAAAGAGACCTAGTTCAGAGAGGTAAACAAGGTCTTGCTCAGGAAAGCTAATCTAAGATCACTAGAAGGCACATGAGATGCACCATCCCTTCAAGAACAATGTTCCATTATTACAGGGGAAAGGCAATTTATGCTACATTAAAAAAATAAAATTTCTTCTCTTCTTGATGGAGACTATAGTTTCATAGTGCCATGCCAGGTAAGTCAATTCCCAAATTTTGTATAAATATGCCCACAATTTGGTTGAAGTCATATCTAGCGGGAAGGATTTGGTAAAGAACATCTGGCAGTCCGTCTAACATTACCTTCTTCCCTCAGTTGTTAATCACCTTGGCTTAAACCCTAAATCCAAACTGATTCCATATACTCTAATTTCAGATCTTAATCTGTTCAGAATTACTCTGTCTGAACATAGAAGGGTTTATAAGTTTAATCTCACAATAGTTGGTGCAACTATGAATATCTAATTAGTTCTTATGGATGGGCCCTAAGATTTTTTCCTTCATTCACTGGCCATTTTGTCAGCACTAATAAATCAGTTATAATTAGCAAGAATAATCAGCCATCTCTCATGCATTACAAACCATAATTGGGATATCTATCAGGTCCTAAAGCTTTCCCTGTTCCCATCTTCAACTTGGACAGCTTAATCTTATGGAAATGTCCATGATCTGCAGTCTCTTCTCAAGACCTTTTAATGTGCACACTACAATCATTAATCGCTATACCCTGAAGTTGACAGAATAAGAAAGTAATCTGAACTTCCACATTTTGGTGAAATAAAACTCGAAATGAAAATTTAGATACCTAGGTTCAATCATAAATAAGGAGGAAAAATAGAGTATGATGTTGCACAAAGAATTAGAATAGAGTGGATGAAGTGGAGGGTTGCATCCAGAGTGTTGTGTGATCAACGTATTCCTTTAAAATTCAAAGAAAATTTATGTAAGGACAGTTATACGACCAATAATGATGTATGGAGCCGAATGTTGGGCAGTGAAGAAACAACATATAAACAAACTTAGTGAAGCAAAAATGAAAATGTTGAGATGGATGAGTAGTAAAACTAAAAGATAAGATACAATATGAACAAATTAGAGCTAATTTAGGAGTAGCTCCGATACATGATAAGTTGCAAGACAGTCATTTGGGATGGCATGGTCATTTGCAACAGAGGCCTTTGGATGCTCTAATATGGAGGGTGATAAGAGCCAAGGGTGAGCCTAAAATGACTTTAGCAGAAATTGTGAGGAAAGACATGCATAGCTTAGGACTAGTAACAAGTATGGCTTTGAATAGAGTTAATTGGAGAAAAAGGATCCATGTAACCAACCCCATTTAGTTGGGATAAGGTTGAGTTGAGTTGTTGTAGTCATTGGTTTCCTCTACTTAGTCTTTATGAAACTTTCTTGAAGGTGAAACAAACAAGAAGAAACTTAATCAAATGTAACATCATCAAAATATAGTATCCTTTTCTCCATCATCAATCATCACTACTACAATTTTCCTTTGCGTGAAATATTGTCCTTTTTTGGTGGCTCAATTGAAAGCACGCCAACTGAGAAAGACTCCACAAGTATCAACGCTATTTCTTTCGAAAGAGCAATCATCTATATGCTTAACACAAGCAGTCCAAACAGTGATTAGACAATAGACATGCTTCCGGACAACAAGTGAAGGGGCCCACCTCACTGCTCCCCTTCCCCAGGCCAAAAAAAGAAATGCTTATAACTTGGTAGGAAGCACTTCCCCTTCAAGTAGCTACCCTGCTTCAAAATTCAAAACCTTCTATACTTCCTTTTTATCCAAGCAACAGTTTACAGTTGATTTTCATTTTTACATTCTGTCATGTTAGCATTATATTGTTTGCAGTCGAATTTCATTTTAGAATTCAGATGACACATTCAGTATGCATTCACTTCCTGCAACTAACGTCATAACTCATCCATTAATTAACTAAAAAAGGGTAAAAAGAAAAGCACCGCCAATATAATTGCCTTTGATTCAAACTTAGATTATGTGATTTCATTTTAGAATTCAGATGACACATTCAGTATGCATTCACTTCCTGCAACTAACATCATAAATCATCCATTAATTAACTAAAAAAGGGTAAAAAGAAAGGCACCGCCAATACAATTGCCTTTGATTCAAACTTAGATTATGTGATCCCAAAAATAAAGATAAAATACAAGAATCCAAACTGAAAAGCCTAAGGCTCCAGCAGATAACCCAGTACCCAAACCGCATATTGTTCAAACTGAGAGAAAAGTTATAAGCTCCTGAAGAAGAGAAACCAAAATTGCTGAAAACACTCCAGATATTTAAACTGCTAAGAGAGGTCAAACAACATGCACAACCCATTCTGAACATTGTTCCTAGACTATTACATGAGAGGCACATTGTGAGCAAAACCAATTCTGCACTTAGATGCTTATAAATGAACTACCGTATTATTCCATGACTTTCTGAAATCAATAGGCATGCTCAAACTCTGGAAATACAGTCATTGGTAGCACAGAATTTGACATCACACGGTACACTTGTACTCAAAGAATCAGAGACAATAAAACGCTATTGGAAACAACAAACTAATCATGAACAGAAAGAGAGGAAATTGAAGAAACATACAGTGATAAGCTCAGACATAAGTCGTGGAGAGAGGCCGGCATCAACTAACTCCTCTTGCAACGTCCTACGAGTGAGCCCGTACAAACCAGACCAATTAAGCATCTCGTCTACAGTCTCAAAAACAGGTCGAGAAGCCAAATCCGTGTAGTATTTTAAGAAAGAACCCACAGTATTCTGCAATGACAGAAAAAAAAAAATGACTCCAGTAAACAGGAAGAGAGATACACAAACACGTACGAGAGAGAGATGGAGAGCACACATCAACAAATCTCTGCATTCTGTAAAGTGAAAATCCATATCTGAAGAAGATGAGGAGTGAATTGACGGTCGATACAATATTAGTGTACACAGGGGACTTGGGACTGGAAATAATGGTCTTAAAAACGAACCCGGTACCATCCCAAATGCCAAAAGAGGACTCCGATGAATCAGAAGAAGGCTCCTTGATGAGCAGATTAAGAGATTTGGTAAAATTCAAAGCGTGGTAGTTCTTGGGATGAAGAATGGATGCTCCAGCTTCGAAGGTGTCTCCACCAATAGAGACTGTAGCCATCCTTCCTCCGACGATTTGGTGGCGTTCAAAGATTCGAATGCCATTGACTGTGGGGAGCAAGGGATCGGCTGAATATCGGCGGAGGAAATGAGCGACGGATGAGCCGGCGATTCCGCTCCCGATAATGCAAACACTTGTGGAAGGAGATGGTTCAAGCGAAGCTACGGCTTGGGCAGATAGAGTAGATAACATGAAGAGTAAACAAAAAATAAGAGCTGACACCATATTTTCACTGGAATCCTCTCTCTGTCTCCCTTCTGTTCTTCTTTATCCTTTTGCTACTTCTGTTCTTCACTGGAGCGGACGAGAACCTGATCCAGCCGCTATCCTCTCCAGACGTTAGAAGATGAAAAAGGTTTCGTCTGTTTGACTTGGGTTTCAGGTGATAAGTCCAAGCGGGTGGTTTCCATATTAGGCTTGGAACGGATCGGATGTGATCGGTTCTGGATATTCCATGGCCGAATACGGATACCTCTAAATGGATTCAAATGCGGATTGAATTCGGATTTTCGATCATTTGTTTACATTTCTGCCTTGTGCAACCTGGACCTTCCTCCCCCTAGCTGATATAATTCCTTTTCAATCCATATCGATCATGATTCTCTTTTCCTCTTATTCTAAATCGGGATTTTAACAAATACCCCCCAAAGATGTCTATTTGTCCAAATGTCTCCCTACAATGTTTCTAATTGCAATCCCTTAATTTCAAAACATTGTAATACTTTGGTCCCGTTAATTTGGGATGTTAGACGTTAGTTTTAAGGAATTTAATGATCAAAATGCCCTTCTAATAAAAACCCATCAAAATTAAAGAATAAAATGATCAAATTGCCCTCATCTTCCTCAAATGATTTAGGGTTTGAAACTGAAAATCAAACTCTAAACCATTTTTCAAACCCTAAACCATTTGGGGAAGATGAACCCTAAAATCAAACCCCCAAAAATCTCAACTGAACGCTGAAAAAGAGGAGAATCAAATCCCATGTATATTCCTCCCTTAGGAGAGCAAACCTTCTTCCAAGCCACAGAGTGGATCCCTTTCCTATCCAATCTATCCTTCCAAAAGAAATGAGTACTGATGGAATCCAATTTTGACAAACCTTTTTGGAAAGGAGAAACAATTCATCCAATAAGTTGAAATGGCAGAAACTACTGACTGAATTAAAATCTATCTACCAACATGCATCACAATCAAGCTTTCCTAGAGGTCGGTCGTTTTTCTACTCTATAAACTAGAGAATTCAAACCTTGCACCTTAGATCTCGGATGAAAAAAACTACCCAAATCAAGAAAAAAGATTATACAATCAAGCATTACATTCACGAATAGAAAGGAGTCCTAAGCGATCATCAAAAAACGCCAGCTTGACTGCGTTTGGAAGTAGAGATTGATCCTCGAATCTTGCTGAGACTTGATTATTAGATGCTTCTTTCTATCAGAGGTTACACAGTTTCATTTGACACATTATGCAACAAACATTGGCGGGTAAAAGTTAAGAACGACAGTGTCTTTCTAACTAGGATCTACAGGTACAAGGTACAGCAGTGAGGGGGCGCCCCAAGCACTCCCCACCTAGTAGATTGAAAGTGCTAACAGCACTATCTAGGTTAATTGGGAATATAAACAAGAAATAATCGTTTTTTCTATTTTATTTTGTTTTTATTGATCAAAGTGCTTCTTTTAGGGGCAAGTCAATGTGGTCAAAAGGAACTGCTCTCTAACAATCCAGTATTTTGCACAGCAAACTGCAAAATCAACCTAACCATGTAAGAGAATCCAAAAACCAAAGCACTAAGGGCAGGCAAGGTAGGTATCACTGTATCAGGTTGGACCTACCCAATAACCCATATGCATACATCTCTCTCTCTCTCTCACACACACACACACACATACACAGAGTCACAGTTGCTTAGGGAGAATAACGGCACAGATCTTTCAAAAATTGTACTGGTGAGAACCTCAAAGTCCCACAGCAGAAGACAGGAAATACAGATGGAAGTTTCAGATGACTCCAAAGCATAACAAGCTGAGTATCAAGCACACAACTGAACCACGACAATAACTTTGGTTCCCTAAGAAGTGCTACAGTCAAAACAAAATAATCACCTTTATTATATCGAGCATTAATTGATCCCTGATCATGTGGGATACAAATATTCGGTTTTTATTTTCATATGTATACCCTAAATCTCTAAGGCAGGATCACATCAAATATACAAAAGATTACTTCACCATACACTTAACTAAAATAGATTTCCCAGGGGAGCTTTCTCAACATCATCGTGGCCGTTGTGAACAGCACTTTGTCATCAATAGGTGACAGATTGTTGACAGGAATAAATTGCTCAGAGGATGAACCCATGTTAATGCCCTTTGAATAACAACTGCTGTGGTGGAGTTTCCATGCAAATGATTCCATTCATAAACGGAGACAACATGAACATGCACCAAAGCCCGTACATGTCTACTGCATTCCAAGTCCATATGATCCGATGAATGATATTACCTGTCATGGAAAACAAGGGGTTAAATCTCAAATGATCATTCAATTACTTTTTCCTCTTTTTTGGGGGGTGGGGGGGTGGGAGGATGAGCAGTCATTTCATAACAATATATTATTCATTTAACTTCCTCGTCTTTAGAGGCTACAGATAACAACCATTCATGACACAGATTATTCAATTACTTCATATTACAAAATGATTCCAGATATTGCATCAACCAGATCTTGAAACAGTGAAGCAGAAGCAGACATTTCAGTGTCAGTTGATGTCCATTTTAGCATCAATGTCAATAGAAAAAATTTTGATATTCAGAGACACAGAGAAGCAAATACACATTGGAGCTTGATAATCTGTCAAAGGGTATTTTTGAATAATCCTCCCTGTAAACATAATCTACTAAGAGCATCTGAATGATCTATTGATAATGAACCGCTATAATCAATACCTAGTCCAAGCACCATCTGTATCCAGGCTACCAGGATCTCCGAGAATAACTCACCCATCCATACCAGCATACTAATCACTGGTGTCATTCCGTATCGATTTGATGCTCCACAGGATAAAGAAAGAATCTTTTCAGTATCCTCCCCCCCCCCCCCCTTTCTCAAGCAAAATCCTTCTAAATTTACAACCTGAATCATGGTTTAGATACTGATCATAATTCAAGATTCTTCAATGAGAGATAATATTTCAGAATGATCACCTCAAAAACATTTTGATAACCACATAAAAGGGTTGAGAATGTAAGCCAATTAAACGACATCTTGGCTTTTCACTCAAATTAGCACTGGCCACTCAGGTTTTAAAGAAAGCAGAGAAAGATATCTTTAGCTTAGTCATGTTAGCTTGTTCACATTCTCAATCATTACACCAAGGTCCTACAGTTTCCCCCAAGAATATATTTCACTGTTTTAGCCAAGTCCACAACCAAGAACTTGAATTGCAGAACTTCACCGTAAGCCACAGAAAATATCAAAGATCCTGGGCAAAAGTGCAGAAAATGCTAAAAGAAGAAACCCAGAAACAACTCAAAAGCATGAGAAGACGACAATGAAGGCTGTAGATGATATTGCTCGATCAAGGCCTCTTCCCCATCTAGAAACAAGTTTATTTTTTTGTTTACTAATCAGTATTGAGGCCTTCATGCGGCTCATCTTCTGGCTTGTGTAAAACTGCTGGAGAATATGTGGGTACCTCCAGGACTCAAGACTGCAACTGCATCCTCTTTGATTCTTGGTGCCATTCTTCTGCTCCCACCCCCTATGTTATCCGAGTTCTATGATGCACCGGCTCTTGCAAACTAGCAAGTGCATGTGTTATGGAACCTTTTTTGAAACAAACTCAAAACCATCAATGCGGAAGTAGAGAGAGCGAGAGAGAGAGAGAGAGAGAGAGACCAGAGCAGAAAGAGTGACTGCTGGCAGACTTGCGAATTCTGAAATTATGTATTAGACCCATGTAGGAAAAAATGCAAATAGTTCACCAAGGACGGAAAAAAAAATGAAGTTGAGGTGTTCACCTGACTTTTGCACTGTACCAATGTTGCACAGATTTTGCAACAAGTGCACAATATGTATTTCAGCAAATCTCCATGTCAACACCCCTATCACCTACCTCAACTCCCAACACCCTGTATACTCCCCCAACTCCTTCATTGGTAACATCTCTCTCATGTCAGCATCAAAATCAGCATGTGTCACTGCTCTCTCTCTCCCCTCTTGATTCTAGCGAAGCCAAAAGCCCTTCTGATGGTTTCTAGAAGCCTTCGGGATTAGGTTTAAAAACTCAACTTTAAGCCAGAATCGCAGTGAAGGTTTAGAAACCAGATTCAAGAGAAAATTGATAATAGTAAATCAACAATTCCGATAGATGTAATATTCTGGTATGAATTTGATAAAATAGCAAGGAATAACTCTTCAAAAGATAGACATGATCCAATGGTTGGATATCAGGAACCCGCACTGTTACAGAATTAACAACTTAAGATCCTAAAAACTAGGAACTTGGATATCTCAGCAAATAATGAACTGAGGTAAGATTCTGGTTAACAAAAGTTCTTAGGCTATCAAACAAGATATAAAAAATATTAAATCTGATGGCTAGATTAGAAGTTGTGAATTTATCTTACTTGAGAATAATGGAGAAGGAATAATGAAGAAAAAGAAGATATGGCTAAGCATCCCACCTAGCCTCAGCTAGAATCCCACCACATAGCACTGCATCTCACAGCAAACCTAAATCTCACAGAATAAAGAAAAGGCTTAAGCCAAAATCTCATTAATCAAATTCTTGTACTAGACTGGACACCCTTACAAACTTATATAGAATAAAAGATTAACAAAACAGACTCAAACACTAAAAAGGAAAGGCCTAAACCAATCCTTAGCTAATAAGGTAACGTACACCGACTACGAAAAAATGGTAATGAAGAAAACTGACTCAAAACAGGACTGGCCTAATAGAAGATTAATCCAGCCTAACAAATTAAAATAAAAAAATAAAAACACTTAACTAATCCCGTATGTCTAGCCCCTACCCATATGCCATTTTATAAGCCCATTAAAGTGGCCCATTACAATGAAAACACATTAGATCAAAGGCTCAACACATACATAACCCAAACCAAAGCTTATTTCCATTAAAATAAGCCCAATTGTGTTTTATCTGCATTACCTTCATGTTATTGGGGTTTCCGTCCATCCTAGAGCAAATATTTTCAAATGATCAAGATCGTTAACATGCACATGATAACCCTCTGACACTCATCATCCTGACTGAGTCCAAATCAAACACTACACATGTTCCTCTTTTCAAACTTTCAACCTGTTTTCAACTCCACAGATATCTTCAAGACGGAGAATTCCCTATTCCATCTCAAAATTTAACACTCAGACAAATCTACAAGATCAAGAATATATATTTATTTATTTCAATAAAATCCAATAGAAGTTACATGCAGATATTAAAAGACAAAGCTACTTTGTTTTCTCTTCTCTTAAGGCCTAAAAAACTAAACCAGGGCTACTGAAAAGAGATGAACTGGCACTACTCCCTCATTTTTCATATTATGAGAATTGGCTGGATATGTTCATCTCCTCAACCCAGCTCCCATATACCCAAGCAAAAATTTATTCACTTATTCAGCCCAACCATCAACCAGTATGTGGTCCTACTCCCGGACACGGTCAGCACTGCCGTAGGCAGTAGGCCTCAGCAAAACTGCTGGTTCACCTGGCAGTTAGTAAGGTTAGGAATTAATATTATATAGGGTGAATCCAGCATCCCCCCCCCTCTCTCTCTCTCTCTCTCTCCATATTGCTTCTCAAAGAATCCCATTAGCCATGATATCATAGTTGTCACGGCATCTAGACGACCCAAGGCGTTGGAAGGGCCTGGATGCGAGGCGATCAAGTCGCCCGCCTAAGCAACGAAGAAGACCCTAGTTGTCAAGGCGCCTGGACGCCTAGGCGATGCCTTGATAACCATGCATGACATCATCATTTCTGGTTGTCAAAGTCAAATCCTGCTCAGAACAGTGACTGCTAACCTTAGAAGATCCTCTCTTGGACCATTTTCCCTGCAAAATCGAGGGCACAAGCTTTGGTCCTGGTAACCAATGGAGATTTCAAATCGAACCATCAAACTCCAGAACCACAGCTCATAGAATAATGTAAAAGGGAAACATGAAACTCTCATGTCTATAAGCTAAAGGGATGAAACACATCTCCAGCAGCAGTAGTTAAAAATCTATCCACCTCAATCAGGACAAGAACATATTGTTCCTCCCCTGAAAAGGAACATAATAATAACACCAGAAATGATAAAAACGTCGACAACCAAACTAAGACCGCATGGAAATAAAAATCAACTCCTCCACTGTTGTTGAAAATACAACATCAAGTTGAAAATCATAAAACAGATCAACAGACATTGAAGTTTCGAAGCTTTAATGAAGCTGTAGAAGCATCTCATTTTAAAGTAAACTAAGCTAGTACACAAATTGATCAAAGCCCACAAAAGATACTCTACATTTTCTATATATTTGAGTGAAATACAGAAACAAAGGGAACAAAGAAAAGGAAAATTCATCTTTCCTATTCTACGAGAAACTGGGAAGTAATTCTCAGTAGAAAGCACAGTAATCACACAAATTAATTGATTTGACTAGGTTGCAATTGAAGCAAATGAACTCAAACAATGTAGACAACTGGTATTAGAAAAGGAAGACAAAGAAAATTGGTTTGAACTTGGAAGAGTGTGATGGGAGTCGAGTATAAAACCTGTTAGAATGAGATTCTAGTACGTGGCAAACGTATGACCACAGGTACAATTTCCCAAATGTGAGGGACCTGCAACTCCATTTACCCTTTAATATTTTTAGGAACTCAAAGTTTCAAAGATTCAGAAAAGAGTCTACTTCAGATTTGAATGCAAATTTTGTAGGTTGGTGTCCCTACGAAAAAGGGGCAGGGCCGATGCAGAAGGTGACCAGTTATGTTCAAATGCTAGTAATGTTACAATCTTACCAATACCATAGTTTTCTTAGTATGCATCGGGAAGGATTTTACACATTTTACCCCAACCTCAATATGGTAAAAACATTGAACAAAGGGGCAGAAAATGGCAGGATGCCTTAAAGATTTCCTTAAGGTTACTAAAAGAGACAATTTTTATTTTCGTTATCTAGATAATAAAGATATCTAGCAAGTTGAATTCCAGGAGTAATTTATTTTGAACCATAGTTGATTAGAATATAGAAACTTGAGATTTATCTGTACTGACAAGTCTTTGCACTTGAAACAATTACATAGACTTACTTCTATCTATCTAAAAGAGGACAGCAATTATTAGCAAGCCAAAACAGTCATACAGAAATCCAAAGAAATTCACTCAACAACCATGAACGGTTTCATCTATCAAAAAAAAAAAACCATGAACGATTTCGAAGTATGGAAGCATTAGCTATTAGATAGAATAGTTCAACTAATATGGTGTCAGTAATAACATTTTGGCTACAAAGAAAATGAAGAAAGGTCTTCCCTAATAAAAAAATAATCATGGAGCAGATATGAAATTCCAAACTGAACTACTGAAGGAATAATGATCAATGTTTAAGCAATCATAATCTTCAACTTCTACAGCTCATGTTTACATTCAGACCATTATAATATAAGCTTAACTATTCACATGAATCTAAATGCATAGCGAGGGAGACATAATAAAAAACTGAAATACTACACAAACCATCATGCTGGGGATAGAACAGGACGCACCTTGGTGAAGACAAGCAATATGAGGTGTTTGAAAAGCTTGCGAACACATTTGAATATGACTTTGTCAAATAGGAAAAGTTAGCAACAGGAGGCAAAGTAGGCACCCTTTCACCTTTCTTAAGGAGCTCTTGTAGGTCAAGCCTCTGCAAGGTCAGGACAGCTCTGGATTCTTTCCAGATGAATGCAAGGACTTCATTTTGAATCACAAATAGTGAACCAGGCTTAGCGCCAGGATATCTGAAACCGTACCCATTTGCAATACCCTCCCCGTTATAAGAATGTTTCACCTCCATGGGTATGGAATCTCCATCAGTATCCCAAGGGAATGGATCCGATGAAGGTTCGTCAACCTTTACAATAAACATCGCCGACCCATTGGGATGAAGGACATAATGGGTGCCTTCTAATATTTTGGTGGCAATGAGAAGTCGCTGACCTTCAGACTCTTCATAAGAAAGCAAAAGAAAGAACAGAGCTTTTCCAGGCTTATCTTCGGCAGGCCTCTCGGGAGGCCAGCCAAAGGTGCCACCCCACAGGCCTGAATACTCTTCACCAGCTTTTGGGATCCTCACAGGCAACTTGTACAGGGCAAACCGGTTGTCGGGCATGTTTGGCCATGCTCGGTAAGTAGATAACTTCATAGTACAAGCATGTAAGCTCAGCCCAATTGTGTCACCTGACCTTAGGAACTCATGAAGATGTGCGTATTTAGTTTCACTGCTCGAAGTACCGTTTCTTGAACTTGCACGATCATTGATGGAGCCGGACCTCCCAAGAATCTGTTTCAGGCTATCCTTAAAATACCCAGCTACAGTTCTCCTCTTTGTACTCTGTGAGTGACCCTCCTTCCCATTGACAGAACCGCACCAGGCACCTGAAGCATCAAGAGTCTTCTTGATCTTGTTCAATTCCATCCAAATAGGATCAGAAGGGAGTCGAGGTGCAGACTCCCAATCAATACGGCCCTCACCAAGCTTGTACATCCGCATTAGCATTGAACGGCGCTCAGACAAGAGCACCATATCCTTCTGAAAGTTTACCTCATCATCTCTTAAGCAAGGAAACAGAGGCTCATTTTCCGTATCAGGGACCTTTAAGCGAACCAAGTTGGTAACTACCTCGAGCAGTTTCCTTCTGTCACCAAAAGCCAATCTACTGAATGGTACCACAGGCTGGTGAGTTCCAATTAATCTCTGTGATTTTGAAATTCCATTATCAGACCTACTGATCTTACTATGCAACAATTTCCCCCCACAACACTGCTGCTGTGGCTCTACCTCAAGCGAGAGCACATTGCAGGCTCTATCAACAGGCTTGAGTAGACCAGGATAGAAGTAATTAGTATCCTTCTCTCGCCCATGTAAGAAGAATGCCGTAGAGCCATCAGAATCACTAACAATCTCAAAAACAGGTGCCCATAAGATAGGGCCATCTTCAAGCCCCAATGGGCCAAGCTCTTGAGGGATGATTCGGCACCCAACAACAGATACAAAACCAGGCATCACATAAACTACATTTCCAAGCTCTGGGTTCTGGTGTACCCAGATGCCAATCAAGGGTCGAACACTAACAAGAAACCTACAGAGAGCATTGTAAGAGGACACACCATTGCGCCATTCCACAAGATCTTGACCAGCAATCACACCTACCATCTCACACTGGGAGAGCCAGACCTTGTCAGAAGATGCAAGATCATAAAGGCTCCGACAGCAAAGACTGAGGTTGCAGAGGTCCCTCGGAGAGAGGGAATGAGAGATGATTGCAAATACATCGTCTGGTAGAGCTCGAAGTAGGCTAGAACCACAGTGATCAGCCGACATAACAAGAATTGATTCAAGAGTACAAGAGTTACCCACAAAATTTGCGGTCCAAATTTTAAGTTACAAATCTTCACAAACCCTAGAATTCTCTAAAAATTCAATTTTGAATCTGAAACAACAACAACAATAGTAGGAAATGCTAAACAGGGGACGCCATTAAAACCCTTGTGATGAAAGTGAAAATGGAATAGGTGTAATAAAAATCAACGAAATTTATAGAAGGATTCAAAGCGTGACCGGGAATGAATTGATTGTCAAAGAGACTTCGTCTCTTTTAACCAATTTTGACGACAAGAAGGCATCCTTTTCCTCGTTGCAATCGAAAGGGGAATGATTATTTTACTAAAAAACACAGAGAATACAGAGAATAATAATAAATTAAGCAAAGCAAGTCTGATACCTCTCTCTCTCTCTCTCTCTCTCTCTCTCTCTCTCCCCTGGTGAGTGGTGGTGACCAGCTTAGCTAATAACGCACAATGACCAGTGAGTCAAGGAAGAAATTAAAGCTCCACACACCACCAGACCAAAGGCTTGACCGACTCCGTCGTCGTCTCCCTCTCATACAGTCATACTAGTGAAGAAGAGATTAATCTTTGATTGATGATATAAAACGTGGCAAGCTTGTAGGGCTTAAAGTAATGGCCCCCACCTTAAGGAGCTAAGTCGGTTCAGACTTCAGATTGCATTTGAATGGGGGAATTAATTTGGGTGACGATAAGCCATCCAATGACGAGTAATCTGAACTTTATAGTGGTGGGCCCTCTTATCTTTAACAAATATGACGCAAGTTCAACTCCGTGCTTTAGAGACCAACGGAAGGGTGGGTGGATCTTTTGCTCCCTCTAATGGCCCTGCCCGGCCCAGTTCTCAGTGGCTGTAATAAGGGGGCATAATGACCATCCTACCCCTATCTAAATACTTTGCATGGATGGGGTCTACCCCCCTTATTTAGGCATTGGGGAACTGGGTCGGGCAAGGAACTAGAGGCTATAATTTTCCAAGATGGGGTGGGGGTGTTTGTCTACATGTTCGGTCTCAGAAGAAACACGTGAATTTGAATGGGCCGTTACGAGTAAAGATAAAATTGAAAGAAAACTGAACAAAAACTAAGGTTAGATTTGGTATGATTTCTATTTCAATTTCATATTGATTTTATGAACTAAGTCAATAAATAGATTTTTTTTGTCAAAAAATTTAAAATTGGTTCAAGAATAAAAAAAAATCCATTTGGTAGTTCAATTCATGAGTATTGATTGTCTATATTTCTTTGGAAAAGGTGGTGGTGGCAGTGGTAGTGGCAGTGGTGGCATGGTGGTGTCAAGACAATAAGGAGAAGAAAAAGGGTGGTGTTTTATTTTTAATGTGAAATTACTACTTTATCCGTCAAAGTAACCATGTACTCATTAAAGAGTAAGAGTGAAATCAGATAAAATAAAATTTTGAAACAACTTCTTAATTATTTCAGAATTTCTATTTCACTGAAATAATATGCAAAAATTGAACTAAATAATTTTTGAAATAGAAAAAATTAGAATAGAAATCATACAAAATCAGATCTAAGAATCTGGTTGTACTTAGAACTCATTTGTAATTAAAAATCCCAAAACCAAGCTCAGGTCCAGGCAACTAACCCATTTGAAACGTGTCTCAAACGTCTTTTTGACCAGGGAAAAAAAGACAAAGATATTTTAATTGCAAAGCTAATCTTTAATTTTCCCTTTTTTTATTCTATATTTTTAGCTTAAGTTTTAAGTTATCATGTTGGACCGTCAACCAAATCCCCTGACGTTGACCGCTAAAAAAAAGAGTACAAAATTCATATCATTTGAACATGGGAGCTGTAGTCCCTCTATGGTCTATTATATAAATGTAATTTTGGTGTATTCAGAATGTGACATTTTTTTTTAATTGATCGTTTTCTTATTTTCGAAACTCTTTATCTTAGGGGTGTAAAAGGATTTTTAAAAATGATTTATTATTATGTCATTATCACACATTTTTTGAGTATACATATAAAATAACAGTGTTTACTTACATTGAAAAAAAAAAAAAAAAATTATCTACTAAAAGCATAAAAAAGTAAGACTACAAATAATTTGACATTTTAAGAAATATCAACAAGAATATTCTGGTATAAAAACATGTAACTTGTTGTAACCAAGTGTACTAAAAGTTGTAACCTTCTTTTGATTGTCTCTTGTTTTTTTTCCAAGAGTTCTTTAAGTTAGAGATAAAGAAAAAACAGTAGGATTTTAATATAAAAGTGGGTGATAATTGTTTCCCAAGAACCATTGACATGATTTTACCATGATTGAAATAAGAAATGTGTTATACTAAAATTGTAAAAAAAAATGTAAGATTACAACAAAATTGTTAGCAAATTGTTAGTTTCTTAATGCCCCGTGTCCTAGATGACTTTCATTTAAAATGATAAACAAATGTGTCCAAATTGTAGTTGGTAGCTCAGTGTCTTTTTTCATTCACAATGCATGGTTTGGCTAGCGAACTTGAGAACTTGGATTGAACATAGAATAGTTTCACAATGATTTAGTTTCTGAGATCAAGATGTATTATATTTTGATTTCGAATGAGATGTCTGTCTTCAACTTGGGAAGATAGCCTAAGGTTTTGAACTTTCCTATGGGCTTGACAACGTTTTTATCCACCATGAGCCCCAGACTTCTATATAATCCCAGTGCCTCTAATAAAGGGGGAGGGGGCACAATGACTTCCCTACCCTTGCTCGGGTGGGTTCCACCCCTCCTCTTATTACAGGCACTGGGGGGAACTAGGCTAGGCAGGGAACTGGAGGAGATAATTTAAATAGAAGAGCCCAGTGGATAGTATGAAACCCATAAATTTTTCCTAATACATTTTATATAACTCCATTAAATGTAATTGAAGGTTTTATGAATATCCAGCTCAAGCATAGCTTCAAGGGCATGAGATTTCCGATCGAAACCCCCTAACATCCTCTTGGATAAGAAGAAGTTTATCGACAATATTTCCCCATAGGAATAAATGCAGTCTAGTTAGTACTAACCAAATCAAAGAAGGATTTCTTTAGGGCCTGTTTGTTTAGAAGAAAAAAAAAAAAGGGTGGAACCCATCTGTAATGGAGTGAAGAAACAAGAAAGGAAAGAGAATGATGGGAATTGCTGGTCCCAAAAATTAAAACATTCAATTTCCTTTTTTCCCCTCAAAGTTCCATCCAAAATGATGGGACTTTGGGGACGGATGGGGTGGGAGAAATGGGCTGCGACCTAGGCAGGCAACCCCCCTTTTTTCCTTCAAGTCTCCCACCTCAGTATCCAAACAACAACATCTTTTGAAATTTTATAGAAAAGTATAAAATTCTCCCACTTTTTTCCCACACCATTTTTTTCCAGCAAACAAACAGGACCTTATAAATTATTTACGGAGCACTAGACATTGATTTGATTGTCAAGATCTGATTACTACCTTTTATAGGGATACAAATTTAAATTTCGAAAATTAGACAAGACCTGGATGAACTAATAAGTCTGTCTTTAACTAGGGAAGATAGCCAAGTCTTGTCTGTAGAACCTTAAAATTCAAATCAATTAATATAGAAAGTGTAAAAAACATCAATTTTGAATCATTTGTTCCTCAAGCTATCCATTACCATATCCATCATATCAATACTGTTGATTTGGAATCTTTCGTGATAGATGCAAGAGCCAAATCCTTGACCTGGCATTAATGGTCCTGATGACAAGAGAGAGAGAGAGAGAGACCAAAGGTTAGAAGCCAACTCCCAAGGGTGCAAGCGTGAAACATGAAAGCCAAAACACAAAAATATACCATCCCTTCTGAACAACTCCGAAAGTCTATTCCCATCTACCCATTAAGGAAGGCACTTCCATTAACTTTACTTTCCTTCTTTCACTCTCTGCAAGGAGTAGTATTACAGATTTTAGAGTTGGGGTAAGAGAGATGGGAAGAGGTAAGATTGAGATCAAGAGGATTGAGAACCCAACAAACAGGCAAGTGACTTACTCAAAGAGGAAGAATGGAATATTAAAAAAGGCAATGGAGCTCACTGTTCTTTGTGAAGCAAAAGTTTCTCTTATTCTTTTCTCCAGTTCTGGGAAGTTGTCTGAGTACTGTAGCCCTTCTACCACGTAAGAACTATACTTCATCTCTTGCTCTTGGGTTTCTTTTACAATCTCTCTCTCTCTCTCTCTCTCTCTCTCTCTCTCTCTAATGGTTCATTTTGTTGAAGACTGCCAGAAGTCTTGAGCAAATATCAAACATCTACAGGAAAGAGGTTGTGGGATGCTAAGCATGAAGTAGGTTTAATCCTCTCTCTCTCTAAGTTTCATTTTTTTTTTATTTGAGATTCTATGGGAATATTCTAATAAAAAAGAAAAAACCCACAGCTTCTAAGCAAGGAGCTGGAGAGAATCAAGAAAGAGAATGATAGGATGCAGATCGAGCTATGGTAACCTGTGTTTTTTTTTTTTTTTTTTAATTTTATGGGTTTTCTTTTTGAAAAATAGTTAATGAGATATGGTTCAGGCATTTGAAAGGAGAAGATGTTGATACACTAAATCACATTCAGCTCCAGACAATAGAGGAAGCCCTTGAAAATGGTCTTACTAAAGTTCATGCCAAAGAGGTAATTAAGTCTCATAATTACTTCTATATATTCAATAAGTGAAGCTCTTAAAAGACAACGACATCTAATGTTTTATTTATCTTTCTTTTTTGTTATATGAGTACAGATGGAGTTCTTTCAAATGCTCAAGAAGAATGTAAGGATCAAAGCTAGCCTTTTGTTGCCTTTGCTGATTATGGTTTCTAGATTAATCAATGGTTACTTTATGGTAGCTCTATATATATATCATATAGGTAAATGATTACTTTATTTCTAGAATGGATAAGATCAACATTTTCTAATTGTTGGGGGTTTGATGTCTTGTATTTCGTCTCCTGCATAAGTGTGCTAATTTTGAAGGGCAGTAGGGGTCTTCAATCCCGAAGCATTGGCACACCTTGGTGGGGTCTTGACGAACTAGCCGGTCCATGTAGGGTTTGGGGGCAGTAGTCCCCTGAGAATTTTCTAGGGCTATGTGGATATTTCGGTAAATTACCTGTATAGGGTTTCGCTATATATTGTAGTAGCGAGGGTTTTTTTTCTGTAATCAACCTGAGAGAGGTGTAAGGAAGAGCAGCTGTGGATGTAGGCAATCTTATTGAACCATATAAATCCCTTTGTTCATTGTGTGATTGTCTGTTTGTGATTTTCATTCTTTTCTGCATCATTTTAGGTTCTCGTTTTTCTACACTAACTATATGTTTCTGATTAAAAAAAACATAGGAAAGAATGCTAGAGGAGGAGAATAAACGCCTCGTTTACATCTTGGTCAGCCATTCTCTCTCTCTCAATCCAATACATATGTTGTTCTCCATAAATGAAATTTCTGATGTCCCCTAATTTTGGGTACTCATTATTTCTTTGGTTGCTTTAATTTCTACAGCAGCAACAAATGGCTACTGAAGATAATCTCAGGGAGGCTGAAAATGGGTATGGCCAGAAAGGAAGAGATTGTAATTCCTACATGCCTTTTGCCTTTCGCTTGCAGCCAGTTCAACCCAATTTGCAGGACAACAAATAGAATAACTGTCCATGGTTACAAATTCCTCTAGCTAACACTAGGAGAATTTATATACATGTTTCATACATGTCTAGTGAGTTTATGAGGTAGAATATGTTGATCAACTTAAGGTGAACTAACTCAAATTTTTGTGATGACACCTTCTTATTTGAAACTAGTATATGTTAAAGATGCTAAATATACTAGGGCTTATATGTATGTTTTGATACTCTTGCTTCTCATATTTTTCAAATTCTAATGAGATTTTAGAAACAATAGGCAGTATTCGACGCCGTGATTAGGAAGAGAAATGTGTTAGTTGCACATTTTTATTACTTTATTGGGCGGGATTCAAGAGTAGGGATGTAAACGGATCTAATACGGATCGGATGTGATCAGGTCTGGATATTGCCTACCTGGATACAAATATCCCTAAATGGATACGAATGCGAATCGAATCTGGATTTTCGACTATCCATTTACATCTTTGACTTGTGTAACTCAGACCTTCCTCTCTCCCCAACGGATACGATTCACTCTCAGTCCATGTTTTAGTCTCATATTTCTCATTCCCTCATTCTTTAGAACTTGTTGAATCTTCAAAAACGCTTTATATCATTAGTTAAATATTTATTTGGATCATATAATTTTTTTTCTGGATTATTCGAATAAAAATTCGGATACCCCTAAATGAGTACGTATGAATGCCATCCCCTAAACAAATACGGATGCGAATCGAATTCAGATTTTCAGGTACCCGTTTACATCCCTATTAAGGTTTGACACCCCTACCCAAATACACCAAATGGATGTATACATAATCAATTTCACCTACAATGAAAAAGAAAACGTGGGGATATATCATCCCCCCCCCCTTACATGAGAGATTTTTATATAATATCCTAATGTTTGTCATAATTCATACCCTCTTTGAGGATTATATTTTAAATTTTTGTTTACTAGGTAGGTCCAAGAAGCAATCTACATCCTCTACTTCCGCCTGCCCCTACTTCCGTGTGCGCCCCACACACAGCGAGGCGCGCAAAGACCGCCTTACCTCCGCCCAAAAACCTTGTCCAAGCGGGGGTATAACAGTCTTTGTGAGCCTCGCTGTGTGTAGGGTGCACACAGATGTAGGGACAGCCGGGAGGCGGAAGTAGAGGATCCGGCCTCTCCAAGAAGAGTTGAACTCATGACCTAGGATTGTAGTTGATGGCTTCCCAACTAGAAAAATGTGTGAAATAATTGAATGGTGACCACAAGGACAAAATGGCTGCCCTTAGGCTTACTTAGAGGTCCTGACTCCTGAGAGTTCTTCACACCTCACAGTCTCACACCTACCCTAATTGATGGTGGACAATGAAGATGCTTGCTCCACCTTACATGGTCAGTAATGGTGTTCAATGGGTAATAACGTGTGTCTTACAGACCGTTCAAGCTCTACCCATCAATCTGTAAGTCTGAACCCACTCCTGATCGATCAGCCACATCAATCTTTTTTAAGGTTTCTTTAATGACCCCACAATTTTGACAATTTGATTTTGATTTGATGGTTAAGATCTACTCACACACGTACGATGTGCACAGTACCATGCTACGTCTCAAAGACTCTCAAAGAGATTAAAATTAAAAAATAAAAATAAAAAGTTGACAAAGGGATAAACCAGTTTTTTAGGGTTGGGGAGGAAAGATAGTAACCAGAGGGTTAAGGTCTTAAGGACAAAACTTGCAAGTAGCTAAAGGGTGCAAAGCATGACAGTAGTTTGGCTTTGCCAACAACCCAAATAAGAACAATCCCTATTGAACCACTCAGAAAGTCTCTTAATTTTTAACCCATAATGGATGGTCTCTTGCTTTACTTCATCTTTTCTTTCACATCTGTTGTTCATCAGTTTCTTTACTGTTCTGCAAAAACAAAAGCAGAAGAAGAAAAAGATAGACACAGAGTGAAAGAGGGTTCTCAGAAAGTTGAGAAAATCGAGTTGGGTTTTGAGTGGGTGGAGAGATGGGTAGAGGAAAGATTGAGATCAAGAGGATTGAGAACTCAACTAACAGGCAAGTTACATATTCAAAGAGAAAGAATGGAATCATGAAGAAAGCTAAGGAGCTCACTGTGCTTTGTGATGCAAAAGTTTCTCTTATCATCTTCTCTAGTTCAGGGAAGATGTCTGAGTACCGTAGCCCTTCTGCCACGTATGAACTGTTTTTACCCTTCTAGGGTTTCCTTTTTTTAGGGTTTCTTTTCTTTTATTTTATTTTCTGTCCTTCTAATTGAAATCCTTTTTTTTATGGAGAAGAATGACTGAGATCTTGGACAAATACCATAAGTATTCAGGAAAGAGGTTGTGGGATGCTAAACATGAGGTAGGTTCTTCTTCTTCTTCTTCTACTTATTAATGGATTTTCCATGAACAAATCTGAAAATCTCTCTCTCTTCTTCTTCTTCTTCTTCTTTGCTTATATTTGATAGTTTCTGAGCAACGAACTGGATAGGATAAAAAAAGAAAACGACAACATGCAGATTGAGCTCAGGTCTTCTCTTCTCTGTTCTACTTTAAGCTATAAAAAAAGCAAACCCTACTTTCATTTCCTTATTTGGAGTTATTCTGCAAATTAAGAAATAAATAATAAATATGGTTCAGGCACTTGAAAGGTGAGGATGTCAATTCACTACATCACAAGGAGCTGGCAACCATAGAAGAAGCCCTAGACAATGGTCTCACCAAAGTTCGTGCCAAAGAGGCAAGTCTAGCTAGTATTAGTTGTTTCTTTTAGTTTTTAAGTCTTTAGAAGGGTAACCAGAGACAAGATCTGATCTTCTCTTTTTCTTTCCTTTTTTTATGTCAGATGGAAGTCTTCAAAATGCTCAAGAAGAATGTATGTAAACATCAAAACAAATTAAACCCTTTGTACTCGATCTGCTAATTGATTTATATATCATTTCTCTTGTTGGTTATTAGATTTATGTCTAGGTGTTGTTCCGATAGTTGGGGAAAGATTTGTCATTTGCCTAACTTTGTGTTTCTTGGTCAAATACCACAGGAAAGAATGCTTGAGGAGGAGAATAAGCGCCTTAATTACATCTTGGTGTCCACATCTCTCTCTCTCTCTCTCTCTCTCTCTCAAACAATTGATTTGTTGATAACTAAAATGTTTCTCCTTTGTACCTCTTATTAATCTTCCAACGACGAATAAGGCAATTAGAGGGCGGACCTTAGTGCAACGGTGAAGTTGCTCCATTACGACCTAGTGGTCAAGGGTTTGAGTCTGACCAGATCAAACCCTTGAAGGTTGCATACATTATGACCCTCCTCAGACCCTGCAATAGTGGAAGCCTTGTGCATTGGGTACGCCTTTTTTAAGGAATAAGGCAATTGTGATTAGTTGAATAAACTAGTCCATGCTGCATCTTCAAATTATTTAGCAATCACTTTGGGCTCTCATTCCCTCACTTGGGTTGGGAACTTAGGCTGGGAACTTAATTGACTTTCTTACGGTTTTCCTATTTTTTTAAATTTATTTTATCATTTTGCAGCATCAGCAACAAATGGCAATGGATGGTTGTGTGAGGGAGATGCAGAATGATTATCATCACAAAGAAAGAGACTATCATCATTCACAGATGCCTTTCACCTTTCGAGTGCAGCCAATCCAACCCAATTTACAAGAGGCCAAATAGATTAGCTGGCCATGGTAAGGAACAAGCATCTCTAGCTTACACTAGAATAATTTTAGTGGGTTTCAATAATATTATCTTTGTTAAAACAAAGAAGCTTAAGGAAAGCTTTAATTGTAACAATATTATATACCTATCTGGCCTATAGACTTATAAATTAAAGGGTTAATGCTTGTGGGTCAAGTACTACTGTTAGTGAATGCTCTTCTGACTATTTTCTGATGAATATATATTGTATGGTTTAAGAACTACTCCAAGATTGTGAGTTTTATGTTGCTCTAGGGTTTGAGAAAAGATTTAATAAGTGTTTGGGAATATAAGGAGTAATCAAGGATTTCCAGGTTTGGCTTCTATGAGTATATAGCATGTCTCAGATACAGTTAAATTGATTATTAGTTAATTTAATGGTTTTTTGGCCTAGAAGTCCACAGAAGCTGGGTGGTGACCCTTGGCCTATCTTGGTAATACTCCTGGTTCAAGCTTAAAACCAAAGTCTTGCTGGATCGCTGATAGACATACTACAAGCATGTTTTCATGGGGAAAAAATCCTCTCCAATTCCCTAAAAGTGCAGTTTGGGGTGGAGATGTAAACACCTGGCAGGCACGACATCATATCCAACAGTGCCGAACTCGAGAAAGAAAAAAGAAAACTGAGACGGTGCAGTTTGGACTGTTGGATGTTGTACTAGCCAGGTGTCACCTCTCCACCCCAAACTACACCACACTTCACCATAGGGGAATTGGAGAAGATTTAAATCTGGTTTCATTTTACTTTCTTTGGAGCAACATTTGGTAGCTAATCCAAAATATTTGATGCTAATAGTAACTGATGGAATAAAATACTGACCATGCGTAATATGCAATGAGGTATCTCTGAATGGAGCAGATTCCACATATCATACTTTTTTTTGTTATAGTTTCCCATGTTGCTTATTTCCATTTTTTTATAGGGTTTTTTTTTTGGTAAAGTAGGCTTCTTCTTCTTCTTTCTGGATGATGAGTTAGCCAAGCAAGGGGTCATGCAACCTAGATTGTGTTCTGGGACATCTTTTCCTTTTTAGATAGTTCTGTGTGATTATTTTAATGGGTTAAATTATGTCTAAGGTACCTACCGCTTAGAGAAACTATGTCGAGAATATCTCACGTTTTAAAAATTATGTTTGAGGTATCCCATGTTTCATACATAAAATTGGAAAAAAGAACTGTGTCCGAGAGTGTGGTTTACGCTAGCACTCCTATGAATCTATCTCTCTACTCCCGGACAGAACTCCTTTCCATATAAATTTTATGCTTGGAAAACCTTACATTTCATAAAAGTTATGTTTGACATACTTTCTCTTTTCATATTTTCAATTTTATTCCTTCGCCACTCTCTTTTTCCTCTTTGTTCTTTGCTTTTATTTCTACCAAAAATAAAAGGTTCTTTGTTTCTATTTTCTGGCTGATTTGCCACCAGCATACACGGTCGTACCTATCCAACGCTTTGGTGCATGACCGTGCATATAACCTTTCCATTTTTTTCATTCATTATTGGTTCCGGTTTTGAATAGGGCTGGATGCAATTGGCGTTCTTGTATATGTAACCTAGTAATTTCTTCTTCAACAAAGTATGTGTGTTGTTTAACAAAAAGGCAATAATTGGTTTAGACAAGGGGCTTGAAACAAAAAGGACAGGTAGAAACCATCTACTTCATTTATTAATTGGTCTTTAGGTGGGTATCTAGTAAGAATAAGAATTTGTTGTTGCGGCCTTGCGGGTGAAAACCGAAGGGTGACTCAGGTTGGGATCCAGATCCTCTATGCCGCACTGTCTGTAGCGGCCTGTGCGGCACAGACTGAGCCGCGCGCACAAAAACTGCCTTACTCCTGCCCAAACGCCTTGCCCGAGCCGTGGTAAGGTGGTCATTAGTCGTGCGGCCCAATCTGCGCCGCACAGGCCGCTATGGGCAACTAGGTTGTAGATGATCTAAATTTCTCAGGCTGTCAGATAGGGGTGTCAACAGGTTCATGGCCTTAACCCTAGCCCAACCCTAGGAGCCTTAACCTAAATCCAAGCCCAGCCCAACCCAAGGTTTTCATCTGATCTTTATAGGCAACTCGGAGGATATGTTTTGATTTTGATATGGTGGGACTTCCAGTTTTTTGCGACCCAAGATTGATTGGCTTTGGTAAACATGCTTTAAATGCAAAGGGGGCTTGCTAGACAATAATCAGTCCTTTCAGTGGATGTTGGATCATCCTAAGAATGCCTTCATTAAATGTTGTTGAATTGTAACATGATTCTATAGACGTACTCAGGATGTGGACGATGAAGGTCCATTAACCATTTCCCAATAATGAATGACTGATGCCTGCACTATCCCGATATTTGTGTTAGATATAAGCTTTATGCCTTACCGGCTAACGAGCCATTGATCATTGGTTCCAAAGACTTCTATGGACCGACCTCAAATCTTGCCATGTGTCGATCATCCGTAAACTAAACTTTTACCGATATATCATATGTTGCAGTTAATAATGAATTAGACATATTCCTCTCTCTCTCTCTAAAAGTTACCTTTGGAAATTGGAGAAAATAGACTAGCTTTGTGAACAATAAGGAAAGAGAAAACCCTGGTCTGGTCTTATGAACTAGTTCTTCTTGTTCAAGTTCCAAAATGAAATTTAATAACCAAACACTTCCAAGTTGGTAGTCCTAAATTTTTTTTGGATGAGCGTTCTTTGTGGGGGAGTGGCCCCTGCATGTGCGTGAGAGCAAATGAGAAGGTGTGCAAAAGCATCATGGGGCGTGATTTCCGCCTTTCATAGGGGGCGGAGTGGTTATTCGTCCCCATTGTGTCTGGGCATGGGTGGTACACTCCTCCACAGAAAATTTTTCTCCTCATTTTTTATGTCAGTGACCAAGAACACTGGGAGAGGATCCGATAGTGTTGATTTTGATAATAGATTGTGGAGAGGGAGTCCATGAAATCCAAATAGTAGGAAAAAGGGAAATAAGTAGTAATGAGGGATAGGGTGTAAAGAGGAAGAAAAAGGGGAAAAGGAATTGATGGTGTTGTTCTTTTTGCTAGTGTAGAATTGTTTCTATGTAGTTGAATTGGAATAAGTCTTCAAGTGAGCCTGATAGATCCCAATCGATTTGTAGGCAGGAGATTTTTCTTATGTGATTGATTCATTAGTAAATTCTGATTGATTTTGGGCTAAATTAATGTAGGTTGATTTATTGGGCCAACTTTATACCAGACCCACTTTTATGGGATTAACTAAACCTAGTCTATTGAAGGGTTACACTAGGCTTAGTGACTACTATTATAAATACTTGCTTTGAGTCCCTGCAACCACCCATCTTTTGGAACACAATTCTTCTCATGAGAGTTAGTGTGAGCCAAGTGGGAAAGGCAGTAGAAGACTTAAGGCGAATTTGGTAAAGGACATTGGAGAGATCAAGGGACGGTTTTTCTACTCTAGTTGACATCTTCAAGGATCTCTTGTTGTTCATCTTCAAACACCAAACAGGTATGTGATTTATTTATTTACATTTTAATGAGATTGTGTTCTAGACATTGTGAAGGAATGAGATCAGGGTAAATGATCAACCTCAAACCCTAATAATTGGTATTCAAAGCCATCTTCACGATGCTAGGATCAATCGATCCCAAATAAGGGTAGAAAAATTCAAATTTTCTTCTTCAGAATCATGTAAACTCCTTTTCTGTCAAAATTTTGGTGAAAATTTAAAATTTTTTCTTGGGGTTCATGCAAACTCGAATATGTCAATTTTTTTTTGAAAACAGATGGGAAAGTGGACCATATAGGTGGATAGATCTCGTCGCGGAGGTCACATCGGTATGCGGACCATCGCCGGACGCACCATCACATGCCGCCAATAAAAAGTGTGACTTCACACGCCTAACCCGGCGGCGGCGAGTCATCGCCGGGTCAAACCAGAAACCCTAATGGGTTAACTCGGTGATCTAGACGATTCGGTCAAGGTTGACCCAATTTGGGGGCAACCTGTGTTTCACCCATATGAACACCCGAAAACCCGTTGGCCTGGATGGCTGACCTGCAACCCGACCCCTAGACCCGGTTTTGTGACCTGACAACCTGACCCGATTACCCAACAAATTCATTAACACAATTTCTAACACAAGAGAACCTTTCATTTGTTCATAGGGCACACAAATTATATTTTGCTATGTAGTTAAACAATTCAGTTAAAAAACTGAAGTTACTAAACTTTTATAGGCTTAAATGACTTGGTGGTTTGTTTCGGTCGTCTTGTTGATTTGGCAGCTTAACTATTGGATAGATTGAGATTCCTTAGACGAGACAACTGTAAAATTTGATGACGTATCTCAATCGTTTAATAAGTATTATATGAGGGTATGCCCTGAATTTTCCATTTGTTCTTATAAAGTTATCTTAGTTTTTTTTTTTAAAAAAAAAACTAATCTAGAGTGACTTACAAATATGTCAAAGGGTGTTACAACTTCGATATTGGCGGGTACACTTGCATTCTTTCTCTCGCTATCTTCACCTCACATGAAATGTGATCTCTTTGCCCCTATGTACGAATTCGTTTCATTTATTGATATTTCCCAAAAAAAAAAGTTCATTTATTGATTGGTCAAAGGGTGTTACAACTTCAATATTGGCAGGTACACTAGCATTCTTTTTTTGACTCTCTTATCACTTCACATGAAATGACCTCTCTGCCAAATGGTGTTACAACTTCGATATTTGCGGGTATACTAGCATTGTTTCTGTATGTCTCTCTTCACCTCACATGAAATGTGACCGTTTCATTTATTGATACTTGCCAAAGAAAAATTCATTTATTGATAGGTTAAATTAAGGGTGTTACAACTTCGATATTGGCGGGTACACTGGCATTCTTTCTCTATCTCTCTATCTTCACCTTACATGAAATGTGATTTCTCTGCCCCTATGTACGAAATCATTTTATTTATTGATACTTTCCAAAAAAAAAAAAATTCATTTATTGATTGGTTAAAGAGCATTACAACTTCGATATTGGCGGGTACACTAGCATTCTTTCTCTCTCTCTCTCTTCAGCTCACATGAAATGTGAGTTCTCTGATCTTATGTACGAAACCATTTCATTTATTGATTCTTCCCAAAAAAAAAAGTTCATTTATTGATAGGTCAAAGGGCGTTACAACTTCGATATTGGCGGGTACACTAGCATTCTTTCTCTATCTCTCTTTTCACCTCACATGAAATGACCACATAGGTCTAAGGGTGTTACAACTTCGATAATGGCGGGTACACTAGCATTCTTTCTCTATCTCTTAATTTCTTCACCTCACATGGAATGACATCTCTGCTCTATGTATGAAACCATTTCATTTATTGATACTTACCAAAAAAAAAGTTCATTTATTGATTGGTCAAAGAGTGTTACAACTTCGATATTGGCGGGTAGAATAGCATTCTTTCTCTATCTCTCTCGCTCTCTCTCTCTCTCTTTAGCTCACATGAAATGTAAGTTCTCTGCCCTTGTGTACGAAACCATTTCATTTATTGATTATTCCCAAAAAAAAAAGTTCATTTATTGATAGGTCAAAGGGCATTACAACTTCGATATTGGCGGGTACACTAGCATTCTTTCTCTATCTCTCTTTTGATCTCACATGAAATGACCTCATAGGTCTATGGGTGTTACAACTTCGATAATGGTAGGTACACTAGCATTCTTTCTCTATCTCTCTTTTGATATCACATGAAATGACCTCATAGGTCTATGGGTGTTACAACTTCGATAATGGTAGGTACACTAGCATTCTTTCTCTATCTCTCTCTTCACCTCACATGGAATGACATCTTTGCCCTATGTATGAAACCATTTCATTTATTGATACTTACCAACAGAAAAAGTTCATTTATTGATAGGTCTTCAAAGGGTGTTACAACTTCGATATTGGTGGGTACACTAGCATTCTTTCTCTATCTCTCTCTTCACTTAAAATGAAAAATAAAATAAAAAAAATTCATACATAGGGGAGAGAGGTCATTTCATTTTAGGTGAAGACCCCTATGTATGAAACCATTTCATTTATTGATACTTACCAAAAAAACAATTCATTTATTGATAGGTCAAAGGGTGTTAAACTTCGATATTGGCGGGTACACTAGCATTCTTTCTCTAACTCTCTCTCTTCACCTCACATAAAATGAGCTCTTTGCCCCGATGTACGTTTCATTGCTCTTTAGTATCACTTGCTCATATATAGAACCCTCTCTTATATATTTACCGTCCAACCCCTGGATTAAGAAAGTCCATCCATTCAATGACCTTTTAGGACTACTCAGTCTACATGAAATTTAAATCTCTCATGATTTTTTTTTCCATGAGAAATGTATTGTGAGCTTGAAATGTTCACTAAATATAATCATTATTATCATTTATTTTTATCTTATTATTATTATTATTTTTAAAAAATTGAAAACATAGCCAGAAGACTTAAGAGAGAGAGAGAGAGAGAGAGAGAGAGAATGTAAAAGAAGAACACAAAATAAAATGAGTATTAAATTTTAGTTAAACTTCATATAATAAAGTCGAGTTAAACTTCATATAATAAAGTCGAAAACACTATCCGGCTGCATAGTGTAGTAACGGGAAACTCAATCCCAATGTCCACGTACCACGTACCACGTACCCCGTACCCCGTACCGAATAAATTATCGGATTTTTTACCAAAAAAAACAAAAATGAATTATCGGAATTGTCAACATCAAGACCAGCAATCAACTCTATACTTTTTCTTCTAAACCGTCAGATTAATCCAATCCAATCTCTTTCTCTCCCTCAAATTCCGTCTTAATCTAACACGTGTTATAAAGTTCACATTAGCATTATTAGCGTTATTGTTTTATTCAAGCTTTTTTTTTGATAAGAATGTTTTATTCAAGCTTTGATGTCCTTTTTCTTCTAAACCGTCAGATTTATCCAATCCAATCTCTCTCTCTCTCCCTCAAATTCCGTCTCAATCTAACACGTGTCATAAAGTTCACATTGGCGTTATTAGCGTTATTGTTTTATTCAAGCTTGATGGCCTCCCTCGCACGTGAATGGTAAGTGTAGTTAAAAGAAAGGAAAATTATGTCAGTTACAGCAAGTAACAACTTACTACTATAGAACACCCAATCAGCTATAGTTTTATGACGTCATCTCACGAATCCAACGGTTGATATGGTATTAACATCACGTCATCACATCGGTATCTGTGACAGAATTATAGAAAGAGACAACACAGAAATAAAATAAAAAGATAGGGGTACTAGTGTTCGTTTGGTTTCACCTACAAAACTACTTCAAAAGGGAGTCGTTTTTTCGGTCTGAGACCTTCAAAAGCTATTCTCGTAAACCGTCAAAGCTCGCTCGAGCGGGGCGGAAGAAAAGAGATTCTCTCTCCTCTTCTCTCTTCGCGTTTTCAGAGAAGAAATTAAGATAATAAAATATACTAAAAATTAAACTCATCGGTAATCTTTGGTATTTCGGTTCTCGACTCTGGATGTATTCTCAGGTATCTTTTCGTTGTTCGCTAAATTTTTTGACGTTATTTTTTTTTTTATGGAATTATCTGTTGTTTATCATCTGCATTCTCTTGTAATCAGTTTGATTGAATTGGGGTTTTGATTTTGCAGCGAAACAGGGACCGAGAGGTGATTTAGGGTTTATTTTGATTCTTTGTGAAAGCCGATACTCGGGTACAGTTTTTCTGTTCCGTTTCTTCGTTTGTTATGATATACTTTTCTTGAGTTGCATGGGCGTATAAGATTATTTCTTTGGAGCTCAGCAGACGCATTGCAGTAGTGACATTGTTTTTCCTTGTGGAGATAAAGATGGGTTCTGGCGAACCCGAGTTTGTAGTTGTGGATTCTTTATGTGGGTTGACGAACGGAACAGTTGGAGAATTAAGAAATTGTTTGGGGGACTTGGGAAGTGTTACTTTGGAATTACTTGATGAGTATAGATTCTGTGAGGGGTATGAAAATGGTGTTATTGACCCAGCTTCTTCGCGGGAAGCGGGCTGCCAATTACTTAGTTATAATGAGGACAGCATAGGTCGTCCTGTTACTGAACAGCTCTCCTACGCTGGAGTGGCTTGCCCTTTATCTAATAGCAACGGGGGCATCACTAGTCCAGTGGATGGATCCTGTGCTTATTCTCAAAATAAATTTAGTGCTAATTTAGTAGATTCCAGTATTGGATTGGAGGCATCTATATCTATGAGAGATGATTCATGTAGTCCGGGGGTTTCAGAACGACAGCGAAAGCTGCAGGAGGAATGTGAATTTCCTTCATCTAATGCTGATGGGGACACCACAAGCCCAGTAGATGGCTGTCCTGCTTCTTCTCAAAAGTTTGGTGCTAATTTAGTAGACCCCAGTGTTGGTTCAGAGGTATCTATTTCTGGGACGGATGATTCATGTAATCAGCAACTAGATACCGATGGTTCTACACTAGAACAAAAGCAGCAGGATGAATGTGGGTTTCTTTTATCTAATACTAACTGGGACGCCACAATCCCAGTGGATTGGTGTCCTGCTTCTTCTCAAAAATTTGGTGCTGGTTCAGTAGACTCTGGATTTGGCCTGGAGGTATCTACTTTTAGGAGGAATGCTTCATGGAATTTGCAGCAAGATCTGGATTTAGTAGAGCTAGAGAAAAAACTGCAAGAATGTGAGTTCCTTTTATCTAATACTAAAGGGGATACCATAAGCCCAGTGAGTGTTTGTCCTGCTTCTTCTGAAAACTTTGATGCTAATTCAGTCAACTCTGGAGTTGGTCTGGAGGTGTCTATTTCTGGGAGGGATGGTTCACTGGACGGGCAGCAAGATATGGGTGTTTTGGTACACGAGCAAAAGATCCAGGATGAATGTGAGTCTAGTGGGCTTTGCTCTACCAAGAGTGACCAGGTCAAGCAATTATGCTGGCTGGGAGCTCTAGGATCATATTTGGAAATTGAAGGACCACACAATGAGGATGAAGTGGGAAAACCCGTAGAGAAGGAAGAGATATCATTGGCCACGGATCCCTTGACTTTTTCTCAGAGTAAAAGCAGCCAGTGTGCAGAGCAGAAGGTTCCTGGGGATGTCGATGGTTTCTCAGTGGAAGGAGACGGCAGCTTACAGGAGTTTATGGAAGAGAACTGTGATGCTATAAGAAGGATATCGGGTAGCCTGAGCACCCAACCATCACTAAATGAAGAAAATACCAGCAATTTGTTGGAAAGGTCATCTAATGTAAGTGTTCTCTCAGAGGAAGCTGTTACTGACTCAAAGGAGGTTGTGGAACAGAAATGTTATTCCTTGGCCAGGACTTCGGCCAACCTGAGCTCCCAAGCATTGCATATCGAAGAAAATATTTGCAATTTAATGCAACAGTTACTCGACATGGCTTCTGAATTTTCTGGTGAAGAATCAACTTCGCTCCAATCTCCATTGCCCCTTGACGTTGTGGATAATGACTCTTCTAAACGATATGCTAAGCCAGATCTTCAGGAAAGTGATGCTTTTAATAGTGCTCTGACATGCAGCAGCATGGTTGACTCAATTGATGGTGCAGATTGTGAAGGAAAGGCTAATGATAAGAGTTATGCTTCAGAATCCAACTGTCCTGACGATGTGCGCGTGCTCCCTCGGAGGAGTACTCGTGTAAGCAAACTGAATCAGATGAATGAGGCAAAAAAGGCTGCAAGCCAGTTCAGTAAAAAAGTTAATAGTTTATCGCTCCCTCAAAGAGCCATTGGGATCTCCTTCAAGATAGTAAGAAGGAAAAGAAGCTCTCTCTGCAAACTTGCACGTTCTTCTACGTGGGGAGAGTTAGGAAACATTATGGAGGTGTTCAAACAGAATGATGGGATCCTGAAGCACAATTCTGATTTAATTCAAGCTCAAACCCATGGATCTTGGAAAACTAGGGGTTGCCAAGGAAGCAGAAAGTGGAAGAAGTCTCGGGCAGCTAGAAATTCACAAGAACCAAAAGGAAAATCTAATGCTTCAATTGGTTGTGTTCGTTTGAAAATTAAAATTGGAAAAGAATTGGATCAAAATAATTTGAAGGTTGTGCTACCTGAGGGGGATGGTTCTTCAACATATGTGGAAACTATGATAAATGAATGTCTGTCTGAGTCAAATTGCAGAACCAGCATAGAAATCCCACAAGTAGCCAATGATGTGGAAATGAAACATAAGCTGGGGGAAGATGTTCAGCCTCCCAATGGAAGTCTGGAAAAGCCAGGGACACCAGTAGATGTTTCTGTTCTGGATGCACATCTTGCAGATGAGGACCTGGCGATCATTGGGACACAAGCCATATCAGTGGGAAACAGCTCAGGTGATTGCCATGGAGTTTCCTCTCAGATAGGGACTGAATCATTGGGAAAAGCAACTATGAATAAGGACTTAAATCCTGATACGTCGCCTCATTCAGAAGTGATCAGTGTGATTCAGGATGTCCAAGTTGGTGCAGGAATGCAAATGGACCTACAGGCTGCTGGTTTTGATTCTGCCCAAGCTGTTGTTCCTGCAGAAAATGTTATGAATTCCAACATGCTCCTTATGAAGGCAAAGAAAGGAAAAAGAAATGGTAAAGTTAAGGGAAGTCAAAATCCTGTTGGAGGATGCTGTGTACAGGATGAAATTGTGTGTGGTCCAACAAGCTCGAACAAGACTAAAAAATTGTCAAAACGGCGATCACAACAGAAAGTGGGGGATGGGCCGGATGACTTTAACCCCAGGGAGGCTATTCTTTCAGCAACTAGCCAGCCCAGCAACAATTCAAGTAAGGAGGGGTTTGTCAGACAATCCTTCCCATTGTCAGGGCTGGTTGAACTTGGGGTTTGTCATGAAGCTTTGAAAGCAGAAACTGGTATCCAATCCTGTGAATTACCCAGTCATGATGTCAGGAATAAACCAGAAACATGGACTTCTGAATTGTCTGCTTCTAAAACTAAAGGGCATAAACTTTCTAGAACTTCCAAATCCACTGCAGGGGTAGGGATAAATCATTCTAGTGTCTCAGATTCAGCAAGGCGAGGGAGAAAAAAAGCTCGTGAGAAGGATTATGATCTGGAGAAGTCATCTAGAAAGGGCAGAGCCAAGGAGGAGGAATTTTCAAATGTTGATGTCGGCCAGCAGGAAAATCACCCTGAAATAGGTGGGAGCATTAATGTCTCTGTGATGATGGAAAAGGATTCAGTGACTAGTGGACCTACTGAATTAAGCGGTTAGTTTCTCTTCTCGCACAACTGTTTTCTGTCTTATATATGTTCTAATTGTTCTTCTAGTCTGCTGCTTCTTTTCTTTCTGGCGCTAAACTAATTTTGAACTGAGAGAAACTGAAGGTTGTTGGTGATTTTGCAGAATTTAATCTAGTAGCTAATGAGACCAGCTGCAATCCAGTAAGAAACAATGCTGGCAATAACGTTCCACCAGAGAGTATCTCTTGCTTGAATGCTGTATTCAATGGGTTTGAGGAGCAGACTTTACCACCACGGATTGCATGGGTGTGCTGTGATGATTGCCGTAAATGGAGGTGTATATCAGCTGCACTTGCCGATTACATAGAAGAGACGAATTGCAAGTGGTAAGCATTATGGATGTGATTATTGAAATTCCCCTCATTTACTTGCAATTATCTAATAAGCATGTCCAATTGCAATTTTATCTCAAAACATATTGAAATGGATACTCATGCATGCAGTATAACCACCTGGCTAATAAGTTAGTACTACTACCTGATGCCTATATATACATTGATATATATATATCCTAATTATATGCATATGGAGTAATTTGGATGTCTTTGTGACGAATGTTTAGGTTTGATGTTTCATATACTGACAAACTTGTCTATGTTGTTATTATGTAGCCTTGTAAAGATGCCTATTCATGTAAATAACCATTTTAGATGGTATGGTAGTATGGTTCTCTCAAAGTTTTATTGCCTTTGACTATAAACACTTATTTGGATGGGAAGAAATATTTTTGGCATCTTCTAGCATTCATCATGTTGATGATTGTAAGTTTTCTCTTGAAATGTCTAAATGATTTCGATTTTAATTGTGCATATTTAGGTGGTAGGGGTTTGTACAAAGGGTGAATTATGTCACAAAAGGCCCTTGATACTTATCCAAGTATCCAAATACTTAGCAAATATCTTGCTAGTTTTCTGACTGGCTGGCATGTCCAGTAAATGGATGGTATTTCTTGTAGTATTGTATTGTTGGTTTGTATGTAATGTATGTATACATGAAAGACATTTTCATATGTGTTTATATATCCCTTTATTTGTTTGTCAGTGTACCTCCTGCTTTGCTACCATGCAAGAGGTGGCCTGAAAGTTTGCAGTGTTCAATTGACCTTTCAACTCACAAGGCCCTCTCACATATTTGCCATTTCTCTTTGATTAGCTGACTTGCATTAGTCGTGAATGGTGGAAAATTTGAAGATCTTTGTTCTTGGTTATTTGTCTCCTCAGCAAAGGATTGTTATGCTTCCTTCTGTGCATCATTTGTTCTGCTTCCTTTCTGTTACTGGCTTTCTTCTCTCCCCCACCCAACTCCCCACTCGACTCCCCACATTTGCACTCATGATAGGTATTGACAAATTCCATTAATGGGGTGAAATCTCTATATGGGACGGATTTGGAACCGAAAAGGGTACATGAATATGGAGTTAATGGAGCTAAGCTTCCTTTTTCTATTTTGTTATCTGGTTTGACCTTTACAGTTGCTAATGTAAGAAGGGGTTAATGTCCAATATTTTCGGATATCTATTGATCTCTATTGAGTCTTTAATGATCACTTGTTTTGCCTTTTTCTTATTTTCAAGGATTTGCAAGGACAATGAAGACACGGCATTCGCAGGCTGTGCAATTCCTCAGGAGAAGTCAAATGCAGAGATTAATGCTGAGTTGGAACTGTCAGATGCCTCTTGTGAAGAAGATGCTTATGACAGACGCCCAAATTACAAGGCATTTGAACGCAAGCAGCCAACAGGTATGTCATTGGTGCTAACTGCAGCACACAGCTTACCGCTTTAAGATGGTTTCAGAACTTGAAGTACTTATAATTTTATGGACTTCTTCCTTGCAATTAATTCACTTAATTGGTTCTGCTGCAGTTCCTCGAGAGGCAACTTGGAAAGTTATCAAGTCTAATTTGTTTCTGCACCGTAGCCGTAAAACCCAAACCATTGATGAGGTCAGAATTACTCATATCTATTCATCTGATTTGCAAATATACTTGTGTTCTACCTTTGGCTGCATTTTTGGTTTTCTGTACATATGGGAATTAGGAAGAAATCAACAGTACATAATTGTGAAAAATTTCTTTCCACTGTTATCATATACGTTTTTTTTTTGGTAAAATAATAATGTTCCAATCATTTTCCTTGCTCAATGTTGATGTAATCTTTTCTTTTTGTGTGGGGGAGATATACTGATATGCATCTTCATCCATCCAACGTCTTCTCCTCTTTTTTTTTTTTCGTTTTTCTAATATTTGGGTTTCCTCTATACTGAACCAGATAATGGTATGCCATTGCAAACCTCCTCCAGATGGCAGCTTGGGTTGTGGAGATGAATGCCTCAATCGAATCCTCAACATTGAATGTGTTAAGGGGACCTGCCCATGTGGGAACCTTTGCTCAAACCAACAGGTCTTAGCTTGTGTTGCCATTATAATGAGATATTTACGTATTTATCCTTCCACGGGGTTCCTGTTTTTAAATGCCATGGGTTTTGCCCAAATGTTCAATTGCAGTTCCAAAAATACAAATATTCAAAATTTAAGTGGTTCCGTTGTGGAAAAAAGGGATATGGGCTGCAGTTGCTGGAAGATGTTTCTGATGGACAATTTCTCATTGAATATGTTGGAGAGGTAACTTGGCATTTATTTTATTTTTGCTTCAACTGTTCTGTTTTTATCTGGCTGGGTTCATTTTATTCAAAATAAAAATATAAAAAAGGCAGAAGACCCTTCCTAAGGAAATTGTATTGGTGGCATATTTTGGTACTTTTGATTTTATGACTGTATATGTGCTATTAAATTTTTTCTCTGCAGCAGCAATTAGGATCTGATCCACATGCCCTTTTTTTTTTGTGTGTGTGTGTGGGGGGGGGGGGGGAATTCACAATTTTTAATTTTACACATTATTCGTCACCCACTATGTATTGACAAAGTACCTATTGTAGTGTTTGGATTGTTTCCTCAATTCTGATTGGTTTCTTGGTTAATTTGGCATCTGGCTCTATAGAAAAGTTAGGCAGATGTTCTGAGATTAGAACTGAATGCTATTAACAATGTCATTTAGATGGTTCTCTCTCTCTCTCTCTCACTATATGTATATATATAACTTTGACAGGTTTAGGTTTGAGACCTGAAGGCTTGAAAGGGTTTTACATTGACTTGGGGTTTTGGGGGTTTACTGAGATAGTCTTGATTAGGGGCTGATGGAGTTGGGGCATTGTTTAACATTGATATAATAGTTCGACTTCAAAATCTCATGGTGCAGGGGAGACTTTTAGGTCAGAAGTGAGTTATCAAACTTCTTTATTTTTTAATGAATGAACTTAAATATCACTTTGATAATCTGCCTCTTGCTGATACAAATTTTGAGACCCAATTTCCTAATCCAAGCTTTCTGGTAGATTCTAGACATAAACTTGAAAAGGGTTTTGGGAGATGAGGTTTCCTGGTGTGATCCCAGGGTTGAAAACCCTATTTGGGTTTGCTATGGGCCCACATGAAGGGTTTTGGGTCAAAACAGAGGGTCAGTGGCAAAACAGTAAATAAACTGAAGTTTATAACAAAAGTGGCAGATCTTTAAATAACCAGAATTTAAAACTGTTAAGTAGCTAAGGAGGAGGAGGATACAAGAGGGGTTTTGTTATATTAACCAGGGGTATACTTGGAATGAGAAACAAAATAAGGATAAAAGGGAATAATGACACAGGGGGGGTAATATGGGAAGTCAGAATTAATGAGAGAGGACAACTTGGAACTAATCAACTAAAGGATCTTGAATAAGAAACAAAAGCAGGGGTAATTTTGGGACCTACGAATAAAAAGGTCTCAACAGCCATGATAAGGGGAGGTTATCTTCTACCTTTCAACAAACTCAGGCTTAAATTTTTTTTTTAATAGAATTACGCTCTGTCTGGTCTTTTGCTTTTAGGTAAGCATGCGAATAATCACGGACAAACAAATTCCTAATAGCAAAGAATGGGGCAACGAGGGCGGATGCTGCCTCTCGACAAAGGGAGAGGTGGAAGACAGTTTTCAGTTCTCTTGAGAGAACTCTCTGAACCACCTCTTGCCAGTGCAGTAGAGTGCTGGCCTAAGTCCCGGGAGAAGTCGCATATTTGACTCTCCCCCCCATCGGATGTGTACATCTAGTTATTCCCCTTTCTTCTCGCCCCCCCCCCCCCCATCCCCTGGCCACCAACCCCTAGTGGCCTATGGACCCTTGATAGGAGATGGCCAAAAAAGCAAAAAAAAAAGAGAACTCTTTCATTCACTATCGAGTAGGTGATAATGAACATGAATTTAATAAAGAAAGGGAAATCACAGAACAAAATTACAGCAAGAAATAGAGAAGAAGAATAAGTTATGAGGGGAGAAAGGTGTTACCTGAGATGGAAGGAAGAAGGGAGTTGGAAGAATGTCACGGTAGAGAGGGAATAAGGAAGGAAATCTCGACCAGCATAGCCACACACACACACTCCACTGCCGTGAAGGTAGCTTACTCCAAACTTCCATTCAATAGTCTAAAATCCATCATAGGTTACATGCTAATATATATATATATATATGTCTTTGGGTTTCTTTGTACCCGAACTGTCCCCTCTAAACCGGCTCCTTCTTGGACGCTGAGGCAGACCTGCTTTTGTCATCTTCCATTCTTTATATCCCTCAGTTGGAGTGTCTAGGCTCCACAAATTCCCTGTCCACTTAATGAAACACTGGAATAAGAGCTTCTTCTTTTTCCAATCCTTCTCCACATTCTTAGACTGGACCCAGAGTGGCTTCGTGGGCTGCCTACGTACCTCTCATGCGATAAAAGAGATTATTGAACAAGGACTCAGTATGAGAGAATCAGGTTATATATATAACTGCAAATGAACAAATAGAAACTACTTTATGTAGGAATTTAAACTTCCATATCTCCTATGTAAAATGCCCAAAATAAAAGATAACAATAAAAACGATTACTCTTTTGGTCTACCAGCCCCCTTTAGACCAGCAAATTGGGTTGGGCCCGTTGCGTCTCCAAAGTGGGTCGCTCTGGTCCAACCATGATAAGGCAACTGCATCATTTCCCCTATTCCAGATTTCCAGGTCTACTTCTCACATGGCTGACATTGCTAGGCAAGGGGTGATAAAGGGTTTTTCATGTTGATCTGGTCATAATAAATCTTTGTGATAATGGGAACAGTGGTTTTGTGTTGTGGCTCAGTTCACAAATTTACTTCATGATGCAATTATCAAGTCACGACACAAGTCCGTCGGAGATGAGAGATGCCCTTTACATTTGGAGGAGTTGAAACAATCTTCGCTAAGTCTGACATGGCCAGTCTCATCTTCAGATCAACTGGATCTTGAAAGCTGATTATGGCAGTCAACATTATGTGTCTGGCAGACTGTAATCATTATGTAAGCCTGGTAGAGAGTCCAGAGTTGATATGATCTTCATTAAGTCAAAACATGGTCAGTCACATCTTCAGATTCAACTGGATCTTTAGAGCTCATCTAACTCCTAGATTTCTCAAGTTTGTCTTTGTTGGCTGTCATTAGAGTGAAGAACTCAGGAATTCCTGTGCGTCGAGTTCATGGAGGGAACTTAGTTGGCACTTCCACCATTGACTGTTCTAATTAGTTGGGTTTGGTTGCTGTACAATGTCTGGGATATAGAATGGGGATCAACAACCTTTAGTTAGAGTTCAAGCTAACAGGTCCGAAGTCCAAACCAAAATCAATTTCTTGGACAAGAGGTTAGAATAGGGTGATTGCTTATTTGGAGGAGGGTTCTTGAGTGAATACTATAGGTGCCGTTTAATATCTCCTCCCATTGTTCAAGAACTGGTCAACATGCGAGGTTGGATGGTTGTTAGGATTGGAACATATAGGGGGCTCATGAATGTGTGTTCCAAAATTTCAAGCATTTGAACGATAGAGATTGGTAACAGCTACAAAAGTTGGTCGTCTTTGTTTTCACCAAGATTCCACCTGATTGTGCATTGAATGAGGGTGATCCCTATGGCCTTACTGTAAATGGTGGTTAGAAGGAATTCCAGTGGATGTCCTTCAATGGGGTTGCCTTCCTAACCAAACTAAAATTCCCGGTGAGGGAAGAGGATCTAGTGGGTCTTCTATTGGGGGATGAGTCAGACGCAGGGCTGCTATGCTAAAAGATATATATGCTCCTATATCTTCTCATTCACTTTGCGCTCTCTCTTCTTTGTCTTTCCCTTTTCTTTCCTTTCATATTTTTCTCTGTTGTTGCGTTGGAGTTTGTATTTCTCCTTTTTTTTGTGGGGGGTGGGGGGGGGGGGAAGTTGCTGTGGTTTTTAATCGAAGGGGCTTTTCTGCTTGCTGTTAGCGAAAAGAGAATGGTGGTTGTAGTCATTTCTGGGTAAGTGTTTGCCCTGCCTAGATGACTGCTTTTTCTTTGGGTGCAGGGTCCCCCTTTGATGGCTGTAGTGGTGGTGAGAACTGGTTTTTCTAATTATTATTTCCTACTTGTTTCTTTGTTCTCTCTTCCTTCTTTTTCTGCCTTTTGTGGTCCTTGGGTTTCCTTGATTTCCATCTCTCTTTTGCATTGTTACTAAATACGAGACAATTTTGTTTGGAGGGATGGGGGAAGAGAGAGTGATTGATCATCAGTGCTATTCAAGACCGTTACAAATATGTTAACTGTGTCACTGCATTAATCTTGGAGAAGTGTTGCAAATGAGTTGTCCTTGCTTCTAGGGGCAAGTGAGTTGCTTATTGTATTGTTATCTCTTGCTTCTCCTTCCACTCTCTTGTGCATCTTCCCTTTATATTTTTGGAGCTATTGTAAAGAAGTTGTTGCCTATTATTGAAAACATAATATCCCCTGGCCTTTGTATGTCTATTTTTCTTTTCTTTTCCTTTTTCCCTTGTGCAATTGATGAACAAATCTCAATGAATCATTGCTCTCTCATGTCTCTAGTTTGGTTACAGTGTTAGTATTATTATGCCTTTCCTTTTTCCAGATAAAATAAGCTCTTTTGTTTTAGTCTAGGTTCTTGTACCATCATAATTCTTACTTGGTCAATATGACTGGTTTATAGTCCCAATATTTTTAACTTCTAAGTTGTGACGTTATCCAACCAGGTGCTTGATTTACATGCTTATGAAGCACGACAAAGGACGTATGCTTCTCAAGGGCAAAAGCACTTCTACTTCATGACATTGAATGGCAGTGAGGTTGGTCAATCTGCACCTTTTATTGTTATACAATTTCTTCCTTTCTGAGCATGCTGTGGATCTCTACTTATATGAGTATGATACCAGATGATGTAAAACTAGTTCAGTTTGTTCTCTTTACAGTTCATACTGCATGATCTAATGAAATGCAAATTACTTTTGTGTTAATTTTTTTTTCTTCCTTTTTTTGGGGGGTTTTTTCCCTTGGGGTGGTGGGTTGGGAGAGGGTTTTTTTTTTTTAAGTAAGTTGTTCATTAAGTTTTGGAGGGGCTAGTTGAAGAATTTTTAAAAAAAATATTGATTTTGGGTTTGTTCATAGTGTTGTTTAATATTTCACACTTGGAAACTATTTTACTTGTTATGTTTGACTACATTATTAAAAGTTTAATCAATATCCACTAAAAATTTTCAGGAACTAACATACCAACTGCAATTATGTTTATTTTGTAATATGTCAGTTAGTTTTTTCTTTATTTGGTGTTTTAAGGTTGTGCTCTTAAGGCTATGGTTGAATCTCCTGGTATTGTCTTGTTTTTTTGTGGTCCTCTTTTCCCTCTGAATTATTACCCTAAGTTTATGTGTTTGGTCTCTCCATGTTTCAAAGCCGTTTTGCATTTAATTTGTAGCGAAGCTGCTTTCTATGCAACTAAAACAAAAAAATTTAGTCTCAAATCTCATATTACTATGTTTGTTCAATGGTTTTAATTTGGTACTTTTCTTTCAGATCATAGATGCATGTGCTAAAGGGAATTTGGGGCGTTTTATTAACCATAGTTGTGAACCTAATTGCCGTACAGAAAAGGTGAGTTTTTTATATGCTGTCAGCTTGTTTTCTCAAATATGCACATGGGCACATTCTTCCCATGCTTCTCTTGTCCCTTTACATTCACGTGCATTGGTTCCTATGTCCTTGCTTCATTATGTATGTGTACCTGTATTGATCAAATATAGGAGTGTGGTTCAAATGATTAGGGGAAAGACGAGTAGACGACTCTTTCCCAGTAATACTGCATTTACACCAGATGAGCCTATGAGTGCTCTCATTAGTCATGGGATGAGTTGGCTGAATTCATTAGGTGAAGTCCCATGGTATATGCTGCTTGTAAATGATTTTTTAAAATTTTTTTTGGAGACTATAAAAAGGATAAATTTCGGTTTGAGTTACGGTGAAATGGTTTATAACTAGAAGTTTGTAAGATATGTTATGCTAGACCACAATGTTCTATAAGGTTATTGAAAAGAGATAATGCAAAAGTCGACCTCGAACCAGGGAAACCAATGGGAGATCGATTTCAGCCAGGATCAACACAACAAGGATGAACAAATTGAATAACTGATACCCCCCCCCCCCCTGTTTACATATGAAAGAAGAAAATGAAGAAAAATGATAAGAAAAAGAAGAAGGAGATAAAGATAGATGAAGGGGGGATAGGGATAGGAGGGGGTAGGCTATCTCAGCTGTTGAACACAAGTCTTCTCAGACCAAATACCTGCAAGCAAGCAATAGAAATTCCATTAATCAAGTCTGAATTCAAGTACAACTGATAGGGCCTATTTATCGCTTGGCTTAAGCTTCACAAAATAGAAAGTCTCAAAAATAGAAACCAAACAAAAATAGAAACTAAATCTAACTAAAAGGAAACAGAGGACTGAAATAGAAGGTTAAGAAAATAGAAACTTCTAAATAAAAGCTAAGCCTACTTTCTAAATCTGAAATTAGAAACTATCTAGTCTCCTATTACAACCAAACCGGAAAATAGAAACAAGGTAAACTAACATAGCTAAACAAAAATAGGAACAAAACTGTCCATATGTGCCCTCAAATCACTGTTCACGTGAACAGTAACTCGGGCACTGTTCGTGTGAACAGTAACTTTTTTTTGTTTTTGTTTTGGTCTCTTATCTTCTTCATGCTTCTCTCTGGGCTGGGGCTGCCTTAGGTGATGCTCCATCGAACCAACAAAACTTGCCACATCAATAGTTGTCAGGCGCACGGCGATCCAAGTCGGTGGAGGGTGTCCGCCGCATGCGTTGCCATGGCGCATGTCACCATGTTTTATTTTTTATTTTCTCTATTTTTAATGTGTTAATAGATGTATACTCAAGCCATGTTTTATTTTTCTCTATTGTTTCTCAAGTTTTAAGAAGAAAATTCAGAAATCAAGAAGAAATCGAAGAGGAAAGAAGAAATCGAAAGAAATCAAGAGGAAAGAAGACAGAAGAAGAAATCGAAGAGGGAAAGAAGACTCAAGAAGAAATCGAAAGAAATTGAAGAGGGAAAGAAGAAATCGAAGAGGGAAGAAGAAATCTCAAGAGGGAAAGAGAGTCGGAAGAAGAAATCAAAGAGGGTCGCCATGGCGTAGGTCGCCATGCAGCTCTCCCGCCAGACGCCATGGCGACACGCCATGACAACTATGATCAGCGACATGCTGCTCTCACATGAATACCACAACCTTGCTGGTTTTGGGGCTTGTTCCTGCGGCTACATATGGACTTGTGATCTACATCAAGAGATTTGAGCCATTGTTAAGTCCTTGGGAATCTTCCCGGAGAATGTAATTTAGACTCGTAAGGAATCTTGGGCTGAAATCAGAAAGAGCATAGGAGCTAGTGTACATGTATTGTAATGAGTCAATTGAAAGCATTAATATTGTCTTTTTTTTTGGTAAATAAATATATTACCGAACCCCAGGAGGGGGCAGGGAAGAGAGAACAAAGAATCAATATACAAAGAGGGTAGAGGGGCAAGAACAAAGAAGCCCACTAGGCCGACAACCAGCCAACCAAAAAAGGGGGGGGGGGGGGAGCGGGCAGCCTGCCTGCGTAGAGGTGACTGACCGCAAAAGGGCAGAATCAAGGCCCCAAAAATCCAAAATGTGCCTATTCCTAGAGTTATCCGTGGAGGGTCTCTGACGGATGCAGCTGAGCTTAGAGGACACATCAAAGTAGATGGCTTTCCAAATCTCATCGAAAGATTGCGATTTGGAAGTCCATCTCCTGAGGTTCCTCTCCATCCAGATATGGTGGATAGCGGCGCTGAAGACTAGCTTCCCTATAGTGTCGCATATAGAGCTTCCTGGAAAAGTATTGAGCAACCAAAACCATTGCTTAAGTTTATAGGTTTTTTATTCGAATAAAAGAACCGAAGAGGAGACAACTAAGTTAGGTTCAGTTAAGTTGCTATTTTTTGTTTGTTTCTTTATTCTTGCATAGTTCCTATGTTAGTATAGGTTTAGCCTATGTGTGTTATGTGTAAAGCATGGAGAATTGACTTGATAATCGAGGCATATTTGGGGTAAGTAATAAACTCTTCCATTTAAAGGTTTTTTTTGGGGTGAACCTGGAATCACTTTCTTTGGTATGTGGCTATGCAAATCTACCAAGTTCCAGTCGTATATGAGGGCATGGATACAGGTTTAAAGCCCTGTTTTTCTTTATGGCCATGAACTGTAAAAACCCCATCTACGTGGTTTTTTTTGGGCTGAAATTTGGGGATTGACAATTGCTCTTTATGCTACTGTCAAGCACTAAAGGTTGATGGTGTTTTCAATGCTTGGTTGTGTTGTGGCAAACCTCTAGAGTTGGTTCAAGGTGGGTAGTTTCTGGGGCGGATGCCTCCTAAAGAGTAACAGAGGTGTGTGTTGGTAGGCTCAAGCAACTATTCTGCTCGTGAGCGTTATGGTATAAGCCTTCCTGACTTGGTTTTCAGAATATGAAATTGCATTGGTGATTAGGCCGATCCTACCACATCGCAGATTCCATGTACTTAAAGATTGTGCTCAAATTTGGTCGGTTGTAGCCTTTATAAACTCATATATATGTGGCCGTACATGCAGGAGTAACAGTGGCTGAAGGTTGTATTGGCTTCTCATTGCCAGTGCCTTGTATGTTTTTTTTTCATCTTTTTTACTTTTTGATTTCTTTTTGCCCTTTCTTGCTTTTGCATAGTTTCTGTTATTCAATTTAAAAAAATAGCCCATAAAAATTAATATTGGATTGATAAAGTGGTGAGGTACTGCAGGAATGTCATATTCACAATTAAAACTAATACTGAAGTTTAAGTTATCAGACATAGCAATGCTTTCGGAGCTGAATGTTGAGCAATTAAGGAACAACATCTATGAAATATGAGTGCTGTTAAGGTGGATGAGGGGCAAGGTTATGAAGGATAGAAAATGAATGATTGTGTTGGATGGAACTTGCAGTAGAATTAATCGGTGGTAAAATGAAAGAATTTCAATTTCAGATGGTTCTACCATGTGCAAACAAAAAATGCATTGAATGGGAGTTATAGTATGCTTGCTGGAGGAGCATAATGGATGAGAGGAATCACTTGTTTTGAAGTGGTGAGGGTTAAAAATGCTCAGAGTAGCAGAACATGGCTCGAAATTGGGTGGAATTGCAGAATTAGATTGATGCAGTGACCTCTTAGTCGGGATTGGTGTTAAATTGTATTTAACGTAGTTAAAAGGGTTGTACAAGCTACGTTTAAAATATTGTATCATGTCGGCTGATACGTATTGGTATCGGACAAAAAAAATAATGTATTGAACATGAATTGATGACCCAATACGGGTGATATATTGTTGATACTTATCAATACTACTTATAAACTCTACAAACACGACCCCAACCTGCAGAACACTTAATGAGTGCTTTTTAGGGCTTTCGACTTGATTTTTTTTGGCAACATGCCTTCTAACATCAAAAGTGACTCTAGTAGTGGTGATTTGAGCTGCATTAAGAGATTAAATAATCTTGAATCTAAGTTCGAAACCAGATCTGTGCAATAACATGTAACTCTAAAAACCTTAAATTTTTAAATCAAATCTTCATTTTTAGTGTCATTTTTTTTTTTTTTGCAATGGATAAAGAGATTAGTGAAAATGACATGAATCATTGCATCAAACTAGATTTTTGGCAATGATTGTGCATCTAAACCCTAATTCTTCCCCAAAACCGAAAATACACTTTCCTAAAAAACTCTTTGTAATTATTTGGTAAAATTATATGTTATGGAGATTGATGAGATCTATCGTCTCCTTAGTCATCCTCCTTAATTTCAGTATTTTTTATTTTTGGATAAATAAAAAAGGGATAATCTGTTTGTAAGCAACCCGGTCATTGTTGTAACCAGACTTATTTGCCCACCCTATATCACTTATCAACTTTTTAAGATATGGTGTTTTTTTGTAATTTCCCTCTCATCCTCCCTCTCCTTTACCCTCTTCCATTCTTCTGCTTCTTCTTCTTCCATCTCAAGTGCCGGCTCCCCTGCCCTCCTCCTCCCCATCCTCTGGGTCCCTCTCTTGCCCTCCTCCCCTCCCTCACTCTTCCTCTCCCCATGGCTTCCTGCATCCCCCCAACCCCGCTGCTACCTGAAACTCACCATAAAAAAACTCAGTGGAATGATTTTGAGATTGGTCTGTTTATTTAATTTTTTTTTCTATTGCCAGGAGGTAATTGCAGCGTTTAACTGAAGGGATGCTTCTATTTTTAATTTTCTCCAGGGCTTGGTTACGTTCTGTCCGTTATCAATGGTGTTAGATCTCATTTGGTGGGGCTCAAAATCCTTCATTTTCCCTGCAAGTTAGTTGCAGCAGCTCATGCTCTTGCTTGACCGGCTTGGTCATTGTCCTCTGTTGATTCCTAGAGTTCAGTTTTCCCTGCTTTTTTTTTTTTTTAATTTTGATTATTCATAGTAAAAAAGAACGATCCTTGGTACCGTCCCCAAACCTACAGAGCAACTTGATGATTGAGCTCAGAAAGAGAAAAGTATTGTGCCTCCGCTTACGAATTTTAGAATTATCATACTATGGAGTTGGATTTGGTGCTCGAAATGGTAACTCATACTGAGATAAAAGTAAAACGACCAATGGAAAAATTGGTGCTGTCCTTTGCTGTAGTCGTGAGGGGTTTAAAGAGAAAATTAATCAGAAACAAGGACCAGTTGTTTGGCAATGATAATAGTTAATTTCCAAGAAGTGGCAACTCGCCGAAGTAAAACTGGAACACAACCATGTGAATATTCCAGAAAGTGTTCGTCTCCCCGGGCCCTCCCATGCCCCTGCTTCCCAATCCCTCTCTCTTTCTCTCACCCCCACTTTCCTCCGTCCTCTACCCTCTGCAAATCCGTTCTTGGATTTCATCGAGTTTTTCTTGTCTACTTCAATCAAAGTGGTAGAGAGGAGAGGGGTCCTGCTGTATGAGGTCAAGACTTGAGACAGACACCAGCCCAGGAAGGATTGAGAAATCTGTGGATGGGAGAGGTGGTGAATCTCCTTCGAAGGTTTTAACTTTGGTTTTGCAACTTCAAGTTGTCTTCAGAGACGAAACCGGAAGTGAAGTAGATGAGAAGCATTCTTCTATGGAAAACTTCGTACGGGGTTGTTTGGCCTCTTCAACTCACATCTTTCTCAAAGATTCTGCACTGTGTAACAGGGCAGTGGTGTGGCAGTGGTGAGGGTTGTGAGGTTTCCTTCGTCGCCACAAAAACAAAGAAAGGGGGAGGGAGAGTCGGAGCTGGAGAGGGAGGAGATGGAGAGTAAGACCAAAATTACATCATTATGTCTTCTATTATCGTGCCAGCTCATTGTATTGGGGATAATATAGTTAGGTTACAAATTTTGTTTGTAACCTTATTGGTTACAAACAGACAAACCCAATAAAAAAATATGGAGAAGACAATAATTATGAAAAGAATTATGCTAATGGGTGTTAATTGTCTGAAAATTTTATCCAAAACAGAAATTCTTTGTTTGTCAAATTTTTTTTTTGGTACTTTTTATAGAAAAAATAATGATAATGGGTGCTATGAAAATTTTCTGTAAAGGTGGAAATACATCATACACGACTTCTTTGATTTTTATTTTTTTTGCCTTTTTAATTTGTGTCCATCTATGGGTAAATAAGTTATGGTTATGTGATGCAGATTCATAACCGAAATAAGCTTGTTTTATTAGGAATAAGTCTAGGGTTGGGTTCTATATATGTTGGGCCTTTGATCCTATGGGTTTTAAATGTAATAGGTCACTTTTACGGACCTAAAGTATGGGTAATAGGGTTGCATACGGGATTAGATATTTAGTTCCATACTTAGTTTTATTTTGGTGTTTTTGTTCTTAAATTCAACCGGTTCAACCAGTGGTTCAATTTAAGGCCTAATTTGGTATGATTTCTATTTCAGTTTCAGGGTGTGATTTCTATTTTTGAAATTGTTTGGTTTGATTTTTGCACCTTATTTCAGTGAAATAGAAATCAAGTGAAATAGAAATTCTGAAATAGCTGAGGAGCTGTTTCAGAATTTCTATTTCATTTGATTTAGCACTCTTGCTCTTGAATGAGCACATGGTTAATTTCATGGGCAAAGTAGTAATTTCATGTTAAAAATAAAACACCACCCTTCTCCTAATGGTCTCACCACCACCACCCCACTCCCACCATTGCTACCGCCACCACCACCACTACTACCCCGCTACCACCACCACCACCACCACTACCCTGCCATCACCATCACCACCACCACTGCCGTTGCCATTGCCATTGCCATTGCCACCACCACCACCACAACCACCGTCACTACTTCCACAATCACCACAACCACCGCTACTTCTTCCACAACTACCACCACCGCCACCGCTACCCCTTCACCATCGCCACTACTTCCATGTCACCACTACCCTGCCACCACCGTCACCACCACCACCACCACCACCGCCGCCATTACCCCGCCGCCACCACCACCGTCCTTCCCAAAGAAATATAGAGAATCTATTCTCAGAATTTGAACTATCAAGTGGATTTTTTTTATTCTTGAAATATTTCATATTGATACAACCAAAACAATTTCAATTTTTTGACCAAAAACCTATTTGTTGACTATTTCAAGAAATCAATCCAAAATTGAAATAGAAATCATACCAAATCAGGCCCAAGTCACTTTAGTAGTTTGTCTTTTAAGTGTTTAGTTGGGCTGGATTAGGACTCTGTTTTGAGCCTATTTCGGTTTCCTAATCAGTTTAGGTTACCTAATAGGTTAAGGATTGGATTAGGCCTTTCTTTTTTTTAGTGTAGGAATCTATTTTGAGTCTTTTATATAAGGTTGTAAGGGGGAGCAAGTATTGGACACGAATTTTGATATTAATGAAAAGCTTTTTGCTGCTCTTCTTCTCCATTGAAGATTTTTGTCTTGTGCTTGATCAAGGCTGGTGGGATCGGTGTTTGATCCGATCGACACCTTGCGATGGGAAGCCCGGGTGGTTCATTTGAAGGAATCGGTGTTTTATCCGATTGACATATTGCGGTGGGAAGCCTGGCTGGTTTGTTTTGGTTACTTTGTTTTCTCCATTACTGTTCTACAGTCAAGCTATCTGATCTCAAGGTTTATTCATCATCAACAAATAAGTTCAAATCCCCAAACCCTTGGAACTGCAGAAAGATGGAAGGGAATGCTCTTTTCAAAGATGAGCAACTTGAGGAATACTTATGATTTATTACCCCCATAGGACCTAATATATTTGGCTCCCCATTGTTCTCTTGGTTCCCTCATATGATTTCTTGTTTATTGGGGTTTCCCTGACCTAATATTTTTCATGGTTTTAAACCCTAAACTGAATCTATCCTTTGGTAAAGATCCTGTTTTGGTTCCTAGTTTGGGTAATTCAAATCTAGGATTACATCATTATGTTTGGTGTTCAGGAAGATGGCACCAAAAGAAATCAATGTCGGTTTATAGTTTGAAATACATGGCTTCTTTGCTTAGTTATAGTATTTATGTTTCAAAATTATATTTTGTATGTATCCTAGGCATTTCAATGCATATCATTAGCGTATCTTGCGTCTCTCCAAAACAATACGATATGTCTCTTAAAATCACCCTTCTGATACGATACCCAATATCAATACTGCAAACATTATGTACAGGTAAGTGATACTTGGCATATATATGAGTGAACCCTACTCATGTACAATGCCGGACCAATTTGTTATCAATTACATATCCATTCCTCTCCTTCAGTATTGTAATATGAGGCAAATGGTTCAAGATTCCACTGGATGTGAGCTGATTGCTTGAAGACTTGACCAGTCAGGGATGAGGTCCAATATTTTAAGCATGAGCTAAATGATCTGAAACAATCTGAGAAATAAATCCATATTTGTAGTGAGATCATAATGGAGAAGGTCACTGACAGAACTATTACTAGCTCAGCAAATAAGCACTTTGCACATGAAGTTCTCACAAGTGCAAACAATCGATTATCAAAATTTTCTATCTTCTTAATGAAGTATTGATGCATTGCTATAACTTACAGAGTGATCTCTATGTTGGATTTTGATTTGTTGAGCAGACTACTGTTGTTATGTCTACCTATTTGCCTGCAGAAATAGTTTATGGTTTATCATCGTGGCATTCTTTTAAATTGAAGAATTCAGTAACTCTACATATGCCACTTGTTATTTACTGTATGTATAGTTGTTTTAATTCTATTCGTCTCTTGGTGGCCTAGTGGATGGTGAATGGGGAAGTTTGTATTGGACTATTCGCAATAAGGGATATTAAGAAGGTAAGCTTCCTGTTTTATATCAATTATTTCCTTGGTTCATTCTATACCATGTATGGTGGCTCTGGTGATCTCCCCCCCCCCCCCTCTCTCTTCCATTGCCTTAAATTTGATTTTGATGTTCAAAGAACAGCCCTCAGTGGAGTAGCTGCACTTGTCTTAGAATGTTTCTTTTTTATGTTAAACTATAGAATCAGGACTGAGCATGCCAAATGTTATAAAAACCAATTTGAGATGATACATGGAAAATTCCTAGAGGAATTCCTTGATGTTATATTTGATCCCTTTGCAATTTGTTGGTGCATAAGGAAAGACATATTATAGGAGTCAGTAGAGAGAAGATTAGGTTGCTAACTGTTCATCAATTCTCAAGTGAGTTCACGTACATGCCCATACAACCTTTGTACAGAATTTCAAGTCCATCTGGTTATAGTTTGAATCATTTGAACCAAAAAATGAAAAGTTGAATCAAAGCAATTATACATGTCTATATGCGGTATACTTATCCCTTGGCTGTTTTGCACTCAAAAGGAAAACATGAAAAGATATGTTCGTTTATCACAATCCCAGACCCATATATTGGGTGGCATGCATTATTTGACCTAAATTTGACTTGATCTTGTCATCTGAATTTTATGCCTTGGTTCCCTTTTTCTTTCTTCAGTTTGGCAATCTTATTTATTATGTCACAATCCCAGACCCATATATTGGGTGGCATGCATTATTTGACCTAAATTTGACTTGATCTTGTCATCTGAATTTTATGCCTTGGTTCCCTTTTTCTTTCTTCAGTTTGTCAATCTTATTTATTATGTCCTTGCAATATTTTTGTTTTCTTTTTCTCAGATGCTCATTGATTTTGCTACATGTTTTAGTTGATTCAAAAAGTACAGATTAATTTTTTAAGTTGAAATAGCTCATATGCTGAATGTGTGGCGGTCTTATATTCTGCTTTTCCACTTGATAATTGGTCCATCTCAGGTTCATGCTGGTTCTGCCCCTAGCGATTAAGTTTCTGCCAGATAGTATTAATCGAGGATCGTAGAAACATTGGCTACCAGAATTTTTTCTTTTATCTTTTTGTTTTTAGTAAGGACAAACTAGGTTATTAAAACTAAAGGACATAGGATTGAGTTGATCAGATCAGTCCTTCAATCATCTTACATCTACTGGTGTGGTATCTATTGGCTTCCAAAATCCACCATCAAAGCCATGGAATCTTTCTTCTGCTCCTTTCTTTGGAAAAGTAAGGAATCCTCTAAATTTCTTCACCTGATTAGCTGGAAAGCCACCTGTCTCCCTAAATCTGAAGGAGGTCTTGGTATCTGCAGGATCTGTGACTATAATATTTGCCGGAATCCTCAAGCTAATCTGGAAAATCTCCATCAAGCATGACTCAATCTAGGTCAATTGGGTCTACTCCTATCTCCTTAAACATAACCCCATTTGGACTGTCCCCCACCCTGTTGACCCCTCCTGGGTTTAGCGTAAAATCCTTCTTCTCCGTCCCTTAGCCCTTTCAGCCACCTCCTTTATGATCGCTGATGGGACCTCGCTCTCCCTTTGGCTGGATCCCTGGCATCCCCTAGGAGTCCTTTATAACCTTCTAGGAGCCCATGCATTCTATTCTTCTGGTATCTCCAAATCTGCCCCCCTCTCCGCAATCATCTCCCTAGGCTCTTGGTCCCTCCCCCCACCCCTCTCTCTCAGACAAGATTACCTAGCTTACCTCCCCTAAAGGGGTTTTTATCTTCAACTCTACTTGGGACTTTGTTAGACCCCATGCCCCCCACCCGGGTCCCTTGGTTCAAAGGCTGTATCCTCCGCCATAGCTTTAATGTTTGGAGAACCCTTAACCTTTGCCTCCCTACCCAAGCATCTCTCCTCCACCGCCACATACTTGCCCCCCCCTCCTATGTTCTTTGTTGGAATGGTAAGGAGGACGTCGATCACCTTTTTTTCTGCTGCCCCTTAGCCCTCTCCATTTGGCCCCGCAGTAGGAGACCTCTTCCCTTCGCCAGGGAATGGCTTTGGTTGGATAGGGTTTTTTCAGGTAGTTCGATCTGTGATACCGCCGGCAAGTTTGTGTTTAGGCCTGCTATATCCCACATTTGGATGGAATGGAATCTCCGAAGATGGACCTCCAATTCTCGTTCTATTGACATGATTTGGAAAGCCATCCCTTTTGATGTTAGTTCCAAGCTCCACATGCTTCCTCATAGATCTCTTGTTGACACCCCAAGGATTTCTCTCTTTCTGTCTCATAGCCTCCTCTTAAGGCTTGAGGCTTGTATAGTTCCCCTCCCCCACCTTTTTTCCCCCCACTGTATCCTTCTCTCCTCCCCCTTTTTTGGGGCTTTTAGTAATGATATTGTTAACAAAACAGGAATTTCGTGAATGGCTTGAATGACAATGAGATCAGTCAAGCTCTCTATTTATAATAATAATAATAATAAAAGAGATTACAAAGGAAACACTGTTCACGTGAACAGTGTCACAGCCCAAATTACAATTCTACTCTTGTTCAAAAGTACATAAATAAAGCATGAATAAAATACCAAAAATACCCTTATAATATCGGGTAACACATCTCAACACTCTCCCTCAAGTTGGGGCATAGATATCACACATGCCCAACTTGACTAGACTAGGATAAAACAACTTCCCACTCAACCCTTTGGTGAAGACATCAGCCAGTTGATCTCCAGACTTCACAAAAAGGATACAAATCTACCCACTCTTTAACTTCTCCTTGATGAAGTGTCTGTCAATCTCCACATGTTTGGTCCGGTCATGCTGCACTGGATTCTGGGCAATGCTAATTGCTGCTTTGTTGTCACAGTACAACATCATTGGAAGATGAACAGAACCACGGATATCAAGGAGTAAACTCTGAAGCCACAGTAACTCACATATGCCTTGGGCCATAGCACGGAATTCAGCTTCAGCGCTAGATCTCTCCACAACATTTTGCTTTTTACTCCGCCATGTGACCAGATTTCCTCCAACAAAAGTACAATAGCCAGAGGTAGATTTCCTGTCAGGGTTACCACCCCAGTCAGCATCTGTGTAAGCCTCAATGCGAAGATGGTCATGAGGAGACAAAATGATCCCCTTTCCTGGAGCTGACTTCAAGTAATGGAGAATACGAAGAACAACAGCCATGTGAGTGGAATAAGGATCATGCATGAACGCTCACAAGACTCACAAAGAATGGCAATATCTCGTCCGTGTGGGAGAGATAAATCAGCTTGCCCACCAATCGTTGATATCTGCCCTTATCAACAGGTTTACCATCCTTCTCTTGTAGACGGGTAGTAGCTTCCAAGGGAGTGTCACAAGGATGACAACCAAGCAAACCAGTCTCTGATGGTAAATCTAGAACATACTTTCTCTGGGAGAGAAAGATGCCTTTTGGAGAACGGGCAACTTCAATCCCAAGAAAATATCTTAGCTGTCCTAGATCTTTTATGTCAAATTCCCGTCCCAAGAAAGCCTTCAGGTGAGAAACTTCATCTGTATCATTACTAGTCACAACTATGTCATCAACATAAACTATGAGAAGAGTGACCTTTTCTCCCTTTCACTTGATGAACAGAGTGTGATCAGCATTACTCTGTTTGTATCCACAGGAGACCATGGCTTTATGAAACCTACCAAACCATGCCCGTGGAGATTGCTTCAACCCATAGAGTGCCCGTTTGAGCCTACAAACTTTCCCATGGGTCTTGTCAGAGGAAAAACCCAGAGGAACATCCATATAAACCTCCTCTTCCAACTCCCCAGGAAGAAATGCATTTTTACATCCAACTGCTGTAGGTCCTAGCCAAAGTTGACAGCACAAGACAGTAAGACCCGGACAGTGTTCAACTTCGCAACAGGGGCAAATGTCTCCTGGTAGTCGATCCCATAAGTCTGAGTGAAGCCTCTGGCCACAAGCCTGGCTTTATATCTATCCACTGTTCCATCTGGCTTCTGCTTGACAACAAATACCCATTTGCACCCGACTGGTTTCTTACCCGAAGGAAGAACAACTAGCTCCCATGTCTCATTTTTAAGTAAGGCCGTCGTTTCTTCCATCATGGCTGCTTTCCACTTTGGATTTGCAATCGCCTCCTGCCATTTCTGAGGAATAGAAACAGAGGAAAGAGAAGAAACAAATGCACGATAGGAAGGAGATAAAGCATTATAGGAAACAAAATTGGAGATGGGGTGTTGGGTGCATGACCTAACGCCTTTACGAACAGCGATAGGTAAGTCAAGGGAAGGATCCTTACCGATGATGTAGCAGGTCTCGGATCTCGGATCAAGCGCAGCATTTATCGTAGGTAGGTGGTATGGTGGTGGTGGTAGTCTCAACTTGTCCTGTGCGCTCCCGGGTATATACCTTATCAACAGGGATTTGACTGACTGGTCTACGCTCCCCCTGAATAGGAGCCACTGTAGGAGCTGAAGTTACAGAGGGCTCCCCCTGAATAGAAGCCGGAAGAATAGCAGACACATCTTCAAAACCCTGATCCTGCTCCCCCTGAAGAGGTATCTGGGAATAATATGATAAGGACTCATGGAAGACAATATCCATGGAGACAAAAGTACGACGTGAAGGTGGATGGTAACACTTGTATCCTTTCTGGGTCGCAGAATAGCCCAGAAAAATACACCAAATGCTCCGTGGATCAAATTTCCCATGAGGATGATGATTGCGGACATAGCAAACACAACCAAAAACTTTGGGGGGAACCACAAAGGAGGAGGACCCCTGGAGGAGATCAACGGGGGAACGACCATCAAGGACACGGGTAGGCACACGATTGATGAGATAAGCAGCGGTAAGAATGGCATCACCCTAGTAGTGAGAAGGAACCTGCCGTGCAAACATAATGGCCCGGGCTACCTCAAGGAGATGTCTATTTTTCCTTTCAGCAATCCCATTCTGGGCAGGTGTGTCAACACAGCTGGTCTGATGGACAATACCATGTGCAGCCAAATAAAGTTGGAACTGACCCTCCATGTACTCTCTGCCATTATCACTGCGTAAAATGAGCAAGGTGGCATTGAATTGGGTCTGAACCATACGATGAAATAACTGAAAACAGCGGAAGACCTCACTTTTATGGCTCATCATGTACACCCAAGTGGCACGAGTATAACAATCAATAAACAAGACAAACCATCAATGACCAGAAAGGGAAGTACAACGGGCAGGGCCCCACACATCAGAATGAACCAAAGCAAAAGGAGTCTCACTTCTTTTATTTAATGAAGAATAACTGGAACGAGTCTGTTTGGCCAAAACACAGGCCTCACATAAAAACTCATTCCTATTACAATGCTTAATCAAACGCAGAAACAAAAGAGACAAAGTACTAAGGGATGGATGATCAAGCAGACAGTGCCAGAGATGAAGGTCAGGGGACGAGGTGGACTGTAAATGATGAGCTGTAGAAGAAGCCAAATGCAAAGTAGAAGGCTGACCCGGGTCAAGTAAGTAGAGACCACCCTGCATCTTACCACCCCCAATCGTGCGCCCCGTCTCTAGATCCTGTATGACACAATGAGAAGGGAAAAAAGTCAGTTTGCAGTTCAGATTTCTAGTTAGACTACTAATAGAGAGAAGGTTGGTAGAAAAGGACGGAACATGCAAAACAGATTTTAATGAAAGGGTAGGTGAGCAGCGTATGGAACCCTTCCCATTAATAGGAAAAAGGGAACCATTAGCTACTCGAACACTGTCTTTGCCAGAAGATGGAGAATAAAGATGAAATACATGGGAGGAGCCAGTCATGTGGTCAGTGGCACCGGAATCTATAATCCAAAGACTGGATACAGCCGATGCACACAGACTACTGATTGGAGTACCTGAGGCAAAATTAGAACCAAGAGGGGCAGCAGGTGCAGATGCCGTAGTGGAGGCAGCGGAAGAGGCCTGTAGCATGCGACGGAAAGCTAGGAGCTCATCCTGAGTAAGCCCAATGTCAGATGAAGGGGCAGCAGTAGCAGTAGTAGGAGAATCATCCATATGAGCCTTGGGCTTAAACTTCCCACGGGCTTTCTTTTCCTCAAATCAGCAGGCTTCCCATGGAGCTTCTAGCATTGAGCCTTAGTATGATAGAGCCTGTTGCAGTGTTCACACTCGACAGGACCTTTAGGGACAGCAATACCACCATCAGTAGTGGTAAAAGAAGGAGTACTGGAAGCAACTTGTAAGGCGGATCGATCAACAGTAGAGGAATGCAGCATAGCAGCCCGACGAGATTCTTCATTATGAACCAAGGCAAAGGCCTGCTCTAGGGATGGAAAAGGGGACTGTCCAAGTACTTGCACCCGAATAGGATCAAACTCCATATTTAGTCCAGCCAAAAAATCATAGACACATATTTTGTCAACGTGTTTGCGATAGGCAGCCAGATCAGTAGCAGTAGAGGGCTGATAGTCGGAGTAATGATCCAATTGCTGCCACATGTTCTTGAGGGTAGCATAGTATTTGGAGACAGAGAGCTCCTGTTGGGTAGTGGCATTAGCCTTCTTTCTAATCTCATAGACCTGTGCATCATTCCCCGTGTGACCATAAGTCTCTTTGGCACCATTCCAGATAGTATGGGTTGTGTCCAGTAAAAGAAAATTGTCTGAGATATCCCCTTGCATAGAATGGATCAAGTAGGACATCACCATCGCATCATTAGATAACCACTTGTTGAGCTGAGAACCCTCTTCCACTGGTTTAGTTGTTGTCCCAAGAAGATGGTCAGTGAGGCCACGGCCAGCTACTGTCAAATAGGTAGACCGAGACCACTTCAGGTAGTTAGAGCCATCAAGTTTGATTGGGGCAGCAAGGGGAAGAAAATCAGTCCGGGGCAGGCCATCAATGCTAGAAGAGGCCGAAGAAGAATCTGAACCAGTCATTGCAGCAGGTAACCAATCTTCAATGAAGCAGCAAACAGCCAAAAAATATCCAAAAAAAATTCTGGAATCGACCCCCAATAGAAGAGGGCTGTATTGGAGCGAAAAATCTCAGATATGTAGGCTGGGAATGATGTCGAATGAAGGCAGCAAGGGTGCCAATCAGATGCAGCAGGAACCAGCAGCCCAACCCCAAGATCGATTAATGTCAGGGTTTTGAAAAAAACCCTGAGAAGAGAGATCGATAAGGGGCTGGGGTCTTCAACCAATCTGATGAAGTGAATAGGGGCTGAGTACAATATCAAATAAATATCCCACAATAGAAGATGCAGCCGAAACAGATGTAGAGGCCTGATCTCCAAAAAAAAATTAGGAATCTTCAAATCGCAGACAGTTCTTCAGCTCCACTCGATCCAAAAAAAAAGGCAGAAAAAAGGAGGTATGTTGGGGCAGCAGCTAGATCATTACGATCACCTCAGTAGTGCTGCCCTAATGGGAGAAGAAGAACCAAAAGAAAGGAAGAAAGAAGAAGGGAAGAAGCTTGATGGAGGGAAGGAGAAAAAAAATCGAAGGGAGGGAGGTGGGTTTTGAAAACCTAGATCAGAGTGTATTTGGCTCTGATGCCATGTTAACAAAACAGGAATTTCGTGAATGGCTTGAATGATCAATGAGATCAGTCAAGCTCTCTAATTATAATAATAATAATAAAAGAGATTGCAAAGGAAACACTGTTCATGATACTGTTCACGTGAACAGTGTCACAGCCCAAATTACAGTTCTACCCTTGTTCAAAAGTACATAAATAAAGCATAAATAAAGTACCAAAAATACACTTATAATATCGGGTAACACATCTCAACAGATATTTTATTCACCAAAAAAAAAAAGGACATAGGGCTTTAAAAACTAGGTTCTGTATAGATGAGTCATGGAATTTAGCAGAAACTATTGGTATCCGCTGGTAGTTTCAGAACTGAAATACTTAGGTGCGGTGATAAAATTATTTATGCCTGTGTTCAAAATTCAAATGCCATTGAGCAAGATTTTGGGATCTTATATTGGCCCTTTGGTAGTTATGTTTTTGCAGTGAGAAACTTTGATTCCTGAGGTGGTTTTTTGGGGTTTCATTATGTTAACTCCTTACTTGCTTGTCTCATCTGCTGGTCTAAGGGTAGCTAGACCTTTACAAAATGGAAGTTGACAAAGTTGCTTCTGCCAATTTCTCTGATGTGGTTGTCTCAGACCTGTCCTGTTGTCTACTTTCTAATCCTCAGTTTGAGAGTTTGGAGTTGCTCATTGCTCCCTCTCCAAGGGATAATGGTACCGATCAATATATTCAATTGCATTGGTACCTCTTGAAGATGTATTGGTAAAATGCTTTTACCATGTTTACGCAGTTGATATAATCAGTTCCCAGGATAAAGGTTTTTGTCGAAGATGATCTGGAGTTTTGGTGATGCAGTAGCATTATCATGGCTGGACTGGCATGACTGAATCTGGAAGCCCAAATCGAGAAAAGCCAGGTCCAAACCAGCATTTCTGTCCAACAGGAATAATTACCTATTTGTTTATCTAATTAAGGGGGGTTATTCTTGTAATTTGCATTTTAATTGTATAAGTAAATTACAGATGACTAGATGAGGTACCCAGCGTTTTAAAAAACTATGTTTGGGGTACCTTATTTTCGAAAATGTTATGTTTGAGGTTCCTTATTAGCCAGTTCCGTTTAAGACTTGAAATATATCCAACTTTACCCATGGCCAGTTCTCTCAACCCTCCCCCCTCCCAACTACCACCTCCGCCCCCATCTCCACCCTTTGCCTATACCTCGACCCCCACGTCCACCTTCTGTCCCCATCCCCACCCCCAACATCTCTCTTCCCCCTGCCTTGACCTCTGTTCTTGTTCTTCCTCCCCTCACCCAAGCTCCACCACCACCCGTGTTCTGGTGCTCTTCTTAAAACAAGGGGTCAAGCGTGAAAATGCCGTTTCACACGTGCCAACTAGCGGGGTTGATGGCGTCAGTGATGGTGGACTGCATAATGATGCTCCTCGAGTATTGCTTCCACGGCCTTCCCAGGTAAGTGAGGAAGCTGGCCTTCACTGATTCCAGATTACAGGTTGCTTCGATCGAGCATTTCTGGATGACAATGCCGGTGTTCTGGTTTGGACCAACTTTCCGCTAGATGGTCACTGTGTTCTTCTGTAAGGAGAATTCTGCCCTTATTAGTGTATGAACTATCTATGCTTCCTCCCACCCCTCTCCCCCACACCCGCCCCTCTTCAAGGTGCTGATTTAAATATTTCAATACAACTAAGCTTTAACGAAGATCACCTGGTGATTGAAGGTTCCATTCGAGAGCTAAAAGTCCTAAAATTTGTAGGTTCTGTCAAAGAAAGCTGAAAATATGAAGATCTGAAGTTTGTCTGCTAAATCTAAAACATCAAGAGCAATTGGTGTAAGATTTGTTTCCTTGTTAAAATCGTTCTATTTTTTCCCCTCTTCATCTTATTTTTTTAGAAATCCTATCTGCAAAATCAAGAGCAATTGAGAACAGCAACCAGAATCTTCAGAAGAAGAAAACAGAATCTGCAGATTCAACATGAATTGAGATTGTCTTCAACCTCTCGACACCAACCAAGGCGGAGAACCCAATTGGTTTTAGGAGAAGCTAATGGGGACAGGAACCTGGAGTTTGAGTTGCCCTAGGGAGGTGATCTGTTACCAGCTCCAACATACGAAATCGTTCCACTGCACTCTGCACCTCATTGGTGCGCTCTCTATGCCGCTTGCTGTGATTCTCAGTTTCCTCAGGCATTCTCTTTCTGGAATTGAAAAGCCCTCTCTGCAAGACTTAAAGGGGTTGCTTGGAGCACCCCGGCTCAACAGACTGACATTTCGAAACCCTAGGAACAATCGCGTTAGCTTCGAAAGTTTCTGCAAGTACAAAGCTACAATGGTTTTGCTCTAGGTCTGAATAATTCTCCACTGACTGTTTTATCCAGTGGGAGTTTAGCAAGGTTTTGTAGATTAGCAACAATCGCCAGAGCTTCGAAAGTTTCTGCTAGTTCAGATAAACAAAGGTTTTGCTCTAGGCCTGAAGAGTTCTACACTGACTGCATAATCGATTTGGATATTGCTTAGGATTTGTAGGTTGAGGAACGATATGGAATAACGGGCAGATGGCGCCTCGCGGTACTGGGGCAGTGCCTCCCCCCCCGGTGGTGCAACTGACTTGCACAGTTCCGCCATCGCCTGTGGACACGGAGGCACGCCTTGAAGAGAAGGCTCGCAAATGGATGCAGCTCAATTCGAAGTGCTATGGTGATAAGAGGAACTTAGGCTTTTTTTATGTTTTAGTGTAGAGGGTAATTTAGTAAATTGCATTTCATACATTAACCCCGTTAAAATCGGGGGAACAGGTTGATATTTGCATACTTAGTGTGGGTGCTTTTAAATCATACCATACTTTAGGGGGTGGCGCTGATAATTTCCTCAGAAATAATATTTGAAGCATGAGGCACCCCAAACGCAGTTTTCTTAGACATTGGGTACATAGTTGTCAAGGTGATAAGATGCCCACCTAGGCGTCTCCTAGGCACCCAACTATATGACTATATGTAATAACAATGATAATTTTATATAATTGTGTTTAGCAACATAAAAGGCATATCAATGCATTTGATATAATTAATGCTAGCAATGGCCTAATATGAGAAAACCAACTATAATAAATAAAGCATAGGATATAATATAAGCATATTCATCAAAAAGCAAAGCAATAAATATAAATCAACGTAAACTCATGAAGTGTCAACAAGGCGTGCTATTGCCTTTGACCCAAGAAAAAGCCTGGACGCCTCGGCAACACCTTGACAACTATGATTGGGTACCTCAGTTGTAATTTACTCTAATTTAATATGAGAGTTTAGATAGTGTTGGCAGAGTAGGAGGTTGAGTTTAAATTGTTAGCTAATTCTGTTTTAGATACATATTGGACTGGTTCTGTTAGTCTTGAATTTCAGTATATACATACATGTATCCATCAATTACTCAGACAATTGAATGGAATACTGAATTTGGTTTCATTTTGAGTAGTTGTCCTGCGTGGCCTGATTTCCAGAGCTAGTCGAGAGCTTCTGGGTTCTCCTTCATCTTCTCAAGACAGAGCTCTCTTCCTTCTTCCTTTCTTTTTTTTTTTGAATTCTCCTATTCGTCCTATATTCTCCTGTTCTTCTCCTTCTTTTCTGCCCCTGTTCTTTCTGGGTAGTTCTTGCAGCCCATCTGCTTTGAATCGAACTCCATTGATTCAGTCTCTCTTGTCCTGATATTTGATGGATTGCTCACAAACCCTTGGGTGTTTTATCCTGTGAAATTTGGTGTCAATCGGTTGCATGAACTGTGAGTTATATAAAATAAGTTCTGACCAGATCTGGTGACTTCCGCCAGATTCGATTTCAGTGCTTTCCTATTAATCATTTAATCCTGTAGTTGTTCTCTTGGGTTGTTTTTAGTTGGATTCAACAGGGCTGAGAGTTGTGAATGTCCACCTGAATTCAGGTTGATTGGTGGTCTTTTGAGAGAGTTCTCTCAATCGATATCAAGACTGGTTCTACCGTGTGGCTTTAGGAGTCATGAGGTTGAAGAAGACTTGGTCTTCTTATTTGCAAGTAAGGTCAATACTTGTATAGATTATTCAAAGCCCTTTCTTTTTTTACTTTTGTTTTGTTGAACCCCAGTCATTCTGGAATTCCAGTTTCGTCCTTCCACTATAAGATTTAGTTACTTTTACATCAATACGTTCCAGCTTCTATTTGCATTACCCAAACGGGTTCAGAGATAGGAGCAGATGGTGGATGATGTGCAACAATTAAATTTGATTCATAACTTATTCTTGCTTTATGCCTTAGTTAAGTCTTGTGATGTATCATACTAGTTGAGTCTTATGATATATCATAGGACTTGGTTACTTGGTTAGTATGAGCATAATGAATGCCATTATTCCTTATCCGATGTGAACACAGTACTTTTGCTACTGTACTGATAGTTCTCTCACTGCCAGTTCACTTTATGTTTCTCTTTTTTCTATTGTTTTATCCATTTCTATCAACTTTTTAGGAATTATTCAGTCTTTTGATATGCTAAAAAGAGTTTTAATTGTGTCAGGGTGAAGAGGTAACATTTGACTATAACTATGTACGGGTATATGGTGCCGCTGCAAAAAAATGTGTTTGTGGGTCTTCTCTATGCCGGGGCTATATTGGAGGGGATCCATTGAATGCTGAAACAATTGTTCAAGGTGATTCAGATGAAGAATTTCCAGAACCTGTAATGATTGGTGAGGACGGCTGCAATGAGGATAACATGGATGGAATAATTTCGGCTACCAGTTGTGTTGATGGTCCTGCAACACAATTTGCAAAGGTTCCTTTGCAAGCTGGAGATATCAAATCAGAACTTGCAACAGTGGGGTCAAATGTTTCATTAGAAAAGGAAGATACCCTGGGTGCATCCTTACCTTCAGCCCAACCATCATCATCAGTATTCTCTTTGAAAATGGAAGACGGTTTGAGCAAATCAACTTCTTCTGCACCATCAGAGATTTCTGTACCAAGAGATGATGGAATGAGAAAAACCTCATCTTCCATTCAATTGGTTGAGGTTTCTTTACACAAGGAAGATACTTCAAATAAATCTTCATGTAAAGTTCAAACAGTAGAGACTTCATCCTCAACTGCAAACACTGTAAAGAAACATATGGTCAATTCAGTTGGTATCAAGAAGTCCAGATCTGACACAGTTGAGGATAAGACCAATATTTCAAAATCACGTCCTCGTGTGAAAGCATCTTGGTCAGCTAGGTCAATGAAAAAAGGAAAGAGCACACCTCATCCTATGATCACCAATAAAACTCAGGTCATGCCCAAACCCAAGAAACAGGTGGACGGTGCTATTCGAAGTCGTTTCGAAGGAGGTAAGCACTTTTTGTAACTTACTGCTGTTTCTAGAGTTTTATATACAGTTACCATGATTGATTCCTTATGGCACCTGCAGTTGAAGAGAAACTCAATGAGTTCCTAGATGATGAAAGGGGAATAAGCAAACGAAAAGTAAGTAATATCTAATCATTTGTGGGGTAACTAATTTTATTTGGGATTTAGTGGTCCTAATGCTTTACCAGTTCCAGAAACGGGTTAAATACAGTGACTATAGTGTTTCTCTTTCTTTCTCTCTCAGTTACATCTTCGCTCTATTTAATTGTCTTGTCCATTATTTCATTTTGTTGGTTGCTTTTCCCCATGAAATTGTAATTTAATGGTTGTTCAAGAGTACTTCACTCTTCAAATTAATGAGCAGTTGATGTGATAGTATCTGCACTGCGGATAACTTCATCCTCAAAACCATGTAAACCAAAAACAACATATTTTATGCTCTGTTCTTTATGCTGTCTAGGTTGACTTGTAGTCTCTGTTTTGTTTTATTATTGATAAGGTATTGCAATGAAAATCTATTAATGTTGCAAAGGGAATATGGTTGATTTTGTCTCTGAGGCATTCAATTGTTAACAGGATGCAAGCAAAGGCTACTTAAAGCTTTTGGTCCTCACTGCAGCTACAGGAGATAATGGAAATGGCGAAGCATTTCAGAGGTTGTTACAGATCTTGTTGCTAATTCAGTATTTCTATGTCATGGTTCACTTGATCATGTAATAATTGTAGTGTAAATATTGCCTGAACATTTCTTTTGGTATTTCTTTCCCCCCCCCCCCACCCCTTTCAGTGCTCGAGATCTTTCAATCATTCTTGATGCGCTTATGAAAACAAAATCACGGACAGTTTTGACTGACATAATCAACAAAAATGGTATCACGCCTCTCTTAATGCCTACCATACACTTTTACTTATCAGGGAACATTTATATATTGTAGCTTGATGCATTTGTTGAATATATTGGTATTTCCACATGTAGGTTTGCAGATGCTGCACAATATATTAAAGCAGAACAGGAGGGACTTCAACAAAATTCCTATTCTTCGAAAGCTTCTTAAGGCAGTGCACTATAAACTAAAAGATTTTTTTCCCTGTGTGTGTGTGTGTGTGTGTGTGTGTGTTTATGAATGCAGAAATAGTTCCCTATTGTTGTATTGATTCATAAATATTTAGTTGCAGTCTTGTTATGATGTCTTATGATACCGTTGATGATGCTATCAATGGAAGTTGAAGGTCATGAATAAGTAATAGCATTTTAACTTCCATAATGGTTCTTTTTGTTCTAATTTTTACTTCACTTCACATCTAAGTGTTCCAGTGGATTCAAAGGGAGAAAGACTGAGAAATTGTTGGGTTTTGGATGTCAGACAAGAAGGGAGTAAAAGTATATAAGTAGGGAACTTTAATCCCAGTAAAAAACTGCAGTTGTGTGACAATTTTCAATGAACCACAGTTTGTACATTGACTCTGTTGAAGTATCGAGAATTATTGTGAGGGGAATCTCGATTAGGGTAACAATAATCATAAACACAACCTAACTAGGAAACACTAATCCTAAACTAACTAGGAATCACTAATAAATTATAATAGAAAAAGGAAATAATAAGTGGAGAGAATCTCGATCAGGATATGAGAATTCCCTAATCAAGATTCCCCTCACAATAATTCTCGATACTTCAACGGACTCTAAATCAGAATTGAAATTTTATGGTGCTAGTTCCAGCAGAAATGGAAAAGGCACATGAACCTCAGATTGATGGGAGCCACCAATTTTAGTTTGAATGGTCTTTAGGGGAACCCTGCATTCTCTGATCCATTCAACACATGCAATTTGTTTTCCGTCGATACGCCCTGCAATTTGTACCTGAATTCCTTTTGTATCTGCTTGTTCAGTTAATTCAATATCCTCTGTCATTGCCTTTCGAAACGAAACTCTATTCTTTAATTGTAGAACTATATTCCAAATTCTGCAAGAATCTTAGGTTTGCCCCTGATCTCCCCCTCCCATGGTCGACAGCATGTTGAAGTGCTTTGACCATGGCCTGCTCTTTCCGGTACCGTTTTCAGGTGGAGCATATTAAACTCCATTCATATCCATATATTAGCACTGAATCTGAACTGTGGTGTTGTTGGTGTCAGACTGAAATTGACGGATGTTTAGGGGAAATTACAGGTAAGGTGTCTTTGAGAAATGCCAGAACTTAGTTTAGCTGAACTAACAGTTTTTCCGATCTTTTTTTCCTTAAGTAAACTAATAGTTATCCCATCTCTGACACACTATTAGATTGAGCGATGAGAAATGAAGCTGTTGTCACTAGATGCTCTGAAACAGCTTAATAACTTCTATACCGATAAGGAAGTTTAGCTTGATACGACTCAAATAGAAACTTAAGAAGACTCCAAGAATTATACCTTGTATCGGATGGTAATTTAACACTTTCTGTGAATAATAAAATTGAGAGTTATTATGAATGGTAAGTATTGCTCTACAAGAAAATAGTGAAGTTCACAGTTACTAAATGGAAGAAGTTAATTAACAACATCACAAGAAATATTGCTGGCATTAAAGACCCTTAGTGTTTTTTCTTTTTCTTTTTTTGGTTGGGGGTGGGGATGAAGAAACTTGATCTCAGGTTTTCAAGTTTTGTGCCACAGCACTTGATCATCAAGGCTCTTCCAACATTCATTGTCATAGGACTGGCAGTCTTTGCTTGAACATATGAATATTGGTTTACCTCATCCCATCTTCCCAGGGAAGACTGGCCCCTCCCCTTTTTGGTCTATGATCCCCCTATTGATTTTGCACCTCCTTAATGCACTAGCCGATTTGAAGTCTTACTGAACGGAAGGAAGGAAAGCAAGCGAAGCACTTTTCATCTTGACTTGGAAATATGACTTCAATTGAATTTTTATAAAAATGTACTATTAAATTACTCAATAATTGTACATTAGATATTTAGATGTTGAAAAAATTAAAGGCAGTCGTACTAAAATTCAATATAAATTATTCAAGCAATTAAATACATGAATCAAATTGCAAAGAACATTTTGTCTTAAAATAAATCAAATGAAACATTATAGGGTTCAAAAATTCATAAAATGTAAAAAGTGAAAAGAGATATATAAGATAAATGTCACTTAAATCACTTAAAATTATAAAAAGTGGAAAGCTATATGTAAGAGAAAATATCACTTAAAATTAAGTAAATCAAAATAAATTAATACTTTAAACCCAAAAATAAAACAAAGAAAGTGTGTAATAAATATAACAAATACTATTAAAATAGTTAAATATTGTAATTTATATTTACCGAAAAATATCTAAAGATAACATGGGAAATGAAATTAAATAGGTACACAGTGTGTAAAAATCAAATGTAATCTAAACCTTGTATTAAAACTTAGGTCCAAACATGCTTTAAGAACAATACTGAAATTATGCATTAATAAATGAAAAAACGTAAAATAAAGCTTTGAGAGAAAGGTTACAAACTGTTACCATGAGTACACCACATTCTGTTTGGTTATGATTATACATCATTATTATACTAGTACCTTGTGATCTTGATTCCGTAAATATAATTGGAAAACCAAAGATTTAATTGTCACAATTCTAAGAACAAAATGAGGGTATGATAAGTAACTGAAAAGTTACTGAGGCACATACTTATTGAACATGGTAATCGAATATGGTAGCATTATCAATGATACAATGTTTAAGAAAAGATCAAACTAATATATGTGCTTACACCTCCAACCTCAGTAAAATCTTGTCCTGATACAACGGCTATCTTTGGGTTGATTTCTATTTCTGTTTCTCTGGCCTTTTTGTATTTCTATAGTTATTTGGTATGATTTTGTAACTTATTTCTTGTAAATAGAAATCTGGAAATAGGTGAGGAGCTCATTCTATTTCTCAGGCAGAAATTACTTTCTGCCTATTTTGCACTAAGCTGTTAATGAGCATGTGTTCGTAATGGCTCAAAACAAGGTTAAGTCATTTCATTTTTCCTTGTAAACAAATGCATCAAAAACTCTGGAAGGGGGAAACACAGCTCTGCTGCACATGAATCTGATGGGAGAATAGAGGACGACCAAAATTTTTTCCTCTGGTGGGTATGAACGTGTCTCTCTCTCTCACAGGTCCTTCTAAAAACTTGGAAGGACAGAAGCTTGGTCTGCCATAAAACTCTGATGCACAATAATTCATCAAAACCATATCCCTGCGCTCTGAGCTAGACATGGTCAGTAACCATATTGGTCAAGAGCCATAGAGAATTGAAACGAGAGAGTGATGGATATATAGTTCTTGAATTTTACTTCAATATGTTCAACCGATAGGGGTATGTGTTTGGTCTGAAACAGGAAGAAGGAAAGAGATGAATCAGTAGTTTACGAGTTTAGTGGATTTGAGAAGAAAATGCGAAAGTGAGGTTTCAGAGAAACATACTTGGAGGAGGTAGGAAAAGACCTTGGAAGTGATAGTGTGTTACAGTATAGGGATTTGTTGGTAATGATTTCATTTCGACTGAGTTCCTTTTCCCTCTGTTTCTTCTCTCTTTTCATTTTGCACTTGGACTATCAAATGGATTCTCATTCTAGATTTATTATGTATACAAGCAACCAAACAATTTCTCATTTTGGACTAGAAATTATTTATTGAAACCTATTACTAGAAATAGAATAGAAATAGAAATCATACCTAAGGGACATTTTTTTCTCTTCTCTTCTTTTTTCCCGGGGGGGTTGTAATTGCTGTAGTTATTGAGTGGGAGTGATGTAATGGGAAGGAAATGGGAGTAGGAGAGTTGTAGAAGCGGGAATAGGATAATTGAAAAGATAAAAAAAAATTGTTGGTATGGAAAGCGCATAGAAGAGGAAAAAAATTAGGGGTGAGGGAAAAATTAAACTCAGAAGGTTGTTAAGATTAGGAGAGAGAGAGAGAAGTAGATACTGGCACAGTGGTAATGGAACGACATGGGAGGCACAGATTCTGCAATCTAGTGAGGTGACATGAGATGAATGACTTCCAAATCTGATTAAAATATATGAAACTTTGATCTCTTAAATGCACTAAACTCTTAGCCTTTTACTAACCAATAAAAAAAAGGGCATACCTAGTGCACGATGGTCCCACCACTACGGGGTCTGGGGAGAGTCATAATATACACAGCCTTAATCCCGCTTCGCGGAGAGGCTGTTTCTGACTCGAACCCGCTACCTCTAGATCGCGAAGCCGAAACCTTATCGCCGAGGCCTGCCCTCTCCTTTTAATAACCAATAATGGAATAATAAATAAGCCCAAAAAAATATGGTGTAAGCACACACCAGCTCCTTCTAATGTATAGATAGATGTGAAATTGCTAATTTCACATGGCAATGTTTCGTGGGTTTGGTCAGTGTCGAATATGTTGATGTCTCGTTGCTGAAAATGATTTTTACAGTATTACCCATGGTAGAGTTGAAACCAAAATACTAGGGCCTCTAGAGGTGAAAGTACTTAAATTTATCTTTCCTTTCCCCTTTTTAATGATGATGATTTTTTTTGCATTCTGCTCTGTTGGTGCCATACTAGCGGCCATGCTACCGGCTTTTAGAACATGCTTCCTTCTGCTGCTATACTTCTGAGATCTCTAGAAGAAATCTCTTCAGTATGCTTGAAAAGCATTAATTGCTTCCCTTGTTTGTCCTCACTTCCATTTTTCATTGCTATTATCTAAATTTTTGCTTGCAATTTTCTAGCCAACTGTGGTGGAGATGTTGTAGATCATTGCCGATACCCAACTTGATATTTTGAAATGTTGACCAGTTTCATCATTTATTTAATTATTTGTTGCAGGTATTAGAGTTTCTTGCGCTGAAGGGAATCCTTAACTTAGAACACATTAATGGAGGCCCACCTCATCCTGGAATGGAAAGGTTAGAATCATTACCTGGTGCATTCCTAATTCGGTGCTTACAATTTCTTCCCTCCGCTCTTTTTTTTTTTTTTTTTTTTTTTGGGGGGGGGGGGGGGTTCCTGAACAAGTCAGAATTACATTTAACGAAAAAAGAGAATAGTAAGAGGCCCTTATGCTTTACAAAGCCCTATACAAAAGTATACTGCAAAAATTGTGGGTAAAAGGTATTTCATCGAGGCTACTTCGTATGTTGGTTTGCCATGAGAGTCCCAAAAAACCCTGCTGTTTCTTTGCTGCCAAACTCCAAATGAGCCGAAGTGGTTTAAGGCCATTTGATGCCTTCACTTTTTCCTATTATTAGCAACAAAGTAATATCATTCATATAGAAAAGGAATCAAAGGGATTTGCATTCGTATTTAATGCTTTAAAATATGATTACAAACAAGATAAAAGGTATTCCATCTGTTCTGATTCTGGAAGCACCAAAACCTCTATTTTTCTTTGATGTAGAAGCCGGAAAAAGTGGACTTTTCTCAATGCCATTGAGGCTACTTTGTATGTTGGTTTGCCATGAGTCCCAAAAAACCCTGCTGTCTCTTTCCTGCCAAACTTTAAATGAGCCGAAGTGGTTTAAGACCATTTGTACCTTCACTTTTTCCTATTATTGGCAACAAAGTAATATCATTCATATAGAAAAAGAATCAGAGGGATTTGCATTCGTATTTTGTGCTTTAAACTATAATTACAAAAAAATATAATTGGCTCAAGAACATGTATCTGGGTTGACCAGATCAATCCAAAACTATCCACTTCTTCCTTGTATCCTGGATGCCAACTATTTCAAGAGCTTAACAGTGTGGAAGAAGAAATATTTATAAATTGGGGGAAGGTTCACTTTAATTGTGTTAAGCTGAATAGTTAGTTTTTATATTATTGTAGAGCCTACAGAAAGTTTGACAGATTTGGTAGCTAATTGAATTATATGCTATCTATTGCCTGCCCTAAAACTTATACATTGGATTATTTGTTTCTTTTACCGCCCCCCCCCCCCCCCCAAAAAAAAAAAGAAAGAAAAGATTACTTGTTTCTAAAATTTGGTATTCTTCTATTATGTATTATTATTGCCATTTTGTTTTCCTTTAAATTTTAATTTTATTGGACAGCAGACTAAGAAAACAAACAGATCATTGGTTAACTTATTATTGCTTTTTTCTTGAAAGACATGATCATTTAAGTAGTAATGGAAACAAAAATCTTCCGAATACAGTGCTGAGTTAATTTCCCCAAATGCTTTCAGGTGGAAATTCCAACTATAGCTATCATAGAAAGCCCATGCAATGCACAGGGGCTAAGAGAAATCCTAGAATTTATATAAACAACATCTATGGAAGCTATTTAATTTTAAATCAATGAGAAGTACAATTGAAAAAAAAAAACTAAACAAACTAAAAATTAAGAATATCATTATGGTTATTATTGTTGAGTTGTGGTGTGACGAGAGAAATCAATAACCAGCACCCCAGAAGTAGAGAAGAAGAAACAACAGTGTGAAGAAAGAGAGAGAGAGAGAGAGAAGATTGGAGAGAAACCAGTTCAGTGATAGAACTAGTGTGTGTTCTATCGCTGAGACTGCAAGATATATTTATAATATAAGAAAATCAGAGTTACAACTCAATAATGAAAGAATAAAATAAAGGAAAACATAGACTGATTAGGAGACTACCTAAACCAATCTTATCTATGCTACTCTCAGGATAGGGACACTCCTATCGTGAGTAGACCACATACTCCTACCACTATTACATTTTAGAGAGTCGAATAGGGGTCCATGACCCTCTTAGGAACACAACTCAACACTCCCCCTCAAGCTGGAGTATACTTATCTCCCATGCCTAGCTTGGAACAACACTTCTGGAAAGCAGGTCCAAAAAAGAGACTTGGTAAATAGATCGGTCAACTGGTCAGCAGATGAAATGAACAGAGTAGCAATTAGATTCTTCATAACAGCATCCCTCTCAAAGTGACAATCAACCTCAATATATTTGGCTTGATTGCTGCAAAACATCTTCATTGGTTGAGTAATCAGAAAACCCAACTCCTGAAGAAGAGATTTCAACCATATCAACTCAGTTGCAGTATGAGCCATAGCTCTATACTCGGCCTCAACACTGGATCTAGCCATAAGCGTTTGCTTATTGCTACACCATGAGACAAGATTACATCCAACAAATGTGCAATAACCTGTGGTAGACCTCCTATCAACATCAGCACCGGCCTAATCAGCATCAGAGAGCCCTACCAGACCAACATTCTGATGTGGACGATAAATGGGCCCCTTTCTTGGAGCTCCTTTAGGTATCGTAGAATGCAACACGCTGCCTCGCAGTGTACTTTCTTTGGTGACTGCATAAATTGACTAATAATACACACTACAAACGAAATGTCAGGTCTAGTAACAATTAGATAAATAAGCTTCCCAATTAGTCTCTTGTACTGGTGTGTATCATCGAATACTTCACCATCATCTATGCCAAACTTATGGTGAGGATCCATAGTAGTATCAACTGGTTTACATGCAAGCATACCACTTTCAGCAAAAAGATCCAACATATTTTTGTTGTGGCAAACTAATCCCTTTCTTGCTCCATAGTACTTCAATACCAAGAAAATAGCTGAGGGAACCCAAGTCTTTCATCTGAAAATGTTGATGTAAAAAAGACTTTACCTCTGCAATACCATATGCATCATCATCAGATACAATGTCATCAACATAAACATCTAGCACAACCACCTTAGAACCCCGGCGACAAACAAAAACCAAGTGATCAGAATTACATTGTGAGAAACCACATTAGTAACAATTGAGCTGAATTTGTCAAACTAGGCTCTAGGTGACTGTTTCAATCCATAAATAGTCTTGTGTAGCTTGCATACTTTATATGAATCCTCCTCTGAGCGACATACCTTGGAGGTTGCTCCATATACACCTCCTCATGCAGATTATCATATAGAAAGACATTCTTTATATTCGACTGGTAAGCAAGAGTTGTCACAATGTCTAGGCGACCCAAGACATTGGAGGTGGCCTGGATCATAGTTGTCAAGGTGATGCCGCGTCCAGGTGCCTTGATCACCTTGGTCGCCTAGTCGGGCGGCTTGATCGCCTAGTTGGTATTGCCTTGCTTTTTGACCCTCTTCAACACCTTGGGTCGCCTAGCCACCATGACAACTATGGCCTGGATGCAAGGCGATGGCAACAAGGCATCCAAGGTGCCTGCCTAGGCGACCAAGGCACCTGGATGCCAAGGAGTCGCCTTGACAACTATGCTACCAAATGGTTGAAGTTAGTGACTTTTTACCTGGTCTGCTAACATGCCCACACCTTTTATTTATCTCCCCCTCCCCCTGCGCTTTTTCTCGTAGTTTATGGGTTGACCAGTTTGACCTTGGGACAGGTTTGGGTTTTGTATTTTGTAACATGACCAACTCAAATACACAGTGATCCAGATGAAACCCCTCTTCCAAAGACATAGACAAACTTGCACGTAACACTCAATAGGCACATGGACCTACCAAATTCCAACCTATTGTCAATTTAGATTGGTTCCAAACTGGTCAACAGCCATTGTTCTCAGTGTTCAATCCAAACCAACGTGACCAATTGCCATCTATCACTGATGGTACCTTGATGGACATTTGGTGATATCCTTTTCTTTTATGGTTACCGAACCTACAGCAATCATTCCTGCTAAACTATGTGAACTAGATGTTGCCTTTTCTAATATTCTTATAAATTATTTTCTTGGGAAGATCAAAATTTTAAACTTTTCTAGTCTTGGTCTTGATATGGTATTTCTGTGCAGCTTTACGGACTCAATACTTACACTGACAAGACATTCTGATGTACAGGTGCTGTCTTATCCTTTGTGGCCTCTATTCCAATTTTTAAAGAATTTTTTTGTGGTTTAAGATTTGCTCATATCATTTTTTTTCATTTCTTATTGAGATTTGAGAATCCTTTTTAGGAGGTGAACAGTTTTTGTTCTCTGTGTTATCAGCACATATGTGATGCTAGACACAGTTGCCGTACTTTTATTGTTCTTGATATGAATATGCATACTTGTGAAAACATTCAATTTCTGAGTGCTTTGCTCTGTATTCGAGCCTCATTCCTTTTGATTGCTGCCAATGAACAGCCCTTGTTGGACTTCGTAGACAATATATTTCTGGTCACAAGCTAAATTTCATTAAATAAACATTTGTTCATTCACTTTGACAATTGGTTGCAAATTATTATTTCAAATCAGAAAATTGTATTCCATTTTTTTATTTTTAGCTGGTGTTCCAGTTCCAGTTCACAGGACATGAATCGGCTAGGTATGGAATTCATGATGCAGTTTTTAGTATAATGAATCGTGTTAGTATTAGAATTTTCCTTACTACCCTTCAAAATGGTTTCAAACCATAAGAACAGACCTAAAGACCACTGGCATTGTAGTTTTAGGTTGTAAGAAGATTACAAGGTATTAACATATTCAGAATTCCTACAATTTGTTAGTAGAGATCAAAAGAAGATGAAGAAATGTAAAATATTTTAAATGTTGTTTACCTTCTTTCATTTTTTTGGGGGGTTGAGAACAGCTTTAGTGGCCAAATTGTCATGGATTAACAAACCGTTGATGGCTGGTCTCAATTGAAGGAGTTGCTGAATAGGTGAAGCTAATTGTAACATCTTGGAAGACAGTATAATGGAAGAGAAATATTTATCCGAAGGTTCATAACCAGTAGCTTTATCTATTTGGAGCCGTCTGTTTTGGGCTTCAAAAACTTAGGTGTAGGTGTATCAGAGACTCTTTTAGATGATCATCACAAGAATTCTTGGGGACCTTTTGATGCAGGTGCACTACCTTGGACCGACCCAAACCCGTTTGGGAACCCAGACCAAGAACCGAGTCCCAACCTTGTTCTGGTTCAATAGGATATTTAGGATTTATTTTATTTGGGAAATATATGTAATCTTTTATTTTTGGTAGCTATTAGACATGTTGGGAAATTTCCAATTTTAATTTTATTGAGTTTCTATTTTTGTTAGTCTAAGTTTTAGGAAGTAATTAGGAGTCCTTGTTTTCTGGGTTTTATAAATATATGTGTAACCTGGTGATGGGAGAAGATTTCGATAATGAAAAGATGAGATAAGAGTGTTTGGATTGAAGCCCCTGTGGCATGTGTGAGTTTTCTTCCCCTCCCCCCCCCCCCCCCTTCTTCTTCTTCTTATGCGTTCCTCTCTCCCCTGCAACTCTGTTTTCTTCTCATATTTCCCCTTCTCCCTAACCGGTCCTCCACCAATTTGGTATCACAGGTGATGGATCCATCTCCTTCCCCCATCAACCTCTTTCATTCCCTTCCCTTTCAATCTTTCTCATCTCATTCTTCTTCTCTCAAATCTCTTTCTCTGTTCGACATCCCACCTTCCCTTTCCCTTCTTTCCTGCTGTGAAAGTGGGAAAGAAAAAAAAAACTCTCCCGTAGACACCCTACCCCCACTATTCGACTCCCGCAATATCTCACCACCCCTGCCGTTTATTCCAGCGACCCACTCCACCCCTGCGATTCCCACCGACAAACCCCCATACCTCAACTCAAACCCCAATCTCATCCCTTTCGATTCCCTTAGTAAAACCCCAACTCACCACCCCCTTCTTGGTTCCGCCAGAACCGGAAGAAAAAAAAGAGAGTGAAGAGGAGAGAGTTCGTGAATTGAAGTCATACCTGGTCTGTGATTCGAACTCATCCTTCAGGTGTACCAGACATAGCGAAGCTGAATACCAAAAATCCTTGTGGATCTCGAAAACCCTGCACCGTTGGGTTGATCCAGTCTCTTCCACACCCCTTCCGCTATCAGAGTTCTCGGGCCAGAAGCATTGGTGTAGTCCGTCGGTTCGTTGGACTACAATTGCTAACACCGTTGTCTCTCCCCACTCCTCTTCTGCGATTCACCACCAGAATTCTTGGTCGATCAGATTCCTGGTGTGGTAGAACTCCTCTTTGAAGTCAAAACTCCTTGCTGATTTCGTGTTATGTTCGAAGACGGTAACCAATCCTTTTCCTTCCCCCTTCTAATCGACATTATTTTTCTTTATAATTTTTATTTTACTGATTTTACCCCTCCTTACTCTCCTTATTCTAGTCTGGCCTTATTTTAATCTTTATTCCTAGTTTGCCCTCCTACCTACACATGACCCTTTTCTTGTATGTTTATAGTTGCACTCCCCATAATTACAAATCTGCCATTATTGTCATAAACTTCCCCTAATTACGGGATTTGCCATTAACTCCTTGATTTGAGAATTCTCTTATTTGTGGGCCCATAGCAATTCTGAATACAAGCCTAGCTATGGATTCTTGTGTTCAAGTTCCGAGTGCGCTTGCCCAATGGAAAGCTTGCTCATTCTTTATCAATGAAAGGCAAAGGGGCAATTTTGTCACGCGATCTGTGGTCAAGATGCTCTCAAAGACCGACTAGATCATTATTCAGTCTGAGGATTATGTATTTGTCGAATTCTCTGTTTCTGTTTTTTTTTTTTAAAACTCGAATATTACCTAGGACCCGGGCCAATCCCTAGAATTTTATTAAAATCAAAATTTGGAAAAAGAATGCAAGGGGGGACGTACTGCCTTACCCCAACCCAAGGAGCATAACTCTCAGCAAACACTGGGCCAGTGGGCCCAAACCTATACAATTAAGATAGGAAAAAAAGACTCTACTTTCTGAAAATGGGCAAAGCAGCACTGTCTTCCCGAAGAATACGCTGCAAATCTCCCGGTGGTTGGCTACCATAGTGGAAAATGATAGAAGCCCCTCCTGTATCACAAGCTAAGTTGGCTAGCCAATTGGCTGCCCTGTTACCAAGGTACTAAAACTCGGAACTCAACCCTGGGAAAAGCCGAGATCTCGGTCGAGTTGGTGCATTTTTTTTTTCAACTTGAAACCTCAACTCGGTGGGTTTTAGACCTAGTTTTGGTCTGAAACTTGGTATTCAACCTATTTTAGGCCATTTAAACACAATGACATAATCAGATTTTGCAAAAACAAAGTCCAAATAGGAGTTTTACTTCGGACCTTAGTTGATAGGCGACGACGTACTAAAATACCCTACTCTACACATAATTTAGTAATAGAAAGCAAGCAAAACATTCAATTAATAGCTAAATAACTTAAATAAGCGTTAGAAATGTTAAAGTGATGGATCAAACTGTTTAACAATGTTACAAGTTACAACTAGCATCGCATAAACTGAGTTTGAATCAAGTATTCAGTCCCAAGTAGTGCCACATAGTCTTCCCATGACATAGTGTTACTGCACTATTGCATATAGTGCTCCACAACAAGCATATAAGAGTTGAATCCTTCAAATTTGAGATGAATCTTGAAGATGTGTAGCTGAATCAGCTCTCCCGTAGGTTACAAATTGAAATCCAGAGGTAAAATGAGTCACAACCTTCAAATGGGGAAGAAAATAGCTTTTGGACAGAACTCGATCGAAAAATATCAAGTTCTGTCGAGTTAGATGAATTTTAAAGAATTAGATGGGTCAGGATCTGGACCGACCCGAGATCTCGACCGAGAAAATGTAATTTGAGAACTCGTATACGAACTTGACCCGACGTCCCAAAAAAAGAGTTCTCGCGAGTTCTCGAACTATGCCTGTTACTTCCTCTATAAGCAAAGAATATTAGAGGCCGAGTAGAATGCAACAATACCATCGACTCCTGGAACCAGTACCAACCCCTCCATAGGTTACACCTCTTTTGATTAATCATTCTTACTGTGGTAGCAGAATTTGAATTGACCATAAAATCTGTGAGGCCTACATCATGGCACAACTTCAAGCCATCTCTCAAAGCTCTCAACTCTGCAACCGAGTTAGTGCAATCACCATAAAAGTTGGAGAAGGTTGCCCAAACAACACCCTCCTTGTCTCTGATAACCCCTCCACCCCCTCCTATACCAGGATTACCCCTACAAGCACCATCCACATTGAGCTTAACCATGGCGAAGGGGGGACACCAATATACGTGGAGAGGACACTTCAATCTGAAAGGAGGAGCCGATAAGCCCAAACATTGAAGAATTAACACTTCCCTATGAGAACCTGAGCACCTAAACTTGGGAGGATAAGGAATGTCTTTTACCCAGGCTTTAATGCTCTCAATAACAGAACCAGCAGCTCGCCTTTTTTCTCCGTGCCTTCTGTTGTTCCTTTCTTTCTAGAGTTCCCAAACTACCAGGGAAGGAAGCAGCCCTGTAATGTAGGCACAAAGGCTTTTACCACTCGCCACCTCTTGCCAAAGAAAGATTCGACTCCTGACTTCTTGTAATGGAATCACATCAATATCAAAGACTTGTGAAAAGAACTTCCAAACCTTCATCGCAGTGCCTCTAGCTATCAGGCAATGATCTGTTGTATCTCTCTTGGGGTTCCCACAACAGTTACACTTGGATGCTAGTGGAATCCCAACAGCCATCAAGGAATCATCTGTGGGAATTTTTCCATTGAGGAGCTGCCAAGTAAAAAAGGCTATCTTCGTGGGCAGGGATTGGTTCCAGACCCATCTAGCATAGGAAACCTCAGATGATCTGCTACGCACTTCATTCCAGGCTGATTTAGTTGTGAAGTGACCATCACTAGAGGGAGTCCAAACCAGAACATCATCCTTTTCACCAATGGAGAGATTACCACATATGATGCTATGCCTAACCCCATCCGAGTCGATCTGATCCAGAATGGACTGTTTCCACGATCCATCCTCCTCAAAAGCATCCTTGACTCGTAAAGCCGTGTCAACCTGTAGGGCATTGTCCACATAGTCAATCAATGGGCCAACCCCTAACCAATTATCCAACCAGAAATAAATATTGCCAAAGCCAATCAACCATCTTGACTTGGCTAGAATGAGGTCCTTATGCCCCAGAGCGTTTCTCCAAGACTTCAAGCCTATCCCTTTCGGATCAGCCAAAACAATATGATTGTTTTTAAAGAATTTAGCCTTGAAGAACTCACTCCACAGAGAATGATCAGCTAGGATCCTCCATAATCCTTAAGCCTTAAGGAGAGGCTGAATTCCTCCAGAAGCCTAATTCCCGCCCCCCCTTATTTTAAAGGCCTACAAACCTTCTGCCAATTCACCCAATGTCTGCGCTTTCCCCACTCCGAACTTCCCTAAAGGAAATCAGCAAAAATTCCATATATCCTTCCTAGGACTGCCTTAGGTGGATCCAGAATAGCAAGCAAATGGATGGGGATAGATGCTAGCACATGTTTCAAAAGCGTAACACGTCCCCCAGAAGACAAGAGCTTGCCTTTCCAACCCGCCACCTTGTTTCTTATTTTTCCAACTAAATCATCAAAGAAACAAATTCTAAGTCTTCTGGAGAGTCTTTCTAGTGAACCCTATAACGGTTCCCACCATTCGAGCTCTAGCCGCAAAGACCTTGTCACCCAATAGAAAGTAACTTTTTTGGTCGTTGACCAATTAACCTGAGAAGCTTTCATAACTGCTTAGGAAACCCAAAATCTGTTTCAGAGAGCACTTCAACCCCTTTGTAAAAATAATGGTGCCATCTGCAAACAAACAGTGGGAGATACCAGGACACCCTCTGGGAAGCTGAAAGTAAGTTGCACGCCCTTCCACAAAAAGTTTTTTAATACCCCTGCTCAGGACTTCTTTCGCCAAAATAAACAGAGCAGGAGAAAAGGGGTCCCCTAATAGATTTGAAGAAACCTGAAGAACTACCTCCCAAAACAATAGAGAACCAGCAATTCTCTGTTGTTTTCCTGATTTAGTTAATCCAAGCATCAGCAAATCCAAACTTTGAAAGGACCAAGTAGAGGAACTTCCATTCCAAACGATCATAAGCCTTTGCTATCTCCAACTTGAGGATCACATTGCCTCCCCGTGTCTTCCTGTTTAAATCCTGAGTGACCTCTAGAACAATAGAAATATTGTCATGGATACACCTGTCCTGAACAAAGGCTCCTTGTCGAATTCTCTGTTTCTCAATATTGTGATGTTGCATATTGTTAAGTGTTTGATTCTCCTCAACATATTATTAAATTGGGTCGACAGGAGCCACGCGATCAAGCAGCGTTCTTTTTCCCTAAGAATCCTTTTTTGTAGAGATCATAGTTACCAAGATACCTAGGCTACCAAGGTGTTGGAGGGCTGCCTAAGCACTTAGGCAACAAGGAACCCACCTAGGCGCTGTAGTAAAAATTTTTCTTTTATGCATCCATTATATCTAGTATAGCAATAATAGAATTATGCTTACAGCATTACAACAACTACAATACAAACTGAATCTATGCACTAATTTGTCATTATACCTTGCAACAACATTACAGCAACAACATTATGTTGAGTGGACTTGCCAAGGCTAGCCCACTCAACAACATTATGTTATAAACATAGTTGTCGCGGCGTCACGGCGATCCAAGTCGGTGGAGGGGTGTCACGTCGATATATCGACATGTCGCCCGCCACGGCGTTGCCATGGCGATCATGTCGACCATGGCAGAATTGTAATTAAATCCAAAGTTGAATGGCAAAGTTGAATGGAAAACTAGTAGATAAATCAAGATTTATAAGAGCAATGGCAGAATTGTAATTAAATCCAAAGTTGACCGACAACCTAGTAGATAAATCAAAATTTATAAGAGCAATGGCTGAATTGTAATTAATCTGAAGTTGTAAAGGCGTGGAAGAACTGTAATTTAATGGAGTTAAAGAGAAAACTGAATGGGCTAAACAGAATAGCAATAGAGAGTATAGGGGGTTTTATATAAATAATATAAGTTGTCCTTACTTGCAATTTTAAAGACTTAATGTCTTCTTCAACCTTGCAATAACACGATAGAAAGAGAGGCAGAGAGGCGGTCAACTGGGGTAGTTCCAGCAGAGGAAACTCCTTATGAAGATGATTCTCCCTGCAATTTCTGGAACAAAATCGCAGCACCAAGGTCTGCCGATCCCAACGAGAAATAGCCCCAAAATTCTGCTGGCAACCAAATGGTGAGATCTGAAATCAGATCTGGCGGATGTCTTAGTTGCAGGTTACTTTGGTGGAAGCAGTGTGATATGCATCTTCTGGGTTAAAATAGGAGATTTAGGGAAACAGGGAGTGGGTCTAAGGTTGGGGAAGAAACAAAAAATTAAAGAAGAAGAAATCGAAGAGGGAAAGAGAGACAGGACGCCATGGCGTAGGTCGATATGAACATGTCTCCAACGCCAGGACGCCATGGCGGTGCCATGGCGACGATATGGCGACACCATGACAACTATGGTTATAAATAGCATTATTTAGAGGGAAAAAGAAGTGAACTAGTGAAGTTTGATTTCTTTCTTAATTTATTTATATATATATATTTGGGTACTAAATGATCCCATGCCTCTCACCTGTACACAAACTTGTACATAAGCCAATAAGAATTTTAGAAACAGCATTATATAGACGGAAAAAAACATAAGTAAAAAAAAAAAATTCGACCGCCCAGGGATTAGGCATCCCAAGACACCCTAGGCAACGCCCAGAGTCTCAAGGCACCCGCCTTGTTAAGTTAGAACAGAGCTGGCAACCGCCCCGCCCAGACGCCTAGACAACTGTGGTCAAAATACCTACATTTATTCACATTTTTTGGGTTTTAACTTGTTGCCACCATGTTTGTGACAACTCATATGGGGCTTAAATTTTGTGTAGAGGAATACATTTAAAGTTTTAGCCCAATCAGAGTTAGCCGCATGGCAAAACAAACCATAAAAAAATTCAAGACTGCAAAGAGGGTAAATGGGAATATAAGGGGGTGCATGGACATACATTGAGGGTATGCCATTACAAGGAAGGGAAAATGATTAAATTTGAGACTGGAAATTTTTTTTTTTTTTTGGTGAACAGAATATCATTACAAAAAACCCCAAAGGAGGTGTTAGCTATATGGCCAGAATACCGTGGGGGTATTCTGGTCCTCTTTCTTTTGTTATTTTATTTATTTCGTACATGTGGTTTAGTCCCACATTGCTAATGTACAATTGTTTCATCCTTCATTATGATTATAAATAAAGATGTGCTTGGGATGACTAACTCATCCAAGCATCGAGTTCTAAATCTGGTCCTCTTAACATGGTATCAGAGCTGGATTAGAACTCAGATTGCAATTCACGATCTCCTTCCTTCTCTAATTGTCGATCTTTCTCCCTTTCTCTTCTCTTTTCTTCTTTTCTTTTCTTCTTCCCTTTGTTTCGTTTTGTTCTTCTGTGTCCCATAGGGCAGCACTGATGAGGTGATCAATTGATCCAGCTGCTGCCCTCCTTTACCTCATCCCATGATATGAAGATTTGATCGATTGGGTGCTGCTCTCTCTTTGCTGCGAATATTGAAGACTTCAGCCTTCGTTGGACAGAAACCCTCTATACAAGGGATTTGTTCACTATATTGGAGCTCCAGACTTGCAGCAATTTATTATTCCAGCACCTACAGCCTCTCAAGGTCAATATTTTTTCAAGATTTCAGGGTTTTTCAAAACCCTGACAATAGTCGACATTGGGGTTTTATATATCAGTTGATTCTGAATTTTTGAGGAGTGATTCTCCTCTGGCCTAGACTGATTCGACTGCTATTTCAGCCTCAATCCACTCACTGGTTGGGCATCTTCTCCTCTTATCGATTTCAGCACTTTCAGGGTTTTGTTCAAAACCCTGCAAAAATCGATCTCAAGGTTTCCTCTGTCTGGTATTGCTGATTTTTGGAGATATTTATTCCTTCATTATTAGAAGGCTTTCATCATTGTTGCAGCCCTTATCGTGGAGATTTTCTTGGGTTTCTCTTCACAACAGCCCTTATCTGCGATTTAGAATTCTTCACTGTCGTCATGGGTGACTCTGTGGATTCGACTACTACTTCTGTGGGTGATGGAAACAGCAAACCAGATTACCTTACTTTTTCCCCTAATCCAATCAAGTTGGATGGCACAAATTACCTGCTTTGGTCTAGGTCCGCTCCTTTGCCATTGCAGGTCGTGGCCTTCTGGTCATATTAGGGGAACCACGCTATGCCTATTGAGGTTGGAGCTGCTCAGACAAGTGGCTTGCCAACAATGGAGTTCTTATGTCCTATCCGATCGGTTCTATGACTACGAGACTACAAAGACAATTTTCTTCTCCTCGACACGCCGCGGAAATTTGGGCTGCGCAAGGAGACTTATGGACAGCTTGGCAATGATGCCCGTGTCTATGAAACCAGGAAGAAGGTCCTTCACACTACTCAGGGAGAGTTGACAGTCTCCAAATATTATGCTACCTTGCGCAGCCTTTGGCAACAACTGGACCATTTCTTTGACTTTCACCCAAGTACAGCTACTGATGTTGCCTCTTATAAGAAGCATGTGGACAAGATTAGGGTCTACGATTTTCTGGCTGGCTTAAATGTGGAGTATGATCAGATTCGTGTTCAAGTGTTGGGCCATAAGCCTTTTCCCACACTTGAACAATCGTATGCCTTGGTGTCCTCTGAAGAGAACCGTCGGGCTGCCATGTTACATCCTCCTATTACTGACAGATCGGCACTCCAGGCTACTGCCCCTGCCACTCCTACACCTAGTGGCACTGCTTCTCTTGGTGATTCTACTACTGGGTCTGTTGTTTGTGAGTACTGTCACAAACCTTACCACACCAAGGAGAAGTGCTGGAAACTTCATGGGAAACCGGCTGACTTTGAAGCTAAAAGGGCTGCCAAGGCCAAGACAAAGACTAAGACCAAGGCCCATCGATCGAGATGCATGCGGACCAGCATCGACCCTGGTCTATCCCAGGATGATCTAAAGGCACTCCTTCGTATGCTGAGGTCTTCTCTGCCGCTACCTCTACTACATCGCCATCGCCAATTCTTCTCGCTACTTCGTGTTCCCACTTTGCCCGGTCAGGTATTCCATTTGGGGGTCATTGTGCTTCTGTAGCTTCACATCCTTGGATCATAGATTCTGGGGCTACAGATCATATGACCGGTTCCTCTGGTTTGTTTCATAGATATTCTCCCACTTCTGGGAAGACAAGGTCAAGGTAGCTGATGGTTCCCTTTCTTCTATATCTGGAAAAGGAATCATCAACTGCACTTCCTCTCTTCCATTAACTTCTGTTTTGCATATTCCTAATTTTACTACTAACCTTCTTTCCATTAGTAGTATTACTCGTGATCTTAACTGCAAAGTCACTTTCTTTCCTTCTCATTGTGTGTTTCAGGATCTGGACTCTGGGAAGACGATTGGATTGGGTAAAGTGCACGGTGGGCTGTACCTGCTTGATGATGGTCGCTTCTCTCCACCACCATTGACTTCTCCACTACACCAGAACTCCATGGTCTCTTCTGAACTTTACCAGTGGCACTCTAGGTTAGGTCACCCCCCTTTAGGAATTTTAGCACATTAATTTCCTAGTTTGGTCACCCTTCGTACTAAGGATGACTTTTTTTGTGAGGCGTGTGTTCTGGCCAAACAGGCACGTTCAAATTATCCTATTTTACATAAAAGGAGTTCTTCTTGCTTTTAATTAGTACACTTTGATGTTTGGGGCCCTAATCGTAAACCCTCTATTTCTGGTCATCGATGGTTTGTCTCTTTCATTGATTGTCATTCTAGGAACACATGGGTGTATCTTTTGCACACAAAAAATCAGGTTTTTTCATGTTTTCAGCACTTTCATAAAATGGTCCAAACTCGGTTCCAGGCTACTCTCAAAATATTGAGAAGTGATAATGGGACAGAGTATAAAGAATCACAATTTCAAAAATATTTGGCTGACCATGGAATCATTCATCAAACTAGTTGTGTTGATACCCCTGCCCAGAATGGTGTGGCTGAAAGAAAAAACCGCCACTTGTTAGAAATGGCCAGAGCTTTGATGTTTGCAAAAAATGTCCCGTCTCAATATTGGGGGGATGCGGTTCTTACGGCGGCCTATCTCATCAATAGGCTGCCTTCTAGGGTACTTAACTCCCCTAGCCCCTCTGATATTTTGATTGGTAATTCCTCCTTTATTGTACCTCCCAAGGTGTTTGGTTATGTGTGTTATGCTAGAGATACCAAATCTCTAGGCAAACTTGAACCTCGGGGGCTCCGTTGTATTTTCTTGGGTTATTCTCCAACCCAGAAAGGCTATAAATGCTACTACCCCCCTTCCCGCCGTACCGTGGTTAGTATGGATGTTATTTTCCATGAGTCCATTTCTTATTATTCTTCGCCACCTCCTCAGGGGGAGAGTGCTGGTGAAGATGTGGCTTTCGAAATTCCTTTACCTGAGGTGCCTCTGGCTGCTGCCCAGCCATCTTTACCACCCTCGGCTGCTGTCCAACCCCCTTTACCACCCACGGCTGCTGCCCATCCTACTTTGGAGACTGCCCAACAACCTCTGGCTGTTCCTCCCTCACCTAATGGGAATCCTTTACAGGGGGAGACCATAGAAAATAGTATTGTTAATATTCCTATTCAGGGGGAGCTGACTCCAGTCCAGAGAACTATTGGTGAATTTCAGAAGAGAATTGACAACTCCAACATGATCACCTATACAAGGGGTAGATCCACCAGAGGGCAGTTGCATCCCACTGTAGCACCAGTACCCATCTAATTGCCGGCTCCAGACACAGATCCTACATCTCCTGGTAATCCATCTCCTTCCGACCTACCTATTACACTTCGCAAAGGTACTAGGACTTGCACTTTACATCCCATATCTCATTTTGTTTCTTATAACTCTCTTTCTCCCTCTTTTCGTGCATTTGTATCTTCTCTTTCATCTATCTCGATTCCTAGAAATTGGCAGGAAGCATTTACAGATGGAAAGTGGAAGGCAGCAATGTTGGAAGAAATGAGAGCACTACACAAAAATAATGCGTGGGATCTTGTGGCTCTTCCTCCAGGGAAAAAACCAGTGGGATGTAGATGGGTCTTCGTGGTTAAACAAAAAGCTGATGGCTCAGTGGATAGGTATAAGGCACGTCTGGTTGCAAAGGGGTTGACTCAGACTTATGGAGTTGACTATCAGGAGACCTTTGCACCAGTGGCAAAGCTCAACACCATCAGGGTGTTATTATCTTGTGCTGCAAATCTTGGGTGGGATCTTCAGCAGTTAGATGTCAAAAATGCCTTCCTCCATGGAGAGCTTGAGGAGGAGGTATGTATGGACATTCCATCAGGTTTTTCTGATGACAGGACTAAGGGCAAGGTTTGTAAATTGTAGCGTGCCCTTTATGGTTTGAAGCAGTCACCTAGGGCCTGGTTTGGCAGATTTCATAAGGCTATGATTTCAGCAGGTTACAAGCAGAGCAATGCTGATCACACTTTGTTTATCAAACGGCTTGGTAACAAGGTTACTCTTCTCATAGTCTATGTGGATGATATTGAAGATTGAAGCCTATAATAATGCCGATTGGGCTGGTTCTCCTGACAGGAAATCTATCTCTGGCTACTGTTCCTTTGTGGGTGGGAACCTTGTCACATGACGTAACAAAAAGCAGAATGTTGTGGCAAGGTCTAGTACTGAAGCCGAGTTCCGCGCAATGGCACAAGGAATTTGTGAACTTCTGTGGCTTAGAGGATTATTGCAGGATATTGGTGTTGTTGTCCATCTTCCTATGATGCTTTATTGTAACAATAAAGCCGCCATTAGCATTGCTCATAACCCTGTCCAGCATGATCGTACTAAACACGTGGAAGTTGACCGTCATTTCATCAAGGGGAAGCTTGAAGCCGGCCTCATTTGTGTTCCCTTTGTGAAGTCCACTGATCAACTGGCTGATGTGTTCACTAAGGGGCTGAGTAGCAAGCTGTTTCATCCTATCTTAGTCAAGTTGGGCATGCATGATATATATGCACCAACTTGAGGGGGAGTGTTAGCTATATGGCCAGAATACCGTGGGGGTATTCTGGTCCTCTTTCTTTTGTTATTTTATTTATTTCGTACATGTGGTTTAGTCCCACATTGCTAATGTACAATTGTTTCATCCTTCATTATGATTATAAATAAAGATGTGCTTGGGATGACTAACTCATCCAAGCATCGAGTTCTAAATCTGGTCCTCTTAACAGGAGGGGAAGAGAGCGGGGGGGGGGGGGGGAAAGGATACACAGGGAAAGATAGGGGGAAGAATATACAAGGCTCAAACCCTAAGAAGGCGGGCTATGAGACCGTAAAAGAGAAACATCTAAACCCCAGGATACAACAATATGTCTGTTCCTTAGAGTATTAACAAGAGATCTATGGGGAAGCATATAGAGCTTAGAGCAAACATCGAAGAAGATGGCTTTCCAAATCATGTCTAGAGAGTGAGAATTGGATGTCCATCAGAGATTCCGTTCCATCCAAATGTATGATATAGCAGCCCCAAACACAAGCTTCTGGTATCACAGATCGTACTACCCGAAAAAACTCTACCCAACCAAAGCTACTCTCTGGCGAAGGGAAGAGTCCTACTACGGTGCCAAATGAAATCTAAGGCTTTCTGCTAAATAGTGTGGGCTAAGGGGCAGGAGAAAAAAAAAAAAGGTGGTCTATGTCCTCATTACCATTCCAATAAAGAACACAGGAGGGGGAGATAGGGATGCGGCGGTGGAGGAGAAATGATTGGGTGGGGAGGTAAAGGTTAAGTGTTCTCCAAACGTTTAAGCTATGGCAGGGGATGTGGCCTTTGAACCAAACTAAGTTGGACTAGGGGACAGGGGGTATGGTGTCTAACAAAGTCCCAGGCTGAGGAGGAGCTAAAAGCCCCCCATTAGGGGAGGGGAGGGGAGGGGTGGGGAAGGGGGGAGAGACGCCCAGACCTGGGTGAGACAGGGAGAAAGGGGGAGGGGGAGACCAAGAGCCTAGGGAGATGATTGTGGAGAGGGGACAGATTTAGGAATACCAGAGGAATAAACCGAATGGGCAGGTATGATGTTGTAAAGGACTCCAAGGGGATGCCAGGAGTCCAGCCAGAGGGAGCTAGAAGTCCCATCAGCGATCGCAGAGGAGGTAGCAGAAAGGGTTAAGGGACAGAAGAGAAGGATTTTGTGCCAAACCCAGGAGGGGTCTACGGGATGGGGGACAGTCCAAAAGTAGTTATTTCTAAGGAGATAGGAGTAGACCCAATTGACCCAAATAGAATCGTGCTTGTTAGAGACCTTCCAGATTAGCTTGAGGATGCCAGCAATATTATAGTCGTGGATCTTGCGGATACCGAGACCTCCTTCAGATTTTGGGAGACAGGTAGCTGCCCAACTAATCAAATGAAGGACTTTAGAAGATTCCTTTCCAAAGGAAGGAGCGGAAGAGTTATTCCATGGCTTTGATGGTGGATTTTGGAAGCTCATAGATTCCACACTAGTAGATGTAAGAGGATTGAAGGACTGATCTGATCAGTTCAACCCTACCTGCAAAGGAGAGTTTGCCACATCACTCTTTCACATGGCAGAATGAGAGCCATGGTTATGATGCATTTGTCATCATGTATGGTGACAACAAGATTTCCCCTTTTTTATAGTTTCTTCTCCCTTTTCTTTTGTTTATTTTTTTAAAAGCATCGTCTTTTTCTTGTGAATCTATATGGAATATTTACTATAAATAAAAGAGTTCTCGATATCCCTATCCTTGCCGACTCGCCCTTATCCATAAATTTTGTCAATGCCATAATTTGAAAATGCAATAGGAAGTAACTGGAGGAATGAGCTGGCTAGTTTGGGCTTGAAATAAAAGTAAATAACATTATTGCAGCCTTAGAGAAAGTGTAAGATTATTTAGCTTAGATTCAAAAGAGCAACTTAGAATCGGTTTTAGGTCGCTAAAGTTGATTTCTATGAAGGAATCAACTAGTATGGATGCAATGATGAAAATGAACAAACTCAGCAAGGTAGTTTTCTAATCACTCTAATTGATGCAGATTGATCAGATCTGATGGATCTGATTGGTCTGCACACTTAATGGTATGGAAGAGAGCACGATCTGACAGCTAGATGTGGACCAGATCTGATCTCAAATCTAATGGTCAGATCTTAAAGAACAATTATTAGATTTGAATAATTGATTTCCATTAAAAAAAATCAGACAAAATAATCTAATTATTTGAAATTGATAAGGTGGAATGAAGGAAAGAGAAAATACCTACTGATGGTTAAAGGAGGGAGAGAAGATGGAAGGGAAATAGGACCTGATCTCAAGAATTGATTAAAGAAAGAAGGGGTGAAAGGAGTGGTCAATGGATGTAGAAGAGAGAAGATCTTTAAAAAAAATATCCTTCTAGGACATGAGATCGATGTGAAAAGTGAAAGGAGAAATCTGTATTGTTGCACAAAGATTGGAGAGAAAGTAGGAGAGAAACAGGGGAGAGAGAAATATAAACCGTGGTAAGAAGAGATGAGATAAAAGAACGAAAAGAAAGATCTCTTACCAGATTGAGAGAGAAAGAGAAAAGAGATGCAAGTTTCCGAACACAAATTTCAATCCAGTATCCCAAATCGTTGATAGGGGGTTGTTTATATTACTTATATATGAAAACAGAACTAAAATATCATAGATTGACTCAACTACTAAGACTTGTCTAACTAGAGAACTAAGGACTCTAAATTTCACTAACTCAAAAATAACAGTGTAGGATAAGATTAATCCTTATCCAACTACCACTAACATGGGACCCACTAATAAAATAATAATTTTTTTTGCACCCCTTTAAAAAACCACACCTTTAGGCTTTGTATTTAAGTTTTTTACAATAATAAAACCCAAATCTGTACTAAAACCTGGACCAAATTTAAATCGAGCTTTAAACTGGGCCTGCATTATTCCCTCGTTGTTAGAATAGACTTGTCCTCGAGTCTTATGATGAGGACAAATCTCCACCACTCGATCAAATCCACAATTGTCAGTTTTTATGGTACAATGATCCAGTGCATCTCACGATCAAAATCAGCAATAACGACTTCCTTACATCCAAGATTTGGAATTCCATTTCCTTTGAAATCTACTCTAAATTATTGTCAGCTCCCTATTCTTTATGTAATGACACCCCAAGGAACAGACTTATTGTTGTCTCCTGGGGTGTCCCTAATGTTTCTTTCTCTCCTTCAGCCGTCTCTAGCTGAAGTTTGGTTTAGCCGTGGGCTTTTGTAGCCCCCTTTGGGGGCCCCTGTTTTCTTTCGTTCCTTGGTAATGAATTCTTTATTCACCCAAAAAAAAAAAGATTTGTGGAGGAAAAAGGAAATCAACGATCCCTATTTCTTCGAATTGTGTTTCCTCAATTGGAATCATCTCTTGATTATCATCGAATTTTCTGCCATTGGATCTTCTTCCCCTTCTGATTCATTTTCTGAAGCTTCTATCATGCCAACGCTGTATCACATAGACATTTAGTATAAGATCAAGTAGTTGATCCTCAAATCTCTTCTTACTATTTTTCCGTGCGAAGTTGAAGCGTAAGAGTTTGAGATTCGAACAAATCAAAATCAATCGCCATAGGATTTTTTACTCCAATACCAAACTGATGCAAATTGACCAGATCTGATGGATTTGCTAGGTCTGAGAGTAATGGACCCACTAATGGTATGGAAGAGATCATGATCTGACAGCTAGATATGGCCAGCTCTGATCTCAAATCTAATGGTTGGATCTTAAAGAAAATTATCAGATATGAATAATTTATTTCCATAAAAAAAACCAGACAAAATAAACTAATTATTTGTAATTGGTAAAGTGGAATGAAGGAAAGAGAAAATACCGACTAATGGTTATAGGAGGGGGACTGAGGGAGAGAAGATATCAAAAAAAAAAAAAAAAAAAAAAAAAGGACCTAATATCAGGAATCGATTAAAGAAAGAAGGGGTGAAAGGAGTGGGTCAATGGGCGTAGAAGAGAGAAGATCGTGAAAAAAAAAAAATCCTTCTAGAAGATGAGATCAATGTGAAAAGAGGGGGGAGAAATATGTTTTGTTGTACAAAGATTGGACTTTGAAGGGAAAGAAAGGAGAGAGAAATATAAACAATGGGAAAGAAAGGAGAGAAATATAAACAATGGGAAGAAGAGATGAGAGAGAAGGAAAAGAAAGATATTTTAGGCTACGTTTGGTAATGGTCTGCGGAACGTTCTTAGACGTTCTTTTGATCTCCAAGAACGGAAAAACAGGTAAGTGTTGTTTGGTAAAACGGTTTGTTCTATCGTTCTTAAAGAACGAACCGGGCAATATTTTGGTTTGTAGAATGGGATTTACAGAACACCTCAAATTTGTTTTTCATTCTCAAGAACAACTTGAGACAGCCCAATACAAACCTAAAAAGGGAAAATAACTGATAGAACTCAAAGGCCTTCACATCTTCTCTGCATCAAAAGCCCGTTCTTCAATCTCTGTTTCTCCTTCTTCTTCTTCTTCAAGGCTTTCCTGCATAGCGGCATAGCCCCACAGGCAACTTACACATGGCAAAGACGAGCAGGTTCACAAGCCTGCAAGGGAAGCAGCAACATACGGCGGAACACTCTGTGGTTGTCCCTCCGGCGACCTCGGCAAATCAAGTCTTCTGATTCGAAGCTTAATTGGCCAGTGAAAGAGGGGTGGAGATTCAGTTCATGCCAGATCAAATCACTCCCAAAGTTCCTGAACTGCAGGGATTTTATCTGCTCTAGATTCACTAATGGATGAGTAAACTTTTTTTATATCCCCAAAATTTAGATCTTGAAAAAAAAAAAGAAAAAAGATAAGTAAACTTTTTTTTTTTGGGTAAAGAAAGATAAAAAAGTTCTTGTAAGGTGTTCATTCCAGAGATGTAGGAGAAGAAACAAAGAAGTATTATGTGCGATTTCTACCTGGGCATAAGATTGGACGACAGATGCAGTAGTTGCAGAGAAAACAGTAAATTTCTTGTATAATTCCCAGAGGATTGGAGGATGAAGTTGCAGAACAATTGAGAATTCTTCGAAAATATGAATGAAATCAGAAATTTCATGTGATGGAAGGAAAGAGAGCTCTGGTACAAAGAATTGACCTGGAAGTCTGGAACTGAAACAAGTAAATCAGAAAATAGAACTCTCCAAGACTCCGACACCTGAAACGAATCTAAATCGAAGTCAGGAACTTGGAATCGGAGAAAAGCAAGAGAGAGAAAGAGACCAGAAGAGTATCAAACCCTAAGAGCAACCATGGAAGAACAGGTTTTACCAAACAACATTTTTGTTCTATAATTGTCCCGAAACATTTGTAGAACAAATTTGCCAAACAGTCATATACATACACAGAACGCTGTTCCAGACCAAAAACGAAAAAGAGCGTTTCTGGTCAAGAACGGGTGTTCTTTACGAAGACTGTTACCAAACATAGCCTTACCAGATTGAGAGAGAAGAGCTGAAAGTTTCCAAACCCAAATCTCAATCCATTATTCCGAATAGTGGGGAGGGGGTTGTTTATGTTAATTTTAGAAACAGGATTAAAATCTTCTAGATTGATTCAACTACTAACACTTGTCTAACTAGACAGCTAAGGACTCTAAATTTCCTAAACTAACAATTTAGGATAAGATAAATCCTTATCCAACTATCACCAACATGGGACTCATTAATTTATTAATAGTTTTCATGCACCCCCTTAAAACCCCACCTTTAGACTTTATATTTCAGCCCATTACAATAATAAAATCCAAAAACTAAAGCCCAACCCAAACCTTTATTAAAACCTAGACCAAATTTAAACTGAGCCTTAAACCAGGCCTGCATTATTCCCTCTGTGTTAGAATAGACTCGTCCTCGAGTCTTATAATGAGAACAAATCTCCACCACTCAATCAGTATCCACAATCGTCGACTTTGATGGTACGATGATCCAGCGCATCTCACGATCAAAATCAGCAACGATCGGCTTCCTTGGATCCAAGATTTGTGGAGGAAGAAAGAAACCAACGGTCTCTATCATCGAGCCTTTCTGCCGTTGGATCTTCTTCCACTTTGGATTTGTTTTTGAAGCTTCTATCATGTCCATCACTTTTTCATGTAGACATTATGTATTATTGGCAAGCTCTCGAAAACTCAATCAGGGATCAGAACTCTGTCCTTAAATCTCTTTGTACTTTCCATATGAGGTTGAAGTGCAAGAATTTGAGATTTGAACAAATCAAAATCGATCGCCATAGAATTTTTGGCTCTGATACCAAACTGATGCAGATTGATCAGATCTGATGGATTTGCTTGGTCTGCGGATAATAGGCCCACTAATGGTATGGAAGAGATCAGAAGTTGACAGCTAGATATGGGCCAGATCTGATCTCAAACCTAACATTCAAATCATAAAGAATAATTATCGGATCTGAATAATTGATTTCTATAAAAAAACCAGACATAAAAAGATAAAATCATTTAATTATTTATAATCGATAAGGTGGAATGAAGGAAAGAGAAAAGGAGGCAGTTTCCCTTCACCCACAGTGAATGGAGAATTTGCTTTAGGGTTTGGGTGTTTTGGGATGGGTAGCGGGAAAAGTGGGGAGGTCATTACCGACTGTGTACAGTAGGGGGCAAAGTAATAATGACCGTAGATGGGTGGTGAACCCTACTACACTGGTGAGGGAAAACTTTCTCCAACAGAAAAATACCTAGAGATGGTTAAAGGAGGGAGAGAAGATGAGATGAAAAATAGGACCTAATATCAGGAATCGATTAAAGAAAGGAGGGGTGAAAGGTGTGGTCGATGGGTGTAGAAGAGAGAAGATATTTTAAAAAAATCCTTTCTAGAAAATGAGATTTATGTGAAAAGAGGGAGAAATCTGTTTTGTTATAGAAAGTTTGGAGAGAAAGGAGGAGAGAAATATAAACCCTGAGAAAAAGAGATGAGAGAAGGAAAAGAAAGATCTATTACAAGATTGAGAGAGAAAAGGGAGGAGAGAAATGAGCTGCAAGTTTTTTTTTTTTTAAAAAGCGTCCCAGTGCACGAGGCTCCCACTACTGCAGGGTCTGGGAGAGGCAAATGTACGCAGCCTTACCCCCTGCTTCACAGGAGAGGCAGTTTTCAAGTTTTGAACCCGCAAGTCCGCAACCAACAGGTTGCAATAGCGCAACTTAACAATTGCGCCAAGGCTCGCCCACTAGATGAGCTGCAAGTTTGCAAACAAAAATTTCAATCCATTATTACAAATCGTGGGGAGGGGGTTGGTTATATTACTTATTTATATAGAAACAGAATTAAAATCTCCTAGATTGACTCAACTATTAAGACTTGTTTAACTAAACAGCTAAGGACTCTACAACAACAACAACAAACTCAGCCTTATCCCAACTTAATGGGGTCGGCTACATGGATCCAAACAAAGGAAAACTGAGGCCAAAACAAAAAAAAGGGGAATGAAGAGATGGGAAAAGAATGATGGGAAATGAGATGAGAAATGAAAAATGGAAAATAAAAGGAAAAAATGAAAGATGAAAGTGGGAGGAAAGGCACAGCCCAGCAAGTCAGGAGAATCTCAGCTAAATTGGATCTGCTACATAGATCCTTGCCTTCCAATAGGCTCTATCAAAGGTCATACTTGGAACAAGACCTAGAATATGCATGTCCTTCCTCACAACTTCTCCCATGGTCATTTTAGGCCTGCCTCTAGCTCTTTTAGCTCCTTCAATCTGGATCATATCACTCCTTACTGGGGCGTCCCTAGGCCTCCGTTGGACATGACCATACCACCTCAAACTACTCTCTCAGAGTTTGTCATTGATACGATCATTCCTTACTTTATCCTTCCTAGTTTTTCCGCACATCCATTTTAACATCCTAATATCTGCTAGACATAGCTTCTCAATATGACACTTCTTAACTGCCCAACATTCTGCCCCATACATCATAACTGGACGTACAACAGTCTTATAGAACTTTCCTTTCAGCTTTAAAGGAACACATCGGTCACACAGCACTCCGGATGCACCTCTCCACTTCATCCATCCCACTTTAATCCTCTGTGAAACATCATCATCTATGTCACCTTCTTCATTTATGATTGACCCCAGATATCTAAACAGCTAAGGACTCTAAATTCCCTAAACTAAATCTAAGACTAACAACTTAGGATAATATTAATCCTTATCCAACTATCACCAACATGAGACCCACTAATAAAATAATAATGTTCATGCACCCCCCTTAAAACCCCACCTTTGGGTTTTATATTTCAGTCCATTGCAACAATAAAACCCAAAACTAAAGCCCAACCCTAACCTATGCTATCGCCTGGACAAATTTAAACCAAACTTTAAACCAGGCCGCATTACTAATCCAATGCCTTAAAACTGATACTGCAGACAAAAATCTTGAGTCTGGCAATTCACTGCTTCACCAGTTTGATTATTCTGTTCAACAGTCCGCACACAGTGGGATTCACAGCTTTTCACTTGGAAATTCAGGAGCATAATGGGACACACACATAGGTCAAACTTGTGTGGACCTCTCTCTCTCTCTCTCTCTCTCTCTCTCTCTCACCAGTGGGTCCACAAAACACATGTGAAATGGTATAAGATAGTCAGATACATAAAGTTGCATTATTAATTCAATTTTTATGCTGCAGTTGCCCTTGATTTGGATCCTTTAGCCTTCATGTTGGTTGAGTAAAAGAAAGGTCTTTTTCTTTGTGTGGCCAAAAGTTTCCTTTACCTTTCCTCTATGTGTTACTGATGGAATAACTTAGGCCAAAAGTTCAACTACAACAACAGATCCCAACTTGTATTAGGGAATAATATGAATTTTTTAATGTGATAATTGGTGTAGTTAATTCAATGAATGAATCTTTTAGTGAAAATTCAAATACAGAGATGTGCCCATGAATTTTATTTTCTAAAGGTTTTGCAAATCTGGCACTTGGTACCCATTTCACATTCTGACACTTTCCATTATTAATGCAACATATGCATTATTCTTGTGGCAATTGTCCCAGAGAAGTTGGCTTGGGTGGCCAATTGAGGTGGTCTCCTGTTGTGGCTATCCAGATTGACCATTTCATCCATTCATGTAGCATTAGTGTTGTGCAGGGAAGAATTGTAGATTTACCACAAATCCGGACCTGAAGCCCCACTCATTTTTCTTACAGAAAATGGCTAAGAAAACTTCTGCTATTGAAACTGACTTTTCATAAACACAATCCTGAAGTATTACTCTTCTAGGTAATTGCTAAGACTACCTTTTCTCCTTGCCCATGCACCTGCTTATATCCAAAACTGGTTGGTTGTAGGCTAACTCCAGGGCCCATTTTGGTTTCCCTGATCCTGAATCGAGTAGTACCTGGATGCATCCAGGCATGAGAGATGTTCCAAGTTGCTGATATTATAGAGACACAAGGGACATTATGACATGTCCTCAACCTTCACTGTGACCACATTACTGCATGCAAGGCCTTGATTTGGTCCCAATACTGATGTCAGATTCTGACATACGCACATGTATCAATGCTTTATGGGTATCTATGATCCGTCACAAATGGCATAGAGGAAAACTAGGCCAAGGTTCGAGGTCTCGGTTTCAGACCTGGTTTTGGTCAGGCTCGAAACCAAGTTGTCTCAGCTGAGATCCAAGATTTCAGCCGAGTTGGTGTATTCTTTTTTATTTTTATTTTTTTTCAGCCCCTGGTTTAGGTGGCCATATGACCTAATCAGATCCCGAAAATTGTAGGATAGCATATTTTAGGCCCTATAAACATAATGGAACCCTTAAATTTAAAAAAAACTAACTCAAAATGGTAGTTTGACTTTTGACCTATGGTTGGTAGTCTATGCTGTATATATACAGTGATATAGCCTATCTCATACAATCTTTAGTACTAGAATACATATAATTCAAGTAAAAAAAAACCTAAATAAATCATACAAACATGTTAAAAGACATGAAATTATAAGCCACTAAATTAATCACATATCAAACATTATTTGTTACAAAAGAGTCAAAAGGGTGACATATATAAGACTATAAGAGTGAACAATACAAGCCACAATGTTAGTGAGTCACCTAGTATTGGAACGAGTGTCGGGCCTGATCAAAACCACTAGAATGTTGTTGATGCCGAACCAAGTTTTCTCGTGACTGAATCACAAAAGTTGGTCATGTCATAGTGTGACTGAAGAAACAATCACAATCGTCCACAGCAGCCTTATAGATGGAATTGTCAACATACTGGAGGTACCCTATATCTCTGAACCGTGCAGAACTCAAGCGAGAGCCATTGCTACTAGATGGTCCATGGGGAACTGGAACCGGCTATATGGTTGGGGGGTTGGGAACCCGAAGATGCTGTCCACAATACCTGACCCGGTGTGTGACTGATCCTCATACTCAGGACAAGAGGGTAATGATGATGAAGAGCCAACCTGCCCGAACTGACCATACCTCCAAACCAGTGCTCCCCATGCCATATGGCCCATATGGTGCACGCCATTGCTCCTCATACTTACCACCCTCCCTACTCATACCTCCTGACACTGATGTCCATGGACTCCAGAGTATCATCTTGCTGCTCAAGTGGTGGTACAAATACGCAACACGGGCCTCTTGAGCATAGTTTGAAAACTCGTTTCGTTTCGGTGTTTCGGGCTGACCGAGATATCTGAAATTTCGAATATTTCGGTCGAAATTTTGCATTTTTCTGTTATGTTTTGGTAGGTCATTTCGGTGGGTTTTAAGCCAAGTTAAGGCCTGAAATTTCATGGAAACCCTATTTTAGGCTATATAAACACATTTAAATGTTCGAATTGCAAAACTAGTCACCCAAAGTGGTGTTTTGGATTTGCACCATTGATTGGCAATGTACAGTCGAATCCTAATGTATAACTTAGTTAATTACACATACACATTGTTTAAGACTTTAAGTACTAGAGGACATAATAAATTAGTGATTAATAAGCAATTTAAACAAGTAAATTGACTTGGAAGTTGGAAACATAAAGTGAATGACTCATAAGTCATAATATTAAGTACAATAAGTAAATAACAAGTTAAGAAGATGATATCAATATGACAATATCCCCAATAGTCCAATACAAGTCAAGTAGTCATCTAGTGACTCAAATGTTTACAAATATTCTAATAATAATTACTCCGACGTCCAGGATCGACCCCACTCATAGTCCGATGGAGCCGACATGCATTGTTCTCCGACTATAGAACAAATGAATGCCACGTCATAGTATGGGAGAAGAAACGACCGAGACTAACAAGGAGAAAAAAACCCAAAAAAACCAGAGCTTGTTAAGTCTTGGTCGAAATTTCGACCGAGACTAACAAGTTTTGGTATTTATAAAGCTACTTTTGAAAAAGGAATCTTGATATCTCGCGAGATTTTGATTTTGTCTTTGAGATATCGTGAGATGGTCAAAATTTCGACCAAATTTTTGCATTTGTTTTTATTCGAGCTTGTGTTTCGTTTCGGTCAGGTCGAGATACTTGAAATATTCGAGATCTCGACCGAGATTTTGCGAGATTTAGTACTATGCTCTGGAGTAGCCTGTAGTCCTTGCACATGTGCAGGCACATGCACCGTGGTCATCATCCTGTGTGGTATGAGTATACTAAGTCTTGCCTGTAAAGCACATCGGCTCCGGCTCTGGCTCAAGCTGGGACTAGTACCTCTCGCGCAACCCCCCATCATCACCAACACTGTCATCACTGGAATGCGACCACTTGGGGTCATCCTCATCATCCTTGCCAGCCTGAGACTCAAATGGTCGTGGTGTCTGTGAATGCACACGGCCCTCGCCCCTCTCCTCCTAATGGTGTTGATGTGCAGCAAATCTCCTCAAATGGCGTTGTTGAGTGATAAGATTACTTGTTCCAGACGAGATTGGGTGAGATTTGGGCAAAAAATGGGGTTTTTATGTGTTTTTCTTCAAAACCCACCAAAACCACCAAGAGCAATTGAGACTGGTCGAGATTGGTCTCGTTGAGACAAGGTATTTATAATAAGGGTTTTTAGCAGATTTCGGCAAGATGCCGAAATCTCGGCTGAAACCATGTATAAACCTAGTATCACATGTGGTTTCGTATAACCTTTGTCCAAACTCCAAACCGAGAAAAATACCAAGATCTCGTCAGACCTCGAACCATGAACAATAGGGCCTGTGAACTTTTTGTATTTTATATTGTAATATTGCTCCCTCCCCTCCCCACCCCCCCTTCCTTTTTCCCTGGTTGATTCTATTTCCAGATCGATGATGGCCTTTTGCATTGTTTTGGCAGTTACATCTTTTTTTTCTGTTTAAGTACATCATGCTCTATTCTGCTCTATTGTATTTTTAGATTAGATGTTGGTTAACATTCTTATTATACAAAACATATTATTCTAGTGCTTTAGCTGCCTCTTTCTTATCTAATACTGAGCACCTCCAGGTTCATCAAATTGCAAGAGCCTTCCGAGATAGATGGATTCCCCGTTACAGCAGAAGGATTAGCTACTTTGACAGAGATGATAGCAAGCTGGAGCCCCATAGCGGGCCGAATAGCAATTGGTTTGCATCATCATACAAAGGTTGGCATGATCATGGTCTGAGACCTTCAGAAGTAATTAATTGCATCAGTCCAGCAACAGTTGCACCAACTCCTGTCGAAACTAATACCCAGGAGGGCAGTTCTGCACCTCCTGTTGGCAGCTGTCCAGCTAGTGGGACAAGGAAACCCAAACGTAAAAGTCGCTGGGATCAGCCTGCAGAGATGAAAGACAATCCACCACCTCAGCATAGTGAAGGGAAATTTGAGCCAAGCTCAGGACAGGAAATGGATCCAAGCCCACAGAAGCTTGAGATCAGTGAGACAGTGCAGGACCAGTTAATCGATGTTAACAAAGAAAAGAACGCATGCAATGTATGTGTTCAAAATCTTCCTCAGCAAGATGAAGCTACTACTATGGTTGATGCAGTGCAGAACATCCCAGATGTGCCACCTGGCTTTCCATCTCGTCCTAATGGTCCAGCAGGTCCATCCAATGTTGGTACAGCTGATACTGTCAGTCTTTTCCCACAAATTGCTAGCCCTTCAAGCTGTGGTTTTGAAGTGAATACGACACATCCACAGGAGAGGTTCCTTCCTTGCTTGCATGTGTCATATGGTATACCATTCCACCTTGTGCAGCAGTTGGGAACGCTCCAGACAGGAACTATTGACTGTTGGTCAATTGCACCCGGTGTTACTTTCCATCCCTTCCCGCCGTTACCTCCATATCCCCGTGAGAAAAGCAATCCTCTATCCTCACCATCTTCTCCTGATCCTATGGTGGTGGATGGACATGGAGGAGTCCAACAGCCCAGCCACCGTGTGGCAGCCCATAACATGGATCGAAGCATTCCGAGTATATCAGGGGCTAGACCAGATGGGTCAGTTACCAGAGAAAATAACCAGGATGATCGAGTGAATGATTCATCGTATGGCTTTGGGAGGAGGAACTCCAGGCAGCAGATGTGGAATGAACATGTTACCCCAAGGCTTCCCTGGAGAAGGAATAATTGGGGGTTCAAGGGGAACAACTCAAGAAACAGAGTGTGCAGTGTAGGAGTAGGACATGTAGGAAATGAGATTCGGGGCCATTGTTCACAAGGTGTAAACAATGGAAGCGAGGATGTTTGCTCTTCTTTCCATCAACATACGCAACACCAATATCAGCATTGAACGAAAGCTGTGAGAATCCCTAGTCTTTCCTCTCTTCCCTTTCTTTTTATTTTAATTCTTTATTAAACAGGCTCTATAGTCAATGCATATACCCAATTCAATTCAATTTCTTCAATTTCTAAACCAACAGCTGAGACCTGAGAGCAACAGTTTAAAACTTCAATTTGCTTCTGTTTTTCTTCCTTGGTTATAGATCCATCAGTCTCACCCCCTCAAAGTTGTAAGGTTTGTATAGATAAGACAAAATACAATACTCCAGATGTGTCAAGATTTTTGTAAATAGAACATTTGCCCAATTTTCTCGGCTACTTTTGATGATGTCGATCTCTGTTCTGTTTCACAAGAAGTCAATGTGATGATGTCATAAACATGCCAGAGAATTTGGTGAAGGATTTTTTTTTTTGAGTACTGCCGCAAAACATTTTTTTGCTTAGCAGTAGCAAACCTTACAATAATGTAATTGATGTAAATTTGATATTTATGGAGTAATTACCCTCATCTAGACATCTTATACGTAAAAATCACAATTCCTACAAGGAATCTGACAGAAAAAAGTTTGGTCTAACCTCATCTTTTTTGCTTGGGGCTCATTTGCTGAGGAAGTTGTGGTGTGGGATGTGGGATGTTTACAGGGTGGGAATGTTCTCAGATTTTCCCAGGAGTATTGGAATATGAGGCGTTTGGATGTTTGGAGGGGGGGAAGTTATCTGACTTTCATGTATTTTTTTTGTCTTTCTCCGCTCCCTTTCAAAATACCATCGATTTGGTAGGAATATCAAGAGAAAGAGGAAGTAATTTCTGTGAGTCCAATGGTCCATGCGATCTGTGGCTATGACTGGAATGTCTGCCCCATTTGTGCTGATCAAATTTGAAAATTGACAAGATCTGCAACCTTATAATTTGTGAAGTTTGAAAATACTATCGTTTTCAGACTTCACAAAGAGAGAGTTGATTGTGAAACTCCTCCCATTTGCTCGAACGGACACTGAAGTAAGCAAGGAGGGGTTTCACAGTCCTCTCTCTCTCTCTCTCTCTCTGATTTGAGCATGAAAAAGTTAAATTGAAGAGAAATCTGGTCATATCCTTTGATCCAGTTCCAAGTGAACAGGACCAATTTCCTACTCCCCATTTCCCAGACTTTTTTGCAATAGTATGTTAGGGTTTCTTAGTTTTCTCATTCTTAGTTGTTAACTCTACGTAGAATTGAATGGTAGCTTTGGACTTTACGTTTCCATCATTGTCTAATTCCAACAAAACAGGGCTATTTCAGCCTTCAACTTAAGCTCACTTTGGTTGGATTTCGATTTCAATATCTCAGGCTGGTTGGTATGATTTATGTATCCAATTTCAGAAATTTTGAAATCAAGTTGAATAGAAATCTGGAAATAGCTGGGGATCCTTTTTAATATTTGATTTGTAGATCATGTTAAAATGGAACCATAATGTTATATGAAATTATGGAAATTAGGTAATTTTAGCTTGCAGATATTTTTATTTATTTTTTGGTCAAATGCGAAAATTTTATTAAAAGAAATCGGCAGCAGAGAAACTCTGGCCGGTTGGGAGATTTACAAGCTTGCAAATGAATTTATTGCAGCAATGAAATTTATTTTTAGATTGGATTGATGTAAACCCAACAAAACAAACTTGGCTTTTGGTTGGATTTTATTGCATTTTCAGACAATATATAAGTTGTCCAAAAGCCAAAATAATAAAACACCAATATGTTGTAAAACTAGAAGAGACTTCTGCAGCATTTGGTATGCATTCTTGGAACGCATTCAAAGTTGATTTAGCATTCTCAGATGATAAAAATAGTTTTTTTTATTGTCTAAGAATGCGAAATCAACCTAGAATGCATACCAAACACAGCCTTAATTTGGTCATTAATTAAGTGAGTTCTTGAATTCAGCACTTCACATCCAGCTTGATTCAATTGCAGCCCTAGTGGTACCTCTTAAAGTCTAGTGACAACTTTATATTATATGATGAGTAAGCTTTTTCTTTTCCTTTCTTTTAAATCTCCATGAATAAGAATTTGTTAGGGGGAGTGGGGATCAGCCAAGATAGAAGAACACAATTATAACCATGTCAATGGTTAGCAGCCACAGGCAGACTACAAGGTTGGTGCCAAAATGGAGTGAAAATCATAAAATGAAATGATTGCTCTCACAAGTAAGGGATCAAAAGTGCCTACATTTTTCTTTGAATCCTTTTTGGAGGTAGATTTCCTTCATTTTTTACTTCTATCAGATTCAACCCAATCTGAATGCTTTAAAAATATATGGTTGGATTTTTTATTTTTTATTTTGATAGACCTTTAAAGAAGCCTTCCCTTCACTAGAAATTATCTTCCATGTGGAATTCTAGTTGGAATTAAAGTTTTTGAAATTAATTTTCACATCAGCATCTACTCGTCTATAAATATTTTGTCTGCTCATATTTTTATATCTTAATACATAAAGCTTTAAAGATTGTCAAGGAAAAAGTAGTACTGAAATTGTTGGCGAATATACAGTGAATATAGTCCTGTAACCAGTGCAACAAATATCATATTGGATCTGGCTGATACCCGATTCTCTCCATACACACACACAATTTAGTTCACTCCTGGGTTATATCGGTATTGTATCTGGTTGATACCCGATGCGATACCGTTAATTAAATCCCTGGTACTGGATCTTGCATCTGCCACTCACTAATGTAATTGAATAGGTTTTTAGGAATGCACCAATGTATGTGTTACGATCTTGCTGTCCCACATCGGAGAATAATGAACTCTAGTGGGTATCCCACATCGGAGAGTAATGAACTCTGGTGTGGACTAATATAATCCTGGGCACCCTCACCTACCGAACCGGTTTTGTGGGCTGAGATCCAGAATCATATCAGTGGTATCAAAGCGGGCTGTCATGTCTACGGGTCGAGGCACCGGCAGGGGCGACCTATGGAAAGGGCTACCTGGTGCTCGAGGGGTCCGGAGTGAAAGCCGCCATAAAGTGGGCTGCCGGGGACGTCGGTCCGGAAACGTGGTGGAATGTTACGATCCTGCTGTCCCACATCGGAGAATAATGAACTCTGGTGGGTATCCCACATCGGAGAGTAATGAACTCTGATGTGGACTAATATAATCCTGGGCACCCTCACCTACCGAACCGGTTTTGTGGGCTGAGATCCAGGATCATATCAGTATGGAAGAATTTGCACATCACACCAATGGTGATACAGAAAATACTATCATCCACATGGAATTCGCATGGTAAGAATAATAGAGGAAATAATTTTATTTTTTTTAAAAAAAAACTCGATGTGAAAAGGAATAGTACTCTCGTCAACTCCCATGATTCACTTGGGGCAAAGATTTCAATATGCATTTCTTGCATTTTACGTGTTTGGACAAAGGCTGCAATTATATCGAATACATTCATGTAATGATTTATTCGTGCTAACAGCACAATCCAATGTACACCCATACACAAGAAGAAAAATCCCAATCAAAACAAGAGATTAACACTAGAACCCTATTACATGAATTCCCAAACTTCATCTTGGAAGGTTTGTAGTAGACGGCAGCAATTGAATACTCAAATCGAAAGTTTTGTCTTTCATTTCTCATCCCACCTGAGTAGAAAAGATATAGATTAAAATTGGAACAAAAACAGAAATTCAATTCAAATTCAAATTCATCACTTGAACTCTTGCCCTATTCTCAACACCTGAAGAGACGACTGCCACTCTATGTATGTACCTGTAAAATTACACATCACTTGAACTCTTGCCCTGTTCTCATTAACTAGCAGTGGAAAAGAAAGTAGAAAAATGAATTAAGGACTAGACTTACTGGACTATCTCAATACAATTAAAGATAATGTGAGAACCATTCCTAAAAACGAAAGTTCTGCAGTTGGATTCATGCGGAAGAACGACAACTCCATTTCTTTCCCCCAAGAAGATTGGCATGGTATGACATGAAATCAATTGCATTCTCTTCCAAACAAGTCTCACTTTCTGGCTGTCCAAGGAGTAAGGATGATGATATATATATGCATGATTATTTCAAATGCTGAAAGCATGTAAAGACATTTCTGTAATTTCCATCCAAAAAACTATGCTTCAACAATTGAAACCTATATCAAGTTCTACACCACCCAAGGGGGTATAGCTCAGTTGGCAAAGACAAGTATTAAGCTTATTCAAATTATATTACTTTCAAATTTTACATATATAAATAAGTATATAACTGGATGTTGATGACCAAAGGCAATAGAACCGGAGGCATGTAGAGAAAAAAAGAAGCAAATTTAGTCTACTTCCTGCTACAGTCCAATGTCAAGCATCTCCTTCATCAAATCTCTTGCTTTTTCCTCGTTACCCTGTTCCCTGTACCCCTCGATGAAACATCCATAGATCTCCGAATTTGGTTGAAAACCTTTCCCCACCATCTCTAATTGAAGTTGCAATGCTTCTTCCATTTTACCTTCCTTACATAAGGCTCTTATTAGAAGCTCATAGCTCGTTATACTTGGAAAAAAATCTTGCCTTTTCATGACATCCCTTAGAAAACCCAAACCTTCATTGACCCTACCTCTACCACATATCACTCGTACCACTTTATCGATTGTGGAAGCCTCTGGCCTGAAATCTTTCCTACACATATCCTTATATAAAAGGACTGTAGAATCGATATCCCCAATTTCACAGTATCCTTTAATCAGATGCTCATAAGTTAGACAAGTTGCTTCAATTTCACTCAATGTCATATCTCGGAAAAATTGTTCTGCCCTTTCCATTTGACCATTCTTGCAGAAACCACAAATAAGTGTGTTATAAGCAGTAACATCAGGCTCAACCTGTTTTTTTCGCATTTCTTCCCATAATTTGAGAGCTTCAGTTATCTTGCCTTCATCACAAAAAGCCGCCATTAAAGCACTATAAGAAAAGACATTTGGGGAACAATTGAACTTGACCATTTCAACCCATAACTCTTCTACCTTCTCCATCCTCCCATCTTGATAAAAGGAAAGCATTAGCGTATTGAAAGTCTGCACATTTGGACGAACTGTAACCCTTAATTTACTCCTAATCTCATCATCAAACCCAAATATCTCCTTGTAAAATGCAAAGCCAGCATCACATCCTTTTAATTGGGAAACTGACCGTATCAACAAATTACAGGTGCTGATTGTAGGATAAATCCCACGGGAACGTAGCAGCCAAACAATCGCAGTTGCTCGATCAATCTTCCTCGACTGCAAGCATGCCCTGATCAGCAAATCAAAAACAAAAGGAGCCGAATCACAAGACCTGTATGTCTTCACAAGGGTCTCAAAGATCTTAGGAGGCTTTGATGAAATGTCTGGGTCATCAAAGTTGTTGATTTCAGATAATCGAATGGCAGTCTGGATTAAGGATTGTGCTAAGGATTTGAGGCGAGCTCTAGCAAGTACATGAATGATAGTGGAATAAGAGAGTAGGTCATGAGTGCAAAGAGACTTCTCTGACCAAAGAAAGAACTGGAGGGCAAGACGAGGATTGTTTCTGATATGGATGATAATTTGAGAAACCTCTGTTGGTGAGAAGCCATCAGGATAGAGGGATTTGATGAAGTTCCATCGGCTCTTTGAGCGCTGTTCTCTAAGAATCGAAACAACAGATGAAATTAAGGTTTCGTTAGGAGGGTTTTGATCTGATGGGGATGATGATGGCAAGGAATGGAAAGATAATGAGAAATTGATGGAGAATTGTCTGTATGGAGAGACTGGTAGACAGCGATGTCCTTTCAATATCGCCATTTGGAAAAGCTCAACAGGAAAACAGCCAACAAGAGGTTATCTGCTCTCAACATGCCCACTCACCAAAGCTCTGGAGAAAGAGAAACAAGCTAAAGAGGCAAAATAGAAAAATTCTTCAACAAAAAAATCTCTATTGGTCCGTCTCGTCTTTGCGCAGAGGTCATGCCAATCTCCTCAATTAACAGCTCTCATTTTTCCAATCTGAACCCAAAAACAAATAAAATGAGTTCATCATATCAAAGACCACATGATATCAATACACACATGACAAAGGAATTTAGTGGAAGAGACCTGATGTTTGAACCAGTAAGATCAGCAAAAGAGAATGAGTTGTCACCATAGTTAGTAAATTCGGAAACGGCAATCAAACGGGTACGGATACATATGGCAATTAAATGGACTACATAGCAATAATACTTTTCAAAAATCCGGCCTAATAAAATATGTACAGTAATGATACGGTACGTTATAATACGGTTGCTCCGGGAGTAAAAATTACAGGCATATATTCACAATACAACAAACATGTACATCACCTAATAACCAAATAATAGCATGTAGAGCATGATTTTATTAAAGAAAGCCCCACAACGGAAATAAACAGGATATAATAGCCGAATACAAAATAGAAACACCATAAGATGAAACTGCAAGAACCCAAACACGCAATTAAACAGCCTAATCAATAAGGACATTTCCCCATCATCAATCATTCATGTGTGCAATTCATTTGTAACAATGAACATGCAAGAACACAACTATAGGAGTTAACATGGCAACGAGAATATCAGCTTTTTGGCTTCAACCGAAACTGCAACCAAAAGCAGCCAGACAAAATCTGAACAGGAATTCAGCAGTGAAAAACAAGAAATGCATACCTATTTGAAATCATATGAGGTTCTAATGTCAGATTAAGCTCAAAGTGATCTGAACTACATACGCTTCCATACTCCATTTATAAGCTACTTCTATAAAAAAACAGATAAATTTTTGGAAAACAGTCTGTCCCATAGCACGACAACCACACAAATAAATGACAATTAGCAGCTCCAAAATCCATGCTCAACACCTACAAGGTATTGGCACCGCTGTACTCACAGGCTTGACAACCCAATCAAATTTCATCCCCTGGGTTGTTCCTCTATCGAGAAATCAACACCCAAAATCAACAGCCCAAATCATATTTGTTTCTCTCTATAAGACCATTAATAGCTTCAAATGGTTAGCTCTTTTAATATTTTTCTAGTAAAGGAGAAGAATAAACACGCAATGACGCATAATTACCTGGGTCTGAAGGGGAAGGAACGTAAGTCTGATGAGAAGTAGCAGAAGCCCAGGGGAAACGATAAAAATCGGAAGTTTTATCTCTGCTTCTTATTTATCCCATCCCGAATTGCCATTTACACATCCATGTTCCAACTCCCATGAGGCCATAGAAACAGAGTCAACAAGGCAAGGGAGTGAGAGATAGACTAACAGAGAGGAAGGGGCCACTGCAATCCACAGGAAATGGAGACGCAGAAGAGGAAGCGGGCTCAATACCCTTAGATGGAGAGAGGAGGTTCGCCGGAGTAGCCGCTGCAAGCCTGCAACCATTGCCGAAAGGGATTTCGGGTTCCAAAGTCCACAGGATTCTTTAGTTGGAACCGTTGAAGGAAGAGACTTAGGGTTTGAAGGTTTGGAAGAAGACGAGATTCAATATTTGGGGTTTTTTGGAGTTTTTTTTTTTTGGGTAATTTACATATACCACCCCTGAGGTTTAACGAAAGTATAATTTTATCCCCCAATTTTGGATAATTCTGCGTATCCTACACCCATTCCGTCAGTTCATGACTAAGATGTAAATTGACAAAATTGCCCTTGGCAATTTAGGGCTTCAAATTTGGGGAAAAATCCCAAATCTGAACCCTGCAACTCGTCTTCCTCCCCATTCCACTTCTGCTTCTGCCAACGACAATTCGGTGACATTGTCGTCTTCACAAGGGGGTTTCGTCATGTCTTCTATTGAAGGAGACTTGGACTTAGACGCCTCATTCCAGCAGCCCAGCTACAACCCATTCCTATAGGACACGAGTGGGATTGGTGAAAGAGACACCACCGTTCACGGAGATAAAGTAGAGACAGCCATCGTCCCAGTCGCCGGCGAGACTGGTTTCTCATCGCTCCCAACGTTTCAGGTGACCCCGACGTTCTGTGTGCAGAAATCCGAGGACTCCACAGCATCGACGTGGGATGTAGAGAATGACCCTTTCGCACCATTGCCTACCCAAACGGATCAAATTGTGGGTAGTTCCACCAGTCATCAGCAACACTTCTTACGTGAACAGCAGTTGTGGTTACAACATCAAAACAAAATCATAGCCAAGCATGCAAATGTAGTTTGATTGAATCCCACCCCACCCAAACAAAATTAAGGATAAAGAAAACATTTTTTTTTTATTTTTAAGCAAATATTAAGCTCGCAGGGCGAAAATTGAAGTACAATCTTGAAGAGATCCTTAGGAAAGAGGACTCCCACAATAGAGTGGGCAAAACACTTACAGAGTAAAACACTTACAGAGTAGAAAAAAAGTTGTTGCTACACTGGTAATTTAGCCTGATCCTGATTTTCACTGATCCAATACTGCCTATTCACACTTACATAGTAGAAAAAAAGTTGTTGCTACGAATTTGGCGTCGTCGGTGAAGCAGATGGATTGGGAACCTGGGGTTTTAGTAGAAACAGGGTTACATTCCTTGCCTGTGACCCCATTAATTATTGTGTTTGCAGATTTCTTCATCCATCCGAGCATGTGATCGAAGGATCGATTCTCCATGACGAGCACTACAATGGTTTTGATGGGTTGTTGAGCGGCAGAAGCAGAAGTGGAATGGGGAGGAAGACGAGTTGCAGGGTTTTGATTTGGGATTTTTCCCCCATTTGAAACCCTAAATTGCCAAGGGTAATTTTGTCAGTTTACATCATATTTTTAATGTTGTTAGTCATGAATTGACGGAATGGGTGTATTTGTTAACGTTTGTAAACAGCAGAGGGATACACAGAATTATCCAAAATTGAAAGATAAAATTATACTTTCGTTAAACCTCAAGGATGGAATGTGTAAATTACCTTTTTTTTTTAAGCAACGTTTTTAATATATATACGTTTTAGACTTAAATAATACGTGTTGAATACGTCATCTAATAAAAATCTCACATTTTTCACCGCATTTATACGTAAAAATATGTCTTATTATTAATGCATATATATTCATATATAATACGTAAATTTATTAACTACGGTTGTCAATTGTCATCAGGGATTATCGGTCGGTCTCAAGCAATACTGATGCAATATCAAGATCGTTTTAGATCCAACAATTTTACCCTTGGTTTTCATTAAAAATTTGATTATATTACATTTTTTCCCTTGGTTCATACAAATCCATCGATTAGGAATCAATCAAAAATCGATATTGGTCTCTATCAATACCAATATGTATCCTCCAATCCAACTGATCCGATACCAATTCCTCAAACCATGGTTGTCACGTTAGACTCCAAAGTTTAAAGTATTCCAACTCTTTTTAAGTGAAAATCACAACAATATACATCAAACACGCAACACTGGGCATATGCAAGCCTACACACACAGTTTTGCACACGATTCCAACCGACCCCTAGGTAATAGGTTCCTTAAGGTCTTAACTATAGGGTTCCATTAACTCAGCCCAGTCTCAAGTCCCAAGTCCCAAGTCCCAAGTCCCAAGTCCCAACACAACATGATGTAGCCCAACCTTAATCAACTCTGATTAAGTTGGGCTGGTCGAATTAGCCATGATTTTGGTCAATAGAAAATTGGAGTCCAAATCCTTTTGATGTACATCTAGGGTAATTACTCTCGAAAAACATCCAAAAACTACCCTAAAAACCGGTTACTTTTTGTTTTTGGGGTGAACCATTTTTTATTTTGTAAAGGGTCGATGTTCTTTGTGCTGTAGCGCAGACTACGCCTAGACACATGGGGTGATATTTTCGCCATTTAGGGGCGGGGTGGTCATTTCTCCCACCCCATGTGTCTGGGCGCAACCTATGCCCCCGTCATAGATAACATTTTCCTTTTTTAAAGCATCAAATCCTATTTCTCTTCCCACTACTTCTGAATTTATTATGTAACAAATTTTTTTATTTTTATTTTACAGGATTAGAACTCTCTAGGCTTCAATTAGGGGTGTCAATACCCAACCCGAACCAGCCCGGACCGAACTCTTAATGGTTCGGTTTGGTTTGGGCTAGCCCGATGGTACACCGGTAGCCCGAACCGACCTAACCCGATAAATGAGTAAATCAGTAAATGCCTAATGCCCCATTGCCCCCTAAATGTGTTGTGATAGTTTCTCACTTTATCTCATATCATTTGTTAGTGATTACCCAACCAATTGTATCCATAGGGCATAGGACATAGGATACAAAGATGCATTGTATTTGAAATATTTTATGTACTTAAAAGAGAAAGAGAAGAAAAATTAGCACTACCCGGACCTTACTAGTTATATAAAACCGGTACCAAATCGAATCCAAACCGATATCAATCCGTTATCATAAACCGAAATCAACACGAAACCAAACCGCACCGAAACCGAATATTTCTTAATGGTTTGGTTTCGATTTCTATAAAAGTCACACCGAAACCGGTCCGAACCGGCCCGTTGACACCCCTAGCTTCAATGTAGAGGTGTAAGTTTGGCCCTAAGTTAGGCCCTTAACTGCTCGAGCCCACCCTAAACCCGAATAGGGCATGACTGGATTTTTCAACCTAAGGGCAGGTTAGGGTTGAAATTTCCAGACACAGGTTAGGGCCGAGCTAGGGTTTAGGCCTCGGGTTGAGCTTGATCTGGCATTGTGTTAAGTTATGCTTTATCTTTTACAATTTTTTGTGTATAGTGTAATTGTCTATTAGATAAAAGTTTGACAAAAGTATTCAACATTTTAAGTTTTTAGGTTAAACTGTAAAATAACATCTCACTAAAGGTTTTCATATTTTATAGAATTGTAACTTAAAGTTGTATGTGTTCGAGATACAATGCCAATGGGGCCTAGGCTGAGAGATGTCAGCCCAACCTTAAGGCCAGGTTGGGCTAAGATAAGAGGATTCAGGGTTGGGCTAGGATTTTAAAAAACCCTGGCACCCTGTTTCACCCCTACTTCAATGTTTACCCTAGGTCTATTATAATTTGTAAGTAATCAGAATAAACAGTCGGGTGCATGGTTCTAAGAGTCAGTATTGAATCCCTATTGAATGATCTTGTGGATTGGGAACTGATATCAGATCAAGGGTAAAAAGACTAAATGATCTGATTTTTATTGAAAAGTAGAGGCAAAACTGTTCGATCCAAACTGATACGAGCTGATCTGAATTAATATCGGATCAGTATCGGCTGAGACCGATACCATATATCAGTATCGGCTGTCAGGACTCCAGACCCTACCAAGATCATAGACCGCAGTCTGAGTATATCATCTGCTAGACCCTAGAATCACTTTCGCGGTTGCTGGAACTTTGTCTAAATCGTCTCTACTATTTGATCTTTTTCTTTTCTAAAGGAGCATCGACTTGTAGCGTCAGTCTCTTAACACTTTCTTGCATAGCAGTAGAGATCGGTTGGCCATTTCTGGGTTTCTTTAGTAGCCGCCGCCGCAAGAAGAACCTTACGAGCTCCAGTCGGCGAGATTTGCTTCTGCAGCGAAAATGGGGTTCCAAATGCAACCATATGGTATTCAATCGATGCTCAAAGAAGGGCACAAACATTTCTCCGGGCTCGACGAAGCAGTCCTCAAGAATATAGATGCCTGCAAGCAGCTTTCCAACATCACTCGAACTTCGCTCGGTCCTAATGGTACTGATTTCCACATAGTTATTCTGGTTTCAGGTTTTATTCGTTGATTTTTTGAACTCGGATATGATCTGGAGTCTGGACTGGGTGTTATTGCATTTCGTACAAGGGATTTCGATTCATTGGTATTTTGGATTTTCACGGGTTCTTCGTTTTCATTAATGGAAAATGGTCACTAACTAATTGCTACTGATGTATTACCTCAGGTAAGGGGTTTCTTTAATGGCTAGGGAATGTTGAGGTAATGGTTCAATAAGGCATTTAACTTGGAAATAAGTAATACTATGTAGTATGTGGTTCACTGCAGTACTCTAGTTATGAACTTAGGAGTTCTGGTTTTTTCATTTCGAAGGGCATAAAACAGAGGAGGACGAAGTTATAATACAACCCCACAAAGAAAACCTTTGGTCTGTAAGCTTTAGATTATAAAAATTAGTATGATTTGTGAGTTGGTTGTGTTACCCGTAATGGGTACCAAAGCAAATGCTGCATTTTCTTTTTGGGTGTCTGAAAATACTGCTCACTAGGGCTTCCTGTGAGCTGTGCTTTCATATCTCAATGGTTCCTTACTAGTGCACATTTATTGTTTCTTCGTATCGATCTTTTATCTGGCTTGCTTTGACATTACAATGTGTTGGGTTAATGTTTTTCCATGATATTGTTTAGGCATGAATAAGATGGTGATTAATCATTTAGACAAGCTATTTATTACAAATGATGCTGCAACTATTGTGAATGAGCTTGAGATTCAGCATCCGGCGGCCAAGATTTTAGTTCTAGCCGGAAAGGCTCAGCAGGAGGAAATTGGGGATGGAGCTAATTTGACGGTATCTTTTGCTGGGGAGCTTCTCCAAAATGCAGAGGAGCTTATCAGAATGGGTCTGCATCCTAGTGAAATCATCAGTGGATACACAAAGGCTATCAATCAGGTTATGTTCGCAATTTATGCTCAGTGTTAATACTATTTGTTGTGTATTGGATAATGGTTGAATTGTCTCTCTTGTCTGAGTTCTGTCTCTGTGATTATCAGACAGTTAAAATATTAGAGGAGTTGGTAGAGAAAGGTTCAGAAACAATGGATGTGCGTAATAAGGATCAAGCTGTTTCCCGGATGAAAGCTGCTGTTGCTAGCAAGCAATTTGGACTAGAAGATATTTTGTGCCCCTTAGTTGCTGATGTAAGAATGAGCATAATTTATAATTGTTAGTTTTTTTAGTTTGTTGCTTCACCTATGTATGGTATTTTAATACTGCTAATGTTATCATCTCTTCCTTCCAGGCATGCATCCAGGTGTGCCCCAAGAACCCAGCAAACTTTAATGTGGATAATGTCCGTGTAGCAAAGCTTGTTGGAGGAGGTCTGCATAATTCTTCTGTTGTTCGGGGTATGGTCCTGAAGACTGATGCTGTTGGTTCAATAAAGAGAGTGGAAAAAGCAAAGGTATGCTTAAATCCATTAGTTCCTCGTTTAATATATGCTTCTTCCCTTTCATGTTGCCTACAAATGTGCTGCAGTAAGGCATACTTGGATTTTTCCTGTGCTTCCTGGGCATGTTTGTGTGATTTTCCTTTTGATAAAATTTAGTGACATAATTTATTGATTTTATCAGAATGTACAAGAAAGTATATTCGTGGCCAAGTCAATTTGGATGGTATGAAAACAACCAGGAAACCCTACCCTAACTAATGCCACTTAAAAGAGCATCCCAACCAAAAAGTAAAGCAGAATTTAACATCAGAAAAACTAGAGGACTGATGACCACTGAATACATTAACTTTACCATCCTTCTCACCACTTATGACTAGCTGATGGTATCTTCAATGATGCTGCTAAATTGGTAGGGGCAATGACTCAAGTGGATCTTTTTCTTAACTCCAATTCCTTGGACATGCGAAATGCTAAAATCAAATCAAAAGAATTGGCTGCCAAGCTGCCATGCAACTACAAAGTGTAAAAGAAAGTCACTCGCATGTTTCCTGTGATTCATTGCTAGTATTTTAGCAATAACTTTCGCAAATCACGTTGGACTTATAAGATCTTTGGTCTCTTGATAAGCTTGCTTGGTAACCTTTTTAACGACACCAAAAATACTAATGGGCATGACCTTCCAAAGGAGTTTGTTCTTCAGTTTTCTCTTCTTTTTGGAAAGAAATAAAACGACAACTCTAAAATAAGTTTTGACATCTTTTGACAAATGTCATCCCAAAATAAACCGGGAAAAATTGCCTTGACTCCATCTAAACCCCGAACAAAACTAGTGTATCTCAAAATACAAAATTTTATGTAAGCATAGTCACCATCCAACAACCCAAATAAGTTAGCATGTCTGCTTAATTCTTGATGCTCTTTAATCATGTATAAATCCAATTTACTAAAGAAATTCAAATAGCAATTCAACTTGACGCGTTACTCCGTGTTGCAGGAAAAATTGAAAGAACCTGGCTATTATTTATTTATTATTTGGATGGCATCACCTATGAATATTGCCTAATTATACATACATCAGAATAGTGACGGATCAAATTTATCATCAACATTGTCTATTAGGTCTGGTATAATGATATTCTGGGGCAGATTTCGTATTTATCTGTATATAACTTTCCAGTTAGCTTTTTGTGAGGTTACATTCTTGGAGCTACTTGTTAGAGTTGTAACAAATCAGGATCAGAAACCAATACCTGCAAATTAGAGTGGAAACAAGATAGATATTCCAGCTACTATGGGGATTGCGGGTTTCAGTTTGTGGCTTCTTACTTTTTATTTGTAGGGTTGGATAGATATGCTACAATCCAGCCATAGTTTCTATTTTGTAATGTTCTAGATAGTTTTTGTTTTGAAGGGAGACTAAAGTTGTAAGGGATCCTCCTACCATATTGGAGGTTTCCTATTTTGTTGGTTTCTATGAAGTTTTAAACATAGGAGAAGGGGCTTAGACCCTTCTAATGATTGAAAACAAATTTAGTTTTGGCTTTAGCCTTGTTGGTGTAGTGGTGATGCAATTCCAGCCCTCTTGATGGTGATTCTGATTGGACCTTATTGTGGCGATTCAATAGGTTGGATATGGTGGTGATTCCATTCTCACAGGCCAGGTGGTGAAGTCTTGGTCATATCCTTTCTTGTTTCTTCTTTCACATGTAAAAATGTAAAAAAAGGAGAGTTGGAAAAAAATTATGTTATCAATTTATATTTGTCTCATATTTTGATCTCGTTGTGATTGATCTCCCATTGGTTCTTCCCTAGTTCGAGATTGATTCTGCATTATTTGGTATCAGAGTCATGGACGGACGATAGACGGAGTCAACGATTTTTGAGTTCTACCTCCGATTGTAGGTTGTTCATGCGGATCTAACTCATCAACTTTTCCAAACTTGAGGACAAGTTTTTCCAAGGCAGGGAGAACTGATGCAGATCAAGGTAGGAATTTGGAGAATATTCTGGAAGGTCTAGAGGAGATTTGGGTGTGGAATATTCTGTTGTAGATATTCCAGCGACTATAGGGATTGTGGGTTAGTTTGTGGCTTCTTACTTTCTATTTTGTAGGATTGGATAGATATGCTACCATCCAACCATAGTTTATGTTTTGTAATGTTCTGGATAGTTTCTATTTTGAAGGAAGACTAAAGTTGTAAGGGGTGGTCCCTACCATACTAGAGGTTTCCTATTTTGTTGGTTTATATGAAGTTCTAAATAGAGGAAAAAGGGGCTTAGACCCTCCAATGATTAAAAAAAAGTTATGTTTTGGCCTTAGCCTTGTTGGTGCAATGCTGATGCTGTTCTTTTGGACTATGGTGATTCTGTTGCAGCCCACTTGGTGGTGATTCCAAAAGCCTGATTGCTGGTGATTCTAATCAGACCCTACTGTGGTGATTTAGTAAGTTGGGTATGGTGGTGATTCCATTCCCACAGGCCAGGTGGTGAAGCCTTGGTTGTATCCTTTCTTGTTTCTTCTTTCATATGTAAAAAAAAAAGAGTTCAAAAAGAAATTTCCGTTATCGATTTATGTTTGTCCCATATTGTGATTGATCTCCCACTGGTTCTTTCTTGGTTCAACATCGATTCTCCATTAGATATCCGGTTCTCCTTTGTATAAGACCATGGGAACCAAGTGTACTCACTATCCATGAGATGAAAAGGTTATTACACTTCACAAGGCCTAATTTCATTTTGTGATTGACAAAGAAATGATTTTTATACCCTGTTTCAAGCCCTGAGCCCCTGATACATAATGCACTAATCAGCCAAATGAAAACTCTCTCCTCTTTGTTCCCTTAATTGAATTGCAATTGAACTAGTCCCAATCTTTTCCTTTTACTCTACATGAAACAAGGGCTCTAAAAAAGAAGAGAGGCTAGAATATATTAGTAACAAGTAAGTCTTTTTTATGTCAGAAGTGCAAAGCTGTTTGACAAGAGACGGAAGGAAGGAACCCCAAAACCCTGATCTGACTGACAGCTAAAGGTAGGTAGCCGAGCACCGTTGTGTTGGAGCATATCCAAGAATCAAGTCCTTCGATTAGCATGAAGAACTAAGCAACGGCTGGCTGAGAGGACCCCAATTGGTCGAAAAAACCCACCGGAGCCACAAAGGACTATCTAAGTTGATTCGTTTATGCCGATGAACTCCCAGTGCATTATAAGAACTATATATATATAGGTTAGATAAGATTGTCCTCCGGATTATGTGTGGACCTGGTCGAAATCAATCCCTCTTTTTCCTGTGCTTTACTAGTAGGGCTATATATATGTATATTCCTTTTAATATACGTATTGTTATTATTGCTGATTCTTTCATTTTGATTGATGTGACCATCAATAGTACCTTGCCAAGGACATCCAAACTTAAGTTTCAGTGTTTGGTGGAACCTGGTTCACCCATTTCTTTTTTATCACCGATAGACCTTTGCCACTACTACTGAGTTGTGGGAAACTTTTACTGAGAAACATGCCTTTGTTTTTCTTCTTATGTCTTAACATTTTATTTTGATGGGTTATTTATGTCTTACCGTACTCCATGATTGGAGCCTCCTCCAAATTTGGACTTTGGAGAAGTGATAACATCCCCCAACTCCCTGTCATCTAACTGTCTTCTGAAAGAATGGAGTGATGTGTAATTCCTTTGTTGGTGGCATCTAAAGTTAGTCCAGCTATCGTTACAAGTCTCACTCAGTTCTTCAGAATTTTTTTTTAAAAAAAATCAGCAACAAGAAGATATTTTATTTCAGTAAGGAAAAAGAAGAGTACAACTGATAGTTTTATCCAATAAATATCCCTCAATACCCTCATACAATAACCTGAGTTATACAGCTAATGTATCTGTGAACAGACAGACAGAAAAGGTGTCATTCAAACAGCTCGGAGTCCCAGCTGAAAGTAAAACCATTCCTATCTGCTCCCAATAAATTGTTTAGAAGATAACGCCCAATTGATTAAATAATTGACTATATCAGCTCAAATTCTTGGTGGAAAAGTCTAGGATAATATTTTTCTGTTCCTTTCCTTCCAAAGATCCCACACCTCTGCATTCAGCAATAACTTCCATAGGACAGAATCTTTCAAACCAAAGGGACTCTTGGGCCATGAACAACAAAGTCTGTACACTTCAGGCCAGGTGATATGAACCTGGAAGGTTGCATGATAAGAGAAGATGGGATGCTGACTCCTCATGACCATAGTACTATATCTCGCGATATATCGGTATCTCGGGCCTACCGAGATATCCGAAATATCCGAGATATCGCGAATATTCCCGAAATATTGCATTTTTCTGCAATATTTCGGGGTCCATCTCGGGGTATTTGGCCATATTTAGGCCTGAAACTTCATGGACAGCCTTATTTAAGCTTAATAAACACATTTAAACCATAAAATTGTAAAAATGTGAATTCAAATTGGTGTTTTGGGCTTGCACCCTTGATTGACATACGGTCGCCGACCTTAATGTATAAATAGTTAAATACACATAGATTAATGAAATCACAACTTAAGTTACAAATTACAAGTGCTAAACTGCTAATAGTAGTTCTTGTGCCTCCCGGATCAATCCCACTCATGCCTCGCGGAGTCGGCGTCCATTGCTCTCTGTTTGAATGACATATGTGGACCACGGTATAGAATCGGAGAAGAAAGCGAGTGTAGTCATCCACAAGTGTCACGTAAATGGAATCATCAACGATCTGTAGGTAACCTATCCTAGGATATAAACTAGGGTTACCAATCGATCCATCCGTGAAGAAGAAGATGATCCACGTGATATGATGTTGGCGCCGGCGCAGAGGCGATGGCATTGGCTGCATGTATGGTGGTGAGGTTGGTATCTAGGTCCGCTTAGGTATGCAAAGATGTTATCTACAAAAGATGATCCAGTATGTCCCTGGGGCTGGGGTCGTAGTCATAGTCCCCTACCCCACTAAATCGCCCATATGATGATGATCCATCTCCATATCCACCGTAAGGTTGTGATGCACCATAATCCGATGCCAATGGAGTGGCATGTGCGTCAAAAGATGGGGCACGCCAATGTCCAGTCGGTCCTCCCCCTATCACCCATACTCAAACCACCAACGAGCTAGATAGGTTATCAATGTCCATTTGATCGGTTGCAACGTGTTTGTCGACCCCTACGCTTCTGTTGTATGTATGTAGGGGGCCTCTCGAGGGTGGGGGTGCGGGGCACGTGCTCCGTGGTCCGTATCTTGTGTGGCATGATCAAGCTGTCTCTCCGGTGAATCGGAGTGGGTCTACAGTGCCGAATCCGGGCCTCCTGGCCTACCACATAACGCTCTCGCATGCCGTCATATTCTTCACCAGATCACCACCACCAACATCACCACCACCAGCATCACCATCACCACCACCATCACCATCATCACCATCATCATCATTTGAGGACTTAGACCAGTCTTCATCATCAGCAACATTGCCACCAGTGGTGGAATGGTATGGGTGAGGCTTCCCTTGCATGTATCGACCCTCGTCGGCCATATACTCGTCCACATCGGCACCAATCTCGGAAGCTATCATGGGGTCGGGCCTACCTCCCTCCTCATCCAACACTGGCTCACCTCTATCCCTCACCCAATCCACAATAGGGTCCTCATGCTGCGAGTCAACTTGAAAGATGTCGGCTAGATCAATGGTGCCCCTCTGTCCCTCATGTCCCATGCGTATGTGTTGCGAGTTTCAGCCTCAAGTTGTAGTGCACATACACCATGTCGGATAAGCGTTGAGACCCCAATCTTGCGCCTCTTGGAGTGGATGAGTGCAAAGGTACTCCAGTTCCTCTCAAACCAGGATGCGAGAACATGTTTGGGCAAGGACTTTAATTGCTATTCTTCTTAAGTTTTCAATTGACACTTTTAGATTACTAATACACTTGTATAGTTATTTAATATTTTTCCCCTAACCCTTATATTTTTCACAAAATTAAAACCAATTTTTATATATAATGTTAATATAAGTATTGACCTAACACAACAAAACTATGAATTAGTAAACATAATATACATGTAATGCATCTCAAAACATATAGAAATAACTTTCATATTTTTCATTATTTTTTAAACTTAAAACTCATATTTTCCTTATTTATTTCTGTTTTTTAATTTTTTATATATTTTTCTTAATTTTCGAAAATTAAAAGAATTATTTAAGAGCAGAAAAATAAATCCGACACTGTGAAACCGTAGATCGGCCATTGGTGTCTAACATATATTTAATTCATTACCATCTAAGTCATATTACCCCTAATTATTTCCTATTTTAGTTGTAGGAAAATGAATTTTTAAAACCAGAAAAAAAAAAAAAAATACATATGGGAAAAAATTTCGACACCGTGAGGTGTAGATCGGCCTCCGGTGTCTAACATATATTAATATCATCAACATCCAACAACATTTGTACAAAGTTTTTTAAAAAAATTGTTTTAGAGAAATATAATTTACCTTAAATAATGAAATTAGGCTTGGATGATGAGCTTAGATGACCCTCCGACGTCTTCCCGCGACAAGGAGCTTCAATGAGGCTTGGAAGGGAGGAAGAAGAGAGAAAATTTCATTTTCAGCAGCTCTCGGTCGAAATATCGACCAAGAGCTGCGAAATATGCAATTTATAAGGATTTTGAATGTGACACTATTGTCACTTTACAATATCTCGCGATATATCGTGATATCTCGCGATATATCGTGAGTTCCACGATATATCGTCGAAATATCTCGATATATCGACGCAGTTATTGTACTTTTTATTTCGACCTTGTTTCGTATCTCGGTCATGTCGAGATTCACGAAATATCGCGATATATCGCCGATATTTCGCGAGATTTTATACCATGCTCATGACACAAGCCCTTGTGCTATTGTTGAAGCCTTGTCGAGAGCTGCCACCCACACAAAATTAGCTACTCTGTGGTGGAGCTCTAGTTTTCCATACTCTGCTGATGTGAAGAAGCATTCCCCTCTTTCTCTTCACATTTTCTTAAAAAGGAAATTGTAATATGCTGCCACTGAAAATCATCCTCTAGGCCTCCCTCCCAAACACTTCTTTCATCTTCCTGCTACCCAATGTGTTAACTGTATGACATAGCTAGCAGTTTATATACTTCCTCCGACTCCCTCCCAAACCCTTAAGATTTCTTGAATGACTTGTGTAACTGTTTTCTTTGTGAATTATAACATAACAGCGCATTCTTGTGTCTGCTTGGTTACTCTAGTTCTATTTGCTTCTTCTGGAATTTTTTTATTTTCTCACTTCTGTTTTGTGTGATTTTTCTTGTTCTCTTTATTTGATAATAACTTGTTCTTGATGCTCCCTTCTGTAGATTGCTGTTTTTGTCCAAGGTGTTGATACATCTGCAACTGAAACAAAGGGTACTGTTCTAATTCATAGTGCTGAACAGGTTGGTTTTTGTGGCTTGTTTGTACCTTAAAAGTCTGATTTATTTTAAATGAATTCTTCTGCCGGGTAAGCAATTTGATATGAATTATGCTGATGCTGTTTATCTTTACCTGTTCTGCTTTCCTTATGCACCAATAGTCATAAGGAGAGGGAGTAAAACCAGATAGTTATGTGCTTGCATAAATTTTCAAGTATTTAAGGACTAAGACTCTTGTTTTCCATTTAAGTAGCTATCTCCAATGGATTCTTTGGGATTACAAGAAATTTTTAATGTCTGCATGAACTGGATGCTTAGGAAGTAAGCTCTTTCATGATTTAGTATTTTGCTCACAACCTAGTGTTTTCATAATCTTACTTAGTTACTTACCATGAATGAAAAAGTGAGGCATTTTTTTGTGGTGCATTAAATGCTGGATGTGCCTCTTACGTTTGCCTACTTCAGCGTAGTAATAGTTTGAAAGATTTTGGAGTTCCCTTCAAATGGTAGAGGTGGCATTTCATGGTGGAATAGGAGTTAGTTTGTAATTTGCAGATTGTAGTTTGAATTTCATTTAGATCCTTTATCAATAGAGGTTGTTATTTATCCCCTCCCCCCCCCTCCCCCTAAAAAAAGAAAGAAAGAAGAAGCAAGGATTATGAAGGTAACTGGTAGTTAAACCTGGTCGTGGTGCTATATTTGTGAAAAAATATTTTGCATTCAATCTTGCCCCCATAATTGAACTGATAGAAACAATGCATGTGGACCTTTTGTTTTTTTTTTTTCTTCTGACAACAATAAAATGATTATGTTACAACAACAACTCAGCCTTATCCCATATATATATATATAAAGAAATATGTAGTACCTCTTTGGTTACTGGGAATTATTTGTTTCTTGTGGTAATCTTGCAGCTGGAGAACTATGCAAAAACAGAGGAAGCAAAAATTGAGGAGCTTATAAAAGCAGTTGTAGATTCGGGGGCTAAAGTTATTGTCAGTGGAGGAGCTGTTGGAGATATGGCATTACATTTCTGTGAGCGCTACAAGTAAGCAAGCCTTTACCTTTTGCAATTCCTTTATAGATCCTTGCCTATGATTTGCATTGGGATTAGGGATTGAATCATTCCTAGAGAATCCATGCATCAACACTTTATTGTCCTTTACTTATTTTTGTAGTTACATTAACATGTGTCATTTAGTTGGGAGTCATTTGCATATAGCATGCTGATTACAATTTCAAATATTTCTCAGCGGCAAATATTAATTGGTTCTTGTAAACGATTACGTTTTCTTTAATCGCTTCAATTGATCTTCATCAAGGGAGTTTTATAGGCGATCGACAAAGTCTTGCACATTGGCTTCGGCCTAGAAACAGCCACTATGCTGTCCAGTCATCAAGCCGACCAGCACATTGGATTTGTCCATCCAACTTGACCATATAGTTAACATTAGTTGCTTTTACAAACTGACCCTTAGTTGTGTTTTGTATTTCTGCCAAGCTGAGGAAGTAGATAACCTTATAAGTAGTAAAGACTTTAGTTTTGTTTGGTTGAGTGTCTAATTGAACCTTGGCCAGTGTGTAAGTGCTTTGGAGAGAGAGAAATTAAACCTCCTCTAGATACCAGTTGCTTTGATCTGTTTTCGAAATATAAGCCAGTCGAGAAGTTGCTGTATTCATTTTTGGAAATTATTGTAATTAGATGATGATAATACACAAAGTCAGATATGTATTTGGGTGTACCTTTCTCACTGAATTTAAAATTATGAGAAATCTAAGGTTATCTGGCCCTTTGGAATCAATTCTTTGTTGTGCAAGTACTAATTTGCTGAGTTGAGCTATTATTTGTAGGACAAGACTATTTGTCAGAGACATGTTGACGTGGACATGGATTTGTGCATTGACATCCATGGAAATGACAGGCTGGGATCAAAGATACTAATTAGAGCCTACTTAATGTGTCCAGTCGGAGGGTATATGGTAGAAACCAAGTATGAATATAACTCTCAATCCATACAACCGATGGGGCTGAAACTAATATGGAATGGAGGCCCTAATTGGGTGACTGGTTAAAATATCAAAGCAAGATGATGGTTAAATTGAGAGAAAGAAGGTTCATGCCATGGTTTCAAGGATCTGGATTAGCTAGGAGTGCTCCGGTTCATACAGTGGATTGGGAATTCTAGTTTCAATCACTAGAACCAAGGTTTATGTCAAGGAAGAGGTAGAGTGAAACCTTTCGAAGTCTGAAACTATGCGTCATGTAGCATACCCGAGCCCTCGCCTGTTCCTCCTCCGGCCTCTGCTGCCGGTAACCCCTCCGCATCTCCGCCTGTTTCTCTTCCTCGTTCTCCTCTGGTGACCTCTATCTCTCTCTCATCTCCTCCATCTTTACCCCCTGCTTCTCTGCCTCTTCCGCAATGGAGTTTTCTTTGTCAGTCCTCCTCCCAACCCCTCTGGAGAAGGATTTTCCCTTCGTTTCATAGCCCCCTCTCTTGAGGGTGACTCTAGAGTTGCCTTTTGCCCTCCTGGTCTACTTGACGATGCAGCAAATCTCTGGGGTAACTGTTTGGTTGACCATTTTCTTGGCTCCCGACCTCCTTTCCACGTTGTGAAGCTCCCACTGTCCAAACAATGGAGGCCCCTTGGAAACATTGAAACCTTTCTTCTGGACAACAGCTTATTTGTTTTCAAGTTCTCTAACGAAGCCGACAATAGCTGTGCCCTTGAAGGAGGCCCCTGGCAAGTTGGGAAGAAGCCTTTAGTTCTCCGGCAATGGCAGTGTCATCTCTAACTGAATCGGGTAGATTTCTCTACCATCCCGCTAGGGATCTCCCGTCCTGGGTTGCCGCTCCACTTCTGGTATTCAGAAGGTCTAAGAATGGTAGGATCTGTTGTGGGTAATCCCATCTTCTCAGATGTTAGAACTATGAGGAAGGATCGGCTGGCCTTTGCTCATATTTGTGTTGAGATATCTGTAGAATCTCCTCTCCCTCCTCTCATCAAAATAAAGGAAGGAGATGTCTACTCTTTTGAGCAAGAAGTTCATTATGATTGGAAGCTTCCCCATTGTCTCAATTGTAAAACCTTTGGCCATGAATCGTGCTTCTGTGCCCCAAAGGTAGATTCGATTGCTTGTGAAGTTGCTACTGAAGTCGCTTCTCCTCTGTTGAACCTCAACCATGACGCTATTGAAGACGCCACCCCCGTGGACGATCTGCTGGACCAGTTGACCTCCCGAAATGGCCAGAATTCCTCTCACAATCCTTCGTCTGCCATTCCGGTAGCCTGTACTTCCCATGGCCGGAGAAGAAACAGACATCGCAGGTCTCACCACAAGGAGATCCCGGCTTTTGGTTCTCCCTGAGGCCATCCCCCCTTTGGTCTGTTGGTCCCCTCAAAGGTTACCCCCTGGTCCAAATCGATTCCCCATCCTTCAGACCCATGGTCTCTATATGACGATGTAGCTAACCCATCTCCTGATGAATCAACCTTTGTCCCTCTCTCCTCCAGCCAGCCAACCTGTCGCCTTTCTCTGTTCTCTGCAACCAGGCGACCTGTCGCCGGCCCCTGCCAACCTCCTCTGCTCCACAGACTGTCCAAGCCGCCTCCTCTTCCCCTCTCTCTGCACCTGATCCTTCTCCTCTGTTTTCTCCCAGACCTGTCCCTTCGTGCCTGGGGATTTCCTCCTCTCTCAAAAGGCTAACCAAGTCTTTTCTGAACCCTCGATCTTCCCTTTCCCTAGTCTTACCCTCCCCTAACGCAAACCCTGTGAGCCCTTCTATCTCCTCGCCCATTCCCTCTCTAACCCGGCCCAACACCCATTTCCTTTTGGCTGACCCAGCTAGGCCTAATGGGCCCGCTCCTTCTTGTTCTAATCTGTCTGTTCCCCCGTCTAAAGCTCCCCTCTTCGTGTCTTTCGCCGCCATAACCACAACTCCCCTCCTTTCCCCAAGATCCGTCCCTAAATTGCCTATTCCCTTCCCTGCCTGGAAAGGTCTTGCCTTTGAGCTTGGTTTAGAGATCATGCCCTCTGTCGTGTGCCACGGATCCGTGATAGAGTGGTTTCGTTGAGGATGGCTTCGATTGTTCTTTGAAGGCCAGGCACTTTTCTTTAGTGTGCTAATTTTGTTGAGGCTCTTGTCCTCTTTTGTTTGTCCTTGCCTTTTCTGGCAGGACCTTGTTTTTTGGCTCGTGCTTGTATGTTCCCTATCCCTCCTCCCTTTTTCTTTCCTTTGGTAATGAATTTTTTTATTCATCCAAAAAAAAAAATGTGCCCAGTCAACAAAACTAGGCTCAGGAATTGGAAAAGATGGAGAGTGAGATTCTGTTCTAACTCCAATTTGTTGGATGTAATTTGTAGCTTAGGAAAATAATTTCAGATTATATTCATGCTACTGTGGAAATCCATATTATGATAGGGAACTGACAATTAATAGATTTGCAGAAGTAGGTTGAGTTATTGGACTAAAATGGTCTGTGTCCAAGTTGTAAAATTTCCTCGAAGGCACTATGAATGGTATTTTTGATTATGGGGTTGATTGGATATTCTCTAATTCTCTATTATCTGTATTGGTGGAGCGTGAACAAGGCTCCTGTGGAAAGAAAGGCAGCAACATTTTGGAGGATGATTCTATTTGCAACATGTTGGAGCATATGAAGGTTAAGGAATGCGTCCATTTTATAAACCAAGGATCCAGCTAGTAGGGTAGCAAGGAACCCACTGGTATATGGGACAACTGGATTGATTCTGAAAATGGTTATGGTGGTTTTTGGTTAGTGGCTTTGATAAGGGAGAAAGTGATGGAATGTATGTTGTTTGAGGGTCTTCTGGGGGACTGATGTCAAATACAGCATCCTATGCATACAGGCTGCCCTTTTTGGAGATCATTAATACTATTTTTTGCTTAAATTTGCTCCCAAAAAAGGGGTTGGAAGGGGGGTGTACTCTGAACTGGGTTAAATGACAACAACATAACTGTAATAGGGAAGGGATAACAGAACCGGATGTAGGATTTAAAACAGGGAGTGGATGAAGAAGGATCAGACCTGTTGTAAGCTTCAATGTGGATCGAACCTCCAAAACAGATGCAATCACATGATAAGTTGCAAATGTCAGGAGCACGGTCTTAGTTTTGGATCGAATCTGCAAAAGAAGGATCATCACTTTGGCCTTGAGCTGTTGACTTAGTTATTTTCAATGGGAAGTTGCATATGTTAGGAGCGCTGTCTTAGTTGCATATGTTTTCTCTTTTGTTTTCGTCCATCTATTTTTTCTTAATTAGTTACTTTGCTTCTCTTAAACAATATGGTTAGCAGAAAGAAAAGGGACTGAATCTGGCATTGTTTGCTTACAGACTCATGGTCTTAAAGATCAGCTCAAAGTTTGAATTAAGACGTTTTTGCCGTACAACCGGCTCTGTTGCACTCGTAAGTATCTCACCGGTTGATTTTATACAAAATTCCTGCTGATGCTCCCCTAATACACTTTTATCTTCTTGTCCACAGCTCAAGCTTAGCCAACCCAGCCCTGATGAGTTGGGATTTGCTGATTCTATTTCAGTGGAGGAAATTGGTGGTGTTCGGGTATGCTGCTTTGACCTTCCATTGTGGCAGCATCTTGATTGTATTTGTTTTTATCCTTTTGCATTGTTGCTAAATGTATACTTCCCTTTAACTGCTAATGAGCATACTTTTATTCAAACTCATAGGTCACCATTGTGAAAAATGAAGAAGGTGGAAACTCGGTATCAACTGTAGTATTACGAGGAAGCACTGACAGTATATTAGACGATCTTGAGAGGGCAGTTGATGATGGTGTAAATACTTACAAGGTATTCTTTTGGAGAAGATAACTGTAATTCAAATTCTTTGCATAAGTTAATTTTGAGTACATTTTAAAATTTTAGTTCAGAAATGTTTCTTTGGGTGTCTTAGAGCTTCAGCGTCTATCATATAAGAACTCCAAGGCCAAAGTAATGATTGGATAATACATCTCTCTATCTCAGGCAATGTGCAGGGACAGCCGGGTTGTTCCTGGGGCTGCAGCAACCGAAATAGAGTTGGCAAGAAAACTAAAAGAGTTTTCTTTTAAAGAGATAGGGTAAGTCTCTCTCACTCTCTCTCTCATTTATTTTTCTTCTTTTTTGTACCATTTGAGTACATTTACGGTTTTCTTCCGTGGGCTGCAAAAGCCACAACATCACCTTAATGGTCCCCTGTGATAATCCCTGATTGTGTAGGTTTGTGGTGATGCAGGACAGTCTAGTGTTTAAAAGATTTTGGTCTAACTACTAGGGAATCATAGTGGGAATATGGCGGTTAAGGTAAATTAGGACAAATCAGAACAGGATACTATTATAGGTCTATGAACAGTTACTTTTGGGGAGGGTAGAAGAAGAAATAGGAGAAATGTTTTCTGTTGGGGGGGGGGGGGGGCGTACCCCTGCGCAAGACACATGGGGGGGGGGGAATGATGGCCCACACCCCATGAAATGCAAAATTACTCCCTGTTGATGCTTCTACATGTGTTCCTATTGGCCCCCGTGCAAGCGTAGGAGCCGCACTCCCAGACAGAGAACACTTCCCCTAGAAGAATATAGTACTTGAGAGTAACAACAAATAAGTAGTAGCAGCAAACTAACAGCAAATTATAGGACAATTCGATAGTGGCCAAGAGGAAGATGACCCGTAAAATCTCTTTCAAATCTTCATATCCAACTCTATTCTGTTCCGTATGTCAAGTTGTATTGGAAGAGTTACGGCAATTTCAAAAGCAAAGAAATAAAATAAAGACAAACTCTAATCTAGGACTTTCCATGCTTACCTTAACCCTTGTCTGAGTAGCTATCGTGACTCTTCTAAGAAATAATATAATAAGCCAAAAATTCATATAGACCCTAAACCTTATTGTATTTTATATATAGACTTATTACATCATTAAATCCAAAACTTAAAACTCAACTGATACTTCAAGCCCATAGGGCATACCCAGTGCACAAGGCTCTCACTAGAACTTGGCTTGCTTTATTACAATGCTCTCGATGTCCTAAAGAAATCCCAGAGTGCAGTGTTGAGAGAGTGACTTTAGCACCCTCAAGGTGATTCTCCCACATCATGTAGTCTAACTAGACATCAATCAGGGGAAACTTTAATCTTCAGCAGAAACGAAATAAACCAGATCAAGAGGCAACTGCTGGTGCAAATCCTTAACTGCATGAGTTGAATCTATATAAGTTAATCAATTTGACAGCCTTCTCACCTATCTTGTCTCCCTTTCAAATCCACTTCAAGATCACGACTCTAGAGGGAGAGGGGAGGTTTTCTCCTTTCCTTTTCTAGTAAAAGAAGAAAACAAAATTTTACTGAGAACATGGATACATGGCTAAGGTTCTACTGTTCATTTATTTTCATTGATTTATTCTAGCATGGCTAGCGGGGTCTGATTAGAAGTATATCAATTTCTTCAATTGCAGATTGGATCAGTATGCTATAGCCAAATTTGCTGAAAGTTTCGAAATGGTACCTAAAACTCTGGCTGAGAATGCTGGGCTCAACGCAATGGAGATTATTTCTACCCTATATGCTGAGCATGCAGCTGGAAACACCAAAGTTGGAATTGGCTTGGAGGAAGGTGTCTGTAATGATGCTACAGCTATGAATATTTGGGACCTCTATGTCACCAAGTGAGCTGTTTTCTGACATTAATATCTATATGTTATGAAACCATCTGATGTTTTTTACAGTGCTCTTTGACTATGTGGAGTTGGTTTTATTTCATCTGCTTATGATAATACTTGTTGGGAGAGTCATTTTCTGAAATGATTATCTCTACTGTAATGGAGTTTCAATAACGTGCGATGAATCCTAATTAAAGGCACTGGAACCAACAACACATTTTCTTTTGTGCCTGCATCTTGCTCTCCCCAGTCCCCATATATAGTTTGAAGTTTACTTTCCTCACCCCTTCTTATCTATCCTTCTAATCTATTTTCCTGATGGTCTTTAACATTCTAGCCATTGCCTTGTATAAACTGCTGTCAGATTTGGATGCATTTGAGATGATTTATGTAGCTAAGATTTGGAATTGTAACCGTGGATGTTGAAGGATGTAAATCGAAACTAGAAAGTTGGTTGCTCTGTAATATTGGTTGAACCACGTGATTTATGCCTCATCATGATTTCTTGTTTTCCCATTAGAGCAAATGAGGTTCCACTTTGAGGATTAGTTTTAAGAAGAATGAGCATGATGTATTTAATATTTGCTATGTATGAAGACTTTCTGCTTTTTGTGTATGAGTATGTAGTTCCTAATATAGATTGTTCTAGGAAATTTATTCGAAATATATTTGTTGGGCTTTGTTCCAGGTTCTTTGCTCTTAAATATGCTGCGGATGCTGCCTGCACAGTTCTTCGGGTAGACCAGGTAAATGTCTGTTAGAGTTTAATGGTTTTCCTTGTGCTGCAGGCCACATAATGCAGCTATTGGTAGTTCCCTCCTAATAACCATGCCTGCCTGCTATGTTTGCAGATTATAATGTCAAAACCAGCAGGTGGCCCAAAGAGAGATCCAGCTGCAGGGATGGATGAGGATTAGCTTCCCCGATAGTGGTTTAATTCAATGGTTGCGACAGTAATTTTACAGGCATGTTCTCTGTCCTGGGTGAGGGATCCTCTAGTTTCCTTTTTTTTGAGTCCTAACATGTGGCAGAAAGTTTTGATTGCATGATAGAAAAAGGATGAACTTCCTTGCGAACACCACTTTGTGAATTGTTTTGATGAGAATTGGTGTTCTGCAACTCCATGTATGCCTCGTCATTCGTGTAATTTACAGTCATGACTTCAGTTGCAGTGAGATTTATGTTTATTTGTGTGTCTTTCTAACTTAGTGTTGCTGATTTGCAAGGCCTGGGTTTTGTGCATATATCTGTGATCTTCAGTCCACCACTTAATCATTCTTACAATGCCACCCTTAGAAGTAACAAATACACAGTTATCATTGCTTAAAAATAAACCTGAAATATGCAACAAAACAGGAAGAAACTTCCATGGTCACAGTTCCTTCTTCGGATTAGGTACCAACTCCTCCAGCACTTGAGAATCTCTCCAAACTTGCCCTATTTGGCACCTCATCTCAGCTGCCGCTTTGAGTCATTGTAAAAGGTCCATTGATTCTGCTTCAGCTTTGCATCCTGCCAAACCATGGTCCGTTCTTTTTCTTTTCTTTTTTTTGGTAAAAAAACCATAGTCCATTCCGGCTTCATTGGTTAGGGTATTATAACAACCAGTGCATATTACAATAAGATAATTGAAGTGGGAAGTGAAAGCCGAATTGATTATCAATTGATTTTGGTTTAGACAGTTAGGTTCAATTTCAGTAAATTGTTTTTGATTTAAAATTCACATCCTTTCTCTTGTTTGGACTAAAATTTCTTCCTTCCTATATTTAAGAACAACACATGTGGCGAACAAGATATGAAGTGACTCATAACATTACAATCGTTAAATTTCCTACTTTCAATCAAGCCCTAGCTTTCAAAGGTATTTATCATCATTTCATACATGGGAGGCTGGAAAGAAAAACAAGACCATGAGCTCTATTAATAAAAGAAGGGTAAAGGTTGGGGATGCTGGGGTTGTGCCAGCCTGAGTCTGTCTTTCTCCTACCCAACTATAGGAATTAGGAATGACCCCCTGCCCTCCCCCATACCACCCTGTCCGTTGGTCACAACTACTACCTCCAGGAAAGCTAGCGGTGTGCCCAACCCTTTCCTATCAAAGATTTATTCTTTCTTTATTTCTCAGAAAAGAACGAGTCTGGCATTTTCTTTGATTTGATGATGGGAGAGAGTTAGGCATGTCACCCACCCAAAGAAAGCGGGCGGTCTTGCCCAATGGGAGGGGCAGGGTGGTCCTTTCCCTTTGATGATTTAGAGTTTTGGGTTATGTTGATGTTGAAAATCCCTCCATACATCTTTAGAAGCCAAGATTATTGGTTTCACCATGGCATGTATAATTCATCAATTTTTGTTTGGTCATAGCAAGTATCCCTGAGGCCTGAGGGTTTGATCCATTATCCAAAGTTGAAGCATGGATTTTGTATTTGTCACAAATTTCTTAACTAACAAAATAAATACTGAAATGCACAAAAAAATGTTTTCTTTTGAACCAAAAATAGAGAGAAGGGGGGTCCTGAATTGGAATCTAACTCCTCTTAGGTTCTTTGCCCGGTCAGGTTCATAGGTTCTTCTCATAGGGGGCTGGAAATGACAACCTCACCCCTTGCCCGAACACACTACCCGGGTGGGGTGAGGTCGTCATTTCTGCCCTCCCTATGAGAGGAACCTACGATCCTGACCAGGCAGGGAACTTGAGAGGATTCAAATGGTCAACAGATTCAAATGGTCCGAGTGGATTGATTTTTCTTCCCCCAGTCTAGTGGGATTTTTAGGTTAAGGGTGAGTGGGTGAATCTATTGGATTCAACCTTGACCGTTCGATTAAAACCTGTCGTGTGGCGCCTTCTCAGATGTGCATTTGATTGCACTTGTGGATCGTGCACTTGAGATGATAAAATCCATAAACAAAGTACTTTGGAAGTGTTTTTATTATGTTGTAGGGAAGATGATCTCACACTATCAATTTCTCTTGCCCCCTGGCAATCTCTCCCTTTCTTGACACTCTCCCTCTTTACAAACCTTATAGTCTTCCCTTATTTAATGAACAAACTTTCCCCTCCCCCTCATTGTTGTGGCATATGAAATGCCCCCACACTGAACCCTCTCCCTATGTTATAATATTTTGGGAGGGGGATAGCTGTCAGGTGTATGGCTCCTACACCAGTGCAGGGGCCAATGAGAGCGCATGAAGGCATCTAACAAAAGTGAGATTTTCAGTTCATAGGGGGTGGAGCAATCATTTTGCTCTTCCTATGTCTAGGCACAGGCGTCACAGAGCTTGACAACCTTCTTTTCCTCAAATGTTTTTTTTAAGGAAAAAGTTCTCTGAACTGGTGGCAGAATCTCTCACTCACAAAATACCACTACCCTATATTGAATGAAGGGTTGTGGACCCTAGTAACCTCTCCCATCTTTTTATATAGTCTCTCACAACTGAATTGGATGAAGGGATCATAAATGTGTGTACAAGTTTTCTAAATACAGATCAAAAGTGGTACATAAAAAGTCTATAGAAAAAGTGAGTCTTAAGTTGCCATATAGACAAACAACAATTCAGTCCTATCCCAACTAAATGGTGTCTTAAGTTGCCATATCAATAGTAAAAACAGAAGAAAACTAGCACTACAAAGAGGTATGTCTATGAACCCTATAAACCAATCCCCTCTATTTTCACTTGATCAAAAGAAAAAAATGTGAAAATAAATTCAATCTAAAGTTATTAATTGGAATGAATGAATTGAGTTCATACGAGGTACTTGTTTCATAGTGCTAGCTAGCTTTCCTCATGAAAATAAACTCACTTTCGTTACTATCACTTGTGAGGAAAATAAAGTAGTATTGATTAGGTGGAACGTGGCGTTCTCTGTTGGGGGAGCGTAGCCCCTACATTTGAAGGTGATCCAATGAAAAAGCAAGCAGAAGCAACATGGGTGAGATTTTCACCTTTCATAGGGGGCGGGGCAGTCATTTTGCCCCCCTCCTCACACTGTGTCTGGAAGTGGATGGTACGCTATCCACAGAGAACTTTTCTCCATAATTAAAATAGTATTGAATAAGTGACATTATGAGATACAAAGATTATAAGAAAAAACTCTATTTTTTTAATTTTTAATTTTTTAAGAAAAGTTATTCACGTAATGAAATGGAATCTTTTGCCTAAAACGAGTTTTAGTAATATGGGCTACCCCGCTGCCCCGCATGGGTAGGATTGCCTACACGGATCTAATCAAGTATATTAGTTGGATAAATCATATGGGCCAAACTATATAGATGGCCAGTTGATCCATATAATCATTAGTTATCTGAAGAAAGGAAAGAAAAATTTATTTTCTTTAAAAAAAAAAAAAAAAAAGGAAAGAAATTAGACCTTTAATCATCCATGTGAGCCAACCCCTCTTCTTGTTGCTCTTCCTTTATTAAATAAAGACCTCACTACTAAGGGAGAGAGGGGTTTTCATAGCAATGGACAAACTAGTGAAGAGAAGAGAAAGATGCCCACGATTTAATTTTGTGAGGTATTTTTCTTAAATTTTTTTCAATTTTCTTTTATCATTTTCTTGTTGTGAACGAGGTATCATGTGAATTTAGATCATTATGCTTCCATTTTTTTGCACTAGAGATTTAGGCAGTGTTTGGTATGCATTCTAGATCGATTTCACATTTTCGAACAATAAAATCAACTATTTTTATCATCAAAAAATGCAAAATCAACTTGTGAAACTACGTCTTCACATATCTATTGACAATAGGGAATTCCTAACAACGAGAAAATTAAAGTTTATCTCGAAAATGGAGATGAGCTTCTAGCTCAGTGGCAGGCCTCCATTCAATCAGAGTGGTGTAAGTCCAAGGGATCGAGTGATCGACTCCTAACCCCCATCTTCTTGACTATAGTAATAGTAGTTGGAGGTACTAATCAATAAGTGGGCTTAGGGCCTCTTGCTGGCTTCTAGTGGGTCCCTTGTCTTGTCCTTCGTGGGTCTTGCACCAAAAAAGAAAAAAGAAAAAAAAGTTAATCTCCCAAATATAATCCTAATAGAATATAAGGAAAAAGATGTCTTGTATTCATTTTCTCTCTCCTCCTTGAATATTGTGGGCTCCCTATGTTATGTATGGGATGGGGTTCAATCTATGTATAGATGTTATATTGGTTCACCCTTGTAAAGGTGTAAAGGATGTTACTTTGGAGCCTTTGGTGTATCTTATCGGTTAAATACGTGACATTTGGTATTATAGCCTACCACCAATCCACCACATCATTGATCCAAGTTAACACATAGTTATCTAGAAAAGGGTTGTCCGGTGTAGAAAAAGCTATCAAGAAAGGGTTTTCTGGATCGTAGTGGAGCTGCTAGAAAAAAAGTTATCTACCACTTGACAAGACCCTGGAGAAGAGTGAAGTCACTTGGAATGGACTACCTACCGATAGAGCGGAGTGGCTTGTAAAAAACTTTTTTTTTTTTTGATGAAAGTGTAATTACACAAACCACACACCAATCCCAAAAGGTTAACTGACTTTTACTCTTTTAGTTGTAAAAAACTATTTGCTACCATAGTGAGAACTAACTAGAGTGTTTACAACCGAAAAAAAAAGAAAAGAACTAACTAGAATGGCACCCCTTGGAAAAGGTTACATTTCGATAGAGCCGCTTGGAAAATGCTATTTATGGCCATAATGAGAGCTAATTAGATTAAAGCTGTCGAGGACAATGGCTACAGAAAGCGTAGTGGTCTGTTATGTATCTGATGGGTTTTAATCTAATATATGAATATTAAATTAGACTAACCTAACATAAGATAGGTTAGAAGACTTGATATAACATGTTCCATCTTCTCTTAAGTTTTTGGGTTTTTTTTTTTCTTTTGATCAATCAAAAGGCTTTTTCGGCTCAAAATTTTTTCAAAACATAGAAGAAAAGTTCCTTCCTAGTAAAAGAGAAGGATTTACAACCAAACTAGGTGGATAATAATGATACTGTCCCATGCATTGCCATTGATGTGATGTAGGAAATTCTTCCCACACCGGCAGTGTGGGAACCCTCCTCTACAAAGTATCACTATTTTCATTTTTTTTATTCTAAAGTATCAAAATATATAGGCAAACGCACCTATCATTGCACGGGCAAGGACAGTATCTTTTAAAAGATTCTTAGTGTCTTTTACCCTTTTTCTTTTTTATGGTGCAATTAAAAGATTCTTAGTGTCGCGATTGATTGACGAGTGCCCCCATGGTTTTAAATTATCATTTTATAGGTAGATTTATTGGCTTTTTTTCGTTAACTATTCCATGATCAATATGATGACCTTTGGGTAAAATTTATCTTACATTATTAATCTAATCACTATTAGAAAAAGGAAAATCTAATTGTGATCACATTGATTGCAATTAGATATGAAAATCATTATCTCATTTTGCCATATAGAAAAAGGCAAAGAGATCGGTATCTGGGCCTTCAGAGCTTACATGTGCGCGTAAGAATCAGTTTGGATGGAATTTTTCACCTTTTCATGGGGTTGGCACAATACTTTTGTGCGCTTCTATGTCTAGGCGCAAAAACCATGCAAGCTATACGACCAAGTAGTATTCTTTAAATGTTACCTATGGATATTAATGAAATTTCCTTCCTTGACTATTTCTCAAATTTTAGCTTCAAATTTAATCATTTAACTTTTTGTATTTAATGCTACTCTCATGTTTTTCTCCCTACACCCTACTATAAACCTATGCATTCTCTTGTAGCCCCAATTTGTGTTTTAGCATCTAATAGTTTCGATTAAACTGAAACTTCACATGTGAATAGGGGATCTTGGAATCTTTATATTACTAATCTTCAGCTCAATCCGAGCTTCTACAAAGTAGAATCAAGGCCATGGATATAGTCTAACTTGTAACCAATGTGATTACAAGTAGAAGCTTCCTTTACAAAAGTAGTACATATGAAGAGAGAAATAAACTGACTATTTTTTTTATTTTATTAATTCAAGGCAAAAGGTAAAAGTTTTTATGCCCGATCGTGCATGTGCACAATCTGCATTAAATACAGTTAGATTGGCAAATGACATAAAAACCCCTCCACCCCTTGTTTGATGTAATTGATGGGAGAATCTCTTTTGTACGAATACCTTCCCCTTAATTTAATTAATCAAGTCATGGAAACAATTTACCAACATTATCATTTACACTCTTCAAAAGAAAGGAGTGAAGCTGAAAGAAGTTTGGTGTGGTGATAAATCCTTGCTTGGATTTCTTCCAATTCCATCCCGATCTCCTTGGCCATACGAACTGCTAACCCTTTTTTTGCAAATCTCTCAACTTTCTATGGATGTTTTCTTCAGACAATTAGATGATATTAGGTTGTTAAATCGGCTAAAATCCAAGGCATGTGTAGCTGCTAATCAGAATGTCCCGTGTCTGATGGAACATTGTAATAGTTTGCCCCCCTTTTAATTTAAAATCTTCTTTCACCAAAAAAAAAAAAAAAAACATTATCATTTACACCCAAAGAAAAAATTATCAATATAGAGAGAACCCTAAAATCAAAAGGACAGATGACCTCACAGAAATGGGCCTTATGGGCCCTCCAAATCGAATCAGAGATTGTGAAAAACCAACCATATCCAAACCCAAACCATAATATATTTCATGTCTCTCTCTCTCTCTCCAAGAGGTCAAATATCTCATTCTATAAGCAGACGAACAAGCGTGGTCATCTTTGGTTGAACCCTAACCCACACAGACACCACTATAACTAACTATCTACCAACTTATCAATCTAAACCGTCCATCCATGGAACTGGTCTACTAAACGAAAGGCTCAGATTGAGTTTGGTGTAATAATCATAGTCAACTAATAATCATAGTCAACTAAATGACAGTGAGATTATACAACATTGATTAGTGCAGCTTAACTGTAAAAACGAGAAATTAAAAGTTTTCTTTCCTTTTCGGTCGGTAGAAATGTAGTTGTGTTGCTTCATTGCTTCCGTTATATGGTTAATTTATTGTCTTTTTTTTTTTTTTAACAAACCTAAGAGAAAACGTAATTTAGACACTCTTAAGAGTTAATTAAGCCCATTTTTAACGGACACGATTGAGAACCCCCAACATCTATCTGTTACAAGTGATCAATCCAAAACAAATTTGCAGGTTTTCCTTTAATTTCTCCCGCTTTCCGGCGCCAAATGTTTAAAAGTTTTGAATTAACTGTCTAAATGTTTGGCATTGTTGGCTTATTGTAAGAGATATAGGATTAAATTGCTCCGAAGTGGGACCTACCGCTTTTTTCTGTCTTGGTCTCTCAATAAATCAAGCGATTGTGATCATTTAATCAGGTCAATCTTTGACTTTCAAGATCTCCTTCTTCGAGATTCCTATTGAATGTTTGGCCCAACAACTACCTTTGGTTTGAATGCTCTTTGAAATAATAAACGAACATTACACGTAATACACAGTGAAGTACAAGCACTAAACGATATGGTAGTTCGTAGAGTGGAACCTTTCTCCACCGTTGAATAAAAAAGTGAAAAAAGATCTAATACAAATTTGTTTGTCCAAATTTCCTTGGATTCTGGTTGTGGGTCCCATCCGTACAGCCACATACTACAAATCCTAGATCAGATTAACGTTGAATTCCCAAAATTATGATCTAATAATCTTTTTCGGAAAAAGATCTCTACTTGGTGGTGTTTCCTATGCTCTCTCACAGAGGCATAGGACATCATGAGATGACGTCTCTACCCCCTGAGGTAGATTCTCAAGCGTATTCACTCATTGACCCATACTTTTATGTAGAGACCATGTGACCAAGTAGAGATCTCTTATCCAATCTTTAATCATTAAAAGGAAAAGAGAACCCCACTCGGTTGTGCATGTAGCCTCTATGCCTTGATACAGGGCACATGAAATGACCATCGCACCCCTCTGAAACCCCGAAAAGCATGCATCGAGCTCTTCTCCTGGGTGCTCCTTGGGCACTGGGCTCCCTAAAGAGGAGCCAGATCCCCCAAATGATCAAGGGTGTTCCTGTCATGGCGCGACTAGGTGTTGTTCTTACTCCTTAAAAATGGGGTCTGAATTTTGAACACATGCGATGATATGGGCCATGAAGCCTAAAGAAAGCTCCAATTAATTAGTGGGATTAAATAAGAAAGGTAGACGTTTAAGTAAGATTTGATTGTTGAATGAAGCCGACCACGGCCCACGTTAAGAGCGGCCGTAGCACATGAGAAATGCGACGTTTAAGACCGACCAGCCATGCTTCACGGTCGTGTGTATTATTATACAATATTGCCACGGAAAGAAAGGTAATGGTGGTGGACCCTACACCCCACTTAGATGCCTTCACTGTGGGCCCAATCTAGTCCAGTTGTGGGCCAGCCTCTCACGTGCTATATAAGTACCATGGACCCACTACCTTGTTAATTGTTATTACCCTTTGAGAGATATTTTTGTATAGTAGTTGGAGATTAAAATATTACCTGGACTCACCGACTTGATTGGTTAGTATAAATCACTGGATTAGTATAGTTTTCCTCCATCTCAGAGTACGTGTGATCCTTAATGGAACCTCATTTACCTGTACCAAAGATTCCAAAACAATGGTTTTTAATCAAGGTCCATTGTCTTTGCTGTGGACCCAGGACCCTTTTCTCTGAGACGTGTAGATGAGAGCATCAAGCGAACAAGGCCGTCGCCGTCAAGAGCACGTGATCGTAGCCGCTGTCGTTTGAGGCCAGCAACGTGGCATTGCTGACGTCACTGGGTCCCACGCTTCACGATGACATGGCGGAAGGAGCGGGAGCTATTGGAGTGAGCGTTACAAAAGTCAGGGGCTCGCTTATGTATAATGACCAAAATACCCTCTGATAGAACCGGCCGGACCAATATTTGGTCCAGCCACGGCTTGGGTTCGCTTGGTTCACATGCATTTCTTAAATCACTTTTTAAACTTACCAAACCCCTTTTTTGTATCAAAGTAAAGCTCTGTAATTATACTGTCCACTTCTTATTTACAGCCATAATTAGTTGGTTTTCAATAACATAAAAATAAATCGTTGTTAGTGTGAGATATCAGCTTATTACCTTTTTTGGCATGTCGTAAGATATAATTAACAATGTGCAAATTGAGGATTATAATACTAATTATTGATGTAAACCTTGAGGCCTTTCCCCAAAAAAAAAAAAGAAAATCACACATTTTAATACATGGGCTAAAGAAATCTCCTCAAACAAAAGATTCTAAAAGGAGAAGCTAATTTTGAGTATAACTTCTGTGATTCTTGTTTTCCTTTTTCCCTTTTTGCAAACAATAATAACAATAACAATAAGGGAAAGTTTTCATATACGGTCGTGTAAATCGTGTATGTGCGAGGGTCTCTCACAAAGAGTTGGAAAAATCATAAATCCCCACCCATTAATTAATGCCTTGAAACTCCCACCCTCTCACATACACGGTTTACACGACCGTATATGAAAACTTTTCCCATAACAATAATAGCAACCACGTAAGGATTATTAGTTTCGTTATGACTTGTTTGGATGAGAAGATATATTGGTCATAGAAATAGTGTGATTTTAGATGGATTCAAAATTCATGATTCATAAGTTGGCTATTGAATTAAAACACCTGACCTTAGATGTTTGTTGTTTTTGTTGTTTTGCAATGCTTTTTTTTTTTTTGTATTTTTGCGAAAATATCAGTCTGGTATGTTTGTTTTTTTATTGTAATCTGTTGGATTTTGTTCAGTCAATAAAGTTGTTATTTATAAAATAAAGATAAATATATAAAAAAAAAAAAAGAAATACCTAAATCATGTCGACATTGATTCTTTCTTTTTCTGGTAAATTGGCGACATTGATTTTCTATAGACCAAGGAACATTCATCATTATGACATATTAGTCATAATATTATATGCTTTGAATGCTAATTGTTACTGTATTGTTTGTTACTCGTGAAGTAAATATTGACGCTCACTTCTTTGCAACTAGTGCCCTCAAGTTCCTTATTTTTTTTGGGTTTGATAGATCCGTCCACCCGAGTTCTTTCTTTGATAATTTTGTTCGAATGTTCAACGGGGATTTTTTGTCATTCAAAGAATTTATTTTGTTTAAGATTTTTTTTATGCAATACAAAGTTTTTTAATTAACAAGGTTGTTTGGTGAATTTGAATACCCTAATTATGTTTGAAAATCAATTTGATCAATTCATTTTGTAAGGAATCCAATTTGTTAAGTTTACAAGGTTGATTTGATATATTTATGTTTCTCTTACATATGAATCTAATAAATTCATCTTGTCACTGTATTTGCGGTAGATGTGTAAGGAAATCTTCAATATTATAAAATGAATTAGAGACTTGGTTCGTTTGATATTGTATATAGGTTATGAGTTTGATTTATGGTGAATCACAAATTTATTTATTTATTATATCTTTTTGGTCAAGAGCAAGGCTTTTCGGCTCAAATTTATTGAAAAGAAAGAAAAAAAGTTTCCACTCGTAACAACGCTAGAATTTAACAATAAAATTTGGTAGACTGAACCACCACACAGAAAACGACTATAACACGGATGCTCCTTTAGCCACCACAAATTTATAAATTTATTTCAATTAATCAACATAGATCGAATGAGTTCATGCATCTATGGTTAATTAATTAAGTATTAAATTAGAACTAATTATATCTTAATTACAAAATTATCAAAGATTTAGAACCGAATCACTTGCATCACCATATATGCACGCAAAGATACATGATGATGCGATTCCATTGTGGTGTATGTATAAGTGTATATACATATGTACAAATACCATTGTGGCATATGTATAAATGTATATACATATGTACGAATTGAATATTTATGTCATTTGGGAGACTTAAGCCCCATGATTCACGTCTTAAACATGTGTGGTTTGTGGGGGCAAACATCCATTTCATCACAATGAAGCAAACAAAGACTTGAGAAGACAACTACTTGAAAAGGTGGTTAACTGGTTCAATACAATTGGACCATCGGTTCAACTCATTTGGTTTAGCTTTCAATATCATCGATGAATGATCGTACAATTTAATCTTAATCGAGGTCTCAGGTTGACTTGAAAATGAAACGATTATTTTCAAACAAATGGTTTGTGGTATTTAACAATCAAGCTGTTAAATTATCAGTTCATAATTTTATAAAAAAATATATTTATATTATTAATTCAGGTGAAAAATACTTGCAACCTCATCCAATCACACAATTTCCTTGAAAATGAATTGCAATAATATTGATCAATTGGCCAAGATAATTGGGTTGGTTAATTCCACCAGTTTGAATTGAACCGAAATTATATTCTTGAGTTGGTATACCATCCACCATGAACCATCATGAGACCAGCACAAATCTCACACACTGCATGGGTGTAGAACCCACCTCTGGTTTATAAGACCCACACCCCATGGTAACGGTATCGGTCTCTATCGATATTGATTCGGATTGATCTGTATCAGTCTGGATTGATCAAGCTAGAAATCGATATCTATCTCCACCAATACAAATACAAATCATCTGATCCGATTGATCTGATACCGATTCCTCAAACCGTGGTCCAAACTTAGCATCATCATCATCCTCATCGTATTTATAGTTGATAAAAAAATGTTCTTCCTCTATCCGTTTAATTTTCTAATTAGGTAATCATGATAAATGAATGATAATTAATAGATTATATTAAAAGCCCCTCTTTCTTTGAGCTTTACGTAAAGATGAACAGGTGGGATGTAGGGCGTGCGAGTAGAGTAGAAGAAAGTTAGATTCACTTTGACGGTTCCTCGCTTGGAAAGTGGGTCATATACCCGTACAAAATACTGTACATTGTACATCTCTGATTGTCAAATCAATGGACCTACCAGATCAGGTCTATGCATTGAACGGATGAGATTGATTTGAATTAACTTAATCTCTTTCTTTTCTTGTGGGCGGCTGAGAAAAGCAAATCAAAGCAAATGAAACACCGGTTCGGCCATGGTTATATATACGAGATAGAGAGAGTGAGAGACAGAGACAGAGACACAGAAAACGAGGAATTAACAGAGCGATGTGGATGTGGAGGCATGAATGCTTCAGTAAACGGCGGGAAGAAACAGAGGAAGAATTTCAGTGAGATCTGAAGGTTAATGTGAAAAGAGAGAAGAAATGAAAATGTTGAGTGATAGGCCGGCCGGCGAAGGTGAAGAAGTCACCGGCGGTGATGGTTCAACGGTTATGGTAGGGGTGAAGTTGGATGCAGAGAGCAGAGAGTTACTTACTTGGGCTCTCGTCAAAGTCGCTCAAACAGGCGATCGAGTTATTGCTCTTCATGTACTCAATGATTCAGGTAAGAATCTTGGCTTTTGTAGAATCATTTTTTGCGTTTATGGGTCTGGCTTTTGTTCTGTGGTTGATATTGGTACCTGGGTTTTGTTGTTTTTTTTGTGAGGTAGACGTCATTGATCGAGATGGGAAATCATGTCTTCTCTCGCTGGTCAAAGCGTTTGATTCTGTACTTGCTGTGTATGAAGGTTTCTGCAATTTGAAACAGGTTCATACTTCATTTTAGTTCTCTCTTCCCCCTTTGAGTTCTTGTTTTTTTGGGTTGAAACTGATTTGGTTGCAATTGTGAAGGTGGATCTCAAACTTAAGATCTGCAGAGGGTCTTCAGTTCGGAAAGTTATAGTGCGGGAAGCGAAAGTTTATGGGGCTAGTAAAATCATTGTAGGGACGGCCAGGAACCACCGCACAATTGGGTCTCCTGTTTCTGTTGCAAAGTACTGTGCGAGGAAACTTTCGAAAGATTGTTGTGTTGTTGCTGCTAATAACGGTAAAGTTTTGTTTACGAGAGAAGCATCTGCAGTACCCTCCAGTGGCTCCCGAGGTTCAATTCTGTCTTAGTTCTTCTTAAATCTCAATATAATTATAGAACTCTCTTTTAATTTCTTGGTTCTCTCTTACAGCAGAAGAGGATCATGGCCTGCGTAAGAATTTGTTCTCTGTGATTCAGCGCTCATTGAGTAAGCATCATAGTAATAGACTACTAAAGGACGCACCAGCAGCGGTTGTAACTAATCAGGAAACTCGTAGGGGTTCTGAGGCGGAATCACCAAAAGCGGGGTCGGATTGTTCAGTGGCTTCATCACTGAGGCAGATTTGTTCAATCTGTACGCAGGATACCAATTGTACCCAACATACAGAAGATTCTAATGGTGATGAGAATAAAGACAATTCTTTGGCTTTAGTGCCACTACAGGCTCTTGAAGGATTCTCAAATTCAATCTCACTAAGGATCCACAAAATGCCGGAGTTGAGACCTGGTTGGCCGCTCCTTCGCCAGAGATTTTGGCCAAATCGGCAATCAGAGGAGAGATCTTCTGAAAAGCAGATCTCTGTAGTCCAATGGGCAATGCGGCTACCTAGTAGGTCTTCAGTAGCAGTTTATCCTGATTGTTATCAAATAAACAGTCATCAGCAGGGTGAAGCTTGTGCCTCTAAATTGGATGGAGAGAGCGGCGCAATTGTTCCAGTAGGGACCAATGCGACTTCTCCTCCTCCTTCACCCAAGAATGGATCTAAGAACATCCCCAAAGAGTTGGAAGGTCTGCACGAGAAGTACTCATCCACATGTAGATTATTTGGGTACCAGGAACTTGTGTCGGCGACGTCTAACTTTAAGACTGGTTTGTTTTCGACTTCAATTTCCTGTTAATGTCAACTTGTTTTGAGTTGGGCATATGTAATTGTGGTTTGTTTCTAACAATCTAACCTCCTTTTTCAGATAATTTGGTGGGAAAAGGAGGCAGTAGCCAGGTTTATAGAGGGCATCTTCCAGATGGGAAAGAACTGGCAGTAAAAATTTTGAAGCCATCAGAAGATGTGTTGAAAGAATTTGTGTTGGAAATTGAGATCATCACAACCTTAAATCACAATAACATAGTCTCCCTCTTTGGGTTCTGCTTTGAGGACAACAATCTTCTATTGGTTTATGACTTTTTTTCCAGGGGAAGCCTTGAAGAGAACCTTCACGGTAATGATTAGTTGAATTTCTTGGTGTAGATATAATATCAAACTGCAGTCTTGTTTCATTTTCTAATTTCATTTCTTCTACTGGTTGTTTCTTATTCACTGAATCAGGTAATATTAAGGACAAGTCGGCATTCGGGTGGGGAGAGAGGTACAAGGTAGCTCTGGGTGTCGCTGAAGCTCTGGAATACCTACACACTGGGAGTGCTCAAAATGTGATCCATCGGGACGTGAAATCATCGAATATCCTTCTCTCTGATGATTTTGAGCCACAGGTACTCCACTCCACACCACTCCTAATTTTACTATCCTTTTACTTGACAGCTTCTGTAAATCATATTCTATCATTGCTCATATTGTTCTTATTGTTTCATTCAGCTGTCGGATTTTGGACTTGCTACCTGGGCTTCAACCTCCTCATCTCACATAACATGCACAGATGTTGCAGGAACTTTTGGGTATGTAAATTCTCCTACTGTAATTTCCCTATAATCATCCGTGATCAAAGAGTAATTTGGTTACAATTCCATTGCGGCAGATATTTGGCTCCTGAGTACTTCATGTATGGCAAAGTAAATGACAAGATTGATGTCTATGCCTTTGGTGTTGTACTCCTTGAGCTTCTTTCCGGAAGGAAGCCCATCTGCAGTGACTGTCCAAAGGGCCAAGAGAGCCTTGTTATGTGGGTAAGTTATTGGTAATCCTTGAGGGGTACTTTCATTTATTTCTTGAATTTGATTTTTGACTGATAATGGTGGCCATGTTTTAGGCAAAGCCAATTCTTGATGGTGGGAAAATCATCCAATTGTTAGATCCAAGCTTTGGAGATAGTTATGACCATGATCAGATGGAGCAGATGGTTTTAGCTGCTACCCTCTGTATCAGACGCTCACCTCGATCAAGACCTCGAATGAATCTTGTAAGTCATCTCTACTTCCACTTTGTGCTTCCATATTTACACAATAACGATGTATTTTTTATCATGACAACTGAAACCTCTGACCATTGATCTCAGGTCTTGAAGCTCCTCCAAGGTGATCCTGAGGTAACCAAGTGGGCAAAGCTACAGGTTAAGGCTTCAGAGGAGTTTGATACACAGGATGAGGAAGCATTTCCCCACACTAATATCCAGTCACATCTTAATGTTGCATTGCTTGATGTGGAGGACGATTCATTGTCCGTAAGCAGCATTGAACAAAATGTATCGTTGGAGGATTACTTACAAGGGAGATGGAGCCGCTCATCGAGCTTCGACTAACAATTTTAAAAAATGAAAGGACAAAGTCCTTGTTTGATTCTTTCTGTATATTCTTTTGTTGTTCCCCTTCTTCTTGTGTTCTTGCTTGCAAGTAGGTCTTGGATGAGAGGTTGTTTGCTGTTGTACCCTCCACCTTACCTTGTTAGCCATGTCTCGGTCCCTGTTTATTTGAGCTGGTTTTAGGAACCATTAATTGGTTCTGTTTTGAATCTTCTTGCTCATAAAGGTTGGTAACCATTGCTTGATATGTGTTGTGCATTTGAAGAAATAATAAGAGCAAGAGCAAGGCTGCCCCTGAAATTTTGCTTCTTGCAATGAACCATGTGTTTTGTTCAACCCTTAGCTCTTAATACGCCAAGCTCATTGTCATTGTTCCTATAAGTCACTGTTGTTGAATTGAAGCTCATTGCATGTCATTGTTCAAGTCACTGTTGTTGTTGAATTGGGTGTGTGATCCTGTCAATACCCTGATTTGGAAACCCACCTTTATGACTAAGTCAACTACGCTTTGGCCACCACACAAACCCCAAACAATAACAGTAAAAGCCATTTAATCTAGGTAGAAGGTAGAAGTCTCCCTGTAAAGACTTGGGGATTGGAGTCAATGGCATAAAATCATGAATTAAAAGCCATTCTTTACTCTCTCCAATACACAAGGAGACAGCCCCATGAGTTTAGGATTACTAGTAAATAATTCATGCTTCGCAAAATGTGCAGAAGCAAATAAAATAAGGTATGATATGTAAGAGCTCATGTTCTTTGAGCCGGTGGGGTTGAGGAAGCACAGAAATCACGAACAAAATTTTCCTGCAATACAGGCAGCGGGAATTCCATTAAAAGGGGTAATTAAGAATCAGTGTTTTTGTTTTTTGTCTGGGAGTGTGTCCTATTCCAACACTCCTATGTATTTCTCTCTCCTCAAAGTCACACTGCCGACTTAAAAGGGGTAATTAGGAATCAGTTTTTTGTCTGGGAGTGTGTCATATTCCAACACTCCTATGTGTTTCTCTCTCCTCAGTCACACTGCCGACTTAGAAACATTTTTCTCAATACATAAATCATCTCCCTCATTTTATGAGAGAGAAAAAACATTGTCAGACTGCGTGGCATATACTAGTGCCTCCCTAGGTTTTTCTCTCTCCTCCCCTCCCCTCCCCTCCCCTCTTATGAAACGATACATCTGTGATCTGCTCCTATTGTTTGAGGAAAGAGAAAGATGCAGAGAGACCTTGGTGTACGCTATGCAGCCTTACAGCATACTCTCTCCCACATTAAGTGTCAACCATTTAATGAATTTAAGAGTTTTATTCCTCTACTTGGTACACTCCATTTTGAGTGGAACATGACATGTGGATGATAAACTTCCCCCCTCCCTTCTAAGTATCCTTAATATCAATCCAATACCCAAGTTTTGAATAATGATAATGCTCTCCTTTATTTTCCCAAGATTCTGTCAATCGTATTCTAACTGTTAAAAAACACCATTAAGTGATGATGTGGCATGTATAAAATATTTAAAACCCCAAAGTACCCTTATTATAATTTTATTCCAATTTTGCCCTCTCTTGCTTTGGCCTTTTGCATCTTCTTCTTCTTCGCCAGCACCACCATCATCGCCACCACTGCCGCTTCTGATCCAGCACCACCGCTAGCACCACCACCACCGCTTAGGATGCCTATTCTGCTTCCACACGTTGGACCTTATAAATTGTTTCCATAATTATTTCCATTAAAAATCAAAACAATAAAGCCGAGTGGCAGCGACCGAACTTGAGCTCTTCAAGATTTTAAAGATCAAGCGAAGGAAAATTGAAACTGTTTGCTTCGGTAGTGAGAGATTTCAGATGTTTATACAGGAAAGTTATGCTAATAGATATAACGATAATCATCCCTCCTTCTGTTCATCTTCTCACAGAGATGTGATTTATAGGTACAGTCTCTCTCTCTCTCTCTCCTTTTTTCCTGATTGGATCAAGAAAAAAAATTCTTTTAATACAGCCTGGGCAGTCCCCCTTTTCCTGTGTTTACTTCTTATTGCAGTGTCTCTGTTTCCCACCCTCTCTCTCTCTCTCTCTCTCTGGGCAGTAAAAAATCATCGTTCATCTGATCTTGTGATTTGTCCATGGCTGTCGAGATGACCTACGGAACTTCTTCTTCCTCCCGTCGGTGGAATATGATGTCTTCTTGAGTTTTTGCGGTCAGGACAGTCGCTCCAATTTCACCGATTTTCTCCCATAACCATCGCCCTTGTCCTTTTCTTGACTATTGGGAGATTTGAGTTCTGGGAATCGATTTTTTTTTTTAGGTACATATGGGAATCGATTTATTTATTTTTGGTACATATGTGAATCGATTTTATTTTTTTTTGTTTGGTACAGATGGGAATCGATTTTTTTGTACGGTACAGATGGGAATCGATTAGAAGTTTAGAATCGCGACTATGGGCCTGTGGCGTAATACTCCTTTTGGAATATATGAGGTTGTCTTCAACCTCACGATGGGGCCTCCTGCGGTGGACTAGACTTGCTTCCATTGGGAGATTTCAATGGATGGAACCCTTTTCAACCTGAAATTTCAGGTAAGACTTCGTAACACTCGAACCTGTTAAGATCATCCAAGCACAGCCCCAAACTAATATAGTTACTCAATTAAGATATTGCTGAAACAGCTCTGGATGGTGACTGGGAAACCAGCTCCGGTTTCTGGTTTCAATCTTGTACCAAGAAGGGTAGTGGGGGATGAAATCTTAGGGGTTAGGTCACCTAGGACAGAGGATCCTTCGTCCAAAATCTCAGTCCGCTCCATCTTACTTTCTCAGATCTCTCGGTTCCGATCGCACCTCTTGGAATCCTCCTTCCTACGATTCCAGAAGTCCTTTCACCTCTATAAATACCTCTTCAATCTTCGTCCCTCAACAGAATGGTGGTGGTGGTGGTGCTGGCCGAGGAAGAAGAAGAAAAAGAAACATAGAGGAAGAAGAGGAAACGAGAGAAGAACACAACAAAAGGTAAAGTAGGGGAGGGCAAAATTGGAAATTAAATTAAGGGTATTTTGGGGTTTAAAAAATTTTGTACACATCATTTAATAGCGTTTTTTAACGATTAGGGTACTGTTGATAGAATCTTGAAAAAGTAGGGGAGAGCATTGTTATTTTTCAAAACTTGGATACTGGGTTGATATTAAGGATAGTTAGAAGGGAGGGAGATGATATTTTCCCTTGTTTTTATTGTTTGAAAATGCAAAATTGACCTAGACTGTATTCCAAGAAAACATACCAAACAAACCTTTGGTCATATTTGGGTTCAATTTGGCTTCAAATTCATCAATTTCCCAACTCAGACCTGATCCAATTGCATTGCTACCCTAAGATTTTTCGTCATGGTATGTACTTGTATTACATGGTCAATATGAATTATCTAGAAGATAGGAGACCCCAAAATTGTTTGCTTAAGGCATATCATGTTTTCCTCCTCTTAATGCCAAGAGTTAAAATTTCTACTGATTGGACATGCCTATCTTGATTATGACCCACTATTTTTTGGGGTAGAATGACCCACCAATTCACATTAATGAATAGATGGGAACCTATAAATTGGGCAGACATTAATTTGTGCCCCTACCTTATTTATATCACTATTTGTCTTCTTATAATTCGTGACATCTTTCCTCACCTCACTCAATCCCCCCCCCCCACCCCAAAAAAAAAGAGACTGACTTTCAACCTTCCTTCAGATCTTTATCTCTCTAATTTTTTTTTATTTGAATCCTTGCATTGGTGCCCCAAAGTTTAACCATGACATTTAACTTGCCTAAGTGTCATTTATAGAGATTTGGCACGTATTGATACAAGATCAAACTATGTTTGGATGGTAAGAAAAGAACATGGATTGATACTGTTTCGGTAGTGTCGAGTTTTACTCAGAAAACATCAGATTTCAACTAGGCTTTGATAGAAACCTTGGAAATCTCGGTTTCAACTCAGAAAAAAAAAAAAGACAAAAAACCTTTCAATTGATCTTAAGAAAGTAGCGATCTAGACCATATACATATAAGGGCGTGACTTTAACAATGGAACTCAAGCTTCAGGAATCCAATCATAAGATCACATTATCTCTCTTCATCCTAGAGAAGGGGTGTTGTTCTTTATACTGCAGCGTAGGCTGCGTTCAGGCACATAGGGGTGGGCACAATGACCACCTTGCCCCCCTGAGTGGCAGGCCCATGTGCCTAGGCACAGCCTGCGCTGCGGCACAGAGAACATTCTCCCAAAAAAAAAAAAACCTTTCTCCATCTTTCCTAGGGATTGCTTCATTCCAATTCGACAAGTCCCTTTGACCTTGGCCACCATTGGGATAAAAATCCTCTGCAGTACCGTCGGGTGTGCAGTGCACATCCTGCGGCACGGCAGAGGCCATGTGTGCCATGTGTGCCATGTGACCTCTATTGTACCGCAGGGTGTGCACCACACACCCGGCAGTACTGCAAAGGAACCTGGTCCCCACCATCGCCACAGTTTGTTGTTTTGAGCTCTGAATAGAGTTTCCTAGACAACCTAAAAAGTCATTGCCTAATTCTACCTTACCTGATTTGCATAATCTGGTTTGGAACTAAAAACTGTTCTAATGCAATTTCACATGGTATATTTGGTACGATCGAACCCACATGCGTTGAAAGAAAGAATAAAAAGTCTTTGCAGGTGCAGTAACTAGTACAATATTGGAGAAGGAGGAACAGTAGAAGTATGTATAACCATCTGCCCCCACTTTATGGTACAGTAGAAAACTATATATGCTACTGGTACTGTCACAGGAAATCTTGGTGTTTAAATAGTTAGAAATAATAAAATAAATCAAAACTGTAAAATTTTGTTGACACTCGAGTTCAACTCATCCTTAAAAGCTAGTCGCATTAAAGAGACGATATCCTAGTCATTATGAGTAATTACATCAGAATATGATGATCTACTCACATCTAATGTGGGATCGGTTGCTTTCACGTGGAATTCGAAAAAATTTCTTCTATACAAATCGAGATCATCTCTGAGAGACTTTCTGCATTCTCACTCGGGAGCACATGTGAAACTCGATTGCTGTTAAGGAAAGGGTGTTTAAGTTCTTGCAAGTCTTCACAACGGGCTACTCACATCTGACGTGGGATTAATTACTTTCATATGAAACCCCCAACAAATTTAGATGTATTTTCAAGCATAACCCTTGAGATGTTGCACCATTTAACAAGTGAAATGTTTTTCAAAAAAGAAAAAGAAAAAGTGTGGATCACCTACTTCTGTAATCAAACTCACTATAGCCTCAATATTCTTAGATTTAAAAAAAAAGGCTTCCTATGGATCTCCATTGGAAATTCTGTAAAAGAATTTTGTTTAGAGGGGAGTCAGAAAATTGGGTTGGATAATCCTTCGGCCCAAGCCCAATGTTTATGGCAAGAGAATTTTGTGGACTTGTGCCTAAGTTTTATAAGGTAATGGGCCTAAGGTTAATCTGGGTTGAAAGGAAGTATCTGGGTTGGGCCAAAGACTCATGAAAGATTACTTTGAAATTAATTCGAAGGTTTGGAGGAAAATGAGCTATTCAATGTCTTTAATCTTAAACTACCTCTTAAGATCAAAGGAACATTTATATATTGTTTGCATTTGTCGAGTCTGGTATTTTACAAATCACATGACAATCAATCTCGATATATATGTTTCATTCATTCGCGGAAGATTGGATTTGCAATGTGTGTACAGCTGTCTCATTGTCACATTATAAGTCGGTAGGCACTATGTATGGTACCCTAAATCATTGAGCAAATAATGTAACCAAGTCAACTCACAAGTCATAGCAACCATGGATCTATATTCGACTTCAGTAGAAAATCATGAAACAGCTAACTACAATACTGTTTTTTTTCTCTTCCAAGAGATTGTATTTGATCCAATAAAGACAAAATACCGTATAATAGAACAGTGAAAGTTGGCACAACTAGTCCAATCCAAGTCGCAATAGGCATTGACATGAAGTCTGAATGGAAGCGGCTTGTTATCCATTTTTGAAGAAACTTTGGAATACAACTTATTGATATTTAGAAGAGGCTCAATAGCTAAAATATAATGGCCAACGATAGAGAAATTGCCATCGAGTCCTATTACTTTGCACGGGTTCAAAGTGACAAGAAGATTGGATACATATGAAGTGCGCCTCATAAATGGGCACTGGAGCTGAAGCCATGGTGATGGCTGGTAAGAGTTTTTTTTAGAATTTGATTCTTTGGTATTAGTTTTAAAAAACTGTTATATGTTCATTCATTTAAAAGGAATATTATTTCAATTTCAAAACTTGTTTCAAATGATTATGTCTTTTATTTTACTTCAAGACTTGTCATTCGTTTGAATAATACTTTAATATCTTATGAATATTTACAAAATTGTTTGTATTTTCTAGACTTTACTTTAAAAATGAATGAAGCTTCAAATGTTATGTAAGCATACTTCAATGAACTCTACATATTTATTGCATCTTAGATTAGGTCATATAGATAGAGATATGATCATATGAGATGAGATGGAGAAACAGGGTGACTTCTCGCTCTTAACGAAAGAGAGAGAGGGTTGAGGATGGGAAAGAAAGGGTAAGAAGACACATATGTGTGGGTCAGAAATAAGTTTCCCTTCACCCATAGAGGACGGTTCACCCACCATCCTAGGGTTCACAAGTCTCTCCTAGGGTTTTTGTATGTTTCAAAATACCCTCTTGATACCCTTTCCCACCCGCGGTGAATGGGATCCCGATCCCCATTCATCCCTTTGTGTCAAATGAAAAAGTTATCACAAAAAGAGTATGATATGATACCACGATTTAAAATCACTCTTGATTGTTTTTATTGAAATTTTGACGACTTGCAGCCACCTTTGTTCTTTATAAGGGTGTTAATCACGACGGTTCTCAATATTTGGGATGGGTCCGTATTTGTATTGATGTTAAAGATGTCAATCCTAGAACCATCCCATTTAAGGGGACCAAACCTAGGTGTCAATCTCGATTATTATGGGACGAGATAATACTGATTCCTAAATGATTCTAGGTATACTGTAGAAAAGGGAGAAGAACTTTAATAGATCTGTTATTAATGTTGTGGGTATTTTTACCGTCATGAGATCTAAGGTATCCCTTTTTTTAGAAAGCAATTTAGAATACGAAACTATAATGAATTTTTTGGTTTTATTTCTTCAAACTCCGTAAAATCACATGTAGACTTTTTAAAATAACAACTAAGGACTAATGATGGCCAAATAAACAAACTCACATATGGTTTTAATGCTATCACTACACAAAATATATAATAAAGGTCCATCAATAAAACCTCCATTTGAGAAAATACCACCCAAATACGTCAAGCAACAAGCATAAAACTTGAACACAAGCACATGAAATTGAAATATACCCTTGCAAGGGTACTGTCAGTTTCAACTTAACTGGTTTTTAGTACTAATATCACGGAAATCCCATTCCAGAACCGTCCCATTCCATTTATTATTTGATATCAAAATCAGTTCTTTTTGAGTATCCCCTTAACTAACATTTTACATCCAATGTAACAATTTTTTTTTGATAATACATCCAATGTAACATTGGATTCCGTTTTCTTAGTCATGAAACACGTGGCAAACCTTGACCAAAAAAAAAACGTGGCAAACTGTAAACCATATCAAAAGTTAATGGGCTCTCACACAAGTTGCAACTTGCAAGTCAGCAATAGACTACTAGATCCCTTTTTAATGGATTAAATCCGCACAGCTCAAAAGAGTGGTTAAACTTCCTACAGTTTCTAATCCTTTCCAAGGTTTGGAACTGAGAAAGACCGGTATCAGTTGTCGACTAAAGACTTCGAAGTCGAACGCAAGAAAGGTTCAAACTCAACAAAGGCAAGAAATACCGATTCGAAAGAGGTTTTCACGGCATCGGAATTCCGATCGATCAAAGCAATCGATCCGATGGAGCCGCCGCCCTTCCACCACCACCACCACAATAACAGGTACGCTCCCGTTGCACCTCCAAGGATTTCCGGCGACCGTAATTTCTATCACCACCATCAACAACACCAACACCAACACCACCACCTCCCACCGCCTCCACCACCACCAGCACCACCACCGACGCAACCTCCTCTCCCCTCTCTTTACCACCATCACCAGCGTCACGCTTCGCAATATCCTTTTCCCAATTCCCATCCAATCATCGAAGGCGACCCAAGAAGACAACATCCTTTTGATGTCGAGCGCCCTCCTAGGGCTCCCGTCTCCGATCGCATCGTCTTCGATCATCACCGCCAAAATCCATTCCCAGATGATCATTCCCATCTCCCAGATGCCTGGGACCCACCACCTCCTAGGGTTCCTCCTCAGCTTCCAAGGACTTTCCCTGTTAATTGGGAGAACGAGCCTCCTCGCAATCACTTTTCCGCCCACCCTATGTCTCCCTATCGATCTGCATCTGATGGGAATTTTAATGATCGGAAGAGATTCGTTGATGATCAAGAAAGTGGCTCTTTTCGTGAGTATCCGATCGATGGGTTTGAGAGGAATCAGAACGATGAGATCTTCTACAATCAGAGTGATAATCGTGTTAGTACTAGTGGTAGTAGTCATAGTAATTATTTCCGTAACCGTATTTCGTTTGAGAACACTGTGTCGTCTAGGAATCACGCCCAGTCGGCCGGCAATCACGGTATGAATTTCAATTTTGAATCTGATAATGGGCGCTCCCGGGATGGTAGAGGAGCGGGAGATTGTACAGATGAAAGGAGGATATGGGTTTCGACTAGGCCGAATTCTAGAGATGCAGATACTTTTGTTAATGGGATTGAGATGAGAGAGAAAGAGATTATGGGTGAGGATGACATTCGAGTTGGCTCGGGGAAACGTTTTCCGTATATTACAAAGATGGGGAAATTTAATAACAGGGTTGGCAATGAGGGTTCCCAAGAGATTGTTCATACTCCAAAGAAGAAACCGCAAAAGCTGAGTGCTTTGCAAAGAATTCAATTGGGGAAAACCACACCTAGGAAGTTGCACTCTTCTGCTTATTTTGATGACTCAAACTCGGGTTCCTTTAGATCTAAAGGCCCTCTGGTGTTTTCGGATCACAGATTGGAAGAAGAAATAGTAAGCAGTTCTGTTGAACTGGATGTTTCTTTCAAATCTAATTCCCTAGTGGCGAAGCAAGTTGTGGCTCCTTCAAGTCCTGTTGTTGGTTCTAATGGGTCAAGTACACCTAAGACTAAGAGGATAAAGAAAGCCATGACACCTGTTTCAGTTTCATCAAATTCACGTCTTACTGAACTTCACGAAGGACCCGTAAGTGGAGATGGCTCCTCACTTGGTGTGCGTGATGCCTCAAGTTCTGACAAGGGTCCAATGCAGTTGGAAGAGAAACATACAGTTTCTGATACTGGGGTAATGGATGATGTTGGTTCACAGCCTCGTTCAAGTGGGGTCAATTTATCAATTGGGAAAAGTGCAAAGGAAGGATTTCCTGGGGCTATGACTTCAACCAAAGCTACAATTGATATTAATGTCAGTCATGATGGGAGGGGCACAGCAAAGATTAAGAAGAAGAGGAAAATCACAGCCTCACGTTCAAGTCTGTCCAGTTCACAGGCATCTGAAATCCACAAAGAACCAATAAATGCTAATCAATCCACCAGTGGTGGAGATGCTTCCTTGAGTCCTGACAAGGATAGAATGTGTCTTCAAGAGAAATTGAGCATTTCTACTGTTCAGGAAATTGAGAATGTTAATTTGCAGCCTTGTCCAAATGCAGCCACTGTATTGCTTGAAAAGGATGCAGTTCAAGGATCTGTTGTTGCTGTGGTTTCAGAAAAGGAGGACATTAAGGTTGTTTTTGATGTTGAAGTTGCACCTAATCTTGAGAAGATTATGAAAGACATGGGCCCTTTCCCAGGTTTGTCAAGTTCACAGGTATCTGAAATCCATGAGGGACCAGTAGACACAAATAGCTCTCTGCGTGATGCGGATTTTAACTTAGATGCTTCTAAGAATCTAAGTCATTTGGATGGTAGAGGTACAGTTTCCGATGCTATGCCTGCAAATGATGTTGATTCGCATGGTTATACTGATGGTTGCACTGCATTGCTCGAGGGTAGTGTGGTGGAAGTATCTCCCGAGGTAAGGATTGAAATGACAGGTGATGCCAATGTTGTTTCAGATGGGGCATGTACACATAAGAGCAGTGAGAAGACAAAAGTCAAGTCACCACCTCCAGCATGTTTAAGGTCACGATCATCTGAAAGTCATGAAAAACCTGTTAATGGAGATAGCTCCATGGATTGTGTGGATGCTGTCTCAAGTTCTGACAAGGTACCTGTTGATTCAGCAGAGAAAGTTCCAGTTTCAGGGACTGGGACTGTGGGTGATATTGGCAAGCAGCTTTGCCCAAATGTAGTAGGTGTATCACTTGGAAACAGTCCTGTGAAAGGATCTCCAGAGGCTACAAATTCGGTTATAGGTGTTCAGAATGTTGAATCTAATGCGGCATCTACTCATAAAATTAAAAGGAAGAGAAAAGTTCAGGTATTGAAAATTCATGGAGGTCTTGCTAGAAGAAAGAGTTCCAACAATAGTGAAGATCCTACTTCTAGTTTGGACAATGTTCGATCACAATCAAAAGAAAAATGTACAGTTTCTGATATTGGGAGTGTGGGTAATGCCACTTCGCTGCCTTGTTCAAATGGCATTGCTGTTACAGATGAGATCATCACAGTGAAACGATCTCCAAAAGCTGTGAACTCAGCAAAACGTGTTTTAAATGTTAATTCTGATGGAATGTGTGTTCCTAATATTAAGAGACAGAGGAAAGGCCTAGATTCACTTCTGGATTTGTCGAGTTCACAGGCACCTGATACTCCTGGGGGCCCCATAAATACTGGTAGCTCCATCCATGATTCAAATGCCACCACCGGTTCTGAAAATGTTCCTGTTTGCTCAGAGCAGAAAGTTGCAGTTTCTTATATTGGATATGTGGATGGTGTTGCCTTGAAGCCTTGTCCAAATGAGGTTTCAGTTTTGCTTGAGCACAGTTTAGTTAAGGAATCTCCTATGGATATAGACTCTGTTAAAGAAAGTACTAGTGAGAGCATTACAAAACTTGAGCATCCTAGTGCTGATTCTAGTTCTTTTGTTGAGGAGTCAGCTGTTCTGGATCTGCAATTCCAGTGTCTGTCAGGTTCCAGAGGTGAGCATCCAGATAACGCTATTCCTTCTGTGTCCATGTCCAGTTGTCAGGAATGTCCTCATCAAGATAATATTTTAGGCAAGGAAAGTGGAAGAGGAAGAGAACTACAAACAGAAAAAGATGCATCACAGGTAGATTGTATGCTTGGCAGAGAGAACTCCAAAGATACTTCTGTCTTGCATCCACAGGTACAGGGGCAACTGGGTGGAGTGTCTTTGGATATCCGGACTTCTTGCTTAGATGACAGTCCATCCAGTACGGCCATGGAAGGCAATGCTTCTAACAATATTATGAAGGATGAGTGTCTGTCTACATCTGATTATTTGTCTTTAAATATTATTTCTGACCCCAATGGGGAGCGGATGGAGTCTGTGCCTGATAGAAGTTCCAAGATAGAGTCTCCAGGATTTTTGTCTACGTTTCCAGAGATATGCATTCTGAATGCTGAACAGTCACTGACCAACATATCCAATGAAAATATTCACTGGGATAACAATAAGCCAGATGAGAAGATCATTGTGAAAGATGCATCTACCTTAAATACCCACAAAATATGTGTATTCACACCTGATGTCAATATGAGATCACATAAAAAAATTCATACTGATGGATCCATTACAGAGAAAAGAGCACCGTTTACATCACAGGGAACCAGACAATCACCTAACCCAAAACTGACAGTTGGAGAATTGAATGGAAAGAAGATTTCCGGAACTGCTGGAGTTCCTAGGGCTTTTCAAAGTCGATCATCTTTGGTTGCAGGTTCATTTAATGATAAAGCTCCTTCAACTTGCACTGCAAATTCGCGTACGTGGCAGCGAACTGATAATCCTTTTGCTTCCTTGACTGGAAAAAAGTCAATTTCAAGTGCCAGCCCTTCACAAAGGCAGTCTCCAAAAAAGTTTGGAAAGGTCCAGAGCACTTCTTACATCCGTAAAGGTAACAGCCTTGTAAGGAAAGGTGCTCCAAATGCAGCTTTTCCCCAAGGCTCTCATAATTTGAGTACAGCTGTTAATCAGTTGAGTGCTGTGGATAGAGATAAAACCAAGAAAGTTACTGCATCTGAGTGCAAGGGTAACAGTTTTGATCCTCTGAGTTGTCCAAGAAAGGGAGGAGCAAATCCTTCTTTTGAGAGTCCAAAAACACCACCATTACCACATTCCAGCAAGTCACAAAACTCCACAACAAAATCATCACAGGATTGTGTGTATCACTCATTGAACAATCCTCTTTCAGAAGGTGGTTCAGAAGCTACTTCAGTTTCTACCAAAGTTACTGAAAATGAGGACGTGTTCAAGCATGCAAAAACTTCTGAAAATCAAGCTAGTCTGAGCAACAACTTGGGGATTCAAAGTACCTTAAAAGATGGTAATTCACAGTCCTCCAAGATGAACATAGTGTATGTGAAGCATAAATCAAATCAATTGGTTGCTGCTTCTAGTCCTGGAATTCGGGATCCATCCTTCAATGTTCCTGAGAAGACCCAGGCATTATCTTCTTCCATATCTTCTGATTGCTACTATAAAAGGAGCAAGAATCAACTTGTTCGAAATGTTCAAATTCCTGGAAGTCAGGTCAAGCAATCCGTTGCCGTCAATGATGATAGTTCAAATTCAGAGGGGCAAAGGGTTTCTACAGTTCCATCTCTAAAATGCAGTAGAAGTCTAAGTAAGAGAAGGCCTCATAAAGGTTTGTATTTATGAACTCTTTTATTATGTTTCACTGTTTTTCTCCTTAACAAGTATTCTGCATTTAAAGACAATGGTTTAAGTATTTATTTTGCTGCCTTTTCCAGTGATCCCAAATAAGCGTCAAACTGGTGCTTAGCATGTGTAATCCTAAGAGAGACTGATATATTTCTCAAGGCACAACAAATAAAACAATATTTCTTAATTTGTTTCTTTGTTTCTCTAGTAGTCTAGATACACTGAGTAGAACTTCTTTTTGACATTAAGATGAAGCAACACCATGATCTTAAAATTATTAATGACACCAGTACATGCATGTAGGTTAAAGAATAACATGGTACAGCTGATTTGAAGATCTTATAGTCTCCGTTTGGTTGCAAGGGAAATAAAGAGAAGGGAAGTGAATCAAATCAAATACAAAATTAGAAATTTTGGTAATCATTACCTCACATGATGGTGTAACTAACTAAAAACATGCAAAATTTGGTTATTAAATGTCACTTTACTTTGTAATCAAATTCATATGATTTGAATAGTAAAATAAATTTTACATCTGAAAAATCTATTTACCAAATATGGTAGGAGTTTTAGATAGATCATAAAATTATGATTACAAAACTTTCTGTTTCTTTTAAAAGTGATTTCACTTCCTTTTACTTGAACCAAACAAAGTCATGTTAACTTAATTAGTTGAAAATCCATCCATTTCAGATGGAATGTTTCATTAGTGTAATTTAATTCTGGTTGATTCAACCCACGACTTTTCTACTTTTATTGCTTTTTGATTAGTTGTCTTCTTGGGTTGCAGCAATTGGTTCATTTGATTGGATTCTGTTACATAAATCTGTACTTGTAGTATTTTTTTCTTGTGTAGTAAAATCTGAACGTTTTTGTGATTTTAGTCTTTATCATTATGTATATCTCATTTGTGTCCGCTGGAGGAAATTTTTGAACTAGTCATTAGTATTTTTTTTTCAATTCACTTCTGCAGGCTTGGGAAAGGCATGTAAATCTTCAAAGTTCTCTTGGGTATGGACATTACATGGAACAAATTCAGAAAATGATGACAAGAAAGCGTTGCAATGTCAAAAGGTATGGCCATACATTTTCCCATGGAAAAGAATGGCATACCGGAAGCATTGCAGATATGATTCTGTTTCAATGTCCAATAGGAGTTCTAGCTCATTCGTTAGGTATTTCAGATTGGCATCATACTCTACTTTCTCAGTTCTCTTTATAGTTTAAATTCCATTTTATTAGCACATGTTTGCAATCTTAATTTGAAACACTGACTTAATTGTTTTCTTGCGTTCAGTCGGAAACTGCTGCTTTCAAGGAAGCGGGATACAGTTTACACAAGATCAACTGGTGGCTTTTCTCTTCGGAAATCCAAGGTGCTAAGTATTGGTGGATCCAATCTAAAATGGTCAAAATCGATCGAAAAGCGTTCAAAGAAAGTTAATGAGGTTCGTTGAATGGCAAAGAACATGTATCTTTTCTCTTAGGTGGATGGTCTTTCTTGGTGAAATAATCCTGTTGCTCAAAAACTGCCTGTGTTATTCATAGAATATGCCAGGGTCTTATCATAGAGTCATAATGCATTGCTGTTTATTTTCCTTAAGAATCTTTAGAAAATCATAGTCGTTTGCTATGTTGGATGGACCAAAAAAAAGGCACTCTTTATGCAGTTGTTCCTCTATTTCTGTTTTGGTTGTCCACTTCTGCATGATTCATTCTTTTTTATATACTGCTCTGTAACAAGCAATGCTGTTATGGTCCCATTAATTGATTTCAATTTGCTAATTGTTTTGATTCCTAATATAGTAGCACTGGTGAAAAATGTTTTAAAAGCTCACAGAGAAATTTGAACTGAAAATAGAGCCTTTTCTGTTCATTTTTCTGGAACAGTACATGAGTTTGTTCTCTTTGAGAATGAATATCGTCTGTACCCCTTTATGTTTATATTTGTCCTTTACATAGTTTATTGCATACTGAACCAATATTCCTATGTTCAACTTCATTTTCTTGCGGGTGGAGATGTTACAATATTTCTTGCAGGATCCATAGAAATAGGAGAGAAGACTTTGATATTGAACACTTGAACTAACGTGAATAGATTTTATATAGGAGGCTACATTAGCTGTTGTTGCAGCAGAGAGGAAGAAACGAGAACAGAAGGGTGCCTCTGCTATTGCCAGTGCAAAGAACAGAAATCAATCTTCCCGTAAGTCAGGTCATAGTATAGAGCTGCGCCCAGGTAGGCCAAGCAACAATCCTGGTGTAGCAGATTCACTTTAGCCAATATTTGTTTTTATGAAATAGTAGTTTATTACGATGACTGATGCATACCTTCAACAATTTGGAGACTTTAAAAACTTATACACTTATTAATTATTTTTTATTTGAAATGAAATGTAGTGACTATTGAAGCATCTATCTTCTGTACAGGAGAGCGCGTCTTCCGTATCGGTTTTGTCCGATACAAGATGGATCCATCAAAACGAACACTTCAGAGGATTGCAGGTAGTTTTATACCAATGTCTATATTGTTGCATAAAATGTAACCTCTGTTTCAACTTTCAAGTCTCGCTTGTGTTTTGTGGATCCTCAATGTTGAGGAGTCTTAAATAAAGTCTCATGGAGCTCTGCAAAGTTCTACTTTTTGGGTCTTAGATGCCACATACTCCATGACTCTGGTAATCCTTTTCAGTTTAGTTCCATTGAATTTCTTTTGTTCGCTATTTCTCACATATGGTATACCTATATTTTGGAATAATGATAGAGGTATTGGAATCAATCCTTACAAGATATTATATAGTTTATAACAGGGTTGGAGAGAGAGGCTGTGAATTGGAAGTGGTAGAATCATTTGAATTCTTCCAGCATGTCATCTAGTATAGCTGATTTCTATATTATTTGGCTGAGTTCTAGGCAACCAAAGCGTTCGAGTACTATTTTTTTTAATATATCAGTTATACTTACTACTAATAGTATAGCAAATTGCAATATTTTTTTTCAGAAAAACAAGTAATAATTAATCCTTGATCCGGCTGTACTAACATTTTCAGCCCCACTACTACCACCAACGTTGGCCATTGTCTCTGAATACAACATGAGTGAAGATCACAAAAAAAAAATCATAAATCAATGGCATTGTAGGTTGTAGCATACTAACATACATACATAATTAGTACTTAGTATTAACATACGTAGTAACATACTAACATACATTCTAATAGTAACACATTCAAAATATTCATAAATCAATGGCATTGTAAGTTGTAGCATACCAACACACATAGTTACATACTAATGTAAAAGGGGTTCAGCTAAGAACCACTCTACAGTAGCATCAATGATAGGTTGCAGCAGAACATCAAATTAGAAACAAATCAGAATTAGAAAGTGGACAGAATCTCGATATTCAGCCAAGTGATGGAGCTGAAATTCAGGTCGAGTGTAGGCCTTGGTAGGATGGATTAAGTCTCCAAATTGGAGCTGATTCCAATGGTCAGAAACAAAGGTAGAAGAAGATTACCAATTTAAAAGGTAGGAGCTACAGACCAAATCAGCCAGCAGAAGGAGCTCAAACTGGGATCGAGTGTAAGGTTCCTTGGCAGGGTTTAGCCCTCCAAAACTCAGCCAAGTCTGATAAGTAGTTTCTGAGATACAAAGATCCAAAGGTTGCAGCAGCAGAGAACTAGGAAGAGGTGCACCGCAGGTGTGGGGATGGATTTCCTGGCCTCAGTTCAGCAGCAGCAAGTCCAGCAGTGATTTGGGTTGATCTCTGGTCCTTCACAGATACAGCAGCAGTGGAATAATGTTGACACAAGTGTAGCAGCAGAGCAGTTGAAGACTCACAGCAGCAGTCACCAATAGAGCTCGAGTAGGGTAGGTGGAAGGAATAAGATAAGAGAAGGGAGGGATAAAGATGCTTCAGCTCTCTCAGCCAGGTTTCTCAACCCTTCATCCACACAAGGATAAAAAATTCAGTTGCACTCAAGGCAAACTCATATTCATTCATCTTCTTAAAATCGTGGGGAGCCTCTAAGGGCTGTTACATATAAATAAAAAGGCATAACTTGCTTCTCAAGCTTTAACAAAATAGAAACTATTTGAAACTAGAAACTAACAAAATTTAGTAACTAGGAGTGACATGAAATAGAAACTAATATTTAGAAACATGAAAATAGAAACTAAATATAATCTTCCCAAGTGCAGCCAATCCTTTCCTTCTTGTCAAAACTGGAGTCTCATGTGGTCCCCTCATAGATACTATCGGCCAGCAGCTGTGTTGAATAAAGACTAAGTGATATTGACTCAAATGCTCCCATGATTCTCCTAAGAATATTCTCACCAAGCCAAAATAAGAGGCTGTGACACTGTTTACGTGAACAATGTTTTGGCCTCTTTTTCTTCATGTTTTGTCCTACATCACATACATTGTAACATGCAAGTACTAATTACTAACAGAGTATAAAAGGAGAATAGATTAACAAAAACAGCTCTACAATGATTTATGAATCAGAAAGAAAAAACACTTACCAATATAAGAAGGGGAGGTGAGTAGGTGACACCGGAGATGTTGCCGGAGCCAGAGGTTGGTGGACTCTAGGCAGTAGGTTCTTCTTCTTCTACTACTCTTCGTTTTTAATTTTTACATTCTGTTTTTTGAAAGAAAAAAGTAGGAGATGAGAAGAAGAAAGAACGAACAAAAAGAAAATAAAAGAAAAAAAACCCCGAGAATAAGAACTGAAGAATAAAAGGGGGGGGGGGAAAGCAAAACTTACCGGAGGAAGAGGATGCAGTTGCCGGAGGGAGGGAGGAAGTAGTCGGGCAGCACTGCAGAATCACAAACCCTTGCAGCAGGGCAGCAGAATCACGGTTTCACCTTCTCTTCATTTTTACATTCTGTTTATTGAAAGAACAAGTAGGAGATGAGAAGAAGAAGAAGTAAGAAAGAAAGAAGGGGGAAAAAAAACCCAAGGTCCCAAACCAAGAAGCATAACTGAATAACTGAAGAATTAAAAAAAAAAATAACAAACCAAAAAAACAAAATAAACAAAACTTAGTGGAGGAGGAGGAGGTTGCAGTCGCTGTAGGATGGGAGGAAGTAGTTGCCAACTTGGCGGAGGAATTGCTGAGATGCCAGCAGGCAGCAGGGGAGCAGAATCACTTCCCCTTGCTAAAGGTTTCACCTTCACAATTCTAAAACAGAAAACATAGGAGATGAGAAGAAGAAAGAAAGGAAAAAATAAATAATAAAAACCAAACCGAGAAGAAGAAAAGAAAAGGAAAAAAAAAAAAAACTAACCAGAGGGATGATGCAGTTGCAGGACGAGGATGCAGTCGTCGGAAGTGATCGCCGGAGGAAGTAAGAAAGCAACACCGGAAGAAGGGAGGAAGAACTTTTTGTCGGCGGAGGAAGAAGACGCAGGTAGGCAGAATCACAATGAATCAAAGACTCAAGTCCCAAGCCCTTTTTTCACCCTAAATTCGATTTTACCCCTTTTTAATTTTTATACCTGATGATCCCATGTAGCGCTGGTGTGTTTAAACCTATACACAAAACAAATCAAATTATTATAAATAGAATCTTAAAAATTTAACAAATAAAAATAGTAGAAATAGAATCTTGATGAAATTTTATGTTTTTTAAAAAATGCAATAAATCGACCGGTTAGGCTTCAAGGCGGTCCAAGGTGATGCCCAGGAAGCCCTAGACGGTCCCCTTAATGTGTTAGACAAATGCGGTCAATCGCCCAGCCCTAGAAACCCGCTTGAATGCCTAGGCGCCTAGGTGTCGCTTTGACAACTATAAAATGACTTTAGGAGTATTATTTAGGAGTATCTCTAAACTCCAAACAATGGTTTTTCTTAGTGGAATGTTAATTCAAAATTCCAGGGAGGTCACATGCTCATGGATTCTTTCCATCATTTTCGGGGTTATTTTTGGAAGTTCAAAGCTTGTTCCTTAATTTGATTTTTGTCCATTTTGGAAGGTTATTCAGCTACCTTTTCAATCGAGACCAGGATTGCAACTCTTAGCAGTTAATATTATCACTGGGTGTCTGTAGGGTGTCAGGATATGGCAGAATGTCTCTTTTAGGAACTTTCTTTCAATAAGAATTTTTTATTTATTAGCTATTTTTAAGTTCCATATCTAGTCATTTTAGAAGAGGTTGAGCAATAGTAAGTTGGAAGCTTAAGTTCAAATTTAGAAAGTAATTTTTTTTTAAAATAGCTAGTCTAGCAGCATTTTTTGTCTTTTCTTTTTGTCTTAAGGGAAGTCAACATGCAATTGAGAAATATTTTTGTTGGAACCACTAAATATGAAAATGTTGTAGCTTACATAAAGGCAAGAGGGACTGCCTAGGAGGTCCGTGGTATATTAGATTGCTTTAGCGAATTGAACTGGATTTATTGCTCTTATGTGCTGCTTTTGTGATTGGTTTCCTTGAGGTTCAAATGCTAATTGTTGCTAGCACAGAACCCAAGGAGATTTGTAGCTCATCTAGTAATCTCTCTCTCTTCCTTTGCCCCCTCCCTCTGTGTGTTCCTTCTTTTGTCTTGTATTTCTTTTTGTTACCTGTTACAGGACCAGCCTTCTATCCCTGAAAAACTAGCCATAATTTCTCTCTTCCAGAAAAACCTAGCCTATTTACTACTTTGACCTGCACTTTTAGCCCCATTCTCTTCATTTAGTTCTTACTCTAAAATTCAAAATTCCAGCTGATTGGTCTATATAAATTGAAGTTTCTGTTTTACAGCATATTCACCCAAATAAGATCATTACACTCTACAAGAAATGTAATTGTCTACCATCTCAAGCCCTATGATTCATCGGACACGGTTGCAAACAAAAAGTCCATTAGTCACACATCTCGTCATGGCTGGATGTGTGGCTAACATGACTTTGGTGAGGGGAAGAAGAAAGAAAGAAAGAAAGAAAAGTAAAATGAAAAAGAAAACAATTGGTGCTAGTTATCCCTCCTCTCCCTAACCCCCCCCCCCCCAAAAAAAAAAGAAAAAAAAAAGAAAAGAAAAGAAGAGAATGAAAAGTTTAAAGGAGGAAAAAAAGAAGATATATCAAAAGAAAAAGAAAAATGGAAAAATATAGTGAAAGAAACAAGAACAGAAGCAAGAACAGAAGAGAAGAAGGAAGAGGATGAAAAATGAAAAAAGAGGAGATTAAGGGGACGAGCAAGTGATAATAGCTATCTAGCTTGCCACCGGTGGCCGCTACTGCAGCAAGTCAAAGTTCTGATTCTCTTTCGCTTTGAGACAAGCACAAGCCCCAACTTGGGTCTCCTTTGAGCAAGACACTATATTCTTTTACATCTCTGTCCCTATATTTTTTTTATTTGCATTCATGCTGCTGCTTATGCAAAAAATTACATATTTTTAAAAATTTGAAAGAAGGGAAAATGATCCCTTCACTGGCGGTGACATGCGCCCCCCTCACACTCTCTCCTCCCTGACACCTCCCCCCCCCCTCCATATGAACCATAACGGCATAACCCACCCTCTCCCTCTCTCTCCATTGTCTGGGTTTGGCGATTCCGTTTGACACCGCTGGCATGGCAATCCCCTGCCCTTTAAGTAATTAAATGTCTTCAACAATGCATTTGCATAACTAAAGCATGTGTAAATACACATATATGTAACTATGTATACACACATGGTCATTGTAAGTACATATCTACCTGTATAGAAAAAATTATTTTTTGTCTGCATTCCTATGTCTAGATTTTGGCTAGTTGCCATGTCTGACATTCTTATCTATTTTTAACTCACAAGACTTCTATCCATGTTTACAGATCATAGCTTAAGCTTGATTTTATCGTACCCAACAAAAGTGTTTGTAAACTGACCCTAGAACCCATTACTCCGGTATCCTAGTACTACCAGGAGACAAAATCTCTAGAATATCACTCTCTCTCTTCTAACATAGTTGATTTCTTGTCTTCACTACTTTGGGTCATATTCAATTGTGGGCCACTAAACCACTATGTACTACATTAAGGTTGTAGACGAGAGGTCAGAACCTCTGGGGAGAGGGGTAGCAAAGAAAATAACTAATCTCCTAAATATAATCCATGAAAAAAGTCACAAGAGCATCAATGCTGGATGCCTAATGACCTCCCCTGCAAATGATGGTTGCTGTGACCCTCCTAAAAGGAACATTGCCTGCACTGGAAAATGAGGGCATGAAGGGATTAAAGGATCCAATCTTCTTAGATGCCAACATAGAGAGGGGGGAAAAATCTTAGTTTCATTTTTTTTAGGTTGGTTTTTAAGTACCTTAGTCTTGATATAAATCCAAAACTTAATCAGTTAGGTTCCTACATATGAGACATGATTTATGAGAGATTTTGTCACAATACAGGGTAAACATCTCCATGGTGGGATTGTGGTGTTTTTTTTTTCTTTTTCTTTTAATGTCTCTACATTTGTAACGCAAGAGTTTAGAAATTATTTATAACTGTATACTTATTGTAGGACAAGTATAGGGCTGTTAAAAGTTTAATTAGATGGAGGGAAATCTGAGAAATAAATTCTAGAGATGTTTTTATTGGCCAATTAAGGAAGAATTGTGTTTGGTATTTCCACTAAAACTTGTAATTCTTTTTGGGCATAGGACTCTGGATGTCAAGTCCCTTGGGTAGAAAGGGTAGGTAATCTGGAGGTGGAGGGAGTGGAACCTTCTAGCAACAGGTCTTCTTCTAATTTTCAGGGATTTGATTTGGCTGATCAATATGAGTGGGCAAAAGATTTGTTTAGCTGATGTATTATGGTGTTATGTTAAATATTACAAGCTCATGAAAGAAGAAAGTTAACGAGATTTGCTATGAAATTGAGGTAAATATGTTTGCCTTGTATATGGAACTCTAAATCCATTTATCTTTGGATTACACTTGCTATGATTAATATGAGGTCTCCTAATTGCTTTCAGGGATGATTAAATTTAAACAAGGGGAAGGGCAAGGGTGCAAGCAGCCTGCATTATACCAAACTTGAGCAAAAAAAGTGTTAAAACTCTGTAGAACTGAATGCTTAGATGATCAAAATAGATCATCCAGGCCCTTTATTTATAATAAACTGAATTACAATTACTCACAGTAGAAGTAGGAATGCCACCTCAGCCTAATCCTATTAGGAATTCCTAATCCAACTAGGAATGCCAAAATAGAGATCAGCTGAGGGGGGAAAAACAGAAAAAAGAGAAAACAAAAGAAGGATAAATCATAATACAACTAGGACTAATTACCCCTATCAAGTAACCTATTTCAACGCTCCCCCTCAAGTTGTAGCATAAATATCAACCATGCCCAACTTGACCAGAATAGGATGAAAAACCTTTCCACTTAAGCCTTTAGTGAACACATCAGCAAGTTGGTCAGCAGACTGCACAAAAGGAACACACACCAGTCCCCCTTCCAACTTCTCTTTAATAAAATGCCTGTCAAGCTTCAAATGCTTGGTACGATCATGCTGAACAGGGTTGTGAGCAATGCTAATAGCAGCCTTATTGTCATAATATAACATCATGGGAAGAGGAACAGGAGTACCAATATCATGTAATAAACCCTTGAGCCATAACATCTCACAAATACCTTGTGCCATAGCACGAAACTCAGCGTCAACACTAGATCTTGCCACTACGTTCTGCTTTTTACTACGCCATGTAACAAGGTTGCCACCAACAAATGTGCAATAGCCAGAAATGGACTTTCGATCAGAGGAACCAGCCCAATCTGTATCAGTATATGCTTCGACACGAAGATTACCATTTGGAGACAAAAGAATTCCTTTACCCGGTGATGACTTCAAATACCGAAGAATCCGAATAACAGCATCCATGTGAGAGGAATGCGGATCATGCATGAACTGACTGACCATACTTACAGATACTGCAATGTCGGGTCTTGTATGAGACAGATAAATGAGCTTACCAACCAATCTCTGATAGCGACCTTTATCGGCCGGTGTTCCCTCCTTTTCTTTAAGTCTGGTAGTAGCATCCATAGGTGTATCAGCAGGATGACACCCTAGCATCCCAGTCTCAGTCAATAAATCTAGGATGTACTTCCTTTGGGAAAGAAAGATGCCTTTAGAAGACCGAGTAACTTCTATCCCTAGAAAGTACTTTAGGTTTCCCTGATCCATTATTTCAAATGCTTGTCCAAGGTACGTCTTCAGTTGGGTGATTTCATGACTATCATTCCCGGTCACCACAATATCATCCACATAAACTATTAGGATGGTTACCTTTTCACCATTTTTCTTGATAAACAGGGTATGATTAGCATTGCTTTGCTTGCAACCCGCAGAGACCATTGCCTTGTGAAATCGTCCAAACCAAGCACGGGGGGACTGTTTCAGCCCATATAAAGCACGCTTCAATTTACAAACTTTCCCGCTGGTTTTATCACGAGAAACCTGGTGGAATGTCCATATATACTTCCTCGTCAAGTTCTCCATGGAGGAAGGCATTCTTCACATCTAATTGTTGTAATTCCCAGCCCAGATTCACTGCACAAGAAAGTAGCACTCTGACGGTGTTTAGTTTCGCAACTGGTGCAAAAGTCTCCTGATAATTGATCCCATAAGTCTGAGTAAATCCCTTTGCAATCAAACGTGCTTTGTATCGATCCACAGTGCCATCTACCTTCTGTTTCACCGCAAACACCCACTTACATCCAACTGGTTTCTTTCCTGGAGGTAGAACCACAAGTTCCCATGTATCATTCTTTTTTAAGGCTTGCATTTCTTCTATCATTACTGCTTTCCACTTTCCATCTGTAAAAGCTTCCTGCCAATTTTGGGGAATACGAACAGAAGAAAGAGAAGAGACAAATGTACGAAAGGATGGAGAAAGGGAGTCATAAGAGACAACATGAGAAATGGGATGCTGGGTACAAGCCCAAATACCTTTACGATGAGCAATAGGTAAATCAGGAGAAGAAGGAGAAGATATGTTACCTGGGGTTTGATCTGGTTCCAGGGTCGACAACTGTGGTGGTGCCAGTACTGTAGTGGATGGGAGCTGCTTGTATTTGGAATGTCCCCTGTGATAGGTTTTGAGATTAGAGTTGTTAATTTTCTTCTGAAATTCCCTAATGGTTTGTTGGACTGGAGTCATCTCCCCCTGAAGGGAATTGTCACCAATAGGATTTTCAGCATCTTCTAAGTTCTCCCCCTGGGGAAAATCCTGTGGGGAACCAGCAGAGGCATCTTCTAAGTGCTCCCCCTGGGGAAAAACCGGTTGGGCACCAGCAGAGGGAAGAGGGGTGGACGCAATAATCAGTTGAGGGGTAGGAGCAACAGGTGGTTGGTCCCTGGTCTGGGTCTGTACGGGAAGGTCAGCCATCACATCTTCACTGAAAGTCTCCCCCTAAAGAGGTGTGGATTGATAATAGGAGAGAAATTCATGAAAGACAACATCCATACTGGTGAAGGTACGACGTGTAGGAGGATGGTAACACTTATATCTTTTTTGGGATGGAGAATATCCCAAGAAAATACAACGGACCCCACGGGGTTCGAGCTTGCTAGGAGAGCGAGTATCCCGAACATAACAGACACAACCAAAAACTTTAGGTGGGACGACAAAGGAGGAGGAACCCTGCAGTAAAGAGGCAGGGGTGTCAGAGTCAAGGACTCGGGTAGGGAGCCTATTGATGAGATAGGCAGCAGTTAGGACAGCATCTCCCCAATATTGGGGAGGGATAGAATGGGCAAACATAAGAGCCCGAGTCACCTCAAGGAGGTAGCGGTTTTTTCTTTCAACCACACCATTTTGAGTTGGGGTATCGACACAACTGGTTTGATGGAGTATACCATGGGCAGCAAGGTAGTTTTGGAACTGACCATCCATGTACTCTTTACCATTGTCACTCCGCAATATCTTGAGAGTGGCATTGTATTGGGTTTGAATCATCTTATGAAAATTTTGAAAACAAGAAAAAACGTCACTTTTGTTGTGCATTAAGTAAACCCACGTACTCCTAGAATAACAATCAATAAAAGAAACAAACCAACGATGGCCTTTAAGAGATGGTTTTCTGCTAGGACCCCAAACATCAGAATGAATAAGAGTAAAAGGAGAAGGACTTCTTTTATTAGAAATAGAATAAGTAGAACGATGTTGTTTAGCCAAAACACAGGCTTCACAAAAAAAATCGTTTTTATGACATTCTTTAGCTAATGCTGGAAATAAAAGGGATAATGTTCCTAAAGGGGGATGACCTAGTCTATTATGCCATTGTTGAAGTTCAGAAGAAACTAACGCGCTTTGATGTATGGGAGAAGCCAAAGGTGGTGGTGAAGTAGGACTCCCATTATCAAGCAGGTACAATCCACCATGCATCTTACCACATCCAATCGTCGCCCCCGTTGCCAAATCCTGAAACACACAGTGAGAAGGAAAAAAAGTCACTTTGCAATTTAAATCACGGGTAAGGCTACTGATGGAAAGAAGATTAGTGGTAAATTTAGGAATATGTAAAACAGAGGATAGAGGTAAGGAAGGGGTGCAACTGATAGAGCCCTTCCCAGAGATGGAAGAGAGAGATCCATCAGCCACTCGTACTTTATCTTTACCAGATGTAGGAGAGTAACGAGTAAAGAGGCTGGAGGATCCAGTCATATGATCAGTGGCACCTGAGTCTATGATCCAGGGAGAGGAGACTACTGATGCACAATGACCAGCAAATGAAATACCTGAGTGGGCTAAATGTGAACCTGGAGGTGTGGAAGAGCTGGCAGGTGTTGATGTAGTAGAAGCAGCAGAAGCCTGTAACATACGACGGAAAGCCTGAAGTTCTTCCTTGGACAGTCCAGTGTCAGTAGGAGGACCTGGAGTGACTGTCTCAGTATGATTAGCTTTGTTTTTCGATTTTCGAGCAGCACGTTTAGCATCAAAGTCGGCTGGTTTACCATGTATCTTCCAACAGGTGGCCTTAGTGTGCCACAATCTACCACAATGCTCACATTTAACTGCTGTTTTTTCGATTTTGGATGTGTCAGAAGTAGTAGAGGTCGAACCAGCCCCAGCTTGTAAAGCTGTTCGGTCAGTAGGGGCAGAGTGGAGCATAGCTGAACGATGTCGGTCTTCAATGTTAACCAGTGCATATGATTGTTCGAGTGTAGGAAAAGGAAGCTTACCGAGAATTTGTATTCTTATTGGATCATATTCGACATTGAGACCAGCCAAAAAGTCATAAACTCGGATTTTGTCAACATGTTTTCTATAGGCAGCAATATCAGTAGCAGAGGTGGGTCGATAATCCGAGTAATGTTCAAGTTCTTGCTAATACTTACGAAGTTCAGCATAATATTGAGAGAGAGTCAACTCATTCTGTTTAGTCTCATGAATTTTCTTCCGTAACTCATATACCTGTGCATCATTCCCTACCTGGGAATAGGTTTTCTTGGCAGCTTTCCATATCTTAGCAGCAGTGTCGAGGTGAAGATAACCAAGTGCAATGGAAGAGTGCATAGAATGGATGAGATATGACATTACCATAGAGTCATGAGATAACCATTGATTCTGTGCATGCCACTCTTCATCAGGTTTCACGAGGCTGCCTGTAAGGTGGCCTGTATAACCATGGCCAGCAATGGTGAGATAGATGGATTTAGACCGCAGCAGGTAATTAGTTCCATCTAATTTAGTTGGGGAAGCAAAAGGAAGATACTCCGAACGAGTGGATCCATCTGAATCAGCTGAAGTCAGATCAGACATGATGTACAGCAAATGGTTTTTGAAATTCCCAAAAAATTAGCCGTCAGAAAAGGCTGAAACTGAGGTCGAGTTTCCCTCTTGTAGTGGAGAACAAGTCCTCAAAAAAGGAACTGATTCTAACCAGCCAATAAGAAGCCCTAATTTTTGCAAAAATTAGGGCAAAAAAACTGTTGGAGAAAAATCGCAGATCTGAATCTGTTTTAGTCTTGATTCAATACTGCAGTCTTCAAACAGGAAGAGGTGTGTGCCAGGAATAGCAGGAACCAATCTCCGAAAAAAAAAACAGAAATCAATCATTAGCTTTGTGGGAAGAACTCGATCTCCAATGGTGGAGGGAACCTGTCGGCAGTAGGCAACACCAGTAAACTGAAATCTTCAATGAGGTGAATGCAAGGACATCATCTAAATCTTCATTAGATCACCTCATAGGTGCTGCCCTGAATGGAAGAGAGGAGCCGAGAGTGATGGAGAAGGGAGAAACCAGAAATCGTGGAGGGAGGAGAGGAAAAAACCAGAGAAAACTTGAAAGCTTCTTCTTTGATCTGTTTCTGCTCTGATACCATGTTAAAACTCTGTAGAACTGAATGCTTAGATGATCAAAATAGATCATCCAGGCACTTTATTTATAATAAACTGAATTACAATTAGTCACAGTAGAAGTAGGAATGCCACCTCAGCCTAATCCTATTAGGAATTCCTAATCCAACTAGGAATGCCAAAATAATCAGCTGAGGGGGGAAAAAGAGAAAAAAGAGAAAACAAAAGAAGGATAAATCATAATACAACTAGGACTAATTACCCCTATTTCAACAAAAAGCAACAACAAATAAAAATTAAAAAAAAAAAATACTGTGAAAATGATTTGAGGATCCTCTCAGGAACATACTATATTTGTTTCAAGTTGAACTTTGAAGCTTTATCTGGAGGCTTCTTGGCAAGAACTGAGGGTATCTTTAGGGCTTGCAATGTGTGGTTGATCAACAACTGTTCGGGGCTTAATTTGTTAAGATTCTTCTGTCGGTAGAGGTTATTTCCATTTAGTTTTGTTGAGTTTACTTTGATGATGTTCATTCAGTCACTGATCTTCTCTAGATGAGTTACTACTGATACCAAGAAATTGATGATTTTGTTTATGGAGTTATCGTTGCATCATATCCCTAGGGAGGACAGTTAAAATTCTACCCCTAGGAAATTTCAAGCGCCCCCATTTTGTAGGGCATTCTATACCCATCCTGTAATGTAAAATTTTTTTTGTCATTGTTTCTTTTAGCTTATGAGGTTTTATTAATTAGTAAAATAAAAAACCAGCCTCAGGATTTACTGTTTGTTTCCTCTAGATGAGAAATCAGGTGTTGATCCCCAGTCAGGAAAGGACACCAGGAAATCTGTTGTTCCAAGGAGGTTACTGATTGGCAATGATGAGTATGTTTTTGTATATCTTCTTCAATTTGTTCTGGAACATTATCTGTGAGTTTTAGCTGGTTGTGAATCATATATGTAAATATTGAACAGATATGTCAGAATTGGAAATGGCAACCAGCTCATTAGAGATCCAAAGAAACTGATTCGCTTTTTGGCGAGTGAGAAAATACGATGGAGTTTGCACACTGCTAGATTGCGGTTGGCTAGAAAACAACAGTATTGCCAGTTCTTCACAAGATTTGGGAAATGCAACAAGGATGACGGAAAATGTCCATATATCCATGATCCTTCTAAAGTTGCAGTCTGCACCAAGTTTCTGAAGGGTTTATGTGACAATACAGATTGCAAGTTGACACATAAGGTGGTTGGCCTATACAAATTCATATGGTTCATTACCAGTTACCTTCCATTTGTGTCTGTTAATAACAGTGTTGTTATTTTAAGTGTGTCTCTATTTTTTTATTTGTACCTTGCAGGTTATTCCAGAAAGGATGCAGGACTGTTCTTATTTTTTGCAGGGTGGGTCTTTTTTGGGGCTTTTTTGGTTTCCATATAACACAATAAATACATGGAATTCTGACACTGTTCTTGACAGGATTGTGTACCAATGAGAATTGTCCATATAGGCATGTAAATGTGAACCCAAGCGCTCCAGTTTGTAAAGGATTCCTCAGGGGATATTGTGTTGACGGGGATGAGGTATTGCTCTGTTGAATATGAAATATTAAGTTCAAATTGCTTTACTAGTTCACTTTCTATTTGACTGCTTATTTATATATGCTGTGTCAGGAAAGTTTCCACAACTAGCCGTTCCTCTGCTAACCATTTATTTTTTGGAGAATATAGTAAGTAATGGAGCTTGGGGGGGGGGGGGGGGAACCCCTTGACTTGACTCAAAAACAATTACCAATTACTAAGGTTCAGTTTTGATCTAAAGGGGGAGGCTTCTTTCATTTTGCTTGGTCAATAACTAAAAATCCTAGCTATTTATTGGTGAGAATCACGTCTTAATTTGGATTGAAAATTGATTCATAAACTGTGATGAGTTCAAAATATAAAATTCCGTCTTTCAGATTTGGATATATAGAGTATGTTCATCTAAGATTCTCTACATTAATTCACATCTCTTAGAATTTAATTCAATTTGGAACTTAAACGTATTATATAAATAGGGTAATTTCTTTTTCCTGGTATAAAGGTTTTTATGGATGGAAGAGGGGTGGGGAGATCAGCAACATAGTAGAAAGTTGAGGGCCTCGTAGAACAACTGACACCTTTGGCTTCCGTCTCCTAGCTAAAGAATCTGATATTGGCCAACTGAGACCTCCATTGGAAGGATATCTCTGATTTATTATATATTATACGACTGTAACATATAGGATGTTCTGTTTCATAAACCTTATTATATTAGATTGTAGGAGTATTGTTTGCAGGTTATTAGTTAGGCACTATGGAAATGGAGTCGTGAGTTTTTTTTTTTTTTCATGAAAAAGAAATCTGATGTTAGGGATTGTTGCCTTATTTTATGTTAAATGGTGGAGAGTTGATTTTCTCTCTCAAAAATAGTATACCCAACCATTTTATGTTAAACAATGAGATTAAATGAACTATTTTTTTCTTCTTTTCTTATATTTCACTGAACATGCAGTGCCGGAAGAAGCATAGCTATGTATGTCCAGTATTTGAAGCAACAGGTATCTGTCCTCAAGGGTCCATGTGCAAGCTGCACCACCCAAAAAATCAAAACAAGGACAAGAAAAGGAAAAGGTCAAAGGATCGGAAAAACAAGAGAGGGCGTTACTTTCGTTCTAGGCTTACTGATGCTACTAAGAACGGTAGAGTTGCTTCTGACAAGCCGGCTGTACAGAACACTGGAGACATTTTTTTTCTGGAAGAACGATTAGTTGATTATATAAGGCTTGATGTCAGTGATGAAGAAGCAGGAGAAACTACCAATGTGTCTGATATGCACACAACCTTGTGTGACAGTGAACCCTCCGAGTTAACATCGGATGATCTGGGTGATCTCATTAAACCAGTTCGTATCTTGAATAGAAACCTGAAATAACAAAGTTCTTTACTGGAACAGTCCAAAACAGGAGCTGTGTCACAGGGAATATATCATCTGTTGTAAATGGTGTAGAACAGGCAAACCATTTATTATCCTTGTATTTATTAGCATGTTATGAGTACATATTGGAGAAATGATATTAGTGCAATTTTTTGGGGTATTAAAATGAATGAATATGGTGATGGTAGCTACTAATTGATCTGATGATGGACCAGGGAGCTTGGGCTCAATTTATTCAATCAGGACAATGCCTTCTTCACTTGCTTTTGTTGGTCAACAATGTTAAAACAATTTTCAATGGTACCAAATACAAATCTGTTGATTTAATAATAATAAAAGGCATACCCAATGCACGAGGCTCCCACCACTTCAAAGTCTGGCGAGGGTCATAATGTGCACAGCCTTACCCCCGCTTTGTGAAGAGGCTGTTTCCCGACTCCCTCCAACAACCATTAGGTCTGTCTTGTCAATTTTGTGGTCTTCCTTGAACCAAATGTACTTTTATCCAAACCATGGAAGTCTATTTTCATTTGGTAAAATGGCTTTGGAGGGTTCCACTGGATGATCTTCAATTCTTGTTCAGAGGAAAAATGAGGTCACGATTCATTTTTTTCTTTATGGACATCATGAGGCTGTCAGGCACATCCAACAGAATTTTGTAAGGAGAGCTCGGCAATTTTAAAATGATACTTCTTAGTTCTTACAGTTAAATCAAAGATTCCCTTCCATGAATCTCAGCTTTTGGTTTCCATTCTCTGAAAATGGGTCCAAGGCTCTAAGCTGTGTGATTCCAGATCATTCTGAGTAACCAATCTGTTGATGCCTTAAGAATCTGGGAAATCATCTCAGGGTTGGCTTGATTTAAAAAAAAAAAAAAATTAGAATTAAATAAATGTCTCTGAAAAGCATCCCCTGTTCTTTTGTGCTTCATAAGGTGCACATAGAAGTGACCATTACCAAGGATTCCAAGTTTAGGGCCAAACCTCAGGTTTAACCACAAATCCAAGTTCAATAGGTTTGATACTCTGATGGTGACATCCAATGGTGAATAAAACATCAAACGGGTGGCCAGTAGCTTCAGAAAAGTGTTAACTGATAATGGCTAACTTACAATTTTTTCTGTGAGTTTTCTCAACCACTCTCATTCTATGGAGAAAAAATGAAAGCTTATCCATAAATAAAGGGTATCAATTCTTTGGCTCTTTACAATTTGCTGATGAACACTCACTCGGCTTAGAAAACAAATACTCAAAAAACTGGAGACCAACCCTCCATGGCTGCAAGCTCCACTTACATGGCTTCATCAAGTTTCTCCATGTTGGGTTGGGTTGGAGGGAGGAAAGGAGTGAAAGGGAAGAGGGTCTGTTCTATATCAGCTCAACAGCAAACAGAAGTACAACCACCTCAAGCAAATGTATCAGAACAGCAACAAGAGCAAGTGAAAGTGAAGCAACAACAAGAGGCGAAGCAACCAAGGCAACAGGAACCACAGCCGATGGCTAAGAGTAAGAACATGGCTATGGAATATGGAGGGCAATGGCTTAGTAGTGTTACTCGTCATGTCAGGATCTATGCTGCCTACATCAATCCAGAAACCAATGCCTTTGATCAAACCCAAACAGATAAACTCACCATCATTCTTGATCCCACAAATGAGTTTGTCTGGACAGATGAGACATGCAACAAGGTCTATGTTTACTTCCAGGAACTTGTGGATCACTATGAGGTAGCTTATCATCTCCTTTCAGATTCTAAATACTTCATCAACTATTAATAGTCTCTTGGTCTAAAGCATTTGAAATGACCCACTAACATTTTGTTAAATTAATGAGTCTTAGGAGGAATCATTATTAATTCTCTCTTTTAAACAGTTGTGCCACTAGATTCAGATCTACCAATCTTGTTTTTAGTGGCATTGTAGAGTGACATTCTCATAACCAGTTGATTAAATTTCATAACTCAAGAAAACTGAAAGTTGCAGCAATTGAAATGCATCAATCTTAATATCCTTCTCTGTGAAGACTGTAGTCCGAAAATCGTAAGTTAAGTTGCTTCTTAGTGGATTATTTAAGCCCTAACGTTTGAAATCCCGACTTCTAAATTGCAAATGATGATAGAACAGGGTTAATTTCTTTCATGATGCATTTGATTATGAGCCTCTATATATTTGGAAACTTGAAAATGGGGGCTGCAACAAATTAAATCCTTCAATTGGAGACCAATCACCCAATGAGTTTTCCTAATTACCAAGTGAATCTGGCATACTCAAGTCACTATCAGAAAACAACTTCTCTTCTAGAGGATTGCTTGTACAGCTTAATATTAAAGTGAAGTGAAGGGAGGTGCCAATAATTTGATAGACAAATCTCTGGAAACTCAGTAGTTTGGCAGGAAAAACATTTATTTAGATACTTTTACAATCTACAAATGAGAACATTGACCTCTAGCTCATAATATTTCAGTAGGTAAGTATTCTAGTTGCTCAAAATCAAGAGTAGAAACACCTCAAGTCTTGCAATGACTGCTTCATTCATCTTGTGAGCACTACCAGAAGCCACCCCAAAGGGTGAAAAGGGCAAATGTAAGCCTGGTTAGTGTTGCCTACACCATTGTTAAGGACCACTCAGATTAAACAAGTTTGGTCCATTTTAACTTGGGAACAAGGCATTTAATCCTACTTACAAAGTTCTTTGACTTTGAAGCACCTTTCTCATCTTTATGCAGCACTTCCCTCCCCTATCACTTCATCCCTGCAAATTCCCAGTATTTGTTAATGAAGCTAAGTAATAAAAATCTTGGTTTTTTTGGGGGGATCAACAGGAAATATAAATTCATTAACTGAAATTTAGTGTTGCTAAGACTGAATTTATATTTGCTGGTTATTTGTAATCAGGGAGCTCCATTAACAGAATACACACTGCGTCTTATCGGTTCGGACATCGAACACTACATCCGGAAGATGTTATACGATGGGGAGATCAAGTATAACATGGAAGCCAGGGTCCTTAACTTCAGCATGGGGAAGCCTCGTGTGATATATAAGAAAGAAGATGACCAAAATCAAGTTGAAAGAAATATGTAAACAACATGCATTAATATAAGACAGTATAGTAAATCATTACTGGAACTCTGTAGCTCAGCCTATGGAAGTTTATGGGCACACAGGATTTATAGACAATCTGGCTTATTTCAGAGCTGGGGTAAGTTGGGATCACACAAGTTTCATCCTTAATCACAAATGGAGATAAAAAAGAAGTACATAAAATTAGGCAAAAAAAAATTCTGATTTGGCAAGATTGAAGGGGAAAATGGAAGGGGACTATAGAAATTTTGACTCTATGGATATCTAGAAAATGGTCTAGATTTGTCATATGTCGAATTTCAGACTTAGGTTCATCCATATACCCTTCCATGTATTGGTGGATTCCCTTATATTTTTGGTTCGTTCATTTCTTTGTAGAGAAGTTTCATTTTTTTTACTGGATTTTCAAAGCTTTAGTTTTGGCCTATTACATTTCGCTGAAACTTATAGCATGTGAACCACAAAATTTTAGATCTATCGAATTTGCCAACTTGGTAGATGATCCATTAAATAATATTTAAAAACTTGAAAAGTATATTTTAAATTGTCAAATAGTAAATATTTATTTACCAAAATCTGATTATTAGTTATTAAATAGTAATAAGATAGAATAAAAATTCGTAATTTTAGAGGCAATCCCTCAAGTACCCAAGGAATTTCTAATTGAAATTAGGGAATCCCTGGGAAATTCTCTACGAATTCTTCTTTGTGAGAGATTTCCTAGAGAAATAGATAAGATATCTTCGCTCCCAGAAAGGGGGAAAGAAGGTTCTAAGGAATCAACAACAACAAAACAAAAAATTTTGAAAAATTGGATCTGTGTCCAACGGATTACATCGGCCAAAGAAAAAGTATTTTGGATTCCCTCAGACACTCGGATTCCTCACAACTTAAAGGGGTGGCTTTTTTTTTGGGAGAATGATCTCTGTACCGCAACGCAGCCTACGCCTAGGCAGATGGGCAGACTGTGTAAGGGGCAGGGTGGTCGTTGCACCCACCCCCATGTGTCTGGGCACAGACTGCGCTGCGGCACAGAGAACAACTCCCCTTTCTTTTTTTGGAAAAAATTCTCTGTCCGGGAGGGTTGGCATAGGAGTGTGGCCTATGCCAACACTCCCATGAATCTATCTCTCTCCTCCCCATGTGAAAAGACACATCTGCCCTCTTATTTTAAGGACGAGAGAGATAGACACATGGGAGTGCTGACATAGGCCACACTCCCGTACAGAAAACTGCTTTCCTTTTATTTTTTTGATAAATTTTCTACGCTAGGGCTACCTACCCTTTCCAAGTTTGAACTTTGGACCAAGAAACAAGAAAGATTGTATCAAGAGAATTTCTACGAATTTTTATCCGCTGCTGTAGTGTAGCTGGAGCGTCTTTCTACTTTAAACTTCGAAGGCAAGGGGAAGGAAGGAACAAACTCAACAACAAAGCCGAGAAATACCCAAAAGAAAGAGGTTTTTTCACGACAAAGGAAATCCGATCAAAGCAATCGGTCCAATGGAACTGCCACCCTTCCACCACCACCACAAGAACAGGTACATTCCCGTCGCACCTCCTATGCTTTCAGGCGACCGTAATTTCTATCACCACCAACATCAACAACACCAACACCACCACCACCACCACCTCCCACCGCCTCCACCACCACCACCAGCAGCACGACGCAACCTCCCCTCCCCGCTCTTTACCACCATCACCCTTCACAATTTCCTTTTCCCAATTCCCACCCAATCATCGAAGGCGACCCAAGAAGACAACATCCTTTCAATGTCGAGCGCCCTCCTTGGGCTCCAGTCTCCGATCCCATCACCTTCGATCATCACCACCAAACCCCATTCCCAGATGCCTCGGACCCACCACCTCCTAGGGTTCTATCTCAGCTTCCAAGGACTTTCCCTGTTAATCGGAAGAGCGAACCTCCTCGCAATCCTTTCTCCGCCCACCCAATGCCTTCCTATCGATTTGCACCAGATGGGAATTTCACTGATCGGAAGAGATTCGTTGATGATCAAGAAAGTGGCCCTTTTCGTATTCAGAGTGATAATCGTATTTCGTTTGAGAAAACTATGTCGTCTAAGAATTACGCCCAGTCGGCGGGCAATCACGGTATAAATTTCACTTTTGAGTCTGAAAATGGGCCCTCCCGGGATGGTAGAGGAGCAGGAGATTGTACTGATAAAGAGAGGAAATGGGTTTCGACAAGGCCGAATTCTAGAGATGCAGGTACTTCTGTTAATGTGATTGAGATTGAAGATAAAGAGATTATGGGTGAGGGTGACATTCCAGTTGTTTCGGTGAAACGTTTTCCTTATAATATTACGAAGATGGAGAAATTTAATAACAGGGTTGGCAATGAGGGTTCCCAAGAGATTGTTCATAATCCAAAAAATAAACCGCAAAAGCTGAGTTCTTTTGCAAACAATTCAATTGGAGAAAGCCACTCCTCAGAAGAAGAAGAAGAAAAAGAAGAAGCATTCTTCTAAAGGCCGTCAGGTAAGCAGCCCCCGTTGAACTGGATGTTTCTTTCAAATCTAATTCTCTAGAATCGAGGGTTTTCTTTCAAATCTATTTCTTAAAAATTAGTATACCAAGTCATTATATGTTAAACAGGGAATGAAAAAAAGAAAAAAAAAAAAAAAAAAAAAAAAAAAAAAAAAAAAAAAAAAAAAAAAAAAAAAAAAAAAAAAAAAAAAAAAAAAAAAAAAAAAAAAAAAAAAAAAAAAAAAAAAAAAAAAAAAAAAAAAAAAAAAAAAAAAAAAAAATAAGAGTTTTATTTTTTGAGAAAATTAAAAGTTATAAAAAAAAAAAAAAAAAAATTTTTTTTTAAAAAAAAAAAAAAAAAAAAAAGAAAAAATATTTTTAATAAAAAAGAAAATTAATTAAAAAAAATTTTTTTTTTTTTTTTTTTTTTTTTATAATTTTAATTTTTTATTAAGTAAAATGTTTGTATTAAATTTTTTTTTAAATTAAAAATTTTTTTTTTTTTTTTTTTTTTTTTTTATATAATTATATATTTTTTTTTATTTATAAAAAAAAAAAATTTTTTTTAAAATTAATTTTTTTTTTTTTTTTATAATTATAATTTTTTTTTATAAAAAAATTTTATTTTTTTTTTTTAATTTGAGTTTTTTTTTTTTTTTGGGATTTTTTTTTTTTTTTTTTTTTTTTTTTTTTTTTTATTTTTATTTTTTTTTTGGGAAAAAAGGGGGAAGGAAAGGAAATTAATTATTATAAAGAATATTACAGGTAAATCAAAGAAGCCCTTCAATGAATTCAAGCTTTTGCTTTCCATTCTCAAAAATGGGTTTAAGCTGTGTGGTTACATATAATCCCAAGAAACCTACCTGTTGATGCCTTAAGAACCAGGGAAAAGCATCTCCGGGATAGGTTGATAAATATGATTAGAATCACATAAATGTCTTTGAAATGCTTCCCTTGTTACTTTGTGCATCATAAGTTGCACATAGAAGTGATCGTTGCCAAGGATTCCAAGTTGATCAAACCCAAACAGATCAACTCACCATCATTCTTCATCCCACCAATGAGTTTGTGTGGACAGATGAGACATGCAACAAGGTCTATGCTTACTTCCAAGAACTTGTCAATCGCTATGAGGTACATTACCATCTCCTTTTAGATTCTAAATACTTCATCCTGTCTTAACAGTCTCTTGGTCTAAAGCATTTGAAATAATCCTACTTTTTTCAAAGTAAATGATTCTTGAGAGGAATCATTATTAATTCTCTCTTTCAAACAACTGTGACAGTAGACTTAGATCTATTAAGCTAGTTTTTAGTGGCATTGTAGAGAGACATTTCATAATTAGTTGATTAAATTTCATAACTCAGGAATTGCATTAATCTTAATGTGTGTCTCTGAAAACAAACTACTCAAGTCTTTGTTCTAAAGATCTGTTGTCTGAAAACCATAAGTTTAAGTTGCTTATGGATAATTGAAGCCCTAATGTTTGAAGTCCCAACTTCTATTAATGCAAACAATGATAGAGCATTGTTACTTATTTTCTTTCATTATGCACTTGCATTATATAGTTGGAAACTTAAAAAGGCAGGCTGCAACAAATTAAGCCTTTCAACTGGAGACCAATCACCCAATGAATATCCTTGTCAAGTTAATCTTGTATACTTAATTCACTAACAGAAAGCAAAGAAAGGGTTTGGACCTTTAGAACATAAGAATAGTATAAAAGCGGATGCAATACATAACTGACCCTCAACAGAGAAACAACTACTCTTCTAGAGGATTGTTTGTTCAGCTTAATGTAGAAGTGAAGGGAGGTGCAAATTATTTGATGGGCAAATCTCTGGAAACTCACTAGTTTGGCAGGAAAATCATTTATTAATTTAGAGAATTTCACAGCCTAGAAATGAGAGCATTGCCCTGTAGCTCATAATATCTCAGTAGGTAAATATCCTAGTTGCTCAAAATCAAGAGTAGAAACCCCTTAGGTCTAACCGTGATTGCCCAGTTCATCTTGTGAGCACTAACAGAAGCCACCCAAAAGGATAAAAGGGCAAATGTAAGCTTGGTTATTTTGACTACACCATTGTCAAGGACTACTTAGATTAAACGATTTTGGTCCTTTTTAACTTGGTAACAAGGCATTTAACCCTAGCTATAGAGCTCTTTGACTTTGAAGCATTATTCTCATCTTTATGTAGCACTTCCTCCATCACTTCTTCTCTGGAATTTCTCAGTATTGGTCATGAAGCTAAGTAACAAAAGGAGGCTTGGTTTTTGTTTGCCTAGAAATATTTCTTTTGGGTCAACAGGGAATATAAATTTGTTAATTGAAAGTTAGTGTTGCTGAACTGAGTTTATATTTCCTGGTTATTTGTAATCAGGGAGCTCCATTAACAGAATACAAACTGCGCATCGAACACTACATCTGAAAGATGTTATATGATAGGGAGATAAAATATAACATGGAAGACAGGGTAAACTTCAGCATAAGGAAGCCTCGTGCGATGTATAAGAATGAAGCTGACCAAAATCAAGTTGTACAATAAGTAGAAAGAAATATGTAGACAACATGCATTAATATAAGACAGTATAGTAAATCAGTACTGGTGACTCTGTAGGTCAGCCTGTGGAAGTTTATGGCTCTCACAAGTTTCATCCTTAATCACAAATGGTGATAAGAAAGTACATAAAATTAGGCAAGAAATTTTCTGGTCTGGAAAGATTGCGGGGTATCTAGTCAGGCATCAAATTATATCACATGGAAGGGTGATATGGAAATTTTTACTGTAAGAATATCTAGAAAATGGTCTAAATTTGCCACATGTCAAATTTCAGACTTAGATTCATCTATATACCCTCCCATGTATTTGTGAATTACCTTGTATTTGTAGCCATTCATTTCTTTGTAGAAAAGTTATTCTTTTTGCTGGATTTTCACAGCTTTATTTTTCCTCTTAACCAACTCCGTTTGGCTGAAACTTAGCATGTGAAGAGGGGTCCTTCGAATCTACTTGACAACAAAATTTTCAGCTCTATCCAATTTGCCAATTGACAACAAAATTTTCAGTTCTATCCAATTTGCCAATTGACGGATATTTAGTGGCAGTCTAGAGACACTCTAGACTTGCTTGACTAGAGAAACTACTCCCATAAAATTATTAAAGGAAATAAAGGAACCCATCCTCCAATTTTTATTTTTATTTTGGGTTAAGAAACCCATCCCCCAATTCTATCAAATAAAAAAAGAAAGTGGTGTAGGGGAGCTTAAAAATCTATAGAAGTTATTTGGTCTATTAGGTCTAGAGCGAGGGTATCTCTAGATTGATACAAATATTTGCTAATTGGCAGAAATGGACTTTGCTGAGTGACATAACAAAGCTTTGAAAAACAAGACAAAAAATAAAACTTTTCTAAGAACTGAATGAATAGTTTTAAATTAAAAAAAAAAAAATTTAATCCTATAAGGTTAACCAAGCATTGGGCTGATGTCTCTGATTTGGTAACCAAAGAAACACCGTTTGGAGTTGGGCCTTTCCCAAAGGCTTTCTTGAAGTAATATTGTGAGGGATAAAAAAAAATAAAAAATTTGTAAGGAAAAAAGAATGCTACCTGGTCGCATGGCTCTTGTTCCCAGCGGACATAGGAGTACATGAAAGCACTGTTCTGTCTCCCATAAAATAAAAAATGACATCTATGATGATGCCCTTGTGTGCATTCTCATTGGCCCCCACACTGGTGCGAACAAACTTGCCCTGACAAAAATTATAACAATTCTCCAAATTTCGATGCTAGCTCCCAAAGTAAAGAACAGCCTTACTGTAATTTGTGCAAATTTCAAATCTCATATTACAATTAAAATCTGAAAATTTCTGAAACACCCTTTTTGGCTAAAAATCATTTTCACAAATTACCAAATCCATATGAAGTCTTCTGCGTCAATACTTGCATATTAGGTAAAACATAAGGATATCATCTCTGTAAATGACTCTATTTCTTTTGGGAGAGGGACACGTATTCTAGCGGTATACATTATGCTAGCACCCTATGTTTCTTATCTCTCTTCCCTCCTTCGAAATGACTACCTTAGGATGGAAGAGAGAGAGACACACATAGGGTGCTAGCATATGGTATACCACTAGCATACCTTTTCCTATTTTCTTTTAATGTTTCGACGGCTACGACTGAGTATGGGCCTTGGTGCAACAGCAAAGGTTACTCACTTGATCACGGTTTTGAGTCTTGAGTCTGTAAACAGCCTATCTGTGAAAGCAGGAGTAAGACTGCTATATTATGAATACCCATAGTGCCAAACACATAAACCAAGCCAAACATTAGAAACCAAACCCATTTTGAATATGAATTGGATAAAATAGAGTTGAGAAACACTGAAAACTGCCATTCCTATCATAACCAGACATTTTATGTGCCTTAGATGAAGAAACAAACACGATTACCAAGGAGTTCTTTCAGAGGAATGATGGACAGATGGCACAAATAATCATTGATTCAATTGTACAAGAGACCCATCAACTTTAGAATGTGGCCAATCCAAAGGGTTGCCCTATGCATCCTTATCCATTCAAACACACCTTGGACTACAGAAACCAGCTGGTCTGGCAACCAACCTATCCTAAAAAGAAGGAAGCTGTCAGTTATCCCTAATACTTCTCTCAGTGGTTGGCCATATCCGTATAATTTTGAGCGCAAAATTGGACATCGTGTGATTGATCACATGACTTCTCATTATAGTAACAATTCAATATCCCCCCCCCCCCCGCCTTTACCAAGAGTTTATACAGTTAAGACTCTGAAGCTCCCCAGAGATAAGATTCTTTGAAGCTCAGTATCCCCTTCCCCCCTCTTTTTCACACGAATTTATACAGATAACACTCTCTGAAACTCCCCAGAGATATCATCCAAATCAATGACTTCTTTTTCTTTCTTAGTTTCCGCTCCAAGCTTATCAAGCTCGAAATATAATTCAGCAATTTTCCTTCGGATGCTATCTCCCTTATCTGGTAACCTTGAGACAGTGACCTGAAATACAAGTTCAATGAGATCAAACTGCCAGTAGAAGCAATCTTAAACTTCCATCAAAAGTAGCAAACAACAACAAAAAACTCAACCTTAACCCAACTTAATGGGGCTACATGGATCCAAATAAAACAAAGTATCGAAAACAGAGTTTTAACACACAAAAAAAAGGGGGGAGGGGGGAGGGGGGAGGGGGGAACGACATATGAAAGCTGAGCAATAAATAGCAAAATGGATGACAACGATGAAAGATAGTAAGAGGGAAAGAGGCATAGCCCAGCTTGTCAGGAGAATCTCAGCTAAATGGGGTCTGCGACATTGATCCTTGACCTCCAATAGGCTGTGTCCGAGGTCATACTTGTAACAAGCCCTAACCTATGCATGTCCTTCCTAATCACTTTTCCCATGGTCATTTTAGGTCTGCCACTAGTTCTTTTAGCTCCTTCAATCAGAATCATATCATTCCTCCTTACTGGGGCATCACTAGGCCTCCGTTAAATATGGCCATACCACCTTAACCGACTCTCATAGTTTGGAGTAACCCCAATCTAATATGTTCATTATGTACTTTATATTTCCTTGTTTATCCACACATCCATCTTAACATCTTCATCTCTACTACATAAAACTTATCAATATGACACTTCTTAACTGCCCAACATTATGTTCCATTCATCATGGCCGGTCACACAATAGTCCTATAAAATTTTCCTTTAAGCTTTAAAGGAATACGTCGGTCACACAACACTCCGGACGCACCTCTCCACTTCATCCATCCCACTTTAATTCTCTATGAAACGTCATCCTCTATGTCATCTTCATTATTTATGATAGACCCCAGATATCTAAAATAGTCATTTTGCAGTATCTCTCTTTCCTCAATTCGTACCATATCAGTGTCAATCATAGTGAGACTAAAATTACACATCATATACTCCGTCTTCATTCTACTAATCTTAAGGCCTCTTGTTCCCAACGTTAATCTCCATAGTTCTAACTTAGCGTTAATCCCCTCTTTTGTCTTATCTACTAGAACTATATCATCGTCGAAGAGCATACAAACAAAAAAAAACACTTATTTAGTTGGAACACAAGTAGAGTTGACTCAGTTTTAGCAAATACATATCCATAAGAACATTGCAAGCATACCAAGCTCTATGCTAAGCTAATCTTCTTTCAAGTCAAGAAAATTGATATCAATTATTAACCCAGTCAATTGACATCTAGAATGGAACTCCCACCATAAGAATCTACTTCAGCCAGTAAAATGAAATCAATTATGCCTCTAGACAAATTTCAAGTTTCTGATGTACTAAACTATCAAAACGCAAGCTTGTGTTTGGTGCTACGATTTATCATAATTGAATGGAGCAAAATCTTCGTAGATGGACCTCCAATTCCTGTTCATTAGACTTGATTCGGAAAACCATCTTTTTTTATGTGAGATGGAAGCTCCACTTGTACCCTCACAGATCTGTAGCTGACTCCCCAAGGAAAAGGCATATTGTTGTCTCATGGAGCCTTCCTCTCTTCTTGTTTCTTCTCTCCCCTTCCCGGTAGGGCTCAGCTTTTGTATACTTCCCATGTATTCCTTCCCCCCCCCCTACCCGCTTCTCCCTTCCCCTTTTCGGGGTTTTGGTATGGAATTTTTTATTCACACAAAAAAAAACTATCAAACGACAGCATACCTTGTCTGCCAAAGTTCGAGAAAGCCGATCAATTCTTTCCTTAACATCTACCTCTTTAGGTTTAGCCATACCACCTGCAGCAGCATCTCTTCTATGAGCATTCAAATCTTTGGGTTTGAATGCATAGGCAGCCCTGTAAAAATGAGTTGTCAGATCCTGCATTGTTTATATATATACAAAGATAGAGAGACTGTTTGGTTTTTAACAAAAACATTGGAGAACAGCAATGACCATACCCGTCAACATTACGTTCAACTGAAGAATATGACATTGAGCTTCCAACAAAAGCACTTTGCCTTCTCCTGGACTCTCAGAAGATGATATTTCCAAAATCAGTTGCTGAGATAACATACAAATTAGAAACAAACAATAGTGCCATAAAACTAAGGCTGTATAACTGAAAACATAAGACATGAGCTAACTACAAAGTAATCTGCAGCAGAGAAGAAGACATTTCACAAGTACATAACACACAAATTAAAAATACTTCATGGATCTTAAATTTGATTCAAGGTACAAAAAAAGAAAGGTAAAGCCGTTTGTAACCAACCCAGTGATGCAGCTCCAAGAAGGAAGAAGAAGAAGAAGAAACCCTAAACTTAGGGTTTAAATAGGGAGCCGTAGGCTAGGATTTCTATTTTTCCATACTTAGTTATTTTTCTGTTTTTTAGATTGAACCGGCTTAAATTGGTTGCATCCAATTGGTTCAATTGGTCTAATTTAAGTGAAATGTTCCTATTGGCTAATAGGTTCTTATATCCTATTGGCTAGTATGGAATCTTCACTTAAGTTAATTGTTCTAAGTTAGATTCTTTTATTTTTAAGTTAGTAGGGGTAGTTAAGTCATTATACTGTTTTAAGTAATTAATTAGACTTAAACCTCTCCCTTCCACGTTTTTGTGAAGGAGAGGCATTTAATTTGTAGTAGGAATTGGCCTATGGCCTTATTATAAATATAAGAGATCGTGGGAGGCTCCCCCACAATTGAAATTTGAATTAAAAGACTGTTTTCTGCTGCTGGCTGACTGCTGCTGCTGCTCCTTGCTCTTCAAGAGTGTTTGCATCCTTATGGGTACATCAAGGTGGAAGGGTAAGTGGAATCCTACGACTCCTTACGCCGTGACGGCTGGGAGGGTCTCTCTTCGAAGGTGATTTCATCCTTCATCCCTTAACTTGCTGCCGGTGGAATCCTACAGTAAGTTGAGATTTAAATTTCTGTTTTTAGTTTCCTTCCCTCCCCCATTCGATCCCTCTTGTTTTTCTATTTGAATTTCCAAAACCCTAGATCATCTAGGCATTATCCAGCCATCATCCTACCTCTGTTTTACACCAAAATCAGAGCACAGCCTTCCCATACCATCTCCCCCACTCAACCAGACTTGCTGCCCATTCTGTCCAGCCAAACCCTAAGATCCCTCTTCTCCATTGAACCCTAAAAACCCTAATTTTCTGCTGGGACACATTCAGCCATCAGAAACCTTCCATATTGCAACCGAATCTTCCCCCTAGCCCCTCTAACAGTCGACCTTAACCCCTGCCCCTAAATCCTACTTTAAACCATAATTTTAGTTGTTTACCTTATTTACAAAACCCGAAACCTAACCCTAATTTCTGCAGGAAATTAAAATTTATTCAAATCCAGATATTTTTATACCATAATGACCCTCTAAACCTGCAGATTAAAACCCTATAAACCCCATTCCCAAATTCCCATCCTAAACCCTAATTTTGCCCTAAAACAGCCCCTAATCAGCCCTAAACAGCAGGCTTACCCTAAGCTTGGTTTTACTTGGTTCCTAGTGGGATTAATTCCTATTCTAAGACTACATTATTTTGGTATCAAAGCCATGGACGAGCATGGCAACCCGGTGCTGCCACAACCAGCCGACCCTATGGCAGCCATGTTAGAGATGTTCCGCAAGTTTATAGCAGATCAGAAGGCTGCAAATGACGCAATCATGACTACATTGCAACACTTGGAAGGACAGAGAATCCCTCCGGATAGGGACAGCAACTTGCCCATAGAAGAGGACAGGTACCAACCCCATTCTGTGATACAAAGGCTGCCTGACAGAGATGGGAGCCCTAGAGATGACTACAGGGGTTATAGAGATGGGCATATAGGTCACAGGGACAGATTTAGGACTGACCGAGATGACAGGGATGATAGAGACTACTATAGAGATCGTCGGGACGGACCTAGATATGCCCGTGAGCCTTCTCGGGAACACAGAGATCACCACCGAGGCTACAGAGACAGAGGTCGGCAGCCCACTTTTGAAGAGTATATGAGGTCCTACTTCACTGGAGACCAAGGTACTAATCGACGACATACAGTAACTGAGAAGGTGAAGCTTGAGTGAAAAGAATTCGATGGTAATTCGACCCTCAAGTGTTTTATGATTGGCTTCTTTGCAATAGAAGACTATTTCGATTGGTATGATCTCATCTGAAGAAGGGAAAATGAAGTTAATCCGTGCTAAGCTTGTCGGAGCTGCACGTGAGTGGTGGAGAACTGCTGAAAGAGAGATGGACTTCAATGGTACTGCACCTCGCACTTGGGAAGACATGAAATATGACCTGAGCAAGCAATACTTACCAAGGCACTTCAGGTCTCAGATGCAAGATAAATTCAACTCCCTCCGCCAAGGGACCATGACTGTAACTGAGTACATGAGGCAATTCAATGCTCTTTCTTCTCGCACTGGCATTAGGGAGGAGGGCATCCAAATGCTTTCCAGGTTCAAATTGGGACTATCAAGTGAGATCAACAGGACAATTGGAGTGGTTGATGTTGTAGATGTTCGAGATTGTTTTGAGAAGGCCTTGAAAGCAGAGGAGCTATTAACTTCATGTAAACAACCGGGTTCTACTTCCAAGCCGGCCTACATCAACACTAGCACCTCAAAACAAGGTTCCTCTATAGGCAATACTTCTCGTCCTGCTGTTCCCCCACGTATGGATGACAAGGGCAAGACTCCTATGGGCCGAAATGACCCCTTTACTTGCTATTATTGTCAAGACAAGGGACATGTCGCTAGGGACTGCCCACATAAGAAGAAGCCTCTCAACGTGGCTGAAAAAGAAGAAGTTCAAGGTGAAGATGAAGACCAAGGTGGCATTCACATTCATGCACTTCCCCCTGACGATGATGAACATTATTTTGATGATGAAGATATACAAGGTGTTCATGTAATTCGTGAAACCAGAAGGTGAAGACCAAGAGGCATTTAATTTGTAGTAGGAATTGGCCTATGGCTTTATTATAAATATAAGAGATCGTGGGAGGCTCCCCCACAATTGAAATTTAAATTAAAAGACTGTTTTCTGCTGCTGGCTGACTGCTGCTGCTGCTCCTTGCTCTTCAAGAGTGTTTGCATCCTTGTGGGTACATCAAGGTGGAAGGGTGGGTGGAATCCTGCGACTCCTTACGCCATGACGGCTGGGAGGGTCTCTCTTCGAAGGTGATTTCATCCTTCATCCCTTAACTTGCTGCCGGTGGAATCATATAGTAAGTTGAGATTTAAATTTCTGTTTTTAGTTTCCTTCCCTCCCCCATTCGATTCCTCTTGTTTTTCTATTTGAATTTCCAAAACCCTAGATCATCTAGGCATTATCCAGCCATCATCCTACCTCTGTTTTACACCAAAATCAGAGCACAGCCTTCCCATACCATCTCCCCCACTCGACCAGACTTGCTGCCCATTCTGTCCAGCCAAACCCTAAGATCCCTCTTCTCCATTGAACCCTAAAAACCCTAATTTTTTGCTGGGACACATTCAACCATCAGAAACCTTCCATATTGCAACCGAATCTTCCCCCTAGCCCCTCTAACAGTCGACCTTAACCCCTGCCCCTAAATCCTACTTTAAACCATAATTTTAGTTGTTTATCTTATTTACAAAACCCAAAACCTAACCCTAATTTCTGCAGGAAATTAAAACTTATTCAAATCCAGCTATTTTTATACCATAATGACCCTCTAAACCTGCAGATTAAAACCCTATAAACCCCATTCCCAAATTCCCATCCTAAACCCTAATTTTGCCCTAAAACAGCCCCTAGTCAGCCCTAAACAGCAGGCTTACCCTAAGCTTGGTTCTACTTGGTTCCTAGTGGGATTAATTCCTATTCTAGGACTACATTACCCAGTTACAATATTATATTGCAACTGGACTATTGTAACTGGACTTATTTCCCCTTCTTCTCCGTGTCTCCAGCTCCTTCTCCCAGCTCCTTCTCCCCTTCCCTCCCTTTCTCCTCCCCCTACAGCTCCTCACCCACCGCAACCCCAACACCAACTACAACTTACCCGTGAAGAGGGTGGACAGAATAGTGGAGGTGTCATGGTGGAATCTGGGTTTAAGCTGACAAAGTCTAAGGACTAAATTTAAAGCACAACATAGTTGAAAGATTCAGGGAAGATGGGGAAATCAGAAAATTAATAACAAAAAATCTTCCTCCTAACTCTACATACAATCACAAGTACGCAATGTTAGTGATTGATTCTTTGCTTACTTGGGTCACTCAGTCCGGAAAAATGTAGGGAGAAGAAGAAACAAAGAAAAGGGACAAAAACAGGGATACTATAAAAACTGAAATCATAGTCAAACAAAAACAGAAATCGTTACTATCTTGGTGTAATTGACATAATGAACACAAAGTAAGAATGAAACCCAAAAATTCTGAAGTGACTTCCCAACCTTGTATTCCCTTTCTAACTAATTTGTAGTCTCTCCAGTGGACACCATCCTTAGTTTAGAATATTCCTAGGGAGATTAACACATTACCGAAGGTTAGATGCTGATAGGCTTTGAGGCGTTTAGAGTCGTGAATGAAGTTAGAAGAAGAGAATGGGAGAGAAGATAGAGCATGGGAGTCAATCGATGAATCCTCATTTCCTTTTTCTAAATTAAATTTTTTACTGGAAAGGGTTTAGAATTCGAGGTTATAGATTCCATGTCTTGTTCTTCTGCTACTATGTTGAGCGAGAGTAGCGAGGATTTTCCATTATTCACTGCGGCTCACTAATTTGGTACCAAGCTATGTAGAAATGGTAATTCCGTTTGGGCTTGGGATGTTTTCCACTCGTGATGAAGATGGGCGGATAGTGGAGGTGCCATCTTGGAATCCCTCATGTTTGAGATTAACTTTTGGAGTTATCATCAATGGCCTCTGTAAATCATGCAGGGTCGATGAGGGGATATATGCCTCTTGGTGCTGGATTGTAGGCGAACTTGAGCGAAGGGCCAGATGTGGAGCTAATCCAGAGACCGAAGCTGAGGTCTGATGGGTCTCCAATGGCAATGGCAGAGGTTAGCTGCTTGACCCAGATGGGTCACTATTGATGATGGAGATAGCCCTAAGCACTGGAACAGTGCATGACTTGAAGTTGCAGAAGCTTCTGCCATTGAAGGCTAGCTTCGAAGGAAGAGTAATTTCCTCTTCCTCTATCTCTGTTTAATTTCACATTGTCTAGGTTTCACAACAATGATCTCAGGCCAGTTGAGAGGGGTTTCACACCACTGATGGAATCGGGAGGAAGAAGAACAAAATAAAAAATTAACATGTAAATGTGAAGTTACATTTTATGACCCTCAAGTAACTAAAAACATATTCGGTTATAAGGGTAAATAACAGACTAAAGACGCACCCAAAAAAGAATACCTAACCTTAATAGTTCCTCATCTTCCGGTACAAGTTGTACAGGTGCTGCGGTCTTGGAGTAGAGCAAACTGTGGTCACTGACTCCTGCAATGCCTTGAAGCTCCAAAAACTTTATGTGGTTCTTCAAGTAGTCATCCCTATTGGAAAAAGAAGATATGAATTTAGATAATATAAAATGTAAAAATTGGAAATTACTGCAGCAATGGTGATCTTAATTTATAAATGCAATTAGTCAACCAAAGCAGAAGCCCAGAGAAACTTTAGCAGGAAACAAATGTAATGGAGAAAAAACAGATGCTGTATTGAAATTTACAGCATCAGTAGCACATACAACAACCACTACAGATCTCTATAAACATGCACCATTTACAGAACACAGTTCAACATACAAAAGAGTATGCAAATTGCAGCCATGTAAATACAGTTTTGTGCATATGGACATTACATTTTTTGCTTGACGTCATGCTCTTCATTCAAGTGATGCCGAGTGAGTGAAACATCAAATCCCTGCTTTGGGAGACTGAAAAGCTCCCGAAGATCCTAGAAGCATTCAAGAAGTTTGAGTTACATCCCAAAAGCAACAGTAGATTTCAATGAAAGATAAAAATAAAACTTGAGAGGTTAAAATTTCACAAGTGGAAGCATATATTTTCACACATACCTGACGGCTGAAATACCGTGTCTGTTCTTTACACTCAGTTGCAGTTCGAAACAAGCCTCCCTTGAAAACCTGGAAAATATGTCCAACCCATGCAATTATATTGACAACTGAGTTATAATGTGGTATTCTCTATGCCTCCATATGCATGCACATGCAAGATAAAAGAGAAGTAGAAAAAAAACTTGTTTGGACCATATAATCAGAAAACTATACAGAGGAAACTCAACCTGCATTCTATATATCTTCTCTTCAATGGTTCCACATGTCATTAATCGGTAAACTAGAACATCCTTCTTTTGCCCAATTCGGTATGCACGGTCAACACTTTGGTTGTCAGTGCTACAAAGACAGACAATAAATCATTAACTCTTGTTCCCAAAAAGCAACACAAGCACCTGAGAACTTCAAAATTACAGAATCAATGAACAAAGTATAAACCAAAAAGGAAAAAAAATACTACAAATATAATATTTGCACGTATGTTCAGCTCAAGGGGCCAAGTAAACCAGCAAACCACTAATGGCGTATGCTGGAGAAACCAACATAAAATTGCCAGGCAATTGCAATTTCTGTCATTATGCAGCATCCTTGAAAGTAGTAATCAGTGGACAAGGAGATTCAGGGCATTTTACCAAAAAGCACATAATAAGACATGGAAAGTTTTTTTAGATTGTCTTCCAACACAGTCCTTCCTTCGGCAACGGCATATTGCGGTCTCCCCAAGCTGTGATCTTTGTTGGAATGCGGTCGAGGACTCAAATCATCTTTTCTTTTCTTGTCTTTTCTCTTCCTCTATATGGAAAGGCATCCTCACAAAATGCTGGCCAAGAAACCGTAGGATTCTTCCTTTTGACAGAGAAAGGGTTTGGGTTGATATGACTTTTGGTGGCCACTCCCTTTGTGACACGGTCGGAAAACTGGCTTTTTGTGCTGTCATCAATCATATTTGGATGGAACGCAGCCTCAGGAAATGGACAACCAAATCCCGCTCTCTTCAGCAGATTTGGGATTCAATTTTCTTTGAGATTAAAGCTAAACTTAGCTCGTCTCCCCCCTCCACTTGTATTGATACCCCAAGGAACAGGCTCATTGTTGTATCCTAGGGCTTACTTCTATCTCTCTTCGGGCTTCTGACTCCTCTCTCTGAGTCTTTGCCTTTTTTGTATTTTCCTCTTTTCTTCTCCCCTCCCTCCTAATTGAGGGCTGCTGTATTTCTCTTTCTCCTTGGTAATGAATTTTTTATTCACCCAAAAACAAAGACTAAAGAGACAAGGATTGGTGCCAATTGCCAAAAAAATAAATCTAGTAAAGGCCAATATGGCTTCAGATCGACGATGAATTCCTCACCTTAGCCCACCTCCCATTGTGCCTTTAGTGTTGCCCCCTCATATACTATTCCTCTCTTAGAAACAGGACTAGGTATTTCACGTTTTAGGGCTCTACGCTTTGAAAATTCTCCAAACATACATTGAACAGCTTGAATTATTGTTAAATATATAGGCCAGAATACCGTAGGGTTATTCTGGACCTTTCCTTCTTATGTTTTTTTCTCTCTTTTCCCTGGTTTATATTATGTCGGCTATGTAAGGGCATCTATGTCCATGTATTTTCTGTCATATTAATATAAAAAACAAAGGGCTTAGGGAATCATATCGATTCACTTAAGCATTAATCTCAAAGCTGTTTTGTTAACAATTATATTTAAGGCTCCATCTACTGATCTACCAATCTACAATTATTAATGTGTTGGATATGTTTAAATGATATTCCCTTCAAAGCATGATAATTTGAAAAAGGATTGCCTAGCAAACTGGGAAACTGTGACCGCATCACATGTTTGTAGAAAACTAAGGAATAAGGATTGACTTCACCTGATCTCCAGTGGGATATGGTCATCTAATTCTGAAGTCTTTAGGTTGATCTTCAACTCAAACCAGAAAACTAGTTTGCAATGTGCATCTTAGTCAGCAATTATTGTTTATCACATGCTTTTAAAAACCATAGCAAATACGGAACTGGAAAAAGGTTGCGTTCTAGTTTTTTGGTTTAACCATCCAAATTTCCTATTAACATGAAATTAAACCTGGAAAAGTGCCCTTTGGCCCCAAACCCTTCAAATATTTTGACATGTGGTCTTCTCATCCAACCTTTCTCCCGGTTGTCCTTGAAGCTTGGCAAAAGCCTGTCCATGCCTTCTCTACCCCTCTTATAGCCTTCTCCAAGAGGCTCAAGAATGTCAAGGCTGCCCTAAAGGACTGGAACCTAAACATCTTTGGCAACATTACTGTTCAAGTTAAAGAGTGTAAGGACAGACTTGCTTCCATTCAATCTAGGCTGCAGTCTGATTTGCTCAATGAATCCCTTGCTGTTGAAGAAAAAGAGGTCTCTATCCAACTCTCCACCTTGCTAGCGAGGGAAGAAAGCTTTCTCAAGCAAAAATCTAGAATCAAGTGGCTGGATTTGGGTGACTCTAACTCAGCTTATTTCCACCGGTCTGTCAAAGCCAGAGTTAATGCTAACTCTATTATCCAGCTCTTTAGACAGGATGGCTCTCTTGTTAACACTGTCAAGGGTATTAAGGATCTAGCAGTGCAGCACTTCAAAGATATTTTCTCTGGGCCTCAACAGGATCAGATCCCTATACCTAACCATTTGCTCAACAAGTTCATTGCTCCAGAATTTTTGGAATCCTTAAGTGCTATCCCCAAAGAAGAAGAAATTGTGAAAGCTATCCACTCCCTCAAGGTTAATGGAGCTCCTGGCCAGGATGGCTTTAGTATGGGGTTCTTTCTAGCTGCTTGGGACATCATCAAAGCCGACCTTATTGCTGCCATTGAGAGCTTCTTCCTGAATCCCAACCAAGTTAATGGGATCAATCACACCTTCCTCTGTCTCATACCCAAAAAGGAAGGTGCTATTGCCATGAATGACTTTAGGCCCATTGCCCTTTGCAATCTTCTCTACAAATTTATTGCAAAAATTCTTGCTAGAAGACTCAAGAGTGTGGTGGACCTATTGGTGAGTGCCAACCAAACAGCCTTCATCCCTGGTAGGAACATCTCTGATAACATCCTTCTGTGTAATGATATTGTCAGAGGCTTTGATAGAAAGAATCACTCTCCGTCGTTGCTCCTGAAGATTGACATCCACAAAGCTTTTGATTCTCTTAGATGGGATTACATTGCTCAAGTGATGACTCAAATGGGGTTTCCTTTGCCCTTTGTTCACTGGATCAGCTCTTGCATCTCTTCCCCAAAGTTCTCAGTTTTGGTCAATGGCAGTCCGGCAGGGTACTTTGGAGCTTCTGTGGGGATTCGACAAGGCTGCCCTCTCTCCCCTTACTTGTTTACTATTGCCATGGAAATCCTTTCCAGGCAAATTCAGACTTGCACTGACCAGCAGCTCATCATTCCTTTGCCAAAGTGTAAAGGCCTAAAGCTCACTCACTTGGCATTTGCTGATGACTTGATGATTTTCTCTAAGGCATCGATTGCCTCCTTAGAGTCTATCTTGCTTTGCCTCCATCAATTCAAAGAGTTATCAGGGCTTCGCATCAACCCCTCCAAGACTCTCATCTTCTTTGTTGGAGTTTCTGAAATTGACAAAGCTGGCTTCCTTGCAATCTCTGGGTTCCTTAAGGGTCAGCTGCCTGTCAAATACTTGGGAATTCCTTTGATCCCTGCTAGGCTCTCTGCTCACCATTGTACTCCTTTGTTGGATATGATCCAGAAGAGACTTCAGCTCTGGAAAAGCAAGCTTCTTTCTTATGCTGGCAGGTTGGTCCTCATCAGATCTGTTTTGGAAGCCTCTTATATCTACTGGTCGGGTGTCTATGGTCTCCCCCAGTCTACTATCAAGGCTATGGAAGCTCTTATGGCTTCTTTCCTTTGGAAGGGCTCTGACGCCACAAGGTTCCTTCATCCCTTGAGCTGGGCTGCTGTGTGCCTTCCCAAGAAGGAAGGGGGGTTGGGTATTCGGCGTATTAAAGAAGTGAACTCAGCTGGCATCATCAAGCTTCTATGGAAGATAGCCTAAAAAAAAAGAGCATTTGGGTGGATTGGATCTACTTGGAGCCCCTCCGCCACAATTCCATTTGGACTGCTCCCGCTCTTCCTAATGCTTCTTGGGTTTGGAGGAAAATCCTTGCCAGTCGGCCCTTGGTCCTTCAAGTCATTCGCTTCAGCATTGGTGATGGTCAATCTACTTACCTCTGGCTTGACAATTGGCATCCTATGGGAATTCTTCTTCACCGGGTTACTCCAAGATCCATTTACTCCTCAGGCCTTCATAGATTTTCTTTGGTGGCCGATATTCTACATCACAATGGTTGGGCTCCTCCAACATCTGGCCCCATCCTCACCCCTTTCTGGAATGAGCTTCACTCGGTTACTCGAAGGGCTGTTTCAAGAGGAGATTATGTTACTTGGTCCTCTAACAGCTCTTGCTCCTTCTCTTCAAAGGCTGCCTGGGATCTTATTCGTCTGAAAGGCCCTTTGGTTTCTTGGCATAGACTTCTTTGGTTCAAGCATCACATTCCTAGGCACTGCTTCATAGCCTGGAGAGCCTTCAACAACTGTCTCCCTACTCAAGCTTTTCTTTGCAGCCGCCAGATCTTAGTCTCTCGTGCCTGCTGCCTCTGCTGGAACAATGATGAAGACCTGAACCACCTCTTCTTTGAATGCCCAACTGCTACTGCAATTTGGAAGGGAGTCCTTCTCAAATGTTGGCCTACCCGAAGACACATCCTTCCCTTCTCCAGAGAATGGATTTGGATTGATATGACTTTTGCTGGATCCACCACTTGTGACGCGGTCAGGAAGTTGGCCTTTTGTGCTACCCTCAACCATATCTGGATGGAGCGAAATTTGAGAAAATGGACTTCCAACTCTCGGACTTACCAGAAGATTTGGGACTCCATCTCCTTTGAAATTAAAGCAAAGTTATCTCTTCTTCCCCCCTCTTCTTGTATAGACTCCCCTAGGAACAGGACCATTGTTCAGTCCTGGGGTCGCTCCAATATTTCCTTGGTTGCTTCGGCAAATGCTTAGGCTGGCTGGTGTGGCCCTCCAGTTGTGGGGCCCTTTGTATTTCTCCTTTCTTCTCTCTTTTGGTAATGAAATTTTTATTCACCCCAAAAAAAAAAAAACCTGGAAAAGTGCAATTTATCAAGGCAATGCATAGTTTTGACCTACGCAACCATGCCACCACACAAAGGTGTCTGTCTAGGTAATATGTATCACCCTAGGCAAGCTATTAGTAGGAAGTTCCCTAATTAACCCACAACCGCATGCCAATTGAGCTAAGACAACATATATTTGTCAGTATACAATCGGCAACATGCATGTGCTCACTCATGTGTCGTTCATGCAAGCACAGATCCATGTCAAGATAAATAAGACCCTAGCTGTCACTATGAAACCCACACGAACCCTTTCCGCGTTAGGTTGCCTATCATCGATAGCTTTGCTTGCAAGTTCATGCTTTACATCCTAACTCAAGTCCTCGACTAATTGTACCTTTTTAATTGGTGGTTAGGATATTATAATGTAAACTAAAATAAAATAGGAGAGCAATTCTAAAAACCATAGTCTGAGATCTAGCCAAGATTCTCGGTTTTTTCAAAAGCCGAGTCGAGATAGCAAGGGAAACAGAAAAGTACCATATCTCGACGAGATCTCGGGTCGAGTTTCGGGTCTCAGTTGCTGGATATGGGTCACTTCACTCACTTTACCCATTTAACTTAAAATGTTAGGCATATACATGCTGTAAACAGCAAGGTTCGACAGAACCTTGCTTTCTATTATTTGGCTCTCTTCTCTCTAACTCTCTTCTTCTCTCAATCTTCTCTTCCCTTCTTCATTTTTTGGTTGGATTGAAACATTTGGAAGCTGAATTTGGTGGCAAAGTGAAGATTGCAGCTCAATTTTGGAGGATTGCTCAAGTTTGTGAAGGTTTTTTATGGTTTGTAATGCTTATTAACTTGTTTTCCTATTAATTAAATGTTTTGTTTGAGTTCTATGTACCTAAATTATGTCATTAATGTCTATACTATGCTATTTTAATACGTCGCTGCCTACCAACTAAGGGTCCGATGTAAAAGTCATATTTGGACTTTGTTTTTGCAAAATCTAATAATGCCATTTTGTTTAAATGGCCTAAAATAAGCTGTCTACTGATTGTCAGACCCAACAGAGGTCTAAAACCCACCGAGATGGGCTTCCGAGTCAGGGAAAAAAAAAAAAAAAAAAAAGTGCACAAACTCGCCGAGATCTCGGCGAGATCTCAGCCCAACTCGGTTTTTTCAAAGGCCGAGATGGCCCTGAGACCCGAGATTTCGGACTATGCTAAAAACTATAATTGGACAAAAGGAAGAAACTGCTTCTTTATATAACAGTACAGATTGATATTTTTACATTAAAATATCATACAAGTGATGTGCTTAAGTTACATAGCATATGGGGAAAAGTTGAAATCACCCTTTGTACGCTGGCTCAATTGAAGTAGGCAATTGGATAACCATGTCTGGGTTGAGACTTGCAATACAATTTCATGTTCAGAAATTACAGAGGGAACCCAAGTTGGCCCCTGATATTGTTTGGCTGAAAGTATACCACCAGCTTCCACATTAAACATCTTGTTAGGTAGATGACTCCAACAACAAATTATGGATGGTTTAGCTAATGAAGATCACTTGATTATCCTTATGAGCCAACAACTGCATTCTGTCAAGTGTTCTAGGGAGTGGTCATTGTTAATATTTTTCTGACTTGGTTTGTTTGACTGTTACCAGTCTAAGCTGTTGCATTCTACTTTCTGCACTTACTTCTCAGAACAAGTTCATCCGTAAAATATAGAAAGAGAAAGAAACAAACAAAAGCAGATAGAAAAGATAAAAGAAACATATTCTTTAGGAAGATCCAAACATAATTAAAAAGCTAAAGATTTTAAATCTTGATTTCAGCATGAGTTTTGGTCAAACATGAATATACACAAGACCCTGCAAAACCCTATTCACCCAGAGTTGTATGGCTTGCATATTTACTTTCAAGGTATGATGGCATCTTAAGGACTTCAAGAAAATTTAGCAGACACAAATTTATATGTTTCAACTATAAAATGGATTTTAACCAAGCTAAAATAGACATATTACAAAAAAGGGTTATAGGAATAGTGATTAGATAAGGAATAGATAATAAATGGCACATGCTAAATCTAAATTCATGCCAGGAACAACATTGAAATTTGTTACTTAGTCCTGAGTACATAAAAATGTTGTTTGTGCTTCAATTTTTTCTGTTCAAGGGAAAAATTATTTGCAGTTCTTGGTTTGATTTTTTAACATTTTAGTTGTCTATGGTTGCTCTTAGTCTATAAGATGACAAAAGGGAACAAAAATACCTTGGTCGTTTCAAGTAAAATTTACCAAATGGACAGGAAAAAGACCCTGTGAAACAACAGAAGACTCTAATCACTCAGGTTACCAGAGCAACCTATTAGGGGAAGATATTACCTTGGATTCCATGCTGGATCAACTACAATTACACGATCTGCTTTTGTAAGAGTAAGACCAAGGCCACCAACTTGAGATGTCAAGAGAAAAATTGGAGCCCCTTTACCTTCTTGGAAATCCTGGGTATGAATGGTCAAATTAGAGAACAAAACCTCAACTCAGCTAAGAGTAAAACTAACTAACTGGATTCGCCTACATGAATCCAATTCCACCATTCTCATCCATCTAAAGCCAAAAGGAAAAGTTGATATAACAAAACATATGAACGAAAAATAGTTGGTATTAAGTTAAGCAAATGATAACTAACATTCACAATCTTCTCTCTGTCAGTAGCTTTTGTGGTCCCATCAATGCGTAAGAAATCATAACCCTTTGATATTATTGATTCCTGATCAGAAAAGAAGACCTCAAAGAAATCAATTTCATGCCAAAGCATAATGTATGACAGCTATAAAGTCTTACACTATCTAAAATGCACAAGAATGGTTAAAATGCTACAATATAACTTGAAAAGTTAGCAGAGAATTCTTTCCATAATGTTGCTTCACTAAAACCACTGCACTACCATTGTTAAAATATATTCAAAATTAAAAACCTTCAGAACCTGGATTGATCTAAGAGAGTGTGTAAGCGTGTCTTGGTAGATGTCTCAAAGGGCTCTCCTCAAATCTCACTTTAAGGGCCAGTCATCAAGCTCAATAGCTAGTGGGAAAAAGAAGGGTTGAGAGAGAAAAAAATGCATTTTCAAACATCTTCAATGTACCGGAATCAAGTGAAAAATCTGTTTAAATAATAGCTTCATGATGCATTAATATCTTACACACTAAGAGATTGCAAACACTATTTGTTAAAGAAAGATAGTTATGAGTGTTCGAAGACTGAACTTCTCTTGTACCATTCAAAAACAAAAACAAAAATCAAACAGATGTTGAGAATTAACCTGAATTAAATTTAGCATCTTGCGGGTTTGAGAAAAGATCAGTACACAATGCCCCTCAGCAATCAGGTTATCCTAAACAAATCACCACAACTATCAAAGTGAAATGATCAACCCAATAATACGGAGGATCAACTTAATAAATTCTTGCAGCCCTAACCAGTAAGGATTCTATAAAAGATATCTTGCATGAGACATTGTTGTTCATCTTTCTAGAATCTGCACCATCAGTGACATTCGTTAAATGCAATGCAATTCTTTCTACAACCCCGAGCTCTTCCTGGTTTAGCATTGAGTCCATCCCTTCCAGAATATCTTCAGCAGCTCTTTTTGTCAACATAAATGGATGATCACAGATTTTTTTCAAGATCTGTTTCAGAATAATCACAAATATGGTTCAATATGGGCATGTTCAGGAAGAAACCATGTAGATTATAAGATATTTGGTATAACATCTTCGACTTTCTAAGTACAGAAAATTAATAAAAGAGAACATAAGGGAAGAGCACCAATCTGTACAAACAAAGATACAATTCAATCAACATGCTAGTTTATAAACAAACTACACTGACTGGGAAGGCATTTCCACTTCTTCAGAAGCATGAACAATAAAATCCTTTAAATCGATTACTGACACAACAGAGAAAAGGACAGTAGCAATCAAAGTAAACAACCTGAGAAAAAATGTTAGAAAGTGCTGCTTCAAGCATGGTTCAAAATTTAACTTTCGCAAAGCCTTGAAAAGAAATAGGGGTCAACTATACAGGTATACCATATTTCGACTGAAATTTCGGTATTAACCAAAATTTTGGTAATTTCGGTAATTTCGACTCATTTCGGAAAAAATTTGAGAATTCCCCACTTTCGCCTGAAAACTCCAGAACTACTAAAAACCTCAATTTTTTGGCGAATCCCTGCATTTTGATACTAAATCAAGACTTGGTGGTCAACTGTGGAGCATCCATTTCAACATTTGGGTAGGTTTGAAGCATCATTTGGCAAAATTTCTCAATTTTTCCACCTATAGGGCTGTTGTGATCATGGAACTAAATCTCGATCGAAATTAACCGAAATCTCTGAGTTGTCTCAATTTCAGGACTGGCCCTGGGTTTCAACCTAGGGAGGCCCAAGGTCGAAACCTTGAAACAAGATCTAGCATGTCTCGGTTTCAGGCCTGACCGAAACCATGTCTGAAACCGATCTCGATCCTTGGTTGTGATGGACTTTGATTCTTTTAAAAGTCCTTCTATGTTTAAAGATGCCTAATTAGGGTTTCCCTAAAGTTTGAACCAAAATATAGACATTTGACCCCTGAAATGTACCAAATTTCAGTCAAATTTCGACCAAAATTTGAAATATTTCGAAATCTAAATCTCGAACCATGGCTTCAAGTAGAGAAAGCTTTACAGAGCAATATGGAATTCACATGCAAGTAGTTATTCCTCATTATCGATTTACAACACTTTTCAAGCCATCTAATGAACTCAAAGGTTAAAAAACTCATTCCAAGAGGATAGTTCCATGATTTCAAGGTCGTAGCTGATTACAAGTTTAATGGTTCTTCCTAGCCATGATATCAGTTCTACAAATAAGTTAGAATTCCTATTTCTTACTCAATGAGTTACAACTACCATGGTGACCACACCTTCCGAGAAACATTAAAATGCTAGGAATTTACAAAAAAACCATTTCTCATATAATTATTCTTAATTTATTTTATGATTTTTAAAAACGAGTGCAAAAAAGAAAAAAAAAACAACAACAACAATTCTAAAACTATTCAGCTTGAGGCTGAATCATCACTACAACATTACATCCACCACAAATACAGTACTACGAAGAAGCAACCGGTTACACAAACAATGTGCCAAACAGGTAGATTTTAGATCAAGCAAAACATGAAAAACATCCGCAACAATAATGGACAGCAAAAGGATGACACGATAACTAGCATATGTGAAGATGTAAAGCCAAAAAACAATGGCACCAACAATAAAAATTCAAAACAGGAAAATCAAATAGATGACAAAAGAGGAAGCAAGAATCCAATAAAATAAGTACCGTCAATGCAGCCAATGGTGATCCATCAAATGCTGAAAGAACCAGTTCACTGTTCAAAAAGGCTTCGTACAATTGTCGCTAGAAACCCAAGAAGATAGATCATATTAACCAATTGCCAACAAATCCAAAGTGTATAAGTTAAACAAAAGCAAAACAGACCATACCTGGCACTGTGTCAATCTCAGCCAGACAATTAGCTCATTCTTTTTAGAAAGCTTAGCACTTTTTTCTGTGTTATTTGCAAGAAACACCTCACTCTTCAAGCGTCGCAAAAAAAATGGTTCAATGCGTTGTCTCAGCTCCTGGGAAAGCAAAAAACAAATACTTTTTAGAAAGTTTTAGCTCCTGGCAAGACTAGAGAGTATCTCCTATGGAGACATAGAAAATGGTCTAGATTAGCCTCAAATTTCAAAGTCAGATTCAACCATATACCCTCCTATGTATTGACATGTTTCCTTGTTATTTCGGTCGCTCATTTTTTTATTAGCTATTCAAAACCTTATTTTTCCATTTGGCTAACTTTGTTTTGGCTTAAACTTGACATGTGAGCAGGGACTTTCACGACCACCTATCCACAAAATTTCAACTTATCCAATCTGCACATGGCATACATTTGCACCAGTTTAGAGAAACTCTCTAGACCTGCTGGACTAGGGGGAAAAAACTTTATCCTAAATGAAATTTTCATGGTATGCAAATACTCCAGCCAAACAGGGAGGAAAGAAAGTCAATATCAACCAAAGGAACAAAATTTGAATGGTGAACCTCAATAAGACCTTGGTATCATGATTACAGCACCATCATTAAAAATATATGTGAACAAAACTCTCCAACTTCAGTAATGAGCTCATTCATGTTAAGAAGTCTAGTACTTGTGTTGTTTCAATCTCAGTGGATGCTTCAATTTTTTAAGCAACTGGTAGAAATTTAACACCTGTGCAACTGCAGAACTGATGCGCTTTTCCCTGTCAAAGGCATTCTTATCATTTCCACGAAGAATGGGAGCCTCGTATCTGTACTTAAACCTGAAAAAATCTCAACACTCAGTGTAACGATAAAAATTAACTTGAAAACAGACTGTTGTAGCATGAGAATGGTAATTACTCTATCTTGTCCCCCAAAAGTTCTGGACAACAGAAGCTGAACAATGCCCACAATTCCTATTTTAAGGCAATGACAAGAGTAAATTTACATTACGAAGTATATAGAAAGAAATTGCAGAGCTTTAGTAAGAAAAAACAATTGAATGATGTTACCTTCAGATTGTTTTGAAGTGGTGTCCCACTGATAATGATCCGGTGGGCACTAGGTATTTCAAGCAAACTTTTGGCCCTTTGTGTTCCCGGATTCTTTATCAAATGCCCCTATAGTATGAAATATGAAGAGAAGCATTAAACATGACAGAAGTACCAACGAAATGTCAACTTACTAATGAGAAAAGCAAAGACTTGCATAAACACAGTTAAAATTTGGAAACACTTTGTAGGATCTACCAAGTTGTTCTTATGTTATTCAGCTAATGATCCAAGCAAGTGAAAAACTCACTAACCAGATTACTCAAAGATAATTAGAAGTAAGACATATTAACCCAATACCAGGAAAAATACAATGTTGCAAAGTTTTACAAACAGATCCATGTAAAGCAATTCTTGAATTGCAATTTACTAAGAAAAAGCTTTCAAAAGTAGTACTAGCAGGTTAGTAGATTTAAATATTTTATCAATCACTAGCAAAATAAAAAATAGTACAGGAATGAGTCCATAAATCCAGAAATTCAATCCAGTGGCAGTCTTTCAACCCTTAAAATGGTTTTTTGAACCCCTTCTACCTCCAAAAAAGTCAATGAATTAAAATAGATAGTGAGCAATGTAACTTTTTCTCCTGAGTTTTGGCACGAGGAAAAAACAGTTTACAAACAGATTGTGTTCAGAGAGAGAGAGAGAGACCATGGCTGTATGATTAAGGAAGTCAAGATGTGTAAAGATTTTCTGTAGGATTGACACATGATGGCACCCATGTCAACCCACCAAGACAATGAGAAGTTGACATTAGGTGAAGAAAAAAATGGTATATAACCAACGACGAGTTCCCTACTTGTCTTAGGGTTGCATTGCCCCTCAAGGTTCTAATTTGTTCGGTAGTAATGTTGAGTTCTTGGGTTTCAAAAAACCAAAGCAAATAATCTCAAAGTTTCTAGAAACTTCAAAGGAAGGTTTATTAGGGTACAGTAAAGTGAGTATTGCAAAATCCTCTGGGGAAAATTGGTCTAAGGGATGCCACGAGGCATAGTTGCCTTGGTGTCCAGGCACCTTCTTGGATCCAAGGCAACAAAAACACGTTGTTTGATGCAAGAAAAGTAACCGCTTTGGAAGCCTAGGAGTGGCCTTATGCACAGCACACCTTGTATTATATTAGTTTTTTGATACTTCACGAGTTGACCTTGATTTATGTTAATTGATTTGCTTGTTAATGAATATGCTTATATTATATGCTATGCTTTATTTATTATAGGTTGGTTTTCTTGTATTAGGTCATTACTAGCATAATTATATCATATCACATTGATATGGCTTCTATGTTGGATATAAGCATAATTATATAAAATTACCATTGCTATATTAAAGCGTCTAAGGCACCTAGGCGCCCCTCAAATGCCTTACGTCACCTTGTCGTCCTGACAACTATGCCATGACGCCAGATTGTATTTCACACAGAACCAATAAAATGATAAGGCACCTAGGCGCCCCTCAACACCTTAGGTCACCTTGTCATCCTGTCAACTATGCCATGACGCCAGATTGTATTTCACACAGAACCAATAAAATGACTGTAGAAACATACCAGAAAGTAAGATACAATGAGACAACATAAATCAGCTATATATTAAAATTCTACCTCATCAAGTATAATGTAGTCCCAAGTCATGGTGTCCTCATCATCGGAGCAGCAATCCCCTCTTAAAGCTTTAAAATTGTTCCGTACAATATCATAAGTTGTAAGAAGAACACCCTTGTCCTATAAGATAGAACAAGAAAAAAAAAAGAAAGGTTAAAAAATCAAAAAGAGCGAGAAGTATCTAATCTGCCTCTGATACAAACTAAATCCATAGAAGAAGCATGTCCCAGACATCATAGACAGAGCATAAGTAGCAATAGTGTGATTTCCACAGTCAATTCTCCTACTTCCACAGGAAGTCATTGAGATACTAACAAAATATGATGTAAATTAACAACTGTACAATGATTACTCCTCCGATTTTGAAAGAGAAAACTGCAAAGAAGACGGTTATAAAACCTGGAGTATGTACTGAAGTTCATACTGGCGCGCTTTTACACTAGTTCCAAAATAGCTGCCAGCAATGATGAGAAACCATTAATGCCTGACTACACATGATAATTGAAATCCAGTAAACTTCAAAAACAAATGTGCCATTGAAGGAATAAAACAAGTTAGAGCCTCACTCTTTTGTTTTGTCGCCAAGGCCCACAAGTGATAGCTCCTTGATCCAGTGAGACAGAAGCGTTTTGGGGGCTACAACCAGTGCCCTCTTAATCAAGCATGAGTGAAAAAGTCCAGCTAGGAAGCTGCACATCTGAAAAAAATTCTGACTTAGAATACGGAAGAGGAAAATTTATTAATTCAACATAATATAAAATTCCAGCAAAATAGAAACAACTTAGAATTATCTTCATATGAGTAATAAAATTGGCCTTGGTGTTCTGATGACAATATCCTATTACAATAAAAAATATCATTAACAAAAAAACAGCATGCCAAAGAGGATATGCACTCGTTTATTGAAACACATTAAAAACAACCATAAGTCTTTAAAAGATCTTATAGAACTTTATGTCAATAAAAGAAAGTGGGTTTAACGGTTATGTTAAACCCATCCACGATTCTTCAAATGGGGGGATGGGGATGGGAGAGGGTTCTGGTCATTTAGACCCCAAGTTTGTCTCCATCTCACGGTTATGTGTGCGACTGTGCATGTGCACAGCTGTGAATAAAAACTTAACAAACTATATGGACTTGTATCAAGCTGTCTCAGTTTAATGCAATTTTTTCCTGTCTTCATTTTGTGAAGCACTCATATAGAAATTTAAAACTTGGAATTACTTTCAGCACGTATCTAATAGTATGTAGTTGCACTTAAAAGGCCAAACCAACTAAAAATTTTACAGTAAAATTGACCCCCGAGAAGAAAAGTATCCACATTTTACCTGCATTGTCTTCCCCAAACCCATGTCATCCCCTAAAATCCCTCCTGTACCACGACAGTGAAGAGACCACAACCATTTCAAGCCATCGCGCTGGTGTGTATATAACATACTTGCAATTTTTCCAGGTAACCTGTATATCAACTTTGCATCACTCGAAGCGAGAGTAAATTCATCCTCAGAAACAGAGTTACTACAATCACTTTCCGATACATCAACAGAGACATCATCACTAACTTCCTCCTCAACACCACGAGTTTGAGGCTTTACTCGTTTACCTGATTCGCCACTGCTTAGGACAACGCAGCCACCATCACTATCATACGCCGTAGATACAGTCTTTTTATCAACCCTACTGTTATCATTTTCCAATCCTCCCTCAACCGTATCCCTTACGCTAACATAGAAATTGTCGCCCTCGGAATCATTCTCTGATTCACTCTCCTCATCCACAACGACCCCATGTTTCTCTACAGCCGTTCCAACATTATCACCAACACTAGACTCCTTAGCAGAGCCCGACGAGATATCGGACTTGCCAGATTTGAATGAGAAAGAGGAAGAAGAAGCACTCTCATACTCTGGCACATCGGCAATCTCCTCATTGTGCTTCGGCACTTCATTTACACACAAAAGAGGTGTGTTCTCACCGGCTTTAGGGATTCGTTTCTTCTCAATCGACAAGTAATTGAGTCTCGAGCTCAAATCGTTAAGAATGTCCATAATCTCGTTACCTACCTCGGCGACGCTTTTATTGGCTTTCGCAGGTGGAGAATCGAAATCGGTAGTGATTCCAGAGAAGCTAGGCTCGGAAGGCTTTCCGGCAACGGCGGTAGTGTCGGTGACGTTACTCTTTATAGATGAAGAATCGAAGTCGGTGATTACAGAAAAGGTAGGATCGGAAGGCTTTCCGGCAGTGGCTACGGTCTGAGCACCGGCGTGAGTCTTTACAGGAGGAGAATCGAAATCGGTGATTTGCGCGAAGTTAGGTTTGAAAGGCTCGTCGGCACCGGCGTCGTCGCAGGAGGAGAGCTTGCAGAGGCGGCGTCGACCTTCGATTCTGACCTTCGGGGGTTTATCCGGTTTGGCTGATTGATTCTGAGAAGACAAGTCTTTGAGAAGACGAGCGTGTCTCTGGTTGAGACTCATGGGTTCTTCCTTCTCTGCCATGGGAGGGGAGCGAGTCACTCCTTTGGTCCGTGCCGTCTGGCTCGATCGATACAGATTACAGATGAAGATATGAAGAGTTAAGGTTTCTTCGTTCTTAAGATAAGAAAATATCCCGCTTTAAGTGTGAGGTTTGAAATTCGAAAGAGAGCACCATTGAGTACCTACAAGGCTACAACAAATTCGCTGCGATGTTCGCTTGACCGCTGGTGAAAGAAAGAAATCATTTTCTGCCCCGATCAACAGAGGGCAGAATAAAGCATTTCAGGGTCGTTTCTGTAAATTCGCAGGTGTAGGAATTCTTTCTCCCTTGCTTGGAATAAAGAATCGGGATCGGCCGACCACGACCGATCCAGATCGGGGTTAGGTGGATGTGGATCAGACCAAGTGAAATGACCGGCCGATCCAACCGATTCCCTTTAAGGCCATATGGTAGCCACCGGCCAATATGCAATTGTACGATGAACACATATCAGCACCTTTTGATTACCCCAAAAAAAAAAAAAAAAAAAAAAAAGGGAGAAACAGAGCTGGATGAGGAGGAGGGAGAGGGGAATGGGAGGGTATTGCAGGCTTGCAGCCGGAGAGGGAGATGGTTAGGGGGCCTTGTTGATGATCTCCCAATGCCAGAAATTGTTGACATGATGAAGATGAGCATGCATGCATAATAGGATCGAAGGGAGGAAAGTGATCATCATCATCAATAGCGGATTCAGATCCTCTACTGTCGAGCTGTCTTGTCCTGCCATGCTACGCAACACACAACAAGGCGAGAAATGACCGCCTTGCCTTGATTCTTGTTGTGCTACCTAGTTTTGACATTTTAAATACAATCCATGCATTAGTTTCATATTGAGAACATTAAAAATAATACTTGTGATTTTGATCCAAGTTTGATACTGTATATTATTCTTGGATATGGTATCGAATAAGGTTTAACCGGAACAAAATACCTTCAGTATAAATTAGATTTAAGCAATCTTGGGTTTGTTAGAAAGCTTTGTTTGGACAGCTTTCCAACAAGTCCAATATTGCTTAAATCTGGTTTATATTGAAGGAATTATGTATCGGTCAAACTTAATTTGATATACGAAAATGCTGTCAAATCGCTCTGAATGAAAATATTTTTTTGAACATCAAAACAAATGAATATTTTACCACACTTTTGGGTTTTAGCAATATTTTATCATATTAAGATTTATGGAATTTTTAGATTTGAGAAAAACCCCAGCATTAGAAAGTTGAAAATTGCTTCTATCATAAAAAATCCAATTTTTGTTATTGAATTGAGGGGTTGGTTTTTTTATTTTTGAAATTTGATTTTTTAACTATTTTTATTTGATTCAAATAGGAGGGTATTCGCTTATTTATGAATAATATCTTAAGTAAATCATTTACTTAAATGATAATAGGCAAAGTGTCTAGTCTGATTACTAGCATACTTGAGAATCTATATTGGTTTCGAACCAGGTTTCCCCAAGTTTCGATGGGCATAAGTGTCAAAAATTACAAAATTGCGAACCTCTCAATCGAAACTGATCGAAACCATCGAATTTCGGTCAAAACCCTAGATTTTTTAAAATCACCCATTTAACTCGTCTCGAAAACCTGCGAAACCGAGTTAACTCGGTGATTTCGACAAGTTTCGAACAAGTTCTTTCCATGGTTCGAAGTCCCTTCACTCTACTCACATTTAGTTGAATGAAAATTGAAAAAATGAGAGGACGGTGATATTGTTGGGGCGGAGGCGTTGGCTTCGGCGAAGAAAAGGAGGTGAGTTAAATTAAAAAAATAAAATATAGCAAAATTGAATAAAGAAAGATAGAAAAAATAAATAAATAAATGAAAGTCGTTTTCTGTTCGGGAGTGTGGCCTAGCCAGCATTCCCATGTGTCTATCCCTCTTCTCCTTAAAATAAGGGGGTAGAACTATCTTTTCATATGGGAAAGAGAGATATAGACTCATGGGAGTGTTAGCATAGGCCACACTCCTGGATAAAGTTATTTTTCCCATAAATAAATAAAAGAGAGAAGACGAGTAGAAGAAATTGAATAAAAAAGATGAAGAGAGAAAAATGAAGTTGATGAGCACAGATCATATCCTTATACAAGTACCGTCCAAGACCCTCCAAACCCACTCACATCGAATCCACTGAATATCAAAACCACCATCCTTATCAAGTCCAAAATAAGGGAAGCCCCCGCCAGTTCTTTATTTGTTCAATCAATTTGTTAATGGAGTACTAGTACTGTCGGATTTACTCTATCCTATGGTCCCACAAGTATGAGCAATGATTCCTTAATTTAAGCTGAAAGCAATTCCTTTTCGAAAAAAACACAACAAAAAATACAAAGAAAAACAAACTGTATATTAGGTGGTATTTTGGCATTGACTAAGTAGTCATCTAAACCACCAAAAAATTAAATGAATGAGAAACACTTCTCATATTGGTTACACCAAATTTTTTGTTTTTTGTTTTTTTTTGGGTTGTTAAAGAAATGCATCATATCTTATTGCTTGGTAATGTTTTAATTTCACCAAAAACGGATTTACCTATTGTCATTACCAGAATATATATGAATAAATTATTAAAGGGAAAAATAATTATGTGAGAGACACTGATCAGTGGGTGAAATGACTTTCCCACCCTCATGATTCTGTCGCACGCACTCTCATTGGCTCATGGCTCATACGTGTGCAGAAGCCACACTCCCTCACCCAAAGAGATTAGTTGATGACCTACCACATCATCCTTTTTCATTGACTAACATGTCTCTGTTTCCAAGTCAAGTCTATGCTAAAAATGCCATGAAATTTCCAAAAGGAAGGTCCTGAGCAGAGAAGAAACCAAACGAAAGTACAGTAGTGGTGTCTAGTTCCGGTTAATTATTTCCTACAGAACAGCAGCTCAAAGCCGGCCATGTTCATCTCCTCATCTCCAGTTACCCCTCCCATAGCTTCTCCTCCATCATCTTCAAAAAATTTCATGTACCAGACTTACCAAGCCCCTGCTTTAATCTTCATTTTTGTTACTCTTTTGCCCATACTGTACTGCTTATTATGGTGCACACTCCATGTAGCAATCTTAGACTTCCGAAGGCGAAGACAATTTTCTGTCTCAACTAGTACTTCAGCTACACCAACCATTCTTCCACTTCGAGTTTTTGAGCAGCAGCCAAGACAACAGCATCAGCAAGTCATGGCAAATCAAGAGTGCCCAATTTGCTTGGAGGAAACCGAGGTCGAGGTCGAGGTCAAGATCGAGGCAGAGGCAGAAGCTGAAGCAGAAATGGAGGCAATATCATGGCAATTAGTGCCAGAGTGCAACCATAGATTTCATGAGTTCTGCCTGAACCGCTGGTTAAAATTGTCACGAACCTGTCCGCTTTGCCGGGTCACTACTCAACTTGAATCTTGTGCTGCTATGGTTTGAAGTATTCCTTCATGATTCATACAATTTGACTCTCTCTCTCTCTCTCTCCTCCCCTCCCATTGTCTTTAATTAATTTTTGTGGACGAGGCAGCTGGAATGGGCTAGCGTGGTATGCGCTTAGGCCTCATGAGGTCTTAGCTTCGAGCCTTAGTTCCACACGTAGTATTCTCTTTCATCCCCCAATGGTTAATTACCCCATCCTATCTCACACCATCCATGGGGTGTGGGGCCACATCCCAAGTACAGTGTGAGATAGGATAGGGGTGCTTATCCTTAGTAGGGGGGATCCAGACTCATCTCCCGTTGTAACATTAATTTTTGTGGACGAGGCAGCTGGAATGGGATAGTGCGGCATGCGCTTAGGCCTCATGATGTCTTGGCTTCGAGCCTTAGTTTCACAAGTAATTTTCCCTCTCATCCCCCTTAATTAGGTTCCGCTCCCCAACCACCCCACCCTATCTCACACCGGCCATGGGGTGTGAGGTCACATCGACCACATCTCATGGACGGTGTGAGATAAAATGGGGTGCTTGTCTACAGTAGAGGGGATCGAGACTCATGGAAAAAATTTTGCTATTACACTTCAGCAGATCCATCCCCTTTTATAACATAAAAAGGAAAATGTAGACCTGATTTATTATGAGGGTTGGACCCGATCAATTGGGGCAGGGTGATTGGTCTTTATAGATGGGAGGGGAGCTAAAGTGGGGGGGATGATTTAGAGAAGGTGAACAATGATGGATTGGATTGCATAACTTGAAGCCAACATAGTCTCCTCTGTTTTCATTTCTTTCTTATTTTAACAATTTCAAGTCATGGTTGACTAGTTCCATGTGCCACTACCATTAAGTGCAAATTGTGATAAAATTATGGCTAGAGATTATTTGGGTCCTATCTAGCAAAATGTAAATTTTATAAAGTTGAAAAAAAAAAAATTAGATAAAAATATTTTCTAATCAATACTGCCAATATTTTAATAATTACTTCAACAACATATAAATAGTAGGGTTTTCTTTTCCCGTCGCTATGCTTAGTGAAGTATAAGCTTCACTATTTGCCATAGGACATTACATGTGTTAGTCCATGTGATAAAGGATCACGCAAATGTCACATTGGTACGATTTCAGTTTAAAATGATTATAATAAGTACATAAAATTATAAGAGATGTCATTTTTTTAATTTATATTCATCTCCGTTTGATGGGATTTTGGTAATTTTATCAAAACTTTGAATTAGAGTTTCAGTAACTTTGGATTAAAATTTGGCAATTGTGATATATGTGGGGTCATCTATCACATGGACCAACCCATGTACTGTCAAGCGGCAAATAGTGAAGCGGTATACTTCGGTAGGCATAGTGATGCCTAAAAGGAACCAAAATAGTAACAAATTTTTACTTCACTTTTCAAGTCAATTGCTTAGGTTCTAGTTGAAAAGTATGACGATTCAAAAACTATACTTATTTTCAACTACCATATAAAATTTAGGCGAGTAGGTTGGATACACCGTTGGTTTTTTGAGCTAAAGCTTGTGCCGAATAGAAAACGTAGGAAGGGGGAGGGTAAGGGGGTCAATTTTCACAAGGGGTGAGAGAGAGGTAGACTTAGACTACGCACAACGCCAACATGCCCAGCTTTAACCCCAAATTTAGTTAGTTTTTGTACAAATATAATTATGGGAATTTCATCAGGCTAATTCTATGTTGATCACTAACAAACAAACAAACCAAAAAGAAAATCAGGCTTCTATGTTGAAGATTATGAATATTTTATGAGAAAAAGAAGACTCTTGGTCGCACCCCTATGCCTAGACACATGGGTAGTGAAATGACCATCCCGCCCCCCATATTGGATGCTTGGGCATGCGATTCCATTGGTACCCGTGTTGACGCAAGGACTACACGACCAAGTAGCATTTTCTCTCCTATATTTTATTTTCATTGACCCCGCATTTTCCACCACTAAAAGCCCCATAATCTGCCTTATGAGAAGCCACCATGTGTTGGGAAGTATGAAGGTGAATCCAACTAGGCGAAATTGATAACACTCTTGATTCTTGATTTGTGTTCCACAAGAACAGATTAAGAGTACAATTTGGTAAAGGCATAGTTTTGGAATCTTTATCATCTGCAATCTATAAGCCCAGAAGCTTTCTACCTAAAAAATATATATATATAAGCCCAGAAGCCTGCCCCTAGTTTCTATGCTTTTTTGATCCGCCTTTATTGCTTCCAGAAGCCCAAAAGCCCACTCAAATATATGCCTTAATTAAAGTGTGGGAAAAGAGTTCGTACTAGGTAGATTTCATGCATCATTCATTCAATAGGAGTGTGGGGGCTTTATGGTTAATTTGAATGGATATTTACAATAATTAATGCAGGCCGTACATAAAAACTTCTGCCTTAAAGTGTTGAACAAAGTTGCTAAACTGTCAACCTCCCACAAGCTGGCCGGGATCCCATTCTCGTACGGGTGTGAGCCACCCATATGGCATCAACCATGTGAGACCCACTCATGGTGGATACCATCTGAGCGGCTCACACCCATTTTCAAACAAGAATGGGATCCCGCCTCACCTCTCAGAGGCGGGATCCAGTTCTCGTATGAGAACGGGATCCCAACTCGCCTCCCACTCATGTTTGTCAATATGATGTTCAGCTTCTTAGGTACGTAGCAACCAACCTTGTCCAGTTGTACGAGATCTGGAACCCCAATAACATGAGGACCATGGTTTTAGGGTTCCTAAGTTGATGGGCGGAACCGCTTGATTTCTACAGGTATTGGAAGTCCTCAGTCCATAGCAATGGCTCGATACGGATAAAGGATAAAAAAGTCAAAAAATCCATTTTGTAATAGAAATTAAGGGTAAATTTGTCCAATCTACATCAATACAAGGTGATCCGGATCGGTATCGATTAAGACCGATCCCATACCCAATTCCGATTCCAGTGCACTGCAACGCTGCGGTGTCATCGTGCAGCGCAGCAGCGACCATGTGTGCACAGCTCTCCTTTCTGGCTCTCCCTCTCCTCTCCTCGCCGGCGTGGCTCAGCTCCAGTTCCCTCCTTCCTGCCACGCATCCATCACTGCAAGAAGAAGAAGATCGAAGAAAAATAAAAAATAGTATTGGTGGGTCTCACCTTTTATATTAAATTGTTATTGATAAATAAAAGGATAAATATGTAATTCTACCCTCTCAAAGGTTGAATGATAAAAAAAATTATTCAAAACTCCTATCGTTAGCAACTAATAGAATTAATGGTTGGGTTTTAAGTGTGAAATAGTTTATAAGTAGAGGATGTCTCAGTACTTCTTAAAAACACAAGGGTAGGGGTTTTAACCATTCGTCAAGGGAGATCCATATAATTTACCAAACAACTATATTAACAATAGAACTTAACGTGATTCAGAACTTGTTTTTCTTTTTAATTCTACCCTGGAATTTCATTAAATCTCGACAACAAAATTTGAATAACTCAAAAAATGTTACTACAACTATTTATTAGTTTTTTTCTCATCAAAAGCAAAATTAATTACTAATTTAGTTTCTATATTCTTTCCCATCATGCACCATACTAATTTTCTGTATTCTTTCCAACTACGCAACATTAGATTATCAATGATTATCTAAGTGAAATCTTGTCCAACCGATTTGATTTTTGTATTCATTTTATCCAGATCCGATTCGGAACTGAGCAATTGTAATGAGAGGGGACTTAATCCCCTGCAAAATCTTCGGTCTACCCCACTAAATATAATAGGGCAAGGTTGGGCTATGAGTTTGGTACCACTATAATTTTTCTGGATTTTCATTTTCTCAAGTATAGTGCATTGTCCATTGCACCTTTAAAGTGCATCGAACAGTGGCCACTGCTTGAGAAGAAAAAAATTCAACAACAACAATTAATTAAAATGGAAACGACAACATTTTTTTTTTTTTTTTTAAACTTAAGAACAGCATAATATAACATAACTCCAATTCCCACTAGAACATAGAGTGTTGGAATCATCATTTATGAAGGAGATGACAGAATAGGGATGAGGCCACAATAGCAACTCTGAGGGTTTAAAAATAAGGCAGAATTAGAAGACTCATTTTAAGAAAATATGTATATAAAAGTAAAAGAACATTGCTTGGTTGCGTGGTCCTATGATCAAACATAATAGTGCACGAAATAATCATTCAACTTTAGTAAAATAAAAAAATTCCATCTAAACATATGCTATTGCGTGTGCTCTTATTGGCCCCGTGCTAGTGTAGGTGCTACATGACCAAGCATTGATCTCTTGCCATATATAAATTTCCTTGCATAACATAATTCCATTTCCCAGTAGAAGATAGAGTGTCGAAATCATCATTTTTCAAGGAGAGGGTAGAATAGGGATGAAGCCACGATAGCACTCACACTAAACGTTCGAAAATAATTAAGGTATAATTGGACGATTCTGGGACATATTTGAGCCTTTACCTTCCTTTGGGGTCAAGTCCTAAGCTCTGTTACGACCTAGTAAAATTTTACTCGGCTGAATAATGATGAGATTTTCTTCAACAATTTTATTTTGCCCGACTATAATGGAACTTAATTATCAAAGCTTTGACATTAATACATTTATTCTTAAATACATTTGACTTAATCCCTATCTAGGTTGCGTAGGCAGCTTAACAATGTGATATTCAATTCTCTTTCACCCAATCACAAAGTCATTTATTTATTTAGGAAGTAGTTTTCTGTTCGGGAGTATGGCCTACGCTAGCACTCCCATGAGTTTGTCTCTCTCCTCCTTAAAACAAGGGGACAGAGATGTCTTTTCATATGAGGAAGAGAGAGGCAGACTCATGGGAACAGACTCATGGGAATACTGGCGTAGGCTACACTCCTGGACAGAGTTCTTTTTCCCTATTTATCTATACCATCTCTCTCTCTCTCTCTTGTATTGGATTGAGACATGGCAACATTCTTCTTGTTCAAGGAAGAAGGGGAGATTGAGATCTTGGTATTAGTCCGGATTGGTCAATTTTATCCCTACTTTTCATTTAAAATTGAGATATTTTATAATTTTATCCTTGATCTGATACTAATACCTGATCTGTTCGATCCAATACCAATACCTCAATCCATGGTCCAAACAAGCAATTGATGAGTTGTTAATGCGATGGAACCACCGGTTCTTGGAATCTCAAAGTTTTGTGGGTTCTTCTCATCGTCATCCAACCAACATCTGAAATCCAAATCAAGTAGTAGAAGCGCCCTTCAAGAAAATGATGATACCCGATTCGATGGGTCTCAAAGAAATCAACGAAGAGGGTCGAGAATGGGAGGGGCCGTTGAACTGTCGGAGTGGCTGTGTTGTCAATATCAATCAACATATCCGAATTCGATGGTAGGGAGGGGAGAGGGAGAGGGAGAGGAGGGAGGAGGAGACAGAGAAGAAGGGGATTTAGGGTGGGGGAGGGAGAAATGGAAAAGTTACAGAAAAACCCTTACCTCAAGCAGTTGGTAAATAGTGTTGGATGGACAAATAAGTCCGGTTACAATACATTGTTATAATCGGATTGGTTACAAAAAGATTAACCCATTATGGTATATAAATTAAGTACAAGAATCGGAATCAAACTATGTAAGAACTAAATTCCAAAATTGAAACCAAATCAAATCAAACCAAATAGATTCAACTGGAGTATGGATTTTCATATCCGATTCAGTTCTCGGTTCAGTTCCAAATCACTCTTACGCTCAGGCAGGGTTAAGGTACTTATGTTTTTAAGTATTAATGAGCGTTGACAAATTTATTTTTTCTTTTTTCCTATCCATTTTTTTTGGGGGTAAAGATATATGGAAATCCATGATAATATGGTAAAGTAGTATGGTACTGCCGTAGTGGGTGGCTCTCCTTTCTTGATGGTTACTGAAAGATATTTGAGAAATGAGTGGCTGAAATTCACAAAAATGTCTTTCATTCCAATTTTTTTTTCGGTAAATTTGTCTTTCATTTTTATTTTGTTTGTAAATATTTCTCTGATTTCTTTCTATCTTTAAAAATCTTTACGTATTAATGCATTTTGAGCTTGTAACATTGAGTAAGAGAAGGGAGCCGAGTAGTCGAGGGTTTCTTATGTTATAGAATACAAATTTAGGCTGTGTTTAATATGCATTTTTGCATATCAATTCAATTTCTATATGAATCGACTTTATAGTTTAAAAAAGAAAACGACATTAATTTCTATGTGAATCGACTTTATAGTTTAAAAAAGAAAACGACTAAAACTTGCCAGCCTGTCATGATTCGAGTAATCAAATCTCGATTTTTCAATTATGATTGAATATCTTTTTTTATTTATTTATTTATTTTTTTTTTTTTAATTTACATATATGGATATCATGATAATATGGGTTAAGCGGGACGTTACCTGGGTGGCTCTCCTTTCTTGATGGTTACTGTGAAAGATATTTTGAGAAATTGAGTGATGGAAATTCACAATGACGTCTTTCATGTCTGTCCTTCAAGTTACTCATGGATTTCAACGGTTAGTTGGAGGGGTTTGCGTGAAATATATTACTCTCGTAAATCAAAGATCAGAAAGCATGAAATTTTTTTCAGTTCTGTTGATCCAAAATTCGGTTGTTTTTCATTCCTAAATTCTCATAATAGTTATATGTGGTCCACGAATTCACACGGTAGGGCTGCCATGCTATTGGGAATACAACGCAAATCAATTACAGTTGGTTGTACATTGATTGATCAGACTGTACTGCGGCGTGTTTGAAGAATACTAAAGAGGATAACGACTATTCAATTGTTGATTTTCACTTTGAAACCATTTCTTTTTTTTCGTTTTCTTGTTCTTACCTCTGATATGATGTGTGAGATGAGTGGGATGAGTGGGATATTATCTGGGTGGGCCTCCTTTCTTGATGTTTACTATAAGATGCTTTGAGAAATGAGTGATGGATATTCACAAAGACCTCTTTCAGTCCCTTTCAGGTCCTTGAATTTTTTTTTTCTTTTTAGATACTAATGGATTCTTCAGTACGGTTGGAGGGGTGTGGTGGGTGTTCATTCATAGCTAATCAATCTAACAATTTACAGCATAGTGGGTCAGGCTGAATTGCCTGGAAGAGATTATCCTGGTACATCAAAGATCAGAAAGCTTGAAAATGGTTCAGGTATTTTCAGTTTTGTTCATCTAAATTCTGTTGTTTTTTCATCCTTAAATTCTCATAATATCTATGTGGTCATGGTGGGTTCCACGAATTCAGATAGGTTTTACATAGGTCACACAATATTTATAGGGCTGCCATGGTGGGATTATTGATCAGACTTAACTGTTTGTTTGAAGAACGAAGGATAAGGAATGTTCAGTTGATTTCAGTTTGAAACCCTTTCTTCTTTTCCTTATTCTTCTTCTTATTCTTATCCATGGATGAACAGTCAGCTCTCCAACCCCTTCTTTCAAGCGAAGACGTCAAGCTTGGTTATCTCAAGAAGACACCTTTCTTGGTGCCTTTGGTTAAATGGTTACTCAAAGTTGTAATGTTGGTGCTCTTCGTTGCCTGGGTTGTCCTTATCTTTCTCTTCCCAGCTGAATTCATGCAGGGACTCTACGAGAAAGGGATTCAGGCCACCAGTGGAACCCTATTTGGAGTTTCAGGTTTGCTGTTACATTCTCTTCTTTATTCTATTTATGTTTGATTTCTGCTGACTATGTAGTGATGTAATGTTTAAATTGTTTTGCAAACTACAGGAAGTATATTTATGTTATTCAGTGGCCCAATTCTTCTTATTGCATTTCTGTCATTTGTGTATCTACTTGCTTCTGGAGAAGAGGAACTTGACGAATATGTCATTAGTCGGTATGGAATCCTGTCTTGTTGAATTCATCTCATAATTATTTACTATAACGTGGAAATTACATAATGACCTTTCTGTTTCACTTCATCTGCAGGAAGAAGACTAAATTTCCTAGGTTTCGCTTGTGGACATTTCCTGTCCTCGTGGATGGACCATTCGGGGTTGTTTCTGCTGCTGAATTCATTGGAATTATCCTGTTTGCAGCATATGTTCTCTGGGCTACTTCTGCTTACACTATACAGAACTTCAATCTGCTATCTAAGTTTGATTTACCTTCTAAAGAGAGAAGGTATACTTCAATAGATCTTTTCTTATGCTGGATTAATTAGGGTTTGTTTTGGTCTAAATTTCAATGAAAGACATTATCTTGATGATGATCTGAGATTGTCATTCGTTCCAGATTAAAGGATTGTTGTCCAAATTTGTACTTAGTATATAGACCATATCGTAGTTATCACCATGTTGATTTATCAAATGGTGCTTTCTGATTTGTCAAGCATTACCCAAAGGAAAGACTGGCTATCGTAGATATTAACAGTCCGCCGTCAAATACAAAAAAGTATATTAGCAGTTCTTCAATAGCTAGAGTATCTTTACATTGTCGGAATGTCCATAGGTTTGATGTTACATTCTAACTGCAAAGAAAAGCTTCTCTTTGTACATCTCTAGCATGCCTTCTATTCGTACCATTGATGGGCTATAGCTTTGTACATCACTAAAAGTCATTTATTTTATTAAAAAATATTTCATATTCCAAAGGAAATGTTTTTTGAGCGACTAGGAGCTTTCTAACAAAAAGAACTAAATAAGAACAAGGTGCAGTGCTTCATCTGACTTTTTTTTGTATGGTGTAATCACCATTATCTTGTTTTCTCTCCATCTTTTGGTGGATATGCTTCTAGTATTGGCATAGGTTGTACTTTATCCCTTATCCCCAAACGAAGCTGATTTACATGCTTATAGAGATATTGCTCTTTCTTTTTCTGGTGTGGCTTTTATCTTGCGTTTTTGCAATTTTTCAGTTCAGCTTTCTTGATAACTTTAAGAATTCTACTGTTTCAGTTTATTGATGTTGGAACTGTCGGGGCTTCGTTTTGGTACAATTGGGATATTTTGCTTAGCATTCCTATTTCTACCCGTTGCAAGGGGGTCAATTCTTCTCCGCCTCATAGATATTCCTTTTGAGCATGCTACAAAATATCATGTCTGGTTGGGGCATCTTACAATGATGATCTTTACTTTACATGGAGCATGCTATGTGATTGCATGGGCAATGCGGGGCCGCCTCCTGGATGAAGTAAGTTATTATGGTGGATTTCATGTCAATACTCAATAATTATCCACAGTTTAATTTAAGTTTTATTTATTGTTATGCTGCTATGCCCATGCACAAAAAACTATAGGCGAAAAGGCTTTCACATGGCCCAAGTAGAAAGGGCTTCCTCCATAACCCTCTCTCATTTTTCCTCGTGGAAAGATGATGTGGCTTTTGCAACCATTGGATAGAGAGTAGATGGTCTAAGTTACTAAAGTATCAAATTTCAGGGTGTAATTCAATCAAATGCCTCTCATTTTTTCCACATGCACTCTCTCATCACCTTGGTATTTCAAAGCTCTGTTTTGCCACTTGACAATATCCGTTTCGGCTGAAAGTTGATGTGTGAGAATGGGACCTGTCCACAAAATTTGGTCCCCATCCAAACTGCCATGTGGCAGATATTGGGGGCCATAGGAAGCCCTTCCTAGGTGGGCCGTGCAGTTAGCAAGAGCTCAAAAACTAATGATAGTAATTACCTGACTAGAGCATATAATCTCAAACACTACCTTTTCGTTAGTCAAACCATGAATGTGACTAATATATTAGGTGGATTCAGTAGATTAGAACTGAAGGGAAATTGGATACATGGAAGAAGAAAAGCGAAGGGAGTAGGATTGTGAGATCAAAAGTTTTATCCTTACATCACGATGCAGGACCAATTGGGCCTAACCTTTTCCTTTTTTAATGAATACTGACACTATTCTTGAAAACAGACTATTTATTGGTCTGGTCACATTGTGAAATCTAGTCTTAGGACCTTTGTGTATTATTTAGATTTTACAGTGACCAACTGTCATTTGAATTGGATGAGGTAAGCCACCAAAATTTTGTTTCCAGGGAAATTTTGATTTCCATGAATCCAAGACAGAAGGTCTACAATGGATTCAAGGGTTTGTTTATTGACCAAGGAAGTTGTTCAAAACCCAAGTCTATCTCTCACTAAGAATGTTTACCTAATATTGTGCTTGACAAACATCAATCTATTGCCTTTAGGTTTAACGATTTGGAGCAGAACGGAAAACAAGTAACTAGGTGAAATTGAAGTCATTATGCAATTTTTAAAGGGGCGCTGTTCTCTGTGCCGCAGCACAGCTTGCGCCCAGGCACATGGGGGTGGGTGCAATGACCACCCTGCCCCCCTGCACAGGCTGCTCATGTGCCTAGGCGCAGGCTGCGCTGCGGCACAGAGAACATTCTCCCTTTTTTAAAATACAATGAAATCATGAAACAGAACTATTTCAAACCAACTGTGTAGAGAAAAATTGTAATGGAAGGTCAAAATTAGATATGTTTAAAAGAGGGAAAAATCAAATAAGAAGTTTCAGATTATAAGAATAGAGGAGTTTCAAGTAGTCAACAGAATTAGGAAAGAGGTTTAGAAAGGTTAGAATTTGAATGGAAAAAAGTGAAATGGTCTTAAGAAATTGAGTTTCAAAATTTGAACATAGATTTGAATGAAGTGAACTTTTGAGAAGAAGCAAATGTCTGAGTTGAATGGCAGGGGGACTTGCCTCTGAAATTGATGAAAATAAGTTACGCAGGAAGGAAAAATAGTATAGAAACTTTTTTTTTTCAAAAAAATATGATTGAAGGTCTAAGAAGTTGATGTCACATTTTATAATAAAGAATATGGTTTGAAAGAAAAGGAAAAATAAACAGAAATTTTTGCTTGAGATATAGACGCAGGTATGTGCAATATAAGAATGCATAATTTAACCATATAGAAAGCTTTAAAGGAAAAGGAACATTAAAAGAGAAAACTCATAAAAAGAATTAACTCTTAGATTTTGTAAAAGAAAATCAGGGGCTCTTTCAAAGACAATCCAAAATCATATCTTTGCTTATGAACATAATTTTTTTGGGACATTATGCCATTTGGTGTTTTGGGTGAGTGAATTCAATCTTAAGGACACACTTTAGTTGGTCTGTTCTTTGACATCACTTTCTATGCTATATTGATCTGACTGATACATAGTTTTAGGGGGAGGGTAGGTTGGGCAGGTTCCTTTATAATGTCATGACATTAACAATGTCAATTGTATCTTTACATGATTCATCCCAAATGATTGATTATCTACAGAGAGATATTATATTGGTTTTTCTCATGCAGTTGTTGAAGTGGAAAGATATTGGTGTAGCCGTTCTTCCTGGGGTTATCAGCCTTGCTGCTGGTTTATTGATGTGGGTGACATCACTAAATCCAGTGAGGAAACAGTATTTTGAACTGTTCTTCTATACACATCAACTATATGTTGTATTTGTCATATTCTTAGCTTTGCATGTTGGAGACTTCATCTTCTGTATAGCTGCTGGAGGGATCTTTCTTTTCCTTCTTGATCGCTTTCTGAGATTCTGCCAATCAAGAAAGGCCGTTGATGTAATTTCAGCCACGTGTCTTCCATGTGGAACAGTGGAATTTGTGCTTTCAAAGCCAAGAAGTAATACTAGTTCCCCTCATGCAAGTCAATACTAACTGTATTACTATATATTTTCTAATTTCTGCCTTTGACAGTGTAGATTTGCAGTACAATGCTCTCAGTTTTGTCTTCCTTCAAGTGCGAGAATTATCTTTGCTGCAGTGGCATCCTTTTAGCGTTTCTTCTAGTCCTTTGGATGGTAGTCAGCATCTTTCAGTTCTCATTAAGGTTCTTGGGGAATGGACAAAGAAGCTGAGAGATAATATTTTAGATACTCGGGAGGGTGAACGACCAAGGTTAACAACTTCTGTTGAGGGCCCCTATGGGCATGAGTCAGCGTATCACCTAATGTATGCTTCATATCTTGAGATTATGTTCAGATGCATAGTAGATGCTGGCAGTGTATTATTTCACACAGACCCTTCTCATACTCCTGGGTTTCCATGTCGGGATGATTAGTCACAGGTTCATGGCATGACCATGGGATGCATGTTGGATATGTATGGCTCAACCAAATCTGCATATTTCACACTAAATTTGAAAACTAAGTAGCAAAGATTAATTTAACAAACTATATATGACGTGGATATTATACTTTTAAGGATTGATGTCATGCCAGGCCCTAAGATTTGGAGGTTTAGCTGGTCTAATACTAGGAACCATGAATTGATAAACAATACTTAAATGGCTATGCCTAGATAACACATTTTTATTTTTTTATTTATTGGGTATCTTCCTGGATAACACAGTTGCTGATAATTTATGAATCATCTGGAAGTAGGGGGTGCAACACAGTCCAGCCTATACTACTCACAATTGGCCAATTTGTATTGTTTTTTGCATTATCTCAAGTTGCTCTTTCATGGTGAAATCTTAATGGCATAATGTTTTCATCATAGGTATTGAAAATTTTTAACATGTTGAAGTTTGGAACAGAGGATTTGTTCTTACATTAAGTGCATCTAGATTATGGATGACTGGTCATTGCTTGTGTTTTTATTTGTGAAATCACATGGCTGACATTTTCTTTTTATTAGGTATGAAAACCTTATTTTAGTGGCAGGAGGCATTGGTATCTCACCATTCTTGGCTATCTTGAGTGATATTCTCCACCGTATCAAGGAGAAGAAACCTTGTCTGCCAAGAAATGTTTTAGTCATATGGGCTGTGAAAAAATCTAAGGAACTTTCTCTTCTTTCTTCACTTGATGTTGAGTCAATGGGTCCCTTCACAGATAAACTGCAGCTTGAGATTCAAAATTATGTTACACAAGAATCAGAGGCTCCATTGGTATGTTAAAAGGAGTTTAATTTCTTTCATTATGCGGTCTTCTACAAATTATTTTATTTTATGATGTTAATAAATATAATCTATTAGCTTCTACTTTTTAATTGCAGGAAGAGGGTACACAATCTAAGAGCATGAACTCCTTCAAGATTGTCAATGGAAGCAGCATGTCTGTCTTGGTTGGTACAGGAAATAAAATCTGGTCTGGAATTTATTTTATTTTGTCGTCCATTGGTTTTATCATCTTAATCGGTTTGCTGGACTTATTTTACATAAAGCCTTTTCAAATAACTTCATGGTGGTTCAAAGGACTTCTATTTGTGGTATCCATGATTGCAAGTGTAGTCATATTTGGGGGTCTGGTTGTCGTCTTGTGGAATCTTTGGGAGAAAATAAATTTGGGCGATGAGAATCACATGGTTGATGATGAAAAGAAAGGCATCAAGCAGGCTACTGAGCCACTAATGAAGCATGCTGATTCCTCTCAGGAAGAACCTAAACTTGCTAGACTGAGTACCACTTGGTATGGCCACCGACCAGACTTCCAAGGTAATACTATGAATTTTTTTACTTCTATTCAAATTATTCATGAGCATCACTGTGCTTGTTAAAATCATAGACAACCATGTTTTATGAATATCTAACAATGTCAGATGATATGGTGCTAGTATTGCATCATTAAATGATACTATACCATTCTGGTATGAAGAGGAGACCACTGGATTATTTTGAGAATCGAGGATAGGAACACCTCACTAATAATACTCCAAGCAGAGCAAGAAGTTTGGTGAGGGAAATGCATTTTAGGATGCTGGATGATTGTTGTTCTTTTTGTGTGTTTGGGATCAAATAAATAGCACAATTAGTAGAGTCTAGGATATCAGGTGATTATGCAAATGAAGTCAGGTTCTTATGTTGTAATTTGAGGGGACTATAGGAATAAAATTGTTAGAGATTCATGTCTGAGGAGTTAGGTCAATTTGCTACAGTGAAATAATGTTGAATACTTATCTCGGCAAATTTAGCAGAGATGTAGTTCACACAGGATGAGAGTATCAAATGTTAAATGCTTTGGCTTGACAAGCATTAGGCCATATTCCTCTGTTGCTGTTAGGGGGTTTTAGTGCTCAAGGAAGAAGCCCTTTCAGACATGAAAATTGGCGGTGGAGATACCAAATGCTGACGACTCAATTTTTAGGGTAGATTACCATATGACAGGCTGACAGCCAAGTGAAGGGCAAGAAGGCATCTCAGAGGAACAGAGAGAATCTGAAATGGAAGAGAGAAAAAGAAATCATTTCCTACACTCAGAAGGGAGGAAATTTGTTGGGAATAGAATTCTCATGTCCACTCGTTAGCTCTAGAGACAGGAACACAATTATTTCCCAAGGTTATGAATGCTAGAAAGAGGTGTAACACTGCGACTCGATTTTCATGACTCTAGTGGGAGATACTGAGACATGAAGTCTGATGACTCCGATGCAATTCAAAGACATGTGAATTACCAAAACCTCAATGCAAGAACCTCCCAACCCTGTACAGAAGGAATTCTAGAGTATACCAAAAAGAAAAAAGAAAGTGTCCCATTGAGATCTGATGTCAGAGCTTTTAACAGGACAAAATTCTAATGCCTGAGAGTTCCAACAAGTAATATTTTGTTTAACCTTATAGACCACTGCTCCACCACATGCATCAGCACAACACAACCATTAAAGGCTCAATCATTTCTGGTTTCTAAAGGTACCAGATGATTGCTCCAGGGGTAAGCATCATAAGATCTTTCCTTTCCCTGTAAAGGTTAGTTTTTCCCAACTCCGAGAAAGGCGGAAAAATGCAGCAGGGATATATCTCACCTCTATGTGGGTTATAATTTTCTCCTAACCAGATTGGCAAAAGGGAAGCATAGAAAAGATAGAGGTCTGATTCTGTGTCTCTTAAATAGAATAAGCATACCTTTGGCAGTCATTAGAGATAAGACATGTAGTGGCCTACAAATAATGAAGTCTAGGTTCTTCTGGTTGCCTCTTTTGAGCATTAGACCCTTCTTTGTACAGCTCTCTAGTATAATAGAGTCCAGAAAGCACAGATAAGAAGAGAATAAGTTATTTTAAATAAAAATCATTTGACGTGATAGAGCAAAACTCCAAGAATCTCCCACTTGTTTTTTCAAGTCAAATATTGTACCATAATTACATTCAGGGAAGTAGTTTTCTGTCCGGGAGTGTGGCCTATGCCAGCACTCCCATGAGTCTACTATCTCTCTCATCCTCAAAGAAAGGGGGCAGAGGTGTCTTTTCATATGGGGAGGAGAGAGATAGACTCATGAGGGTGCTGGCGTAGGCAACACTCCCGGACTGTTTTTTTTTTCTTATATTCATTCACTAGATTTGAGTTAAACTATTTCAGTTTTCCCTTACTTTTTCAAAAGAATTATAATAGTTCAACTATTTGAGTCAAGTCTACATCGAAATTCATACACATAAGCATGGTTATATAAACCAATGTTTTGTTCTAGAGAACAAACTCATATTTATCCCACAAACCACTTGAGCTCCATCCAAAAGATAAAGAAATTTTAATTATTTCAAAATTTCAAGTTGAATTACTTTTGTAGTTTTACTTCATTCTGTAAGTGATTGTTGAGTATAACTTTGTAAAACTAACTCATGAAGTCTCATACATAGGAATAGGATAAAAAGTCTTCCTAAAATACCTTATGTTGTGGCCAAAATTTATGTTTCTGATAATTCAAATGAGGTTTCTTAAATAATTCATCATATCTAAAACTTTCCATCTATTACTATAAATGTCTCTGAAATGTTACAGATTATATCTGTGCTTGTAGTTCCCACAAAGTACATGAATCTGTTGCTTCTGTATATCTGTTATATTTTAAGAAAACACAATTAAGAACCCATGTTTGCAAAGATAAAATATGATATGAACTCGTTGGTTCAGAGCTTTGCAGGGACTTGGCTATTTCAAGTTGAGCTGTTATTTCATTGATTATTAGTGTAAACTTGTTGTGAGTCAACTATGGGACTGTAGACACAACATGTCAATTTAGTTCTTAGAAACATGATGTCAAGGATAGTCAGTTTATATAAGTACAGTTCATCAACTTCATAGCTGTCATGTCTAAGTATTTTGTGTTTGTGACGTGAATCTTTAACCAGCATCTCAATCTTTCGGAAGCCATAGTAACAAAGATATATTTAGATAATGCATGACACGAAAAGAGCAAATATAATATGAGATATGATGGGGTTGGTTTCATTTTTATCCAAAACAGTGGCTCAAATTGAATGTCAAAGAAGTTTTATCTTAAAAATTCATTTAACCATTACATCGGTGAAGAGGCTTTAGTTATCAATGCATACAACATATACTGTTTGTCTTAAATTTGTTGGATTTAACTTTTGTGACTAAATGCTACTTATAATATAAATATACATATAACATATGAACTAGACTATTCAGTTAATATGTTATAGTAAAGCTCTTCAAGTCTATCTTTGCTTGTGCATGAGCTGAGGATGTATTGGCTAACCTGCATTTTCAATTTCCTTCTCAGAAATCTTTGATTCCATTTCTGAACGTTGGGGTCGTGTTGACGTCGGTGTCATTGTATGTGGTCCTCCAACTCTTCAAGCAAGCGTTGCCAGGGAGTGCAGGTCACAGAACCTAAGAGGAAGGCGCAATCAAGCTCTCTTCCACTTTAACAGCCACAGCTTCGATCTGTAGCCAACATTTAATCTCTTGTATATTGTATTCAGTAGTTCAAATGCCTGCGATGTTCACTAGGCATTGGAACAATATGGACTTGAGACTTATTATATATGAGTCATATGTAAAAAAGAAAAAGATATGTATGTAATGTAAAGGAAAGGTCATCATTGTAGGTCTATACACATAATCTATAGTAAGTTTGTAACAACCAGTACCTATGTACTACTGGTCAAGCTAATATACTATCTTCCATGTGGAACAAATTGCAAGAAAGTATCATATCAAAGTAATGTGTAAAATTTTCAGGTGTAGCAATGATCAAGAAAGTGTCATATCAACTGCAAAAGTAATATGACAATCTGAAATCTAACAAATCCAAGGGGATTGGACATTACTGAGTTGACTCCCTGATGTTGGCACTCCAAAGGACAAGATGCTCACAAGAAGTAGCAATTCTCAATTGTTTAAGTTATATTAGCATCCACGGACCCTTTTTCAGACCATTTAGCCGGGTAGAACTATCACTCCCACAAAAAAGACACGCGCAACTAGGGGGCAAGGGGACAACTTCCCCCCCCCCCCCTCTCCCCAAGATCTTTTTTTTTTTTTAATCCTTATATATTATGGGCAGGGGATCACACTGCTGGCATGGGATTCCAACCCACAGGAGGCCAATGGGAGCATGGAAAGGGACACCATACAGTTAGTCAATTGGGGATAGAATATCAAGGAGGAGACAGTGTCAGAATGAGGGAAAGTGTGAGAAAATTGTGCGGTGTTCCTTTCCATGCTCCCATTGGCTTGTGAGAGGGTGTGCGCATACTTGGTCTTGAGAGCAACCCCCCCCCCCCCCCCCACAATACCCCTTGAAAAAACTTCACATCCACTGCCGAAGGTACTCTTTCTATAGTATTTTCTGTTATAAAATATGAGAACAAATTTTCCCATGGATCAATGTATCATACTCCCTCTCACAATGGGGTTTCTTATTATTTTCTCGCGTCTTCTCTACTATATGGGTTCCATGTAAATGATACTATTTCCTGTGCCTCCATTGGTGTGGCATGGCTGGCATTGGAGATTCCCCCATACTGACAGCGTGGGGAACCCTCTCCCATAAAATATATTAGAAATGTGTTCTTATATTCTATGAGTTTACCAAAAGTTAATTTATAAAATATTTACAACAACATTTTCTTGGAAGAAGATCCTAACTGTTTAGCTCATATACATTACATCCTAAGGTTTCCATTGATGGTTGGACTAGACAATCAGATTGTGATTGGATTTTTCAGACCCTAATGCTTGGAGGTTCTTAAGAAAACTATTAATTGAGTGACCAATGCCTACACAAACAATCCAATCATTTAGATCGTTAAAACTAGAAGTTTGGACCATTGGGTGATGAGGTTGTTAATATATATCATTCTGATATTACTATCTTGGAAATATGGTTACAAAGAAAATTAATCCCAAGACTTGGAAAGCTGCATTTTAATACCTTATGCCACTACTCTAAACTCTACTCTTTATACTCCACAACTTCATTTGTGAGTATACAGGTATACTAGAACAATCCAAAAAAGGACATAGAGGTAACAAACACCAAATATACATACAAGAGAAAAGATACAGTTTTATAAAAGGGCAAGAGAAAGAACAACTTTGGAAGACAGGTACAAGGACAATGAGAGAGAGAACCTTAAAAATCTTGTTCTACCCCCCACCCCCCACACCCCAACCCTATGTTCCAACAGTTGCAAGATGCACAGCAAGTTCCTTTTGACCAGATTTCTCCAGGCATTCAACCATAACATCAAGATGAGGATTTTTCAGTCGAAACCCTTTCTTGATCATTGCATTAACAACCTCTGCAACTTGCAACAGATGATTTTCTTGACAAAGTCCTACTAAAAGAACTGAGTAAAAATCAGAGTCAACAAAATCTAGAGAATTGAACTTCTCCATTTCACAGTACAAACCAAATCCATCCAAGGCCCTTCCCTCCAAACAAATCTCTTTCATCAGACAGTTACAAGCCAACCCATCAGGCTGCATTCCATTATTTAACATCTTTCTAAAGAGTTTCTCTGCCTCCTCTATGTTCTTGATCCTCAGCAAGCAAATTACAAGAGAACTATAACATGTGGCACTTGAAACACTACCATTCACAATCACTTTATCAACAAGTTTGTAAGCCTGTTCTATACAACCTTCCATACAAAGACCCTTAATCAAAGTACTAATTGTAACTCGATTTGGACGACATCCATGAGCTATCATTCGATCCAAAAACCCTAGTGCCTCTGTTGACCTCCTCTGCTCACAGAAACTCTGTATCACAGATGTGTATGTAACTGTATTTGGTGAACAATCACTACCCACTTTCTCCATCTCTCCCAATAACTGCAGTGCTCTCTCCATATTACCAGCCCTACAAAACCCATCAAGCAATGCAGAATAAGCCACAACACTTGGAACACAACCATGACTGTGCATAACCTTGAAAAGCCCACAAGCTTCCTCAAACCTACCCACATTACAGAAACCCTTGATCATCTCGATATAAGTTAGCATGTCAGGGTAGAGATCAATCAAAGCCATCTCCTTCATTAGTTCCAATGCTACATCCATATCACCCTTCTCACTGAAGAGCCGAATAACAACATTGTATGAAGAAGTATCAGGTCGGCAATTAAACTCTCCCATTTTCTTCAATACCCCTAAAGCCTCTTCTGCGAGTTTTGCCTCTTTACAGAGATTTAAAATCACTTTAAACACTTTCACAGTAACCAAAGAACCACAAATTCTATAAATTTCTAAAACATCATTCAGCAATTGTGGCTTACGATCAATCTCAAATAATTGACAAGCTTTGTTATACATCAAACTGCTATGTCTATAATATGATTGAAGGCCAGCCCAGATGAAAAACCTCAGACCTAATATTGCTCGATCAGAGGAGCACCTCCGCAGAACATCTTCGACACACAAAGCATCTAATTTGCCATTAAGTTTTCCTAAATTTCTCTCTAAACTTGATCCAGAATCATTTTTCTGCAAGAGATTCCAGTAGTTATCAGCAGCAGAATTACTCCCAAGCATGCGCTTCTGAGTAATAATATATCTTGGATTTCTGAAACCGTATGACATCGATATAAAACGCAAAATGGAATGGACAGCCATTAACAGTGGTGAAACGAAAAAGTGGCTTCTAGGGTTTTACTGAACTTTTTCTTCCTTGCCAGAAATTAAAGCTTTAACGAAAGTCGGGTTTTCAAAAACGGGAATCGGATGGTGAATCGGCTGTGACCGATGCCGATTTCCACCGATCTAACACGGCCGACTCACACTAAGAAACCCCTAAAAATTCCTTGTTTTTTAGATTTGGAGCTGATTCTAAGGTTCTTGAGAACCGTTCGGGCCAATTCCGACACAATCCGGATCGGAATCACCAATGACCGATTCCACACTTGATTCCAGATTTTAAAACCTTGAATGAAAGGCAACCGAATAACTGTAAAATTGTCTCGTAAGCCCTTTTTCTTTCGTGACGTTAGGATATATACAAAATGGGAGAAAGAACGTTAATCGGTTATGCACTTATCGTGGCTCCTATGCTTAGACACATTATTGTCCAGTCATCTGGAAATCGCCTTGCCCCCCATGGGATTTCCGCCTTTTAATAGTTGTTGATCAATATAACAATCTAAGAAGGGATGAATTGAGTAACCTTTCAACTCTTTCACGGAAGGGAAGGGAAACTTGGAAGAGTAAAAAAATATATATATACACACACTCACAAATAAAAGGAGACAAAGATTTATAGTGATTCATTCCTCTTGACCTACATCCACTTTCAAGAGTTCCTCACTCTTAACTTTCCACTATTAAAGATTGGTCTTCCCGAATGTGTCAATTAAACCCATACACGTTATTTCCAATGAATCACAACAAATCCAATAATTCTCCTTGGCTCACTATCAAATCCAATCGAGTAAATGGATCAAATTCTTCAACACAACTTCTCACAAGTTTGATTAAGTTTGTCAACTCAATTCCCAAATCTCTAAAATAGGTAAATTTATACCAAGTGAATACAACAATAACCTCTACAAATCAAATCTCACTTGATTCACACTAAGATTGGTTTTTTTATACTAAGAGTAAGTGCAAATAAATGGCCTATGTTTGATAAGAAAAAGGCAAAGCAGCCATTGATTGAATGATTTATTTTTGGTGTATATATATGATAAGAATATGCTTTTGGTGAGTCGCATATGCTTAGGAAATTTGTTTTGTTATATTGATGTAAGGTAGGGCCTAAGGAACAAGATAAGAATATGCTTCGGGTGAGCGGTATATGCTTGGGAAATTTGTTTTGTTATATTGATGCAAATATCAAACACGAAATTGTCACTTTCTAAGTGATTATGATATGCCCATGGGTGTAGATTCCTTTAGTAATATGGATACTTTGCTAATGTTTATTAATGGTCAGTGTGTCAGGGTGCAGGGACAGTGTGTCTAGCACGATCGGGTGACATTCTTTCTCCCATATGAAAAATATGTAGAATCGTTGAGGTTGAACATGGTCCTAAGAATTACCAATGTAATTCTGCTCACTGGTTATTACAAGCTGCAAAACAACAATTTATTTAGTTTGATGGATAAATTACCTAACCTTGGTTTAGTTAATTAAGTCTCATATTTCTTCCAAATGAATAAATGTTTTCATGGGAGGCATCTCATCTTTTTAGTAGTGGTTGTTGGTGATTAGGGATTGGTTAATGGTTCAAGCCTCCTTATTTATTATTTAAAAAAAAACCAAATCTTGAGACACATTTTATATGGGAAAAATAAAAAATAAAACTAGGACTCTAGTTCTTGACATGGAATCATCATAATAAATCTATTGATAGGAGATGAGACAATCATTAGGAAAAGTGGAAGAAAATGGTTTCTTGGTTACCTCATAATTTAATGCCCAATGTGTAATTAGTGGAATAAACCTACTCCAAGGGATATGAAATTCCTATGGAGAGTAAGGAAATAATGTATTTGTAGAGATGACAGCTCGGTGAAGGTTCAACCACTATCCTAGAATTCACAAAACCCCTATAGGAGAGTATGTTCCTAAAATACCCCTTGATACTCATTTGTGCCCATCCTTCATCCCGCGGTGAATGGATTCCCATCACCGTGGATAAAGGAAAACTTGCTACTTTTTAGAATCTCAGGTTTTCTTGTAAAAATAAAAATATATTAATAAGAAATTGAGGTAAAAAATACAAAAAAAACTTTGTACATAAGATTATACAAACATAAATATTTGACGCTTATTGAGAGGTTTCCTTGAGCAAAGCAGACACTCTAAAACAATTTTCCAATTAATATAACAAACAATTGCTATTAGTAACATTGTGAACAATTTTCTTCGGGGCTAACATCATCATTAATTAGCACCAACTCTTGTGAATTGGTCTATTAGTTACAACTTATGCTTTAATAAGTTGGCAATTGTGCTAGTATACATGGTTTAGAAAAAGAATTTTCTTATTGAGACCCCTTATGGGGTCAAATAATTTGAAATATTGTTTTTTTACCTTTTAAGTATAAGGAAAATCTTGTTGTCATCAAAGTTGGTTACAATAAGATTGTAACCTTCCTGTTTTGCCTTTTTCGTATAATAAACTTCTTTTTCTATTCGAGGAGATCATGTCATTGCACATGAACAATGACATACATTGAAAGTGAGTCACTTTCTATTTATTTTGAAAATGTATTTTTATCCTTGATTTAAATAACTTTTAGGTATAAGACAAGGGACAATAAAAAAAAAAATAATTATAACTTATAACTTCACCACCTTAATGACAACAAGATGCAGATAAATCCTACAATTTCACATGTATACTCGAAAAAATGTGCAAGACAATGACACATAATGACATATTGGTAAGTTAGTTTCAAAATATTTTGAAAACATTTATTTAACCTTTAACTTAAAAGGACTTTTAGAAATAAGACGTGGGGTAATCAAAAGAAGGTTATAAGTTTCAAATACACCTATAGAGGTATTTGGAATGATGAAAATCTGAATTGATTCATGTGAATCAGTTGATTGGAATTGGAATTGGAATTGATTGGAAATCCTCAAGTCCATTATTCCATATTTAAAAAAATATAAGAATCAGCTAAAATGATTAAAGATCTTGATTTTTGGCTATTTACTTTTTTCTGTGGTCACCAAAAGTGCATGAAAATGAAGAAAAGTTGCCTCTTGTAGCTAGATTTACAAGATTTTTGAATCATTGGTTATCGATAATGTTCAGAACTACAAAACCATTAATGACTTAAATCCTAGATTATTGAGACAGTGCATGCTAGCATTTGAACCACATAAAGGATGCATGTCACTATTTGAGGATATATATATGATAGGATTTGAGTTTAAATTTTGACATGTGACTTAATTGTACCATCCCCTCGACATCCAATGGTTGGATGTGCCACCATCACCCTTACACGTGGCACAACTCGATATGCCCATAGATTCCATAATGCAATGGCAAAATTCAAAGGAAAAATTTCACCTACAATTATTTTTGGATAATTACCTAATAAATTCAGATCATCCATTCATGGCAAATTTTCAAACACAAGATATCGATATGTATTTGGTACATGTGACATATACTCTTACATATGGAGTATAATCAAGGTTTAAAAATCTGAAATCGGGCATGGGATCGGTCTCCATCATACCTGCATTTATTGAAATTTGAAACCCTACAATTTGAATCGAGAAGAAAAAGCAAAGATTTTTGAAAATTGTTATTTTTTTGGAGTTTTTTATTTAATAGACTTGGAGATATTTTTATTTAGAGGAGACGTTTTATGCACGGCCATGCATGGTGCATGGTCGTGCTTTCAACCGTTGGATGAGCATAATCGTGTACAATACTCAATCCCTCACCTCCATTCAAATATTCAATGGCTGAAGGGTGCACGATCATGCATAAAATCTTTCACCATATACATTATTTTATTAAATAATAAATAAAAACTATGGAGGAAAAATAGAAAATCAAAACATATGTTATGAGCAATTCAAAAGAAGGTTGCAGAACAAAGAGAAAATTACATGATTAGCTACTTTTCCCAAAAAGGAAACGAGGACAGTTTTCATACACGGCATTGTAAGCCGTGCATGTGAGAGAGTGAGAGTTTCCAGGCATTAAAATAGGAGTGGGGTTTTATGACTGTTCTAACTCCTTGTGAGAGGGGACACGACCGTTAGCATAGTTGAAACGAAAATTATCCGGTTTTTAAATAGAAATTGGTTTTAAACCGTTTCAATAATCCGGCTTCTTCATCGAAAAATTATCCTTTCCAAATCCTTATACCTCGGCAGTGTGGCAGTGCGGCAATGCTAATGTGGATGTTTGACACGTGGCAACTCATACATCCAACAATCCGAACTCATTGATTATGTTAAGCTTAGACCATTGGATATCCAAGTTATCACATGTCAAACATCCACACTAGCACTGCCACACTACCGAGGTATGGGGAATTGGAGAGAATAATCATCTTCTCAGAAAAAAAAAAAAAAGAAAGAAAGATAATAATCCCTTGTTCACCGGGTGGTGCCGGCCACTCTCATAATTCTATTCTCTTCAAACCTCTCTGCTCACTCATACTGTTATATACGTGTGCAAAATTTTGTAATCGTTCCCTTAATTCTTTCGTTTCAGAGATTAGTTTATTCCGCTTTGTTTCTGGTTCTCAATTCTCTCTCTGTCTCTCTCTCTTCTTCGACGACTTCTTGCTTTGAATTTCTTACTTCGGAGAATGGCGTCGGAGCTCCGATCAACGACGGATAAGCTTTCACAACTTGGCATCAATGGTGATTGGGCTGCTTCAACTCCTAACCTTCAGAAGAATCTCGGCATTCTATCGCCCGACCATGTGAGATCTCTGAATTGCTGAATTGCTGGATTGGGCTTATGGGGCATTATACACTGATAAAGCTATGTCAATCAGTTTTCCTTATAATTGTGTTTTTGGGTTTTTAATCGTCTTGGTTCCCCAGATTGAGCTTGCGAAGATTTTATTGGATATGGGACAGAGTCATCTTTTCGAGCATTGGCCAGAGCCAGGAGTCGATGACGAGGATAAAAAAGGCTTCTTTGATCAGGTTTGTTTTTGTGTTTTCTTTCTTTTTCGGAACAAAAGGCTTTCTTTCGTCTTATTTTAGTTTTTTTTATCTAGATTTCAGAGGGAATGTTTGATCTTTATCTTAGTTTATTGCTTTTGGATGTTCTCAGATGGTTTACTGACTGTTCTGCGCTTTACTTGTTGGATTATTTTCTGTGCTGCAATTTTTGTAAACTTATGGATCAGTTATTAATTGGGTTGAACGGTCTCTAAAATAATGAATGATTGAATATTTGAAGAAAACAGCTTTTCTGATGTATTCCGGAGCTACTCAGCTGCTTTGACGAGTTGATTTGGGTATTGAACACCCCTCCATTCTCCACCCCTTAAAAAAAAAAAAAAAAAAAGACAAAAAGAAAAGAAAAAGGGAAAACTAAGAACAAAAATCGAAATTTCTGAAAGTAGGGCCTCTAGACGACAGTAATGTCCTGGGGATGGTGATATAGAAGGCTAAAGTATGCATTACTGCTTTATAATTATGGAAGGAGTGCATGCCTGTTAGGTGGACGTGAATCTTATTCTGTAGTTTAAGTGAGGACGTCTTCAAGTGACAAAATGACCGGAAAGTAACCTGGTGAGACAACATGCGGCATCTGAAAGCTTTTATTTTCTTTATTTTTATTTTTCTGGTGGGGGTGGATATCTGTTATGTTATTTTTCTGTAATATGGAATAAAACAGTATATTTAAAGTTATGGCACATTTAATTGCCATCCTTTTACAAGTGAGTGAGTGACCATTCTTTGAGGCTGCATTTCGTATGCATTCTGAAATCATACCAAACCCAGCTTTAGTCTTCCACCCATGATATTAAACATTTGGACTCACTATTTATTTAACGTATATTTGTCATCTCATCTTCTCAACCTCAATATTTTGTGGGTCTTGGACGCCCCACTTCCTGAAGATCTCAACTCTAAATTGTGGTTGAAGAGAATTAACTATATAGCTATACTTTGAAAGCATTTGGAATCGTATAGTGATTACGGCATTTGGTATAATTTCTTGGAATGCATTATCAACCTAGGATGCATTCCAAACGCAGCATAAAAACATAGTTAAATTTTTAACATGCTGTCATCCTTTCTGCGAGTCTGTTTTTACTTTCTGATAACTAACTGCGGTAGAAGCTTGTTTCGATTAGTACCTTGTCAAACTGCTCTTATTTCTATCTATCCATCTTGTTGATTTGAATTTACTGGGTTCTTTTTAGGTTGCTCGGCTAAATGCAAGCTATCCACGTGGTTTGGCAGCCTATATTCAAAATGCTAGAAGACTCCTGGCAGATTCAAAAGCAGGGAAAAATCCATTTGATGGTTTTACTCCTTCTGTAAGTGTTTACTTTTCTCTTAAATTTAACTTCCTGTGACATTTTCTTTTAAAGACTTCTTTATATTGAACCTGAAGTTTCTAACATCATCTTTACTTATTATGAAGTCTTACGATGCCTTTATATAAAAGATTGCTATATTATTTATGGACTGCAATCAATGCGCGTGACTAAGGCTTATTTTGTATTAACTGTGTCCGCTTGCTTCACTTCTGTCGTTTAGGTGGCTTAACTCTATGAGACTCTTGCTTGAGTTTTGGCCAATATAATTGATCTTATAGACTTATACAATGGATATTGTCCCAAGGCTACCAATATGTGCAGCTATAGCGATAGCTTTCAGCTCCCAAATCAACTATTTTTGTTGAGAAGTATTATTGTGTCCCTATATCCTGCTTCGGTTCTTTGGCTAACTGATAAGCACAATATTTATGGATACTCTTAGCTGTAATTGTTTTAAGACTAACCCGATAAAACTTTAGTCCTCTACATGGAGATTGTCTTGTCATTGCAATGTGTCCGGTTACCACTGGCATAAATCTCCCAACTCAGATACTGTTTCTATCGTTCTGCTAGCTGACAAGTATGACACTGATGGATCATTTTAGTTGCATGTTTCTCAAGACTGGGCCAAAGAGGATCCAACGGAGTTTTCGCACTTCAGGCCAATCAGTCTATGTAACTTTGTTTACGAGATCATTACTAAAGTAATAGCTGTCCTTTTCCATGGATACCATTTTTTTATGATCAACTTCCTCAGTATACTCAAGAATTGATCCCAAATCAACACATTTGGAGAAGTATCATGATGTCACACCCCGGCCCAGTTTGTAAGGGCAAGGTGTGACCGAATGTCAACTGGCATTCGATCGATCCCCTAGGATCAATTAGTGCACTACTCCATATCACAGTTCATAAACACAGTAAATCATTGCAGCGGAAGAGAATAAACAGTAATAATAACAATAATAATAGAAGAGTTAGATGATAACTGAGTATTAATATTAAGTGAAACCTGTGATACAATGTATAGTTCTTAAAAGGCACCACAAGTATAAAAGTAGAACAGTAACTACATATTATATTTAACAAAAAGTTTATAAACACAAAAGATTAGCCTGTTCCATCAGGCCAGATCAAGTGAACGCGCATGTATCGCATCCACAGAAGGCTTCATGAACTTCAAACTTCTGCACTGCACGGTCTCCCTCGGTGTGGAAGTCAGAAGTAGTAATATCAACATCATCTGGTTTCTCAAAACCAGCAGCACTATCTGAAAAAGAAGAGGTACCACAGGGGTGAGCTCCACCGAGCCCAACAAGGGAAACATGCAAACACAAGCACATAGTCCATGATGCATGACTTACATCTAAGAATACTACTAACATCAATGTCTAGGTCTCATGAGGTATAAATGCTACTATAGTAGGTATGATATTCCTAGTCACAAAATGAACTCATCGGTCTTCCCAAGAATACCACTCTACTACGGTGGGGACCCGCCAGTTCCGGATATACACATCAGACCCCGACGAACCCCCAGTGATAACCCTACTGTTGTTCCCATTCCGGTATGTACTCATCAGACCTGGGACAGTGAATGACATTCCGGTATTAACCCTTCAGACCTGCCATGGGTTATCCAACACCTTTACCCCTGTTGGCAAGGGTCGTAGCATTTAGGTTCATGATAATCCTAACCATATGTATACTAACATGATGGCATATGAATCAATATAAGATAGTAAGGTAATTTTGTCCAGCAATAGTAATAACAACATCAGTTCAAGAACAAAAGTAATTTCATGCATATGAATCATATAATGAGTCCTAATAACATGCATCATCTAATGCAAAGAAGGAAAAAGCTATAAAACTATATGATCAAAGTATTATTATGATGCATGACATGGCAATATTAACAAATAGAAATTAATACAACAAACATACTGAAATTAAATCAAAATCCCCTTACCTGAAGTTGTAGACTAGACTAAGTCAGTTACCCTCCAAAGATCCCAGCAATACAGACAAGACCAGAGTATACAGCCCAAACACAGTCCTAAAACATTAGAAAAGATCAAGTGTTAGGGTCAGAAGGCAGTGTAAGGTCTAACCAAAGGTCTAGGGGCATTTCTGTCAAAAAATATTGGATTGGATTCAGAGGGCAGAATTGGAGTTTTGTTCCAATTGCATGGATCTTCACATGTAAGGACCCAATTTCAATTTTCACACTGTTCTAAGGTGGGTCAACCTGGGATTGTGATTTAATTATAAAAATTGCAATTAATTTAAGGGTTTAAAGAGATTAACCGCAAATTTCTAACTCAGGGTTCCTTAATTTAATTGGGTTCAACTGCAATTTGATGGACAACAAGAAATTAGCAGCCAATTTCAGGTCTGAACCATAAATAGGTTCAATTAAAGAGATCAGAGATGGGTCATTGGTCAATTTAGGGGTCCAATTTCATGATTCCCACCTATTCTAATGTGGGTCATGCCTAATTAATAGTTTAATTTTAAAATTTAATATCAATTTGGGGGTTTTGGTCCTGGTGCATGGATCCTTGCATGCATAGGTTTAATTTTATGTTCTACGCTGTATTTAAGATGGGTCAACAGAATTTGGTTGATTTAATTCAAAACCATTAACCAATTTGAGAAATTGATCAAATTAACCTAATTCACTATGCCAGGGTTCAATAGGTTTCATGTTTCAGCTGTAATTTGAAGTACAGCAGGAATTATATAACTTAATTCAAGATCTGAACCTCAATTGGGTCTAATTAAAATGTTAGGGATGGGTCTTAGCCTATTAAACCAATAGGTTTAAACTTTAATGGCAGAATTTTACTATAGGGTTAATTAGAGATGGAGAAAACAAGAGAAGAAGATGGGTACAACACGTTCTTGATGACTTACCTTAATTCAGCAGTAGACAGAGGTGAAGGCAGTCTCAAATTGTACTTCCAAGCTCCAATTTCAAGTTCCAATCCAAAGCCCCAAGTGTAGACCTTACTTTCCCTTCTTCTTCCTTTCTTTTCTCCCTCTCTTAGGTCTCTTCTCTAAGGCTCCCAAGTGTGCATCGTTTCTGGTTCTAAGTCTTTAGGATATGGGAATAGTAAATAGGACTTATATCTATAGTGGTTAAGTTAAGGGGCTGTTTGCCTTAACTATTTATAAAATCTGTTTTCTAATACTAATTCCTAAAACTGATTTCAATTAGAATTTCGTACTTATTAGTGTATTCTAACTGTATATGACATCAGGGGTAATCCGGGTACGGGTAACTGTTGGAAATAGGATTCCCTTACTGGGGATGTGGGTCCCACTAGGTAAAAATTACTATTCTGCCCCTAGTACAGTAATTAAACAAGAATAGTGTATATATATATATACATAGATTGGGATTCTTACCTATATACCAGCCTAAGATATGGTGAGGTTCCGCATATGCTCGACCCAGCAAGTCTGGCATAAGAAACTAATATGCTGGAACCTGGCAGGATTTTCAGACTCAAGGATAGCTAGCTGTCCTGGTTCCTCGGAATCCTCCATAGTTGTGTCGAAGGATTGCTCTGAATCCACCACTGATGCAGCCCATAACGTAGAGGCTAGCATAGACACAGACCCAGAACCTGGCATTACACAAGTTCGAAAAAGTTCAAATTAGAGGCGGGTTTCACACATGAATACCAGAATTTAAATCATGCTGTCCGGCTACAAAGATCAGCATGTGCAATACTGAAGACGAAGCATGAAGGAAATGTCGCTTCAATAAAGCAAACCCGATAGTCTCCATGGCTGCGGATATAATGTCAAATGGTCAAAAGCATTAGTCACTTTTTTTCTCAATTAGGTTTCTGCTTGAATGCAAAACTGTGCTCTTGTAGAAAAACAATTATTAGGCATCATAGTTGTCATGAAATCTAGGTGATCCAAGTCGTTGTAATGTAGTCCTAGGTGGATAGGAGACCAACTAGGAACCAGTACTACAGGATCTGCTATGAACAGGCAGTCCGATTGGGACAGAATAAGGATTTAGGTCAAAATTAGGGTTAGGGTTAGGGTTAGGTTAGGGTTTGAGGGGATGGTTATGCTAGGGTGTAGGGGAGTCTATCAGTGGAGGTCTAGTGATGGCTTGATAAGTGGAAGTGTGAAAACTAGAATGGCAACAAGTTAGGGTTTTGGGTTACAGGTTTTTGAAAAGAGTGAAGTGAGGGAATCTAGGGTTTAGAGGAGGAATTAGGGAAAGGGCTTCAGGTCGAGTTCCCCAAGTGTAGATAGGATCACTCGGCCAAAGTTTGAAGGTCTGATAATGTCTGGATGTTGCTGGACTGTAAATTAAGGTTTTGGGGTTTAATGTGGTAACGGATGATTTAGGGTTTGGCTGGATGAAAGGGGGCAGAGGTCTGGATTGAGGAGAGGGGGTGTGCTGGAGATGCTTTGGTTTGAATTTGAAGTAATTCTAATGGAAGGTAGGTCTGGGCAGGATTTAGAGTGTGGAAGGGGATGGGGATGTCTCAAACTTACTTGTAGTAGCAGATTACTCTAGGCAGCAGCTTGTTTGAGGATGAAACTTGAATAAAAATTGAATCTTTGAACTTGATCTTATATAAAAATCAGATCTTGAACTTGAACTTGAACTTGAATAAAAATCAGATCTTGAGAGGAACCACTTGGGCTTCACACCGCAGAGTGTTGATTGGATCAAACACCAATCCCACCAACGAACCACCTGGGCTTCACACCGCAAGGTGTCTATTGGATCACACACCAATCCCACTAGCTTTGATCACACACAAAGCAGATCTTCAATAGAAGAAAGGTTGGAGCAGCTTGCAAGAGCAGATTTCATAAAACAATGAGGTAAGAAGGAGCCCCACAGTTTGCTTTATTTATAATGGCCAAAGGCCTAAATTCTTATGCAACCTAGGAATAGGAAATCCCTAATCCTTGGCTGAGTCTAAATACAAAACACTCCCTCTCTAAAATCCGTGTAGAGGTGTTGACCCTAAAATAAGACTTAAGAAGATTCTATCCTAAAAGAATATTCTAAAATCACTTAAATTGGACCAGTGGTTCAACCGGTTCAATTTAAAACACTAAAACATGAAATTAAACTAAGTACAGGGCTAATCCCGTATGCAACTTATGTAGCCCAATTTTAGGCCCATAAAGTGGCATATTACATAGAAAACCCATGGGACCAAAGGCCCAACATGTCTATAACCCAATCCTAGACTTATTTCTAGGGAAAGAAGCCCAATTTGGTGATAAACCTGCATCACGTTAGAGGGGGCCTGGACACAAAGTGCCTGTACGCCTAGGCGACTCCTTGAAAACTACGCTAGGCATTTTTTCTGCTCACTTTCTGCAAATACTAGGCATTTTTGCTGCTCACCTTCTGTTGTGAGTTGACATGCTTAAGAGCCTCATGATCAGAGCAGATCACTAACTCTTCAGCAATCAGATAATGCTGCAAATGTTCAAATGATTAAATAAAAAAATGAAGCTCTTAATCATAAGTAGAATAACCTTGATTTACCGTACTGCGTTTTTCAGTGAAAAAGGTAATGTTATTTCTTGGTTCAGAAACAACAAATTACAGAATCCAGTCAATCCACCAACAAGGTAGAACCACAGGGTATCTCTAGGCAGAACCAGAATTGGAAGCTATTGATATCTGATAAATCAAAACTCAGATGGGGTGGGGAACTGTTGGAGTACGATGTCTTGTATTCTGTCGCTTGCATTAGTGGGCTGATTCCGAAGGGCCTTAAGAGGCCATAGGCCCCCAAGAAATTTTTTTTAGGGCAATATGGGTATTCCGTAAACTATCTGTATAGGGTTTCGCTAAATTTGTAGTGAGGGTTCTTTTTCTGTGATCAATCTGAGAGAGGTGTGAGGATGAGCGGCTGTAACCCTACTGCCATATTCTCCATTGATAGTGAAGCAGGTATCATCTCATCGTGGACATAGGCAATCTTGCCGAACCACATAAATCTTTGTTTTATGTGATTGTTGTTTGCGATTTCCATTCTTTTCTGTATCATTTTAGGTGTTCATTTTTCTACAGGAACAAGGTTGAACAGGCCTGTAAGATGGCTGAACAACTCCTTAAAGTGTGACTGAGATCCAACGATTATATAAGGAACTATGGGCAAAGTGCTGAAATTAATACTAACAGTGGATGAACTCTCCAAAATATCTCAAAGAACTGCAGGAGAGGGAGAGAGAGAGAATTTTCTCCAATAAAATTCCAATAAAAGGCTGCCGCGGGGTATGGAGATGCTAGTGATGAACTCCAATTGATCTTGATGTAACCAGCAACAGAACTCACAGTCACAGTATTGTTGTTTTGCGGAACCTGCAAACAATAGCAATAATGGAAGAACACACACACACAAAGACAAAACGATTTACGTGGTTCAGCCAATGTGCCTACGTCCACGGGGATGATGTTTTTTCTTTGATCGATGGAGTAAATAGGAATACAGAGTGTTTTTGGCTTAAGCCTCTCTTACAATTCTTAACCCTAAATACCCAACCAACTACGAAAACAGGGCAACAAAATAGGGATGAAGTTACAAAAATAACCCCCAAAATCAGTCCAATCATCAGAAGTCAAGACACCAAACCTGAACAAGTATATCAGTAACACAACTCCAGTAATAGGGTAAGGAACAGTTGTAGGGGATAAGGTTTTAATGGAAGCAAAGAAGGGGAAGGGGATATGACCAAGGCCTCTCACCTATGGCCTGGGTCAGCATCTCATTACTCACAGAGGCATTTCTGGACACCGCACAAACCACTGCATCTCACAGCTAAGAAAAGCACAAAAGCCAAACTTTTATTCAACTTCAAAATAGTGGGGAAGGCTCTATGGCCCCTTACAATATATAGAGGATATTAGTTGCCTCTAGAAAGAAATAGAAAGAAGAAAGTGTCTAGAGCAGTCCCCACACATAGAATAGGGGTGTCTTGAACACTAAGACAACTTAAAAATAGAAAGAATAGAAAATAGAAATTACTAAGAACCTTTGTTATATGTAGAAGACAGGTTTCCATTTTACAGAAACAATACTAAAATAGTAAGTTTCTAATTTAAAGATGCTAGAACTAAAATAGACTCTATATCCCCCACGATTCTGGTTTTGGGTGAACCCAAAAACACCCAGACCAGGCTGGTCTGGCCTGAACCACAATTGGTTCAGTTGAGGAGCCGTAGGCTATGGAGAGGCCTGGTTACTCTTCTTCTTGCTGCTGTATTGCTTGGAGAACATTTTATCAATATCAGAAGGTTATCGGTGGACATTCTTGACTAAGCATTACTTTAATACCCAAATTGATTCATCACTTGCAGCCATGAGTATACAGAAATTGAGAAGTTGTAGTGAAGATCTTTAGTCATATGATTCTAGTGCTTTAGTTGTTGATTGGGTTGCGCGGAATGTCCTTTTTAGTGAGTAAGTCATATGATTCCAGAAATTCTATCTATTCATACTGTCCATAGTTGTCAAGGCAACTAGACGACCCACAGTGTTAGAGGGGGGGGGATGGACACCTAGCAACCTAAGAAGATGCCTAGACGGCACCTAGGTAACTCAAGAAGGCGTCAAGCAAGGGGTGTCTCCCAGGTGATGCCTTGACAACTGTGATGCTCTGTTTGTCATGTGAGCCATGATAGATCTGAATCCTCGGATGTATTATCTATAGGATATAACCAGCCAATGGGAGCCACATACGTTGTGTATGTTCTTGGAGATGGGCCACTGGTGAATTGTTTTAATATTCTCCAGAAGTTGTTACCAGCATTTCATCACAAGGTATTAAGAGTAGGCTGGGGGAAGGGAAGACAGGAGGCACCAGGAAGAGGAAAGAGAGACGTGGAACTAAAAATCCGAAATTTTTTTAAATCCACCTTGGAATATGAGAGAGTTGAAAGGACTTCAAGGACGTCTCGCTCATTAAATAATTCGTTTCCAATCCCTCTGAAAGATAACCCTTCTCTATGCTCATGAAAAAGGGGTGTCTGGGACAAAGCAAAAAATAGAAAATGAAATTTGGGGGTGCACATGTGGGTGGTCACTTGCTTGAATATTTATAGATTATTATTACTAGCATAGAAAACCAATTAAGAGTGCATTACCTCTTCCTACTCTATGTTCCAAAACCAATATCTCCTGTGCAATTCTAAGATACCATGAAGAGTTGTCGGAATAGAATACCAGCCTGAATGATGTTGCGAGTTCTGTGAACCATAGTTAATCCCGCATCTTTCTTTCTTTATGTCTGATTAAATGTTCCAATCAAGGTGTTTACATGTTTTGATTGTTCATGTTCATGTGTAAATATGAGCATATTGTTTGGTTGGATGTGAATTGGTTCAGGTCCTTGACTCATATTTCATAACTCACAACATAATGTTGTGTCTTCCTTGTTTGGTAACACCATTAGGTCTTCTACTCTAGCTGTTGCAAGGTTGTTTTTTTTTATTTTGTTAATTATTTCTTATAGAATGTATGTTGAGCTTATCAGTCTGTGTACCCAAATGCAAAGATTATAGACTTGGGTTTGAGTGATGGGAGCAATTATTTTGCAGGTTCCATCAGGGGAGGTTCTGACCTTCGGTGATGATAACTTTGTGAAGTTTGAAGATGCTGGTGTCAGGGAGGCACGTAAGGCTGCCTTTGTCCTTGTTGCAGGTGGCCTTGGGGAACGTCTAGGGTACAATGGAATAAAGGTGATCCTATCAGCATGCATGCATGCATATAAAATAATTTAGGAGCTCTACGAGGTTGATTATTGTGATTAGTGATTGCGCATAAATAGGTGGAGGCCATGTTTATGGTGGTAAATTGGGTTATTACATTTTGCAGGTCGCTCTTCCTTCAGAGTCCACAACAGGAACATGCTTCTTGCAGCACTACATAGAATCCATTCTTGCCCTGCAAGTAGCTAGCTGTAATTCGACAGAAAGTCAGTTACCTCAAGTCACTAGTCATTATGAAAGAAAGTTAAAAGTTTTTCTCCTGAAAACTAAACACTATCTATTCTATACTAGTTGTTTCCGTTGAAAATTGAACACTATCTATTCTATCATGCTTTACAATTTATTCCTTCTGCTTTACTTTATAATCTTGATGGTTTCGAGTCTCAAGTAGCCCCAATTATGTATATATCCTGGTAGGGCAGTCACTTGTGCGATGGTAAAAACTCGTCCTACTGGTGTGAAGATGTAGGTTGAGTCTGAGAGCAGCCACTTCGTGCAAAAAATTGCCGAAGGTTAGGACCATCACTAGCCTACCCCTCCCAGGGCCCAGTGAAACTGTAACTCATATTGGGTTCTGGCCTCTTTCTTTACATTTATATATTTGTCAAATTCTGTTACCCTCTTTAGCTAGTTGTTTTTAGAGTAAATCCGGTTAATTCATCAAGTCACATGCATGTATATTTGTTTAATAAAATAAAAGAAGGTAGCAATCCAAAGAAGGAAAAATGGAAACATGTCAGTTGCCCAGTCTTTAGGATGATTCTACCTTCTACAGTTGTATATGTTGCTGGGTTACTTTAGTCACCTATCCCTGTGTTTTGCCTATAGACAGTAGCAAGAGACAACATGGAGTGGTCAAGTGGCACATAAAATAGAGATGCTGGTGAGGGGGGGGGGGTAGATAGGATAACCTCCCGGACCCAAGAATTAACAGAAAATCCAACCTTCTCAGATGAAGGTCAGACTTTAACTAACAATCACAAACAATGAGTATAGGGACCCTTCAGAAGATTGAGAGTAATTGAAGAAGTTCAGAATCTGAGCACGAAATCTAGTAAATAATAATTATAAAATTAAATCAAATCAAGGTGTCAGAATAACCTGAAACTTGGATTGAGTATCACACTAGACAGGATCGACTAAACCACCAAATCTGAATCAGTTTTGAAGGCAAAATGAAACCCTTCTAAAGAAGCCCTCGTGCTTGTCAACCAATCAGCCACCTACTTTACGCAGATGAAACTATTCTCGCTAAACCTATTGATGGTAGGGGTGAAATTTCCACTTCTGAATCTCGGTTAATTGAATCTCCCGCCCTAGGTATTATTTCGAGACGTTCCGGACAATTGAACCTTCTCAAACTGTTTCTTTTTAAGAACCAAAAAAATTTGTGCCAAAATAACAGATGCCAAGAAGAACAAAAGGCCTTGGACCCTCGGACTGAGGAGTGTCCACATAAGTTCATTGAGGTGTCTACACAGGCCTGCGGTCCTCTTTTATATTCTGTCGAGGAGCTCTTCTTTCATCCCCTCTACTTACTTCAGGCGCTACTAAGCCCTTGTGCAGGCCCTCGCCATCAGGGGCCCAGCTAACGTGTGAAACACTCCGCCTGGGGAGTACGGTCGCAAGACCGAAACTCAAAGGAATTGACGGGGGCCCCAACAGCTAGATTTAAAATAAAAAAAAACTCAGGTCTGAGTTACTCAGTAGACAGAAATAGGGTGATATTAGCAGATCTGTACATCATATCCCCTCAAAAACCAGATCGATTTCATCTCTTAGGAGGTCTGAATAACCTCCAAAGCTCACCCAGATCTGATGGTCAGAGCAGGCTGCAGTTGATAATCAAAACTAGGTGAAATAAGGTAAAAACAGGGGAGCCGCAGGTATTTAGCAGCTAGATCAGAGAATGGGGTTTATATCATCAGGTAAAACTGACCAATATTAGCAACTAGACCAGAGAATGAAAATTAAACAAATCAGAGATTAAAATCTAGGGTCAGAAGTGTTAATCGATGAGTAACTGAATCAGTACCTGGATCGAGCAAAATAGAGTATGATAATAGAATAAAATTAACCCAGGTTTCCCACCCACAAGATCAGATTTCCTCTGTCCTAAAAGCTTCACTCCATGCTGAATCTCACAGTAGTTGCAGACTTGCAGAGAACAAACCTCAATTAATCCATAATGTAATGGAGCTTTTGGCTCTATAGTTAATATAGAAAATAAATTAATCCTATTCCTAAACTGAATAGGAAAACCAAATCCTAATTGAACTATGAAGTATCCGTGTTGCTAATTACAACCATAACTTAAAAAAGAAAACTTAGTCTATCTAGGAAACTTAATAAAAACTTAAGTAGGTAACCAATGAGCCCACAGATGGGCTGGACCAAGCCCACGAATGGGTTGGAAAATAGCCTAGCTGAGTTAGGCTTTCAGCTAGGCCTGCTGGCCCCTTTTCTTCCCTGCATCTGATGCCCCAAGAATGTTTTCAGGATTGATATGGTCAGGCACCTCATGGGGTGAGGAGGAGGAGAGGAAGGGGCAAGGGGAAAAGCCAGGGGACACAGGGATTCTTTAAATGGCAAATGGTAACACAGTCCCAAATTTGTTCCCTTTTCAAAGGAGAGATTAAGTTTGATTTAAATGCCAAGGATCCATAGACTTGCACTCAGGTTCAGCTTTAAGGAAGGAGGTGGTATGAAAAACACTTATTCTTCTCTGTGGATGCTTGGGCGAGAGGACATTCTTGAAGTGGAAGTGGGATTTGAGATTCAACCCTTTTTATTGCTTTGGTTGAAAACTGTGAGAGCACACTGTGACTGGGCCACTTGCATGTTAACCAGCCACTGCAGGAAAAATCTACAATTGGATCCATATCCTGACAACTGAGGCAGGCAATTGATAACTGGACAAGTACCACGGAGGTATGGATTGAAACACTGACCTGACTTTTCCAATCTGTCAGGTGGGCGCAAACACACACACAGTGCTGGTCTTCTCTTCAGTCTCTTCTTCTTGTCCTTCTTCTTCCTCCACTGACTAGAACTGGTCTTTCACCTCACCAGTTCTTTCCTACCATAGTAAGCTATGTCCGCGATCACGATCTCGAATGAAACTATCCATGGAATTGTGCACCGTGTGAACCGTAGTTCATCGCTGTTCTTAACCGAGACTCAGGTTAAGCTTCCCCAAAAATCAACTTCCCCCTTTTCGAGAGCTACCCATTCGAGGCGAAAGATCAGACACTATATATATACATATATATATATATATATATACACTATAGTATAGTATAGTATAGTATAGTATACTGGAAGACCCATTTACATTGAATATTCAGGGCCCAGTCAGATCTGAAAAGCCTTGGATTTATGCTAGTTAATTAATTTGAAGGCCCAAAGCTGAGAAGTAAAATTGGAGAAGACAATGCTAAATGTGTGCCTCATGATGCATAGCAGACGCAAAAGTAGGAAATCATTGGCAAACCAACAATGGGAAATAGACTCTCAATTAACATATATTTTAGTGCTGTAGAGGTAGGTGTCAAGCACCAATTACCAAATCGAGAAGTGTGGCAAATATCTCAAAACAAAAAAAAATGAATAAGAAGGCTGAGACGAGGTCAGCCTGACAAAAACCCTTGGATGGAATTGCAATGTTCGCTATTAAGTTAGGGATTGTTGCTAAGATCTCCGATGCTTTATGCCAATGGTTGGCCAAAATTTAAGACAAAACCAGCCATCTCATAGACTAAGTTGTAATTGCCACAGCTGGCTGTGCATGAAATAGTAAACTACGCGGCGAGTAACCATGAGTAGTCTTGTCCTCTCATCTTTTTGTTCTCTCCTACAGACAGACACAAACAACATCTGCACAGAACATGCTTTCAAACATATGGTGGAGGTTTCATGTGCAAATCATTAAGACACTAGTAATTCTATTGCTGTCTGTTTACTAACATCTTTTCTTTGCTATGTGTTTTAACTGATGATTTTGGTCTTGGTTTTATAGGCCAATCCCAAGCTGAGATACCTTTGGTGCTAATGACATCGGATGACACACATTCACGTACTTTGGAGCTTTTGGAGTCAAATGCTTATTTTGGAATGAAGCCAACACAAGTGAAACTGCTAAAACAGGTGCTTAAATCTAAAGTGTCTGATCTGGGAAGCCACCTAAATTTTCATATTATTTTTTTTTAAAAAAGGAACCCAGTGCACGAGGCTCCCCCCACTATGGGGTCTGGGGAGGGTCATAATGTACGCAGCCCTGCTTTTGCAGAGAGACTGTTTCCAGACCTAAATTTTCATTTTTAATGGCTTAATTTTCTTTTTCTCACCTTTTTTTTAATGCTTGTTTTAGGAAAAAGTTGCATGCTTAGATGATAATGATGCTAGGCTTGCAGTGGACCCTAAGAACAAATATAGAATTCAGGTACAAATCTTGTTTGACATGTGTTCTGGATACATTGTATAAGAGTCCTACTCATACTTCTAAAATGCATAGTGATCAGAGTTTTGGTCTTCTGAAGCTTTCCTGGTGTTTCCCTTTGTCCTGTTTTTATAGACAAAACCGCATGGCCATGGTGATGTGCACGCACTTCTTTATTCCAGCGGCCTGCTAAATGTATGGTATGTCCTGTGTTTTGACTAACAGTTGACATTAAAGCTCTTTCTTTTTTCTGAACGGAAATATATTCTGTAGCCAGGTATACTAATAAAGCTGGGAGGCCTATTGGTTAGATATGGATGCCATAAGCGTAAAAATAAAATAAAAAATCTACTAATTTGCACAGAATGATATGCATTTAAGAATATGCTATGTTTTTTTTTTCTGGAAATACAAGCGTGCAAAGTAATAATTCTGATCAAATTAGATAACTTGATCGGACATGCTCAACCCCCTTTGGGCTAAGGAAGAGAAAAGGCTCTCCATGGAGCTTTCTTCTCTATCCTCCCAAGAAGAGAGTTTTCTCCACCAAAAATCCCGCATCAAATGGCTGAGCTTGGTGATTCCAACGTGGCTTATTTTCACCGTTCCCTGAACGCCCTACCAACACAAACTCCATTCCCATGCTTCTTGCTCAAGATGTCACCACTCTACTTTATATCCTTGACATTGAGATGGAAGTCGTCTCCTTCTTTTCCTCTCTCTTCTCCCCTCCCCCAATCCCTCCCTTTTGATCTTCTTAATAAGTTTATCCCTCCCTCTCTCTTTGAATCACTTCAATCTATTTCCTCCGAGTAAGAAATTCTTAAAGCGGTCCTCTTCCATAAATCCAATCATGCCCTAGGCCCTGATTTATTCAGTATGGATTTCTTCTCTGCTAGTTGGGGATATAATTAAAGAAGACCTGATCAAAGCTATCCATAGTTTCTTCTTCAATCCTATCCAGATCCATCGGGTCAACCACACTTTTCTCTGTCTCATCCCCAAAAAGGATGGTGCTTCCTCCCTATCCGATTTTATACCAATCTCCCTATGCAATCTCCTCTACAAATTCATTGCCAAAATTCTGGTTAATTGCCTTCAGTCGGTGGTCCCTTCCCTTGTTAGCCCTAACCAATTGACTTTCATTTCTGGCAGCAGCATTTCGGATAATATCCTTCTCTACTCAGATATAGTCTGTGGCTTTGACCGTAAATCCCATTCCCCTGCTGTACCTATCAAAATTGACATCCAAAAATCATTTGACTTCCTTTGTTGGGATTTCATTTGTGATGTCATGACTCAGATGTCTTTTCCCCCTGCCTTCATCCGTTGGATCCATGCTTGTATCTCCTCCCCCCAATTATCGGTCCTTGTCAATGGCTCCCATGCTGGGTTTTTCTCCTCCAAAGTCGGTATCCGTCAAGGTTGCCCTCTTTCCCCTTTCCTCTTCTCCCTCGCCTTGAGGTGCTTTCTAGGAGTATTCAGTCCAAAAGTGATCAACTCCTTATCTCCCCCATTTTCAAATGTAAAGCCCTCAACCACACCCATCTTGCCTTCGCTGATGATCTCATGATCTTGTCCAAGGCCTCCTCCTCTTCTATCTCATCCTGTATGTCCTCTTTGCATCTCTTCGAATGCCTCTCAGGTCTTTGTATCAACCTTCAAATCCCACATTGTTCTCTTAGGTGTCTCAGAGGCTGATAAGGATGCCCTCTTCCGCCTAACGAGCTTCTCCCTCAATACCCTCCCAATCAAATATCGCGGTCTTACCCTGATCCCCGCTAGGTTGACTGGTCATCACTGTACCCCTATGCTTGACCTCATCCGTAAAAGGCTCCAGCTCTAGAAAGGAAAACGCCTTTCCTATGTTGGGGGGGTTGAATTGATTAGATCAGTTATCCAATCCTCTTATAGCTATTGGTGCGACATTTACGGGCTTCCTAAATCCACCATCAAAGCCATGGAATCCTTATTTTGTGCCTTCCTCTGGAAAGGAAAAGAATCCTCCAAATTTCTCCATCCCCTAAGTTGAGCTACTACTTGCCTCCCTAAAATGGAGGATGGCCTGGGTTTGTGTAGAATCCGTGATTCCAATATTGCGGGTATTCTCAAATTGCTTTGGAAAATCTCCTCCAAGTGTGATTCCATCTGGGTCAATTGGGTCTATTCCTACCTTCTCAAAAAAGATTCCATTTGGACAGCCCCCAATCTTGCTGACTCCTGGGTTTGGCGCAAAATCCTCCTCCGCCCTTTAGCCATTAGAGCTACCATCTCCAAGATCGTTTATGGGACATCTACTTCCCTCTGGCTCGATCATTGGCATCCCTTAGGAGTCCTCTTTTCCATAGGAGGTGCGTGTTTGGTGTACTCCTCCGGTAACCCTAAATATGCCCCGGTCTCCTCCATGATCTCCCATGGTTCTTGGTCCCCCCCTCCCCCTATTCCTCCTCATCTGACAAGATCCTCTGGCTCCCCTCCCCTAGTGGCCTTTTCAGCTCCTAGTCTGCTTGGAACTTCGATAGAATCTACACCCCCACCGTCCCTTATCATAACCTTGTGTGGTTCAAGGGTCATATCCCTCGCCACAGTTTCACTGTTTGGAGAATCTTTAACCATTGCCTCCCCACCCAAGCTTTTCTCCTCCACCGCCAGATCCCTGTTTCCCCCCTCTTCTATCCTCTGTTGGAATGGTATTGAGGACATCAATCACCTTTTCTTCTCTTGCCCCTTTGCCTCTTCTATTTGGAAAAAAGCCTTGGATGCTTGCTGGCCCCATAGTAGGAGACCTTTACCCTTTTCTAGTGAGTGGCTTTGGATGGATATGTCCTTCTCTGGTAGTACTATTTATGATATTGCAGGGAAGCTTGTGTTCGGTGCCGTTATCTCTCACATCTGGATGGAGCGGAATCTGCGAAGATGGATTTCCAACTCTCGCTCTCTTGACATGATTTGGAAAGCCATCTTCTTCGATGTTAGCTCTAAGCTTCACATGTTACCCCACAGATCTCTTGTTGACTCCCCAAGGAACAAGTGTATTTTTGTCCCTTGGGGTTTCTGTATCTCTTTTTCAGCCTCTTGACCCTTCTTCTTAGGGCTCAAGGTTTTGTATAGTCCCCCCTCCCCTTTTCTCCCTCTTTCCTTTCCCCTGTGTATTCCTCTCTCCCCCATTTTCCCCCTGTTTCGGACTTTTGGTAATGGATTATTTATTCACCTCCCCCCCCCCCCCAAAAAAAAAGACAACTTAACTATAGGGAAAATATTTTCAATTATCATTGATTCAAGTTTGGTCCTTGCTAAAGATTAAATAGTGGTTAGCTTGTCTTACGGCTTGAATTTTTTTTTCCTTATATCTGAATTTTGGTTCGGACATAATTGCTGTGTCCTGATTTCATTTTTTTTTATTGTTTTCTCAGGCATGATGCAGGTCTGAAATGGGTTCTATTTTTCCAAGACACTAATGGGCTTCTCTTCAAGGTTTGTTGCTTTGCCTTACTCAGCTTCATATGTTTCTTTTATTAAATCTTAGCTTCTGAAACTCACTCTTATTTGATTATGCTTTCTTTGGTCTGTACTTAGGCAATTCCTGCAGCACTTGGTGTAAGCTCCACCAAACAATATCATGTTAATTCTCTTGCTGTTCCCCGCAAAGCAAAAGAAGCTATCGGGGGAATCACCAGACTTACTCATGCTGATGGTACTTTTTGTCTGATAATGTTCTGTTTATGGTCTTCCTTATCACTTTCTGATTTTCAGTAAGCTTGGTAACAATTTGGCAAATAATTATCAAGGGAATCTGGTAGGAGTCTTTTTCTCTTACTCTTTATAAATCCTTTTGTGATCCAGACATGTGCTTATTTTCCTTATGAATGGAAATATACAGAATTCTAGGGACTGAACCGTGAATGGATTTCAATGAATAAAATGTGAACTTGATCTTGTGGGCTGCACTATGTAATCTGTGAAAAGACTTAATTTCTCTTGGTGTTTTGCTATAGGATTGCAATGGCTTTTGCTGCTTGTTCAGGGATATATCATCCGATAATATGCATATTCTGCAATTTGTGAGAGCAGATCAAGCTTCCATCTTCCCAATTTAAGTATTCTAAAGGCTGTTTCTTGTGTGCCTATAGAATGTAAAAACTTCCTTCCTTAACTAATAGTTTTTGTTGCATGCTATAGATGTCAGGTTATTCCCTTTAGGTTTTTAAAAACAGAATGTTCTTGCCCTGATTGCATAGACTAATGACAATAGTTATGTCTATGAGAGCGTGACTTTAGAAGAAAGTACACTCAGGACAGTGACAGGTTATCTCTCTGAGAAAATGCCTGCATGTCATACTTCATCAGTTTGAAACTATTTTATCTCCGTGAGAACATGGTTGTATGGTCCCTGTATCAGTTAAAACTATATGGTTCCTTTTAAAGTTTTCCTCTTGTCTCTGTTTGAATGTGAAATCCGCTATAATTAAGTACATATATTGTTTATGTCATATGCCATGTGGACCACAAATTCATACTTCTGGTCATAATTACTTAGTTGCACAATAAACTGACTTCAGGGAGGACGATGGTGATCAATGTGGAGTACAATCAGCTTGATCCTCTACTTAAGGCAACTGGCTATGCTGATGGAGATGTGAATTGTGAAACGGGTTATTCTCCTTTCCCTGGAAATATTAACCAGGTACAATTTCTGATGCAAAGGCCCCATTTTTATTTTTATTTTTTTCTGGTGATAGGATATCAAATAAAACAGCACATTGTTTCAAGTACTTGTGCTCTCTTAGTTTTCTATCCATAATTGTTTGGGAGGGACATGCTTTACCTTCCAATTTTCCGTTATTCATCTTTAAGCTAATGATGCATAACTAGTTTCATAATAATTTTCAAAGTCAAAGTTGATATTGGATAAGATGTGTCACTGCACATGAGATTCCTTGGTCCTAAATGTCTACTAGTTCTAAAAGGATATTTTGGTCCTTTCTAGTTAAGTGGTTTTTTCTATGACGGTTGTCATATTAGGGCCTTATCAAAACAATGATTTAAGAAACAGTATCAGGTATCGTATCGGAAGGTTGATTTTAAGAGACTTATCATATCGTAGAGACGCAAGATGTGCTAAAGATCCACATAGAAATGGTTGCTAAATCACACATCGATCCTCAGATTCATGCAAATAAACAAGTTTGATGCTATGAATCATGCCATTTCCCTCAATCTATTGATTCATAGCAAGAAAACAGAGTTAAAATGCAAGATTTGAGCAAATAAAGGTTAGGTTATCAAACATACCTCACTTGTGCAAGTTAAACACTTCAATCCAAGATTTGTGGAGGTTTAATACTCGAAACAATATGCAATTTGCTGGGTTAGAATTGTTTTTTATGTAGGAATGGAATTCCCAACTCTTGAAGCAAATTGTTGGACTGGATAGGTTTCAAAGAGTCTCGTTTTTCTTCTCTATCGTGCACAGTTGTCAAGGCGTTGCCTAGGCGACCAGGTGTTTTGACCACCTTGATCGAGTGCCTAGACGTCTTGTTGGTTTCGCCTTGTGTCTAGGCCCCTCCAACACCCCGGTTGCCTAGATACTGTGACTACTATGCTACCGTGGATCTATTTTCTTCAGGTTTTAAGGTAAGCATTGATAAATATCAAGCTGTATTGATTAGTGTTGAGCTGTATCGATCCATATCGGGTTGTTTGACCGTTACAATGCATTTTGTTTATTAACTATCATATTCGGATAAGTATCATGTCTATGATACGTATCGATAAGTATTGGATGATACTAAAACCTTGCATCGAAAGCTCTGCAATCAATTTGTTTGATGGGTCTGACATTTTCTTTTGGCCACACCACATAAACTCGTAATCATGGGGTTCTTGTTTCCCTCTACATAATTGAACCTACAAATTTCCTGGCTGATGATTAACTTTTATTGTCTTACATTATCATGCAGCTAATTTTGGAACTAGATCCTTACATCAAGGAGCTCACAAAAACAGGAGGTGCTATTGAGGAATTTGTTAATCCCAAGTAATTCCTCTCGCTCTCTCTCTCTCTCTCTGAGTACCAGTGTGACTCTACTTTGGCATGATGTAAGGTGTATAGATGTTATTGACTGCAGTAGTGTGCAGGTTGTAAAATCTGCAATGCCCTTCTTCCCCCCTCCCCGAGAATTGTCAGTATTGATATCTAAGCTTCCTTTTCTCCCTTGAGCAAGTTAGGAAATTTTATTAACATTTTGAGAATCAAAGTAATTTATTTCCTTTGAGTTTTGTATTTTGGTTTTCCAGAGGTAAGTGGGTAAGTGTCCAGTTCCCTTTGATTGTTTGCTCTGTGAAAGTGTTTATTATATATAGAGAGAAGTCATATAGCCTTGGGAAGTTTATCTACTTGTCATTTACATTATATTGCAGATACAAAGATTCTAGCAAGACTTCATTCAAATCCTCCACCCGTTTGGAGTGTATGATGCAAGATTATCCCAAAACATTGCCTCCATCGGCAAGGGTTGGATTCACAGTATGTAAAAGCTACTTGAAATGCAGTTTTTTTTTTTCTTTTCCGACTTGAGATATGTAGTTATTTGCATCAAGATCTCTTTGGTTCTAAATGCATTTGCAAGTTACTTTTCCTTATGAATATTTATTATTTAACCCCTTAGGTGATGGATACATGGCTTGCTTATGCACCTGTGAAGAACAACCCTGAAGATGCAGCAAAGGTAAAAATTCTCAATTAAATTTTTGCCATGACTTACCATCTAGAGTCTGCCTTTTGCTGTTTTAACTAGCTCTGGGATTGCTTTTAACAATATTTACTTGCATATTGTTTCCGTGACTTACCATAGACGCAACAATGCTTGCATTTTTGTCTTCTTAGAAACCAAAATTTCATTAATCCATTTTTTTTTTATGCGTATCTTGTGGCTCGATGGTACTTAGTTTATTTACTTCATTAGTTTTCAAGGGTTTAGGATGGTCAATCTAATTGAATAAATAAAAAGAAATCCATGCTAGGATTTAGAGTTGTTCATTAAGTAATGTGCCAAATCTTATTTCTTACCGAAACAACTTGTTCTCCTGCATGATGTTTTCTCATCGGTTTTTTTTAATGAGTTTATTGATCTTAAGGAATTGTAGCTTTGGGATTCATCACCACATGGGGTGAAAATTTGAATTCTATCAGATATATGAATCTGCGTTACTGTTTGACTAAGAAGCTTTTCTATGTCAATAATCTTCCTGTGCATTGTTGAGGGTACCACACCTATTTGGACTGCCTATTGCTTATTATTTTTCTATAGTATTGCTCCATTCGGTTGCCAAAAGAATGGGCCAATTCCCGTATGATTTTCCTTGTGCTGCTTGGGAGGACCCATTCAAATACCATTTGATAAAAGAGATCCCTTTTGTACAGTTGAGAATTGAAATAATGGGCTATTTGAGGTCAAGGAGAACCATCCAAATGAACCTAACTCCCTTTACAAATAAATTATGAGATTTGGTCAGAACTATTGAGTCTTGAGAGGAATTTGGTGGCAGATCTATTGCTTAGAAATTGAGCGAGTGACCTTGTTTTAGTCTTTTAGATCAGGCTTTTGAAAAGAAATATGAATTTCAAGCCATAGTTTTCTCAAGGGATTAGGTAGGTTCTGATAGGAATGAATAATGCATCTATTGAAAGGAAACCTGAGTTGGCTGACACGACTATTTGGACTTGGATTGAAATCAGCTGGTGTGGAGCCCCATCTTTAAGATATACACCTGAATGATTAGGAGATGAAGTCTTCATCTAATTGAATAGTATTTCTATACCAAGCTGAGGTCTTGGGAAGCAGAGAACAGATGGGTGTGATGTCTTAGTAGTTCTTGACGGTTTTCTGTTAAGTCTCAGTGTGACTTGTTGTAGGGTACATCCCCTTGCAATGAATTTATTGATCATGGGGGTTATTCATGAAGGTGTGGCGGATTTTGGATGGAGTAAATTGTTAGTGAAGTTACAAAATACCAAATTTGGGTTTAGAAGTGGAATTCCTGGGTTTGTATGTAGAACTGACATAGAGATAGCTGATGTGGTTCAGAGTTCTACAAGAGAATCTAGAAGCAACAATCTGGTGGAACCACACTAACATTTCAGGATTTATAAAAACTCAATATGAACGGAGAGCAGGAAAATTAGGATATCTCAAATTACACGCAGTCCAATAATCTGACCAGTTGAGATACTCAGGTCAAGCATAGCAGGGATTCAGATCTATAAAACAATAATAAAATCTTTAGTATGAGAGATCTGAATCAAGAACTAAGGAGTCACAGCAGAATCTGATGATCAGAACTGATAAAGTGATAATAATGTTAACAGATTTGTTGGTGACAAGATTTGCGACCTAAGACACTTAACTACTGATCTCGTATATAGACCTCACCTCACTTTATGTGCTTATACCTTAGGTCCATTACTAAAACTAACCCCATAACAAGGTTATGAACCAAAAGCATACAGATATTTCAATGGAAGTTTCTTCACCATACCATATAATGAGACGTACACATTTTGGGGATATGGCAGAAGTAGATGAAAATTTGACAAGGCCCAATGTACACTCTACCAAGGTTCTCGTGGGATCCCCTTAATTAATTTGCTTGATTAGTAAAAGAAAATCCCTTGAACCATATAGAAGTGGTAAAAAGAAGAAAGTATTCAATTGGTGACTTTGGTTGTAGACCAGATTGACAAATCAGGATTTGTGATCCTAACCCAAACCTGAATGAAAGTGATTGTGATGGTTATGACTACACTTGTCATTGTATTCATAATCTGTAATATTTTGTTGTTTCCACTTTTAGCTTCTACCGACTAGAACCCTTTGGTGAATTTGGTTGTGCTGGTCTAAAGTTGTAAACTAAATTTCCTGAATTTTGAAGTGTCATTTTTCACTCAACAATTTGTTTTATTTCACTTGTAGGTACCAAAGGGAAACCCATACCACAGTGCTACTTCTGGGGAAATGGCCATCTATCGGGCAAACAGCCTCGTTCTTAGGAAGGTAGTCACTTTTCTGTTATTGAACCTTATGTGAAGTTTCAAATATGGTAGTTCTCTGTTTATATCTGGTGGTTTAATAAGCCAAATTGCCCGACCTTTCTTTTGGAAGTCCATGCCTTTGAAAGATTAAAGGACTAGTTTAACTTCTATTTTTAATTCTCTCTCTCTCTCTTGTATAGTTGTTTTAATTATAGCCTGGCGGTTGATCATAACCTATGTGAAAATCTTTATTCATGTGAAACCATAGATTCCTCTGTGCTTTATAGTCCATATTTTGTGTGCTTTCTCACTGAACCCTGATTGCATTGTGTCAAAACTAAAACAGCTACAAATTTTGACTAGGTCTGTATTTGTTTCTTTTGAAACATGTCTGCTTTTGTAATGCTGTGAAAAGAGACCTGAAGCAGGGATATGGTGTTTTTTTTTTTGTCAGGCTGGTGTCCAGATAGATGATCCTACAATTCAGGTATTCAATGGACAAGAGGTAGAAGTATGGCCTCAAATCGTATGGAAACCAAAATGGGCACTGACTTTTGCTGATGTGAAAAGCAAAGTCGGAGGTAGCTGTGCCATCTCTCAGAGGTCCACCATGGTCCTAAATGGGCGTAATGTGTTTATTGAGGATCTCTGTTTGGATGGAACTCTCATTGTCAACTCAGTTGAAGATGCAAAGGTATGGCATGACTCTCTAATGCAAATTCAGACGAGATTTCACAATCGTACACGCATGTCCATAACTGCTTGCATCTGCCTATATGGATGAACCATCTGGCAATAGTTGGCCAAACATAACTGGATATGTAGGATAATCAATGATCTTTGTTTGTTTTAATTGATATTAACAGATTAAAGTGGGAGGATCTGTGCATAACAGAGGGTGGCTCCTGGAAGAAGTTGATTACAAAGATGCTTCAGTTCCTGAAGAAATAAGGACTAGGGGTTTCAGAATTAACAAGGTTGAGCAGGAGGAGCTGAATTACACCGAGTCTGGGATGTTTGCATTTAAGGGATTACAATGATTTTTCTTTGTACCTCGGTTTTTATTTTTTATTATTTTTTCCCCTTTGTGTCAGTTGTTTTGGGTTCATTAGTAAGGCAGGATGTCCCCCACCCTCCCCCTTGTATATTCTTTTTTTATTTATTTTTTATTTTTTATGATTAAATGAATTGCTCCGAGGGTTGCCTATGGCCTTGGAGTTGTGGGATAAAAAAATAAAAAAAACAATGTTATTATTATTATATTTGATGGTCTGCGAAACCAAGCCATGCTCGGGTGCCTAATGTGCCATGTTGTAGGTATGGATTCGGCTGAACTTTGGGGACTGTTTGATCCCAAGGTCCTCAGCTCAGTGCTCACATTCAAGTGTCAGCTTTAGGAGAAAGGTAAGGTATTTTCAGTTAAGAAGAGAGCATCAGCATGTTACTCAAACTTTCTTGCGGATGTGTCATAACTCATGAAGTCAATGATATTTGGATTGGTTCACTACTTCCTAAATACAAGTTCTTACAAACCATTTGCCCTAATATACGAAATTCACTAATGTAGCAACCTGGGAGCAACAGTAAGGTTGTTCCATTGCGACCTAGTTGTTGCGAGTTCAAGTCGGGAAACAGTCTCTTCGTGAAACAGAGGTAAGGCTGCGTACATTGTGACCTTCCCTAGACCTCTCAGAGGCTGATGCCTCATGCACCATTTTGGAACTTGATTAGAAGATTCATGCAATCTTAAGTACGTCCTTTGGTAAGGTCAATCATGAAAAACCTAATGCATATGTATGCCATTCAAAACCAAGGTTCTGATCATGCCAAGTTCTTTTCCCTCCTTTCTGACTTCAAATATATGACAGCCATGTTGCCACAATACCTATCTATCCTAACTTTATGGCACCATCTGATTGTGGTCAAGTGCATAGCACACTTGGTAGCCAGTGGTGCGTAAAGGCCCATTGCTATCAGGAGGTCTTGAGTTCAAGTCTCCTGGTTCATAACCTACATCCCCCCTTACCTATCAAAAAAATAATAATAATAAAGAAAGTGGAGGTTGAAGTAAATCAAAATTAAAACCGACTATCTAAAATCTATCATTATTTTTGCACATTTACACATAAAATGTTAAGGTTATAGATTATTTGACACCTCAAGGGATGTCAATAAGAAAATCCCTTATATGCAACTAGTATGAATAATATCAATATTCCACCTCAAACAAGCATGAGAAGTGCCTCCAGATGACTCATGAAGTGACAAAAATTATACCAGTAGATTCCTTTTTTTTTTTTTAAACGAGCCTTTCTCATAACTAGGCAAGGTTTGAAATGGATCTGGATCCTCTACTTCGGAGCTGTCCCTACTTCCGTGCATCCCACACATAGCAAGGCGGGAAAGACCGCCTTACCGGGCTCAGGCAGGGATAAGACAGTCTTTTTGCCGCTTTGCTGTGTCTAGGGCACACGGTGCAGTACGGGCAGCTCGGCAGTAGAGGGATCCAACCCGTTTGGAATATGGTGAAATTTTCAATTTTGGTACTTTTAGGTTAACAAATGGTTCAATTGCAGAATAGAAGGGTTACTGTCCTAACATGGTGTGCCATATAGTAGAAAAAGAACCCTCCATGTGGCTCAAAAAGGTAGACCAACAAGACTCTGGATATAATCTTTTCCCACACCCTTGATAATTTGAGGAAAATTTTTGACTCACTTTTAACCATTTAACCTCGTTCATTTTGGGTTGAAATATTGATCCCTCTACACATGGATTCACCCATGTCCACCCATGTTAGCCACGAAGGAAATGATAATACAAATTCACTCTAAAAAATGTCATGGTTTCTGAATGAATGGGTCTACTATTAAGGCTATGCTTGGTTTAGTAACTAATTCAAGAATTCTGAGACTGGCCGATTCTAGAATCAAGAATTCTAACTCAATTCTAAGAATTCTAGATTTGCATGTGGAAAGTAACAATAATGCTTTGTGATTTACTGGAGAATCATGTTTGGTCGCACATTGATTATCTCACAACCCTGATCGCAATAAAATTAGCCAACTGATATCTCAAACCCATCTCCCCCCCCCCCCACCCCAAAAAAAAAAAAAAAATCTTTCCGGAGGAAAAACCTGTAAATCCGACGTTGGACCAATCCTGGAAAACTCGATTATGTACACCAAATCCATCAGACAAAAACTGATAAATCAAGAAAGACGGGAGTAAAAGAGATGACAAATCTTGTTTTGCAAACCTTAGCAAATTAATTGCTTCTTTGGTTAGTTAATTATATCTTATTAATTTCTAGATTCAATAAATAAAATCTGTTCTCTGATCAAAATTGATATATACAAGTTGGTCAGTCCTACTCCTGTCTCAGCTTTTGGTATGTTTTGGTCTCTGCAGTACAAAAAATGGATGCCTCGTGATCCTCTGCTCTCCATCAAAGCACCAAAAAATGGAGTACCTTAGCAGTGTCTGACATTACCAATGCCCAGACACTTTGACAATACAAGATATGGTAATCAAAGCTTTGTCGATGGAGAAGAAACACTCGCTCTTGATTGGCCAAAATCCATTTCTAGCCATCCAAAATCCTCCTTTTAGAAAAACCCCAAGAATCCAAGAATTAATCTGAAGTTCAGTTCTGGATTCTGGTTCAAGTCTATAATTTGACTTCCAAATCCATCTTATAATGGCCTTCCAAAGGCGACCCCAAATTGAACCCAGAATTCAGAATCAATATAGCCATAGTCAAAGACTCAAAATATGTACCTTTTTTCCTCACTTCCTCCTTTTCAACCCCTTTACTCTGTTTCTCAGACCTGCATTGCAATACTCACCAGCTTCGAAGCAGAGAAACTCTTGAGATCAAAGTCCAAAGAATGGTCGGTCACCAGAAGAAAAAGAGAAGGCATGGTATGGTTTACTACGAGTCATATGTTCATATTTTTGTCTCCAATGACAACAATGCACCTCACTCAAAAGTATCCAATCATGGGCAATTAAAAAACACTAAACAGAATTTCATTTATTGTCACTCATAAATGGCCAACAAAGCTATAGCAGGGTAATGAGAAAAAACTCGGGAGGTACAGGCAAAGTACACCTACTAGTGAAGTAACCACAGGCAATACAGATGCATCATCATACTGGTACAAGTGAAGAGGAACAAAAATGGGAAATTGCCACATTCCTACGGCTACAACAGCCATGGTTTCATTGACACAGGATCTGTAATTAACTAGAACTCCCCCTTCAAGATATATTAACTAGAACTCCCCCTTCAAGATATAGAGAAAGCAAACCAGGTCTCATCAAAGAAACTCAAATCACCTTCCAAGTCTCATTCCAATTACCAAGGTTTGGGTACACAGAGGTGGCAATGGGTTGTGTCAGGTCGTGTCCGTGTCGAGTCATTTCGTTTGTGTCAAAGGTGCCTCAACCAATTTCTTAATCATGTCAGAGCATCCCAACCCAACCCATTTATTAACAAGTCATGTTTGTATCAACCCACTATAACATATCATGATAATATTATGGAAACTTTAGGTCAATGGGTCATGTTGGATCAAGAAAAATAATTAAATTTCAAGCTTAATGCATGGAAATACATATATCAAAAGACTAAATTATACATTTTATCAATGTTAAGGTATTATATGTAAATAAGATGTATTACACTATTAAAAACTCATCGTGTTAAACAGGTCAATTCTGTCACACACCCTCAACCCAAACCCAATCTCAATCCCTTTTATTTACCGTGCCATGTCGTGTCAAAACTTTGTTGTGACAAATCTCCAACCCAAAACCTGTAATTCCGATGTTGTGTTCGTGCCATGTTGCAGATCATGTTGGAAATTGCTACCTGTTGGTACATAAATTCTATCCTGCCACTCCACTCCATTTAAAAAAGGCTTCCGCAGGGAATTCTAACAATCCCTGACTGAAGGGTATGGCTGAGCCTCAAATACTCGCTGCCAACTTAAGTAACCCAGCCTAATGCTTTAACCCCAACTTGGAACAGGCACAGAAAAAACTACTGGTGCAGCAATCAAATTGAATACATATTGATGGGTTGCAGCATATGAAGGTGAAATAAATTCGGCCTTGTTTTGTCAAAGCAGTGTCAGGGAAGCACTAAAACCTACGTTGTCCTTGCCCTAATCTGATGGTAGCTGAGTTGCTCATGTATCTGTCTGAATTTTTCTTTGAGCCTTTGTATCTGCAAAACCAGCAGCCAAGAAAGATCAGCAAATAGAAGATGCCCAAGGTTTAATAGAGGAAGAAGTTACAAGAGAATACCCGCTTCAGCTCAACTTCCAATTCTCGCTTCCGCTGTCCCAATGAGTGTCGCAAGTGAGTGATGTCAAAGATATTATCCAAGTCATCTGCAAAGGCAGATTCTAAGTCTTCCCGAAGAAGTGCAGGCAACTTGTCAACCACCGGCATTAAAAGAAAACAGTTGAACTGCAACAGAAGATGAAAAACATAAAGCATATGATCTAAACTATCAAAAGGTCTTTATTCCAATGGTGCAACTGGCTTATCATTTAGTAGGTTGTTTCCCTTGAAATATAGACAAATTGGCATAGCATATGGTGATGAAAACATATTATTATTCACAAACTCAAAAAATAGAAAAATGACATCAGAAACCAGAGGGAAAAAAATAGCAAAATAATTGCCAACCTTCAGTTCTGTGGAAGCCAGGAAATATTCTCTAATGCCATGAAATATCTGTTGTACCAAGGCATAAACAATCCTTTCAGATGAGGGAGCAAGCTTCCGATTCCACAGCGTGCTGTCCAAAAGATCAGCCAGCCTTGTCTCTGTTGTCTGAATGCAAGTGCTCGAGTCATTGCCCGAAGCCAAATGACTAAGCTTCACATCTGCTCTAGGCCTACTATCATGCTTGTTGTCATTCACAGCTTGTCCAAAGGATGGCTCTTGAGAGACAGCTCCCATGGTAGAATTACTACTTAAAGTGGATTGTTCGGAGCCAGCAAAAGAGTCTAAGAACTGACGCAATCCAGCACGGTTCTGCAAATTAGATTATAAATGTGAACCAAGTAATATTACTGACAGCCAAGTCAAACCCAAACAGAATACACAAAAGTGAACACACTTCTGGTCCACAAATTAGCTTTGTAACCTTATTATGGAGGGACCACGTGACATAACGGGTGGTGCTCACTAAATCCTCCATGCATCTGCAACAATATTATATGCAACAGTGAGATCATGGATAACTGAAAGGTGGGAAAATTTCCATTAAGATCTATTATAAGAACTAACAGTTTTTCCACAGGAAGCCCACTTTAATGTGTTACTATGTCCCAGATCAAATCGCAAACATACTTCATGGTCAAGTGCCATGAGAATTGTGGTAACTTCTAAGACCTGTTTTAATTTTAGGCCACAGAACAACAACTCATGGTTCTTTGATGGAAAGGATGTAACAGAATGTTCAGGGATACATTATCAATTATTAGGACTTCAATCAGAAGTTTCACGACTAAGAAATAGGAAAACATAAATAGTTACATCCTTGTGAGACATGATCCGTTAATTTAAGAAGTTCGATTGAAATTTAGAATTAAAAAAAAAAAAGATTTATAACAATATAGTATGCTTCAGTTCAAAAAGAAAAGTATCTCAACCCATTTAACTGGAATAAGTCCCAAAATCGGGAATCAAGAGGGAATATCCCTCGTCCACTACCTCTTAAAGGGAAAAGGATAAAGGAGTACAACATAATCTCGCTCAACTTAAACCCTCATTTTCTAGTTATTATTTATATAACAAAGTATGAGACTAAATAACGTCCCAAAACCCACATGGAGGGAAACTCTTAAAGCCTTCCAATTGATACCATCATGACATCAACGAATCATTCCAACAAGTCACCATTATAATAACATATAGTCACATGAGACGGCTATAGCTCTCAAACATTAAGAAAGCTCAAAATACCCATCATTATCATAAAAGGTGATTAAAACTCATACGGACCCTAATGTGGACAGCAAGTGGGGAGCCTCCACTGATACCAAGGTTTAGGATTAGAGGCATTATCCAATAAAAGGTTTACCCAAAAAAATAAATAAAATAATAAATCAGACCTCCATTCAGACCAATCATCCCCGCCATCACTGTCCAAGGTTCCTGGTAGTAAGGTGTCTGTAACCTCTTAAGCTAAGATCCTCAAATAATGATGTTCAGAGAGGTTCGCATCATCTATTTACAGATAGGGCTGTAAACGGATCGGATTCAGCTCGGATAGTTCTATATCCGCATCCGCATCTGATTAGCTATCGGACAGATTCGGATAGTGCTAAACGGATACAGACACAGATACGGATCGGATATTTTATCCGTTTACATGTAAATATAGCTTTTTGGATAGCTGTAGCCTATCCGTATCCGCATCCGTTTAGCTTTCAAACAGATTCGGATAGTGCTAAACGGATACGGACACGGATACGGAAACAGATTTCGGCTATTCATTTACACCCCTATTTACAGGTCACTTTAATTCAGGTACTTGCAAATTTCGGTTAAATGGTTCTTAAAGAAGTGAAACAACTTTCAATCCAGTTCACCCAATGCTTAAAGTAGAATTATCAATAGAAAAAATCAAAACTCCATTACAAGCTTATAATCAAGGAATATAACTAACTTTTCACGGCAAGCTCGTTCAGTAGATTCTGCAAAATTATTGAATGCAGACTCAACACGCCTCAGAAACACTTCATGGCCACTTAAATATTCACCATCTTTCTATTGAGAAAACAGTTAGGGGGGATGGGTTAGTTCATTCTGCAAGCAGAGCAAAAACCTATCTCATGATAATTGAGAAAGTATATGTATGGCCAGCAATTCACCAGAGAACAAAGGCCATACCTGAAGAAGATAAACAGAGATAGGAAGCAATCTTTTTAATATGTGCAAGAGCCTAAGACCCAACTGTAGAAAGGAAAGAACATTTCAGCGATAGAACATACAAAATCCATGAGAAATTGAGTGTCATAGGGAAATTATTATTTCTTTTAACAGGAGAGATAACACGTAATAAGAACAACCACCATTCTTATCAACAACATATGGGTTCAAACATACTTACCCAAAAATGTATGTGCTCAAGCCTTTGAATTTTGAAAGGGATAATCCCTAAGGAATTTTAGAATGTATTGGAGAAATATGGTTCTGATATAATCTAATTGAAAGAATGATGCAAATATTCAATACTTGAAGACTACAAAATGCTAGGCAAAAACAAAGACGATACATGGGCTAATGATAAAGAGGAAAACTCTAATTATATAGCTGAGAATGCACTCAATTGGATGAGTGATACAGGTAAATATAACGAATTGACCACTCGTCTAGGATTTTTCATCCACAACCTGGATAACTATAGGTAGGGGAATAATATGAATACGACAAATTTCAAATCCTTCAGTGAAAGCTCTGATATCTGTGAGGGAGGCAACAGTAGCACAATGGAAGCTCAGCAGTTTTAAGGGATGATAAGATTTATTTTAAGAAAGTTTATTTCAGAGTGCAGACAAAACACACAAAAGGTTTGGCATTAGTATATGCATAAAAAATCATCAAACACTTTCTCACAAGTTAATGCATTAAAGGAGATTACACCAATGTCATCTAGTGAAGCAGTACAAGGCTAGCATAGGAAGAGAAAGAACCAAAAGGGCCAGCCCAATCAGGCCCAATAAATTAAGTTGTAACCATCCCATGATAGGCCACGACTTAAGTTATAGTCAGCCCATATTTTGGGCCCATTTGTTTGTCATAACTTAAGCCCATATGCAACCATCGACCAGCAGCCATTGGAGTTTCTATTTTGGCTGAATATGTGGGCCCATGTTGCAGCCACGTGTGGAGTTACTATAATCTTTCCTAGTTACAATTTTGTTTTAGTTTCTCTTCTTGTAATAAGCTCTTAGTCATTTAAAGTAGTAGCAACTAAGAGTCTTACTTTATTTTAGTAAGTTTCGAATTTTTGTAATAGCAAGGGATCTTTCTAGAAGTTCTTAAATATCTTGGTAGCCAATAACCCCACACAATAGAAGGGTTGCTAATTTTGTATTCTTCCATTGCTTATTATAAATAAAGAGGTAGGGCTACTCTAGCCTATAGATTTGGATGTTTTGAAAAAACTATGCCGTATGTGTGTGTGTGCTGCTGTCCTAAGTAGTGGAGCTCTAGTCATATCCTTCTATCTTCTCATCTTTTTCTTTTCTTCTTTTATCCTTTACTGTTCTGTAGAGATTCCATCCGTCTTTCTCTCTCTATCATGGACTCCAGTTATTTCCAAACTACTTTTGTGACTTAACAATCCTTTACTGTTACTCACTTACTCTCGTATCCTCTTCCATCCTCTGTTAATTTATCTACTGTTGCAGGTCTGCGATAGGACAGCATATATGTCTGAAGTACAGTCTCCGTTTTCTGAGTATCTAACCATCAGATTGGGCTGAGGTTTGGATATGTTATTCCCTTCCCCTTCTACTCCCTTCAACCAAATTTGAGCACCATCGGACTGGTAAATTGAAAGATATTCTTATTTTCCTCGCTTGCTATGTTCTGGTTTTCCCCAGTTTCCATTTTCTATTTACACAGTTCTTCCTATCCAACCATCCTATTGTCTTGAGATTTTGGCCACATACTCCCTTTGTTAAGACCTCCATTCAATTATATCTCAGCCCCATCTGTTGAGTGGATGGAGAGTTATACTTACTTCGCTGCCAATTATTCTCAGTTTTGGTTCACTGCGAATCTGGTTTCTCGTAGGTTTCTAGTGTTTGGGTCTTCCAGCCTACTAAACCTCATCATCTAGAGCCATTTATTCTGTTAAAGAAGATACTGATAACCAACACGCTCTCAACAAATATTAAAGAAGATAAAGAGTACATTCCTTCAGTGTCACTGTTGCTCAAAAGCTTCGTCAGCAATATACATAAAATGGAAGGGAAAAAAAACACTCCTTAGTTGTTCTATCATGTAAAAGTATATCCCAATGGTTTTTAAAATACACCACTGGCATATGGGTTCAAATGTTCAACAAATGATAAACTCAAACCATAAAAAGCCAAAGGAAAGATAAGAAAAAACATTTCACCTGATGAAGAAAGGGTTCAAATGTCTCACGAGCCTTTGCAACAGCGATCACACAAGCAGTCCTGTTTAAGTGATTCGAAAACCATAAGTTTGTTGCAATATAGAAGAAATAATATTTGAAATTTTGGAAGGAGATCAACCTGGAAACCATGGATACCTAGAATAGTTTGTCCCATCATGGATATCTTCAACTCCACATGCATTAACAATCTCTTCCCGTGTAATCGGAGGGCACTTAATTCCTCCAACCACAAAACGGAATTCTGCCATCGCGCGATGATATTGTGCGCCACCATAGAGACGCATTCCAGCATTCTAAGTACAGAATCATTCCAGTTACTACATACACAATGAAACCTCAAAAGGCCACTGGCAATAAGATTTTGCTTTTATGGATTAGGTAATTTCCAACTCCCTCAATTTCCGCAACCTTTTTTTTTGGGGTTGGTTGGCCAAACAGCACTATTAGAATCAAACAGGAAAGAAGCTTATAAGGTACAAAAGTGAAAACTTGATAAAGCAAAACACAGCACCTCAAAGGTTGAACAAATGAACAGGTATAAAAAATTCTATGATATTATTTTTGACAAAAGACATACACAGGGATCAAGTAGTTCCGTGGTTTCCAGTGTAAATACTTACAGGTATTAACTTGTGTGGGAATTGGAGACCATCAGAGCAAGCAAATGCCCCCCCATTAACTCTCTCATCTTGTAATGTTTCTCCTGTGACAAAGCAAATAGTCTTAACCACCAAAACTTTTTTCTCCTTAACTGCCAAAACTTGACCCAATAAACAGAAGAAGAAAATGAAGAAAATGTTCATGCATGCTGCATTTACAGAAATAGAATCACTAACATCTACCATTTGCTAACAATTGACAAAAGCAGATCATCAAGATCAATTTACCAAATTTATCAGGAGGTGCAACCACTGTCCCCTTCAATAGCAATGACAACTGAGGAATGGGAATCACTATAGTTAGCAGCAATTCAGTAAGGTAAAAGATCATGATTAATTTGACTATTTCATTACACTTATTTCCTGATGTGGATGCTGTTATCTAGAATAAATAAAACCCTTTGCAGGAGCATAATAGGTCCATCAAGAGAAAAAGAAAAAAAGAAAAAAAACAAATATCATGTTGGCTACAAAAATTGAGCAATCTTTGGTTATCCTCTAATTATATCGCCCCAAACAGTAGAAACCTTGGTCAGGAAAAGATCATGAAACGCTCTTCCTTTCTCCTTCAATTTTACTTCATCTACATTGCTGCATATAAATAAACAAAAGGCATATATCAAACATTAGCCTCTCTTTGCCCACCAATCACTTTATTGTTTACAATTCTAAATCATAGTCTTACAACAAAAGAAGAATTGCTTCGACAAAAAGGTCAAAGAACAAGATCACAGTTTCAGCATGTTGAGAGGCAGCGAAATTTATCCTCAATTTTTCCTTTGGTCTGCCTATCTAACAATACTTTAACAACAGCCACTAGAGAGTGAGGGAGGGAAGTAGGGGAGAGGGGGAAGGGGTGCCTTAAGGCACAAGGTTAAGACAGGAGAATCAAACCCGTGACCTCCTAGGAGCCTGCACTCTACTGGCAAGGCACCAACCAACTGTGCCAGCAGTTGTCTTCATTTATCCTCAAGTTCACATTCACTAGACATACAATGCTTCAAAAAAAAAAAACAAATAATTTTAGTAACCAAAGCTACGGACCTGAGTTCCTGATTTATTTCCTTTAGCTTTCTTGTCGCGCTCCGATACTCCTTTTCAAGCAGTGGAATGATAGATGGGACATTGTCCATATACCTTACCAAGATGTTTCGCATGGAAGTTCCAGTTTAGAGAATATGAAATTTTAATTACTGAAACATAATCAGATGAAACAAGAAAACCTCTGTACCTTTTCTGTAGTAATTCTTCCAAAAATGATCTGAGGCTGCTTACACCTATTCTACTTCTTTCTTCTTTTGACAGAGACCTTCCTAACTTCTCCTCCAAAGATGTAACATCTTCTGTCTCCCTCAAGAAAACAGCCTGCATTAAGAAACATAAAAGCAATTTAATAATTTCAAAAGGCATTCAGTGATTTAAAATTAAAAAAAAGATGTTCAACCTTTAAGAGATGCAATATATGCAGTCACTTGAGAGACATTGATGCTCTAATCAAATGAAGATTTTGCAATTCACTATAGTTAGAAAACAAACAAAGTTTCAATTCTAATTACTATAGTTTGAACATCCTACTATCTGCCAATCTCAAATTTAACATGGCTCAATCAAGAAAGGGCATCCTATATTACTAAGAACAAGTATTAGTACACACTTGATGCAGCAAAGGACTAGACTCAGTATCCTAAACAACATTAAAATTGATTATCAGTGAAAACTTTTCCAATTGAATGTGAAGAATATTCCACATAAAGAGGTGCGGAAACCTCACCTTGATCATACTTTTCCCTCTCCATGTTTGTCACATCCATTGGCTTTGCTACCAACTACATGGTTTCAACTATTTCTCAACTCAAAGAAGCCTTATCCCGGGTCACTTACACAAATCTTGTTCCACCATTCCACTTGATTACAGTGTAGCATTTATCCCCTTAAGAGTTTTCCCCCATTTTTGATCAATTATAATGGAAGCAATATAGTAGGTAACCTTGACTATGTTTATATTAATTGATAACATTTAGATACCACATCAAAGGCAAAAAAAATTGTTTGATTGATTAGCATCATATGGAGCTCAGTAGCGACATTAACATCAGAAGAAGTCAAGTGTTCATTTGAAACCACGAAAACCACAACAACATTTGAGAAAGAGATGGGCACTTCAATATGATAACTGATTAGAATCTACAATATCAGAAACAACAGATGATAAGTATATAACTACAGTTTCAAGGGTAAGAAGACAGAGGGAGGAAAAAGAATAAAAGCTAATATAAATTTTTGTGATAGTATGAGTCATAACCAACCAAATCAAGTACATAATGTATTATTGACAATGAAATATCTTTACCATCATGTTGCAAAATACAAGAAGAATTCTAGAAGCGAACCTGCTTAAACTCATTATTAGATCTGTAAACAAACTCATGTCCAGCACCAACTCTTCCAGATGGCACAGATGTAAAGAATGGAGAGTCACCCAATATGCACCCATCAAGAGTACGAGGAGGTGGTCTAAGAAAAACTTCCACATCTGAAGAACGTGCAAACTGAGGTATTTTAGTGTCAAGCTTTGTTGAGACAATCACTGTCCTTGACAGTTCCGGGTCAATCTACACATGATAAATGAAAGGAAATTAAGTTGACCAGAACAAAGAAACCGGATATCAGTCTATTTTATATAATCTAGCAATTTGACTTGATAATGCCTAGGAAGAAATCAACAGAAATGATAGGTATAATCTACGACTAGAAAGACACACGTACTTGCATCACCACCCTCCTTGTGGTAGCATTACTCCAATCACTACAATCTTCAAGACATAATATGATCAACTCTTTATGCTGCATCTTAGCACGGACAAGAGACTCTACTGCACGAGCTTGTCCCTACAGAGTTGACACAGATTAAACCCAAATACAGAGAAAGTGGAACAAGTTTACTAGTATTAAAAACAGATTAGCTAAACAAAAAAAATTATTTCAAATCTTACAACATAAAAACTAAAATCCCTCCATGCACCTGTAAAGCTCGGTTCTTCCGACCTGGAGCTGGAGCAATAAGGCCTGGTGTATCTATTATGGTAAGGTTTGGACAGTACTTATACTCTATTTTAATAATTATTTCCTTGTCCGAGAACTGACAAGGCTCTTGCTCCAACCTCATGTTTTCAGCTTCAATGTAAGCCTACACAGAATAATGGAATTGGAACTAAATTGTGTCAGTTCATGTAAGGAAAACAGCATAACGAAATACAGTTGTGCTTATATATTAGTAAAGCAAATCATAGGAAAACATCTAAAAGAAATTAAGGGCAAAGGAAACATCAAACTGCTACCACATTAAAGTATATTACATCGATGGAGTATCTTTTATGCTGGAGATAAAAGCTACATCCTCACATGTCCAACATGACACATGGACATGTAAGAAATCTTGGAGGAGTAATCGTTCTAAAAATCACAGTCGATATGCCATCATAAATATAAAATATCTTGGGTAAATAAAAAGGAAGTTTTTCCACGATGTTTTTTTCTCTTCTTTTTTTTTTTTTGGAGGGGGGGGGGGGAGGTGTGTGGATAAGTAATGCAAATATATTCAAATAAAAATAGCAACAAAATAAGAAATTCTAATGTCACAAGTTCTTGATATGCCTCATCTAACAAGGTCACAATTTAGTGCCACAAGGTACAATTTGAATGGGCGCAAGTGGGTCCATGTGCTAGATGACCCCTCTCCCATCTCAGCTGTCAAGTTTCAGCCTGAAAAAAGCATGGGAAGGGGTTAAAAAATGAGTTTAAAGTTTCATCAGTTACACGAGTACCATTTCACTGTAAAGAAATCTAGTGGTATTTCTGTGATTTTATTGTCACTTTGAAATTAGAAGCCAATCTCAAGGTACTTGCCCTACTCATTTGGAACCAAAATTTGACCAATGAAATGGGTGTGAGGGCCTCTATCACATGAACCTACCCGTGTTTAATAGTTTCTGGCATTAATGGGACCCTTTTTATCAATGGCTAAATAAGCAGCAATCGGCTTCAGTTACTGATTCAGCATCTGTGTCCTATTACAATATATTAAAGGCACAGAAGTGAAGAAAGAAAGGCTCCTGTATCTGTGCTGCAAAATGAAATTCAAGACACATTTTCTGAATCACCAACTTTAGTTGCAGTTATAAAGTTACAAGAATCTGCAGTCGTCAAAATGATGAAATAACATATCACTCTTTATAGTTACATTGTATGAAAAAAAAAATAATGGACTTAAAAATAAAGACTGTTGGACCAGTATCTTGGAATAGTCAAATGCTACAAGAACTGTTTAGTTTCTTCAAGATATGAGGCCAAATAGATTATTACACTGCAATGTAGCCCCATGGAAGGAATGGAAGCTATTTAACATATTATCCTTGACAATTGAGAACAAATTGAAGCAAATGTCGGGAACCAAGGCTGTTGTAGCCGTTATAGCAGCCCCTATATCTGTTGAACTAGTTAATTTTCATGATGATAGTGTCAAGAACCAATAACCAATTTCCACTATAGTCAAATGCGTGGACTGAAGAATACAAAACAAAAATCAGATCTTTTAGGTGGCTAGTTCCACTCCCTTCTGCCTCTCTGATAGTTCAAACTTCAAAGGTCTAAGTTACATTATCAAATTGGTAAAGAATTTCACGACTAAATAAAAAGAAACAGCTTAGGTCTGCAATTAAAAACAATAACAACTAAATCTGGACCACAGTTACTGCAATGACATGAATTTCTAGCTAGAAGTAGAACAAAGTTCATAATCACCATCTGGGTATTGTTTGAACTTCGAATAAGCGTAGTCTGGAACTATATCCTTACTTGGATTTCTTGAAGCGATTTCTCCTGGGCGATGGTAAGGTCTGTGTCAGAGACGAGGCGACAGAGCGGGAGTTCGCAGTCAGGATCGTACTTCATGTGAAGGGTAATGGGTCGCCTGGTCTTGGTGCCACCTCCCACATGGTTAAATTGGAAACCCATGAGAGCTTCCACCAATGCGCTCTTGCCGTCGGTCTGGTGACCCACCACCAACACTGCCGGTGCATCGAAGGGGGTCTCGAACTCCTGTGCCAGTCCATGGAGCTCGTTGTACGCCTCGTACAGTCTCGATTGACTTTCCAAGTCTCCTCTCAGATACCCTTCGTCCGTCTCCATCTCTCTCTCTCTCTGCTGAGTGCTAAGACTTCAATTCAGAGGTTAGAAGAAGACGTAATCGGATGGAAATCGAATGGCAAGCGTTACCACTTCGCCATTCTGGAAAAAAAGTCGACAGCCGTGACAGCTTGTTGATACTGCGCTGATAAAAGGGAAAATCCTGCGCGCGTGTAGTTTTAGCCGTTGGGTGTGCTGTACAGTCGAACACATCCTTGGACGTGCGCCGAGATATGTGCAGCACAGCTCAACTACGTATATGCACTAGTGGTTAGGTGCAATTTGAGCCGGGCTTATGGTTAGGTGCAATTTTAGCCGGGCCAGCCCGAGTGCATAAGCCTTGACTGATTGTTTGGTCCATCAAATTCTTACCCAAAAGAGAAAAAGTGCAAAGTCAATCATGGGCCTGCATGATAACAATTTTTGTTTTGCTATTTCTTTGGTTTTTTGTATTTAGGAATTTAAAAACAAAATAGCAAAAAGTAGAAATCTGTTTGTTAACATCGATTATTTTTTTTGTTACTAAAATGAATCGGGACAAAAAAATAGTTAAGAAATAAAAAGAAGAAGAAAAAAAAGGCTCCAATTTGGAACTTCTCTATTCCATAAATAAAAATCTCTAATTTATTCAACCTAGCTCCAAGATTCTCACCTTCTCAACACTCCACCATCACTACCTCCACCTCCATCTTCACCAAAATTTTAGGTATTCAATGCCATTTTTGAAAATTTATTAAAGTTTCAGAAACAGAAATCACTGTGCATAACAAATGTGTTACTGTTTCTTTATTAGCCCAAAAATATTAATTTACTAAGCATTACCAAACACATTTCTTTGACAATAAATTTGATCCAATAATAGAAATACAAAAAAATATTTCTTAAATAAAAACATTTCCTAGAAACAAAAGTGTTATCATTCAGGCCTTAAGCTTCAAAACTCAAAGTTGGGTTAATGGCTTAAGGCATTAGATAATGTCAATCAACCGGATAAAAACTGACCCTGACGAAGTCTGTCCAAGATTAATCAGTATAAAAGGTCATATGTCTTTGAAATAGCCAAAGATCCTCTCTAGCCTCATGTGACAATTTTGGAAGGACCAGGCTTCTAAAACCAAGAGCTCAAATCCCCAATCTTTATATGTGGTGGACTTTTATTTTAGAAATTGCTGACGTGTATTTTCTTGTTTTTTTTTTTTTGGGGGGGAGACAGGAGGGGTATCCGACTTTAGGCCGACTAAATCCCCCATGGGCTCGTACATGACCCCCGCGCCATGCACAAACTGGGAACTTCTGGGCCCTAGTGAGCCTCAGGCGGGTGGCCCCAATAAAATTATGCAGCGGTGAAAGTTTGATCACGAGACCTCGCTTCTTAGTTTTTCTTTTGTCTATATAAGTGTGTAGCACTGTAGCCGCGTTAGAGGGAGAGGCCAAAAGCCCAAAATCCAAAAGTGACAAAGATTCCATTTTTTTTTTTTTGTTTTGGGAGTAAGAAAGAATGTAGTTCCTTAAGTCGATAAGACATATGTTTTGTTCATTAAGCAAATAATTTATATAAAAAATTACAAGATAAATTTTTTTTTGGAAGAAAGTTCTCTGTCCAAGAGTGTGGCCTAAGTCAACACTCCCATGAGTCTATCTCTATCCTCCCCATATGAAAAGACACCTCTAGCCCATTATTTTGAAGAGGAGGGAGATAGACTCATGGAAGTACTGGCGTAGGCCACACTCCCGGACAGAAATCTACTACCTTTTTTTTTTTAAATAAGGAGAAACAGAAATTTAAATAAAAAAGTTATATTTAAAATTAAAGAGCTTAAATCCCAAGGCCAACAGCCATGATTCTTCTTTACAAACCATCGGACGTGACGTCCTCTGAATCCACCCAGATATCTAACGTCAAGTATCCATTTTGTATGGCATTCTATAGTTTTGGAGAGTCCTTTTGTTGATCTAAGAAAATCCAATATAAAGTTACATTGAACTCATAAAATTGCAAACCAACTAGATATAGATTCTATTGAGTCCATCACAACATGAGACTATTGAGACTATTGGGTTTCTACACGGAAAATGAAAATAATAATTCCCTTTTTCTTAATGGTTAGTTTTTGAGTGTGGCAACCCAGTGTATCTTGGTAAACATTTTAATTTTCTTTAATCCGATTAATCAAGTAGAAAAAATCATGTGCAAGCCTTTTAATGCGCTTTGTACGTAGCACAATTTCCTTTTTGAAGTTTTGGGATAGGACTTGAGGTTGTAGAAATTTCTAGATAAGAGTTGAGGTTGTAGAATTTTTTTTATAGAAATTGGAGACTCTTGAAATTTATGCAATATTTTGTCTTAAGGGGAGAAAATTCAATGTAGAAAAATAATCAATTCAAAACCAATGGTTCAGAAAACCGGTCAGAGGATCCACCATATAGGAATTGGTATTTTTCACTATTCTAGTCACCCCCCCTCCTTCTCAGATATTTATCATCTCCTGTTACTACACGATGTAGTACTGCATCATGCGGCGCTGCAGAGGCCATGTGGCACAGCAGGCCTCACATGGTGCACATGGCCTTTGCAACCACTGCACGATGCATTATTGTACTGTGCAGTAACAGGAAAGGATAAAAATTCCTCCTTCTCCTATTTCATTTGCTCCAAAGTTCTAGTAATCGGAATTGAGGCCCGAATCGGCCTTTGTTATTTCAATTTCGATTTCAATTCAGATGGAAGATTATACCACCAGTCCACTTTTTTTATCGAAAATTGAAGGAGAAAGAAAGCAAAGATCAAGCGGACTTGTTGAAACGCTTAACGGCGATCCAACAATCATTTATAGGTATTTAGATACCCTCTCTTGGTAAGTAACTTTTAAGAATAAGTTTGTTAAACGGAATCGGGTCTTGGACCCGGTCCATGGCGCCCACAAGGTGCAGCCCTGGCCCATCCCTCAGTTCTATATATATACCCCTCTTACAACCCTAGAGCCATTATACTAGAAACTAAATGTCTCTACTCTCTCTTGTTCTCCAAGATATTCAAAGATCATGAAGGAAATCGTTCGAGTTGTAAATCTTGTAACCAAACTGAAACGAAATCCTCTCTCGCTGCGTTCTTATCTTCGTTCATTTAATATCCTAACGGATGGTGATTTATTTATAAAATTATTAATCGATCAATTCTAATCAGATTAAATTGGAAACTACGATAGATTCCAAAACAATTAAACCCAAAAAATACTTTTCAAGATGATGATACCAAACCCTAACTCATTTCCATACCTGTTTTTACTCTACTCATTAACTTTTCATTGATGAAGACTCCAAGAGGTAGGTCAACCTATTTTTAATAATATACAAAACCAAGAAATGGGTGAGGGAGCAGGCCACTTAGCTTCTTAGCCCCATTTCTTGTCCAATTTGTCGAGGTGGGTCATGCTTATAAGTCATTTTTTAATAAAAGTCCACCACCTGAAATTTGCCTTAAATATTTTATTCAAAAATTCCAAACAAAAAGCCAAAGAAAACAATTGTACACACCACACTAACGGTCCTAAACACGCAGGAACAATCTTTTTTTTTCCACAAACTCGCGGTCCTTTTCCTTCGTAGCTTCTCTGCACTTCCCTAAATGACTTCCTTCCATGAATATTAATTTCAATTCTTCATTTTGAATGTTTTTGTACTTATCTCTTACAAGGCAAGAGAATCGAAATTTCCTTCTAAGTTTCTCCCTGCCCGGCGCGGCCTCTTTGTTCCTATACATATATATATAGACACGCCTCTCTTCTAACATACAACGTATTTCATTAATTTCTGATGATTAATCTCTACTAATTAAGATGCCTCACCTTAGCTATGGTGACCTGCAGAGGATATTCAAGAAGCTTGACCTGAACGGCGATGGCTATGTAAGTATTAGCGAGCTTCATTGGGTATTGGACAGGGTTGGTATCTGGACAAGCCAAGAGGAGCTCGAATATACTTTGGAGAGAGACAATCTTGATTTAGAAGAATTTATTCGATTCTATGATGAATCGATAGCAGCAAAGATAAGAAGTGATGGGGAAGATGATGAAGCAGAGGATGATGAGGAGAGAGATAGGCTTGATCTTGTGGAAGCTTTCAAGGTATTCGACCTGAACAATGATGGGTTCATCTCTAGTGAAGAACTCCAGAGTGTGTTGTCGAGACTTGGGTTATGGGAGGAGAGTAAGGGAGATTGTCGAAGTATGATTCGAAAATTTGATACCAATTCAGATGGGTTGCTTGATTTCGAGGAATTCAAGGCTATGATGTTGCTTACAACTCCATGATATATAATTTAAGTTTCTAATTTCTTTCTTTGTTATCTGTGTGCTTGTAATTATTTGCATAACCAAATGTTTTGACTATGATATATATGTATATATTCATATTAGGGTAGGGATGTAACGGATCGGATTCGGATCGGATGTGATGGGCGGATATTCCTGAATACGGATATCTAACGGATTCGGATGCGGATCGGATTCGGATTTTCGACCATCCATTTACATCTCTGTCTTGTGTAACCCAGACCTTCCTCCCCCTAACAGATACAATTCACTCTCAATCCACATCTCTTAGATCATGATTCTCTTTTTATCATATTCTAGAACTTGTTTAATCTTCAAAACCCTCAAAATCATTATTTACTTAATTTTTATTGTTAAGTATTCGGATTTTTTGGACGGATTTTAATCGGAGTATTCGGATTATTTTCGGATATCTCTAAGCGAATACGGATGCCCCTAAGCGAATACGGATGCGGATTCGGATTCGGATTCGATTTCGGTTATCCATTTACATCCCTAATTAGGGGTGCAAGTTTGGCCTAGTAATCCCGAACCCGTCCAAGTCTGCCCTGAGTCTACAGATATTAAGTCAGATTCTCCAAACTACGGGCATGGGTATGGCCATGGGTTGAAATTTCTATTTCTGTGGCCTGGCTGGGTTTGGGTTGAAGCATGTCTAAACCCGGCCAGACCTATATATATAATTGGAAAAATGAATGATTACTATCTAGCTAGGGGATCGGAGGAGTAGCCTCCGCTAGCACCCCCTCTCTCTATCTATCTCCCCCCTCTAAAATGACCTCCCTACCCCATATTAATCCAACAGATAAGAGGACACCCATTGGTTGTTTTCTATCTGTGTAGCCTCCGTTACTAGACATGAAACACTCCCCTGTAACTATATATAACTATAGGGAAAAAAGAACGATGCTTGATTGTATATATGTAGCCTGCACCCAACAACCCCCTTGAAATGATTGTCCACTCTCTACAAAATGAAAAATCCCCCTGATAAATGCCTTGCGCATCCCTTCATTGGCCCCCACGCTAGTGTAGGAGCCATGCAACCAGGTAGTGATCTTCTTTCTATTATTATATTAGTTGTTAAGGACTCAGGGTCAATCAAGGTCAATCCGTCTATTATTTGTCTGGTCTATTATATATCTGGTCTTGATTTTCATATATAAAAAAGGGGGAGCGCAGGGGCCACGTGCCTGTGGCAGCCAATGAGATCGCATGTCTTGGCATCTTGTGGGTAGGGTGGTCATTTCATGCCCCCACTTTGTTTGGGCGTGGCCAACCCCCCCCCCCCACAGAGAACATTTTCTCATATAAAAAAATAAAGAGAGAATACTACTTGATCGCATGGTCCTTGCGCCAACACGGAGACCAATGGGAATGCATGCCCAAACATCCTATATGGAGTGTGGGGTGGGGTGGTCATTTCGCCACCCATGTGTTTGGGCATAGGGGGCCGCCAAGCCAGAAAGCCTTATTTTTTTCCCAAAAAGTAATGTAAAAATATATTGAATTTTATTGATTCTAACAGGTATAGTCGGTTTTCCTCAATCTATTTGATTGGGGATTCAGTTTGTTAATAATTTCTAAAAATCAAAGAAATATTAAGGAAAAAAGAAACCTGCGGGGGAGCTTGGCTAGTCCTGCACCCTGTGCCAGCCCGTCCATGTGAAAAATCTCAGTCTTGTTGATGCTCTCCTACGCACACTATGATTGACCTCGTGCTGGCGCAAAGACCACGCTACTAGGTAGAGACCCTTCTCGATCCCATAATCATGATTGACCCTATGTTGGCGCAAAGGCCACGCTATTAGGTAGAAAGTAGAAACCTTCTCCCATAATTTAATTGATCGATCAGTCAATTCGATAGGATAGTGAGGCGAGCGAGCGTTCTGTCATCTGTGACTCTGTGACTCTGTGACTCTGTGACTCTGTGAGGTAAGTAATGTAAAAACCCCTTCCGCGTACCGACATACGTGTACGTGCGGCTAATGTCGATTTCGTGAGGTTTCTAGAGCTAGCAAAGCTTATTTCTGTGTACGTAGTGGATACCATTTTCACGACACAAAATAGTTAAATAGGTCGGTCGTTTCCTTCCCCTGGAGGGAATCATCTTCAATTCGCTCTCAGCTGGCTTAACATGAGAAGGTCATCTGTATTCGGAGATAGAGATGAGCAAGTAGGCAATAAGTACCTGCAGCAGCAGAATAATTCACACTCCTCCTCCACAGATAATGATTACCATGCTCATATCACTAGGATGCAAAGGATGCTGAGTGAAGCCGATTACCCACCTTTCTCAAACCTTCATTCTATCTTCAAGAACCAGAATGGGTTTCTTATTGCAGAGACAGAGACAGATGATCAGCAGAATAAGGGCTTGCAATGGCAGACACATAGCACAGATGATTACCACGCTTATGTCACTAAGATGCTAAGGACTCCCAGCATCGCTGATGATCAAAATGGGGATAATGAAGTGGAGACTGGTGATAGAGAGAAGAAGAAGAAGATTCAGAATGGCTCGCAATGGCAATCACACACCACAGATGAGTACCACGCTTATGTCACTAAGATGTCAAGGATGCCCAGTATCGTCGATACACATCAGAATTGAAATAATAGAGAAGATCGAATATTTTTTTTTTTTGGGTTTTTTAAATTGGGCTTCACCCTTTTTCTTTTAATTCTCCAACCAACTTCCATTCCCATATTGCAATTAAACTGTCCTAATCATGTGTGTGGCCGGGAAATCTTTTATGAAAAGAAAGAGAATCAGTGTGCTATGCGTGATGAGTAACATGTGCCATTGCGAGCCATTCTGATTCTGATTCTGATTCTGATTCTCTCATTGGTAGGACAATGCCAGAAAGAGAACTTAATTACGTGATGTGTAACTATACTATCAATTTACATAGTACTCTGTAAAATGACTAATGTTGTGCTCGATCCACAGATCAAATTATCTAATTCACTGTGTCACATGACAATAGAAAATCTGTTTTTTCCCATTAAATTATCACTTATTTAATCATTTGTATTGATTAATTTTATTGCGTCTATTACTAACTAAACAGACAACGGCGCCCAACCTCATTTGCACGCATGATTTGAAAGTTTAAATAAAAGACCTTCACGAAGCAAAGACCAATAATCCTTCTTTGTTATTTTTCCCCTTTTAAAAAAGAAAATAAATTACTAATATAGTGAGGATAAAAATGATCCACGGCCCACCCATCATGTAGACCGGGTAAACTCCGGGTTCCCATTAGACTCCACAACAACACACATGGACTAGGTAAAACAAAGGCCCATAAGAATTATGGAAACTTCGAGCAGGAAGCGGAATTGAATTGATCAGTACGTGTTGATTCCGATTTGAATCAATCAAAATTGGTCCAAATTGTCCAGAATTGGTTGAATCTATCAAGGCCGATTCAACAATCCAATTATCGATTCTTAAAATGTGTTTCTCACAGTTAGGTTGAGAAAACAATTTATTGGGTATTAATGGAGTGATTTTTTATTTTTTATTTTTTTGGTTGGGCCAAGTTCAGGTTTTAGTACTAGAGCCCATAATTAGTAAGTTCGGGAACGGCAATAATATGGGAATGGATACGTACGGTGGTCAAACGGACTATACGGCAATAATACTTTTCAAAAAATCGGCATAAAAATATGGTACGTGTATAATATGGTTGCTATGCAAAAATCCGAGAACAAAAATACGGGCATATATTCACTATGCAATAGACATGTACACCTAATAAACACAATAATAGCATTTACTGATATACCTAAATATATAGTTTGATTGGTTAACAAGCTTAGATTCATTACATTCTTTATTATAGGGATTAGAATGGCCAATCAAAAGGGATGATTGAAATGAATATTGCTTATAAAGAGTCTTTTTAGCTTTTATGTACCAAACAAGAAGTAAGATAACATGACTTCTTTTCATTCATAAAATCTTGTCATCTCTGGAGCAAGATAAACGTCTCTCCCGCAGCACTCTCTCCCCCCCCCTGTTATATTTTTCTTTCTAATTTCTTCTCTAGTTTCAGATTCTATTTTCAATTTCTAATTTTTGGTTTTGGTTCTGCTGCTGAATTGAGTTTTGTTATTAAATATTAACTAAATCTGAGTTTATTTCATGCTTCATCGGTTTTGGACTTTAATAAATCCCAAAGTCTATCTCTTTGACCGTCAAAAACATAAAGAATGGATGGTTATGAATCTACAGTTATGGAGTTTTTGGCTAAGAAAAGCTTTGAGTTCTCACAGATTGTATATGTTTCATTTGGTTGGATTTCTTGAAAAAAGCTGAACGAGTTGCCTTGTGTTGTTGTTGGGCTTCAATTTCTAAGCCATCCCTACGATTCTCCTCCATAGAATGGATGGGAAAAGGTTTCTGAAAAATACCTTAAGAATTGTCGCTTCAAGTGCACCGCTGCAATCGCTGGCTTGACGAACGCAAGAACCACCGTTGCAATTGCCGATAGAACGGAAGAAGAGGAAGAAGAGACAGAGAGGAATGGAGAAGGGGAACCAGCTGCTAGAGGTTTGCTTTTCCGCTGGAGAAGAGACGAGGGTCTGGTAGATTTTAGGTTTTTTTTAATCTGACGGTTAGTATTAGGAATTGGTTTCACGGTTAAGATAGATTTTAGTTTTTTTTTTTTTTTTTTTTTTAATATATATGTAAACGTATTATACACGTTTCATTTGAGTATCATACGACGACCCTTAAAATGTACATATTTTATCGATTCTAAAGTATTATATGCAATACAGAGTTTTTTTCATTCATACGTTCGGATACGCATATAATACGCATATTTACTAACTATGCTAGAGCCTAGGATCTCTCCCTTTGTTTTTATAATATTTATGAGAGAAAGAAGGCTGTTTGGTTGCATGGGTAGTGTGTATTCCACGCAGTTAACCTCTAAATCATCATATTAGAATCATGCAATAATGATCTTTAATTTAATTTAGGTAATAAAAAAAGCTCAATTTAAAACAATAAGGTTAAAGTAATGAATGGTTATACTAGAGCTGGATTGGGAGTAACCCCGATATCACAGTTCATGATAAACTTAGAGAGAATGGTTTGAGATAGTATGGTCATGTCTAATAGAGGCCTTTAGGGGCCCAGTCCAGAGGAGCGACATGATCCTGAATTCCTAATTGAGGGAATCAAAAATACTAGTGGCAGGGCTAAGATAACTTTAGGAGAAGTGGTGCAGAAAGACACGCTTACCTTAGGCCTTGCTACTAATATGACCTCAAATAGAGTTGATTGGAGATCAAAAATCTATATGATCGACCTCATTTAGTTGGTTTTTGTTGTGTATTGTTTTGTTTGTATTCATCCCTTTTCAAGATCTAGTGCAGAATGTTGGCCAGTTAAGAAGGGTCAATGCCCTAGAAATTTGTGTCGATATTGTTTGCCCCCCTTCGCAATTTTGTCATATCAAATAAAATATTTTAAACTTTTAGTTAAAAAAAATTAATAATCATATCAAATGACTTGGGGGACCCACAAGTTTAAAAAAGTAAATGCAAGATCAATTGGTTGGTTAACATAATGGACCTTTATCCGCTGCTGTAACTGGAGCGCTGCTGTGCACATCGTGCGGTGTAGCAATGGTCATATGTGCATAATGAGACCCGCTGTGCACACATGACCGCTACTGTGTTGCACGATCCGCATAGCAGCGCTCTAGTTACTGAAGCGGATAAAAATTCTAACATAATAACATTGCTTGTGGAACTTAAATACAGGTCCCATGGTTCTCAATCACCAAAAGTCAAACCGCATTTCGGCATGACTCTGAGCTGAACCGAATCCGTCGGATCCTCGATCTGGACATACATCTAGTGTCCGTAGTTACGCTGAAAATATGGTATTATAATGCCACGTGTCTAACTGAATCCGGATCCTACGGAAGGTGTTATATATAGACGACTTCCAATATGTAAGACTCCCCAAGTAGTCATAGTCTTTCATCCAAACTTAAAAGATTTCTCTGCAAGTGTTAAGAATCTTTCTGGGTTTGCTTGCACACCGGGCAGTAAGGATATCCAAAACCATGTGTCTCTTGGGTTTCTCTGATTTGAAGAAGCTGTTCTCAAAGATCGATATCAACAACGATGGAGTTGTAAGCATCGATGAGCTAACACAACTCTTAGACAAGGTTAGTGTCTATATCACAGCAGACGAGCTCGAAGGAATCGTGGGAAAAACCACTCTAAACCTACAAGAATTCGTTGCTTTCTATGACTCCATATCGGTTCAGCTTACACAAGAAGAAGAAGAAGAAGAAGAAGAAGAAAGAAGTGATGATGATGAGGAGGAGGAGAAATATTTGCTTGAGGAGGCCTTCAAGGTGTTTGACTTGAACCATGATGGGTTTATTAGTTGTGAGGAACTTAAAATTGTGCTTTTGAGATTTGGGTTGTTGGGTGAATCTAGTGATGGGGATTGCAACAAAATGATTTGCAGGTTTGATTTGAACTCTGATGGAAAGCTTGATTTCGAGGAGTTTAAGCATATGATGTTGCTAAATGCTAGTCAGTAATTAGCAAACATTGCCTATCAACCTTTTGTGTAAGAGAATTGATTCATGAGATGGTTTCATATTTTATTTTTTTTTGAACTTTTCTCTAGTTTAGAGGACTTTTGTAAGGAATGAAGATTATTTTAAACTAAACAATCTTCTAATAGATGGAAAAAAGTTAAGTAATGGATGGTTGTTTTTGATGTATATTGCCTACTATCTTCTTAATTTCTTGTTATTTGTTCAATTTGTTTGAGAGAACAGAAAGAACACAGCATGTAAAATGAAAGAAAGTATTCTTAATTTGCAGGGTAGACGAATTGAAACTAAGATCGATCCCTTCTTATCTGTTAATCTCAAGGCTTCTTCTTTCTAGTGTCTTAAATTTAAACATGATTTGATTCAAACCCATACTATGAGTAATTTTCTGAACTGGGAATTTTGAATTTGCAGAAGTGTTCCCAAGATCGAGCAGAAACTTGCAGAAACACTCATGTGAAGTGGAGTGCTACCAAACGCAACCTTACCCCAACCCAATCTTGTTTATTTTTGTCATGAAACATACCCTTGTGATAGGCCTGACCGCATGAACCTCAATGGTTCCTTTTCCATGGCAAAGTGGGCTACCACTTTCATGGGAGAGATCGATCATGGTTTTAGATATGGGCCTCGGATATACCAGATTGGTGCATGGTACGGACACGGGGTATAATGGCTAAAATATCTTATGACATCGGTATCTTTGAGGGCAAAACTGTCCAATATGTCCGTCGATACTAGCTGATACTGTCCCTATATCCGATCCCATACCAATACCCGATTTAAAACTATGTGAGAGAGTACTCTCCTCAAATAGTATCCCGTTTTGGACTAATAAGTAAATTAAACAAGGGAGAGGGTTCTTGAACAAGCAAGGTACTCTATAATCTACACCCTCTCATATGTTATTTTTCTCTTACTTAAAAAAAAAAAATGTTAAGAGCGCTTAGGCTCAAATTAAGAGCCTTTTCCCATTAAAGAATATAATATTGTGGGGAAAAGGGAAAAAGATCTCTACTTAGTAGTGTTTCCTACGCCCTCTCACAGGGCACCGTGAGATGACGCCTCTGCCCCCTAGGTAGATACCCAGGCGTGCTAAACCATTGGCCCAGATGCTTGTGTAGAGACCATGCGACCAAGTAGAGATCTCTTGCCCAATATTGTATTAAGGTAAGAGTTCTTAGTGAGGGAGCATTGCCCCTACACATGCATGGAGCCAAGGCCAGGGAGAGGGCACTCAACAGTAATCATTACCAGCTTTCATGGGGTGAGGCGGTCATTTCATGATCAGGCTCCTCTACGGTGCACCCCTGAGCTGGAAGATGTCGGCGTAGCACCAGAGCTCGACGGTGCTCTACAAGTGGCCTAGTGGCCAAGGTGCCATTCAACGACGGGATGGATGCACACATCTGAGCGTAGTGCACATGCGATGGAGAGAAGGATTTCCAGCTCGATGGTGCACATCCATCCTTTCCATTTGAATGGTACTTCGGGCACGTGACGAGCTTTGATGTCGCACCAGAGATCTTCTAGCGCACCTTCACGCTGTAGAGGAGCCAAATTTATCGTTTTACCCTTCCATGTGTCTAGGCGCATGGGGTACACTCCACCATAATGAGTATTTCTCCATTCTATTATCTAGGGAGAAAGAACCTACCAAGTCACGTAGGGCATGTGGCCCTTGCATTCAGACTTAGGGCCATGTGAAATGATCGTAGCAACCATATAAAATGGTAGAAATCTCTAACGGTGTAGCAATCTTTTCGCGCAACCTTGTGACTGGGCATAGGGTCCGCGTAGTGCACAGAGATAGCATTCTCTTTCCCTGTTATCGAAATTAGAAAAGCTAAAAATTTTGAAAGCCTTTTTTTTTATCGAAAATTTCCAAAAGTTGACGTTATCAAGGACCAACAGAGCTGAGGTACTATAATATGTGTTTCTATTTCCGTGGATGGAACGTTTGGAAAGCTATCTTGACTGCCTAGATCCATTTATTTTTAGTCTACTTGCAAAATAATTATCGCTCAAACTGATAAACATATAGTTGATGTCACTTTTTTATTGAAATTATAGGTTTTAGTTTATAAATTTGATTACTTGATAATATAAAACTTCAAAAAATATTTGAAATATTTTTATTTTCCCGAAAAAGACAGGATGACAATGAAACAAAGATTAGTACATAGTGGACTTTGATTGAGTGACATCACTAAATTTGATATATGGTTATTCCATAATAAATGGCATCTTTCTATATCATATGGTTATGTCCAAAAAAAAAATCTATATCCTATGGTAAGACTTTAAAGTATGAGTAGAACATAAACATTTTTGGAGGGACATTGAATGACGTAAAGCGTGTTGAAGATGCTTTGAGCTGGGGGTACGTGTCAATTCCAGACCCGGCCCGATAGAATTGATCAAGTCCGCCCTGCCTCGCTTGACACGTTTAATAACCAGGCGGTCCCGGTGGGGGTCCTAGGCCGTCCGACGTCCGATCCGACCGACCAAATGCCACCTTGACCTAGCCCGACCTATTGGCTGGTTTTGAAACTTTTTGAATTGAATATTTATAAATTTTCGTGGCGTGTTTGGTCTTTGGATGATGGATCAAGTTTAAAAGGTCTTGAAATTTCTCAGCTCTTGGTGGATGGATCAGGTTATTAATACACACATATATGTCATAGTATGATCTCAGTCTCATATCAAAACTAATGCAGTAGCATGATCCCATGTAGCATGAGTAAGCCCAGAAGATGTTGGTCTTTGGATGATCGATCAGGTTTTAACTTAATTTGGGTCTTGAAAATCTTCAGCTCTTGGTTGATGGATTAGTTTATTAATATACACATTTATGTTATAACATGGTCTCACTCTCATATCAAAACCGATGCAGTAGCTTGATCTCATGTAGCATGAGTAAGCCCAGAACTTTGATTGATATCTTGATTAACTTATTTACCCATATTTTGAGGACCACATGATTACGATTTTTTTTTTCATCGTTGATCAAAAACTAAAAAACTTAAGAAGCGAGGAGGAAAAATATAAGTTGCTTATTCTATTACTCGTAATCGGTTGAGGCCCGGTACAAAGCCCATTTAGAGTTAAACATGCCCACAGCTTAGTTAAGGCCCGATTATAGCCCGAAACCTGACCTAACCCGACCAGGCCTGGCCCGAATACTTAAACGGGCAATCACGGTACAGTTTTAAAGCACCGTGAGGCCCCGGCTAGGCCTAACCAAACCCGATCGATTGACACCCCTAGCTTTGAGCAAAGCGTGTAGGGAAAACTTTGCAGTGTTTTATGGGTTGTAGAGGAAGCTTCATGTTTCTCAAGGTGGTTAGTCTCTTCTGTTTCAATGTTTCCCTTGCTTTTGAGGTTTAAATTTCTTACATTTGATTTAGGTTTTCTTCCTTGTTTGGAGGGTATTGGCATCCTTTGTTGTTGAGATCTACCTCCTACGAAGGGACTCCACTATGGGACTGTAGTTTGGCATTTTCTTTTTGGCTTCGTTTGTCTGATGGGGAGAATGGGGTGGGAAATTGGGAATGTTGTGGGTTTGGGTTTCTACAGTGTAGTGGGTTGGGGAACAGGGATGGGATTTTTACATTTCCCATGAACAGTAACCAAGGTCCTTTGTTTTTTGTTGGAGACTTTGGATAAACAAGGTTGATGTGGGATTTTCAAGTGCCACATCAACACTATTCCACCCTAATTCTCCCACCCAACCTAAGTCCCTATCAAACAAATGAGGCTTTAAGGGTACTATAGTTTAAGCTCCGTTTGTTTAGAGGAGAAGGTGGGGTGGGATTGTTGGGAAGATGGGAACCACATTGTTGGTGTTTTATGGGGTGGAAATATTGAGGTAAAAAGTTAATTGAATAGAAAGATTGAAGAAAAAAAATGGAGTAAAAAACAAGAGAGAGAGAGAGAGAAGCGGGTGGGTGCTTTCAATTTTTACTATTTTAATGACAAAACAAATAAAAAATAGAAGAAAAATGGTAGGTTAAATAGATTAGCAAATTACTTGGTGAAAATGAAGGGTAATCTGGGAATTTAAAAACATGAGGATAGAAGGAGATTTAAAAGTTTAAAAGCAGGGTAGTTTAAGAAAAGAAGTTTAAGATAAGATAGTTTTAGTAAATATAAACTAAGTGTAGGGTAGTGATAGTAATTACCCTTTCTTTTTTTTTTTTGGGTTTTTTGAGAGGTTGACTCGTTCTCTTTTAAAACACACGAAAAAGTGGCGTGCTTGGGACGAGGGGATGGGAACAAATTGAAAGCCTCATCCCTCTTTCAGTCACGTGTGTGTGCAAATTAAACAACTTCATAACATGTTCCCAACTCTCTGAAATAGTGAAATCGGAACAACTTTGTGGATCCCATGTTTTGTTGCGGGTCCCATGTTAACATGTTCTTCAAATAATTTTTCACTGAGGGGCTCGTCTCTTATGAGTTCTGAGGAACAAATCACTGGGCATTTTCATAAGTGTAGCGCCATGTCGGCAAGAACACACCATTCTTGCCGATATCCAAAACAATGCGTCTCCTGGGTTTCTCTGATTTGAAGAAGCTGTTCGCAAAGATTGATCTCAACAACGATGGAGTTGTAAGCATGGATGAGCTAACACAACTCTTAGACAAGGTTGGTGTCTACATCACAGCAGATGAGCTTGAAGGAATCGTGGGAAAACCCACTCTCAACTTACAAGAATTCGTTGCTTTCTATGAGTCCATATCGGTTCAGCTTACAGAAGAAGAAGAAAGAACTGATGATGATGAGGAGGAGAAATATTTACTTGAGGCCTTCAAGGTGTTTGATTTGAACCATGATGGGTTTATTAGTTGTGAGGAACTTAAAATTGTGCTTTTGAGATTTGGGTTGTTGGGTGAATCTAGTGATGGGGATTGCAACAAAATGATTTGCAGGTTTGATTTGAACTCTGATGGGAAGCTTGATTTCGAGGAGTTTAAGCATATGATGTTGCTAAATGCTAGTCAGTAATTAGCAAACATTGCCTATGAACCTTTTGTGTAAGAGAATTGATTCATGGGATGGTTTCATCTTTTTTTTTTTTTTTTAACTTTTCTCTTGTTTACAGGACTTTTGTAAGTAATGAAGATTGTTTTAAACTAAACAATCTTTTAATAGATGGAAAAAAGTTAAGGAATGGATGGTTGTTTTTTATATATATTGCCTACTACTTAATTTCTTGTTATTTGTTCAAATTGTTTGAGAAAACAGAAAGAACACAGCAAGTAAAATGAAAGAAAGTATCCTTAATTTGCAGGGTAGGAAACTAAGATCCATTGGGTCTTATTAAGAGTGAGGAGCCCTAGGGAGTCCTGACTCATAGTCCTCTTATCTGTCAATCTCAAGGCTTCTTCTTTCTAGGCCGCATTTGATAAACACTTTGGCCGAGTGTTTTCAGACATTTTTGTTGTTGCTGCTGCTTCTCTCTCTCTCTCTGGAAATTTTGAATTTGCAGATGTGTTCCCAAGAGCAGAAACTTGCAGAAACACTCATGTGAGGTGGAGAGCTACCAAACGCGGCCTTACCCATCCAATCTTGTTTATTTTTGTCATGAACCACACCCTTGTGATGAAAAACTTTGGCTGCAACCCGGAAACAGATCCTCTACGGCGCGCTGTCCTGTCCTGCCTCCTTGTCCGAGGGGGATTAAGATGGTCATTGCACGTGGCCTTATGTCTGCGCAACATATATTAGACGGGCAGCTGTACCGTAGAAGATCGGCATCCCTCAAGGCATGTTCCTACTGCCCCCAATCGCAGGCTTCAATTTGCAACCCGGGCAGCAGCCAATTTTTGTCCCCTTGTGATAGGCCTGACCGCATGAACCTCATTTGCACCTTTTCCATGGGAGATCATGGTTTTAGGTATGGGCCTCGGATTGGCCGCATCGGTGATACCAGATTGTTGCATGGTACGAATATGGGGTATAATGGTCAAAATATCTTATGATATCAGTATCTTTGAGGGTAAAACTGTAATGCCCTGCATTTCCATTCTGATATTTTATTATTGATTTGGAATATTTGTTAATATTTGTTTATCTTTAGAAATGTTTTATAATATTTTAAAGCTATTTAGTGTGTATGACAATGTTTATTATAATTTATCTATTTTAGAAATATGTATAGTACTATAGTGTTTATAATAATTTAATTAGATTTAGTTGACTCAAATAAGATTTATTTGCATTAATATATTTAAGTGAATAGTGAAGCATGAGGCGTCATGGTTAGTGGTAATCATGATTAGTTAAAAGTTACTTATCAATAATTAAGTTATGATGAATAGTGAAGCATGAGCAACCATGATTAATGGTAATCATGATTAATTAAGGCTACTTGCCATTAATTAAGTTAATGGAGTAATTAGTGTGGCAGGACCCTATTGGATCATATGTTTTGTTATGGTGCTACCACCATGTGCTAGTGAAGGAGAAGGTGGCATGGAAGGCTCAACACTCAACTACCTAGCACATGCAAGGAGGAACTGGCCTTGACTGGAAACTTGAGGTTAATGGGTCTTATCATCAACAATATATCTTAATGCCAATCTTTCTCAGTCCCCAGAGATAGAGAGGATTGAAGAGAATGCACTTCTGGGTTGTTTCAGGTTTCAGGATTCAAAGGAGAAGATAGTAGAGAGGGAGCGGTTAGGTGTCCTTAACAAAGATCAAATAAACAGAAAAGTATACACGAGACCACTGGGAGAGGTTGGACCAGACCAGAGGTTACTGTGTCAAGTCGTCAACTAATTAACTCCCACCGATTTGGGTACTAAGCGATCAAGTGACTGGTCAAGGAATTTGTCCACATCTCTCTCTGTTGGGTGATTTTTCGGCAACTCATCTCGGCTTCCATGGTGTTTTCTACAAGGTTACTTGCAATTCATCTTCCCCAAATCGTTTGGGGAAGATGAGTTGTAGGCTTTGTTTTTTTTTCTTTCTTATAAGGGTATTTTTGTCAATTCACTCTTTGTTTTTAATGTTGTTAATCCTACGCTAACCGAATGGGGGTTTATGTTAACTTTTAAGAACCTTAGGGGGTACGTAGAATTTTCCAAAATGAGGGATATTTTGATAATTATGTGATACCTCAGGGGAGGTATGTAAAAATTTTCCAATAATTATTGATTAAATTTTATAAACACATAGTTCACGTCACTTTTTTTTATTGAAATGGTAGGTTTTAATTTATAAAGTTGATTACTTGATAACATATACCAACAACAACAACAAACTGATCTTTATTCCGGCCAATTTAATGAGGTCGGGTGCATGGATTCAACAAAACAAAGTAGGTAAATTGAGGTCTAAGCAAAACAGGGGAATGAAAAATGGGAAACTTTGGATGGGGCATGAGATGATAAATGAAAATTTGAAAAAATAAAATAAAACTTCCAAAAATATTTGAAATATTTTTATTTTCTTGAAAAATAGACGGGATGACAATGAAACAAAGATTACTACATAGTGGACTTTTATTGAGTAAGATCAATAAGTTTGATTTATATGTCTTAAAAAAAATTCTATATCCTATGGTAAGACTTTAAAGTATGAGTAGAACATAAATTTTTTTAGAGGGACATCGAATGGCGTGAAGCATGTTGGGAAAACTTTGCAATTTTTTATGGGTTGTAGAGGAAGCTTTATGTTTTTTTGAGGTGTGTTAGTCATTTCTGTTTCAATGTTTCCTCTTATTTTTGAGATTTAATTTTCTTACATTTGATTTAGGTTTTCTACTTTGTCTGGAGGGTTTTGGCATCCTCTGTTGTTGAGATATCCTCCAATGAAGGGACTCCACTCTGTAGTGGGTTGGGGAACATGAGTCGAATTTTTTACTTTTCCCGTGAAAAGTAACTAAAGTCCTTTGTTTTTGTGGGACTTTGGATAGCATAGGGGTGAGATTTTCAAGTGTCACAGGAAAAAACATTTAATGTTGTTATCTGAGCTTTTGTTAATTCACCACCCCAGGTTAAACAAACAAGGTTAGATAGAATTTTGAAATGCCACATCAGCATTTTCCCACGTCACCTAAGTCCCCGTCAAACAAATGTGACCTATTGATTTGTGCATCAGAGTTTCCCTAGTTTTGTGAGTGGTCTCCTTGGTTGAAGCAGATCCATCTATATCCATTATGTATTACAACACTTGTTAAACACTTTAACATAATGATTGTCAATAATAGGTAATAAAAGTTTGGCACGGCGAACTTGAGGCCACCCCAAGTCTACCATAAAATTTCAGGGCTTGGGCTAGATTTTTCAACCCTCATATTGGTTAAGGTTGGGATTTCCACACCTAAGGCCGAACCAGGCCAGGCCATTGCACGACCCGGCCTAATCTTCTGTTTTTTTTTTTTTTATTTGGGTAGAAGACCCAGCCTAATCTAACCCTACCGGCCATATGTATGCAAGATAAGGGCCCATGTGTTGAATATCATAATTAACATCTAATATTTACACTATTAATTTAATTATTAAACATGTATATATTTAAGTAAAAATTAAAATTTCAATATATTTAAAAATAACAAAAAAAAAAAAACAGGGACAAAGCTAACCTGCCTTAAGTTCAGCAGACTTGTGTCTAGGACTCCAAGCTGAGCACTATTTCAAAAATAAAAATTAAATCGATTGCATTGGTTAATTTGGATCGGAATTGGTCATAATGACTGGTTCAGAATTGGTCGATTGAATATATGTAATATGTGATAGGGATATTTTTTATTTTTTTTTTGGATTTAAAATTTGAACCACTTGGAACCGATTAGGAATTGAAACTAGTCCAACCATTAGTTAATGTCTTGGATATTAAGTTTGAAACCGATTAGTTTATGATCGGTCCAATTCTAATCCTGACCTCTTAGGATTGAAATTATTGAAGAATCAGAACGATAACTTAGAACCGGACTAATCAACACCCTTAGGTACGACCTCGGCTTGAGGTGGATGAAAACTAATGTCATTTGGATACAGGTGGAAGAATAAAAGAGAGAGAGAGAGAGAGAGAGAGAGAGAGAGATTTCCAATCAACACTGTAGTAGTCCCACCCATTTGGTGGAGGCGGGATCTAGTAGATGCCATCTGGATGATTGGAATTCATTCTTGTACCATCGTACGTTCATGTACAAAAATGTGAATCCAACTCCATTGGGTGGTATTCAGGGTTTATCGATCAGGCTTATCTTTATTTTCTTTATTTGTTTTTAACATTTTACTCTTGTCTGTATCGATGGAAGAAATCGGTCAAATTACTGAATCGATCGATTTGTATTGAAATTGGTCATGATCGATCTTGATTGTGACTGATCTGAAACGATCGATTCACACTCAAAACCTTAGAAATTTTACTGTTTTTGAATTTGTGGACCGATATTTGGGTTCTTGAAGTCCGATTCCGACCAATTATGAGCGTAATCGTAACTGTCCAACCTGGGGAGTTAAGGAAAGTGTGCGGTATAGGGGTGTGAGAATACGTCAGCCGACAAGGAAAACCTGCAAAAATTATTCCCTCGACCAAACCTCTAAAATTTCATATTTATGGAAAAATTCGTACAACCATTACGTCCGACCAAAAGCCGTAAACAAACGGACCAATCGAAGGAGGCAAGTTTGGATTCTTCCTCTCATTTACCTTTGAAGCGTCGAAGTTCCGACTATCTCAACCTATCTTCCCATCTCCTCGTCTCCTCTTCCCTATACTCTGAAGCCCTAGACAATCCTTCTTCTTCCAATCAACCACCCTTTTCCGTTTTATCCAATTGTTCCGACTGCCGCCTGGCGGATTGCAGAGAGACCAGGAAGAACACCCGCAGGACACATCTCTGGTTCAGTGGTGCTGCCGCAGACGACGGACAAGTATGCCCCTTGGCCCGTTTCTCTCTTTGTCCTATGTCTCTCTCTCTGTGCGCGTGCTAGTCTGGTTTTTGTTTTGTTTTGTTTTTTTAGTGAAGTGAACAGTTGTTTGAAGAACAGCCAACATAGCTACAATTCGTTTAAGGCTTTTAGGAGCATACCTGACTCTTTCATCCGAGGAGGTAGAGTTATTTTTAGGAGAAACAGAAAACACAGCTTTTTGTTTACCTGACTGCCCTGCCCCATAAGTTCTTCTTCTACGTCCTATGTTCCCTCTCTTTCTCTCTCTCTCTCTCTCTCTCTCTTTCGCTCTCTTAATGGGTTTTGTATAGATTAAAATGGGTCTTGTGAATTTATAATAGGAGACAACAGGGTTTGATTTAGAGTATTCTGGGTAATGAATCTGGTCGATTGCTTGAAACCCTTTTGACGATCAGTGGAACGATTTTGTACTTGTTCATGTTGGAATAGGAACTTCTGATTTCATGGGGTTTCTAATATGGTGTGTATGGTTTCAGTCTTTTGTTGTTGTAGAAACCCAATCACCCAATTTTCTAAAAAGAGAAGAATATGTTCTTGTAATTTATTGGCTTTGAAACATTGTCATATGATCTTTTGTTTGTTCCAATTACTAATCTATTTTTGATCTTGCAATTGGACTTATTTTGACCTATATGTTCAGTTCAATTACTTTGTAATTTGCCTCCTTATTTATAAGCCGATATCCTTGGGGCCCTTGTTGGGCTTTGACGCTGGTATACTCGGTCGGCTCAGGTATTTACTCCAGTCATTTTACTGTATCCATCATTTTCTCGTCGCCTCTGCAAAACCCTTAACCAGAGCAGAAAAAAAATGTGCTTTTCTGATTCCATCGCTCATCCGGAACTGGAAGCAGCAAACTTGGTATATTTTTGTCTTATGGCTTAATGTTTAGATCCTTCTTGTATATCTGCTTCTCCAGATCGGTTCTTCGCCATTCTCTTGTTGGGTACTGCTTTATCAAATCTCAAGATCGATTTCTTCAATAGTATACTGGACGCTCTCCATACTGCCTTTATTGCTTAGAACTCGGGATACACCCATGATACTTTGTGTCGCTGTGCTTTCCTCTCTTCAAGAAATCGACGGATTAGCAGCAGGATTTCATTCCAGTAGCAGAGCTGTTTCAATCAAACCAAATTATCTATCTGTGAGTCCTTTCTACTTCTCAGTAGTAAACATGTACAAACATGAAGATCTTCTGTTATCCAAAATTTGTGCATTTATTTAATTCTTGTGTTCATGCCTTATGGTTTCATAACCTTTACTACTTCATCTCTGTTTGCATGCAACCATTCTTACTGTTTTCTGCCTACATTATAGAGTATATTTTTTCAATTGCGGAAAAGCCCGATTCCTTGTGCCTCTTCACTTTCCTTTCCCCTTTCTAAGGCTGTTTCCATAGGAAGAGTTGAACAACCTTCTTTTACCCCTGCAACCCCCTAGCCTTGGTGTTGGTGCTTGTGGAGAAGTCGTATGAAGCTAATCTTTTCCTGTGAAGAAGCAATCTTTTGTCATCCCTCTCTTGCCCTTCTCTTCTGGAGTGACTGGAACTAAGGCCGGCCGACTGGCAGCAGAATTACCTTCGTTGCTTGATCTTCCAGATATGCAAATAGCTGCGGTGAATGTTGTTAAGGGGATCAGCCATAAAGCAGAACAGATTCTTCATGTTTTGATTGTGGGAAGGGTCTCTTGGTTTTCAACTGATGATCTTTGTGCTCTGCAACGCATTTGGATGTTCGTCTCTGAGGCTACAGTGACCGGCCAGAAAAAGTCATCGGGAGGACTATGAAGCTCATGGCCCTTAATTGTCGAGGGATGGGTCGGCCCTCGACCAAGCGGGAAATCCGCAACCTCGTTAGTAAACACAGACCGATGGTGTGTTTTCTTTCAGAGACTAAGAGAGCCAACCCTCAGCTTCACAGTTTTAGTAGATCCTTAACTCTTCCTAATTTTGTTTGTTCTCCTGCCTCTAATGGTGCTGGCGGTACTTTGTTGATGTGGAGTGACTTAGTTCAAGTGACCATACTTTGGCAATCTGAGTGGTGTTATCACACAGAAATGTATTTTCAAGACCTGGATCAAATTTGGAATCTTAATTTCGTTTATATGAGTTGTGATGAAACTCATGAAAGTAAGAAAAAAGACCAGTTTGATTCTTTGCTCAACTTAGCGTCTTTCATTCAACATCCTTGGATCTTAGCAGGAGATTGGAATGCATCTCTCTCCCAAGAAGATAAAAGTGGTGGTAGAAATGTCACTCACTCCCAAATTTCGGTCTTCAATAATTTCATAAACAACGCATGTGTTGCAGATATTCATCAGCTTGGCACAGGCTTTACCTGGGATAATAGACAATTTGGAGACCGAAGAATTGAAGCCAAGCTTGATAGATTCTTATCACATGCAGACTGGACGTCTCTCTATCCTCAGGCAATGGTTATTACTGAAATAGTCGCATCTTCGGACCACAAGGCAATCATTCTCCAAACTGAGGAAACAAGAACAAGGTATAAACGTCCGTTCAGATTCGAAGCTCTATGGTTGGTGGAACCAGATTATATTGACGTTTTAACATCTTATTGGGCTTCTAACTTTTGTAGAGGATCTCCCTCTTAAAAAATTTGCAAGAAGCTAGAAAAATTACAAAGCTCCCTGAGAAATTGGAACAAATATAAGATTGGCAATATTTTTTCTAAGATGGAACAACCGAACAAACAAAAGCCATTCTCACAAATATTTATCAAGTCCCCCCTGTGCAGAGAGATGATCATTGGTTCTTGGAAGAAAAATCTCAACTTGCCTATCTCAGAAAATTGGCTCATCAGGAAGAATTACTGTGGCAACAAAAATCCAGAGCCAATTGGATTAACAAAGGAGATAGAAATTCAAGATTTTTTCATCTTACCACCATCAAAAGAAGAGCAAGAAATGTGATCAGATCGGTCAATGTCCAAGGTCTAACCTTAACTGAAGAAGCTGATATTGGCAGAGAATTCAACATTTTCTTCAATAACCTCTACAGTACAAGCAATCCAACTCTGAATGTAGATTACTTCATTCCCATTAGAGGTCGTATCACCCCTGAAGACAATATTATGCTCTCAAAACCTTTTTCTGATGAGGATATATTCAGAACAGTGATGGCAATGCTTTCCTACAAGTCTCCAGGTCCTGATGGGTTTTCAGGTATGTTTTATACAAATCTTGGAATGTGATAGGAAGTGAAGTTGTAAGCTGTGTCAAGAACTTCTTTCATACAGGAGCATTTTCACTATAGCTAAACCGAACCTTTATTTCTCTTATCCCAAAATTTGAGCATCCATCTTCAATCTCTGAGTATAGACCAATCAGCTTGTGCAACTTCATTTACAAAGTCATTTCAAAGCTCATTGTTAGTAGGCTTTGACCTATTTTGGATCGGATAATCTCTTTCAATCAGAATGGTTTTATTAAAGGTCGCTACATCCAAGACAATGTCTTGATCTGTCATGAACTCCTACACAAAATAAAAAACACAAGGAGAGGAAGACAAAGATATTTTTCCATCAAGATAGATATGCAGAAAGCCTATGATAGGTTGGAATGGAGCTTTCTTAGAAGCACTCTCCTCAATTATGGTTTCGATGAGGTGTGGGTTAAAAGAATTATGTTCTGCTTGCAGAGTACACAGTTGGGCATTTTGATTAATGGTTCTCCTTTGCCTTACTTCAAGCCTACTAGAGGATTAAGACAAGGAGATCCTTTGTCCTCTTATCTGTTCGTTCTCTGGGCAGAGGTTCTTTCTACTAAGTTGGCTATTGCGCTTTAAGAAAATCACATTCATGGGCTTCAACTTTGTAGAGGAGGAGAACATATTTCACATATGGCCTTTGCGGACGACCTAATTCTTTTTGGGAAAGCAACTATGTCAGAAGCAAGTGCCTTGAGTTCAGTTTTGGATGAATATTGCAAATTCTCAGGCCAAGCCATCAATTTGAATAAATCCAGGGCTCAATTCAGCCCTAATGTGGATTCCTTTACTAAAAGACAACTTAGAGAATTCTTTCAGATAAGCCCTACATCTGCTCTAGATACATACTTGGGGATTCCATTCATCAGTGGCAAGTTGTCGAAGGCTCACTGCACAAGTCTGATTGACAGAGTGTCAAAGAAACTCCAACATTGGAAAACTCAGTTTTTGAGCCCAGCTGGAAAACTTGTTTTGGTTCAGTCTTCATTATCAGCCATGCCCCTTTACATGATGTCATGCTTCAAGATCCCCTCCTTAGTTCACAAGACCTTGGATGCAACAAGTAGAAACCTTTTTTGGTCAAATGGAAGCAAATCCATGATCCCCACAGTATCATGGAACACAATCTGTGAACCGAAAAGGTATGGTGGACTCAATGTTAAACTATCAGCCAATATGAATCTGGCTCTTCTCGCAAAGAAGGCTTGGGAACTTTTAACTCCCATATCATTATGGGGGAGGCTGATGAAAGAAAAATACTTTCCTTCTACTACCTTCCTTGAAGCAAAATGCCCAAGAAATTCATCTTGGGGATGGAAATCAGTCTGCTCAGCTAGAGACCTTCTCCGCAAAGGTATTTTTTACCAAGTGGGGAATGGGTGCTCAATTGACCCTTGGAATGATTTCTGGATCCCCAATTCTCCTCCTCCTTCAGCTCCATACCTTTTACCACATGATGCTCCTACAAGAGTTGCTCACCTCATCCACTCTCATTTAAGATCTTGGAATTGGGACTTGATTTTCAAGTGGTGGCCCCCAGATATTGCTTTAAGAATTATATCCATTCCCATCCCTATTTTCCCAAGGGATGATTCCATCATATGGGCAGCAACATCGAATGGAAAATTTACTGTGGCATCCGCATACAGTATTGCAACCAAGGGCTTTATCTTCTCCACGGATCCTCATTGGAACAAAATTTGGCATCTCCCAGCTGCCCCTAAGGTTCAACACCTCATTTGGAAAATCTTACACCACAAAGTCCCTCTTCCTAATCTTCTCAATAGAAGAGGCCTCTTCCTTGATCTGCAATGTCCTTTATGCCATCACCAAAATCAGACTGAAGATCACCTTTTCATGGAATGCAGCAGGATTCGACACATATGGATACGATTGGGTTTATTCTCCAATAGCTCTCACTCATCAGTCTCTCTAGCAATCTTGGACTTCATTAGGCAGCAGAACAATTCCAGTAAAGAAAATATTCTGAACACAGCTCTGTGTTGCAGCATCATATGGAACATTTGGATTGGTTATTGGGATTTTCTGTTTAGGCAAAGAACTCTAAATACTAATGAGATAATTCTCCGAGTGATTGCTAGTGCTAGAGAACAAGTTGAGAACTTCCACTTCGAAAGGAGTAGAGAGCCTAGACTTATCAAATGGATCCCTCCTGATTGGCACTTCTTAAAGTTCAACGTTGACGACGCTAGTCAAGGGAATCCGGGTAGATCTGGTATTGGTGGCGTCTGTAGAAGCTCTACCTCTTTCATTTGCTGCTTCTCGGAAGGAATTGGTTGGAATTTTGCATTAGTAGCTGAAGCAACTGCCATCAAGAGAGCGCTCATGGTTGCCCTTTCCCTCAATCTCAAGAAGATCATCATTGAGAGCGACAATCTTCTAATCATAAAGCTTCTCAATAACCATTCTCAAGCAATTCCTTGGCGGATCGCTCCACTGGTATCTGACTGTTTTCACCTCAGCCGTATGTTTGAAGCTATCCACTTTGTTCATTCCCTGAGAGAAGGCAATTCTGCAGCTGATATTTTGGCTTCTAGGGGAGCAGATTATCAATGTAACTCTTTCTCTCTTCATTCACCTCCTACCTGTATCTCCCCCTTTTTGTACTCCGACTTTGTGGGAACGTTGTTCCCCCGTTAATAAAATTTCCTTATCAAAAAAAATAATTTGCCTTCTTAGCCCACTTGGAGAAAGCAACCCCCATTTTCTCCTTCACACTAGTCCACATTTGCTTCTGTTTCCTTACTTTCCGGTCCTATCTTGGAAGGAGGGCAGGATCTGATGGAAGGATCCCACCAACTGGGGCTGGGGCTATCACATTTTGGCTCCTCCTGAATGGATTCTCTGGCTCTCTGTCTCAACCTCCTCCCTTGTAGCTGTGGCTCCGACTGGACCGATTCTACTCTTGCCAATCGAATGTCTTATATCAGTCCTAATTAACCACTACGTCACAGTGGGTTGAATAGTTAAGATATTTTTCCGCCTCCTCTGTCTGTTTGTTTGTTTTTTTTCTTCTAATTTTCTTTTCAAATCTTGCCATTTGAAGCTGATCTAAAAATAACTAATTTCGGTCTGATTAACAAAAAAACATATAAAGACAGAGGTACTTGGGAATAAAGAAAGACCACCATGGCTCAGGAACTTGCATCTCAGAAGATTCACTTTTGGGTAGATGATAAAGGTGGCCATGGTGAGCTCACCACTTTGGATGGTCTTCAGATTTCTCTGTCTGGCTTGTGAGGATATTGCTAAGGGATTCCAAGTCTCTGAAGCTAAGGAGCGCAGAATTTTTGGTCAAACTCATTTCGGATAAGCTGAAAGCTTCCAATTCCCGTGCAACTTTGCTTTGAATTGACACATGGGATGGAGTGTCAACATATGAAGGCAACTTGGTTGCCTAGTGTTACTATGTGAAGCGTAAACTGGATTGAAGAGTAAGATCGAAATCCAATGGTCCAAAATCTCTGCCATTCGAGTAATCTTCCAAGAGAACGAGGCTGACATTCTGGAAATCGATGCTAAACAGGGCATAGGATCTTCGTTCATGATGGTTTACAGTTAAGTGGACGATGTGGGAGGTTCCACCCATAGTTGTCATGGCGTCTAGGCGGTCTAGGCATTGGAGAGGGGCCAAAATCAAAGCGACACCAATTAGGCGACCAAGGCGTCCAAGGCACCCAAGTTGACCAAGGCGCTTGGACGGCTAGGCATTGCCTAGGCGACGCCTTGACAACGATGGTTCCACCTAAGGCCTGAGGGAGGGACGGGGGTTGAACAAAAGAGGGAGTGGACATGGGAGGGGATCCTGAAGCCGGAGAGGGAGGGAGAGGGGAACGGGAGCTAGGCCACTGGGTAGAGATTTGGTAAAGTATTATTAGTTTGTGAAATTACAATATAAACCCTTCATATTTTGAGTAACATGGATGAAAAGTGAGGATAAGAATGTCATAGTGAAGTGAATTGTTTCACTGGGCGTAGTGACAAGAAAGAAAACCCTTATTTTGATTTTTTTAATATCATCAATTAATTTTGGAAAACATGAAAATTAAAAAGTAAAAAAATACCGACTTGGTTAAGCCATAGATAGGTCAACGGTGTCTAAAATATCTTATTTTGAAGTCCATCCATCACATATTAACCCTATTTTTTACAAAAAAATATGTTGTGGGAAAATAAAATTTTAAAACAGAAAATTCAATAAATAATTCAGCAACCTAAAAAAAAAAAATCCGACTCCTTGAAGTCATATATCGGGCCATTCTATGTAACATATAAAAAATTGAAAGGAGACTACCATGTCTATTAGTATATTCTACCAAAAATTAGATTTGGGGAGAAAAGGAACTACCTTCAAGCTCCAATCTTCCAATCCAAGGAGTAGAAGGGTTGAATCTTGATGGGAATGCAAAAAATGGTGTTTAATGAACTAATTTGGGCAACAAATACAAGTTTTTGGCCAAAAATTGCTCCCCTATGTTGAAACCAGCGAAACAGTGGAGTTGGGTGTCAAAACCTATTGAAACAGGGAGGTTTCAATGAGATGGGGTATATGATTGGTTCAACCAGTTTTGGTCGTACCAGTTCAAAACAACTGAGATATCTGAAATATTGTTGAAAGAAGTCGAAACCTGGTCCGATCCAGTATTGAGCCAAGGTTTCGTCTCGGTAAGCTGTGAAACCGAGGTATCTTGGTCGAAACTTTCAGTTTCTATATTATGTTTTTTTTCCAGTTGTAAGGCTTCCTTTTGATAAAATTATTGTTTTCTTGCTATTATTTTGTTTTTAGGTGATGTACACGTCTGTTGTATGGTGAATATGTGCCCTTTTTTTATCCCAAAGGAACTGTATTAAACACATACCATTTTATTTCAGTATAAATTTTATTGCGCCAGATTTTTAAAAGTATTATTGCCAATTTACCTTCTAGTTTGTTTAATATTCGTACATATCCGTACCCCTTTTTTGCCTACATGAACTTACTATGGTTTCAACACATGTTTGCAACAAAAGTGTTGAGAGATTGAAATATGACACCTTCTTGGCTATTGGCTGATCCTTCTTTGTCTTCTTCATGAACTCATTTTGAATCACGACCCAGTTTAATTCCTTTTGTAAACAATTCTAACATTCTCTGAAGTAGAAGAAAGTAGGTATGAGATTCTTGAGAAGCTTGTCGAATCAATGGGAGAACTGTATGATCAACTCATATTTGTTTTGATTTTAATCCTTGGCCTTTTTGTAATGATGGGTTAAGTTATTTTGATGAAATCCTTAATGTTTTTCCCCTCCTATTCTGTTTTTCCTTCTTTTTTGGTCTTTGCAGAATGGGAAGTAATGGGTTGGTCTCCGATTCAGAGAAAGCTTCTGAGACTAGATTGGTTCATGCACCCTATGGTTCTGTTGTCCTTGGTGGAACCTTTGACCGTTTGCATGATGGTCATCGAGCTCTTCTGAAGGTTTTAGTTCCTGAGCTTGATTCCTATTTTATCATTTTCTTTTTAAATTCTGAAATTTAATGAGTCTATTGGGATCATTATCTTTGTTGTTGTTGTTAAAAACATTAAATGATTTTTATTAGGCAGTGGCAGAGCATGCCAAGGATCGGGTGGTTGTGGGGATTTGTGATGGACCAATGCTGATCAAGAAAGAGGTTTGTTCTCTTTATTTCATCTTTTTTATTATAATGTCATTTATTCAGATGTTTTTGCATGGCTTCTTGGATGATGAGTAGTTTGAATAGATGATTTGTGCCTTTGTGGTTTGCTTTGCAGTTGGCAGACATGATTGAGCCCATCGAGAAGAGAATGAAAGCCGTAGAGGATTACATCAAGGTAAGATAGGAAAATCATCCTCATTGCATTTTCTAGCTTTCTGCAAAATGATGGGATTTTGTTGTATATGTCGTTCAAATACATTAATCTTGTTAACTCTCAATTGTGTCAAAAAAAAGAAGGTTTGCAAGAAAACCAGATTTGGTTGAAATCTTTAGGAAATTTGAAACTGAAAATTTCTTATTTGGTTAAAAACTTTAGGAAACTTAAAACTGAAAATTTCTTAGCGTTGCATAATTTTTTTAAGTTGTAGGGAAAGTTAGGATGACTTTGTTGGGACTCGGGTAGAATTCACCTTTAAAAGCTAGCCATTAAGGAGAGGGTGCACTAGTCTTTATAAGCCTTCATATCAGAATACTTACATTCGATGTGGGATCGTTGCTTTTGTGGAACCCCAACAAATCTCCCTCTTCACATGGGAGCACACGTGGGAATTGAGATCTTTCAATTTTTTTTCTTTTTCCATTCTCGAAAGCACACAGGAGTTGCCATGCCTTGGCTCTGATGCCACTTGTTAAGACTTGGATACTTTCTCCTTAATCGATAGTTTTTAAGGATTATTTTACCCGAGTCCTAACAATTGATATTAGAGTGAGGTTCTTAAAATCGTGTGTAAAAGATGAGGGAACCACAACACGGATGATTAGCTTGAATGTGAGCTACAAGATGGTTTGGAAAACAAAGATGGAAGACTTGCTATATTGCAATGATCTGTATACACCCGTAGAGGGTGATACAACGAAACTAGGAAAAATGTATGATGCTGAATGAAAGACCTCGGATCAGAAAGCCGTTGGATTTATCTGACAATTTCTGGATGATATCGTTTTTCATCACAGATCAAAAGAGACATCGACACATTTTGATGCAGAAGCCGAAACCATGATTAATTTGGCTGTTCTTTGATTTTTTCGTTGGAGCCTTTTTATTTGTTTGTTCTTTTAGCCTAGGGTTAAAACAGTCTTTTTCATGGTTTATCTTCTTAGTTCCCCTCCACGATTTTAGAGGGATTAGTATTTTATTTTATTTGTTTTAGTTGTTTACACTTATACTCCTATTTAGAGTATAAGTCTATTCTATGTTTTATAATTAGGATTCAGATTAGGAATCCCAACTCCTAATCTGATTAGGATTGCTTTAGATTGATTATTTGTAAGGCCTTTAGGCCCCTTTATTATTATAAATAGTAGAATCGTGGGAGGCTCCCCACCTATTATGTTTGAAATTTTGTTTCTTCTTGCTGCTGCCGCCATGACTGCTGCTGCTTCTCTGTCTTGTGTGTCATATCAAGGCCCCTTGTGAGTAATATCAAGGGCTAGGGCTGGAGTAATCCGCGACTCCTTGCATCTTGCAGATCGGGAGGTTCGTCTTCTGCTTCCTTCAAGTTCTTCAAGGTTGCTGCTGCTGAAATTCTGCAATTCCAGTAAGAGTTACAATTTCCTGCAACTTTATCATCTCTTCTTCTTACTTCCATCGAACCTAATCGACTTCCCCAAACCCTAGCTTCATCTACATTCATCACAGCCCTATTCCCTCATCAGATTACACTCAAAACCTAACCACAGGTCCATCACAGTAACCCTCCCACTCGATCTCAGTTGCAGCCTCACCTATCCACTACAAACCCTAATTCCCTCCCTCAACATAAAAACCCAGAAACCCTAAGATCTGCCTAGGCCTAACCAGCCATCAAAACCCCACCAAAGTCCAGCCGAACCACCCCCTCTCTGCTAGGAAAACTCGACCTAAAGCCCAGCCCCTAAATCTGCTCCTAACCCTAGTTTCAGCTTAGATCCTAAATCTGGAAACCCAAAACCCTAACCCTAATATTTCTGAATTTCTATTTCTTATTCAAACCTCATTAAAACCTATTCTAATAGACTCCTAAAATTCTGCAGACCATTACCCAATAAAACCCTAACTCAATCTCCCATTCCTAACCCTAATTTTGCCCTAGTTACCCTAAACTGCCCATTCGGCCAACCCTAAAACAGAACCTGGTCCTAAGTGAGATTTATTTCACCTAGGCTACATTACATTTACTATGGAAGAAACTAAAAGGACTGTACGATAGGAAGACTGTTGGCAACAAAGCTTTCTTAATTAGGAAGCTTGTGAACCTGAAGCATATAGTAGGAAGCTCAATTGCAGAACATTTGAACGAGGCGGCAAAATCAGCTCTCCCTATGAAGATGATGTTTGATGAAATATTTCAAGCCCTGTTACTTCTCAACTTGATACCCAACAGCTAGGGGACACTGGTGGTGTCTCTTGGTAATTCTACACCAGATGGGATGTTCTTAGTGAGTCAAGTGATGTTGAATGAAGGGATGAGAAGAAAATCTTTGGGCTCACCTTAGAAGAGGCACTTGCCATAGAAAATAGAGGGAGAAGTAAAAACAAATCAAGGAAATAAATTTCATGTAATTATTGCAAAAAAGAAGGGCATATGGAAAAGAGTATATGAAGCAATAGAGATTCAAAGAGAAAGGAGTAGAGCATAGATGAAAAAGACGCTGATGCCATCTACTCAAATGGGGATGTTATTATCTTTTCAGATAATGGAAAATCGTATCAGCCCTCCTCAACAGATTGTTTATACTGATGACCTTGTTGATCTTATTCAGATCCTCCTCCCATGTCACATAACGATCAACAAGACAATGTAGACGCAGATGATGATGGTGATGATGCGACGATGATGCTTTTATTGTAACACCTCGTATGCAGGTCATGAATATTTCATTATTATATTAGGTGTCCTGGAATATTCTAATGCTTTTATGAATATTTTAATAATATTTGAATAATTGTGAGTATTTTATTGTTTGATATTCTGTTTTAGTATTATATCAATGGAATGTATAATGTTTTATATTATTATAATGTGAGGAGAATTATTTTATTAATTTTAATATAAGTTATATGAATTATATGAATTTTATATTATATAATACACTATGGTGAATGTATGTAGATATATATCATTGATACAACATATAATTTGTAATTGTATAATACATTAAGTGAATAGTGAAGTAGGTGTGAATAGTCAAGTAGGAGGTGACTTGGCTTGGCTTGGTTTGGTTTGGCTGAACCAAGTGGTTCAAAGATGGATGCCATGGTTTATTTGAGTTTAGGAGATTCAAGAGGAGCAGCCACATGGTTAAGAGGAAGAGGTGGCCTTGGGAGATACCATGTGCATGTCTAGGAGGAGGTGGCTGATATGTGGCAGCCACAAGGAGAAGGAGGTGGTGGCATGACTAGGACTGCCACGACATGCTTAGAGAAAGCATGTGGTGGCTGAAGCATGAGGTGGACTCTCACATGATGCTGAGAAGAAATTAGGTGGCAACATCACCTTTAAATGGGGTTGAAGTGTCATGGTAAGGTGAAGCCACATAGCTTAAGGGTTGAAGTGTCTCAACATTAGGGTAATGAGGATTTGACTAAGTAAATTGAGGTTAATTAATTTAATTAAATTATATTAGCTCTAAGATCAATTAGAATTTTGATTAGTTCACTGGTCAGTTAAACTAAAGTAAGTCCTAAATTAGATTAGTAATTAGATTAATTAAAAGTTCCTAAGCTAGGCTAAAGAGAAAGGAATCGATTAGCACACTGCAGAGTTTCAGACTCGGAAGAAAAAAGAGAAGAAAAAAAAGAAGGAAGGAAGAGGATGAGAAGCTGAAGTTCAGAGTTGTTGCTGGGGTTGTTGAAATTCTGGAACTTATAGAAGAAAGAAGAAAAGGAAGAAAGAAAGAGAAGAAGAAGAGGAGCAGGGAATTGAAGGGAACTAGTGCATGTGTATATAAACACTTGAGATGGAGAAATTAGCGTGCTGAACCATGGGAATTCAAGAAAGAAATTGAAGAACAACAGAGTTTTGCTTGAAGAATTTGGTATATTAAAGTAATAGTTAAAGAAAATAGAGGCTGATCTTGGGAAACCAGTATGATTAATGAACTGTTGAGCTGCTAAACCAACAAATCTTCAAGAGGTTCTTGTGATTAGATAAGAATACAACTGGGTTCAACAACGGAGTTAAGAAGGCGAATTGAAAGAAGAAGGAACTGGAGATCTGATGTCAATTTGAGATTCTAATTCTGAGGGTTTACCTTAACCATTGAGGACTGGAGTTGAGCAACAGAGGGCCTGGAGTTCTAATGTGAAGGACAACAAGGGAAATAGAGAAGAAAAAGAAGAAAGTGATGAAGGATTATGTTGTGGGTGTGTGAAATTGATGGGAGCTTCTGTAGGAAGTGGGAAAATTAACAAGATTTATGAAATTCTGGAGCCAAACAAGAGTGGTTGAGCAAGCTCTGGAATTAGAGAAGAAGAAGAAGAAGACTGCTGGGTCCAAACATTTGAAGGGAAATTTGAGAGAGAGCAAGGATTGCACAGGAAGTTTTATTGAATAATTTGAGATGATTTCATATTTCAGAGTCAAGAATAGATTAGAATAATGCTGTGTTGCTAAATTGAAAAGGGAATGATATGGATGTTCATGGAATTAGAAGCTGTATTGATAAAAGACTGAAGGAATTGAAAAGAATCTTAAAGAATTCAAGATTTAATCATTAGAGTAGAGGATTAGATGAAGGGTTGTGCTAATTCAAGACATAATTGAAGTTTCTGCTGTTGGGTTCAAGCATTTGATGGAGGAAATTGTAACAAGTTGGGAGCTGGAACCATTAGAATTGCAGAGAACCTGAAATAAAAGGGGTTGTGATACTGGATTGTACAAATTGAAAGAGAGAATCATGTTGATCTGGATTGCTGAATCATTGGGTTCTAAGAGGTTACTATGAATTAAGAAGAATTCAAGTGAATTTATCAAGGATTAGAAGGAATTGAACTGGGTTGCAGCTGATTTATGAAGTCTATTGTTATATTTGAAGGATCCTACATCAAATTTGGAGCTGAGATTGAGTGTTTGAGCCTACCGAAACTTAAGAGTTGCAGAGGCATTTCAAGAACTACAGTGGAACAAGGTGAGTGAAAACATGACTGTACTTTGTTGTAATGTGTATATGCTATGTGATGGAAATGAATGAATGATGTATGATTTGATCAGTGTTAGCAAATATGTTATCAAGTTTTTATTAAATAAAATGCTTAACACAACAGTACATAAATGATGAATGTTGTGTCCTAGGAAGTGCTTGTATGAAGTGATACTATGCATATGACTAATGACTGTAGAATGAAATATGTTATGTGCTATGTGATGATCAATGTAAGGAAGTGATTTTATATATTATTAGATTTAGTGAAGAAGAAGAAGAGAGGAGAAGGAGAAAGAGGAACTGCACAATTGGGACTGCAGTCGTTAGAATGACTGCTCCCAAAAACATATATTAAATAGGGTAAATCATAAAAACCACATAGACAAAAATACCCCTCATTAGAGGAGTCGTGAATAGGAGCTGACGCTAGCTCCCTATTCGCGGCTCCCCCTTCCTAACGCTCCCCCTCAAGCTGGAGCATAGATGTTAATCATGCCCGGCTTGGTACAGGTATAATTTACTCTCATACTTCCCAAAGGCTTGGTGAACAAATCAGCAAGCTGCTCCCCAGTGCGAATATGACGAGGAGAAATAATCCCTTGCTGCAGCTTCTCACGAACAAAATAATAATCAACCTCAATGTGTTTCGTTCTCTCAAGAAACACAAGATTCTCAGAAATATGAATAGCCGCTTGATTGTCACACCACAACAGCATAGGAGAATCATCACCAAATCCAAGTTCAGTCATCAACTGTCTAATCCACATTAGTTCACAAGTGCCATGAGCCATAGCCCGATACTCCGACTCTGCACTAGATCGAGTTACTACAGCCTGTTCTTGCTCTTCCATGAAACTAGGTTCCCTCCAACAAAGACACAATAGCCCGAAGTAGACTTTCGATCAATAGGAGATCCTGCCCAATCCGCATCAGTAAATCCATCAATCCTTCTATGACCATGATTAGAGTATAAGAAACCACGCCCTGGATCCTTCTTAATATATCGCAACACCCTATAACTGCCTCCCAATGAACTGTCCGAGGGGCGGACATAAATTGACTTAGCACACTGACAGGAAAAGAGATGTCAGGTCTAGTTATAGTCAAATAGTTGAGTTTCCCTACAAGCCTACGATACTTCTCTGGATCATCCAGATATCCCCATCCTCTGCCATAAGTTTCACATTTGGATCAATAGGAGTATCCAAAGGCCTAGATCCCAGTAATCCTGTCTCTGAAAGTAAATCAAGCACATACTTTCGCTGTGAGAGCGAAATCCCTTTCCTTGATTGAGCTACCTCAATACCCAAGAAATACTTTAGTCTTCCCAAGTCCTTAGTCTGGAATTGCTGTCCCAAATATGTCTTCAAGTTCTCAATGCCTGAAGAGTCATCCCCTATGATAACAATATCATCTACATAAACTACCAAAAATATCCTCCCTGCATCTGACTGCCAGAGAAAACACTGAGTGATCACTCTCAGACCGAGTCAAACCAAATTCTAACACAACATCTGTAAAACGGCTAAACCACGCTCTCGGTGACTGTTTCAGCTCATACAAAGATTTCCTCAACTTACACACCTTACCAGACTCCCCCTGAGCAACAAAACCAGGAGGTTGCTCCATATACACCTCCTCAAGGAGGTCCCCATGCAAGAATGCATTCTTGACGTCTAGCTGAAACAACGGTCAGTGATGTATAGCAGCCAATGAAATCAAAATGCGGACAGAAGTAAGTTTCGCAACCGGAGAGAAAGTATCCAGATAGTCCACACCATAAACCTGGGCATAGCCTTTAGCAGCAAGACGGGCCTTCAATCGAGCCACAGACCCATCAGGATTAACCTTCACCACAAATATCCAGCGGCAACAAATAGCAGACTTACTAGAGGGTAAAGAAACAAGATCCCATGTTTGATTGTCCGTCAGAGCAGATAACTCCTCAGTCATGGCAGCCCTGCACCTAAGAATAGGATAACTGTCAATAGTAGACAAACAAGCAACAAAAGAAGAGGACAAACGTGCATAGGACACAAAACGATTAATAGGGTGTTGGGTACAACTCCAAACCCCCTTATGAGTAGCAATAGGAACATCAAGATCAGAAATAGGAGGTACAGTAGCCGAGGAGGAATTATCTGGAGGTGGATCTGAAGGCGAGGAGGACGTGGGAGATGGTGCTGCCTGGGTACTGTATCTCTCCATAGGTGTAATGCGATGTGTCGGCTCATCGGGTGGGCGACGACGAAAAACAGCCAGTGGTTGTGTTGGAGGTGGCACATGAGGCAATGGATCCTACACAGTAGAAGAAGTATTGACAACATAAAGAGGGAGATCATCGTCCAACTCTGAAGCAGGCAGTGAGGATGCAACAAATGGAGTAGATTCAAAGAAGGAGACATTAGCGGTAACAAAGAACTTCTTTAAATCGAAAGAATAACAACGGTAACCCTTTTGGGTTTTAGAATACCCCACGAAAAGACATTTAAGAGCTCTAGGATCCAACTTAGAGCGACCAGGACGATGATCCCGAATAAAACTAACACACCCAAAAACACGTGGTGGTAAGACAAACAATGGATGGGAAGGGAACAACAAAGAGTATGGAATACCACCACCCAAAACAGAAGAAGGCATGTGGTTAATAAGATAACACGCAGTCAAAACAGCATCAGCCCAAAAAATTTTAGCCACTTTCATCTCAAATAAAAGAGATCGAGTGACTTCCATCAAATGTCTGTTCTTCCTCTTGGCTACACCATTTTGTTGAGGTGTATCCGCATAGGAGGACTGATGAATGATCCCATGCTGAACCATAAACTCATTGAAGGGAGCAGAAAAATATTCTTTTGCATTGTCACTTCGAAGAACTTTCAAAGAAGTAGTAAATTGATTCTGAATTTCAAGCACAAAAGTATAGAAAATGGAAAACAATTCAGAACGATCTTTCATTAAATAAATCCAGGTAACTCTGGAAAAGTCATCCACAAAAGTGACAAAGTAACGAAAACCCAGCACAGAAGTAACAGGACACGGACCCCACACATCAGAATGAACTAAAGAAAAGGGTTGGACAGCCCTGTTATTGACTCGAGGGGGATAACTTACACGGTGAAGTTTCCCAAACTGACAAGACTCACTGTAAATTAGACAAGGACTGAAACCGACTATCTAAAATCTTCAAACTCTGCAAGGAAGGATGACCCAAACGACAATGAATTTGATGAGGAAGTGCCACACTCGAACACGCCACAGTAGATGCGTCGTCAAGAAGATACAGTTCCTCAGATACGCGACCTCTACCAATCGTCTTCCTCGATTGGAGATCCTGAAACTCACAATAATCAGGAAAAAAGGTAACAGAACAATTGTTAGCTTTGGTAAATTTTTGAACAGATAATAAATTAAAAGGAAATTTGGGCAAGTAAGAAACGGAGGACAACAACAAAGAGGGGGTAACTTGCACAGTGCCTGTACCCTGAACTTTAGCAAGAGATCCATCGGCTAACACAACATTGGAAGAAGATTCACGAAATGAAGAAAAAATACCTGATGCTCCAGTCATATGGTCCAAAGCACCTGAATCAATGATCCAGGGACGAGAAGTAGATGATAGGCATGCAATAGCATTACCTTGCTGAACTAGGGTAGCAGTGGAGAACTGAGATGACTGAGAATTCTGAAATTGAGTAAATCGCTCATAATTTTCATCAGACATAGTCACTGTTTTACCCTCAGGCTTGGAAGGAGGGGTAACCACCGGATCACTGCTGGCTGAATTCGCAAACTGAGGTGGTTTACCATGAAGCTTCCAACAAAAGCGCTGAATGTGACTAGCTCTGCCACAATGATGACAAGTGCGCACCTGTCCTGAAGTCTCTGAAGTGCCGGATGTGGGTGCATTACTGTTCCCTGACCCACGACCACGGCCACCACCACTGCTGCCCGTACCTGTCCCACCACTAGACCCACGGTTGGGAAAGGCTGCAAGTGCGGAACTCTCATTACCATGGGTGGAATCTTGGCTGTTCTCACGAGAAACCCGTAAAAGTCGAGAAAAAGCTTCTGGAAGTGTGGTGACTCTATCCCCACCAAGGATTTGAGACCGTACTGGCTCAAAATTCTTTTCGAAGTCCACCCAAAAATACCATAACAGCCAGCTGCTCTCGCTGTTGCTGCATCTCTTTCACATCAGATGTGATAGGAAAAATGGAATTCAACTCCTCATATAGTCGCTTGAATTCCGCAAAATATTGGGTTACAGTTAGAGTCTTCTGATCCACTTTATAAAAAGCTTGGGACAGGTCATAAATCCAAGACAAGTTGTCCTTCCTAGAATAGAGGACATTCAAGTATTCCCATAAATCCTTTACTGTGTCAATGTGAGTAACCAGGTCTGCAATCTGATTATCCATTGAGTTCGACATCTGACTCAATATTCGTGCATCCACTGTATCCCATGTCGTGTCTCCTTCAGGCTTTGGCTTTGTGAGATGATCCTGTTGATCACGCCCTGTCAAGGCCAATCAAACCACCTTTTTCCACTGCTGAAAATTAGAAATCCCTTCAAGTTTCCTTTCGGTATTGCGATGAGAAGAGGAGGATAGTTCAGTCACAGTCGTCTTTGCATCACCCATGCTTCACTAAACACCTTGAATCTTCACAGAGAAGCCTCGGACAGAGTGAAACTGATGGACAGTAAACACTCCTCAAATTACAAAGTTCTGTAACTGTAGGACAGCAAGCTGATATGATCTTCAATCAATCACAACCAATAAAAATAAAAACCTCAAAACCTGAATCGATCTCCACCTTGGACAAGCAATCACCACCAAAAAATAAAGACACAAAACCTGAATTGATCTCCACCTTGGCACATACCAAAAAATAACTCCACAAAATCGAGACCTAGTTCTTTATTATAGTCATGAACTAGTCTCAAATAAAACCACCAAACTGCAGCAAAGGGTGCTGCATCCCCTTTAAGATAAGAGCACGAGAAGTCCCAAACCTTCAAGTCTTCAAAACCGCAAGCTTATTCAAATCAAAACGCAGGAACAGGGACAGGATTAAGGATGAATGATAGACTCCTACAGTCCCTGCTCTGATACCATATTAGATTTAGTGATGAAGAAGAAGGAAGAAGAAGAGAGGAGAAGGAGAAAGTGGAACTGCACAATTGGGACTGCAGTCGTTAGAACGACTGTTCCCAAACACATATATTAAGTAGGGTAAATCATAAAAGCCACATAGACAAAAATACCCCTCATTAGAGGAGTCGTGAATAGGAGCTGACGCTAGCTCCCTATTCACGACTCCCCCTTCCTAACATATATCATGTCAAATGAAAAGAATGAAAATGGAATGAAGGAGAAAGAACGAGAAAGGAAGTAAAGAAATAAATGTAAGAAAGATGAAATGAAAAAGAAAGAAAGAGAATGAATGATGTTCATGTATTTATTGATTTAAATGAAAGTACATGGATGCTTGGTTTTGTATGCCATGTAATGATATATGAAATGTTGAAATGTCCAGTTTGTTGGAATGTGAACTAATATCTTAATATATGTTGTGGAGTATGTTAAAGAATGTCTTTTGAGTTCCATGAAAATGTTACCTTTATATGATGAATGAAAAAGGAAAGAAAAGATTAAATGGAAGTGAAAGAAAGAAAATGAAAGAGAAGCATGTGTGTTTGATTAATGGTTATTGTATTAAATATACCTGTGGCTACCACCCCTTTCCAGTAGGGGGTTATGTACTGGATGAGGCTCTTGAAAGAGAAAGAGAATAGACGAGGGGTCCTCCCCTAGGGCTACTATGCCTGGACACATGGGAGTAAAGCGCGTCTGTTATGATTTTGATTGGACGAGGGGTCCTCCCCCCAGGGCTACGGTGCCTGGAGACATGGGAGTAGAGTGCGTCTAATATGATATTTATATAGATGAGGGGTCCTCCCCCAGGGCTACGATTTCCTGGACACATGGGAATACAACGCATCTATAATGCTGGGCTACAGTGCCTGGGAATGTTTATAGTCGACTACCACCCTCAACTGTTTGTGCACTATGGTAGTTCACTAAGTGGCCAAGACCTGAGCTAATTAAATAAAGAGTGAAGTTTTATGAGGTGCCATGTATGTCTCCGTTCCATTTATTGTTCTTTTGAATGCTTGTGTGTATAGGATCATGTGTATCTCACTGGGCGTAAGCCCATCCCTATATATGTTGATGTTTTTCAGATGACGAGTCAGCTGTGGAGTCTTTTACAGCTCCGGAGTATTTGAACTGTGGGTAATGCTAGAAGATCAGAGAGAAATATTTTGAGAACAAAGTTATTTCAGAATATTTAATGTTGATGAATGAATGAATAAGATTTTAGTTGTACAACATTGTAGATAACTACCACCATTGAATACATTTGACTTGAACTGTTATTCAATATCTAATGCTTCTGCTACGTTGTAAGCGAGACTGGGATTTATTTATTACTATTAATGTAAGATTGTAACCTACTAGGTCGGAGCCTGCAAGAGCAGTGCCTAAAACCCTGATTGAGTTTGGAATGTTACATTTATAGTTGGTACAAGTGATGTGAACAGGTTGTAGCCCCCTCAAGAGTTACTAGTTGAATCTCAATTGATGAGATGATCTATAGAGAAGTAACAAATGTCTATTACGGCTCCACCACATCAATATATATAGATAAATCAGAATGCTTTGAAAAAAGCAAAGGCCAATGGGTGCTAAAGCCATGCAAGTGGAGTAGCTACATGATGGAAGTACAAGCTTTGATTGGTGCAAAGTTGGATCTGTTCCACATATAAAAGTTGTTCATTAGAGGGACTAGCGTTGCATAGAATGGCACACAAAATGTTTGCACAAAATTGCACAAATAGTGGTGTACAAGGAATGGTGCATGTACATATCGTGATGCACACAAAATGATACATGCACTAATAAGGCTTAGTGATGCAGAGCTACAACCCTATATCCGCAAGAGGAAGAATAAGAATAAGCTGCTGTCCAAGTGATATATTCAATAGTGTTAGGTCGATCCATACTTAGTTTATTTTTTTAAGTGTTTCTTTATGTTTTGAGTTGAACCGGTCCAAACTGGTTCAACCTTTGGTCCACTTTAAGTGACTTGAGTCACCTTTTAATTTATGTTTTATTTTCTGTTATTTGGGTCCACACCATACTCCCACGATTAGAGTGGAGTGTGGATTAGTTTAATCGGCCAGGGTACTTAGACTCCTAGGTTGAGTATGATTGTAAGGCTTTCAGCCCTATTTATATTAAGGGTTTTTTACAAATGCCCCCCTAAAAATGATCATTTGTCCAAATGCCCCCTTACAACTTTTCTAATTGTAAATTCTCCCCAACTTTCAAAACATTGTAGCATTTTAGTCCAATTCGTTAATTTGGGACGTTAGACGTTAGTTTTAGGGAATCTAATGACCAAAATGCCCTTTTGATAAAAACACCAAAATTAAAGAAGAAGAAAATGTCCAAATTGCCCTCATCTTCCCCAAATCGATTAGGGTTGAAACTGAAAATTTTTTCCCAAATTGGTTAGGGTTTGAACCCATCTGGAAAGCAAGAGATCAGATGGTCGTACAGAGTGGATGGATAAAGGGCATAAGAAATGTCTGATTCTCTGGCTTCGTATTCATGATTGGGCTGATTGTATTTTGAGGTTGTGAAGGAATAGAACCCTGAACGAATCAGACATTTCTTATGCCCAAAGAATTGGCGTTGGCCAGCCAAGAAAAATCTAGTGGTCAGCCAGAGGAAAGGGTGATCTCCATGAGTTGATGATGGTGGAATAATAATTACTAGGAGAAGAAGACAGAGATCTAAACAACTGCAAGTTTCAGTTCCTGAAAGATCTCGCTTAAAAAATTGGAAAAAGGGTACATTATCACCTTCTCTGCAAGTTTAATGAAACATTCGTTTCTTAATTCATGTGTACTTCCCAAACCGAAAATTAGAGTAAGGATTGGGGCTGAATCAAATCAACCATAAATTAAGTGATAATCAAAATTTTCCATCTTCAATCGAGAAACAAGTGGAGAATATTTGCAGAAATTAAGCTCAATCTCATACGTAACAATTTCGTCAATTTCTCTTCGTTAATTGGGAGGTAAAACCCGTAAGAATCCCCTAAAAAATCTCAAACTATTCAACAGTATCAATACTAAGAAGATGATTACCAAGGTTGAAGAAAGAGAAAATTTATCAACAACTACAGAGTATTTCTGTTTTCTTTACACAAATTTCTTACAAGCTAATTCTATAATTTTCTTCTCCACATCCGATTTCATCAACTCCTTCAAGCTTAACATCCGGAGAAAAGGAAAGAAAGATCTACAAAAGTAGAACGAAAACGAACTAGGCACACAACAACTTCACCTATAGCTCGGAATCAATCACATTCACTTACCCTTCCCCGACCCCGTGATTTTTCCACAAGAAGGACCTCCATTTGGGTTTGCTTCTTCCGTTCTGAAATTTCATTTTAGATAGAATAGAATTAGTCATTTGAATACCTTCTGCTACTCTGAGAGGTGATTGTTGCTGCTACAATCTGGAACTATAGGTAAAAAGCAAGAAATCTGATCTCTTGCTTTCCAGATGGGTTCAAACCCTAACCAATTTGTGGAAAAATTTTCAGTTTCAACCCTAATCGATTTGGGGAAGATGAGGGCAATTTGGTCATTTTTTCTTTAATTTTGATGTATTTTTATCAGAAGGGTATTTTGGTCATTAGATTCCCTAAAACTAACATCTAACGTCCCAAATTAACAAATTGGACTAAAAGGCTACAATGTTTTGAAAGTAAGGGGGAGTTTACAATTAAAAAAGTTGTAGGGAGGCATTTGGACAAATGGGCATTTTCAGGGGGGCATTTGTAAAAAACCCTTATATTAATGCAAATTGTGGAGCACTTCATTCTCCACTTTTCTGAAATTAAATTGCTTTGCAAGCTGCTGCTTCTCTTCTCCTTGTGAGATTGCTTTGTGTTTGACCAAGGTAAGGTGGGATTGGTGTTTGATCCAATCAACACCTTGCGGTGTGAAGACCGGGTGGTCCGAACAGGCTTCTTCAAGTTTCAGTTGCTGCCATCATTCCGCCTGCATCTCCAAGTAAGTTTGAAGCCCCCCATCCCCAATCCTCTACTTTTAACCCTCATCAGCTCATCCCTAACCTCCCCCTTTTATTTCCTTCAATTTCCTTAGCCCTAATTCACTCACATTCACTCACAGACTTATTCCAGCATCAACATCACTCTAAATTTTAACCACAGTACCTCCACAGCCTCCCGACCACTCGACCTTAGCTTCAGCTCCATTCCCACTTCGAAACCCTAATTCCCCTCATCCCTATTAGCTTCAGCTCCATTCTCCCTTCAAACCTTGGTCGAGTGACGTCTCCCAACCCCTAGAGAACTCGACCTTAACCCCCTGCCCTAAATCCATCTCTAAACCCTAGATCCCCTCGCTCTCATCTTTTCAAAAACCCGAAACCCTAATTTTCTGATTTTGAAATTCTTATTCAAACTGCACTAAACCTAGTTTTTTAGACTCCTCTAAACCTGCCCAGCTTTACCATATAAGATTCAACCCCCCCATTACCCTAACCCTAGCCCTAATTTGGACTAAAATCTCAATTTCTGTCCAATCAGACTTCCTGTTCATAGTTGATCCTGTTGCTTGGCTCCTAGCTGGTTTCCTTGCCACCTAGGACTATATTACTTAGGGTGAAGAATGGAGAGAGTAAGTTGTTTGTAGTGGCAAAGGAACCATGCATAGGATTGGCAAGAGGCAGTAGACATTCCTACTATATGAGAAGTTTGGTGTACGTCATGGTAGAAAGCCTGTGTTACAGGGTTATACAGATGTTTACATTTCATGTTTGGTAGATTCCTTCTCGTGACTCGGACAAGGAATTTGGAGTTTGTTGGGATCCTCCTTACTTAAAAGAGGGTGACCCACACGTCTTGTTGTTGGGGCTCTCTAATGTCTCACTTCTGAAGTCAAATAGAGAGGAGGTTTCAGTAAAAGGAGGCGGCTTTCACTAAAGTTAACACAGCCACAGAACTGTGTGCGTAGATATGTGTACGATGCTATTGGACACCCACGTACCACCATAACTCGGTCATCTATCGCTTAGCTTTGTGTTCCTAGAAAGGGAAGTGAGAAGGGGATGAGCATGGGTATGTATGATCTCTTTTTTTGTCTTTGGATTTTTTTCCATGAGTGAAAAGGTAGAGAGGAAAACAAAGAAAAACTTAGGTTTTTTGGGTGCTCTCTTGTGTTCCTTGGGTTACGGCATGACAACATTCTCTCTATTAAGGGAATAAGGGAATGAAGGTTCTATGGCTTTCATTGTTTTTGTCATGTTGGGTATTGAGGTGTGAGTATTGTATTCTTGTTGGTCTACCTTGTTTGGTGAGTTATTTTGTTATCCAAGAAGAATTATTATTCTTGATGTTTATTAACCTCTAACATTGGTTAGATAGAAGATTTGTTATCCCATTACTTGTCATAGTGGAAGTTCCACTTAGATGAGGTCCTGTGGTTTTTCCCTTTTACCTTGAGAAGGGTTTTCCATGTTAAAATTGTTGTGTTCTTTTGTAGTTGGTTTGATTTGTTTCTGTATGTGATTATTTTACGTATATGTGCTTGTTTTTGTGTATCTCCGATTCTCCATAACCTTATATAGGTGGGAAGGATTTATTTTTCCCAGCAAGTGGTATTAGAGCCATGCAGTGGCAACTCCAGTGTGTCTCTTGAGGATGGAAAAAATCCCTTGGGAAAGATTTTAGTTTCCACGTGTGCTCCTGTGTGGAGGGGAAGATTGTTGGGGTTCCACGTGAAAGCAATGATCTGTTAGGTACTTGATCGATACACCAAAAGCTTCAGAGTTGATGGAACGTATTAAATCAAACCCTTTAACTATTTTATACTAGGCTGGCCCAATCTAGTGCCCATACACTATATCGAGCTCCGTTAGGCACATAACAGACCACCACGCTTCCACAACCGTCGTCCTCAGCCGCTTTCACTCTAGGCAGCTCTCACTCTAGTAGTAAGTAACCCTTTCCAAGCGGCTCCACCCTGCCCAAAGGTTTCTGCCTGGCAGCAAGTAGCCCTTTCGTGACAGCTTTCACTCTACTCTAGGTAGCCCTCTCCTAGGTAAGCCCTTTCCATGACTCGAACCCGTGATGTGGTGCCTGGCTTTGAGTGTTAGGTACTTGACCGATACGCCAAAAGCTCCAGAGCTGATCGAATGCGTTAAGTCAAACCCTTTAACCTATCCCATACTAGGCTGACCCAATCTAGTGCCCATACACTAGATCGAGCCCCATTAGGCAACAACATGATCCCACATCGGATGTGAGTAGCCCGATGTGAAAGCTGATAAGAACTTGGGCACCCTCTCCTTAACGGCTAGCTTTTAAAGGTGAGTTCTACTCAAGTCCCAACAGATTTGTGGTTAACTCATCCTGTAACTAGTCCTTCACTTTCTAAGTGGATAACAACCATTATTATGGACAGAAATTAGAGGACAACACCTCAAGGGAGTTCAAATCAACATTCTACGAACACATACTACCTCATACAAAGAAATAAGTGCACTCCACCAATTGAAAACACAGGCTTATCACTTAAGAAGTGGATTAGTAAGCCTAATATGACGGAAAGCCCTCCTTCGTTCCTTTATCTAAGCCATCCACTGATGCATTGCTTATTCGAACAAGATGTGTCTGGTAATCAGGCTCCAAGTATGCAAAATGAGATTATGAAGATGCCAAGGACCATAAACAAACTTACAACTACCTCACCGTACCACTTAAATACCCCCTAATAATCTGTCCAGCTGTATATATTCGCTACATTTTCAAGCCATGTAATAACATAACTAAGTTCCGCCTTTACGCAATCCTTTATGCCAATTGCAACAGCATATAATAACAAGATCATATTACTAGGAAGTTATAGTCACAAATCAGTTCATTCCATGTAATGCTCCATTTCCTAGCTAATTGAGAAGGTATTGTCATACCTCACTTGGAACTTTTGTCTTCTGAATTATTCCATTTATAGACTGATAGCACATCATGGAAGTTATGAGTCTTATGACTTAAGATGCAACGTTTGCATCCATCAATGCCATGCCTTAAATTGATTAGTTATAGGTATTATTAACTATAACTAATCAATCGCCTTTCATCTCTGGGAGAAGTATAGCCGATAACATCCCCCTTTGTTCGGAAATTGTCAGGGGTTTTGATCATAAACCATTCCTCTGTTGCCCTCATGAAAATTCATATCCACAAAGCATTTAACTCCCTATGGTGGGACTTCATTTGCGATGTCATGTCTCAAATGTCCTTTCCCCCTGTCTTCATCCATTGGATTAACTCTTGCATATCCTCTCCTTTCTTCTCTGTCATTGTCAATGGCTCCCCTGCCGGTTTCTTCCCTTTAAAGTGGGAATCCGTCAAGGATGCCCCCTATCCCCCTTTCTCTTCTCCCTTGCTCTTGAGGCCCTCTCTAGGAGTATCCAGTCTGCAACTGACCAGCTCCTCATCTCCCCCATTCCTAAGTGTTAAGGCCCTCAACCTTACCAACCTAGTCTTTGCAGATGATCTCATGATCTTTTCCAAGGCTAACCCCTCCTCCATCTCTTCCATTATGTCTTCCCTTACACTCTTCGAAAACCTTTCTGGTCTTCAGATCAATCTTTTGAAATCCCATATCTTCATCTCAGGTGTTTCGGAATCCGACAAAAAATTTCCTTCACCTGACGAGATTCTCCCTAGGTTCCCTCCCAGAGTCCCAGTCAAATATCTTGGCCGCCTTCTCATTCCTGCCAGACTGACTAGTCATCACTGTATCCCTATGCTGGATCTCATCGGCTAAAGTCTCCAGCTCTGGAAGGGTAAACTCCTCTCCTTCGCTGGCAGGATTGAGTTGATTAGGTCTGTTCTTCAATCTTCTTATATTTACTGGTGTGACATATATGAGCTCCCCAAATCCACAATTAAAGCAATGGAATCTCTCTTCTACGCCTTCCTTTGGAAAGGAAAAGAATGCTCCAAATTCGTCTACCCGCTTAGTTGGGCAACCATCTGCTTCCCTAAATTTGAAGAAGGTCTCGACCTCTGTAGGATCCTAGATTTTAGCATTACAGGCATCCTCAAGAAAATTTGGAAAATCTCACTAAGCAGGACTCCATCTGGATCAATTGGATCTACTCCTATCTCCTCAAAAAAGACTCCATTTGGACAGCCCCTCATTTAGCAGACACCTCTTGGGTCTAGCGCAAAATCCTCCTCCTCAAGCCCTTAGCCCTTAGAGCTACCTCCTCCCTGATCGCCGATGGGACCTCCACTTCCCTTTGGCTTGACCCATGGCACCCTTTGAGAGTCCTCTTCAATACCTTAGGAGCCCGCTCAGTCTACTCCTTTGGCATCCCTAAATTTGCCCCACTCTCCTCTATTATCTCCCATGGCTTGTGGTCCCCTCCCTCCCACTTTCCCCCTTGTCTCACCCAAGTTTGGGCCTCTCTCCTCCCTTCCCCCCCCCCCACCTCCCACTTGGACAAGATCATTTGGACCCCCTCCCCCAAGGCCCCAATGATCTCTTTAGTTGTAGGTCTGCTTGGGACTATGTTAGGACTCATGCCCCCATTGTCCCCTGGCACAAACTTGTTTTGTTCAAAGGTTGCATCCCCCGCCATAGCTTCAATGTCTGGAGACCCCTAAACAATTACCTCCCTACCCAAGCCTTTCTCTTTTCCGCCACATCCCTGTCTCCCCTTCTTGTATCCTTTGTTAGGACGGTATTGAGGACGTTGATCACCTATTTTTTTCTTGCCCTTTCACCTCCACTATTTGGAAGAAAGCTTTAGATTTCATTGCGCCCCATAGTAGAAGACCTTTACCCTTTGCCCGGGATTGACTTTGGTTGGATATGACTTTTTCAGGCAATTCTATCTGTGACTCCGCCGGCATGTTGGTGTTTGGGGCCGCTATCTCGCACATCTGGATGGAGAGGAATCTTCGAAGATGGACCTCCAATTCTCGTTCTTTCGACATGATTTGGAAAGCCATCTTCTTTGATGTCAATTCCAGGCTATACTTGCTCCGCCATGGTTCTTTCCTAGATTCTCCCTGGAACAAGCATATTGTTACTTCCTGGGGCTTAGATGATTCTCTTTTTCAGTCTCCTAGCTCGCCCCTCTAGGGCTTGTAGGGCTTGAGGCTTTGTATAGTTCCCCCCCCCCCAACCCCTCTCTCTCTCTCTCTTCCCATTTTGGGGCTTTGGTAATGAATTATTTATTCACCCAAAAAAAAAAAAAGGTTAATTCACTTTGCCTCAACCAGTTAAATTATATAGTATACGGAACCAATGGTTAGCATTTTTATGAAGACTACAAAAGTAGACTTCTTTTACAAATTGAAAGAGGTAATGTTTGTAAAACGTATATCTGATTTGTTGGTACCTGAATAAGGGCTTACCTTTGATCTTGATCGCAGTCCATCAAACCAGGATTGAAGGTGGAAATGGAAGCTATAATGGATCCTTATGGCCCATCAATTGTTGATGACAAATTGGATGCTATTATTGTCAGGTATATCTAGTATGTTTGCAATTGTATTTTTTCTCTATAGGGCATAAAATTCTTGTGGCTTAATGTAGCGCCCCCAAATCCGGGTAAGATATGGGTGCAGGCCCTCGCGGGCCGCCGTTAAATAACAACGTGAAAATTTTCTTCTCTTTAATTTTTTTCGTAGCTGTCACCGAGGTCACAAAGACCTCAACCCAATACACACACCCAAACTTAGAAGCACACTCACACTCACATTCACAATCACACATATCATATCCTCACACAAGAACACACACACACAGTCACACACACACTGCCACATGGACAGCCACACAACAACCCAAGGACACATATACTCACACGCCCACACACTCACTCACAAATCCAGCCACTTGGGCAGCACCCCATCACACACCTACACACTTGGACATTACCACAAACACCTGAGCTGCAACATACACACGTACACACACATAGGTAGCAGCACACACATAAACAAAGGAACATACAAAAACACTCACGCTGGGCACACACAACATGGGAGGGGATGAAGAGGTGGCTGCCGGCCAGGTCTGCTGGCCGAGCCTGCTAATTTGTCAGTTATCTGTTTTTCCAGCAAAGAAACGTTGGTTGGAGGAATATCTGTTAACAAGCGAAGAGCTGAAAAGGGTCTGCCACAATTGAAGGTTTGCATTTAATCTCTCTCTCTCTCTCTCTCTCTCTCTCTCTCTCACACACACACACACACACACACACACACACACACACAATCATTATTGAATGAATGAATCTCTAAATTCTGCTCCTTGGTGAAATGCTGATTTGAATATCTTTCATGGGAGTATGAGAAAACGGACAGTATCCCAGAATTTATTCTTATGATAAACTTGTAGTTACTTTTACAAACATTGGAAAATGTTATATTCACACTTTTTTGTGTCTTTCACCCATTCATATACCAAAACTTCCACACTTCCATATGATGTTGTCTTATTTCAAATGGGAGTGCAGTTCTGCCTAAGATAAGAGAAAATGATCAGGGTGTGCAAGATTATGCAAATGTTCTAGAAATTTTAGATCCCAACATTTTTTTTCCAGCTAATTGATAATGAAAAAGTAAAGGAACAATGTTAATTTGGATCAGTCTATTTTCTGTTTGGATCCTCTCACATATTGAGGAAGTGGGACCTTTGTCTGAAGAGAAGAACAATGAAACACTGGTTTAACTATTGTTTAGTGCATCTTTCACACCCTTGTCTTGGACCAGCTTTCACTTTTTAGATAATATTTTCTTTCTGAAGCAGGACAGTAGTAGTGCCCCATGTAAACACAAAATGCAAAGATGATTTTAACTTAAAGAGTCCAGCTCATTTTATTCCCAGGGAATTCCTATTTCTAGATGAAGGCTGGAATTTAATGGACCTGGATCTCCCACTTTTTATGTTTTTTTTGGTATATCAAAACAGATTGAGGTAGTGGATCTTTTGCCTGAAGAAAAGAGTGGTGAAAAGCTTAGTTCAACTGCATTGAGGAAACTAGAGGCTGAGAAATCCAAGTTGCAGAGGTGCACTGTCAGGGAGAATCAAATAACTTGATGATGTATGTTGAAGCAGGAGGTGAAGTTGGTAGCGATGGGGTGGTAAGGAGTGCGTAGAATCACTTAAGCTCCTTAATTGTGGCTATCATAAATAGGAGATTCAGTTAGCCGATTCTGATATAGAATGAACTCTTGGAGGAGCCAAAAAAAGTATTTACAGAAGATTGTTGTCAGTACTGCAATGAGGCAAAGATGATGCAACAGAAACTGAATAAGAAAGATATTAGAAATGTAATCCACGTGAGATACCTTTTGTTCCACATTGAATTATTGAGTTTAAACTTGATTTGTGTTTGCATCTTTTCTCTCTTTGTGAATGAAATTCTTTGTTCAAAAGAACCAAATTAAAACAAACAAATTGTTAAGTCATTCGAAAACATATGGAAAAAAAGTATTTGCAATATGCGCCGGAACCCCTTGGAAGGAAAAAAAAGAGGGACAATTTCCTAGATCTACTTGGATAAAAAAATATATTACAAGAAAAGTAGGTATAAATCAAAGTCAAACTTATTTGTTTTGTAATATACTTGTTCTTATCTAGTGGATCTAGGTAATTTTCCAAAAAAAAAAAAATCCAAATAACTTATTGTTCCCACCCCATCTCCGTCTTGTATGCAACTCTTTGATTAGAAAATTCAACATGGAGATTTAAGTGCAAGTAACTGCACCTATTTCCACATTTAGTACCCAATTTAAGTTTCTAACTCGGGTTCCATTTGATTGCAAGTAAATGAAAGTAAAGGAATGTGAAATTACTTGGGAAAAGAAAAATGATAGTTTTTGTAATTATGATTGTGTAATTTATTTAAAAGTCTTACCATATTTAGTATATGTATTTTGGATAAGAGATCATTGGTCCTGTGGCCCTTGCATCAGCGTAAGGGGGCCAATGTGAGTGCATATAGAGGCATCAACATGGATGAGATTTTTTTTATTTCACGAGGATGGGGAGGTATGCTTTGGAGCTAGTTAGAACATCATGTGCCCTCATGGGGAAATTATGAAAATCTACAAAGATGTCTTAACATTGAACGTACTAATTGCTACTAACAAAATGATGGTCACAACTTTGCCTACTCTACTCCAAGGTGACAAAGTGAATATATATATATTTATACTCTCCTTCATCTTAATAGAGTACATAAGAGACAGAATTTGCAATGTAACTAATCATGTCACACCAAGCATGTTTAAATCTTAATATTAAAAAATAACCCTTAAACAACCTCATTCAACTCTATCATACGCCTCAGACATACCCAATTTAAAAGCTTCTCGCCCTTATTTTCTTTTATGATTTTTGAAAAAATGAAAGATCACATTAGGTATAACAATATTATCAAAATTTTGTTTATTCTTTAATAAAAGCTTGAAAAAGGGATACAACACGATGTAAAAAAGGCCTAAGTCTATCAGCAAACAGCTTAGCAATTATCTTATAAGGCATAGTACAAAGGTTGATGGGCTTTAATCCAAGCTATCTTCTTTTTTTTTTTTGGGAATTAAAGTGATTAGAGCGTGATTAGTATCAAAAGGAAAACTGAGTGAATTGAAAAAATCATAAGGCATTCCCCAAGGATAACCTCTTGATCCATATTTATTTGTCGTAACTATGTAAGGTTTATCTTTGATTTTAAATGTTTATAGAGATATGGATCTGTTTAAAGGAATTAAAATTGGTAGGAACTGTTCTGAAATTACTCACTTTTTGCAGATGATAAATTTTTTTTTTGTAGAGCAAACAAGAATGATATTTTAAATTTGCATGCAATCTTAATTTTAAAAAGAACAATTCTATCTATAGTTAGCATGTTGGAGAGAGTATTAGGAACATGGTTTTGTTTTTTTGGTTAAGTATTAGGAACATGGTAACCTCTAGGTTAAGGGTTAAAACTCTACGGAAAATGTAAAATACCTTGTTACGCTAGTGTTTTCCAATAGGAATATAACCCAAGTATGACAATTCATTGTTCGAAGAGTAGAAAGAAAACTTGGGAGTTGGAAAATTCCTTTGCTATCTCAAGAGGGTAGATTTGTGTTAATAAAGTCCGTTCTAAGTTCAATACCAATCTATTGGATTTTATATTTTTCAATTCCCACTAAAATAAATTCAAAACTATATTCCATTAATTCATGTTTTAAGAGCGGGGCCAACATAAATGGAACCTTATGGGGTGGCATATCTTGTGTAAACTAAAATCTTTAGGTGGGTTAGGATTTAGATTGCTACCAATCTATAATAAAGCATTGCTTCTCAAACTGGCATAGCGGTTGCTTACTCAATTCGATCAGTTATAGAGGTATTTACCAAATAATAATTGGTTTCATCTTTCTATTGTGTTTAAAAAAGGCTCCATTATTTGGAATAATATTATCAAGATAGTTCCATATCTTCATAACTTGGCATGTTGGAAGGTACGCATTGCTTCTAGTATTTCAATATGGCATGATCTATTTATACCCACGTTATGCATTTGTTAATGAACACATTTACAATGGAGATTAAAATGTTAATCTAGTATATTCATTGTTTCCTATGGAAATGGTCATTATTGTTCTTCATATTCCATTAAGTTCATCGCTTTTAGATGATTTTTTGTTCTGTCCATTTAGTAAAATTGGGGCATTTTCTACTAAATTACAGTTAATTGGTTAGTTCATAACCAAAATATTTCGAATGCTAGATGACCCTTTAGAAATTTATAGAATTTTGTGTAACTTCTGAAAATTCACTGAGTTTCGCATGTTTTTGTGGATAGTAATAGGTGCATTGTGTGTTACGAACTTGAGAGTAAGTTAACTTCTTTCTTGCCTGTTGATCTTTTATTGTTGTCTTTGTAAAAAAAAGTTTGAAAGTAGGTGACACCTATTTTTATCATATGATTTCTCTAAAAGGATCTTGTCACCTGGAACTTTGCTTAAGATCTGAATACTTTCTCTCACCATCTCTTTGTGAACTGGTTGAGCCTTTTATCCGTAGTCATTTATTAAAATCTAATAAATAGAATCTTGTTTCAATCTTTGCTATCACGTTTTATTTCTTTATATGAACCATGGTTTTGTAGGGAGTCCTCAAGGATAAGAAATTCAACGATTTCATCAGAGAGCTTGCATGGAACAAAAGAACAAGGGTAGACATACATAACAATATGGATGGACTACCAGGAGGTGGTAGATTGGTTGATGCAAGGATGAAGGTATAAAGCAAAAGATGGTTGTGAGAGTTTTTTACTTTACTTTATGACATTTTCCAACAGATGAAATATTTTATTATGACATTACTACCCTTGTATAGATTCCTTTATATCTTTATCATATAATAAACAGTAAGACCTACACCGTCAATTCTCTCTTCTATTTTGACCATGTAGACCCATATGGATAATATCATTTTCCAACCCCTTATCGGTTGGAGTGTAAAGATTAATTCCTTCCTCTCCCTTTTACTTTTATTTTCATTTGTTAAAAAACAAGTGTTTGGTAACATAGACCTTAAACCCCATTCGGGCAGGGTTATCTCCGCAGCCAGACAACCCTTTATAACACTGAAAACTGAAAAAAAGGAACATAAACAAGAAACCAAAGCAGGTCTCAAATTCGACTATATTTTCTCTCTCCCTCCTCTTCTTCTTCTTCTTCTTCCTCGTCAGAGGAAAATTCAGTCGAGAAGATGAAAAGCATAAGCAGCTCAGAACTCTTCAAAACTCCTCTTTTCGTGAAAATCACAGGTTTCATGCTCGTCGCCTGTGCTTTCTTCTACCTCGGCAAGCACGTCTCCGATGGAACTCAACCGCTCCTTTTTTTCAGCACTCACCAACAAGCTCCTATCGAGAACCACTTCCCTTCAATCTCCATCTCCCCCAATGCCAACAAAACGGTGGATCTCTCACCTCTCAGCTTGAATCCTCCAACACCGCCACCTCTACCTCCACCTCCACCTCCACCTTCACCGCCTGCATTGTTTCCACCGAGGATGGGAATTGTCGATGAGAATGGGACAATGTCGGAGGAATTCGAGGTGGGTGAATTCGATCCGGATCTGATTGAGAAATGGGGGAATTTGAGTGATCAGGTGGAGAAAGGGGATGAGAGTGTCTCGGTATCTAGTAAGTTGAATGTGAAGAGATTTGAGCTGTGTCCGGTTAGTATGAGAGAGTACATACCTTGTTTGGATAATGTGGAGGAGATTCGGAAGTTGAATTCGACGGAGAGAGGGCAAAAGTACGAGCGGCATTGCCCTGGGGAAGGAAGGGGTTTGAATTGTTTGGTTCCAGCTCCCGAGAATTACAGACCTCCGATACTCTGGCCTACAAGCAGAGATGAGGTAAAAGCTGAGAATTTCTTTCCTTTTCTACTGAAATTTTGCTCTCTTTAGTTACTGTAAGTCTGTTGCTGGGTTTGTCGAGTTTTGAAAAGGTCCATACGGTCTACATATCCCTGAAAAAAAACTTACATTTTTCTACCCTCGCCAGAAAGCACCTATACACTTCGAGAGCTCCCTTTGCTCAGTTTTGACTGCCCCTGTTGCCCACAATGTTTTTGAAAATTAAATAATACAACATCGAGGGGAATTTCTTCAAATTTTAGAAAAGAAGCTCTGAGAGGACAGTCCGTGGGGGGGTCTCTGCCATGCCATGCTTAGCCCAATTAAGGTCGCCAGAGCATCGAGGTTGGAGGGTGTTGATGATAACAGCTTTCTGATTTATGTAGGAAGCTCACTCAGCCCTACCATTCTATTAATGTCAAGACAAAAACCATTAGAACACCCCAAGTAACCATGCCAATCCCACCGTTCCCTATCCTTCAAATAGCCTCCATTGTGTTAGGTTTGAGCCTGTTAGCTCAAGACGGTGACCATCAGTTATATTCTTTCACATTTTTTTCAGTCATGAGTTTAAAACCAGTCAATCAGCCATCTGTACGAGTGTGAGATGCGTGAGCTATACCTATGGATAGCCCTTACAGAAGTGACAGAACTAGTTCCAGTTTGGATTGTGTTCTTGTATATCAATGCTCATATTATGTTCAATAAATGCCGGGCTAAAATATAATGTTCATTGATCCACATAGAATGCAATGAACCACTTGTGAGAAAGAGTCATCCCAAGGAAAAACATGTCAAAATGGTAAATGTACTGCCCCTTTGATAAGAGGCATGGAATTTTCTCAATATGGAGTCATTGGCCTAGTATTCTTCTGATGGACTGTGAATGCCCCTCCAAACAAAGAAAGTCACTCTTGTGAATGCTCATGGTTTCCAAACTGATTTCTAAATGACTTTCCTTGGGGGAAGGGAATAATTCAGGTTTTATGAACCCTGCGGTTGCCTCCTCCTCTCCCCCAATGCAAAAGTAAAGAAACTATAATATCAAATGTGTTTGGCATTCTTTGAAGTGACTTCCTAGTATGTGTAGTGATATTTAGGTCAAGGATTCTATAGATAATCTGTCACAACAATTTTTCACTATTAGTTTTTGTAATGAACCATTAACCAGTTCTTGATGATAGAAAAATATATAATTAATTTATACTCAAAGTCCTGTGAGAAAGAAAAAAAAACCATGCTTATCTTGAGGGCAGATTTACGAGTGTATGATCTGCATTAAACAACCTAAGCATTAGCTTATAACATGATGTGATTCACTACACTGTTATCTTTGTGCAAACTTTGAATTTCAAAACCGAAGCAGGTAACCACATATTGGTCATTTGAAGAAGAGTTTTATTTAACATAGCCCCATTTTGGATCATTTAAAGAAGAGTTCATTTTAACTCTTATTTAGGGTCTGGACGAGTGACTTCCAGTATTTAACCATATTGATCTTTTGTCTGTCTAAACTACCCAGTTAAAAACCTGATTGAACATTAAAATCCATCATGCTGTTGTGTAGATTGAGGATACATATGGTTCTACCAAACAGTTATTCAATATGTATTTGGATCTATGAGTTTCAATTCCAGACGTATTTCACTAGTTTCATCCAAAATACTTTGATTCCAGAAGGGGCTGAAATTTAAATAATTCCAATTATTTGAGTCAAATGTGGCCACAGCCAAAACATAAAATCATAGTTGTCATGGAGTCTAGGTGACCCTAAGAGTTGGAGGGGGCCTGGACGCAAGGCGACACCAAGAAGGCGCCGACCAAGGTACCAGGACGCCAAGGCGACACCTTAACAACTATGCATAAAACAATGGTTTCAGTTGAATTTAACAAAATATTTGGTTCCTGCGATGATTAAATCAAAATTTAATTCCTTTTGGAAAGAATCTTGTTCTACTGAGTCTTTAACTATTTCACGTCATTCAGTTTTTCTTTTTCTATAAAACACGGCTAAATGCATCCCATATTTCTGCCTACCGATTATTTCGGGAGTCAGGGCAGGCATTGCGAGTTCTGATCAGCGCACTCCAGTGATTTCTTCTATTACCATTAGAGTTGTTTAAATAACTTCCAATCTTCCATCCTTTTGTCATAGTATATTGTATTGAGAATCTTTTAGAAATATCTTTGAATTGCTTGTTTGGTTGAGCAACCTGTATTCAGCAACCAACTACATTCGATGAAATTCCTTTTCCTTGTTTTTGATTTGTGATTATTGGATCTAGACCTAAGGATGTTCTTTTTAATAAATTTGGATGTCTATCGCAGGTTTGGTTCAGCAATGTGCCACATACGCGTTTGGTCGAAGACAAGAGTGGCCAGAATTGGATTACAAGAGCGAAAGATAAATTTAAATTCCCGGGAGGTGGAACTCAGTTTATTCATGGGGCAGATCAATATTTGAATCAGATTTCACAGGTTTGTGACTTTAAAAATCGGAGTTCAAAGAATGGAGATAAATATTAAGTTTTCCCTATCTTGTCTCTTGGTGACATTGCTTCTTATCCTCTGGCCTGAATGTGCAGATGGTACCTGATATTGCATTTGGTTGTCATACCCGAGTTGTGTTGGATGTTGGTTGTGGAGTAGCAAGCTTTGGTGCTTTTCTGCTTTCACGTAATGTGACTACTATGTCAATAGCACCAAAAGATGTTCATGAGAACCAGATTCAGTTTGCATTAGAGCGTGGGGTGCCTGCTATGGTGGCAGCTTTTGCAACACACCGTTTGCCTTATCCGAGCCAGGCTTTTGATCTGATACATTGTTCAAGATGTAGAATTAATTGGACCCGTGATGGTACAACCTTTTCCTTTTTTCATGTATCAGGTTTAAAGATCTTGTTGTTTGAAAGTAGTCCAAGATATCTTCCTTGAAAAAATTATGCACCAAGGGTGCACATATAGGAGTCATCTTTGACAAGGTGAACCTATTTAAAGTATGAGTCATCTTTATTTTGTATATTCCTATTTAGAGATATAAACAGATTGATGGATCGAATTTAAAGCAGGTATACTATTATCTGATTCAAAGCCAATTTGTCTATCTGGTATCTGAATTTGATTTGACATTCGATGGATAATTTCTTCTGACCATCAGAATTCAAATTTGATAATGTTTGACTACCATTTCATAGTATACAGAATATATTTTAATAACTTAAATAAGAAATTATTAACTTATGTAATAGATTATTAATCTTATTAATAAAAGTTTTCAAATACAAAAGTATACATATATCTAATATAAATTCTTATATAATTATGCAGAGAACTTGATGTGTCAATATCTGAATTTGTATACCATAACTGCTTATCCTACGAATATTCAAATATATGCAAGGTTTTAAAATGCGGAATCGGACAGTGAAGATTCCGATCCGATCCTTCAAGAACCCTAGAATCGGTCCACAGATCCAAAAACAGGGAGATTTCTAGGGTTTTGAGTATGAATCGGCCGTGTCGGATCGTTCGAAATCGGGATCGATCATGGCTGATTCCGATACGAATCGGCTGATTCTACGATCTGATTCCCGATTTTTAAAACCATGAATATATGGATATTTATTCAGATTGGAGCTGAATCGTCAACAATCCTTTTACATCCTTGTCCATATTTAGAACTCTTAACATATTGAAGGTTTGATAAGATGTTGTAAAGATGATAACTCTATATTATAACTGCTTTCTATTTTTGTCATTGTAGATTCAATGCCTGATTAGTAACATCTTTTCTAGAGTGAAGTGCATATACCAATAAATGAATTTGTATCTGAATATTTTATGGTTATCTTTTGATGTTTGTTATCTGATGATCTTTTGATATTTGTTATCCGAGGATTCAGATAAATATCCAAATATATCCAGATTGGAGCTGAATTTTCAACTCTCTTTTCATCCCTGTCCGTATTGGTACTCTTATAAGATTGAAAGATTTCTAGCTTTTGTAAATTTGATATTGAACTCATCTTTACCAAAAATGCACCTTTGCACGTTATAATTCATTACTATGTTTTCTATCTATATTTAAAACTCTAGCCACATTGGAGAATTAATAAATTTTGTGAAGTTGATTTTGAACTCTATCAATAGCTGTCTCCAATTTTTTGTTTGCTGAGATCCTAATGCTTGATTACTACACTTCCTCATACTGATAATGACTTTGTTTTTGTTCCTTCTATTGTGGTGAAGATGGAATTCTGCTTCTGGAGGTCAACAGGATGCTGAGAGCTGGAGGATACTTTGCCTGGGCAGCACAGCCTGTTTACAAACATGAAGAGAACCTACAAGAGCAATGGAAAGGTTGCTCATTCTAAGTTGATTTACCACAACATAAAACCTTTGCAGTGATAAAGTTATTTTTAATGCTGACATTGGCTTTTGAAGCTTCAGAAATGTTAATATGTTATATAATTTTACAAGTACATGGAAAACATTTATTCTGGTAGAAATACATGGCATTCAGTTTTGAACTTGTTGATAATGAGTTTAAGATGATATTACTGCTTTTAGACAACATTTGATTCAGATGTCAGTTAGTTTTTGTCCAGAGATGGAGGACCTTACTGTTCGTCTTTGTTGGGAGCTTGTGAAGAAGGAAGGATATATTGCTATATGGAAGAAGCCTTTAAACAATAACTGCTATGATAGTCGTGATGCGGGAGCTCAACCTCCACTATGTGATCCCAATGATAACCCAGACACTGTTTGGTATCTCCGTTAAACCCTGTGCCTTTCAGTTTCCAGTAGAACTTGATAGGAACAATTTTGAATATGAAGTGAAGTATTTAAGTCTAGGTTACTTTTTTTTATTATTTATTGTTTGGGGGGGAGGAGGCTACAAGACTAATGGAGAGAGAGCTTTGATATTCATGTTGTAAAACTAAATTTTGGAAATTATTTTTTATTTTATTTTATTTTTTCTGTCTTTCTAGCTAGTTCTTCACCTGTGCCCTCTTATTGATTTACTAGCCAGCCAACAGAGCAAATTCACAGACCAGGAAATTTCAGGAGAGGGAGAGTTTCTCCTGTAGACTGCAGTCCAGCATGGATCATGTTCCATCATCCTCCACCTGACATCATTCCACTCAGACAACTTGGGTGCCATGTAGAGGAAATATTATATCCTCTTCCTTTCTTCTTTGGGTTTGTTCACTCTTCTAAAGCTGACCCAATTCTGATTTCTAGACATCATCAGGTTGGATCAGTCACCTCGGTTTTGGAGAAAATCTTCCAAGTTTTAGTTCCTAAACTTTTTTCTTCTTCTTGGCCCTGAAAACTCTGCATCCAATTCATGGCAGTGAAACATGATGATACATAGCCATTGTTGTGTAAGAGCATCAACTTAGTCTTTTCTCAAAAGATAATACCTTTGCATTAAATAATAGAAGAGACAGTTTTGGACTAGTGGACAATTCTTGCCTCTCATATTTTCAGTGTGTCCTCTTGAGTTCAGTATCTTGGTTCAACTTACTTGCATAAGCTGAAATATTGTGGGATGGGGGTTAATCCCATTAGTTGGTCAACTTTAGAGAGGGAAAAAAAAACATTAATGATTCTCTCAATTATTGCAGGTATGTTGGTCTGAGAGCATGCATTTCTCGATTACCTGTGAATGGGTATGGAGCCAATCTTACTGCATGGCCTGCACGCCTGCATTCTCCTTCTGATAGGCTCCAGAGCATAGGTATTGAAGCCTACATATCCAGAAAGGAGCTCTTCAGGGCAGAATCCAAGTACTGGGATGAAATAATAGAAAGCTATGTTCGTGCTTACCACTGGAAGGAATTAAAACTACGGAATGTGATGGATATGAGGGCTGGGTTTGGAGGGTATGGACATCTGATAACCACTTTCTTGCATTTTTCCTATTTCTATTGAAGAGTGCTTCCCCATATGTGCTTGAATTAATTAGGTATCTTTAATGGATTTTATTTTTTCTTTCTCTTTCAGAAAATTTGAATGAATCATTGTGGTAAATTGCAGGTTTGCTGCAGCGTTATATGATTTAGGGATAGACTGTTGGGTTATGAATGTCATTCCTGTTAGTGGGCCGAATACCTTGCCTGTTATTTATGATCGTGGACTCATAGGAGTTATGCACGACTGGTATGGACTAGTTATCTTACTTCAATGAAGTGATTGATTTTTTATTTTTCATTAAGCATTTACTTGGGGTTTTTGAATTTGGCCATATTTGTACTGTTTTTGTTTGATAAATAGGTCATTTCCAGTTTGTGGTTAAGTACACTAACTGTGAAGTATTTTGATGTGCTGAAGTGTATATCAACACATGATCAATAAGTTGCATACAATAGACGATTATAAGCTATATTTTCACTTAGTTGCTAGGAATCTAAAAGCTTGATATGGACAGTCCGCTAGATTTTTGTGGGTTCACCAATTATGTCATTTTGCGGAGGAAAACCCCGGATCAAAGATTATACATTTATTTGTCGGATTGGGAACCCTCAATATTAAAAGTTAAATAAGTTAATTAAATTGGTTAGAAGAAGAAAGATTTAAGGAAACAACGAAGAAAATGTGAAACATGGAATGACAAGAGGAGATAGTATAAAAGAAGAAAAAGATAAGAGTTATCCTTTGCTTACTGGGATACTTTTTACATTACTGAAGTATATTCTAGATGCCAAGATTTCTGTTCACATATATAAGATTGAAGTCATGTGGCTCATGCCCGTCTTGTCAACAATGATGCTGAAGTATACCCTTTTAAGTCAGCCTTCACGAAAAAAATATGCCAATTGATCACTTGTTCTGAAGAGTAATTCTTCAATCATGTCTTCCTTTTTGAATGGGGGAAACTTTGATGCGTCTGTTCTTGTCTTGACGCAGTAGAAGATAAGTGGGCTAGATATCATTCTAGCACAAATGACCCTCGAATCCACAAGGTAGAAGATAAGGACGAAAATGTCAGTTTTCAATAGATTTCAAGCTAAAGATTACAAACCCTAAAGAGACCTTATATAATAGGTCAAATACAATTCAAAAAAAAAAAAAAAAGTGTGTGCAAATTTAAAATTCAATTGTTGCGCCAAAATTCAAATTTGAAATTCAAATTTCAAAACTTCGGAGGGCATTTTCGCCTTCAAAACGCTCCCAAACAGCCAGAAAACGCATACATCAGCGCCATAGGCTCTAATCCCTGAAGAGCTCCTTGAGATCTTCGATTTGATATATGATTCGCCCCATTCTGCCCTAATACCTCCGACCACTCCAGGTGGACTTCTGCTGGTCCAACCGGCTCAAATACTCATCTGATATCTCCTCTACATCATATCCACTCTTTATCACCTCTATCATTCCTTGCAAAATATTGAAGAGTTCCTTCATGGAAGTCTCCTTTTCCCAAACAGCAGCCTTGTCTTCCTCGTTGGGTGCCTTAGAGGAGGAAAAAACAGCTCTGCAACCACTTGACACAGGGAAGCAATGAAGAAAGGATAATAGGAATTGGTCACTGTTGAAACCCTTGATCTTCTCTGGTTGAAAGTTGAATATCAAGCAGAAGCCTTAAACTTCAGAGGGAGAGAAAACGAATCTGCATTTTTGTATTTTTTTTTCTGTAAAAAATGGTTAAAGAAGATACCCAGAGCGTAGCTGTTACAAGCATTTATAAGATAGGACCCTACTCTCAAACTTCAAGGCATAAGCATCTTAATTGACTCTAAACTGGAATAATTCTGTCCAACTACATGAAAACAACTTAAAGAAGCATAAAAGACTTAACCAACCCTACTAAAATCTATTAAAAACAGGTATAATTGTTCTAATAAGCAAACGAAATAAGAAATAAGACACTAGGGGGTACTGTAGCATGTGAACAGTACATATGAACAATAACCTGGCATAATTAGGACTCTAACTTGGATTGAAGTTCTCTTATCAATTCGGATGTGACTGGCTGCTCCCCTTCAAAATGACACTGCTCTTCAAATTCTATGCTTAGACGGAATTTATGGAGAAATCTCCATTGCCAGGAGTGCTGCCCTAATGGCTCCTACATCAGTTTGGTCTGTTGTAATACAAGGTTTTATGCCCATTGCTCTGTAGTCTGCTTAGCACCAAACCTAGCAACAGTTTTTTTCCTTGGTATCACTACCATATTAGTGAACTCTTTGGAGATTCATCATCAGGAGGTAGGAATTCCTTGGTATCACTACCATATTAGTGAACTCTTTGGAGATTCATCATCAGGAGGTAGGAAGACTGGCTGTTGCAGAATGCATACTGCGAAGGAAGCAAGTTTTTGGAGTGGCTTGGGAAGTTTCTCATATGAACTTGAATGCTCTACTGCATGGGTATGAGTGTTAAACCCATGAAGTGTATGTATGGTATTAAAAACAACAGATTCTGCTTTATTGGGCTGATTCTCTTGGTCTTTTCTTTCTCAACTTTCTAGTATTGCACCATCCACAAGCATTGGCATCCCCTCCAATCTTTTGGATTTACAATCCATTTAAGGCCAGAGGAAGTGGTTCTCTCCTTAGTCTGAGGATTGTGGTCGTAGAAAGTGATTTTCCATATAAGCATAATTCAGGTGTTGGTTGTAGTGATTAACACATCACTCTCCTTTCTCCTGAGGTCGGCAAACAAGGTGGAAAACATTTTGGAATATGGTGTCAAAGCTTGTATTGCAATGTTTTGAATCAAGTTGGCTAAGGTTTAGATATTGCATATCCTTGCACTTCACACTAGTACCACTAGTTGGATAATCATCTGAAAATTGAATCTTTCCTTTTATAGATTCTTGAGATGTCATGTACTAGCATTTGATACTTTTATTTGATGCTTCACCATGAGAAAGCATAACTCTATAGTTGTGTCTAACAAGCACAAATAGGAATCTTCCTTGAAGAAAAAACTCATGATCTGTACAAACTTGTTTCTATCAACGATGAGAGGAGTCTGAATATTTCCTTCTAGAATGAGTATGTCTGGGATGATGATGTTGAGATGGATGAGTGGGAAGATTAGAAAAGATAGATTTAATGCATGCATTGATGGAACTTAGGAGGGACAGTTGACTGAGATGGCTTTTGTCCGTATGCAACAAAAACCAATAACTCCAACGTGTAGGTGTGAATGTGTGATACAGTGCAAATTGAATGCTTCCACTGGAGGTGATGTCACACCCCGGCCCGGTTATTAAGGGCCAAGTATGGCGGGATGTCTCTAACATCCAACCAATCCCCAAGGATCTCAAGTGCAGTACCCTATTCACAATCATTGCTCACAAATACAGTAATCAGAGGCAGCGGAAACAATTTAATTAATAGAGATAACATCATTAGTAAGAGAAGTCTAAATGATATTTCATTTATATAAATGATAAGGCTTGTGATACAACTATACAGTTCTCAAAGGTAGCACAGAGTAAAAGTATACAAGAAACTATTCTATAAATATATAAAGCATTTATAAAGCATAAAAGAGCGGGAGGTAGCCTGACAATCGTGCCAAGATCGAGGTTGCTAATCATCGTTGCGCACGAAGTATCGTGCACTTCAAACTCAGCGCCGTAAATCCAACATTAGAAGTAACTAAATCACCTGAAAAATAAGGATATCCACAGGGGTGAGCTCTCAACTGAGCCCAGTAAGGGGGGTATAAGCATACAAACACAATAAATCCATGATGCATGTGCTAAACTAACATGTTCCTAGCACAGATACTAAGTCTCATGGGGTATAAGTACTACTACTAGTGGTAGATGCTAACCTCGGTCCCGGAACTAACCCTTGGTCACCCGAGCGAAACCATTCTATCACGTGAGACCCGCCGATTCGGAACTAACACATCGGACCTGACAGACCCCAAATGACCAACCCACGCTTGTTATTCCCACAGTGGAATTAGCGACCCGCTAACATGGGATGAAGATGGCATCCCGAACTAACACATCGGTCTCTACCACGGGTTGTCCAACACCTTTCCCCCTGTTGGTAAGGGGCGCAGTACTGGGTAATGAATATCAACCTAGCTCAGTGCACTCTAAACATGATGAGGCAAGCATGATCTGAGTTATAATTTACCAAATTCCATCATCATAAATTCACATCATATAAATAATCAATGCAAATGCAATGCAGTATGTCTTTGTGCAACCTATTTTATATGCAGTCTAATGCATTAAATAAAAGCTAGAAAACTACATGCTCCAGGTATAGAGGTAATGATGCATGAGCATGGCATTCAGCATAAAGTTGAAATTAATGTGATAAACACGCAGAAAATTAAGGTCGAATCCCCTTACCTGTAGTTGTAGCTAGCCTAGGTGAATAAACTCCAATAGACAGGCAAGAACAGACCAAGATAGTCCTAAATATGAGACAAGAATATTATAGATTAGTTATAGAAGGAATTCTAGGCCAGTTACCCACCAACAATCCAACAAACCGACTAGACAACAGTAGAAACAGCCCTAAACAACATACCAAACACCATGCAATAGGTTCTGGGATGGTCTAAGGTCAAGTCCCAAGGGGTCTAGGCCATAAGGGCACAAAAATGGGGGAGCCGGATGCAGACTTCCAGGGAGCCGGTCAACCGCCCCTGGGCCTGCAACAGCATCCGGGTCAGTGTCCGAATTTGGGGGTTTTGCTTCAATTGGCCAGATCTTTGCATGCATGGCCCAAATTAGGAGTTTTAACATTAATTTAAGGTGGGTCAATCTATTTTGGGTTCCAAATTCATAATTAGTTAGTTAATTTAGGAATTTCTTCAATTAAACCTAAATTAGCTAGGTTAGGGTTTACTATACAAGTAATAGCTTCAACATTGAAGGTCTGATTAGAGTTTAACACTCAATTTCAGGTCTGATTGGGCTGGAATTAGTTAGAACAGCCCAATCTCACAACAAAATCTAATTATTCAAGCTTAACTTTGAAGCTTTAATGGAGTCTAGCCATCTTAGGTGTATTTAGACTAAAAATAAACTAAACTTAGAGGAGAAGGAGAAGGATACAGCAAGGGTTCTCAGGGCTTACCAGAAATTAGAGGCAGAACAGGTGCTGGAAGCATTTCTAATGGAGATTCAAGTTCAGGTTCGGTTGTGGGAGGTAAGCCTTCAAGAGCAACCCTTGTTCTCTCTTCTTCTCTTCTCTTTTCCCTTTTCTTTCTTCCTTCTCCAAGCTGGAACGAATTTTTCAGCTTCTCTAACTTGTCATGTGGTTTGTAAATAACTTAAGAGAAGATATGTATATATATATATAGGATACTTAACCACTAAGGGGCAGAATGGTCATTTGGTTATAAATTATTTCTAAAATTAATTCTCTTGTATTTACTACCTTAATTCAGCCATAGAATGATGTCATGCGACATTAAAGGTCATCTGAACACGGGTAATTGTCTGGAACAGCATTCCCCACTGGGGAACTGGGTCCCACAGGGGCAATTTTACTAAAATACCCTTCTAACCCTATTTGGTCGTATAAAACGTTATATAAATATATTTTAAATTATACTTACATTGAGTTTAATTAAGGGGGAGGTCCTGCAGCCTGTCCAGCCAGCAGACCCGACACAGGTAGCTCTGGTGCGGGGTCCCACAAGGTAAAAATTACTATTCTACCCCTAATACACTAATTAATTAGAAATACAACATACATACATATAAAATGGGATTCTTACTTGGGATTCGGCCTAAGACAGCGAGAGGCTTCGCAGGCCATCAATCTAGCATGCCAAGCTTATGTGTTGTCTTTCGCTAGACACCTCAGACTCATTTAAGGCCACGGTAGTTTGCTGATCGGAATGCCTTTACAAACGAGTCATGAGATAGGTCTGAATTTCTTAATCAAGATGGCCCTCAACTTAGAGGCTAGCATGGCCAAATATTGAACCAGAACCTGAAATCACACAGATTCCAAAAGTTCAAATTTTTTTGGAAATTTGACCGGGTTTCACAGGTGAACCGTGAACCAAGACAGAGAGAATGAACCTGACATGATGACTTATGAGTTGATAGGTGAGATGGCTCTAGATACAGTGGAATGGCAGAAGAGGAATCATCTGTGGTCCCATATCATTATGATAATCAGTTGAATCAGAAGAGAAAGGAAATGTTGCAGGAAAAAAGAGTTCTCCATCTAGTTCCCTCTTAAAGTGCATCCACCCTACATCTCCTGGTTGCTACATCATCCATAGATTGTGGTGACATCTACTGATAAGCTAATGCCAATTGAAGGAAAATTCAAAAGAAGGAGATGCAAGAGAATGAGCAGTAAGGAGAGTGTTGGATTGTATATGTAGCAACCCAAGAGGGGAGTGAATTGGATTTCGATGATGTTGCCCACTTTTTTGTTCTTTTCCATTCAGCACTCAAGGAACAATAAGGTTTATGAAAACAACAAATCAAACCACAAAGAAGACACAATATTTTAGAGTGGTTCGGTCCCCTTGACCTACGTCCACTACCAAGCACACTCGTATACTTGAATTTCCGGTAACCGTATTGCTCTTCCAATAGTGCCAATAAAACCTTACGCGTTTTTTCCAAGGGTTCAAACCCTTCATGGAGTTGTTTCTAGGATCACAACTTCAACCCAATCCTTTCTTGGAGGATTTGTCCCTAACACTTTCACAAAGTGGTTGATTGGGTTTTTCAACTCACAATGGCATAACATAAGTAGATAAGAAAATGAAGCACAAAGCAATAAACACCCTCTAATCTTGCGTAGATATACAAATGAATATCACTTACTTGATTCCCACGACAATGGCCTTTTCAAGTTTGGATTTTTCACTCAAAAACTTTAAGGGAATTCTCTTTTGAACATCCTTTATTTCAATTCCCCCAAGTCTCTAAAAGTCTACTCTTATATCAAAGATTGATCCCCTATTTATAGGCTTCAGCACAACAGATAAATTTAGAGCTGTTGAGATAACCACGGTCGACCTTGGCTTCTCGCAGTTGACCTCGGTGTGTGAACCGTTGCAAGATATATTACCATTTTTAAGAATATACACTCTCATGCAGTCGATCTCGCACCAAGAGGTCCGAGGCCCAACTCTCTATCATTGTGCTGCTGCAATACGCGGTCAACCTCGACCATTCTGCGGTCGACCTCAGGGTTCTTCCACATGCCTAAAAGAGCCTTGATTCGTGTCAGTTTTTTGCTCAACTTCAGCCAGGCGACTTGGCCATCACACCTAGTGATATACACAAGATTTCTAGGCCTTTCTGACTTGATAAAAAACATGATTAACCATTCTAAGTTCAAGGTCAAGTCTATGGTCAAGTACCACTATGGAAGAGTCAGGGTTACTACCATTTGTCAGGTCAGGGTACACATTAAGCTTTTAGTCCAGTTTTTTAGGTCTGGTTAAACCATTGGTCACTGTCGTGGAGGAATCAATACAACTTATGCTACTAAGACTAAATCAATAAAAATAAATCCTTAGTCTAGAAACATAAGTCTAGTGTTCACAACCAAAATGTCGTTGAAGCTCAGTGAAGAAGTAGATGCTCGGGTTCTGAATCACTTGAGCTCTCCAAAGTTCTCTAACACAAAATGTCTTCCAAATGAACGCTCTTGGAGATAAACCATTGTTGCTCAAAGCTCAGTGATCAATGCTTGCTTGGCTTTTCAAGTACTCGATACTTCAGAGGAGTTGACCGGAAAGACCTTTCTTATTAGAGTAATCCTTTGGATGATGTCCACAAAGCACACATTAGAGAACATGCTTTTTCAACACTTAACAAACATGTTAGAGTCACCAAAACAATAATAGCTATTGGCAATATTCCAACAGAGGGAACTAGTGTTATTTTTTATTCCCTAAATGTCTATTTTCTATATTGTGAAAGGCACAATATGAAAGTTAAATGACAAGATATAAGACAAAAAAAAAAATGTGAAATATTTTGTTGGTGCCATTGGCTATTCAAGGCATGCATTTAAATATTTAGATCTTTAATTTTTTAAATAATTATTTAACATCATTGGACGGTCTTAGGAGGTATTTATGTTGTCATTTGAACTAATTTTTATCAAACTAGTTCCTTCGTTGTCTATTATTTGATACTTGAAGTCCTTTTGCCAGGTGTGAGCCATTTGATACATACCCAAGAACTTATGACCTATTGCATGCAGCAGGTCTCTTCTCAACAGAACAAAAAAGGTATTCATTGAGAATTTTAGCTGGAGGGCATTTTTTGCTTGCATTTTATTTTCCTTTTCCACACTTTTTGACACCCTTCTGTTTATAAATGCTATGAAATGAATGCTCAAATGAGGATCTGTTTGCAACCACTTCTTTCCCCCAACTTGTGGTTAATCTATATTTCTTTTACTTTCTTCTTCTCCCGCTACTTCCCTCGTTAAGTAATCTATTTAATGAATTATACCACATATTTTGGTTTTAATTGAAAAAGAACGTTTCGAAATTTATATAGAAGCACAGTTACTTAATATAACTCAACTCAACTCAGCCTTATCCCAACTAAATGGGGTCGGCAACATGAATCCTTTTTTGCCTATCAGATCTATTCATAGCCATACTTGTTACTAGTCCTAAGCTATGCATGTCTTTCCTCACAAATTCTCCTAGAGTCATTTTAGTCCTACCCCTGGCTCTTTTAGCTCCTTCAATTTAAATCAAATCATCCCCCCGTATTGGAGCATTCAAAGGCATCCGTTGTACATTTCTGTGTCACCTCAAACTACTTTATTGCAACTTATCATATATTGTAGCTACTCCTAATGTAGTTCTAATTTGTTCAGTCCTTATTTTATTTTTATTTTTTTATACTTTTACCACTCATCCATCTCAACATCCTCATTTCAGCTACACTACGCTTGTTTTTATGTTTTTTTGTTATTGCCCAACAGTCAGCTCCATACATCATTGCTGGTCATATATCTGTCCTATATATAGCTTCTATGGTTGATCTTCCTGGCATAAAACTAAATTGTTTGTCTGAAATATTGGTTTCTTGTCCCAGGCAGTTTCAATTGCTTCCTCTCATAATTTCATAGTAAGTTTTATTCCTCTATAGCTATTACAGCTTGGAAAATCACCTTTATTTTTATCAAACGGCTTTAAATATCACCTTTATTTTTATAAAGCAGAACCACAATGCTTCTCCTCCATTCATATGCCATTTTTCTTGTGCTCATAATCTTGTTAAACAACTTGGTTAAATAAGTTATTCCGCTAGTTCCTAAGCTCTTTCACACTTCTATTGGAATACCATCTAGACCTACTGTTTTACCTATTTTCATCTTCTTTAAGCTTGTTTTATTTCAGGCACCCTAATTTTTCTTATATATCGATATTTGGTTTCATGCTGGTTCCTACTTCCTACAACCTTCTAAAACACTATCAATTGTATTATTTTCATTTAGTAGTTGTAGAAATAGTTTTTCCATCTCTTTAATCTCCTCATCCCTTGTTAATATATTATATTCTTCATTTTAAAATTGTGATAGGGATCCTCATATTTCTTAGTCCTTGCTTCCCCTACAACTTCTTAGCTTCATTTCTGTACTTTTTTTAATCTTCCTCATCCGTAGTCCTTTACCAAGTTTTACAACTAGATTCTAAGCCTTAATGGCTGCTTGAACTTTATCATCTCACCATCAAGTTTCCCTAGATGAATGTTGTTTGTTTTTTTAGATTCTCCTAGAACTTTTTTAGCTACATTCTTAATATAAATAACCATCTTCTTTCACATCATATCAGTGTCTTCATCGAAGTCCTACCTTGTGTTTCTAATTAATGTCTTATTCTCCTTCTAAGTTTCACCATCTTATCTTAGGGCAAATAATCTCAAATTTCCTATGATTCAGCAGTTTAAAACACCTCAATGACCATTAATCTATGTTGAGTTGTTAACCTTTATCATTACATGATAACCTATCAGCCGTTCTAGTTAGAAAGTATTCTATTTGACTGCTATGTGCCCACTTTTGAAGGTTATTAAGTGTTATCTTTTCTTTTCATAACATGTGTTTACTATTGATAAATCATAAGCCACAACAATGCTAAAACTGAAGTCCCCTCATTCCTTTCTCCAAAACCATATCATCCATGAATTCTTTCATAACCATTTAGATCTTCCCATATAATAAACCTTTTCTCTTTGACTTAATTCCTTCAACTAGCGAAATTGTTTTAGAATAGTTACTTAATATAATAGTTTAATAGCTCCTTGATCAACTGTTTGACATTTCTTTTGATCACTGCCACAGATGTAACATTTCATCTATCATGCTTGAGATGGATAGGATTCTGAGGCCAGGTGGACATGTTTACATTCGTGACTTGTTATCGGTTATAGATGAACTTCAAGAAATTGCAAAAGCAATGGGATGGCAAGCAACAATATATGATACTGAGGAAGGTCCCCACGCAAGTCGGCGGGTCTTGATGGGTGAGAAGCGTCTATTACGTGCTTGAATCAGTGAAAAAGGAGGACAGCATGTAAACTTTTGCTCCTTTTCCTTATGAGAACTGTACTGCCCTCATTGGATTCGCTAGACTTCTCCGAAGGAAAGCAAAGGACGATGGAGCACTGCTAAAGCTGATTGCATACTTGGAATCTCCCCTCCCCAATGACAAGATCTGATTGGATACTTGGGATCTCCACTCTCCAATTATGTGTATTGAGATTAAATATTTCAATCCATTAATTGTGAAATCATCCATGTAATTTGTACCTGTAAATCTAATCTGACTGCCTAAATGTTTTAGGATAACCCAATTTCTTTTCAAGAATAACCGAAGGCAAGAGAAAACGAATGAAAAATTATTGTCGTTCCGTTTACTAGAATTGTGGAAGTGTTCTATGTATTTGTATTTGTAAATTGGAGCTGACTGTCTAGCATGTTGTAGGGTAATCAGATTTCAAATGGAGAATATTAAAGCAAAAGAAAAGTATAATCTTGTACCCAGAGCATAACTTGTCTTCTGAGTTGATGAGAGGTTTTAGCTTCAACTTTTCAATACCAGACCTGTTTGAACTCTGAAGATCTTAACATTCTAGCAGATGCAAAAGGCCCAAGGAAAACAGAAAGGCAGTGCCTAACAAATATGACCCCCTACCCCCTGGTTATCAATGCATTTAAAAGGAAAATTAAAAGAGTCTGCCAGTTGGACTTGGGGCTCTTGGAAACACATTCTGGTGGCAACCGGATGCTCCAAAAGTTCCTTGCGAACAGAAGGCATCTTTCATAGCTACTTTTTTTTTTTTATATAAATATGTCATAGCTACTTAATGAATGGTTTGGCTGTATCAGTGGAATGTATACTGATGAGGGGCCAAACTACTGACCTGGAACACCAAAATGGCTTTGGATCGATCTCCCATTGTTCTGAAAGATTTCATGGATCTCCATTTATGCAGTTTCAAATGAGTTTAATGGTTTTGATGATTGGTTGAACAGGCGAATTGGTAACCAAACTGGGGTTTTAAGACTATTGGGATTTACTGGGCACAGTGTCAATGTCTTCATTTGACAATGTATCTATTTTAAGACGAGTATGATTTCTCTAAATGTTCGTTTAGTGCCTTAGAAGGTCGTCTGTTGTTTAGTACAAGATGAAGTACATGAATTGTTGAAAAAACAAAGAGGAAAGCCTTGTACATGATGGATCATGGTTGAGAGAAGCTCTCAAATGAGACATGTAGCTTATCAAAGTCATTTTCCATCTATCCAATGGTCAGAATGACTAAATACGTAGTCAGTCCACATGGCAAAACAAGCCACTTACAATCGGAACCTCATCAAATTGTGCTGCAGTTGGCTATGCTTTTTCTTTTCTTTTTGGGTTCTTTTTGTTCTCTGACCTAGATCAGAAACTGGTCTCTTGATTGACTCTCACTGTATTAATGGCTGTCAACTTTATCCAACAAATTAAAGGAAACACCAGCCAGCAGCAAATTTCTGATGCAGAGTGAGAATAATAATTACCTGCATTTGCCTGGTTTTCAAATTCTGTGATCCCCACTAGTTATCCAATGAAATTCATCAAGAAGAGCCCAAAATTCTCAAATAGTGACTGGAGTTGTTGCTCAAAAGCCTCTGCCTTACTCATTATGGGAAGATTATGTGCAAGAGAACTTAACTTTTCCCTTCTGGGGTCTTGTAATGGGATGCCAAAGTTTGAACTGAAATTTTTATATAGAACAAGATTGATTACATGGTCCAAACCAAACTGTGTGGGTCTGATATAGATGTGGCACTACAATGTTCCATCTGTTTGAACTAATACCCACAAAGAAGGAAAAAATAACAGATACAGATTATATAAATCTATTTAGGTGTTAATGTGACTCTAATTCTAGAGAAACAAAGACATATAAGATGAATAAGAAAAATTTTAAAAAAAAAAAAAAACAAAGGATTCGGAATCTTCTAACTTTTGACTGCTTGGTAACCTGCCTAACATTGCATGGAAGAATCTTTGGTGGCAGCAGTGTTGGCCTGCTTGGCAAGATAGGCTTCAAAGATTTCTACCACGAGACGGGGATCCTTTTCCACAAGTTCCATATACTCTTCTCCTTTTGTTACCTTGTCCATGTTGTCTATTATCAAGGAGAGAGCCGCTTCCATCAGGTGCCTGGCATTGTGCTGGTGAGCAAACGCAAAGCTAACAACTGCATTAGACAAATTCAATTTTGATGTCATGAACTTCTCACAGAAGGCCTTGAGATGCTTGACTTGGTATTTCTCTGCCAACACCAAGAGATCACAGGCCATTTGCTCATCAAGGGATGCTTCTGCGGTGTATAAGTAATGAACAAAGGAGCTCAGGACATCATAGGACACATCACTGATCTTGATTGTGCCACTCCTGCTCTCCTCCATCTCATTCTCCAGCATTGCTTTAAACACAGGAGACCTACTCACCTGAATATGAAATAAATATTAAAAAAACCAGAACAGAACAAAATAACTGACAAGGACACTAGTTGTAGTTTAGAGATGATGTTAATGAAAGCTTTAAGGGTCAGCTGGCAAGTCAAATGACTATTCCATTTAGTGTTTCTAGAACTCTTAGAGTATTCACTGCAGTTATTCTGCCACCAAACTTTTTTAAGAGTGATCTTAAAAAAGTTAAGAGATTTTTTGAGAGCATACGCAAAGCGAAGTAACTGTTATCTTTCCCCCTTTATATTTATTGTTTGTCCAAGGCCATACTATCAAGGGAACCACTTGCCTAATTAGGTCAAAATGCCTAAAGCATTTGACAGGAGCAACCGAACTCCGTATAAAATATCAGATTCCGATACAGACAAGTTACTGAAATCTAATAGATATTACTTCAAGGAGGGAGCCACGGCAGCAGCAATAATAGTAGAAATACAGTAAACCAGCAAAAAATCTTCCTTCTTTAATTTCTCATCACAGCATCCACAAGAAGAATATTAAATTTACCGCAGTGAAAACCATGACAGCAGCAATACAGTAACTCCCTTTCTTCTCCTATTCAAATCATCATCAAGTACCATAGAAGAAGAACTTCATAACATCAGGTAGTAACAGCAGCAACTCTCCTTACTCTTGATTCACATCAATGAAACTCCAAGAATAGAGACGCAGCTCTTTTCAAACAACACAGCAGCAGCAGCAGCGATACGAAATCCCTTGCTCCTTTTTTCTTCTACAAGCTGCTCTCGCTCTCTCTCTCCCTCCCAAACAATTCCAACAAATAATGTGCTGCTCAACACACTGACAACAAACTTCCCCTTTGGAATTGGTGGCAACACAAGTAACTTTAGGAGCAATTACCAATTATAGGAGTGTCCACCACATCTTTCCAATCCTATAGAATGTATTAAGTGATTTCTTGAACCACATAGTAGTGCCCATCTGATAAAAAAAGTAAATTCACTTCCATTGATCAGCAGTTGAGACTGATGCCCAACTTCACTGACCAAATGTATTTGGATAAATCATGTTTCCTCCAGAGTAATTTTCCTACTTCGGGCAGCATTGGCATTCCCACATACAATTGCCAATTAAAAGTTTAAAAAAAAAATCCAGTACTTCATTCCTTTACCCCATTTCAAGAGTAGAGTACTGTATAAAGAGCTGTGATGGTCTCTTGAAAAACTATAGGTATCTTCTTATCCTCCGTCCTGGTTTTAGGACATTGGTATAGAGTATTGAACTAGAAGAACAACCAATGGTATTTAAATGTTCAGAAAAACCTTGATTATATACAGATGATACAGACAATGTACATTAGGTCACTTCAAACAGAAATTAGGTAACTCAAAACTCCCAATGTGGCGATTTGACTGAAAAGCCGAAATCGATGTCCATAAATTTTCAAACCCAAACCAAGAATATAGAAGACCAGCTTGATGAATTTCATTCAGAAGAGTCCGTGTATCCATAATGTGAGAAATTTCCCTGGAAATGATTACCGAAATTAATTGCATGAGGGTATGTATAAATATTATAAATCATTAGTTGGGTTTCAAAGATCCTAAGATGCACCGAGTGAGCCAAAGGGCTAGGGATCAAACCCATGAATAGAAAGAACAGTACACAGAGCAGCTGAATAACAAATTAATTGCATGAGGGTATGTATGTATGTATTAAATCATTCAGGATGAACAAAGATCCAAAACATATATATCAGTAAAACTTAACTTCGACATAGTTGAGAGTGTTGGAGTACTCACTAGAACGGCTTTATGGGCCCGGACAGCAGCAGGGGATCCATGGCCACAATCATCGTCTGAAGCAATGAGAACTATATCAGTGAAACCGGAGGGGCTGTGGTTATCGACGGGAGACCAGAAACTGAGAAAAGCAACCTTGGCTTTGAGGTCTTCGATCTCTCGCTTGAGCTCTTCCTCCGTCTCGCTGGCTTCCTCGTAACACTCTTTGCAGGTGCCAGCATCGATGGCCAGGTACTCCTCTCGACATGAGATGCATCGCATCCTATCTGTCTCGGTTTCGGTATCGATTTCAGATTCCGACATCGACGGGTTACCCACTAGCAATCGATCATCGTTCGGTGCCTTGGAGGCGAGGCTCAGCAAACTGAAACTATCACTCACTCACTCACCCACTCACTCGGAGCTCGAAAAGCATCAACAGCAGGAGAACCACCCAACACAGTTCCAAGACGACGACATGAGAGAGAGAAAGAGACTTCGGTCGAATTCAGGCCAGCTTTGAACCAAAATGAGCTGGTCCAGTTGGGCTCAGGCTAAACGTGGTTCAAAATTATCGATTCCCCCCCCTAAGGGTGTCAATTTGGAACCGAAACCGCAGTACCAAAACCGAACTGGCCTGTAAACCGCACTCAAACCGCACTCGTTTCAAAAACGTACGGTGTACGGTATAGGCAAACGGAGTTTTGATCACGGTATCGTATGTATCGGTTTCGTATTGGTATAATACCATCAGTATGTACCGCTATCGCAATGCTATACCGAATTCATACCTCTAAACCATACCATTTTTGGGGGTATTTTTGTAAAACCAATTTCAACCCCAAGACCCTAAACCAAATCCCTAATTTCTTAACGACTTGGCCTCAGAAGAAATCTGTTCATAATGTTTCGAAATACCAACAGAATGCGTTGATGTAGCATTGTAGCCTATCTGGGCATTGAGAGCTCCTGTAGATGCACTCAAGAGTTGAAACTGGAAAGACATTTCTACTGATGGTGATGGGAACTTTAGCAAATATATCCTATTTGACAATTGAGAACCCTGCAGTTAAAAAAAAGGATTTAAAACCATTTCATTCGAATTTATAGTGTTTTTATATCATTTTTATAAAAAATAGAATTCATACCGCTTTTGTACCGCTTTTATATTATACCGAAACCGCATCGTGACTATACCGCTTTATATACCGTGATTCATACCGTCAAAACCGCACCGTACGGCATGCGTTGCGGTATTAAAAGTAGACCTTCTAAACGGCGCGCGTGTGATCGGTATTGGGTACCTATTTTTGGTACCGCATCGAAATCGCACCGCTTACCAAAACCGCACTGCTGACAAGCCTACCCTCCCCCTCCCCTCCCCTCCCCACTCATGCCGAATCCGAATGGCACCCTCCAATAGAGAGTCACAGAGAGTGGTAAGAACCCTCAATCAAGTGGATTCCATCTGGATGGCTAGCAGGTGTATGAGAATGGTTTCATATGTGAACTTGAGCCGGCCTCCCAGTATTGGAAGTCATAACGGTCTCTAGTGATCGATATGTATCCATAATGGTCAGGTATTGGGCCATATCGATCCAAATTTGGATAATTTTTTTTTGAAAAAAATAAAAAAAAAATCTAGGTATCGAGTGGTACTGTTATACCCAATTGATTGAATCGTTATCGTCTTCTGTTCCCTGTCCGAATAGGATCGTCCTGTCCCCTCATATGGGGGCGCAAAATGATGACCTAACCCCCTGCTTGAACACACTGCCCGAAGGAGATTAAGTCGTCATTTCACACCCCATATGAGAGGGACAGAACAGGACGATCCTGTTTGGACAGTGAACAAGAAAGGATAAAAATTACAATTGTTCACTAAGGGGGGGTGAATCAGTGATACCAATTCTATTAGGATTCATTGCAATCTAGAATTGTTCTCTTCTTGGTCACAAGCTTCCAAAACCTTGTAACCTTACTCTAATGTATCAAAACCCAATTCATACCAAATAATAGCACAGCAACCCCCAAGCACGAATTCTCCCTTGTGAGATTTTATTTCTATGTAATTGCATGTGATAACCATATGGCCGAAGCACCCGTGCAGTTGGCCTCCTAGTTCTCCTCTTTAAAACAAATCTTATAATATTTTAAAAACCTCCAACTTTGTAGTGCTACTTTGCTGTCCAGCATGAAGAGAGTTCTTTGTTTATTCATATGGGGAGTGTTCGGGCCACGCGTGTTGGCATCTCAAAGGGCGAGATTTTCATCTTTCATGAGGGTGGGACGGTCAATATTTCACCTTCACAATGTCTAAGCGTGGCCTATATCGCCCACAAAGAAACCCGACTCAAATCTCTTGCCTTCCCTATTGGCGAGTAGCATTTGGGGTTGGTCTTTCATCCCTGATAGCTGATAGAGACCGAATCATACCCTTGTACAAGTACCATCCAAGGCCCTCTAAGGCCACTCACACGGAATCAATTTCTCTTGTAAGTCCCATAATGGATTCCATGTGACTGGCCCTAGAGGACCTTGGACGTTACTTGTACAAGGACATGATCCGCGCTCACTAGCTAAGGGCTGAAGGCCACTAATCCACAATAGAATCTATTGATGAAATCCAATGGTCTTTCATACGAGGGTCAATGCATGGCAGATAAGAACAAACATAATCTCATAGGAAGTATAAAGTCACTCATAAAAATGGTAAGAGTAGTATTGTTATAGGAAGTCTCTCTAATCTTTGTATGGGAAATAATCCTACATAACTAAGATCCTGCTTGGTAATTTTTAGAACAGTTATAGAACACAAATTGTAACAAAAAAATTTTAATGTTGCACTACAGAGGTTCAGAGAAGTTACAATACAAAACATTGACTTGACCCAGTTTAGTAACATTTTCCAAAAATGTTTTTGGAAAATCTCTCTAGTACAAATTTCTTAGCTTCCATCACATGAGTCAAGTTTTAGATTCAAATATGTCATTATCATTTCCTTGCGTTAGGAGCTTCTAAATTTGGTTTTGTCTAGAACTTGATGGTCTTATCCACCTCTCTTCCTTATAAACGAAGCCTCTAGCAGGAGATTATCTTTTATTGACTTTCATTAATAAAGTTTAGCGTCTTTTTCCAAAAAAAAAAAATTTAAAGATAATTAAAGTCCGATTTGATGAGGTTTCCTAAAATGTTGGGGGAACACACTACCCCCATGCAACTTTATGAACTTTGCAGCATTCAAAGAAGTTCCCACAATGTTTTGATGGTATTACGACACAAGGCCAATCTGGTTCTTTGGGTTACTTTCTATAGTAGTTGTGCCTCTTCATCTAATAGTGTAAGTTCAACTATTCATTTACATCTCAAGTGGAGACTAGAGAGTAGAGTCGTGTCTGCTATCTGCATTAAACTGGCAGAGAATTGAAGAAGACAAAAATTCAAAAAGACGCTAAGGTAAAGAGTTGAAATCATTATCACACTAGAGTTAATGTTGAAATATCATATATGAAATTACATAGATATTCTCATGAATCTTTTTTTTAAAATTATTTTTATGGATACGAACAAATACAAATTTTCAATTTTCCATTTATATTTATGTTTTAAAGCACAAATGATTACATCATACCCACGTGTCTAACCAAATACTCGTTAACCTAACAATTGAAAAAATTATCTCAAGGTATGTTTCTATAATAATGCCAACTCAGTACGGATCTGGCTCCTCTTTAGGGAGCTCAGTGCCCAAGGAGTATCCAAAGGTTGAGCTGTATCACACACATCTCGGTGCACACCTAAGGATATGTATAGGACAACCCAACAACTAGATGCCCTCTGGGCGTGTTCGGCTCCTGGAGAGGAGCTCAATAGGCCCAGTACCCAATACCCAATACCCAATACCTCCCACCTCATGTATTATATTGAATGCTACTAGATGCAATTTGCACCCATGTGATGGGTTAAGGTGACCAAGCAAAGGGTCCCTTGACAGTGACCGAATAACTATTCTAAAACATTAATGACAAATTGAATGACAAACTAGTGAACCAAGGAAAATTGAATGAACCAAACTAGTGAACCAAGTGTACCACGTGTAATTGAAACTTTCTAAACCTTTCCTAATCAACCACGTTCATCATCCTCTATGGCAAGTCTCATTCTACATATTGGTGTTAGAGGGCCAGGCCTTGAGCAACAGAAAGCTTGCTCCATCATGATCAAGTGGTTTTGTCGCTTGCGCATTTGAGTATCCCTCTCTAGACCCCATAGTGACGGGAGCCTCATGTATTGAATCATATTATCAATCCATATCAATTAGGTATTGGTCATTGCCCATATCGATATAATTTAGAATGACTGATCCTATACAAATTCCTAAAACCGTGATAAGTACTACTGCCATCAATAATAGAGGTGCAAGCATAGTTTGTGATATCCGTATTGTGGAGTGATCGATCCTGATACTGCAGTACAGACCAGGAGTAAAATGATAAAAAAAAGGCATTTTTAATAGAGAGTCAGAGGCTAATTTGTCCGATATGACCGATCAGTGCTGATACCAATCTGATGCTGTATTAGTTTCCGAATTGATCGATACCCGTTCCGATACCTGGCACTAAAACCATGGGTGCGAGACAGAGAGTTGGTCGCTTAGAGCCTTAGATTGAGTTATCAACTAAAAGGCCAAAAGGGAAAGAAAGATAGATCGATTAGTCAGTAAGACGGTCAAACATTTAAAGCTGTTGAGTTCACAGTTCACACGCACACTGACTCACTGCAATGCTACTGGAGCTGAAAGGTCACCTACCACAGGCGACGGGCAACTCCCGGTTGCTCCAGCACACAAGCACTTACGTGGCCACCGGCTCTGGCATCAAGCAGCCTGTCGCTTACACTCGCTTCCTTAAATCCTTTCCAATAACAAGATAGAGTTTTCAACTCTTTCTCTCTCTTTGTTTTCAAAATTTAAAAAATTTCTCCGAAGAGGAGTTGCAGAGCGAAGGGATGAGCTTTTAGATATTTGGGTTTATCTGTTTTCATTGATCTCTTCTCCTCCATTCGTGTTCCAGGCAGGCTCCGACGGTTCCTTTTCCACTTGTTTTTTTTTTCGTTTTGTTTTGGAAGATTTAGTCATGTTTATCTGACGTATACCGTACTATGACGCTAGGTTTCTATGTCGGCTCTATTACTTGGATTTTTTAAACTTTTTTATTGACCTCTTGCTCTTAATTCATGAATATTATGCAGAAAGATTAATTCTTGGATGTTATTGAGGTTGAATCTTGATTGAGTATGGTGGTACCTTTGTGAAACCCTAATTTGGGACAGAAGGGGTTCTAGATTTGGATTTTGCTGCTTGGAAAATGCTGGTTGAAGAGAGAACAAGTAATGGTGGTTCTATAGGCTGCTCTGCGTTGGTTCCTTGTGGGAATGGTGCTGCCCTTAATGGACATACATTTGGGTCTGAAGGGCTGAATACTGATGGGAGCTTTGGGGAGTGCTCGGAGTGTTTGGCTGATGGTTTACGTACTTACAAGCGGCGGAAACACTTGAGGCTGACTGCAGGTACTAATCCGCAGGAAAATGAAAGAGTTTCTTCTGATACGCCAAGTCAAACGGACCAGGTTTGTTCTTTTCCATGTCCTGCCTCTTCTTTCAAATTAGTCATTTGTATGTGAATTCCTGTGGCAAGACATGAATAATTCTTAGTTTCTGTTCTTGCAATTTTCGTATGCAGCTTGATTGCGGTGCTGTTATTTGTCTACTTTCTCAGCCTTGATTTTCTTCACATTATATGGGAACTATATCCTGTATTAAACGCAAGAAAATCTGTGAACTAGGAAAATAAAGAAAGGAAAAAAGGGGGGAAAAAAAATGAAGAAGGAACTTTAATTTTGGAACTGGTCCTAATTCTTTCTCTAGAACTCTCGGTCTCGCAAAGGCAAGTTAGAAAATGCGTGGCTACTTTGGGTTTACTTGATTGCCAGATACATAACATTTTGTAAAGGATAAGACAATAGACACAGACCACTTTTTTTAAGAAGGCAGGGATGAAGGTTGCCGGCTGGTAACGTGGCTCCCTTGTGGTCACCCTACTGTGAAGATCATTCCTCAACATAGCTTGTTTCCTGAAGAAGAGGAGGAGGCACTTATTTGGGGTCATCTTTTTGATGGTTTTAGAAATCTAAATGGTATAATTGTTAATTGGTGTGTTGGTTAATGTTATTTTGTGCTGTGTTACTGGCACTTGGTATTTGATGGGATGGCTCTGGAAGTAAATGTTTTAAGTATGCCTAGAAAAGTTGTATAAGTGTCTTATTGCTGACCAGCAATAAAGAGGAAACATGGAATTTATGTACGAACTTGACTTTGATAGGAAAAAAGCATTTGGGCAGCTATAGAGTATTATATCTCAAATTCTTTCTGGTCTTAATTAAGTTAGAAGTTTTTCCTCTGGAAGAGCTTTGGAGCAGCTCAGTATTATTTTCTCCCATCATTGAGATAAGTGATCGGCGGGCGATTATATTACTTGGACTTATTGAAATAGGGATTTTATCAGTGTCCAACTCTTCATTTTCAAGTACAACATGCTACTCAGTAGTTATCCTTGTCGTACTTGCGTGACACTGATGTGAATCATGCTTTGCTCGTGTTAGATGCACAGTTTAAATGAAAATATTTTGCTCATTGTTTTCTAAGGCCTCTCTTTCATTTTCTTTGATTTCCTGTATTTATATTTCAGCATTATTTACAATTATAGGCAAACTCTGTTTTGACTTTTAGTTTTTGTGTTAAGGGAAGTACGTGTGGAGTTTGTACTTTTGTGGTTAATTGTCTAAAAATTGAACTAATTAAAGAAAGGTAAGCATATATTATTGGAGACAAAGGCCAGGTGTCTATGGGTTCCATCTGTTATTGTAGACATTGTAATCTATTTGGCTGTTATCTATTAATATTATCTTGGGATTGATTACTTCACAACTAGGTCAAATGAGAATTTTCTGCATTCGCAAGAATTCCTTGACAATGAGACATACTGTACTAGATTTCTTGGCTGATTCTTAAATTCACTGGATTCAAAAAAGAAATTTATGGTCTGTTTTATATATTGTTTAATGTCATTGAAGCAAGGTTCGAAATTTCAGATTTCGCCTCCATATTTTGACCTCTATCGAAACTGAAATATTTTGGTGAAATTTCTGTAAGTTTTTCTTAGAAATTTCGATAGTCATTTTGTTTCAATTCCTTGAGAAACCAGAATTGGTAATTTTTGGTGAAATTTTGAACCATGCATTGAAAAAAATGATGGTTTAACAATGTACATTGTTGTGGCCTTACAGAACTTACTTTCTATTATAATGATGACTAGCGCTGCTGGCATGCAGCTTTTGAGCCATAAAACCTTTCAATTTCAAAGATGAGGATACAAGGAGAAACTGATACCCTCGGTTTCTTCCATCTTTGGAAAGGTCATTTTACCACAAATATTTTGAGAGCTTATTCAAGTTGCAAATTGGTTTGGTTGTTTTTGTATTATAGAAAAAGCTATTTTGCACTCAAACTTCAATCTTAATAAAGCAAATTGAATTCCTTTTTGGGGTATTCGACTTTTTGAAACTGTGACCTTTTCTTGTGCAATTGAAACTTTATAATTTCCTTGGGTAATTCAGCATATTGTTTTCCGATATATCTTTGAGCCTTAGAGAAGATATATGTCGAATTATATGCAACATAGAAGCCATATCAATGCAATATGATATAATTATAATTATGCTAGTATTGGCCTAATATAAGAAAACCAACATATAATAAATAAAGCATAAGATATAATGTAAGCATATTCATCAAAAACAAAGCCAAGTAAGTCATACTGGGGAAGTAAGTTTTGGCAAAGCGACCATGGTGTTGGAGAGGGTCTAAAATCCAATGTGCAATGAGCAACAAAGACATACCTAGTTGTTCACATTTATTAGCAATGAGCAACAAAGACATGGCATTGTGGAAAATAGCAAATTCCAAGTTCTATCGAGCATAACCAATATTCAAAGTAACAAAGCCCAATGTGCAAAATTGCAAGCAGGCTTTACTTTACATGTCTGACCTGTGCGGCTGATAAGGCTGAATTGTTGAACACTTGAACTATGGAGCTTATACTTTGTTCACTTGAATGGAGTTGTCCAACCAGTAAGGCTCGAATAGGTACATGCCTCAGTGAATGTGTTAAAAGAATATGGGCTGGCCTGGGCCTGGGGTTTCTGTGGCAGGTTTGGCTGGGCCAGGCCTGAGTTTGGTGAAATTAGGCCTGGGCCTGTGCTTTATGTATTCAAGCTGGGTCAGGCATTGATGAATCTGTATGATATGTAGATTCATATTTGTATAACTATATTTCTTAAATAAAAAGGAGTGTATACATATACGTAAACAGCTATGCCATTTTATAGCAATTTAATGGTGTATATAATATATTGTAGTGTATTTATTCATGTCATTTTAAGAAGAAAATTAACTTTTTCTTTTAGCATTTGTTGAACTACAAACCTATCACTTAACATGCAACTAGATAATCAGCTAAGCTGGGAGTAATCTACATTTTAAATTTTGAAACAAATAAATACTAGTATATCTATTACTCATGGAAGCTTAATAGTCCTGAGGTCTGGACTGGGCCAGCACAGTGCCCTTACATCTTGCGATAGGCCTTGCTCGGCCTGGTCTGGCAAGTTTCCTTTGCTAGTTGTGTTCCCCGCTTGCCCCTTGGTTACTCCTTGCGAAACTCTATCAAATTGAATCTTGATGGGTTTTTCTCTAGGTAACTTGTGCATTCTGCCAGTGGGAATGCTTCAGTAGTAGTTTAGGGCTTTTGGGTTCTATCTTGTCGGTATTCGTAGGTCCAACTGGCGTTGGGAGACTCACTTGGAGTATAGCCTTAGGCTTCATCTTTTGGTTGTAGATTAGATATTCATTGACGTTGTGGTTGAGGGAGATCCTGGGTATTTGATTAGTTGGTTTGTGTTTGATGTCAATGATGCTTGGCAGCTATTCTATGTCATTAGGGATCCATTCCTTGGAGCCCAAAATAAACCCACAAGTACTAAATATTTTGGTGGCCTAGTTCTACATCTTGTGCAAGAATTGAATTTTAAAGGATGAAATTTTCTTTGTAATCCAGGGGAAAAATGAAGAAAATAATGTACGCAGGGATAAGGCTGCATACATTATGACCCTCCCCAGACCCCGCAGTGGCGGGAGCCTCGTGCACTGGGTACGCCCTTTTATTCTATTAGCTGTGGTTTTCATTTTTAATATTTTTGTAGTACTGAGTAGCTGTTCTTGCATCTCTTTTCATGTGAACCATTAAATATATATTCTGATGGTAATTAGTTGGACCGTGCTTTTCTTTTAAGCAATTCTTTTTTTTTTTTTTTTTTTTAATTTGGTTCCCTGCAGTCTGTAAGGAAGTCAAAGGACATAATTCTACACAGGAATTCCTATGAGCTAGATGGTTGTTATAGAGTAGACATCCCTGTTCTTCTAGATGGTTCAGATGATTGCCCAACTGGGCACTGGAGGGGGATTGTACTCGAACTCATCTTACGGTCATTGAGTGTGAGTGAAGGTGGTATTCAGAGCTGCATCCAGGAAGCAGTCATGTCCAGTTCCTGTATTATGTCTAAGATGAATTGTGCCTACCCTAAAATTGCAGGGGGCTGAAGTATATATGCTAATGACTTCTGTTTATTTAAATTAACTAGTATTTATTTTTGCTCTCTTAGGTTCCTTGAGTTATTGGGTTCATTCATTAGTTCATTCGTTCTTTACAGGAACCTGGTCACTGCCATGAAAATAGCCTTAAGATCAATTCACAGTTACACAAGGACTCCAAAGTTCCAGACAGATCTCAGAGTGTTTGGAAGGAGCATGAGAATGCTACTTCAAATGGATCCCAAAACGAGGCAAACAACCAAGCAGATGTTCATCGTGTCACTGACTTATGCCAGCGTGCTCTCCACAATGTTATGGTTTCGGAGAAGTTTGATTTGCTGTGTAAGTTACTATGTGAAAGTTTTGAAGGCATCAAGGTTGAAAGATTTCTAGATTTTAGTGTCATGAACTCTAGGATAAAAGATGGGGCTTATGAACAGTCTCCTGTCCTCTTCTCGACAGACCTTCAACAGGTAATGTTTGTGTTGCATTTCCTTTTAGGATATCCACTTAATCGTTTACATTCTGTAGTTGAAAATATTTTAGTTGATATTTGATAGCCTTAAGTATTTATAAATACTGTCTTCAAGCATCATTGAATATATGGGCATCTACAGTGATGTTCTTTCTATCCCTGTTTGTTGATATGACAAAGAAACTCCATTTGTGTAAGGCATACCTTGTATCTTCTTGTGCACTGACTACTTTTAATGTCATTAAAACCTAATGGCTGCTTTTCTTTCAACAAAAGAATGTCATGATAATTTAATTCTTTATCCTTCTTTACAGGCCACATTAAACTACCTTGACCTGAACCTAAAAGGTCACCCCATCCCCAATTTTTTCCATTCAAAACAATTTGGGAGGTGTCTGGTCCTCTAAAACATCAGCCCCTTCTGTGGCAGGTTAATTTACAAACTAAAGACCCGTGAGTCTGTGCAGTGACACACTTCAGGTTAGAAGAAGAAATTGGTCAATCCTTCCCAAGCTACACTTAATGTGGAGAGGGGAAGGTGGAGTAGTGCTCCGTTCTTTTCATTCATTGCATATGTGCTAGAAGGTTTCTGAATAACTTTCTTAACCTCTTTGATCTTGTGGGGAATTTCTTCTTGATATTATTGATTTTGTATTGGCATCACATCCACTAGGCTCGAGTTATAGGTCCAGATTTTTATGGAGATGCACATTGTTTGAATGTGTTTGGAGATTATGGAGCAAGTGAAATCATAGGTTCTTCTGAGATTCATATAGGAACCACTCCCAATTTTTAAGAGGGTATGGGGATCTGGTTGGCTTATTGGGCATTTGCATTGGATATCTTTCATGGAGTCTCTAGAGGTTTGGAGAATCTTCTCCATTCTAGATCAATGGCTATTGAAGTGGTGAAAGCATGGTTATCCCATCTTCTTAATTTAATCAAGTTGAATTTCTATGGTTGTTCACTAGGTAACCTGTAACCCTGAGCCAGTGGGGTATGAGGTGCTGGCATGACTTGAATCTTGCAAAATATCTAGGTTTTGAGAAGCCTCGAATTGAAACAGGGGTAGACTCTATTGGCATACCAGATTTCGGTCATTTCTACTCATTTCAGTGAAATTTTGACTCATTTCGGCGAAATTTCGAGATTTCTATCCACTTCCCCTTATAACTCCTAATGGACCTAATGGTTGACCCTCATCATGAATCTTGACTTAGCCCTCTAGTAACCTAATTGGACCTTATGTTGGTTCACTTGGCAATGTTGCATGGTTTATGAATCAACTGGAAGATTTGTCCAAGTGATGTGCTTATGTTGGTTAAAGGCCCAAAATGGCGCTGGCAGTCGATTGTGCAGCCAATCGGTTGTAAGAGTATTCCCTTTTGGTCAGTAGGAAGGAAGATCTAAATATAGTTCAAAAAGTTCCCCACTCCTGATCTGTTGGAGCGAGCTCGTCCATCCCTTCCCACTAGGGCCACTCCCGTTCCACGAAGGTGGAGTCAAGGTTACAAAGTCACTTTCTATCATCAATCACCGCGAGTAGAAAGCCTTGGTCTTGTTGCCCACTTGGCCCCACTCGCTATCAGATTCGAACCGCGTTTGAATGGAACAGATTTGGAGAATAGTTGACCGGAACAGGGACCGTTGGTTACCGAGAACACAATTATGGAAACGGACGATATGGCAGCCTACCGGGACCATCAACCGATAGAGTACGAGAGGTGTTCAAATTCAGTCTACATGATAGTTGCTGACCGACTCTGTTCAGCAGTCGACCGAAGTTTGAAAGATTAGTCCGTTATAATACATGGCAGTTAATTTTTTTGACTGTTGGAATTCTCCATAAATAGGAGATCGCTGAACTTTCAAAAAAAAGTAAGACATTTGATAAAATTGTGGCAAAACTCTTCTAGGCTAAAACATGAAGATCCCACAGTCAATGTGAGCTTAAACTGGAAATGCATATGAGCAATTGGTCAAGAGATATTGAGTTTCAAAGGGAAAGTCATATGAAAATATGAACATAAGCTGCTGAACAAAGGGGATCAGATTGATTGAGCTACAACCTGTTTATCTGTCTGTAAAAAAGGTAACTTGTATTTTAACCTATGAGCCATTTGTTTATCACTTTTTAGTGATTTTGGTTTTATCACGGTGGTGATCATTGTGAGGTGTTTCTCCTACCTGGCAAGGCGAGTGTGGTTGATCACTGGGTGATCATTGTGAAGGTTGATAGATGTTGAAAAACTATTATTAGTTGATCACTGAGTGATCATTGTGAAGGTTGATAGATCTTGTAAAACTATTATTGGTTGATCACTGAGTGATCATTGTGAAGGTTTGAAAACTATTATTGGTTGATCACGGGGTGATATTGTGTGAGGGTGTTTCTCCTACCTTGATAAGGAGAGTGGTTTACTGGATTCCAAGCCATGGGCTTGAAGAGTGGACGTAGGACGGTATTGAGGCCGTGCTGAACCACTATAATGTTGGTGTGTGCACTCTCTATTTCTTTCTATCTCCTTCTTTAGACTACACTGCGTTTTTGTTTACTAACGATTTATTGGATATTTGAGATTGTTTAAAAAAGGATTTTGAAATTAGACTAAGATTCCATATTACCCAATTCACCCCATCATGGATTGCCTATACAATAATACATAGAGGTTGTATGAAAATTTGAGTTTGAGATTTCTCAAAGGAGCGTGAGTGGTGTGTGCTCTTCCATCTCCTCTCTTTATTGTTCTACCTGGTTCAATCTAATCTTCCTCCCATCTTCCCAGGTGAGTTCTCCCTTCTTCCCTTCTTATTTCTGTTGCTACTTCTTTCTTTATTCTTTTATCTTTTATTTCTTCCCCTTTGCCTTTCCTTGTTCTGCCGGACCAGATTCATAGTCCCACAGCGTTGACCATTGGTCTTCCTCATGCCTGTTCTGTTCTTAAAACTTTCTTAATTCAGTCCTTTCCCCTTGGATATTCCACCTATAAATCCCTTAGTCGAAACCTTACTGTAGTTGGGAGTTATTGTTTGGAAGCCAAATCTGGTTGAAGATTTATCATTAGACTAGAGTTGCAGAAATTTTCTTTGCTGGAGTCTTTGATATTCGATCCTGTTATGTGTTGGATTTCAGAGGAATAGGAGTTGGGATCTTTACCCTGGAATTTCAGCCTGAATGGACTTCGTATGAGAGAGATTCTTCATTCGTAAGACTCCATCTCTGCTGGTTTCTTGTTCTCAACTCTTATCGTGGAAGGTTGAAGATGAATTGGTGACAACATATTAATAGTCACCATATTCCCCCCTTCTCCCAAAATACCTTCAATATGGCTTTGTCCTTATTTCTTTATTAATGCCTAGATTATCCCTCTTTAATTTCTAATTCCTCTATCCTTTCCTCCTTTATCTTGCTAAGTAGGCCTTTAAATATCTGGTTAATTACAGAATTCCCATTAGCCTCATTGTTTGAGTTTGTTTATGACGCAGATCTGAAGACTTATGTTCGAAAGAAGAAGAGGTCCAAGCAGTCCAAGTTGTTGTTAGTAGTTAGTAGATTTTTACACTTAGTTCTATTTTTGTGTTATAAATTGAACCGGTTTGAACCAGTGGTTCAATTTAAGTAAATAATTAGTTTTTTGGTTTTTTTTTTGTTTGTTTGTTTGTTTAGTGGTCATTTGACACTTTTAAGTGATCTAAGTGATCACATGGCTTTTAAGTCATCCACTCCTCTCCACGATTTTGTGGGAGGATGTGTTACGTAATAGGATCGGCCAGGGGTTATTTCACTCCTAGGCTGAATAGGAGATAGGCCCATTGGCCCTTTAAATAAAGGAAATTCGTGGGGGACTTCTTACCTCACAATTTGAAAAATCTATCTTCAAAGCTGCTGCTGCAACTTGTCTTCTTCAAGAAGAATTATCTTGTGTTTGATCCGATTGACACCTTGTGTTGGGAAGCCCGGGTGGTTCAAATTGGTTACCTTGTTTTCTCCATTGCTGTTACATTCAAGTTTTGGTTCAAGCATTGTTTCAAGGACTGTTCTACATCGACAAAGTTTTTGTTCAAGATGTTCTTCAATATACAAGTGTGAACCTGAATCAAAACCCTAACCTTCTTCTTCTCCTCTTCTAGACCACCTACTCCCTCACAGCCAATTCCAACCGTGAGAACTGGCCCCATACTTGGACCGAGTTCTCTACTGCCCATCTGGAAAACTCGATCCAAGGCTGGTGTAATTCTTCCCAGTCATTAACCCTAAATTTGCAATTTTCCATCTTTCAAAATCCTAGCCCTAGACTCCATAACTTGCTGTCGATTCTGTCCAGCAGTCTTAGGCTTGCTATTTGTTAACGTAACCTTCACTGTAAAACTCCCATCATCTAACATTAACCCTAACATCAAACCCTAAACCCCACTAAACACTGACCTTAAACTTGACCTTTTCCATTGGTTTAACCCTAGCCAAATCTCCTTTTGAAGAACAGATCCTGGTTTTGGCATCTAGTTGGATTACATTCAACCTAGAACTACATTAGTCTAACACTTGGATAGTTTAACATTCAACCTAGCACCACATTTTGTGCGATTCATCGTTTTATAGCTCATATCTGTGGCCATTAGACTATGTTGCGTGGTTAAGCTCTCCCCTGATATAACCTTACATTCTTTACATAATACTATCGGTCCTTTTGGTTGGAAACAAATCTTTTTGGCTACTATTTTGCCCACTTTATGCTCTTGTTTTTTTTTTTTTTTTTCCAAAGCATGTGTTTATTATTTTGTTTAATCATAAGCGACAGCAAATTCTAAAAGTGAAGTTCCTTCATTCCTATTTCCAAAACCATATTCTCCATGAATTCTTTCATAATCTCTATTGTCGCCTCCAACATGTCCATTTAGATCACCCCCCATAATAATCTTTTCTCCTTGACTAATTCTTTGAACTTACCTATCCATATGTTCCCAAAACTTCTTCTGTGTTTTCATCCAATCCTATTGGGGGTGTGTAAGCACTAATTATATCGATTACATCTTGTCCTAACACAAGTTTGATGGATATTTCCTATGACCAATTCTTTTGACATCTACACATAGTTCAAATACTTGCCAAAAGTTAGTCGAATTTTTCGCGAATTTCTACATGTTCTAGGCGAAACAGTAGGCGAAATCCAGAATCAGCATTGTTTCATTGAAATTTCGCTTGTTTTGATTTAAATCTCGTTCATTTTGGTCACAAAAAATGCACTGTTTCTTTGAAATTTCGGTCATTTGGCTCCCAAAATGGGCAAGTGGAACTCACGGAAAAATACATTATTCGGGAAATTTCGATATTTTGCTCATTTTGGTCTGATCGAAATGGCCTACTGAAACGAGATTTTGAACTATTCATCTACAATATCATTTAAAAAAAAATCTTTATGTACTACTCTTTCCACTCAACAACAACACATAGCCTTATCCCAACTAAATGGGGTCGGCTACATGGATTCTTGCTCTCCAATCAGCTCTATTCGAAGTCATACAAGATACGAGACCTAAGCTGTGCATATCTTTCCTGACAACTTCACTTAGAGTTATTTTAGGCCTGCACCTTGCAGTTTTAGCTCCTTCAATCTGAATCAAATCACTTTTCTGAACTGGAGCATCCCAAGGTCTTCGTTAAATATGGCCATGCCTTCTCAAACTACTCTCTCGTAGCTTATCATGTATTGGAGCTACTTCCAACTCAGCTCTAATATGATCATTCCTTACTTTATCCTTCCTAGGTTTGCCACACATCCATCTCAACATCCTCATCTCCGCTACACTTAGTTTCTCTATATGGCGCTTCTTAACTACCCAACATTCTGCACCATAAATCGTAGCCGGTTGTATGGCAGTCCTATAAAATTTTCCTTTTAAGTATTAAGAAATACACCGATCACACATGACACAACAGTCCGGACGCACCTCTCCACTTCATCCATCCTATTTTAATTCTTTGGGCAACATCATCCTTTATATTGCCGTCTTTATTTACGATAGAGCCCAGATATCTAAAATAATCACTTTGAGGAATCTCCCTCTCAACAATAGTGACCACCTCCTTAATCGTTATAGTGTGTCTAAAGTTACACACCGTATACTCAGTCTTTGTTCTACTTATCTTAAGACCTTTTTGATTCCATGGTTGTTCTCCATAACTCCAATTTGGCGTTAATACCTGCTTTTGTCTCATCCACCAACACAATATCATCAGCAAAAAACATACACCAAGGAACCTCATCTTGTATATCCTTGGTTATATCATCCATGATAAGCACAATCAAATAAGGGCTTAAGGCTGATCCTTGGCGTAGCCCAATAGTAATTGGGCCCCCTCCCCCTCCCCCCCCCACAAACAGTTCTTATGCTAGTTACCACACCATCATACATATTTTTAATTATGTCCATATATTTACTTGGCACCCTTCTCTTCTCTAGTATATGACAGATTAGCTCTATAGGGATTGGGGAACTATGTCATAAGCCTTTTTTAGGTCAATAAATAAAGACCATATTGTGTTGTAGAAGACAAAATCTTTGGCAAGCAATATGCTAGCCGCAAGCACAAGAAGAGGGCTGGTTCACTTCATCAATTGGTGAACCAACCCAATGGGCCATAGGGCCAACCAGCCTTGGGCTGGGAGTTGGTTGGGTCTCTCAAACCCAATATCGTTGGGGGGGGGGCAGAATAGTCTTTTCCTTATTATCATTCTTCAAGTAGACTGCTGGCCAATGGTTACTTTTGAAGTGGGGACCCTCTGGCTGTTTCACTTGACAAGGAATCTTCAGTGGGGTTCATAAAGAGAGGAGGCCGGCTGCTGCACTTCTAGAAGACTTGAAGATATATATTTAGTTTCTAATTTCACATTCGAATTCAAACTTCAAGTAATTTCATAAATAAGAGAAAGGACGGTAGCCAAGTGGCAAAGAGTATTAGTTGCCAAAAACTTCTATTCGTCGGTTTGAATCTGACCGGTTCCTACATCGCCGCACCATTCCACCCATCGTTTACGATGATGGGGAAGAGAGAGCGGGAAGCGGGGTTTCCACAAAGAGAGGAGGCCGGCTGCTGGACTTCTAGAAGACTTGAAGATATTTATTTAGTTTCTAATTTTACTTTCGAATTTGAACTTCAAGTAATTTCATAAATAAGAAAAAGGACTGTTGCCAAGTGGCAAAGAGCATTAGTTGCCAAAAACTTCTATTCATCGGTTCGAATCTGATCGGTTCCTACAGCGCCGCACCATTCCACCCATTGTTTACAGTAATGGGGAAGAGAGAGCGGGAAGCAGGGTTTCCCCTAAAAAATTGGGAAGAATTTTATAATCAATAGTAAGAGAAGAAGAGATAGAATAGGAACCAGAAATGACTTTTCGATTGGAAAAAGCGGATTTGATGGGAAAGTTGTTCGGTAAGGTTCTCAAACATCTTAAAAAGATCATTGCCTACTTATTACTTCTATGGGTTAGTCGTGCTCTTTGGAATATGGCTGTACAGGGGGGGGGCTGCTTTTTATGTCTTTTTTCAGTAAAGACACCAGCTTCAAAGCCCCTAGATAGTAATACGTAAGAGGAAGGTGACTAAGCAATTATGCTACTATTCGCATCCCAACCTAAAACCGACTACTGGAAATCACTTACAACTAAAGGGGGGGGGGGACGCACTATGATCAGAAACTCACTCTCTGAAGAATTGCATTGCCGCTGCTTATAGCTGGTTAGCAATAAACCCACATTTAGGAACAAAAGGCTGGTTGGCCCTATGGCCCATTGGGTTTCTCAAACCCAATATCGTTGGGGGGGGGGGGGCAGAATAGTCTTTTCCTGATTATCATTCTTCAAGTAGACTGTTGGCCGATGGTTACTTATGAAGTGGGGACTCCATGGCTGTTTCGCTTGACAAGGAATCTTCAGTGGGTCCACAAGGAGAGGAGGCCGGCTGCTGCACTTCTAGAAGGCTTGAATATCTTTATTTTGTTTCTAATTTTATTAATCCTAGTTTCTATGTCATAGTGTCTAATTTTAGTACATTGTCAAAGTTAGAGTTTCTAATTTTTGTAACTTGAGGAGCAAAGATATAGCAGCCTATTTATATGTAAAGGCTTTAAGAAGCCTCCTCATGATTTAATGAAGTTGAATTGAGATTGTTTTTGTGCAAGAATTCTTGTCTTGGTGAGAGGATGAAGGGCTGGTGAGAGCCTAGCTGAGAGAGCTGAATTGAGATTGCTTGTGCAAGAATTCTTGTCCTGGTGAGAGCCTGGCTGAGAGAGCCGAAACTGTATCCCCTTTTTATATTCTGCAATGGAACTTATGTGCTTAATATTATTTTGGATTGAGTTCCTGATTTTGTTTAGACAGTTAAGCTTTTTCAAACCCTGGGTCATGGTGGAGACCACATTTTGATTTGCATACATAATATTCCCTATTCTAACATTCAGGAGATTTTTTTTCTAGGAAAGCTTCTCAAGTTCAATTTCTCTGGCATAAGTAGCTCATGTTTGATTGTTTCCCAGATATGGCGTAAGATCCAGAAGATTGGTAGCGAAATGGTTTTTCTTTCAAAGGGTCTTTCAGATATATCACAGAACTCCTACAGTGCACTGGTAAGAAGAATTGTTTTTTTGACGATGCTGATCTCTCTATAGCTCTATGGAATATTGAATGATGCTGTACTGTCAATATGTCATCATGGCAAATGCTGCTACATTTTGGGACCTTAGTTCTCTAAGAGGCATTTGCTTTGCTTCTAGATTGATCATCTTCTTCATTTATGTTCTACTTGTTATGCTGATGGCTCATCCAACATTATTTACTTGTCTATTCAGGTTGGAGGCTCGATACATGTCAATTGCGAAGAAGGGAAAAATGAGGTATATATTACTCAACTGTATGGGTAGAATTAATTGGTCAGGTTGTCTTCCTTGTCTACATTTAATTGCACTGTAAATTCAAAAATTTGATGCTCATTTGAAATTTCACACTTCTATGAGCCTTCCACTTCATTTTAATTAGGCTATACTCTCTCTTACAGGAGATCAATCATGTTGGTGCTAAACAAAATGCTGGAAAACGATTTTCTGTCCCAGAATCTGACCATGAAACTAAGCCGAAACAAACAGAGGTACGTGGATCAGAAAAGATAAATAATTGCAGGCAGTGTGGTGTCAAAGCAGATGGGAAAAATCGCCTCGTCTGTGATTCATGTGAGGAGGTGTACCATTTCTCTTGCATTGAGCCTGCTCTTGAAGAGATCCCATCAAGAAGCTGGTATTGTGCCAACTGCACTGCGAGTGGGATTGAATCTCCACATGAGAATTGTGCTGTATGTGAGAGGCTCAATGATGCCAGGACCCAAACCAATGGAAGTGGGGAGACACTTCCAATGGAAGAAGACATGCTGAGTGATTTGGAAGAGAGTTCAGATTGTAGTATGAAAGCTGAAGATGGGCTTGAGTCATGCAATGGAAACAGAAGACTGCGCTATTGCAAATTGTGTGAAATTGGGGAAGAGGATAGCCGGAGGTTACGAGTATGTGGACATCCCCACTGCCCTAACAAATACTACCATCTCAGATGCTTGACAACTGAGCAGTTAAAATCCTATGGGCCCCGTTGGTACTGCCCTTCTTGTCTTTGTAGAGCTTGTCTCACTGATAAGGATGATGACAAAATTGTACTCTGTGATGGCTGTGATCTTGCTTACCACATTTATTGTATGGAACCACCTCGTACTTCAATTCCAAGGGGAAAATGGTTTTGCAGCCAATGTGGTGCTGGGTTCAAAGCGATAAACAACGCAAAGAGGGCATATGAGGAGAAACAGCAGAGGAAGCAAGTAGGTGAATCGAATGAAGCAGTTGGATCAGTGGATATGCTGTTAAATGCTGCTGAGAAGCTGAAATGTGAGGAGAAGTTAGCTGCTACCAGGAAGAACAGATAGGTAGACCAGAGTTTCCTAGAAGGAAGAAAAAGGAAAAGTGAAAGAAAGTAGAGCTTGTTCTATTATTCAAGATGGTGAAGGTGGTTGTGTATCAACATCTTTATCTGGCTGTTGTGTAGCTCATAGTTTGATGTGATGGGCTGCTGCTTGAGCATAATTATAGTTGACAATCATTCTTGTTGGAGAGAAGGGACAAGAGCTATTCTCATTAAGAGGGGGTTGGTGGGGGACTAGAGCCGTGAAAATTTCTATTACTTGCCTGAGTGCAATGGTAAGTACAGCTTTCTAACAGATGTAAGTAGAAGGCTGGCTGGTGAATTGTTGTAAAATTAAGAATTTGTTTTCAAAATAACTTGTTACTTTGTAATCAAAATTCAAAGATGTTTTTGAGATGAAATCTTGTTGATCTCAGTTGGTCGTTTAATTTCTCTAATGTTTTATTGATTTTTGTGAACATTTTCATTATGAAGTTATGATATTATGCTATGGTTTTATCAATGGTTAAACCTGAAGATCTGTAAATACCAGATCTTGACAGTAGGTTAGATAATTATCAGTTCACTTCGGGGTCTTGAGTAGCAGCAGTGATGGAGAAAATACTCTCCAGGATGAGAAACAGCAGCTCAGCAGGTCTCTCTCACTGCCTCTGCTTAAAGTTTAGAGGGAGAACACTTCACCAGCTGAACTTCGGTGGCGGAGAACCTGGCTATTATTGTCTGATTGAAGATGGATATATTTAGTGCCTCCCCGTCGTCGGCAACTGGAACATCATATTATATTTCTGACTTTATTTTTATTTTTAGATTTTAATTTTCTGGGTTTGGTGTCCAAGTTTGATCGCTTTGCCCTCAATATGTTGACTTCCCTTTTTCTGAGTCAATAACAAAATGTTCATTTTGGGGCCATTTGTTTCCATGTATGGATGGATAAGGAAATCTTCTGTTGTTTGTTTTGAAGTAAAAATTGGTGAAAGGTTGCTTCTGGGTCTTTCTAGATCATAGAACTTAACTGGTTTGCAAGCTTAGTTGTGTTACATGGAATATGGAATGGTGATGTGACAATTTTGATCATTGGGGATATTTTGGTAATCACATTTTCTTAACTAGTTGGAAAACCCGTTTTTGGCTGAAACCTTTTATGTGAGCAAGTAGACATTGGGGTTTACTTGTACCCCAAATTTCTCCCATCCAGTTTTTCATTGGCTCTTAATGCTCTACATGAGTGGTTGAATTCTATATTATATGATTCTGCTTTATAGTTGAACTTGTTTTGTGTTTAGTGTTTTTATTTTCTGGATTTCATCAAAAAAAAAGGGAAGCAGTTTTCTGTCCGGGAGTGTGGCCTACGCTAGCACTCCCATGTGTCTATATCTCTCTTCCTTAAAACAAGGGGGTAAAGGTGTCTTTTCACATGAGAAGGAGAGAGATAGACTCATTGGAGTGCTAGTGTAGACCACACTCCCGAACATAGATCTTTTTCCCAAAAAAAATATATAAGGGGGTAAACTCTGAACTTTGGGGCAAAGCAAGACAAACTACATACCTTAAAAATCAGAAGCGTCAAAATAGAATCTTTCTCTTGACCTTGATTTGTCGGCGGAATCCATGAAATGGTCTTTGACTCTTCCTACCGACCGATGAAATTAAAAGGAAAATTTGAGTCTTGACTCTTCCTGTAAAACCAATATCCTGATAAACTTTCTACCCCCAAAAACAAAAAACAAAAACCTGACATACTAAACTAACTGTAAAGGAGGTACTTGACAAACTGCAATGTGAGTTCAATCGGGGCTACCAATAAATATGGATTTAAATATTGGTATTAGTCTCAGCTGATACCGATATGATTTTGTCGATACCAATATTGATACTAACATGAATTGATCATATCATATGATTTTATCCATGTTATTAAAAGTTTTATCTTACTAAGGACTATTACATCGGCCAAGTATGTTAGTTGATACAGTCAATCCGATACCAATATTTGAAGCCAAGCCAAGCCTATAAAGTCATGAACAACATATAAGGTTTTTGCATGAAGTCACAATTGGATCCTTTGTTGTTTCGGAGCGGAGCAGAGCAGGATCATTATTTGTTCCATTTCTCTGTCCGATCCATTTCTCTAAGTTCCTACCCCTGCTTGAACACATTGCCTAGGTGGGGTCCATCCCCCTCCCCCCTTATTAGAGGGACTTGGAAAAATGCACCGGACAGGAAATGAAGTGGAAAATTTTTTGAGTAGATATTGCGTTTGGATCTCAAAACCCTAGTTGCAAATTGCAAATTGCAAATTGGTCCATCTCCAAACCCAACAAGGTAAAATGCCTTAAGAGGATAAGAAACAGTTTAATCACCTCTATTCAAGGTCATAGTTGATACAACAAATTTCCGTGGGATTTGGTTACTTGCATGATCACATAGGAAGGGTTTCTTCTAAGGCCTAATATGTGTTAGATGGCAGGTTGCATAGGGTACAATTTTCAATGTGCATTTAGTGCAGCATGTTGCAAATAAAGAAAGTGAATATTTTTGCCAACGTTTGCTTAGATATGAGGGCCTAAGAGCCCTTTTCCATTCTAAATAACCGACCAGAACCCATTAAGGAGATAGAAATTTTTGTTGATTCTGATTCCATTTTATCCAAACTCCACATAAGTCAAAAACCCACAAAACATCATAAAGAAAATCTAATGACAGATGCATGGTGATGACCAAAGTTGAGTCAGTATAAATGATACGAAAGGCAAAGAGCATGGTCAACGAAGGGATAAACACATATATCTCTTAGATATATCTGATGAGGCTAGTGAGATAGTGCTATCAATTCTATATAGTTGTCTCTTCCTCTCCTACATATAGAGAGGAGGTTAAGCCTATTTCTCTAACACTTTTGGAGACAATCTCATCTTTATTTTTGTCTTGGTTCTTTTCTGCTGATGTTCAATTGAGCACAATTCTTGGTGTCTTTGGGCAGCCTAGTGAGTGAGTGCATCTCGATTAGATAGCCTCACATGTTGTGGTTGTTTTGTCTTGAGGATTGATTGGTAAGTAAACCTGATTGCATTATAGGAGGCCTCTACAAACTTAACGAGAATGATCATTTGACATGACTCAACCTAGGGGTGAAACAAGGCTGGTTGGCCCGGGTTTTTTAAAACCCTAGCCCAACCCTGAGTCCTCTTAGCTCAACCCAAGCGTAACCTAGCCCTAATTCGGGTTGAAATATCTCAGCCTAGTCCCAACCTAGCCCGGCTCTGTTTGGTTTGGTTGGGTCGAGTTGGCCCTGATTGACCTTGATTTTTGCTACATGTGATTGGGTATTATTACCGCATGCACGCCCAGCTCATCAAGTTCACCTACCTCACCTACCTTATCCTCTTGTGTATATCTCCATTGTTGCAATTTATTTCTTTCCTTTTATTTTTCCTGATTATCTTCCCCATTATAGGAAGATCTTCTTGTGATTTTATCTTGGAGAGATTTCCTCCAAGAATATTCTTTTGTATTTACTGTATATAACTCTCAATAGCTGAGAGCATAATCAAGTGAAATCATTCACCCAACGACCTCTCTTAGTTTTACAGTCTTATCATGGTATCAACAGTCTAGACGATCTTTTTATCAACATGGATGCAATAACTCAAGTTGCTGCTACTGCCTCCAGCAGTGTGGTGCCCATGGCTGATCCCTCTTCTCCTTATTTTTTACACTCCTCTGATCATCCTGGCAGCCCCTTGGTGACCCAGCCCCTTGAACGAGTCCTATGCCGCTGTCCGCAGCCAGCTATTGTTGATGGATCCCCTTCCATCCATTAACAAGGCCTATTCTCTTTTGCTTCAAGAAGAGTGACAACAAAGCTTAACCGAATCTCGGCTTCCTCAACCAGAGCACGCTGTCATGATTTCTCAGGCACATCCACGCCCCTCTTCTAAATCGGACAGCAGTTCTCGTCCGAAATATCATTGCACTCACTACAATATGGACGGTCACTCCAACTCCCGTTGTTTTAAATTACATGGGTACCCACCTGGGTTCCCACGTAAAGGTTCTTCATCCAACCGTGGTGGCCACCATCGTGCCAATGTTGCTTCGACTCCATTAGATGACACTGTCATCGGTCCAACCACTGGATCGACCTCCTTCACAACCGAACAAGTGCAACAGCTTCTAGCATTACTTCCCTCCGGTAACTCTAATGGTTTGGCAAATTTTGCAGGTAATCCCTCTTGTTTTGCAGCCCTTTCCCACCCATATTGGATTATTGACAGTGGCGCCACAAATCATATGGTGTCTAATCTATCCTTTTTTTCTTCGTATACTAAAGCCCGACCCAATTTTTGCATTGGACTGCCAACTGGTGCTAACACACCCGTCGCTCATGTTGGCAGTGTCCAACTTTTTCCACATCTAACTCTACATAATGTTTTACATGTTCCCCATTTTAATTGCAATTTGTTATCCCTAAGTCAGCTTACCTCTACATCCAACCTACATGTAATTTTTTCTGACAACTCCTGTGTTTTTCAGGACCAACACTCGATGAAGATTTTTGTGACGAGTAGGAAACATGGTGGCCTCGTCTGCTTTCACTGAAGCTACAGTCATAGGATCCCATTTTGACCTTTGGCATTGGGGCCTTGGTCATCCGGCTACATCTTTATTTCCTAATTTGCAAACTTTAGATAATAATGTTGTTTTTTCCAAGAAGTGCATTTGCACTGTTTGCCCCTTGGCAAAACAAACTCGCCTACCTTTTCCTTCGAGTACTATTAAAATTGCATGTTGTTTTGAATTGATTCATGTCGATGTTTGGGGACCCTTTGGTACCCCATCCCATACTGGTGCTCGTTATTTCTTAACTGTGGTTGATGATTTTTCTAGGACTACTTGGGTTTATTTGATGAATCACAAGTCTGATGTGTCCACCCTCCTTCGATGTTTTATGGCAATGGTTACAACACAGTTTAATGTTTCAGTTCATAAAATACGTTCTGATAATGCCCGAGATTTCTTTAATAGTCAAAATTTTGATTATTTTCGCTCATTGGGGGTTCTGCACCAATCCAGTTGTGTTCACACTCCACAGCAAAATGGTGTGGTGAAGCGTAAACACCGTCATTTACTCACCATTGCACGGGCTTTACGTTTTCAAGCAAATCTACCATTATCTTTTTGGGGGGAATGCATCCTCACAGCCGCCTTTCTCATCAACCGCTTACCCACCCCTGTACTCAAATACCAAACACCCTATGAAGTGCTTTTTCACAAGAAACCCATTTTCTCTACACTACGGGTATTTGGTTGTCTCTGTTTTGGTCGCAACCCTTCTGTTAAGCATAAATTTGATCAGCGTGCTTCCCTTGGTATATTTGTTGGCTACCCCTATGGTCAGAAGGGCTATAGAATTTTTGACCTTACCACTCAAAAAATTTACGTTTCACGGGATGTCGTCTTTCATGAATCAATTTTTCCTTACAACATGCTCACAAACACCCCCTTATCCCCTGTTTTACATCTCCCTCTCCTCAGTCACGATTATGATGAGATTCCCACCCCACCACCACCCATCGACCCTACTATTCTGGAATCCCCACCACCACCCCAAAACCCCGACTCTGACTTATCCTCTTCCTCCACCCCTACCGAACGCGGCCCACAACTGTATCCACCTCAACCCCATCCAACCGATCATCCAAAGAGAACCCTACCACCCCGGACTCGTGCCCCACCCGTTTACCTAAAGGACTTCTATGTTTCTGTTGCCCGCGCACGCTCTTCATCTACTGTTGGTTCAGGTACATCTCACCCTCTTTATCAATTCCTATCGTATGATCGTTTTAGTCCTAATCATTTTTCTTTCCTTAGCTCCCTATCCCTAAATAGTGAACCGGTAAATTTTACCAAAGCTATGAAATTACCGGAGTGGCGTGATGCTATGCACGCTGAAATTGTGGCTCTTGAAAAAAATGCCACATGGACCATGGTCCCCCTCCCACCTGGCAAGCGAGCCATCGGCTCCAAATGGGTTTACAAAATCAAAAGGCGCTCTGATGGTTCCATTGAACGGTATAAGGCACACCTTGTGGCAAAAGGGTATACTCAAATTGAAGGGGTGGACTATCATGACACTTTTGCCCTTGTTGCGAAGTTAGTAACTGTTTGTGCTCTCCTAGCAATTGCAGCGGCTCGCGGGTGGCTTTTGCATCAATTAGATGTAAACAATGCGTTCTTACACGGGGACCTAAATGAGGAGGTCTACATGACCCCCCCGGGTTATCAGCGAAAGGGGGAGAAACTTGTGTGTCGCCTACAAAAATCATTGTACGGCCTCAAACAGGCCTCCCGCAATTGGTTCTCCAAATTTTCACAGGCCTTACTGCACTCAGGGTTCACACAATCTTAGGCTGATCATTCACTTTTCTTTCGTCATCAGCACAACACCTCCGTTTTCGTCCTAGTATATGTGGATGATATCGTCATTACTGGTTCTGACATTTCTTCCATCACCACTGTGAAGAATCTAATTTGTCAACAATTCCAGACAAAGGACCTTGGGACCCTCAAGTATTTTCTCGGCCTAGAGATTGCACATTCCAGCTCCAGCCTTTATGTCTCGCAACGCAAATATGCCTTGGATATTCTTGCAGACTCGGGACTCTCTGGTGCCCGACCCGCTGATTTTCCTATGGAGTAGAATCTGAAGTTATCTGATTCCGAGGGTGACGTTCTTTTCGACCCTTCTGTTTATCGACGAATGGTTGGTCGGTTAATCTATCTGACGGTCACCAGGCCTGACATTGTGCACACAGTCAACATTTTGAGTCAATTTATGCATCACCCTCGCCATTCTCACCTTGATGCTGGAATACGGTTACTTCGCTACATCAAGGCTACACCAAGGCAAGGCATTTTCTTTTCCCGCCAATCGGATCTCTCTTTACGGGCATACTGTGATTCTGATTGGGCGGGCTGTCCAATGACCCGTCGATCCACCACAGGTTATTGTGTCTTCATTGGCTCAAGTCCCATCTCTTGGAAGACCAAGAAGCAAACCACGGTTTCTAGATCCTCGGCTGAGGCTGAGTATCGCGCCATGGCTATGGCAACTTGCGAACTCACATGGCTCTCTTATCTCCTAAAAGATTTGGGGATTTCCATCAGTGCACCCATCTCCCTTTATTGTGATAATGCGGTAGCCCTTCACATCGTCGCCAATCCAATCTTTCACGAACGCACTAAGTACATCGAAATAGACTGTCATGTGGTTCGTGAGAAGATTCAGCAAGGATTCCTTCGTACGGCCAAGGTCTCAAGCCAAGATCAGTTAGTCGACTTATTCACCAAGTCTCTTGGCCGTGAGCAGTTTCAGTATCTACGGTCCAAGTTGGGCATCTCCAATCTCCATGCTCCAACTTGAGGGGGAGTATTAGCGCACGCACGCCCAGCTCATCAAGTTCACCTACCTTATCGTCTTGTGTATATCTCCATTGCTGTAATTTATTTCTTTCCTTTTATTTTTCCTGATTATCTTCCCCATTATAGGAAGATCTTCTTGTGATTTTATCTTGGAGAGATTTCCTCCAAGAATATTCTTTTGTATTTACTGTGTATAACTCTCAATAGCTGAGAGCATAATCAAGTGAAATCATTCACCCAACAACCTCTCTTAGTTTTACAGTCTTATCAGGTATTGGTTTATTTCATACTCAATTGACTATTAGACTTTTATTTGGGTTAAAAAACTTTGCCCAATCTTAAAATTGCAAATATTTTTGTTTAGCAGATAATTATCCCTTTTTTTGGTAAACCAATAGACAATTAGATACTAAACAAAAATTGTAAAATGCAAACAATAAATTGTAAAACATAATCTAACATAGGGCCGGGCCAAGCTGGGCTTAGCTCGAGGCTTAAATCCTGGCCTAGAACCTTGACCTAAGACCTAAAAATTTAAACCCTAACCCACCGCCCTCAGAGTTGAAAAATCCGATCCCGACCCTATTTGTGCTTAAGGTGGGCTCGCATTGAGGGCCAAACTTACACCCTTAGTCTCAACCCATTAAGTTTTATATTTTTTTGATGTTACATTTATTATTACAACTCTTCACTATTCCCAAAGTGTGTAATTAAAAGATTCTCCCACCTGGGTGAATGGAAACCAAATTAGGGTTTAGCCTTTCTCATATTGCACCATTTGATTTATCATTCCTCATGAATCTTTTCTCTTGCTCGTCCTGGCTATGTATATGATTTGACCAAAATAACCCATAGAAATGAGCAAATGTCACAGCTTATACCATAGAAGACATCCAAGTCAAATTGTCAAAAGAGCACGAAACAAGGATATTTTCGTCATGTGAGAATTGAGATGAAGCTATAACATGAAAAGGAAAATGTGAAACAATTGCTTGCTCCTCCTCGTCTATTTCTCAACTCCAACTTATTGTGTTTCAGAGGCTCAGAGCTCTTGGTAATAGGTAAACTTTGTGGGAGAAGTTGGGAAGTGAAGCCATGGAGAACGGTTACCACGAAATCCCTGAAAACGCCCCTGAGCGTACGTTTTTCTTCTTCAATCCCATTCTGATTCGTGGGTTTTCTTCATTGTATGCTGACAATTTTGTTTTCTCTGGTTGTTACGTTTTTTTTTAAAAATGTATCTGCAGATTGCCCTGGTCCTGAATCAGAATCAGCGGGAAAGTCGGATGCGTGCCAAGGCTGCCCCAATCAAGAAGTTTGCGCAACTGCTCCTAAAGGGCCCGACCCAGGTTTCTTTTTATTCGATTTTTTTTTTTTTATTGGTTTTTTGTAACATAGCAGTAGTTAATCTTTTTCTCCCTCTTTCTGTTATTACTATTGCAATTATGAGAGTGGTTTCTGTCGTGGGTCTTTTCCCCCCAAGTCCTTGATTGCAATCAGAACCTTGAACATGAAATTTACAAATATTGCTAATTGGTATTGCTGTATAATTTATGCTTCTCTCTTGTATTATTGTTCCTCTTTCTAATTGTATAATGCAAATTCTCAGTTCTAAGAGATTGGTAGTCAAAGTGAAATTACTGGTAGTAGCACCAATTGGATTCGTAAAGCAATATTGTGAAACCTATTAATCAACACTTTCAACCCTATGGCTATGTCTTTTCCTTCTTAACTTGCTAGTTATGCTTGTTGTCTTACTAATCGTATCAAGAATGCATAACAACACAAAACATGAAACAAAAGAAAGAAAACTATGAAAGGTTTGAAGCTTAGAGAGAGAGAGGTTGTCCTATTGTACGTTATGTTCATGTTTCACAATATTAGGTTAAGTTATGTATGTGAAATACAGGTTAACTATTTGATGGGTTTCTAGAAGGCTAAGGGATTAGGTTCTGAAACCCATTAGAATCGTAGTGAAGGTGAAATGACCAGATTTAGAAGAAATTTGATAAGTTACAATCAACTACTCAGATGGGAATGAAATTCTGGTCGGGTGTCACTTTAATGAACTAGAATAACTCTTAAAAAATATGATTGAAATCAAATGGTCAAATCTGGAGTTATGGAGTAATCCTATTGGTAATAGGACTCTAGAAGAATCCCATTTGAAGTAGGACTAAGAAATCAACACCAAAAACAAAATTTGAAACTGTGGATGTGTTTAGAGTACTATCTAATTGCCAAATATGAAATCAGATTTGAAAATTGAGACGTAAACAATGAGAAACAGAAATTCCAGTGACTAGAACATGAAGAATAACTGAATAGAAAACCAGAAATTACGAACCTGAATCAGTGATAGATAAATTAAAAGAATGGACAAATAGAAGAAAGATATGAACCAAACATCCCACCTGGAACTAGGCTAACTTCCCATCAGCCAACCTTAGAATCTCTCCAACGGTTGTTGCATTCCGCAGCAGAGCATTCAGAATCCCATAGACCATAGAGGCAGCAAAAACCAATTTTATTCAATAGCAACATCATATGGAGCTCTATGGCTTTTACAGTAATATATAGAAACTGAAAGTGTACTTACAATAGGAAAGAAAGAAATAGGAAACTCTATCCATAAAAGGAGTAGATGTCCCTTATAGCTAAAACTCTATCTTAACGAGTTAGAATAGGTGTCCCACATAATTCAAACTCTAACCAAAGTGGGAATAAGAGTTCTATAAATACAAGAATCTATCCAATCCTTAATAACCAAGGAAATAGCAATTACTTAATGAAATAAAACACTCATCCTAAACTAATAACGTAAATCCCGTATGCCTACCTCCTACCCATACTTTTGGCCCATTAAAGTAGAGCCTATTACAATGAAAATCCATTGGACCAAAGGTCTAACACATTTATAACCCAACCTAAGGTTTATTTCCACTAAAATAAGCCCATTTCTATGTTTAAACTGCATCAATTCTCTCTGGCTTGAAAAAACTTTACCTTGAGTTTTTTAGTGTTGAGGAATCAACTTCATGTGATGTATGTCTAGCTTCAGTCCATAATATTACTCTAGCAGCTCACGGATGTTAAGAATGTAATCTTCAAGTCGTGGATCTTTGATGTTGAAAAAACGAGGCAGTAACACGAACTCTATCTCTTCAAGAACAACATATTAGATCTTGATGATTTCTTGTGGAATGTTCTTAACTTTGTCCTCACTCTTGGCCTCATCTTCCACCTGTAATCCAACCTCATCCTCTTTGACCTTTTCTATATAGTCCTCCACGGTAGGATCTTAATGTAGTCCTAGATTGGTAGAAGACCAACTAGGAGCCAGTAAACCAGGATCTGTTATGAACAGGTGAATTGGCTTGATCAAAATAGGGTTGTTGGTGAAATTAGGGTTAGGGTTTGATTAGGATTATGATTATGTCAAGTCAAGGTAGGGGAGTTTATCAGTGAAGGTCTTGAGATGTTTTGATGGATGGAAGTGTGTAAATTTGAATGGGCAGCAACTTAGGTTTAGGGTTTCGGGTTTTGGAAAAGAGGAAAAGAGGAAAAGATGGATTTCTAGGGTTTGGCTGGACAGAAGTTAACCAAATTTGAATGGTTTTCTTAGGAGGGTATGATGGATAATTGGTCAGATTTGTAGGTTGTTCTGACGGTTGGTTTGGTGTGGAAAGAATTTGGGTTATGGGAATGATGTTCAGAGATGGAGGAGATGTTAGTATTTGGTGGTTTAGAGGATTAGAAGAAGAAAGATTAGAGTTGGGATGAATCAAACTCACTGTTGTTGCAGAATTCCATTGGCAGCAGCTTGTTTGATTGAGAAACTTGTATAAATATTGAATCTTTAACTTGAACTTGATGGAGATCTTCAAAAGAACCACCCGAGCTTTACACTGCAAGGTGTCGATTGGATCAAACACCAATCCCATCAACGAACAACCCGGGCTTTCCACTGCAAGGTGTCAATTGGATCAAACACCGATCCCACCAGCCTTGATCAAACACAAGACAAAAATCTTCAATGGAGAAGAAGAGCACCAAAAGCTTTTCATTAATATCAAAATTGGTGTTCAATACTTTCCCCCTTTACAACCTCATATAAAAGACTGAAAAATAGACTCCTACACTAAAAAGGAAAGACCTAACCCAATCCTTAACCTATTAGGTAACCTAAACTGACTAGGAAAGTAAAATAGCAATGGAAATAGACTCAAAACACGGCTGGACTTATAGAGTCCTAATCCAGCCCAACTTAAATAGATACATGACCATTGAACCAAGTCACATGATCACTTAAGTGATCACATGACTACTAATTACATAAAAATAAAACTAAGTAAGGTCCCGTAGACAACCTAATTACTCATAGTTTAGGTCCATAAAAGTGGCCTATTACGTAGAAAATCCATGGGATCAAAGGCCCAACATGTATAGAACCCAACCCTAGACCTTATTCCTAATAAAACAAGCCTATTTTGGTGATGAATCTGCATAAGATCTAGGAAGAAATGTTTTCGACTTTGCAAAGGGTTTGATCTTCACCTCAGGTCACTGACTCTTCTATAATCAACGGGGAAATGGATCTTCCTTTGTCAATTCAGTCAAAGGAATATCTTCCTCAATCTCAGGTCCCTTTTCTATAACAGGTGCTCTCTTATCTTCCTTTGGAAGTAAAAATTTGAGATCAACCTGTGCTTCAACTTTATTGGTGTTAGACCTTCCAAGTTCCAACACCCTCCAACTTGCGAACTGAACTTTATATACGACTGCTTTAAGTTCTCTTTAGCTTTAAATGCCTTTTGGCGGTAATCTTGTTAAAGGGAGAGCTTTCTTTGGACATGCTCTGGTAGGTACTTGTTCTTCACCTAGTGCTTCATCTCTTCCTAAGTCCTAAGCTCACGTCTTCTAACTCTAAGCCTCTCTTCGTGAATTCTCCACCATTCTTTAGCATGACCAGACAATCGTAAATAAACAAATCTAAGCTTCCTCTCCGTTGTCAAGTTGCACCAGTCAAAATATTCTTCTAGAGAAGCTAACCAATCAAGGAATAGCTATGGGTTCATCTGTTTAGCAAAGTAAGAAACTTCTGGCTTCACCTTCTTTGTAATATTATCAGTCCTCTGGTAGCAGGTGTTATTTTTAGATTTACTACCCCTTTGAACTCTCATGGTATTATTAGCAGTTAAACCAATAAGTGTCTCTCTATCAATTCCATGATTTTAGGTGTTTGGGTCCTTTGGGATGGGTTATAACCCTCAAGTTTCTGTTCCATGACAGCTAGTTTATTAAATAACTTTTGTATACTTTCAGCCATTCAACTGAGGGATTCCATTGGTGTGGCCATGTCAGGAGGCTTTGGCTCAAATACCAATTGATGAAATTTGTTGGATGTTATGTTAATGGTCTAGAATAACTCCTCAAAATATGATTGAAATCAGAGGTCAAATCTGGAGCAATGGACTAATCCTATTGGTAATAGGACTCCATAAAAATCCCACTTGAAGTAGGACTCTAAGAAATCAACACCAAAATCAATTTTTTAAACCATGCATGTGTTTATAATACTACCCGATTACAAAATAGGAAATCAGATTTGAAAACTGAGATGTAAACAATGAGAAAAAGAAATTTTTAGCAACTCGAACATGAAGAATAACTGAACAGAATACCACAAATTACTAACCTGAATCGGTGATAGATAAACTAGAAGAATGGACGAATAGAAAAAAGATATGAACCAAGCATCCCATCTAGAACTAGGGTAACATCCCATCAACCAACTTTAGCATCTCACCAAGGGTTCTTGCATCCCACATAACATAGAGGCAACAAAAACCAAATTTATTCAATGGCAACATCATATGGAGCTCTATGGCTTTTACATAAAAAAGGGAGTACCCAGTGAACGAGGCGCCCACAACTACAGGGTCTGGGGAATGTCATAATGTATGCAGCCTTACCCCCGCTTCACTGAGAGGCTGTTTCCTGACTCGAACCCGCAGCCATTAGGTCGCAATGGAGCAACCTTATCGTTGCGCCAAGGCCCACCCTCTAAAAGTGTCTTACAATAGAAAAGGAAAGTGTACTTGAAATAGGAAAGAAAAGAAAAAAGAAATAGGAAACTCTATTCATAATAGGAGTAGATGTCCCTTATAACTAAAACTCTATCTTAATTAGTTAGAATAGGTGACCCACATGATTAAAACTCTATCCAAAGTGGGAATATGAGTTCTATTCATACAAGACTCTGTCCTATCCATAACAACCAAGGATATAACAATTACTTAATGAAATAAAACACTCAACATAAACTGTTAAAGTAAATCCTGTATGCCTACCCCCCTACCCATACTTTAGGTCCAATAAAATGGGTCCTATTATAATGAAAACCCATTGGACCAAAGGTCCAATACATATATAACCTAACCCAAGGCTTATTTTCACTACTATAAGCCCAATTCTATGTTTTGTCTCAATCACTATTGAGACCTTGAAACAGTCTTGCAGTCTGGCTGATGTACTGTTCAGACAAGTTAGGTTGGATTAACCTATTATAGACTTAATGACTTTAGCACTAGTACTTCACTGTGTTTTGGTACCCTTGTTTTGGGTTAAGGCTTAAGGGCATAAGGAAGAGCATATTGGATAATCTGAAAAGTCTGGTTATATTGTTGCAGGCCCTAAGGATTGGACCTATAGGAAATTTAATCGGGTATGATACATTGGGCATTTGTTAACATGTACCTGTGGCATATAAGAATATTATTCGGATGAGTGGGTGCAGACCCACCAGGCTAGCACCTTGGTGCAGCTCTGCCAGCCCTATATGCCACATGGCAGGTCGGGTAGGACGTAAAATTTTCATGGCAGGTAGGCATGCCCTTGCCTACTTGTGTGCAAGTTTGAGTGCAATCTGCGAGGATCTAAAAATTGGACTCGGGAGTAGGATAAACCTAGATTTTTTTGATGAATAATACCGATCATGATATGTCTCCGTCTGGTCGTAAGAGAAATAAAGGAAGGGAATTGAAATTATATCAAAACTAAATTGGAAACTTCGTAATCATTACCTAACATGATTTTGAAACTAACTTCAAATCATTTCAAATTGGTTGCTAAATTTTACTTTGCAGCCAAATCGCTTAAGTTTGAAAAGGAAAATAAGAGTACATTTGAAAAGTGCACTAACCAAATATTGTTAAGAGTTTTAAGTAGATTAAACACACAATCGTGATTGCAGAAGTTTTCTTTTTCTATTTTAAACCATTTTTCTCCCCTTCCCTTCCTTTTACCTGCAACCAAATGGAGCCTACATGGATTCCGATCCGATTCTGATTCAGATTGGCTGGGATCAACTGCTTGACCCAGAAAATGAGATTAAGAGAAGATAGATATCGTATGATCTCATTTTTTGGGTTTTTGGCTCAAGAAACGTGTAGATCTAGGCTATATCTGTAAGTTTCCTTTAGTTTATGTGTTTTTGGTGGCCAAATGGAAGAGAGATGGCCAAAAAATGAAACCTGCAAGGATTTCCAGCTGCTTCAGTTTTCCCTATGGAGAACCAATTGAAATTGAACTCAGCCACCATGGATTGTGATTCAAATTGGCCGGTTCTATGGGGCCGTTTCTGATTTTAACCTGGCAATCTGACTCTTCCAAGTGTCAAAATAAAGCAACAAGAAAATGGTGAAAAACACAAATCTTTAAACAATTGATAACAGTTGAACATATAGAGGAAATGTGAACAATTCCTTTTCTTCTTAGTGGTTGTGGCTTAATCTACTTGATAGTCTGTCATTGTCTGAGATATCCTGGCCCACTTCCAGTCCAAGCATGCTATTAAGTTCAAAATTTTAAGGGCGTAAAAGGAATAGTTTGTTGCCCATATTCCTATTACAGAAGGACAGTCTGACGATAGAATAGCCCTGGTTTTAGTAATACATCTTGAGACTCACCTATCCAGCTATCCTTCCTTCGCTTGCAATCTTTAATATGGAGATACGCTTGAATGTAACATTACAATCTCTCGCAAAATGAAAGTTCAAAGAGTAAAAAGAACAACCATAATGAGGTTTGTGAGTAATGTTCCTCAATGACTAGTTGATACAGTTACACACTTGGTCTGATGGGGACATGTGGGAATTTATCTTTCATTGAGTTATTTTGTAATTGTATATGTTTGCTTAGTCATCGATCAGTAATAGGAGATAAGAGTCCAAATTAGATTCAAATTCTGTTTCAGAATACGTATGGGAGTAGTTAGGTTAGTTTTGAGACTATTTATATTTGTATTCTCCAATTATCAAATCAGTTTTTGGAACATCGAATGCTTTGAGTTGCTATTGGAGCCAACGTTTGAGCGAGAGTTTTCTTCTTCCCTTCCCCATCATCAAATCTGCCTTCGCAGTGGTGAGTTGTTTGTGTGTGTTCTGTCGGCTATTTTCCCCCTTCCTCTGACCCCTCTCATGAGATAAGTGTGATTCCTTCAATCTCTTCTTTCTTGTATTTGATTTCAGTTCTTATCCTATTTCCCTGCAACTTCCCTTCCTTCTTACCTGTTCTGGCGTTAGTTGGGTTCACAGAGGGAGAGTTTGAACTCTCTCAATTATTGTTCTGTCAGTCTCTGACTTGGGAGTTTGATTTGTCACCATAAAACAATCTGAACCTCTGGCCCTCATCCCTTATCTTAAGCCTTGTTGAGAAATTTCTCCATGAAACCAACCAGAACCTAATGCACAAGTCAACCTCGAACCAGGGAAACCAGCGGGAGATCGATTGCAGCCAGGATCAACACAATAAGGATGAACAAATTGAATAACTGAAACTTTTATTGCTTTTTTATTCTATTTACATATGAAAGAAGAACATAAAAAAAGGATAAGAGAAGAAGGGAATATATATAGATGAAGGGGGTAGGCTATCTCAGCCTTGGGTCTCTCACCCACAGCTATCTCAGCCGTTGAACACAAGTCTTCTCAGACCAAACACTTGCAAGCAAGCAATATAAATTCCATTAACTAAGTCTTAATTCAAGTACAACTGATGGGGCCTATTTATAGCTTGGCCTAAGCTTCACAAATAAAAAGTCTCAGAAATAGAAACTAAATCTAACTAAAATGAAACGAAGGACTGAAATAAAAACTTAAGAAAATAGAGACTTCTAAATAAAAGCTAAGCCTACTTTCTAAATCTGAAATTAGAAACTAATAAGGCTTCATAGAATCCAGCCTTCTAAACAAACATCAATATTAAAAAGAAAGAAACAAAATTAGAAACTACTAGATACCTAGACTTACTAAGAAACTGTAACAAAAATAGAAACTAAGTTAATAGCAGCTTTTAATAGAATATTCCACCAACATCCAGCAGCAAATCTTCACACCAGCTGTTCATATCAGCGCCCAAATCACTGTTCGCGTAACTAAGTTAATAGCAGCTTCTAATAGAATATTCCACCAACATCCAGCAGCAAATCTTCACACCAGCTGTCCATATCAGCCCCCAATCACTATTCACGTGACAGTAACTCAGGTACTGGTCATGTGAACCTTAATTTTTTTTAAAAATATTTCTGTCTTGGTCTCTCTGGGCTGGGGCTGCCTTGGATGATGCTCCATCGAACCAACAAAAACTTGCCATATCATCAGACCAGGCTGCCTCTCACAGCAGTCGAATCCCACATCCTTGTTGGGCTGGTTTTGGGGCTTGTTCCTATGGGTACATATGGACTTGTGATCTACATCAGAACCTGCAACTACCATTGACCTTCAGTTTGAGAACTTCTATAATGGAGACCAGTCACAAGTGATAACGAATCCACAAGAATAGCAAATACTTTGATCAGGTCTCAAATTTGGAAATTTCAGAACAATAAAATAAAAAACAAGAAACCCAAGAAGGGAAGATCAGTTGAGAAGAGATGAGATTGATTAATTATTTATACAAACTCTTGGACTCCTACATAGAAAACTTAAAAGACCCAACTTGAAAATTTAAAAGTCTAATTAAAGCACCTAGAGAAAGAAATCAACTCATTAACTAAGCCTAGGAAAATGAAAAGACACTTTAAGAAAATCAAACTCAGGTTTGGTGGCTCTTTGGAGTCGACTTCATGGGCCCCACCAACAACAATATCGCAGGGACTAACCTTGGCCAGCTTAACCCACAGCTGTGCTTGGTCTTGGGCCAAAAGTGCCCTACATCAATTCTCCCTTTCTTAAAAAAAAACTCGACCATGAGTTTTGGTCAAGCGAGAAATCAGCTTGATATGATGGATATCCGTCTTCAGCCCATATCAATGCTTTGGCAACTCTCTAAAGTCGGGTATATAGTCGTGCAAGCTCGGTTCATGGTCTTCGAAAGATTTTGGTGGAAAGATAAAATCAACATGTTCCGCCTCTGGTTCACTTTCAGCAATGAAGGGAGTAACTGGAGGAGTCTCTATAGTGACATCATCAACAATTACAGGCTCCAGGTTGGTTTCAATGGTGGCTTCCACAGTAGAATCTAACAACACTACTTCAGTAGGAGCTTCTTTCAGTGGATCTGCTTCAGGTGTTGACTTGGTTGGCTCTTCATGTGTTTGCATAGGTGGTGTACTCACCTCTGGCTGTAGTCCTTTCAGGACTGGAGTCTTGCACAAGTGCAAAGGCCTTAAGATACACGACCCACTTGGATAATTCGCTTTGAACTAGGAAAAGTTCGACATCAAGCGCGGTCATTATATGTAGAAAGTCCAAATTCAACAAGGACTTGATCGTCAAGTGTGATGACTATCTCGCCTGTTTGAGATAACATATCCACCACGGGTTGTGAAATAGAGTTGTCATGCCGCCTTTCATCAACAAGTAATATAACTGTTCTCCCATTGGGCAGACCAACTCTGATTTTGAAAGTGTAGGGAGGAGAATCAAGACCATTCTCATACGCAATCATAGCTCTATTAGGTTAGGCTCTGATACCAATTTGATGTGGGTTGGAAAATTCAGATCTGTAATAGAGAGATCAGATCTAATTTATAGGGAGATTAGGGATAGGATAAAGGGAGAAGACGAGGTTTCAAGATCAGATTCTGATCTTGGATGAAGAGAGAAGAAGAGAGGGGGGGATGAGAGGGAGTATCGTGACAGAGAGCATAGTTGTCACGGCGGTTAGGCGACCCAAGGCGGTGGGGAGGGCCAAAGTTTAAGGCGACACCAACTAGGCGAACAAGGCGTCCAAGGCGCCCACCTAGGCGACCAAGGCGCCCAAGTCGACGCCTTGACAACTATGACAAAGAGAGAGAGAGAGAGAGGAGAAGAGATGAGATTGAGAGGGGGAGAGAAAGAAAAACGAGATCAGGGAGAGGGGAGGGATAGAAGGTGATCAAACAGACCAGCTGACTTCCAATGAAATCCAATATTCAGTTCATTCTTCAAATCTTCCTTTCATTGTTGGATTACATGAGTATATAAAGAAAATAAAAAATGACTCTTGGACTCGAGCATTAATCACCTAGAAACTAACTCCAATAGAGCATTAAATTACCTAGAAACTAATACCAAGTAAAATTAATTACTTACACAAACTCTTGGACTCCTACATAGAAAACTTAAAAGGCCCAACTTGAAAACTGAAAAGTCTAATTGAAGCACCTAGAAAAAGAAATCAACTCATTAACTAAGCCTAGGAAAGTGAAAAGACACGTAGGAATATGAAAAGATACTTTAAGAAAATTAAACTCAAGTCTGGTGGCTCTTTGGAGTTGAGTTCATGGGCCCCACCAGAAATAATATTGCAGGGACTAACCCTGGCCTGCTTAACCCACGGCTGTGCTTGGTCTTGGGCCAAAAGTGCCCTGTATCAAGAAGATAGGGTAGTCTCTCTCAGACTCGGGTCTATCACCCACGGCCTTTAACCGTATTTTGGTCTCTCAAAGAGCAAAGCACAGAGCTGTGTTTCCCCCCCTCAATCTCATTAATTCCAATTCGTGTACAAGGCTGTAGCCCCTTACAAACTTATATAGAAGACTCGAAACTCGAACATCAAAAAGGAAAGGCCTAACCCAATCCTTAACTAATAAGGTAACATAAAGTCATAAACTGACTAGGAAACTAAAATAATGAAAGAAACTGACTCAAAACAGGATTCTAACTAAATTAATGAAGTAAATCCCATCCTACTTTCTACCCATATTTTAGGCCCATTATAAAGAAAACCCATATAACCCAATCCAAGGCTGATTTCCAATAAAGTTAGCCTTGAGGTGACTTATCTGCATCAATTCTCCCCTTTTTGAAAGAAAACGTGTCCACGAGTTTGGTAGAGATATTGAACCAGACTTGCACAATCATCCTTAACGGGAAGTAGAATTCTGCAACCGTTGACTCTACTTGCCGTCCTTCCATGGCTCTGATACCAAATAATGGAGACTAGTGACAAGTGATAGCCAATCTACAAGAGGGTCACAAACTTCAGGTCCAGCAGCAGTAAATACTTCGATCAGTTCTCAGATTTGCAGGAAATTTCAGAACAATTAAATTAGAAACAAGGAATTGAAGAAGATAGGGTATTCTATCTCAGACTTGGGTCTCTCACCAATGGCATCTCACCATATTCTCTTACAGAGCAAAGCACAAAGCTATGTTTTTTTCCCCCTCAATCTCATTAATTCAAATTCGTGTACAAGGATGTAGCCCCTTATAAACCTATATAGAAGACTAAAAACAGACTCAAACACTAAAAAGGAAAGGCCTAACCCAATCCTTAACTAAAATAATGAAAGATAGACTCAAAACAGGACTCTAAGTAATTACTTTCTACCCATTAAAGTGGCCCATTACAAAGAAAACCCATGGAATCAAGGCCCAATACCTACATATCCCAATCCAAAGCTTATTTCCAATAAAGTTAGCCCTTTGGGTGACTTATCTGCATCATTCTTATCCAAATACCACTTCATTTTCTGGAGTTATTGTGGTTTGGATCAACTCTGTAGGCTTACACGATTCTGGTTCTGGAACCTCAGGACTATTGGAGGTTGATTCATAAGGTTGTGGTTCACACTTTTGTCTTGAGCTCTACCATATCACTGTTTTAATCGTAAGGAAGATGAAGGAGAAGAAAGTCAGTATTTACAATCAACCCCTTATTCTATTATATTACACTATAGTACTTACATTCTAAACTTATTTCTGTCTCGTGACTGACCTCATTGAAATTCCAATCTGCCCCCCTTTTTTTTTTAACTTTTTTCACTCGTATGTACTAATGTTTTCATTTCCTTCCAAAAGAGTTTTGAATTATGCTGTGAAATTACAGAACTGTCACTGACCATCTTATTTGAGTTTATTTTGCTTGAGTGGGCCCATAGCAACCCAAATTTTGGGTTTTGGAACCTGGGGTTGCATTACTAGTGGTCAAAGTCTTTGCTGTTCTGTTTATCTTATAAATCGTGTCTCATTACTGTAAAGCAGCATGTGCGGATTGTAGAATTATTATTTGCTTCCTAAGTAGGGTTTAAATCATGGGGATGCTGCTGTTTTGTGTATCAAGAAAGCAGCATCATCAAGTCAAGAGAATAGAACTTATTGCCTGATGGGAAACCAGTGCTTTATATTCAAAATCCTATTAGTTTATCTTGTCAATGAGACGAGCTGGGTTTACAGATTTAAAGAAACTTGCTTTTATTTGAAATTTCATCATATCTGACCATCCAGAAAATTTCAGCTGTTGTAGGATCTTACAATGCAAGTGGCCTTGCCTTTTAAGAGCAAATTGAATATTATGTCGTGAAAGTTTTTTCTCTTTTTGTCTTTGCAGACTTGGTTGCAATTGCAGAGCGGATGGCTACTGTGAAGCACAAGATACTGGTTTTATCTGGGAAAGGTGGAGTTGGTAAGAGCACCCTCTCTGCCCAACTATCCTTTGCACTAGCTGGTATGGACCACCAGGTGGGCCTCCTTGACATTGACATATGTGGTCCAAGCATCCCAAAGATGCTTGGTCTAGAAGGGCAGGATATTCACCAGAGCAACCTTGGATGGTCTCCTGTGTACGTTGAATCCAATCTTGGGGTCATGTCAATTGGTTTCATGCTTCCCAACCCAGATGAGGCTGTTATATGGAGGGGGCCTCGCAAGAATGGGTTAATTAAGCAATTTTTGAAGGATGTATACTGGGGGGAACTTGACTATCTAGTGGTGGATGCCCCTCCTGGGACCTCTGATGAGCACATCTCAATTGTCCAATTCCTCCAGATGACAGGCATTGATGGTGCGATCATTGTTACTACTCCACAGCAGGTGTCACTGATTGATGTGCGAAAGGAAGTGAGCTTTTGTAAGAAAGTTGGGGTACCTGTGTTGGGGGTGGTGGAGAACATGAGTGGGTTGCAGCAGCCATTGACAGATTTCAGGTTCATGAAGGTTACTGAGAGTGGGGAGGAGGCAGATGTAACAGAGTGGGCAAAAGAATACATGAGAGAGAAGGCACCAGAAATGCTGGATTTAGTGGTTTGGGGAGAAGTGTTTGACAGTAGCAAGGGTGGTGCAGCAAAGATGTGCAAGGAGATGGAAGTGCCCTTCCTTGGGAAGGTGCCCATGGACCCCCAGTTGTGCAAAGCAGCTGAGGAAGGCCGATCATGCTTCACCGATCAGAAATGCCTGGCCAGTGCACCTGCTCTTAAGAAAATCATAGAAAAAATAGTGGCAAACTATACAGTTGAAACCTCTATGGATGATAGTGCTTAAGCAAGATCTGGCTGATTTTCACCTTTGAAGAATGAGATTTTGTTTTCTATTTATAATTTTTCCATAATTTTGTTTCAACTCCCCTGCCTCCACTCCCTTTGGTTGTATATATGGATCTGTTATGTACATGTACTGTGTGGTGAATGTAAACTCCATTTATCTGTCTTTGGATCATAATATGTGAGTCCTTGTCTAAGATTTGATCTCAAGCCCCCTGTTGAATAATAAATGGAAGGACAGGTTTGACCTGGCGTAAGCCCTTGTGCACCCCCACATGCTGCAAATGATGGAAGAGGCAGCGATGGAAGCACCAATTTTTGCGAGCAGTCGATACTTACAGTGTTACCTTATTGTCTCTGTTTCCTAATATTTGCATTCCATTTATTTCTTGCAATTGAACTTGTCAATTTCATTCATCAACATAGAATTGTGGATTGAAAAATCTGTGATCATGTCTTCGTTCTTGTGAATCAAGATCTGCAGGCACCAAACAGTAGTTCATGTTGTATTGTTCCATCTGCAGGTCCAGATCTCCAGTTACATCGGAAGGGTGTCAACTGAGAGATTTCCCATCCCAAAGTAACCATTGAATTAAATCTAATTTCTTCTCAGTTAAATACTGGCATTGCCATAGACCACCTTTAATCCTAACTACACAATCAGTTACCTGACTGTACTTGGTGATGAATGGTAAATCTCCTTATGTGACAAAAATTGACAATCTTTGTTTGCCGTCAAATGCTTTGCACCACCAACGTCTGTGGTACCCTTCTATATATATGTCTATGAACTCTGCTGTAGTGTTGTGCACGCGCTTTGAAGTTCTAGATCTTTAAATCTCTTGTTTTCTAACTTGGCAAGCACAGATTTTTCTTAAATTTGGTATGTGGAAAGGGTATCTAACTTGCCAAATAGCAGAACCAGGTACTCAGTAAGGAGAATCTTTACCATACGTGTAGGTTTCTGGGCTGCACATCAAGAGAGGTATCTCCAGAAGGCTCAAATTCTTCAGCTATGGTGTCATCCATGGATCCACCAGGGTCAGCTTCAGAGCATTTATGTCATTTGACAGAAGAGATCGATGGATGCGGACCTGCATATAAATGCATATGCTGAATTTAGGACTGAGGTGTTGCCTGTAAGAGATTGGACATCACATTTAGTGTTTCCTCTTTGGAACCACTCTCCTAAGGACCAGGATCCTCTGCAGTACCGGCGGGGCAGCAGTGCACATCCGATCCTCCGGTACTGCAGAGGATTTTCATGCCTCTCATAATCATCTCAAGTAGTAGCCATAGCCTTGTTCCTCCTATAATTTTCTCTTAGTTGTTTCTTGCAGCAGTAGGGATGTAAATGGATAATCGAAATTCGAATCCGAATATGCATCTGTATCTGTTTAGCGACATTCGTATTCGTTTACAGATATTCGAAAAATAATCCAAATACTCCGATTAAAATACGTCTGAAAAAAAATCCAAATATTTAATAATAAACAGTTAACCAAATAATGATTTTAAGGGTTTTTGAAGATTCAACAGGTTCTAGAATATGCTGAAAAGAGAATCATGATCCAAGAGATATGGATTGAGATGTAAACGGATGGTCGAGTATCCGAATCCATTTAGAGATATCCGTATTCAACCAAGGAATATCCGGCTCCAATCTTATCCGATCCGTTTACATCATGGGAGGTCAATTTCTAAAACTTCTTGGGCAAGGGGTCATTTCAATACGGGAGAGAGGGATAGCCATTTGAAGGTGTGCCTAGACTTTTCATATTTAGAATAAAATGTAGTTATTTTACCTTTTAGGCTTTTTTACTATTTTTGGTGTATCTCACGTCATGCCAACTAACCTACCTACTGTAGCGCGACTTGATACATATTAGATTGCAACCCTTCCTTATTTAAGTTGATTTAATTTGTACCATATGTATTAACTTTCTTTTGTAGCATGATGGTATCTTTAAAGTTTCCTAACCTTTTCTCTTATATAAAGTGGTTCAAATTTTGATTTGTTCTTTTTGGGTGTCTCCAGTTTTGGTATGTGCTTCGCTAAGAAAATTGATAACTTAACTAAAAATGAGTGATATCAAAGATCGGTTTAACCGAATGGACTCGAGTGCTTAACATTTTTTTCGGACCATAATTTGACTCATACCCAATCTTACGATCGGAGAGCTTATTATATGGAAGTGCTATGTTTTAAAATATATGTGTCCTAGACCATATCTTGGTGGCGACTCCAAGTTTCTTTTAAGACCGAGGAATATTTAATGCCCCAGACTCAGGTCGTTGTCCTCACAATGAGGTATATAGATCTTGTACTGCTTTTGTATTGTGAGATGTAGATTTCGCAAAGACACTTAAGGTAGACGCAAGGCGATGGTGGACTGCAGACAACGGGGTGGCTCCCTCTCGGCCTTTCAATCTCTCTCCCTCTCTCGAAACTTAAAAAATCAAGAAGTTTGGAATGAGGAACAAAATAAATTTTAATTGGTTTATTTGATCATCTTTTGTTTAATGATTTATTCAATATATCAGTTTGAAACTGACGATTTTGCAGTTCAAAACCAAACCGATTCGATTATAAATATAAAAAAAATCGATACCAAACCCAAATCGATTACAAACAGGTCCATTCAGTTTGGTTTTAAACCAATCGGTTTCAATTTTGGTTCTGGTTTAGTATTGACACCCTTAAATAGTGTCATATTAATTAAGAGTGTCAAATTATTCGACATTGTGAGGAATAGTAAATAAAAAGAATCCGATGTTTGTAAGGATTATTACTTATTTCTAATGTCTATCTAGTAAAAATTTTTCCTAGGGAAAGGGTTGTTTGAGTTGGCAGGGTGGTGAGCGAACCAATGGGGTAGGCGGGACGCAGATCTTCAGTAGGGGAGGCGAGGAGGAGAGAGTGTCAGGACTCAGGAGGAGAAACAAGGAGAGAATTAAGTGTAGCATAGCTTACGCTGCCAGCTCATAGACATTTTTTGCTTTCTTATAAATTACCATAATTTTTCTGTTATTCTTAGTCTGTTATGGTATTTCCATAGATTTCAATTTATCTTATTATCATAACTCAAACTCAATCCAGTCGACCAAAATTTTAAGGGTTGGCGAGAGATTGTTTCTTGGTCATGTAGCCCCTGCACCAATGTAGGGCGCTAATAAGAGCACATTTAGGGACATCAATATGAATGAGATTTTTTATTTCACGATAGACAATATGGTAAAATTGTGTGCTTCTATGTCTAGGCACATGATTCTAAAGATTAGGATAAAAAATGGTTTAAGATTGCGATCCAAGTCCGAAACAATAACCCACATTTTTAACCGAGTTTGTTCATTTCCAATCCTAGCTTGGAATGAACAAATAAATCGTTTCGTATTCGTGTTCGTATCCATTTAGTACTATCTCGAATCGTCCAAAGCTAAACGGATGCGGATACGGATAGCTATAGCTATCCGAAAAACTATATTTATATGTAAACAGAGAAAATATCCAATCTGTAACCGTTTAGCAATATTCAAATTCGTCCGAAAGCTAATCGAATGTAGATGCGAATATAACACTATCGGAATCGAATCCGATCCATTAATATCCTATTTCCAACCCGATCCGAATCGGGATGTAACGGATCGGATTCGGATCGGATCGGATCGAATGTGATCGGAGCGGATATTCCTGGCCGAATACGGATACCTCTAACGGATTCGGATGCGGATCGGATTGGATTTTCGACCATCCGTTTACATATCGCCTTGTGTAACGGACCTTCCTCCCCTAGCGGATACAATTCTCTCTCAATCCATATCTCTTAGATCATGATTCTCTTTTCATCATATTCTAGAACTTGTTTAATCTTCAAAAACCCTAAAAATCATTATTTACATAATTTTTTATTATTAAATATTCGGATTTTTTTTCGGACGAATTTTAATCGAAATTCCGATGCTTGGTATTCCTCCTTGGTAGTCAGTAATACTCAGTAGTCAAGTACCCGCCATCTGACTGGGCGTGTTGGTGGTGGGCCCTACGCGTCAGTTACTCACAATCACGTTTATCTCTCAGTTTGAGAGCTTTGAGGCGTGTTTGTTACTTTGTTAAAGGTTATCACGTTGTACCCTACGGGGTCGTGAGTCTCAAGGTAAATTAATTGGGTTGGATTTTGGAACTATACACACGTGTGGCTTTGTCAATGTGGTAAAGACTCAATCTTGGACCAGACCGGAGACCCCAAACATTCCCCGCCCCAATCCATTTCTTCCTCAGAACACGTGTCAGACAGTAATGGTAATTGCTGGTAGGTAGGACCCAATACCCAAGAAAGAAAGAAAAAAAAAACCCAGAAAATAAAACGTGTCATATCCATTCTCCTATTGCCACGTGTATCCGACAGTTGGCTCTAAAACCGCGTACAAGCTGAGCAACAGCATGCACAACACGGTGAATCTTTTCCGCAAACGAAGAGAATCGTACCCTGTGGCGCACACAAGCAATGTATTGATACGGTCCACTCCATCTAGCCGTTAGATGGACCTCAGCCTGTGGGACCCACATCACAGTGATGAGTGACCCATGTTCTAAATCGGTTGACCGTGGATGTTAGCTGGTGGTGTTTCCCTCGTACACAGTCGTGTATGAAAACTTACTTTTGCATGACATTTTTATGTCAAGATATTTTGCCTTAAAAAAGAGTGGAGGATTTCGTGTTCAATGAAATGACAGAAATACCCATGGTCTTTCCTTATCAATAAAACAAAAAAGAACATTCTAGATAGATATACATATACCAATAAGTCTTCTAGAAAGATTCCAATCCAACGGTGTCCATGCAACTATCAACTTATGGGAAGTGGCGAACCCATCACAGAATGTGAGTTGGATTCTCGTAAGCAAAAGGTCATTTCCGTCACAAATAGAAGCTTCACAGAAAATCACTCCGCGTCGGTTTCCAAATTCCCTCTAATGAAACAACTCGGTTTCCATAATTTTACCAATCAAGAACGCTTCGTGACGAAGTATATCTATTCAAAACGCTTTTACCTTTTAGGAATAGGATTCGAGATTACTGTTTATCTATTAATACTAAGGCACAGTCCTCTTCACTCCTCCAACGTGAACCCAACTCCCTCTCTCTCTCTCTGGTTCTCTCTTTGGCTCTATTCCTTTCTCTCTCCATGGCCATTCATGAGAGCTTCAACGCAGGAGATTTTCTGGAACTCACCTTAGACGACTTTAAATTCGAAGAAAATGGGACCGAATCATTCCTAGGTTCCAATGATTTCAGTAGTTTTCAGGCTAGTTTGAGCGGTTTTCCGGAGAGCCAGCTGTGCGTACCGGACGACCCAATAGAGGATTTAGAGTGGTTTCCAAACTTTACTAACGAACCCATCTCCTTAAGTGGTATTCAGACGTTTCTGGACAATGAAACCGCCGTCGGTTTTCCGAAAACCCCAGAACAAGAAAACGAAGAGAACAATAACAGAGTAGTAGGTCCAAAGAAGAGTTTTGATGGACTTCTTAGACGAGTGATAACCAGTAAGAAGCCAAGGAGCAAGCGCGTGATGGGACGCGCTTGGGTGTCCATGAAGAATCCATTGTCGCCGGAGGAGACGGGTGGTGTTGTGTTGGGGAGAAGGTGTACGCATTGTCATGTAGATAAGACGCCGCAGTGGAGAACGGGGCCGTTAGGGCCTAAGACGTTATGCAATGCATGTGGGGTGCGGTTCAAGTCTGGTCGGTTGGTGCCGGAATACCGGCCGGTGGCGAGTCCAAGCTTCAATATGGAGGTGCATTCTAATAGTCATAAGAAGATAATGAAGATGAGGGAGATGAAAGACGGGTAAAGTAGGGTAGGGTAGGGGACTTTATTTGACTGTATCAGTAGGGTTAGAGGGGTAGTCTGTGAATTTTACTATTTATAGAACTTCTTTTTGTTTTTTGGTAGAACTATTTATAGAACTTCATAGGGTTAGAAATTTGTCTTTTATTTTTAAAATTCATTTCCGGGTTTTCATCATTTCGTTGTGAATTTTATTGTTTATAGAACTTTGTCTTTTATTTGTAAAATTCATTTTCGCTCCCTCTCTCTCTCTCTCGTGTCATTGTGTGTATTTCTACGGTGGGGCAGCCGAGCGGCCATTGTACGGCCTCACACAGGCAGAGGTGAAATGATCGCCTACCCACTGCTTCTCTCTCTTGTGCCTAATCCTTTATAGCGGGGCAGCTGAGTGGCCATTGTGCGGCCTCACACAGGCAGGGGCAAAATGGCCGCCTACCCACTACTCGAGCACCCTGTCCAGGTGAGGTCCACGGTCTGCTTGTGTGAGGCCGCACAATGGCCTCTCAGTTTCCGAGCCTTAGAGGATCCAAAGGATCCAAATTGCTTTGTCTGATGATGATCATAAAACACGATTTTTTAATAGACAGGCAAAGTTTGATTTGCGAAGTAACTTCCGGATTCTTGGATGTTTTATCGATATGAAATTGCATTGGTTTTTTGAATCGACATCCTCTACTTCCGCCTGCCCCTACTTCCGTGTACGCCCTACACACAACAAGGCGCGCAATGATTGCCTTACCCCCGCTCGGGCAAGACTCTCGGGCAGGGGTAAGGCGGTCTTTGCATACCCCATTGTGTGTAGGGCCCACATGGAAGTAGGGGCAGGCGGAAGTAGAGGATCTAGACTCTTGGATTTCTCTGATCATTTACAAAGTATTTTTTTCTACTTCCAATCCTATTGATATTCATGTTTATGGTTTATTTCTTTGCTTCGGCCCTCACCTCTTGATGAAATTAAAGACATGGTCTTCGCTTTGAGTCCTTTCAAAGCACCTGGATTTGATGGCTTATCTACATGTTTTTATCAACGTTTTTGGTCACATGTGCAAAATGATATTTTTGTTTTGGTTTCGGATTTCTTCAAAACAGGCCTTCTCTCTTTAGATTTAAATGACACTCTTATTGCATTAATTCCTAAACAGCTACATTGTAATTCAGTTGATCATTTTTGGCCAATTAGTTTATATAATGTCACATATAAGATCATTTTCAAACTATTGGTTTACCGATTGAAACCCCTTAATGGATCACTTCATTTCTCCTTTTCAAGATGTTTTTCTTCATGGACATAAAATCTCTGATAATATTATTATGTTCCACGAGATCTTTGATTTTTTCAATCATGAAAAAGGGAAATTGATTATTCTTATTGATATGTCTAAAGCTTATGATCGAGCTGAATGGGGTTTTATTAGAGCACTTATGGAATCTTTGGGTTTTAGCGATCCTTGGTGTGATTTACTTTCTATATGCATATCTTCTTGCAATTCTCTATTAAGTTGAATGGTTTGGTTTTTAATAATTTCTCACCATCTAGAGATCTTCACCAAGAAGACCCTTTGTCTCCTTTCCTGTTTCTTTTTCTAATGGAAGGTTTATTTCGAAACCTTTCTACTGCTGAGGATGAAGGATTATTTCAAGGGGTTAAGATTTGTCACTTTGCTCCCAAAAAATTTCACAGTTTCTTTGCGGATGATTGTTTTGTTTTCTGTTGTGCGACTGAAAACGACATTTTGGCCACAAATCGATTTATCAACTGTTTGAAGATGTGTCTGGTCAACAAATTAATTGACAAAAGTTCGATGCATTTTAGTAAGAACTGTTCACTGTCGATTTCTCAACATATCTTGCACCTTATGGGTTTTCGTAGGATGACGTCTCATTCACTTTAGGGAGAAAGTTCTTTGTTTGGGAGTGTAGCCTATGCTAGCACTCCCATGAGTCTATCTCTCTTCTCTCCATATGAAAAGACATCTCTACCCCTTTGTTTTGAGAAGAAGAGAGATAGACACATGGGAGTGCTGTCATAGTACAGAAAACTACTTCCCTTCACCTATGCCCTTTTATTTTGAAGAGGAGAGAGATAAACACATGGGAGTGCTGGCGTAGGACAGAAAACTACTTCCCTTCACTTTATTTGGGTTCTAAGATTTTGATGGGTCGCTCTAACTTTTTATGATCCCTCTAACGAATTTTTATCTGCTGTTGTAACTGGAGCGCTGTTGTGCACATTGTGTTGCTCAACAGCGATCGTGCACAACTGCTGTGCGCATCGTGCGATGTAGCAATGCTCTAATTATAGCAGCAGATAAAGGTGGGTCTATTATGTACACATGACTGCTGCTGCATCGCACGATGCGCCCAGCAATGCTCCAATTACAACAGCAGATAAAGATAGGTCTACTATACACACATGGCTACTGTTGCACCACATGATGCACACAGCAATGCTCCAATTACAGTAACGGATAAAGGTCCCTCCTTCTAACATGATTCGCCGTATGAAGTTCAAAGATAGTGAATTTCTTATCTTTATACAACCCTAGTCAAGTCAGTTTTAAATTCGACTCTGACATTTCAGATGTCGGTTTTCTTCCAAAACGCCTTTAGCGTGATTGGACTCTAATTCAATTTCATTTTTGGTTGGGTCATAATAAGAACCAACAGAGAATCATTCCCATTGTTTGGCGGGATATTTGTAAACCGCGATCTCTACAAAGGGGCTTGGGATTAGAACTACAATAATCCATAATAAAGCTTTGCTCTTAAAATTGTTGGAAAATTCTAAATAACCCTTTTTGTGTGAGTAAAGTTTTCAATGAACAAATTTCTTTTTGCCACTAAAAAATTCAGCCCGACCTTAAAAGCTTTTCGATAGTTTAATGGAGGGTTTTGCTACTTTGTGTACTCTTTATGCTAATATTATGTGTTTTCTTTCAATTAAAAAAATAAAAAACTCTTGCAAGTAGCCGTGCAATTTGTCGGCAAAACGAAATCTTAACTCTCACAAGAAAGAAAAAGTCAGGTCGGATTGATTATGGAAAGAAGGTAGACAATCCTGTTATTTATAGAGGAGAAATACTCTTTGAGACACACTTGTTCTATAACATATCTATATCTAAATAGATACAAGGCTAAGCATAAAAAAACACTCCCATCTGACGTCTGAGTATGCAACAGAAAACTCCCATCTGGCGTCTGAATTAGTCAAACCATTGCAGATGTCGGACAAAGGTCATTACACATCGAAAGATTTCTGTCAAAGAATCTGAGTAAGCCCGAGACCCAAACCTATCTGGTCAGTGTCTAACATACCAATGTATAAGCCCCACCAAAAAGAGAAAGCACACACTCGAACCATTACCAGAGCTTGACATGAGCCACCTCGTGCATGTGAAAATAAACCTTTGAACATTTCTTTTTCTACTTAAAATGTTGTATTTTTAACAATAGATACCTAGTGTAGTTGGTGAGCTATGTTGCACTTCATGCCCATGTTCACCAAGAGGTCTCGAGTTCAATTCTCCTGGCTGTTACCTTCCCCCTTCAAAGTTACACTAGACAATAATAATTTAGCGGCAGTTCTTCCCCCCCCCCCCTCCCCCTTTTTCATGCTCCCAACTCTGTCCTCCCCTCTACCAAAAAAAAAAAAAAAACTCTGTCCTCCCCCTCCAACTCCATGCCATCGGTAAACCAAATGACGATCTCTAGCCTTCCATTTTCTGAAACCATTCTTCAACCAATTCAGCTTGGGAATGGGTTCTATAGTGTTCCAAGAAGGAAGGAGGCAGAAGCACCCACATACATGTGGGATTCATGAATGTCAAATTTCTTACTTTAAAGCCCATTTAAGTATACAGGGAAGAATGGTAGCACTACGAAGGGTAGAATTCATACATGGCCCTTCTCATAAAGAAACCCTGAATGTGGTGGTGGTAGGGGGGGTTGCAGAGGTTGAAACATTTTGATACATGTGCAACTTGTGAGACTCATACCAGCCATGAGCCATGAATTTAGGGTTTCATGTCGCTGTGGAAAAATCTCATCTGACAGAGAGCACAAAAACTTTGCTGCTGAAGCTCTAAGGTTTTGGTTGCATAATACTTCTAAAGCACCAGTTGTTATGAGTGTGTTAACATAAAAACAACATCTGACTAACTTCTGGACAAACAGATTAATCATTCAATAACTACAGATGCACCCTATAAAAATCAGAGATTAGATATAGTTTTTATCAATGGAGGCAAAATCTTGGTTCTGATGTGATAACAATTTAAGGAATTAATTCATTGGTGATGGCTCTGATGATGTATGCAATTGAAGAGGCATTCTCCCACAGGAACTCCCTCACTATGGGAACCCAAAATTTCATAACTACAATTGGGTTGGAATTGGTGCCTCCCTAACTGACCATTGCTAAATTCATTGCTTTAAACCTATGAGAGAACCAAAGGATCTATTTCCATGAGTGGCCAGTTGCCCTTTATTTGAAGAATTGATAATTCCAGGTATGTATACATGAAGCCAAACCATGGGAATTTATATTTTGCAATGTGTCTAATCATTAAAAGCAGTTACAGTCAGCTCATTCCTACCATCCAGAAAGAAAAAAAAAAAAAAAACTACTTTGATACTTGAACTGAAGGCCATTAGAAATCCACTTAATTCTTCTTGCAATCAACTTCGTTGATGCGTAAGGCAAAGACAATCAAATTTTGGTGAATTTCATGCAATCAGCTTTAATTCAGTGCAGAACAAACATTGGTTCCTTGACATCGAGAGTTTTTTTTCAGGCAAAATTTACATCAGTATTTGAAGAACACGAACCTGAAAATGCAATGCTGTTACTTACCATGCAATAAACTTCCTTCCTTGCTTCTTCAAAGCGCATTAAAGTGATGTCCAAGCAACTAACCCTTAGGAACTTGTACTTTCAACAATCCTATAACCCATTCAAGTAGGTGTTTCCATACTTGGCCTCTCAAAAAGTCCAATGCCTCTAGTATTCTTTTGTCCCATCAAACCTTATGGATTGTAAGGATTCATTTTCATCCATCGTTTATGTACAGCTCCTCTCTTCTTAACCTGGGTTCTCCCTGATCAGGCCTATACAACATTCTTCTTTTGTGTCCTTAAATGTCAGGAATACAACACTAAAAGAGTATTCGATGGTCTTACATGGGTGGGATGCCTATAGAAGTCCAAAAGACTGCTTCAGAAGCTTTCCTTTCTTTCATACAACTTTCATGATTTCTCATCCTTGTTTTCAATGATGTAACGACTAGAATTTGAACTCAACCCAGACAAATGAAGCTGCTTTCGCCTCTTCACAAGGTTTAAGGCTGTCTTTCTGTCATCTTTTGCCTCCTCAGAATCAGGCTGCATGCAGCAGAATCATGTAAATCTTATAAACAGAAGTTACAAAAAGGTAAAGGTCCTCCACATTGAGCACTTGAATTCCTAGAAGCTGTACCTTAATTGCTAGAGCCCTGTCGAAGCTTTCGATAGCAGTGTCAGGTTCTCCAAAATTTAACTGTGCTCTACCCAGTGTTATCCAGGCCTGAAAATGGAAAAGAATGAGCAGAACATATGGTCAGAATAATAAAAAAAAGGGTCAAACGTGCAACAAAAGTCTAACGTGGCAGCTGCACACACTCATCAATTCAGATTCCCACTCAGATTCAAGTGTGTTGATCACTGAGAAGCTCCTTTTATTCAATTACATTGACATCATTTAATAATATTGAGCATCGCTCAATGATTGTAAGGAGATAACTAATCAGATGATAAAAAATGTTCCAGCTGCTATGATTGCATCCATCATCCATGCTCTCACTCTCAGATTAAAAAGAATAGATCATTGAGAACCACCTAACAATTGATCCATAGCAATGGTTTAAATGACCAGGGAATAGGACCAAGAAAGACCCCAGTTCTGTTAAACCCGGTTTGACTGTTGGTTCAGTCCAGGTAATAGTTGGCATGGTGACAAGGAGAGGCAATACACCATGGCAGATGTGCTTAGATAACACCTAGGTGAGGCCAAGGGGTCCAAGGGAAGAAACATATTGGAGGCTTATTTGCTACATTCCAGGTGACTGGTCAACTTGGGCATCAAGGACTGCCTTGCCACCTAGGCGACAAATTGACAACTACTGTCCAGGTCAACCCTCACAACATCAGGACATTGGTTAAGTACGCACATGCCCTGTCATTTATTTATGAAATATTAGTTCACAGTTGCATTATCCTTTCGGTAAGTCAATTAATAGGTGTTAATTCTAGTAATCACTAACCAATTTATATCACATTAAATGTAGATTTAATTTCCAAGAAAGGAGATGGGAGCTTTAAAATGTTTGAAACTACTAAAAACATAATCTATTTAGGAAATATTTTAACCCTTTTGGAATAAATAAGGACCTAATTAATACCCACCAATTATGGAACTAACTAATAGCTTGCTAGAGCAGAAAAAGATTTTATTTCCTCCATTTCTAGAAAGATTCTATAGCAAGTAATGAAACCTTACTTGAAACCTGGTTCCGAAAACCCAATTTAGGTCACTGCTGGCTCACTAAAGTGACTAATACTCAAAATAATGTGAGCAGTGGCAATGTCATAAATATTCAGAATAATTCAGGACCCCTTTTTGATGAGAAATCAGAATTTGGAACATAAAAATAATTAGATTAAATGAATAAGAAGACATAAATTATGGGGCATAAACTAATGAGTCATACTATGAAATTATGGGAGAGGGTTATTGAAAGCCACTTGAGACAACAAACCACCATTGCGGAGAACCAATTTGGTTTTATGCCGGGAAGATCCATGACAGAAGCTATTTATTTAGGAGACTCATGAAAAGATTTAGAGAATTACAAAAAAAATCTCCATATGGTCTTTATTGACCCAGAAAAAAGCTTATGACAAAGTCCCTAGAGAGTTAATCTGGTAAGTATTGGAGAAGAGAAGTGTTACAAGGAAATATGTGGACATAATTAAAGATATGTATGATGGTGCGGTGACAAGTGTAAGAACTCTGGTTTAAACCCTTTGAATTAAAGATATAGATGATGGGGGTCAAGGTAGCTAATTCCCAATTACAATTGGGTTACATCAAGGATCAGCTTTAAGCCCTTATTTGTTTGTGCTTACCATGGATGATTTAACTAGAAGCATTCAAGATGATGTTCCTTGGTGTATGCTTTTTATGTTTTGGTGGATGAACTAAAGCAGGGATTAACGCCAAGTTGGAGTTATGGAGATCAACCTTGGAATCAAAAGGCTTTAAGATAAGTAGAATGGAGACGGAGTATATGGTGTGTAACTTTGGTTACACTGGGACGGATAATGAGGTGGTGAAAATTGATGAGAGGGAGATTTTGCAAAATGATTATTTTAGGTATTTGGACTCATAAATAAAGAAAGTGATATAGAGAATGATGTTTCAAAGAGAATTAAAATAGGATGGATGAAGTGGAGAAGTGTGTCTGGGGTGTTGTGTGATCAGCTTATTCCTTTAAAACTTAGATGAAAATTTTATAGGACAGTCATACAACCGGCTATGGTGTATGGTGCGGGATGTTGGGCAGTTAAGAAGCATCATATAGATAAATTTAGTATAGCGGAGATGAGGATGTTGAGATGGATAAGTTGCATTAGGAAGGAAACAAGTAAGGAGTTATCATATTAAAACTGATTTGGGATTAGCTCCAATACATGATAAGCTACGAGAAAGACGTTTGAGGTGGCATGGCCATGTTCAACGGAGGCCTTTGGATGCCCCAATACGGAAGAGTGATTTGATTCAGATTGAAGGAACTAAAAGAGCCAGGGACAGACCAAAAATGACCTTAGGAGAAGTGGTGAGGAAAGACATGCATAGCTTAGGCATTGTATCAAGTATGACCTCAAATAGAGCTGATTGGAGGACAAGGATCCATGTAGCTGACCCCATTTAGTTGGGATAAGGCTGAGTTGTTATTGAATGAAACTGGAATTTTAAAGAATGGGAAAACAGAAACAAGTTATAGGAATATAGGATTTTCTGTAATTTTAGCTAGACGGAGAATAAAACAGAAGGGGCTATAACTTGTTGAAAGCAAGGCAAACAGAGCCAAAATTCTCTGAAAGAAGCATTTGCTCCGCCTTGGTGGACAAATTCATCCCAGAAGATACAACTCTAGTGGAGTCTGAGATGATGCGATGAATAGTTGCAGGCCAAACCAGAAAAACAGAGCAGGTTATATAAACAGCCTATAAACTGATGAAAAAGAATAATAGGTAAGGACAGAAACTAAGACAGAATGATGCCAGCAGTATAAATACCAAATTTCAGGGCTAAATAGTGATATATAGAGAAGATAGGAATCAAGACAGCAATCTGAAATAGGTTCAGAAAACAGGGCCACCGCCTGGACTAGAAAGAAGAAACGAGGGGAAGAAAAGGGAAAGAATGGAGGGAAATAGAAGAGTTAAGAAAGGAATTTCCACACCTGCGTTTGGAGCGTGAAACAGTACCGAGACAAGGAAGGACATGAGATCAGTCACCCAATCTATGGTCTCCAAAGCAAGGAACCAGCAGCCATAAAAAGAAGTTCTTTCATTCAACTCTATTATGTAAATCGATAATATACATCCATATATAAGAAAAATAAGGACTCCAAACTGGATTCTAAAACAGAAACAAACTCTACCTCCTACAACTCCATCATTAGAATTCATATAATATAAAATCCCAATTACAAAATTAACCCCAAGTATGCTAAATATCCCTATGAGACCAAAACCCAGGTTTAGACCTGGTTCTTCTCGGTCTCTAGATTGGGTAAAACCGGTCCAGCCATGGAAGTGCAACTGCATTAGCTCACCCGTTCTTAAAAGAATGCAACTCTGTCAAGTTAGGTCACAAACCCAGGATGCCCTTGCAGTGACCTTGATGCTGAGGTGGCACATAACTCGAGGAAGATGGTCAAACTGCTACTCCAACCATAGGAAGAATAGACTAATCCATAACTGGAGCTGAGAACGGTCGTCGAGGCATATCCATCAATACATGAGGCAGCATCAGAAACGTTCACTCTTCTTGTTTCACCTTAGTAGTGTTCCGTCCATCATCGTATAGTATACCAGCCTTACGCTACCATGTTCTCCCTAAAAAAATGTCATAATGTGCAAGGGGGCTGACTAGGCAAGACACCTGGTAGTCAAGTGGCCTAAACTATATATTAACTCTAACTGCATCAGTCTATTCTCTAGCATTAGGCCCAAAACCCCGCACATAAATTTCCTTGAAAAGATATTTCCAGGGAAGTTTCCGCTCTTGTGTCAACAATTGTGTATGCACTGACGTAGAATTTTTCATCATGCAATAAAGTACCCTTCTGTTGGAGAAGGGGAGCTGTCTCTACTAGTTCATTGGAGAAGGGAGTACGGCTAAATAATTATGACTACTTTTGTCAAATTCCATGTCTATGATCCTAAACTACGTGGCACAATATTAAGAGTAAGAAAAGGATATCCCTTAGGAAAACCCATGAAAAAGATTATTTTATTCAATGTAGCTTCTACTGTTCTACAGATTCAGTTTAGCCAAAGGGTAGGAAATAAAGGTGGGAGAGTAAAAGTCTTTAGGATTTTCAAATATGTTGCTAATACCAAAGTTCCATTTAAATCATTCCTTTCTGTACTGCTCCATCAAACCTATGTTGGTCAGTTTCTATGAGGAGATCAGATGTTAAAGAGACTTCTAGTTGCATAATTCCTTCATACGTCAATTCATTGCTCAGAAAATTAGCAGAGATAATTTCCCTGCAGGTAGATGAAGGAAAGAATTCATTTAGCAACAACATTTGCAGCTAAGATTGCTAAGATCTTATCGGACATCTAACGGTCAAAAAACATGAGAGAGAAAAGAGTGGTCAATGGAAATAGGGAAACCAATCATTCTGGTCTTTAAGAACTTCAGACAAGAAATTAAAGAGGGTATGTGGGAGAGAAATAATATAATATTGATTCTAAGATTTTTTTTTTTTTTTGGGTATTTTGATTCTAAGATGTTGGTTGATGCAACGACAGGAAGAGATAAAATCTTGTTCTGCTGTCCGAATAATGAAGAGATAAATAAGAGAGGAAGAAGAGAAGATAGCAGCTGCAAGAGAGAGAGAGAGAGAGATTTTTATCTACACAAGGCAATTACAAAAAACTAATCCATTAAATTCAATCTCATCACAGGGTGGTGGTTACATATTTAAAAAAAAAATTCCAAAGTAAATCCAATTACTTATCTAACAAGGACTCTAGACAAACTAGCTAGACTACCTTAACTAACATAAAGACTCTTGACTCCTAATAACAAATAACTTAGACAACTCTGAACCACAATTAGCTCAGGAATAAAGTTTAAAAAAGGGCCCAGTAGCTCCCGCCATTGCGGGGTTTGGGGAGGGTCATAATGTAGCAAACTCAACCCCCCCTCCCCCGGCAGCTTTGGGGAGAGACTGTTTCCTGACTCGAACCTGCGACCACTAGGTCGCAATGGAGCAACCTTACATTTGATGTGCCTTTATAAGATATGGACACATTTATAAGAGTTTTCTCGTAAATTAGAAGTGCCGGTGCATCCAACCATCCAAGCAAATCCATATGCATACAATATACATCACTAAAAATTGTCTAACATCATTGAATCCTGGTTAAGGTTTGCCACCAAATGCCTTTGGACAGACTACTCTACCCTTGTAATGGTATGGCTAAGTATGCATGCAGCACTACATTAGCAAAATGTCTTCTTGGACTACGTATTGGCATATTGCCCACTTTCCATGAAATTATCTTTGACAGTAGTTAAGAAATATTCGCTCATCATATGAAGGTACTTCTGGGCCATTATTATCCACAGGGAATGATAAATAGCACCATCAGTAAATTCTTCTACTTGAGCATACAGCCTATGATCCACCATCAAACAGAAAGGCATTGAATGATAAATAGAACCGTCAGTAAATTGTTCTACTTGAACATACAGCCTATGATCCACCATCAAACAGAAAGTCTCTGCCTATGATCCCTCTCCATGTCAAGATAGCTATGGCCCCTATATCAACAGAGTAAGAAATGCATGATATGAGGGGCATCTTACAAGAGAAAAGGAGGAACTTGAGCATAACCCATAGATGGAAAGAAAATTATCCATGTTGAAATGGAAGTATGAAAATTCATCCCACTACTGACCCAAGTTAGGAGTAACCCCCCAACTGAATGGGGTTTTGGATTTTGGGAGCCCGTTATGGTGAGTTTCCACAAAATTAACTTCAGAAGAAGTGCCAACTATTTCATAGTAATAACTGATGCCCATGCTTTGCCCATGCCTTCAGGAGTGAAGAAGCATCTCTGAGAGTAGCTAATAGGAACAAACTCCCCCTTCAATAAGAATCCTATCCCAGCAGATGCTTTTCACGCCTTTCAAAAGCATGAGCTAAGCACATGCAGGAATTGGAATGAGCAAGAGAATCTTCCCCCTTATTATGACAATGAAATCAAAGTCTAACCACCCTTCATTTATCTCTATAAATCTCACTTCCTACAGTCTCTGCTCCCATCCAATAACAATAGTAAAAATTTATTTCTTAATATGTAAATAAGTTTTGCGGTAGGAAAAACTTAAAATTTAAAATATCTAACTAATTTCTTATTTAACTAGTTCTATACAGGAATAATTGCCCTGTGCACAACCATTTCAAATGCCTATTACTTCTGGCATCAAAGTCAAACTTCCAAAGCCATCAATTTGTCCTATGATCCATTGATCTTTTTTAATCAAATCGGTCTTCACCGACGTATTTTTTCGACTAGAAGACCGAGAGCTAACTATCGAGAATTTGGGTTATTCATTATGTTGGTAAGAGCATTGAGTTTCTCTTTCCAAGGAAATAAGAATCTATTTCTAGATAGGAATGATATAGGATAAAAAGCTCCCTAGATGCAAAATCATTCAAGAACCTATGGAGTTCAAAAGAAGTGTACAACTTTAAATAGAACAAAGCTTTGACTTTATCTGGTTATTTGACATCCAGATGACCTTTCAGTGTTGAATTAGAGTATCAAATAATGTGGCAGTTCACAGTTCATTTATATCATTTTTTGGTTGAAATCATGTACTAATTCATGCAAAAAATCTCAGCAAGTTTCAAGCCCAAATGCTCCCATGCATCCATAAAAGAACAAAACACACTGCATAAGTTCAGAAAAGAAAACAACAGGAAGATATGAAATAAGTAAGCCGATGACATATGATGATGGGAATATCTAGCTTGGCAGGCATGGGTGGGTCCATAAAAAGAGGACCTTACATCCATCTCACTGGTCAATTTCCAGACCAAAACAAGAAAGGTAAGTGGTTAAAAAGCGAAAGTATTGGAGCTTGGACTCAATTTTTAGAAAATTCAGTTTCTTATTTGGGGGCTGAAATTTACTAATGAAATGGGTGTGGTGTACCCTATCACATGGGCCTCACAATATTTTCCACTAGGAAATTTTTAGGCAGAGATAAATGAAACCAACCATGGTGTCATCTAAAGAAACCCAATGATGAGTTAAAACATGTGAAATATGAGTTATAGTGCAATATTAACAAACCTCGGCCCATGAGGGTTCCAATTCAGTGGCCCCTGCAAAATAGGATTGGTGAATAAAATCATCATGACTGAAATATAATACTGGAGATAATAGAATGTACACAAACAGATATTACGTGAGATTCCAACTTAGAGAATCTAAAACATTGTTATTGTTTTTAGCTCAGGAATTGTAGGCTGTGCAATGGTTATCAAAATGAACTGAATAACAAATGAAATTTATAATGACATTATATTTTCATTCTCTACGGTTAAAACAGAAGTAATGAAGGATGGCTTGGTATTAAAGAACACGGTGCATGAATTCCCCTATAAACAATCTAACAGGAAATAATAAAACAGAAAAATAAAACTATCTTGCCATTTGTGAACTCTTAACAGGCCATAAAGGAAATAGTTTCTTTCTTTAAGAACAAAAGGGAACAATGGGAATGAAGACTGGACCGCACGTGTTGCTGCCTTTAAAGAACTCCAAGCATCTCCAATCTCAAGCAAAACTTGGGCTTTTTGTTCATGTAAAACTGCTCTTTTAGGCATCAGAGTAAGGGCAGCCTCCCACTTCCCAAGTGCTTCCTGGAATCTTCCCTCCTTCAAATATAAAATGTAACATAAGAATGAGAAATTATACCTAGCAGAAAATAAAATGGATCAATGAATTGCAGAATCTTCTACCATGTAATGCCCCTATGCTAAATGTAGCAGACATGATTGTTACTCATTCAAGAACTAATTTTGAATTTCTTGAGCATAACAAGATAGGGCTAATAGTTATCTGGGCATAGAAGTGCATAGGAAAAAAGATTAGCTTTTATCATGGGCGGTTATAATGGGGTCAAAGCATAACCTTAAGATTCAGGAAATATCCAGCTTACATAAGCAATTCATATCATCAGAACAGCAGGGCATTGATCAAATTAAGAAAGCAATTATTGAAGAAACAGAGAAAAATTGAAGAGCCCTTTTTGGCGATTATTGCAACAATTAAGAATTTTATGTATACCCAGTACAAGATTGATTCAAAAGACACGTCTTCAACAACATAAAGTAACACAGTTATGGAACTAAAGAAGGCATAAACAAGAGAAAAGAGAAGGGAAGAAAGATTGGGTACCTCTGCCAGTTTATTTCCTTCGGACTGGAAGGACTCTGCGAGTTTTAATTCTGAGTTGAGGGACTCAGAAGGTTGGTTTTCTTGGTCAGGGTGATGATTCTGAGGACCATTATCGGCTTCTTTCCGTTCGTTCGTGCGATCTTCGTCTTGATCGAAAGGGAGATTTGGATAGAGAGATATGGTTGGGTGAGGACGCTTGTTGCCGCTTTTCTTATTCCATGTTATTTTCATCTTAATTTGCTTCTCCGTTACTCTCTCTTCCGCTTCTTCTCTGCCACTAACAAATAAGTATGTCTGGCTTTCTATCTGGTTGCCGCTGCGAGAATCGGCGTCTCTGTTATGAAGCCTGACGGATTCGGACCTTCCGGTAGAACTTGCCTTCTGGTAGGTAAGCTCAGATTACGAACTGGAATGCTCTAAAACCAGATTGGTCCAACCGGTAAATCTATAGCTTTCCGAGTTTGGGCTAGGGGTGCAACTTATTGGGTCCAATTTTGAGCTACTACTACCCGAGCTATGTGTTGAGAAGTCATCGACTAGCCAACCTTGAGCAGGGATTTAAGAATCGGGAATCGACCGTGATTGATCCCAAATTTCACCGATTCGATACGACCAATTCACACCCCAAAACCTAAGAAATTCTCTATTTTTGGATCTGGGATTGATTCTAGGGTTCTTAAGCATCAATTCCGATCTGATTTGGATCGGAATCCCCAATGACCAATTCTATATCCGATTTTGTGTTTTAAAATTCTGACCTTGAGGGCCCAACACAACTCTAGTTTGAACAAATGAGTTTGTACCTAGGTCAATATTAAGAGAGTCTAAACAAGCTCAACTATTTTTTTTGGGTGCAAGTATCGGCATGGTTGATCAAACCATTGGGAGTATGGGAGGGGGTAACACTGTCAAATAATTGAAAACCAAAATCAAAATTAGATCTGTATTGAATAACTAAAATTGAGTCGAATAGAATTTGGTTGCAATACAAAAATTGGTGGATAGAATCGATGTAGGACTTGGTTACTTTCCGGTACCAGCATAGGAACCAACAATTAGAACCGAACCGAATTTATGTACCGTCATTATATTAGGGTGTATTACTATTATATAATACTATATATTATAATATATATTTAGTACGAGTATCAATTTTCAGGACTTGGTCCTTTTATAATTTCTCTTCGATATTCTCTATTAAATATTATTTTATGGTGATGCAAGGAATCAATACCTCATAACTCACTGCAGTCCAAATCCTTTCAGAATCCTTGCTCATATCTTGGCTAATCATGCTAGAATATCTAAAAATAGGTCTAATGTAGATAATTTTCTTCTTAGCTTCTAATATAGTTATTTCTTTTCCTATAAAAAAATCTTTAATTTTTAATTGACAAACCCCATACCCCCTCAACAGATTTGGACCTCTTTTTCTTTCTTTTTATTTTGTGAGCTGGATTAGTTTGCACCGGGCTGGCCTGGACTGGGCCCATTTTGTCTTGACTGGCCCCTTTTAATAATAGTGTACTACTGGGCCTGGGCACATTTAAACAAACAATCCAATTGATTTTTTCAAAAAACCAAGCCCAAATCCATTTAAAACCAACTTTAGGTTGATAGACCCGTATAAGCATCTTTCACCTTCAACCTCCCAACTAGTTTTCATTCTCCATATCAAGTACACTGAATCATATTCTACTTCACAACATCATTTTTCTCTTACTCATCATGTAGAAATGTCGGGCTTGTACATCACTTCATCATTTTCACGTCGATGTCCATGGACTCAGTTGATCACTACTTGCTTTTTATTTATTTTATGGGAAGGGTACGAGTATGAGGGTAATCTGCTTTGGATCGGATAGGAATCGGTTTAAATCAGTGCTCAATAACCCTAGAATCAGATCTCAATTCCCAAAACAGGAAATTTTAAGTTTTTGGATATGAGTAAGTCGTGTCAGATCGATGGAAATTGAGATCAATCACAACCGATTCACCGATCCATTTCCCGATTCTTAAAACCCCAGATGAGTGTTGTTTGTTAATGAGGGGTTGAACTCATCCACTTTAAGGTCTATCCAATCATGAAATATTCAGTTTACTTACCATATGAAACCTTGACCTTCAAACCCATTCGTGGGTTATCTGTAATTATATTATAGGAGAAAAGTTGTCTCTGGGAGACAAATGACCCGAACTCATGACTGGTGGAAATCCTGTCCCCGAGATATCAATGCGCACTCTCATTGGCTGTCGCATGTGTGGCCCCTCCACTCTCCCCCAGTTATATACTGTACTGTCTTCTACAGTTCGCATCCTTTACTGTTCTATCATGCAAATCGCAACCAAAAGAGTAATTTTGAAGAAAGTTTTCTATACTTTTTCAATTCTTATCCAACAGACATGAACAAAAGAACTTAAAGTCGTACTGTGCTGCTCACGTTCGGTGCTGGCTGCTCTCACTCTTCATTTTCCACACGCATTTGCAAAAGAGAGTAGAGATATTTCTACGCGCTTTCGAACGCCGCCGCAGGCCCACCACCATTCATGCTAGGTTGGTGGGCTTCGGGGGAGTCAAGCAAAGAAAAGAAAAGTCTTTCAAGCCCATTTGCCGCTCATTCCATTCCTTTGGACCAACACTTGGAAGAAAAAGAAAAGTACATAACTTAAAATGACGAAACAACCCTCCATTCAACTCCATTTAAAGAATTAAAGGTCACTCCACTCCACTCCACCTGGTAAAGAGTGAAATTAATTGGTGTAGAAGAGACAGTACTAGTAGTACTAGTAGTAACCTGGAGAAGCCGAGGATGGATCGATGGAGCATGAGAGAAGACGAAAGGAGAGGCATGAAAGGTGAAACGGCGCCCAAGATTGGGGAAGGATTATTTGGAAGTGATGATCATCAGTCGACCCAAGAAGAGGGAGAGTCGAAGATGAAGGAGAGGAAGACAGCTGCGGTGGTGTTTACTACCATGGCACCTCCTAGGAGAGGGAATGCGGTGAAGAAACTGATCTTTGCCAAATGCTTTCCCAGAATCTCTTCTTCCACTACGGCAAAGCCTCCCAACCCTTCCACCTCTTCTTCTTAATGGGCTGCTGCTGCTGCTGCTTCTCTTTTTCCCTTTCTCCCTTTCTCCCTGTCTCTCTAGCTAGGTACTGGGGCTGTCCATTTGTTCTGCTATATATAAACAATAAATAAGCTACCTTCCTCGGATCTTTGTTGTGGTGTACATATGTAGGCTGTAATTGTTGACAAAATTTGGCTGCTGCCCGGGTTGCAGTCATGTTCCTGCTGCTCCAATCATATGTGCTAATTTGGAATCCTTTAGAATATTTTTGAAAAATACTAAAACCTAAGGGGGTATTTGTGAATGGTCCAAAAGGGAAGGGAATTATTGATTGGGGGCAGCAAGAACACCCAAGTTGCAACCAAATTATTTCTGATGTAATTAGTACTCAGTAGATGGTTTTGGTTTGGTTAGTAAAGATGTTTTTTTTTTTGCTTTGATTAGGCCAGATATGGTATAATTTCTATTTCAATATCGGTTTGATTACATGAAATAGTCAACAGATAAATTTTTGGTCAAAAATTGAAATTATTTGGATTGCATCAATCTAAAATATTTCAAGAATAAGAAATTCATTTGATAGTTCAATTTCAGAGATTAGATTCTTTATATTTCTTTGGGAGAGGGTGGTGAGACCATCAAAAGAAGAAGGATGGTGCTTTATTTTTAACACGACCCTTGTTCTCTTTTCAATAGCAGTCAAGATTTTTATTATTATTGATGTGATTACTAATTATTAAAAGAGGGATGGTATCCTCCAATGCCTGTGTGTAGTTTCAGGCATTGGAGGGGTTATTAACAAAAATCTGTAAATAGGGGGTATTTAGGACATTTCATGAAAAGGATTGCTACAATAATCTTGTTGGGGGAGAGGGGTGCTCGTGTGCAGTTTCTGATTTAAGTTAAGGTAGAGGCCATGTAACCTCATGCAAGTGTTTTTGGAGAGTACAAAAACATTTTCAAAATACTTCTCCATTTGGAATATGAAAGTGAATCAACAAATCTAAACACATTTCTAGTGTTTTTCTGCACTATAAACAAGGAAAAAGGAAAAAAGAACATTGCCCAGAAGTAACCTCCACATTTTCTCACATGGAACAGTTAAATGACCATTCTGTCCTTCCCTTTTGATACTGGTGCACATGATCCCATTGGGCCCATACTAGGGAAGGGGCACGCGGCAAAGTACCCCCAATGCAGCCTAAGTTTTTTAATAATAATCCAACAAAAAGAATGCCACTAGGTCCCGCAGAGGACACCACCCATGCACCCTAACACAAGTACGCATGAAATGACCATTGGACCTCCTTAGAACCCCAAAAATGATAAAAAATGCATAGATCATTTTATGCACCCTTCAATCAGGGCATCGGAGCGATGTGTCTGACACGACCAGATGACGTTCTTTCTCATAGTAACCCCACTCAAAACTCCATAATGACTGATCATAGGAAAGAGATAAGCTCAGTTCAATCAATTTGGATCCTCTACTGCCAAGCTGCCCGGTAGGACCATGCTGCCCTGACACGGGGCTACATGCAATGTCTGCCTTACCCCTGCCCAAACGCCTTGCCCGAGTGGAGGTTAGGCGATAATTATGCACAGCCCCGTGTCTGGGCAGTACAATCCTACAGGGCAAAAACATAAACAACAAAAAACGGAATCAGACGGTATGGATATTAAATGGTAAAAAATTACAGCTGGCGGACGGTCAAACAAAAGGATCAAAAAAAATAGAGCATAATAAAAAATAAAAAATAGACGCTACAGGGGAAACTGCCTCCATAACATATAACCTAAGAAAGCTATCTACGAAGTACATACAAAGTCCTGTTCCATATTGACCGCCCTTAGCCAATCTCATCTTACTAACTTATGTGGTAATATATTTGACTGTTGAGGAATAAAGGTCGTACCAAGTGTACAAGGTTCCCATGTTTAGCAAGGTCTGGGGAAGGTCAAATGTACGCAGCCTTACCCCTGTTTCTAGAGAGACTGTTCCCAGGGCTTGAACCCGTAACGAAACGTTCAGCAAGTGAGCACTTGACCAATGCACCAAACACGACCTTTCTTAGTTTGGTAGACGTAATTATTTGACTGTAGAGAAATGAAAAAATAATACTCTATTTCTTAGTTTTCCAATAGATGGGAGACGAGACAAGCATGGTAGAATATCAAGTGGCAGCATGACTAGTAATCTGAACCACAATTTGTATATTAAGACTTTTTCACCAGAGTCCCTATCACTCAAAGCTCCGCATTGTCCTTTTGTAGGAAATTTAGGAAACTAGACTTTGAATAAAAAGAAACCTATCTAGACTCATGAAACGATGTAACAGAGGGAGATTGTTGCCATGTTGCATGACCCTGCACCAATGCGGAACCTAATGAAAGTATGCACAAAGCATCTCATAAGGATACAATTTTTCATTTCACAAGGAACTGAGGTTAGGCAATCATTTTGTTCTTTCTTGTGTCTAGCCGTAAGTGCAACACAACTTGACAACCTTCTTTTTTTCAAAAATAAAATTACAAGATAAATATGGTGCAACTTTTGTACAGACGAGGAGAGTCCTTGACTTGTAGTGTGGTAATTTACAAAAAAAAAAATGTGAAAACTTGCTTTTATCACCAATAAAGACTTCCATGGGCCAAGCATGTCATGTGTTATGTTATTACTTTGTTTTGTTTTGGAACTTTGAAAGAATGAAGATTTATGGAGTCAGCAAGACATTGACAAGAGGGCGCGAGAGAGACGTATACAGCTCGTTTTTAGAATGTGTTAAATGCACATTTCCCTAGTTTCAGCTTCATTCCTTATGCTTTTTAATAACTCAATTTTGACCGCAAAACCCAAAAGAAAGGACAAAAAAAACCCGAAAAAACTCAAATTTGACGTGACGTTTGTCATTCTATTAATCTCGAGTAACCAACTAATTATATAATCCAAAAGAAAAAGAAAACGATACAAAAGTTGGTGCCGTGACATGTATACGAGTGACTGAGGTCGGATAGCTACAAAACAACTTGGAGGTCAGATTTACTATCCACATGGGGATGGGTGGGGACAGATTTGAACTTTTCATGAGGGTGTGAGACTCACCTCTACGGTATGAGATCCATGTCCCATGAACGGGTAAGATCTATCCCTATTCATCTCCATGTGGGTAGCTGATCTGTACTCAACAATTTGAGACCCTAAACATGGGGAAGGTTGCGTCATTTTCTAGTCGTTCCTCCTTTTTTCAATCTTTTTATTTGTTAACATCAATGGCTTCAATTGTATTTTACTGCAGGGAATGGAGAATAATAACATGTGGAGAAAGATTTCCTCTATTCATGGAATAGGATTTATCGATCCATGTAACAACAAAAACAATAACATCACAGCCTTATCCCAATTATATGGGATTCCAATAAATTATATTTCAGGTCATACTTGTTACAAGTCTAAACTATTCATGTCTTTTCTTATCAATTTTTCTAGGGTTATTTTAGGCATGCCTTTAGTTGTTTTAGTTTCTTCAATTTGAATCAAAGCACTCCTTCGCAATGGAGCATCCCAAGGTCTTGCATCCCAATTCTTAAGGCCTCCATTGCACATGGTCTTGCCACCTCAGATGATATCCTTATAATTAATCATGTATCGGAGCTACTCCTAAATCAACTTTAATATTATCATTCTTTACTTTATTCTTCCTAATTTTACTACACATCAATCTAGGGTCATTATAACCTAATTCCATATAGTACAAAGTCGATAATGTCCTCCAAATTGTTTCCCATACTCAGCTCAATACACAGAAATCTATATACAAAGGATTCCCCCCACTGACCATGGATGTGGGAAAACCATAGTTAACTAAAACGGGAACAACAAAAAATGGAATCGTACAATATGGATTTTAAACTGTAAAAAATTACAAATGGACAATCAAACAAAATGATCAAAAAACAGACGCTACAAGGGAAACTTCCTCCATAACATATAAACTAAAGAAAGCTATCTACGAAGTTCACACAAAGTCTTGTTCCATATTGACCGCCCTTAGCCAATCTCATCTTCCTAACCTATGTGGTAGTTATATTTGACTGTAAGAGGAATGAAAAACTAATACTCGATCTATTTCTTAGTTCTCCAAGAGATGGGAGACGAGCCAAGCATGGTAGAATATGGATCAATAAAGTGAGAGAATGCATGACACTAGTAATCTGAATCACAATTTGTATGTAAAGACAAATCACCACCAGGAGACAAAAATGTGAATCTTCCAATCTAGGGGTAGTAGACGTAATTTTTCCTTTGGATTAAAAGACTTAGAAATGTAGTTAGTTGTCCATGAAATTTTAACCACCTCAAACAAACACATGTGAACTAGCTAGAGTGGTAACTAAGAAAAACTCTCATAAGTCTCATAGATTAATATGGAAGTCCAAAAAAGCCCCCACTCCCAACAAAATAAAAGGAAATTAAGTCGCAAATTTTAGTGTTGTACTTTTGGAAGTAGATGTGAACACAGATTTTATCACAATTATGTAATACTTCAATTCCACTGTTTGGTGCTTTTGACTATCACGGCTCTCACTCCATCATTTCTTGATTTATTACTTCCTTGAAACTTAAAAGAGTAACCACTAACCAGACATGGACAAGAGCAAGAGCGACGTATGTTTGCTCGTTTTTATTATGTTCAATGTATCTTTCCCCTGAAAGGAATAGCCCCGAGAGAGAGAGAAGAAAAGGAAAGCATGATTAATTGGTACCACAAGGCTTGATTTAAGACTTTCATCATGGGAAAGGCCAAGGGGCAAGACTTTTTCTGGTCTTCACTTATTAAAATCAATGGATATAATTAGCAGTGCTCTATCCGCTGCAGAGACTCCATCTCAATTAACCAGAGGTTGAAGTCTACGCTTAATTAGGTCAACATGCCGCGATTGTCTAATTCAGAAACCACCGAAATCTTGTGGGTTTCTTTCTACGAAATTGGAGCACCTTTTTCCGGCAGTACGGGGAGATGGGTTGGTTTTGTTTCTTAGAGAAAAGTTATGTGGAGGGAACTAATCGTCTAAGCCAAGACCGCGGGGAGGGGAGGGTGAAATGACTGCTCCGCCTATCATGAATGGCCGCTGGAAATTCTACCCCTTATAATGTCAATGCCGTGTGTTTTCATTGGTTCTCACATGCATGCAAGGCCATGTCCCCCTTTAGGGATCCGATTCCTCTACTTCCAAAGCCTGTACTTCCATCTTACTTTCATGATCTCTCACTGTGCCACGTGGTCTGATAGCCATCCAATGGCTGAGATTAGAAAAAATCAAATTTTTTTAAAAACCTTATGACATCCTGTTTGAATCACCTTAATTAGACCCAAAAACAAACCCATCCACCGGTCCAAATCCACCCAAACCAAACCATCAACACTCAAACCAAGAACGTTGCTCCGCTCACTTTTGTTCTTCTTCCACACAGGAAATCGGCCATTTTCCGAAACCAGTTTTTGGTGATGTCTCGTTGCTGAGTCTCCTCTCCTTCTATTTCTCCTTCTCTGTTTGTTTCTGCAGTTCATCGTCCTCCGCCGTTCACGGATTCTTTCACAATCCATGACTATAATGACCTCGCCACCACAAGACGTGTAATATCTCTCTGCTTCTCCTTTCTCTTTCTACCTGTATTTCAAAGAGAAAAAAACCTAATTATCGATATTTTAATTTCGTATTTGCTTTTGTGTTCAACTAGTCTCTCGTTAATTCTCTCCCGGTAGTATAGTTTAGTTTCATCGATTTTGTGTCCTAGGGTTTTGTTTCTGATTCGGAGGTTCTGAATCGACTTCAGTCCTCAATTTCACCAATTCCATTGCAGCTCCATTCAATTGACAGGGTTTGTATTTTACTGCAAGAAGACGACGAAATGCAAGTCCCTCATTCGTTCGCTGACGGTCCCAGCCAATGGAAGATGATACTTGAGTTTTTAATGAACATTTACTGTGAATCTTGTGGCATAGTCTCTCAGATTTGGTTAGCTTGATCCATCGAACCATGGCTCAGATTATTTTTTAATAATTTGGTAGTAACACTGGGGCTCTGTAGTCTGTTTATGGTGATTGTTCTTAGGGTTTTAGTTTTTTCTCTTTTTCTGATTAGTTTGTTAGACTTGAGAATTATTTTTAATAATCTGGGAGTTACATTGGTTTGAGTGTTGATGGTTTGGTTTGGGTGGGTTTGGACCGGTGGATGGGTTTGTTTTGGGGTCTAAAGTGGTTCAAACAGGTTTTTAAAAAAAATTGAATTTTTTTAATCTCAACCGTTGGATAGCTGTCAGGCCACGTGGTACAGTGAGAAGTCATGGAAGTAAGATGGAAATACAGGCTTTGGAATTAGTGGAGTCGGATCCATGCTCTCCCCTGCCCGCCCGCCCGCCCGCCCAAAAAAAACCAGAGAATGCCGGCCCTTGTTTTTGTTTTTACTCTTGTGTGGCATATTCTTCATTTACCTAATACATATAGATTAGGCTCGGAAACCCTATTGACTCCCTTTTGATAAATGCATCAGCACCACGTTTAAGCAATGGGTTAAACAAAGGTTAACCTGCCCTTGGGAGGGGAACAGCAGCTGGAAATGGCTGTAGTACATCGTAGGCTGAGGAGCAAAAGGGAGAATTCGCCCAAAGAGGAGGGGCTCACGTCTGATTAACTAGTTGGTTTACCAAGGCGATGATCAATAGGTGCTCCGAGAGGATGATCAACCACATTGGGACTGTCACACTCTCAGACTCCTATGGGAGACAACAGTGGAGAATTTGTAATGTTTTTTTTTTTATCATGTAAGAGTTTGAAATTTCTGACCTCTATTGGGCTTGGGCAGTTTTGGTAAATCTGCTCAAGTGCCCAGTCCAACCATATACTCTTTTTGTATGCAAAGGGGGAAAAAGCATGCTTCCAATAAAAATCCACATTTTAAAGGAATGCTAAATAATTCTCTAATCTCCCTCAATATAATTTATAGGAAAAAGAACCATGAAAGTAGCGTGGATCTATGCCCAGGTATAGATGGGCATAAAATAACTACCCCACCTCCCTCTAGCTTTGGGGCTCGCTGACTTTCAATGAACCCTATCCGATTATTTATTTTTTAAGTTTAATGTTTCAAATGTAACTTGGATTCCCATGGGAAAGGGATAAATAGACTGCCCGAATACAGTAAACTAGGAGGTGGCACCAATGAGGGCATGTGACAAAGCATCACACAAGAGGGGGGCAAGGGGTCATTTCAAAGAGGGGAAGAGAGAGATGGACATGGAGGACACTAGCTTACAATACAATGGTGGTGTGCCAGCCTTTCCCCCCTTTTCTTTTGGTTCAGTTTTTCAATTTGTCAGCTTAGATCCAAAACCAACTCTAACATGTCATCGGTGCATGTAGATTAATATACACTTTAAGTTTATTTATTATGTAACAAACATCTTGGTGTCTGAACCCCCCCTGCCCACCCATATGGCATATATATATTTTTAGATATACATCTAGTACTTTTTTCTCTGGCCATGTCATATGATCCGAGTCAAAAAATTATCCTCTTCAATTTCTTTAAGTGTGGCAGTGCAGCGTTAAGTGGAGATGTCGACACCTGACAACTGCTGCATCCAACCATCCATGTCGATGAGCTCAGACCGATGGATGTGGCAACTGTCAGATGTCAACATTTCCACCTAACACTGCCGCATTACCACACTTTAGGAATTGGAGACTTAATTATGCACAAACCGTGAGGTACTACCACTCATGCACGCATTGGATTAACGTATAAATCACTTCGCATAGAAGGCAGTGAGGCACTTCCAATTTGATATCTTTTTCTACTTTTAATCGGTCCTAAATTCTACAAGATCCTCTTTCTAGGAAATACCCTTTTTTCATATTAAAAAAAATGAAAGGCCGGTGCTCTGTGGGCCCGTAATTTTATATGCTTCTGACTATTCTTAGATTCCAAATCGACTGTCCAAAGATTGATAATCATGAAAAGGAAGTTTATTACGGAAGTTGAATCGTTCTTCTCTTTGTGCCTTATATATACTAGTATCCTTCTCCCCAACTTCCTTCATAATCATTTGCTCAGTAGCTTCATAAGTAATTAAAAAGAGAAAGATAGAGAGAGAGAGAATGGAGGGGAACAGCAAGGAGATAGTTAAAAGGGTTAAAGCCGGCAGTGAAGACATGGTGGCGGCTGAGGCTGAGAAATTGGATAGCGACGGCAAGGAGATGCCTGATAGCGTTAAGGGCATCAGCACGGCTGAGGTGGTGGTGGTGGTGACGGGTGTTGCAGTAAAGGTAGTAGTAGTGGATGAGGTGCCGAGGAGGAGGGTTTCACCAACCTTGCCTCCCAAGAGAGGGAGTGTCAAGAAGAAAATATTTTATGGCATCGCCAAACTTGTTTTTCCTTCTGCAATTCGCTCTCACGCTTAGCGATTGGATGGATTGTGAGCTGCTCTAGGGAAAGATATATAATTGGTTGAAGGAATTAACTGCTACTACTATTACTAAAATTTCTGCTCCAAACAGTCACTTCCAATCCATTAGACTCCGTAGCTAATAAGAGAAGGAAGAGAAATTATTAATTAAAAAAAGTTGAAATTTTTGTAATCATGATTATGTAATTACTTAAACTCTTACTAAATATAGTAATTTTACTTCTCAAATTATGTTAAGTAATGATTTGATTCCACTTCCCATCCCTTTATTTAGCTTTGTCACTGCTTTCAACACTAATAATATGAATATTAATTTGTTGCTTAATTTAGCAGTATTTATAATATCATCTTTCTATTCAATTAGTATTAAGAATGGAATTTTGGTCATGAGTTTTGTGATTGCTCGCGGCTTGACAATCTGATGAGTGAATTCGCTTAATTAATCTTTAGTCCCACTAATTTAGAGCCTCATTTACTTAAGTATAAAAGCGTAAGATAGAAGAATAAGGGGGAGGGGAAGATTATTAGATGAGGACCCACATAATCAATTTATTTGGTACTTTTAATATGTGAGTAGTTCCTGTTCTCCACGCGAAGGATCCAAATAATGATTCATTACTAATTTTATTTTTATTTTAAATTCAATAAGGCCAAACTATATTTAAGGGAGGCTGGATAGTGTCTAAGTACAAGTACCGTCCAATGTCCACCAGAGCCACATGGACTGGACAATGGGATCCTGGATCCACAACAGGAGTGGGTTCCATATGATTGGCCCTACAGGACATTGGACGGTACTTGTATAATAACACGATCCACGTTTTATTTAAGGTGTAATTGAAAAAATTAATTTATAATTAAAATGTTTTAAAGCATATCCTTTTTTTTTTTTCTGATGAAATCCTATTTTGTTTGCATGTACTAACACTCTTAATAGACCTTAATTTTTTATTTTATTTTTTTGGTAGAGACGATACCTTAATGGTATTAACCTATATGTAAAGCGTATCACATGTAATTTTTAAAATATGACGCCTTAAAACGTGTAATTCCTTATCATTTACAACTGTTTAATAAAAAACAAGTTTCTGTGCTTTCAATGTGTCAGTGTCAGTGTCGTTGGGTCATGACTTAGACGCGTGGACTCTGTCTCTCGCAAGACAACAAATTTTTTTCTTTCCAGAAAGAATCTATTAACAGAATCTGTCAATTTTTCCATCTGGGGATGGAAATATGGTAAAGTTGAGCTCCTCTCCATGGAGCCTAGCACGCCCAGGGGAGCATCTAGATATTGGATTGTGCTGCACATACTTTTAGGTATGCGCCAAAATGTGTGCAGTACAGCCCTAGCCTTGAATGCCCTTGGGCACTTCCTCGGCATTGGGCTCTTTGGAGAACAGTCAGATCCATCACAATCATGGTTCATGATCTCGGTATCAACTGGATTGGATTGGAACAATCGATACAAATTGGGATTGCCCAAACTTGGGCAAATATGACACTTGTGTCCCTATTTTCTTATGAATTTTTTATTTTTTTTTTCATTTTTACCCCTATCCGTACAACTGGACCGATCACAGAATTCCAGTACTTAATAAATGGAAAACAGAAAAAGTTGATGCAGTTGGTGTAAGTTGATGCTCCCTACACCAACGGCATTTGGAACTCATTTGACTTGAATAGCATTTGCCTAATCTAGTTTTGTGGATAAGTGTAAGGACTCAACTACTCAAGTCGCTAACCCTCTCCATTTACTGATTTAGCCCCATTAGAAAGAGAATGGTTCGTAATCCAGGGAACGTTCACCGACTCGATATCGATTTGGATTGGTCAATATCGGCTTGGATCGGCCAACAATGACTAAAATTCAGGTTTTGCTGGATCGGTTTTGGTATCGTTCAAAAATATGTAAAAATTCAAAAAATTGGCTAAAACCCTTTAAAAAGCGATTAAAAAACCCCCAAAAAATTTTTTTGTTCGTATCGGGAGATCGAACCGAGTACACCTATCCAAGGAGCAATCCACTAATACCTTGATAGATCGGTCTAGACTGATACCTTTCTGGTTGGGCAATTTTTGATCAATCCGATCCGATACCTCAAACCATGAGATAGGGACCGTAAATTTCACTCAAGAGAAGGTTTTGTCTGAGCAAGCAGCATAGGACCGTAGTCAATTAATGAAATGCGAAAAAATAGTGTCGTACATGGTGGACAACAAGATCATTTCATACAAATAGGAGCGAGATAAACATGCATAAACGCTTGTGCATATTACTTTAGCGGTGTAGCGAAACTTTTCATTTCACAAATAAAACATATGGGAAAAGGTTGGGCACACTGCTAAGGTATCCACCATGTGTCTTCCTCTCTCCTCCCTAATTGAAAAAGACCCTCTTATCTTCCTTGTGTCTAGACTTGTGATTTGTTTATACCGTTAGCAACACCAAAATCTGGCTGCATGCCCAACCCTCTCCCAAAAACAAGAACGATAAGGCTTGCTACTCAGTCAAAAAACATGATAGGAACAATGCAACCATGAAGATGCAGATTATATTTGTATTAGTTGGCAAAGGAAAACAAATCTATTCCTCTCTTTTTTTACGAAATAGAAAGGAACAATTACGTTGAGACTAGAATGCAATAGCAAAGAAGTGAAAAAACCAGTTAACATATTGCGCGCTTTGGCAATGAAAGGAAAGAAGGACCAAAAGAGAAAGAAACATTCCACTAATTCTCAATTAGAAGAAGACCATACACAAAGGAGAGTGCCAAAGAAGTTTGATAATCAAGTCCAAGTTTTAAAACCTTGGTTTAGTAATACATGCTTCAAATTAAAGTGCATAGACACATGGGCCTGCTACTCAGGGGGGCAGGGTGGTCATTGTGCCCACCCCCATGTGTTTGGGCGCAGCCTGCATCCCCGGCACAAATAATATTCTCCCTTATAACAATATTAAAAGAAGATTTTTCGATAATTAACACATGATTATGTGACGATGTGGACTAAAAATCCATGGTTTTGTTGGGGGGTAAGGGTAGGAAATCTAAATCCCAACAACCTTACAATCTAAACCCTCTCTCACATGAATTTCTTCTTTCTCTTAAAAAAAAAAAAATTTATTAATTCACATGAGAAGATGTAAGAAATCCGGGCCTCACATTTATTATATGTAGTGATGTTCACTGTCTGGGAACGTTCACGGGCGCTACACCCAGACATATTGGGGCAGGATGGTCATTTTTGCCTAACTCCCATGTGTCTTGGCGCATCCTACGTGGCTAAGCCCCCAGTGCAGAGAACATTTTCCCCCATATAACATGTGGACAGTGGGGTGGAGGGGATAGATATAGGTGACAACATTTAATTGGTTGCCGTAGGATTTTGTTGATATGTACGTAATTTCATGGCATGATATATAGTGGACTAAGGGTGTCAATCGGGTGGTTCGGTTTGGTTTGTACTATCAATGTCAATTCGGTTGTTTTGGTTTCAAATTCGGGTATGGACTGATTTTGACTTTTAAATAAGAATTAGCTAGGGTTTTTAGGGTTTGGGGGTCGGTTTCAATGTTTGGTTTGGATCGTTTAATCGATTTAACCTGAACCGATGTGAAACTGAATGATACTCTAACTCGCAAACAGAATCCGAACAGCTAGGTCGGATTGATCAATTTGGTTTAAGTTTTGACACCGCTAAGTGGACCCAACCACCCCGAATCTAGCAAGCAAATCTTATTGTCTTTTTTTATTTTTTTATTTTGATAAATTGATAGGTTGGTAAAACAGAAAGACAACTAGCAATTCTTCCTGATGCCCAAACATTGAAATAGACAGCTAGCCTAGGGAACCCCCGATTTAATCGTCAAAAATCCTCCGGTACGAAATTCTTATAAATAAATGGATTATTATTGAAACCCTCTCTTCATTCGCTGTATATGTAAAGTCTCTCTCCGTTTTAACTTATAATCCATCTATCTCTCTTTCGCTCTCTCTCTCCCTCCCTCAATCTCTCAATCTCTGAATCCATGGATTCCTTGTGGATCTCCACCAGCAAATGGCTGGCAATTCCTGATGGATGATGCTTCGCAGTTGCAAAACTTGTTGCTGTTGCTGTTGCTTATTGGAATTAATTGGTAATTACCACTTATTAATTTGTTTGTTATGGCAGCAGTCAGTCAATAAGCATCATCAACAACAGCACAAGTCAAGCAACTGTAGCAGACAAGACTTCTCATTGATTCAATCAATGCTTACGGGCCTCCTCCTCCTATTTACTACTAATGCAGTACAGCCGCACAGGTATAATAGGTTAATAACGAAGAAAACTATTTATTCTTGATTATTTTTGTTTTTTCAATTTTTATTGTTATTTAAAGAAGCATGCATGTTTTTGTTTGATATCCATCATAAAATGAAGGGCATTGATTCTTTAATTGAAAACCCAATTCCACCCAACACGTAAAAAGAAATCAAGATTGATATTATAGGAGGTAGTCATTTCCATTATGATAAATTTGCTTTAATTTTTTGTCATGGAAATATTAATTGCTTCAGGAACACGACACCTTTTTTCCTTACAGGGGAGGGTAGAGTCAGTAGTTATTCCCCAAAAGAGGAGAGACATAGGTTGATCGATCAGTTCGTTGGTCTTTACAAATCCATGCCATTAAAGAAGGAAGAGTAGAGAGTAAATCAAAGAACACAATAATTAGGGAGTGGGAGTGAGCCCGCCCAATTTCTTGATTCTTGTCAATTGTCATGGAAATTGAAATTGAAATTGAAGGAATGGGTGTATTTGTCTACACAACTCCATGCATGCATTCCCACAGTCAACAACACAATAAGGGAGTACTGCTACTGAACCCGGCCAGTTTCTTGATTTCTTAATATTTAAGAGTAGAAAAGAAGTGAAGAGAGAGGGTTATTATATTTGGGGTGGGTACGTAGCATGAGCGATGGCAAGGGAAACGGTGAAACTCTTTTTCTGGTTTTTACTTATTAAAATCAATGGCGTCATAGACTAAGTTATGGAAGGGGGCGGCGGTCTTCTTTCTCTTTATTGGCTATGGATATAATTAACAGTGCTATGAAAAGCCTATGGAAATCCCACCCCTTATGATGCCAACGCGTGTGCTCTCATTTGCCCCCACATGCACGTAGGGCCATGCTTTCCCATAGAGAATGTCGGCCCTTATTTTTACTCTTGTGTGGCATGCATATTCTTCATTTACCTAATACATATAGATTAGGCTCGATAACCCTATTGACTCCCTTTTGAAAAATGCATCAGCACCACGTTTAAGCAATGGGTTAAACAAAGGCTAACCTGCCCTTGAGAGGGGAACACCAGCTGGAATGGCTGTGATACATCGTAGGCTGAGGAGCCAAAGGGCGAATTTGCCCAAAGAGAGGGGCTTACGCCTGATTAACTAGTTGGCTTACCAAGGCGATGATCAATAGGTGGTCCGAGAGGATGATCAACCACATTGGGACTGTCACACTCTCAGACTCCTATAGGAGGCAACAGTGGGGAATTTTTAATGTTTTTCATCATGTACGTAAGAGTTAGCATCCAGTTAGTATATGAGTATAGATTATTGGATGGGTTTTGACTGATGGGTTTGATTTGATAAAGCCCAATACAAGAGGTGGACTTCTTAGTGGGTAGCGGCTTCAATTAACCCGCTCTATTGTGTAAAACATTGTTTTTATTATGAGTGATGAGTCTATTAACAACTTAGCCCATTATGGAATGGACATCAGTTGGGTTATGGAGAACTCTTCGTCAAACGCTATGGATCCGGATATGGTTCCTATGTAAGGAAAGCGGTTATTATTATTGTGTTCATTAATCCATCATATTTAACCTACATAAAATTTTATCAGAATTTTCCCAATGGGCAAAAGCCTCACAGAGCAATTCTGCATGGAGGAAGATGAACCATGGGTTGTAATCTTCCTTTTCCTAGAGAAAGGCTGGAGTTGGAGGCCTTGAACATCCATCTGAGGTCCTTCAGTAATATGGGCTTTCAATCATGGTTGAGTTTTCATGTTGTTGAGGCTCTAAAGATATCCAGTTTGTCTTCCTTTGGGTTTCCATCACAAAACTATATTGATCTGAGGGATCAGAAGAAAATAAATAGCATTGTAATCTAGGAAGTTGCCATTAGGGTTTATAAACCCAGTTAGTGTATCTTCTGGGACATGCGAAAATGTACTAAGTCCGTGAGAAAGGCTTTGGCACCCATGTTGGGCCCATGTTGGGCCCAAGTTTTGTTTTTTGTGTAAAAAGTCTATGGGCCTGTCTCTATCGATTTTTCTAAGCCCATATTGTTTGAAATTTCTGACCTCTATTGGGCTTTGGCAGTTTTGGTAAATCTGCCCAAGTGCTCAGTCCAACCATATACTCTTTTTGAATGCAAAAAGGGGGCGGGGGGGGGGGGGGAGCATGCTTCGAATAAAAATCCACATTTTAAGGAATTATAAATAATTCTCTAATCTCCCTCAATATAATTTATGGGAAAAGAACCCTGAAAGGTATCGTAGACCTACTACACCTAGACATAGAGGGGCATGAAATGACAGCCCCACCCCCCCTCTACCACAAGGGCACGCTGACTTCCGAGGAATTCACTCCCTTTATTTATTTTTTAAGTTTAATGTTTCAAGTGTAACTTGGATTCCCAAGATAGGGGGATAGACACACCGTTCGAATGCAGTAAACTAGCAGGTGGTACCAATGAGGGCATGGGATAGAGCATAACACAAAAGGGGGCAGAGGGTCATTTTAAAGGGGGGAAGAGAGAGATAGACATAGAGGACATTAGCTTACAGTACACCGGCGGTATGCCAGACTTTTCCCCTTTTTCATTTGGTTCACTTTTTCAGTTCAGTTTGTGTGGAAGAATAAAATGAACGAATACATTAAATAGTTGAAGTGGAAATTATTTTAGAAAGCCTAAAATGGTCAAACACTTAGATGGATCTTTATCCCCTGCAATTCCCTACCCAGTCGAATTGCCCTAGTGCCCCTAATAAGGGGGCACAACGACCATTTCACCCCTGCCCTGGAGGAGTCCACCCCCCTCTTATTACAGGCACTAGGGAATTGGACTGGACAGAAAATTGCAGGAGATACTTTTCCTAGATAGATCCAAAATCAACTCTAACATGTCATCGATACATGCAGATTGATATACACTTTAAATTTATTTATTATGTAACAAACATCTTGGTGTTTGAACACCCCCCCCCCCAAAAAAAAATCGTAATGTAATATTTTTGGTAAAACATCTTAATGTAATTCACTTACTGCTTTTCTCCAACACCATATTCTCAATGTTTGTTTTTCATTTTTTAAATGAGAACATTGTATCCTCATTTTATTATCATTATCATACTTGAATCCAAAAATCAGATTCTATAAAGATTTTCTTCTTTTGCCAGTGTGAGCCAGCCCCTTCCTATATGTAAATTTCTTAGAGGTCCATTTAAACCATATGGCCGGCCTATATATATACATCTGGTACTCTTTTCTTTTTACCATATGTCATATGATCCGAGTCGGCAAATTATCTTCTCCAATTCCTGAAAGTGTGGCAGTGTGGCAGTGCGATAGTGCGTCAGTGTTAGATGGAGATGTCGATATTTGACAGTTGTCATATCCGATCGTCCATATAAATAAACTCGGGCCGTTGGATGCGACAGTTACTAGATATCAATATTTCCACCTAACACTGCCGCACTGCAACACTTTAGGAATTGGAGACTTGTGTACAAACCGTGAGGTACTACCACTCATGCACGCATTGGATTAACGTATAAGTCACTTTGCATATATACAAGAGGCAGTGAGGCACTTCCAATTTGATACCTTTTTCTACTTTTAATCGGTCCTAAAATCTACAAGATCTTTTTCTAGGAAACACCCTTTTTTCATATTAAAAAATGAAACGCCGGTGCTCTGTGGGCCCGTGATTTTATAAGCTTCTGACTATTCTTAGATTCCAAATCGACTGTCCACAGATTGATAATCATGAAAAGGAAGTTTATTACGGTAGTTGAATCGTTCTTCTCTTTGTGCCTTATATATACTAGTATCCTTCTCCCCAACTTCCTTCATAATCATTTGCTCAGTAGCTTCATAAGTAATTAAAAAGAGAAAGATAGAGAGAGAGAGAGAATGGAGGGGAACAGCAAGGAGATAGTTAAAAGGGTTAAAGCCGGCAGTGAAGACATGGTGGCGGCTGAGGCTGAGAAATTGGATAGGGACGGCAAGGAGATGCCTGATAGCGTTAAGGGCATCAGCACGGCTGAGGTGGTGGTGACGGGTGTTGCAGTAAAGGTAGTGATAGTGGATGAGGTGCCGAGGAGAAGGGGTTCGCCAACCTTGCCTCCCAAGAGAGGAAGTGTCAAGAAGAAAATATTTTATGGCATCGCCAAACTTGTTTTCCCTTCTGCAATTCGCTCTGACGCTTAGCGATTGGAAGGATTGTGGCCTGCCCTGCCCTGCCCTGCCCTGCCCTGCCCTTTTGAGGTTGTTGTGTATTTGCTCGGTGGGATAGACATACATAGTGACGAGGGGTGGGTGCAATTTATCTTGAAAAGCTTAATTATATAAACGGGGTTGTGGTTGTGAGTGTGTGGTGGTATTCTCTAGGATGGAATTTTTTTTTTTTATGCGATTCGCAATAGTGATTCTGGAAGCAAATCCAATTGCAAACCCCCGAAAATTTACAGCAAAACAGAAAAGGGAGAGATATATAATTGGTTGAAGGAATTAACTAGTATCATAGTTCAAGATCTTGTCTCGTCTTATCATTTTGGGCTGGTCGAGAATTTCAAAATTTATCGAAATATGGTATGTTTTATTTCGATAGTCCATCTTGATGGGTTTTTAGTCATATTAAAGCATGATACTTCATTTACACCCTTATTTAAACTATATAAACACATTTAAATCTTCATATTTATAAAAAAATGAACTCAAAGTGGTGTTTTGGGTTTGCACCCTTGATTGACAGTATACGATCGGACCCTGATGTATAAATAATTAAATACATATTGTTTAAGTAATATACCAAAATCTCATGAAATATCTCGAGATTTGAACTTTTTTTCATTTTGTATGATCATCTCGTCTCAACCGTGTTGAGATATCTGAAATATCAACGATATTGCAAAATTTTGAACCATTACTACTACCACTACTTTTAAAATTTCTGCTTCAACCAGTCACCTCCAATCCATTAGGCTTGGAAGCTAGTAAAGAAAGAGAAGTGAAGTGAAATTATTAATCAAAAAAGTTGAAATTTTTTTAATCACGATCGATTATATAATTACTTGACGGAATTTTGGTCTTGAGTTTTTGATTGCTCGAGGCTTGACAATCTGAGTTCGTTTTATTAATCTTTCGTCCCATTAAACTAATTAAAGCTCATTTAAGTGTAAAAGCGTAAGATAGAAAAAGAACGGGGAAGAAGATTATTTGAGCAGGACCCACATAATCAATTTATTTGGTATTTTAAATATGTGTGGAGTTCCGGTTCTCCACGCGTAGGATCAAAATTATGATTCAATCTTCTTCTGTTTTTTTTTTTTTTTTAAATTCAATAAGACCAAACTATATTTTAGCTTAGACGAGTCCCGAGTTGAGTTAAAAAAGAGGATAAAACCTAGTAAAGAGTCATGTTTGGGAACATAAATAGACGGTTGAAATTTTGTATTCGATTTGTTTTTGTACCATTTAGGGGAGTTCGTATTCGAAAAATTGGTTTTTGGATATTATTCGAATCAGTTCCAAGCTAATTGGATGCAAATATAGATATTTCAATTTCAGACCAGATATTATCGGATTCATTTAGGTCTGATTATAAAACTGTGATTAAATAATATTTTTATAAATAGTAATTTATTAATTCATAATACATTACAAGTAATTAAACAATACAATAAATGTGTATTCATGAGGATAGCAGAAAATTATCACCTCAGTTCTTTGCCCGACACTATTCCCCCAGTGCCTCTAATTGGGGGGGGGGGACCCCACTCGGGCAGGGGTAGGGTCATTGTTCCCCCCCCCCCCCCTTCCCTTATTAGAGACACTGAGGGAATTGGCCGAGCAGGGAGTTGAAGGGGATAAGGTTCTTGAGGACACCCTTTGTATAACTTCATACATGACACTTCAACATCTACCCTGGTGTGGTAATTAATGGATTCAGATGGTAAGAGTACAGTAGTACAATTGTAAATGGATAGTTTAAAAGTCATATTTGATTCATGTTTGTATCAGTTTAGTGGGATCCGTATTTGAAAATCAATTTCTAGAAACTCTGAAATTGTTTGAATGTTAATCAGACACTGATACGAATAGTTTTATATTTGATTCAAATTTGATCTGTTTATGGTACATACTGCTTACCATTCAAATATATTAATTTGGTATACTCCGAGATCAAACGGTTAGTGTCTATTAACAAATGATGATGATGATGATATGACCAAAATGCCCCAAATTTATTTCTCTTATAAGAATTTTATTTAAAATATATATTTTAACATCACAATTTTTTTATTTTTTTTATGTTTTAACCTTTTGATTTGTATTATGATGCTTTATATAGCATTTTAAATTATAGCAAACAACCTAATATAAGACTGAACCATCAAAAATATTAAAATATTACTATTGAAACATATAAGTTTAATTGAAATATTTTAAAACATATCCTATTTTAATAATTTCATCATTGATTTATTAACATATCCTAACACTCTTAACGCTTGAATATCCCAAACATAAAATGGTTTAAACGATATCTTAATGGTAAAAAAACAAGTTTTTGTGCTTTTAATGTGTCATTGTCATTGGGTGATGAATTAGGCGCGTGGACTCTCTCTCTCTCTCTCAGAAAAATTCTAGTAACAGAATTTGTCAATTTTTCCTTGTGGGATGGAAATTATGGTCGGGTTGAGTATGACAACAGAATTCCAGTCCTTAGTCCTTAGAAAGCAGAAAAAGTAGATGCAATGCACCTTGTCGAATGTATCGAATCGTATTGGGCCATTCAACCGAGTAGACCGATCCAAGTAGCGATTGGGTGATTTTTGACCAATCTCATCCAATGCCTCAAACCAGGAGACCGAAACAATAAATTTCACTCGAGAGAAGGTTATCTAAGCAAGCAGACACATATGGGAGAGTCAATTAATGAGATACGAAAATTAAAACAATGTCGTGCATGGAGGACATCAACAAGATCATTCCATACAAAGAGGAGCGAGATAAACACATAAACACTTGTGTATCCTACTGTAACGGTTCAAAGAATCTTTTCCATTTCACAAATACAACATATGAGAAAAGGCGGGCTGCACCACCAAGGTACCCACCATGTGTTTTTCTCTCTCCTCCCTAATTGAAAAAGACCCCCTTACCTTCCTGTGTCTAGACTTATGATTTGTTTATGCCGTTAGCAACACCGAAACCCTCTCCCATAACATATACTTATACATCAAAATATATATATTTTTTCCTAGGTAGGTCCCAAAAGAGTTGAACTCATGACATCTTAACTTTTGTTAGATTAATATATATTATTACATTAACATGTATTATTAACCCAAGATCCAGCGAAATATATCTACAACCCATTACCCATCCCATATATATAAGATACTCTAAAAGGCTCTTAAGCACATAAACCTACTCAACATGACAAATCCAAATCCAAATTAAGGTTAAAAACAAGAACGATAAGTCTTGCTACTCAGTCAAAAACATGATAGGAACAATGCAATTCAACCATGAAGAGGCAGATTATGTAATCCCAATGGTCTAGATGCCCAAGCCATGCATCTTGCTTAGTTAAGTACTTTTCCATATATTTCTACCAAAAGCATAAAAGTAATTTTCCATGTATTTTTGTGAATGCCAACAACATGATTTGGCATCCCAACTGTTTGATAGACAAGGAATTCCTAAGTGGATCGGACCACATGTTAATGCAATCTAGAGGTAGATATATATAGCAAAGCTTGGGTTTGATAAATGATGAGATTTTACGGTTTTTACCCAAATTGAATTCTCGCTTGAATTGCACCCTGATTTAAATAATCACAAAAAAAAAAAAAAAAAAAAAAAAAATTAAAGAAACAATCTTCAAATATTATAACAATATTAAAAAAAGATTTTTCGATAATTAGCACATGATTAGGTGACGATGTGGACTAAAAATCCATGGGTTTGTGGGAGTAAGGATAGGAAATCTAAATCCCAACAGCCTTACAATCTAAATCCTCATTCACATGAATTTTTTTCTTTCTCTTCAAAAAAAAAAAAAAATTTTAATTCACATGAGAAGATGTAGGAAATCCGGGCCTCACATTTATTTTTTGTAGTGATGTTCACTGTCTGGGAACGCACAGGCGCTACGCCCAGACACATTTGGGGCAGGACAGGCTTGTCATTTTGATCGTTTAGGGGGCAGGGTGGTCATTTTTGCCTAACCCCCATGTGTCTTGGCGCATCCTACGCGGCTAAGCCCCCAGTGCAAAGAACATTTTCCCGTAATTTATATAACATGTGGACGGTGGCATGGAGGGGATAGATACAAGTGACAGCATTTAATTGGTTGTCGTAGGTTTTTGCCGATGTGTACGTAATTTCATGGCATGATATATAGTGGGGATTGAGGGTGTCAATTGGGCGATTCGGTTCAGTTTGTATTATCGGTGTCAATTCGGTTCATTTTGGTTTGGAAATTGGATATGGATTGGTTTTGACTTTTAACTTTTTAAGTAAGAATTAGGTAGGGTTTTTAGGGTTCAAGGGTTGGTTTCAGTGTTTGGTTCAGGTTGATCAATCGGTGGCCTATCGTTTTAGCTTGAACCGAGGTGAAACCGAATGATGCTGTAACCCACAAACCGAATGCAAACCAATAAGGCCTCGGTTTGGTTTGGATCGGATTCAATCGGGCCAAGCTGGGCAGGATTGGCCAGTTTGATTTAGATTTTGACAGCCTTATAGTGGAACCAATCACCCCGAATCTAGCAAGCAAATGTTCTTGTCTTTTTAATTGGTTAATTTTTGGTAAATTGATAGGTTGGTAAAAGAGAAAGACAGCTAGGTAGTAAGTTAGCAATTGTTCTTGATGCCCAAATTAAGATTGAAATAGACAGCTAGACTATCCCCCCGATTTACTCATCCAAATTCCTCGTGTACGAAATTCTTATAAATAAATGGATTATTATTGAAACCCTCTCTGGTCTCTCTCTCTCTCTCTCTCTCTCAATCTCTGAATCGATGGATTCCTTGTGGATCTCCAGCAATAGGCTGGCAATTCCTGATGGATGATGCTTAGCAGTTGGAAAACTTGTTGCTGTTGATGATGCTTATTGGAATTAATTGGTAATTACTAGTTATTAATTTGTTTGTTATGGCAGCAGTCAATAAGCATCACCAACAGCACAAGTCCTGCAACTGTAGCAGACAAGGCTTTATTATAATTATGATTCAATCAATGCTTACCACCCCCTATTTAGTATTACGTACTGCAGTACAAGTACAGGTACATGTTAATTAGGAAGAAGAAAAGTATTTATTCTTGATTGTTTTTGTTTTTCAAGTTTTTATTGTTGTTTAAAGAAGCATATATATTTGATATCCATCATAAATTAAAACATCGATTCTTTAATTAAAAATCCAATTCCATTCAACACATACAAAGAAATCAAAGATAGGGGTAATCATTAATTTCCATGATAAATTAATGGAAATTACTATACATACTATACATAAGTTGAGTACGTTGGTCTTTACAATTACTTCATGCCCTTCAAATGAAGGAAGAGTACATCTCTATTTTAAGGGGAGATAGATGAAGGGTAATAATTAATATGTGGGGGGGTCAGAACAGAAATTAATCAGTTGCTGTCTATCCCTAAATTAAACACACCAATTTTTTTATTTTTTATTTTTTTAGTGGCATAATTAATATATAGTAGCTAGCAATGAAAGATCGATGGTAAATCAATCATGGGGTTGGTTTGTGGTTTTTTTTTATTATTTTTTTTGTGTGTTTTTCTGAGTCACATCTGTTTTGAGGATTCAGAATTCCATTAACCCAATAATAACTAAGTAAAAGAATGATTCAGAGTTAAAGTTCACAACGGACACTCCTGGAGGCTTGAGCATGCATGTTTCAGTCCCTCAGCGACTCTGATGAACTCATCCCTTAATTTGCTTTTGTCAATTGTCATGGAAATTGAAATTGAAATTGAAATTGAAGGAATGTTTCAACTCCCTCTCTCTCACTTCCCATCCCTTTATTTAGCTTTGTCACTGCTTTCAACACTAATTTTTTTATTATAATATAATTTAATACTAATTTTTTTTTTAAATTCAATAAAGCCAAACTATATTTAAGGGAGGCTGGATCGTGTCTAAGTACAAGTACCACCCAATGCCCTCCATGGCCAGTCACATAGAATCGATAGTGGGATCCTGGATCCACAAGAGGATTGGATTCCATATGATTGGCTCTAGAGGACATTGGATGGTACTTGTACAAGGAGGAGACGATCCATGCTTTATTTAATTAAGGTGTAGTTGGAAAAACTAAATTTTAATTAAAATATTTTAAAGCATATCCTATTTTGTTAACATGTACTAACACTCTTAATGGTTGAATATTCCAAACATAAAATTGTTTAAAGAATACCTTAATGGTATTAACCTATACGTAAAGCGTATCAAATGTAAATTTTAAAATATTATACCTTAAATTCTTAAAACGTGTAATACCTTATCATTTACAACTGTTTAATAAAAAACAAGTTTCTGTGCTTTCAATGTGTCAGTGTGGTTGGGTCATGAATTAGACGCGTGGACTCTGGAAAGAATCTATTAACAGAATCTGTCAATTTTTCCATATGGACGATGGAAATATGGTTTCGTTTTTTTTGATAAAATGATGGAAATATGGTCGGGTTGAGGTTGAGTATCACAACAGAAAACAGAAAAAAGTTGATGCCGGTGGTGTAAGTTGATGCTCCCTACACCAACGGCATTTAGAACTCATTCGACTTTGAATAACATTTGCCAAATCTAGTTTTGTGGATAAGCCGATTAGGGGTGCAAGTTTGACCCTGATGGTCCGAGTCTGCTGTGAGCTTGAATAGAGTCTGGATTGAGATACCTTGGCCCTGAGGGTGGGTCAGAGTTGAAAATTTCTGGTCTTGAGTCAGGGCTGGGTCGGGTAAGGCCTTGGGCTGAGTTCGATCCGTCCCAAACCGATCCTGTCTTCTTCTTCATGTTCTTTCTTCTTTAATTTTTCTTCTTCTTCTTCCTAGATTGGCCAGCCCATGCATCTCCCTTTCCCAAGTCCATTCATCTCTTTTTCCCAGATTGGATAGCAATTAGGGCCAATCAGGGTCAGTCCGGTCCGACCCTGAGGGCGGGTTAGAGTTGGATTTTTCTAACAATGAGTCAAGGCTGGGTTGGGGTTGGGCCCAGTTAAGGTGACTCAAGATTGGGTTGGAGTTTTAAAAGGCCCTGCCCAACCCGATCATGTTGCAGCCCTAGATGAGTGTAAGGACTCAACTATACGATACGAACAAAGGATAAATCGATCAAAAAAACATATTTTTAAAAGAGGATCATGGGCAAATTTGTTTGATACGACAGTTCCTTGCCAATACTATATCGGTTTTCGAGTTGACCGATACCATGCACTAAAATTATGTGTAGGAAATTGACTTGGATCCTATCAATCCAGGTAGCGTGCAGCACTTGTGTAGCGCCTGGGATTGATAGGGCGCTTTTACCACCTTATCCCTGCTCAAAGCACCTTGTCAATCCCAGGCACTCCACACTGCTGCACACTGCTCGGATTGACAGGATATTTTTCTGTAGGAAACCCGGGCCTCACGTTTTTTTATTTTGGTGATGTGTAATTTTCATGGCATGATATATAGTGAGTGGACCTAATCACCCCGAATCTAGCAAGCAAATCTTGTTGTCTTTTGTATTAGTTAATTTTGGTAAATTGATAGATTGGTAAAAAGGGAAGACAGCTAGCAATTCTTCTTGATGCCCAAACATTGAAATAGACAGCTAGCCTAGGGAACCCCCGATTTACTCGTCAAAAATCCTTCTTTACGAAATTCTTATAAATAAATGGATTATTATTGAAACCCTCTCTTCATTCGCTGTATATGTAACGTCTCTCTCCGTTTTAACTTTTAATCCATCTATCTCTCTTTCGCTCTCTCTCCCTCAATCTCTCAATCTCTGAATCGATGGATTCCTTGTGGATCTCCAGCAAATGGCAATTCCTGATGGATGATGCTTCGGAGTTGCAAAACTTGTTGCTGTGGCTGTTGCTTATTGGAATTAATTGGTAATTACCACTTATTAATTTGTTTGTTATGGCAGCAGTCAGTCAATAAGCATCATCAACCGTACAAGTCATGCTACTGTAGCAGAAAAGAGTTATTATTGATTCAATCAATGCTTATCTCCTCCTATTTACTACTAATGCATTACAGGTATAGGTACAGGTCTTAGTTAATAAATATGCATATTATATATGTAATCGAATTTTTTAACGTATAATATTTTTATCTCTGTATTTTTTCATATTTTTATAAAAAAATATATTTTTTAATCGATCGAGTATTATACCAAAATCTAAAAACCTTAGACTGATTCAAAGGCTGTAGGGAAGACAAGTGCTCGTTGTAACATCCGGAACTTCACAAGAAAAAGCAATTTAAATTTAAATTTTTTAAGAGACAATAAAATCTATCACCGAACCGAGAGAATATCTAAGACTTTACAAGCTAATTAAAAGCCTAAAATAGGATCTACCAAGGGGCAAAAAACAACAAGAATGTAAAATAGGGAATAATTTGAGAAACAATCCCTTCCCACTTCAATTTTTCTATGGGAGAAGGATCGCAACTACCCCTACTTAGGAACCACATCCATCATTTTTTTCTTCTTTATTGATTTTAAAAGTAAGGTAATATCCTGAATCCAAAATTCAGGGTTTTAGTAATCGGTATCGATCTCTGGTCTTTGTCAATATCGATTTAGATCGCTTCGCATCAGTCTGGATTTATCAAGTTTACTCATGTTTTTTTTCAAAAAAAAAAAAAGAAGATATTTTTTGTATTACTCTTGCACATGCCGATCCATCGACATGAAATCGACCAAGAATCGATACCGATTTGAAGGGGCTGATCCAATATCGATCCCTCAAACCATGATCCATAATCCCCAACTACATGAAATTTCATTAATTCCCAATGCAGTAACTCCTTTTGAAACCAACCCTTTTTAGGATTAGTGAATCTGGATCATGATTTCTAAAATCCAAAAAAAAAAAAACTGGTTCGTCATGGATAATGAACCCATTGAATTGTTAAAATAAGTGGTGGGTCACGTATATATGTGACACGTGGTAAATAATTGGCTTTCCAAAATTGGTACGGATCCGGTATATTGTGATTTCGGATACATTCCTAGATTTCAGCCACTTTTCTAGCAAACATTTTTTTTTTTGTAAATAAAAATCTAGGAATCATTATATTGTCCCGTCCATTTATGATTTATCACTCAAGTAAAAGGCACAAGGGTGGATGGTTCGCTTATCCCATTTATCCCTTAATATTAATATTTTATTAAAAGAACAATTGTCGGTGGCTTAGTTTTAGGGACAAACAAAAAAAGCAAATCCCAAATCCCAAATCCCAAATCGACGGTGTAAAAGAGGTGAACACAACAACATCATGATTGTCTCAGAACGTTGAACCAGTCTCCTCCTCGATCTGCACGCTATATATTCATTGTTCACCCTTCTCTTCTCTTACCTTCCTCGGAGTAAGAGAGGGCAAGAAGGACAAAAAAGGATATGGAAGTGGGAGACCGAGGAGAGACAACCCAAAGTGAGAGGGCCACGGAGGAGGCGGCGGTGGTGGAGACGAAGGTTGCAGCGACGGAAGTAGAGGAGTGGCTTGTGATCCGACTGGGGTCACACATGGAGCCACCGGGAGGTTATTCAAAATTGCCACCGAAGAGAGGGAATGTGAAAGAAGAAAATCTTTAATGACATAGCCAAAGTTGTCTTCCCTTCTGCAATTCGCACAGATGCTTAGAACTTTTATTGATTACATTACATCCTCCACGTCTCGGTGTGTCTTTAGAGTTCCAGGGATTGCGAATAAAAAGGGCTTTTGGTTCTTATTAATTATTGTAGTAGGCTTTCTACTTTGGAAAAATTGCTTTTCTGTTTTCCCTTCTGGAATTAGCACAGATGCTTAGAACTTAGATGGTGTGTTTAGAGTTCCAGGGCTTGCGAATAAAAAGGGCTTTTCGTCCTTATTAGTAGTAAGGTTTGTACTTTGGAAAGATTGCTTTTTTGTATGTCGTTGTGAAGCTATGCTTTTGAATAAGAAGGGATTCCCTACTATGATTATAGATTTTCTGTCTTCTCTCTCTCTCTCTCTCTCTCTCTCTCTCTCTCTCTCTGTGTGTGTTAAATTAAACGAGGAATTTGGAAAAAGAGAAACCGCAGGACTTTTGAAGAGAAGCAGAAGAGGAAGATTTGTCAAATTGAACAAGAACGGTCGAACGTTTGCTCGTCTTAGGGTATTTTAATTTGCAGATGGATTTCTTTGACTCTTTAAAGACTCATGATATTGATTGATTTTGCTATTGTTGCGTCAAGAAATCGTCGAGCGGTCCTACGAGTGCCGTCACCTGCAAGTGGACCAAAGGGGTCAACAGAGAGAACCGGTGTGGTTCCGGCCTAGGCCTCTCCGAGGCGATCGTTGATTGGCCCTGTGAATATTGGATGTATCAGCTATGGTAATCGAACTTCTTCTAACCACTTCAGTCTATAACACGAACCAGAAAAATTTTTGGACTTTCCACTCTTCCTCTTCAATTTCTTCTTCTTCTTCTTCCTTCTTGTCTTTCTAGTACTGCGCCACCAGGTCAAAATAGACTTAAAAAAAATTAAAAGAAGTCAACTCAGAGTCTCAGAAAAGTCGAGTTGCAGACGAAAAACAAACCCTCCAACAACCAATTGATTGATCGATAGAAGAGCCATTACTGACAAATAAAATGCTGGGAGGCCTACATTCGTTAATCTGTTTGCACTTCTCGTAATAAAGGGTTTTGCTTTTTAATTCTCACATGTCGCGGCTGTTCCTCTCGATCGTTTCTATCACACCCTCGTTACTGTGTTGAGTCCACACCCTGTGCGGCTGTGCCCAAATACAGGGTGTGAGAAATTAAGCGGGGGAGAGGGGGTTCCTTTTTCCTTAGCACAAATATGGAAACCAGGAGTATCCTTCCCAAGGTTCAAAATCCAGGTATCGGATTCGGGATCGGTCAAGGCGGAAATCTTTTTGGATCGGGATTGGATCGGTCCAAATCGGTCAGAAGCAGTCAAAAAACCCCCCAAAATCATTTTTTTATGGATCGGATCATGTATCGGGCAGAGTTGATCGATGTTGTGATCTCAAGATCAGATCTGTCAAAATCGATTGATATTGGTCAAGATAATATAAAAAACTAAAAAAATAATTTCAGTTGGATCGGTCAAGGATCGGATCGGATCGGCCGATCCATGTGAGTTGGGCGATCCAATCAAATCTTGTTGTATCGGTCAAATCTCAGGATCGGCCTCGACCGATACCAATCTGATCCTTCCCTTGACCTCTTGGAACCATAGTCCAAAAGGTGTTAAACGATCCGGTGTAAACCTGTTAAATAAACGATATCAATTTTGAAACCATAATCAACCATTAATTCTTAAACAGATTCACGGTTTCGATTTAAATGGTCAGTTCAATTTTGATAAATATTTTTTTGTTTGATTCTGACATGTTTATGTACATCTAAGAATGTTAAATGATCCGATTAAGTTTAAAACATTTAATAAAACTATCTCACTTTTGAAATCATAATCGAACCATCTATTAAATGGTTTCATGATTTCAATTTAAACAGTTTGATTCGATTTTTATACCCTTAGGTCATATACTCCAATTTGCAAACCATCAACCAACAAACCAAGCGGTTATCTCACACATCCATGGGGTGTGTGAGACGATGGTCAAACGTCATTGGAGAGGACCCGGGCTGTGAGATCGACCACTGCATCCCCACCGTGTGTCATCCGATGACCGTGTGTCATCCGATGCGTTGAGGGTAGCACTAGCCAAATTTTAAGAGAAATATCATCTACTTAACCACGTAAGCAAGAATCTTGATGCGGTGCGGTCCCTGGCATTGGGGAGTATGACGTCTTTAAATAATTGACTCTCACAATTACGATACATAACGCGCTTCCCGGAGGCTATATAAGACTGTAACACCCCCCCCCCCTTGTGCCCCATTTTATCATTTCATTTACAATTGCTTCCTACCTGAGAGATTTCCTGTAAGAAAGAGGAAACAAAAAATTTTTAGCACGTCGGCGGTAGAAATCGAAATGGAAGGAGAGGTGCCGGCGGCAATTACCGGAGGCTGTCTTATAATCCCAGTCGAATTACTAGAGCTGCCATGTGGTTCTGCGAGGTTGCCTCCGAAGAGAAGTAATAAGGTCAAGAAAAGAATCTTCGATAACATTATCGAAGCTATTCGCCTCTTCCTCCGGCAAGTCACAGTAAACCGTTGACGCTAACCAAGCAATTTTTTATTTTTTTTTTGTGTGTGTATTTCCATTTGGAATTTTTTGTGTCTTATTTTGGATTTTTCTCCCTTTCTTCCCTTCCATGCCTCTAGAGGGTTTGTTTGGTTTGGGAATTTAGGGATTGTAGCTTTGAAAGTTGTTTGTTGGCCTCTTTGTTGTAAAGTGTTCCTTTGCCTTGAATTTATTGTTGTAAAGATATTTTGAGACTTTTCAGGCCCTCTTTTCCCTCTACCTCTTTAACAGCCAAACAGGACCTATTACGTTGATGGTTCGATTGAAGAAAGGTCCAGTCTGAAAAAAGGGAGTGAGAATTTAAAGTATTCTAAATTCCGAGTTGTGTTTCATTTCTGATTCGTGAGTATCGATTCATGTAAGCTAGCAATTCTAGTCTCTATAGTTAACAATATCCACACACTACCACCCAAAAAAAAGAGTCCAGATGTTAAATATTCCAAACTGTCACTCCCAAGTCCCAACCAAATGCGTTAATTTATAATTTTAATGTGGTTAATTAATTATTCCTCTAATCTTTGTTATTGGATTTTTAATCATTTGGAGCTTTGTGCATTGGATGATTTGACCTAACTCAGTTAATTATTTAATTGTACCTTTAATATATATTTATTATTGACCAAATCCCACTGGCATCATTCTTTTTGTTTACATATGTAGTAAGGTGACTACGATAGACTCATTTAAGAAAACCAAAGAGGAAGAAGGGACCACACGCTCCTACTTCCGCCTCTTATTAGACTATCACTGTTCACGGTCACAGTTTTGATTTTCCAACCGTAGGATCAGAATAGTGATTCAATTATTTTTAATACTTTTTTTTTTTTTTTTTTTTTTTTTTTTTTTTTTTTTTTTTTTTTTTTTTTTTTTTTTTTTTTTTTTTTTTTTTTTTTTTTTTTTTTTTTTTTTTTTTTTTTTTTTTTTTATTATATTTTTTTTTTTTTTTAAGTTTTTTTTTTTTTTTTTTTTTCTTAATAAAAAAAAAAAAAAAAAAAAAATTTTAAAAAAAAAAAAAAAAAAAATAATATCTTTTAAATCTAACAAATACAACTCTAAAAACACAAATTCATAATCATTTGTTCTTTCACTAATGGGTGATCAACTAGTCATGTGTCAAACGCGTGACTATTACCGAGGTGGGCAACCTGTAATAAGGGTATCAATTTGGGACTAGAATCGGGAATAAGGGTATCTTGGAACTGTTACACTAAAACCTAATTTCAAACCATTTTAATTAATAAACGAGACGATATTAAGATCTAATTTTGGTAGAGAGACGGAGGGATTTCATGATGTGATTCCCAAAATAACAATACCATAATATCGGTTAAGTATAGGATGGAACCAGAACCGCTTGTATCCTTTCAAAAGGTATATTTATGTTTTATTATTGTTCAAGTCTAACGGACATAGTTCATCAATTATAAGAGTTTCAGGTGATAAATCTTTAGGCTATGTTTGGTAGGCAAGAAATGGATAGAAAAAAAAAAAAAATTATTTTTTTTATAAAATTTGAGGAGAGAGATAGACACATAATGACAAAAAAAACCATGATTGTACAATGATTGATTTATATGTCTATCTCTCTCCTCAAATTCAAAAAAAAAAAAAAAAAAAATTTTTGAATATTTTCTGTTCTTTTTTATCTATTTTTTGTCAACCTTATCAAAAAAATCTATTTCTTGTCAACCAAAAACCTTATTTTATAATGCACAAAAATCATATATGGGCTTGATCATCATTAATTCTTGGTTGTCATTTTAAAAAAATTTAGAAATGAACTTGGGAGAGTTTGAAGAAGTAAAACTATTAAATTCAACATAGTTCCATGAACTAAGTTTACCTCCACCTCTTGGTGAATCACATCCTAGGATTCATAAGGGTGTTGGATAATAAGGGTGTTTCCACCCTGAGTGGGCCCACTAAATATCATCGTGTGTCAGCCGACCCGTTGGAGTAGAACTTTCTCTTTATTCTATTTGAGGAGAAATATCATCTACTTAAGCATGTGGCAATAATCCTATGGAACACAAGCCAATTCCATATCAAACGGTTAAAAGAGAGGAGGGAGGATTTGGGAGTGGGTTTCATAAGCAAGAATCTAGATGCGGGGTCCACTGTGCGTCTTTTAGTCTGGTTATGCAGGACATGCTAGCGTTACACGTGTCGTTTAATTTAAATAATCGACTCTCAGTCTCTCACAAGTCACAACTACGATACATGACGCGCCTTCTGCGTGCTTCGCAAGCTTTTTCGGGCTATTTAACACTATAACCCCCCTAGCGCCCCATTTTATCATTCATCTACAAATTACAATTGCTTCCTACTTGAGAGATTTCCTGTTATACCCGCACCCCGGGAGTATAATTAATTATTAATTCTTCCCTGTGACGTGTAGTTATCACTGTCACGTATGCCGGTGAGTTGTTCTCACTGGTGGTCAAACCCAGCTATAAAATTATTGACCATAGTACGAGTTTGCCTGTGGAAACTAGTCGGGACCACGGAGGTTGCACCTTGACATGTCGAGGGTAAGTAGTTGACCAAATTTGTTGTGTGCTTACGCCTCTCAAAGCCCTCGAAGTGTGGTCCAAAGGCCCGACCTCTTATGGTGGGAACCACCTTCCTACTCGCATCGGAGGCAAGGTTCTTTGGTGTCTCCGACCACCGCATCAATGCTGGCGACAAGGACTCTTGTGGGTGAGACCTGTGGCTAAGGTGCTTATTGGTGTCCTGCCATGTTTGACCCTACCCTTACCCCTTTTTATTAACTTGACCTTATGTGGGCCTTGAGGCCCAAGTTAGGATTTTAAAGCTTGTGTAGGGATGGATGGTTGTTTGACCCTATCCAAAGCAGGACCCTAGCCTACACTTATGAGGCCTTATCCAAATAGGCCAATAAAGGTGATTTTTTATATGAGAGAGAGGGTAAGACTATTCCTTAGTCTTTCTTTTTCTTTTCTTTCCTAACCTAATCGTGAAAAGGAGGAGAGCTTTGAAGAGAGGAGGCGGCAAGGAGGAGAAGAAGGAGAAGGAAGGGAAGAAGAAGAAGGAAATGGCTGCTTTGGGTTTGGAGCTTTAAAGAGGGCACATCTTGTGTATCTCGGACCAGGTAAGCCAAGTGCCCCTTTTCCCCCTTTTTCTCTCTTTCCCCCTTGCTCGTTTGAGCTTGGGTGGTTCGTTGGTTGCAGCCCCAAGATGGGGATTTCTTTTTGAAACCCAAAGGTTAGCTCGAGTCATGTGTAGTTTCCCCTTGTAGGATGCTTTCCTATTTTCATTACAATCCTATAAAGACCTCTATTTTGACCTCTTGCTTGAATCTATTTGATTCTAAAGCTTCAACCACCAAAGAAAACCCCAAATCGGATTTTTGAGCTTTTGATCCTTTAAACCCCCTTAAATCTTTGAATGTTGGGTGTTTCTAAGACCCAAATAGACTCCAAGACACCCCTCCCTTGTCCCTTGAGGCTTAGAGAACCAAATGGGACAACCACAGGCTTTTAAAGACCTTGAAATCACACTTGGGTTGCATCGGAGGCAAGGCTGCGTGAGTCCGATGTTTGCCTCCGATGTGTCCCCGAGCTGCAGGAAGGTCGGAGGCAAGAGCTACGTGAGTCCGATGTTTGCCTCCGATGTGTCTGAGCTGCGAGGGAAGGTCGGAGGCAAGATGCGTGAGTCCGATGTTTGCCTCCGATGTGGCCTAAGCTGCGGGAAGGTGGAGGCAAGCTCTTGAGTCAGACGTTGCCTCCGTCAGTTTTTAAGGCTTATAACTTATGTAAACTTGTGGGGTTTCTCTATGAGGCCTCCCTACACTCTCTCACACTCTTATTCACTTCCATAGGTGCCAACATATGTGCAATGGGGTGATTTTGAGCGGGAATCGTTGCGCTTATACAAATTCCATTTGAAGTAATTGGTGAGTGGGTTTGGGTATTGTTTGAGCTTGTTTACTATTGCTTATTCATGCATTTATGAATTATATTGTGACATTATCATTCAAGCATGATTGCATATTTGCATTTATTCTTATTCGATGATGATGATTTGGATGATATGGATTTGTGTTGGGTTACGGTCTTGGAAATCGCACCGGAACCCCGTGTACGATGGAATTGTATATTGCATCTCATTCTTGCTGTATGCGCCGTGTTGTCTTTGGTACCGGGTGTTAGATGGAATGGGGCGTTGACACACCCGGATGTACCTCTCAACACGATAGGATTCATGTAGTATATCGTGGTTAGGCTCGGTTCCTATGCTACGACCCTTACCAACAGGGGTTTAGGTGTTGGGTAGCGAGCACTGCTTTGCTTGTGGAGAGTTAGAGAGGCCAGGCCAGGGGTAGTAATGGTTATCGAGTGCCCCCTGGGGTGGTGATGACTACGACCGGCGCGGGCTCCATAGTAATAATTGAGGTTGCATTGTGGTGAGAATGGAAGGATCCACAATGTCTTCCCAGAGTTATTGCGTGAGCATATACCCATTGACTTAGCATTGTGTGTTAGGTGGTAAATGAATTAATAATAGCATGCACCATGGACTATTTGTGATTGTGTGATTGTGCATCCCCTTTTCTCTCTCACTAGCTCGGTGGAGTTTATTCAATCATGGAGCATGCCTTGAACTTCAAAGAAAATTTTCAGATTTTGTGGTTGAAAGTTTGAATCTTGGGAAACAAGTAAATATGATTTGTGACAACTCAGAGAATGTAAGCTAAGCCCTATCTAGTAAGACTGAATCAAATATGGCAAAAGAGAAGAGGAAAGATTCTAAGTATTTTATCAACAATCATGTATACAAGGAAATATGTTTGAAGATAAGACAATGTGATAATTTTCTATGAGATTTTATGGCATGTAAAAGAATTAGATTTGAACTTGGAGAGTTTTCCCAAAATATTGTGAATTGATAACTTTACCACAATCAAAACCTGAACATAATCCTAGTAAAATTCAACTAGACTTGACAAACATAGCAACAGTCTCTAAAATGCTTGCAAAGACTTGAAAATTTATAAAAGATGCAATAATCAAACAAAGATCCAACAACTTAGTGTCATCGATCAAATAGGACTTGATTTACACCTAAAAACCCTAGTTTCGGCCAATCGGTTTGGTATGAATTTGGTGTACATGGCCATGGGATTACAAGCAAAATCAAGACATGATCACAACTTGAGATGATTCATCCCAAATCCAAGAAAGAGAAAGTAGGAATGGGAAGAAAGCCATATCTTGAACAACTGAGAGTTGAACCTTGAGGCTTAAGATTACAAGAAAACCACCTAAGGGGAGCTTAAGCGGAAGTCCTGTAGAGCTTTTTCTCCCACGGTTATGTCCTTTTCTTTGGAGCCAAAAAAAAAAAAAATGAGTTTTAAAACTCGTGGCTCTTTTTGTTAAAATTCTCGAGCAGAACGAGCGACAACGGATCCACTTGTCGTGAATCCGCTCGCACATAACTTGAAATTATCATTTTAAAGCGTGCGGATCAGCGAGCGATCCACACTCATGCATCCATTCGTAGATCCGTTTGACTTCAACTCTCTCGCCTTTGAGACTTCGAGACCGGACGAATGAGCAGTTTGCATTCCACATCCGCCGTTAATCCGCTCTACCTATTTTCACGGAGGAGTCACAACGCACCCTGGAATGCGGCGTCGCTTGTGAGTCCACCCGATTTCTTTTAAGATTTTGAGCCTATTTTGGAGACCTTTTGACCACACCTATATGTGATGATCATGTGCCTATACCTAGATCGACCACCCCGTTGTGTGACCCATTTGTGGGGACCACTTAAGTCTAGTTAATACCTTTAAATTGAAAGAGGTTACGACTTGTACCATTGGGCCCGCTAATAAGAACTAGCGGGCATTGGTAATGTTGTGACTCCTCTCTTACATGAAAGGAGAAAAGTTACCTTGAGGATGAAGATCCTTAGACCCTATGAATGTAAGGACTCAATCCTTATGGATAGGGAAACCTAAATCTATGCGGGTAGAGACCCTTAAGGGGGTGCGTAGAATCTAAACACAATGTGGGTAGGTACTAGGAAAAGGAAAGTAATAGGCTGGTTTGGGCTGTTTTATTTGAGTAAGCCATGAAGGTCACGTGTATTTGGAAGTCACTCATAACACCTCAAGCTAGTGACGATTCTATTTGAACTTTACTTGGTCCATCCAAACCTTGTTTAGACTCATAGAGAAAGTCCTACACCGTGATTTGACTTTCCAAAAAAAAAAAAAAAAAAAAAAAAAAAAAAAAGGGGACTTAGCGAACCGTACCTGAGAACTTCTTGTTCTTGTGAATTGACCTAGATAACAGATATGTCCATAGGGATTTGAATGTAATTATTGAATCTATGCCTACATATTGGTGTGATAAATATATATATAGATATCCCTTAGAACCTTGGATTTGTGTGACTAGAGTGATTCTCGGTACTACAAGTATGACTTACCTCGACCTTCTTTGTGAAACTAGTTGGAGCCCGACCTTGGTTGACCAAACCTTAGGGTAATGAATAATGAATTTAATGACCGAGTAGGTTAATTTATTGAGACCTGCTTGAAGAGTTGACTTGGACCAAAACTATTAAAGGGTTATTGGTTCTCAAAGAGGACTGATGTAGACTCTTCCTTGTGGGATAACGTGTAGTAGGTTTAAAGGTTGTGAAAATTTGAAACTAAAGGATGTAACAAGACCTTCTCCAACGACGGATATGAATGGGGTAATGGATCACCAAATGCGTTCCCTCCGTCTGGGAGTGAACAATAGGAGATTCCATCAATATTCCAAATCATTCTAAAGTTGGGTTAGGTAATGAGACAACCAGATGTGAAAGCCTTCGAATGTAGACCCTATGTTGGGTCATGGACGAGTTAAATCCACGTAACCCAAGAATGACCAGAGTAGTGAAGGCTAGAGTGGTATCACACGATCTGGAAGATCTAGGGAACCTTTGTTCCTTAAGACTTAACTTAGTAGTTGGAACCCTGTTTTCCTAGGGTTATTGTGAACCACACCCACGTGGTAATGTGACCCTGTAAGAAAAAAGAGAATTGTGGAACCGACTTGTGACATGTAGGCATTGCCTCATCTTGACCCGACCTTTGACTTAATTTAAGATGTGGGTGACTTGGGATGTTGTTATCCAACAGCCCTTATCACTTGAGACCCTAGTCGCCTTAAATTTCGGGGACAGAAATTTCTTGTAAGGTGGGAGAATGTTATACCCGCACTTTCCGGGAGTATAATTAATTATTAATTCTTCCCAGTGACGTGTAGTTATCAGCATCACGTATGCTTGAGTTGTTCTCACGGTGGTCAAACCACTATAAAATTATTGACCATAGTACGAGTTTGCTGTGGAAACTAGTCGGGACCACGGAGGTTGCACCTTGACATGTCGTGGGGTAAGTAGTTGACCAAATTTGTTGTGTGCTTACTTGCCCTCTCAAAGCCCTCGAAGTGTGGTCCAAAGGCCCCGACCTCTTATGGTGGGAACCACCTTCCTACTCGCATCGGAGGCAAGGTTCTTGGCTGTCTCCGACCCGCATCCAATGCTCGACAAGGACTCTTGTGGGTGAGACCACTGTGGCTAAGGTGCTATTGGTGTCCCGCCATGTTTGACCCTACCCTTACCCCTTTTTATTAACTTGACCTTATGTGGGCCTTGAGGCCCAAGTTAGGATTTTTAAAGCTTGTGTAGGGATGGATGGTTGTTTGACCCTATCCAAACAGACCCTAGCCTACACTTATGAGGCCTTATCCAAATAGGCCAATAAAGGTGATTTTTTATATGAGAGAGAGGGGTAAGACTATTCCTTAGTCTTTCTTTTTCTTTTCTTTCCTAACCTAATCGTGAAAAGGAGGAGAGCTTTGAAGAGAGGAGGCGGTAAGGAGGAGAAGAAGGAGAAGGAAGGGAAGAAGAAGAAGGAAATGGGCTGCTTGGGTTTGGAGCTTTAAAGAGGGCACATCTTGTGTATCTCGGACCAGGTAAGCCAAGTGCCCCTTTTCCCCCTTTTCTCTCTTTCCCCCTTGCTCGTTTGAGCTTGGGTGGTTCGTTGGTTGCGGCCCCAAGATGGGGATTTCTTTTGAAACCCAAAGGGTTAGCTCGAGTCATGTGTAGTTTCCCCTTGTAGGATGCTTTCCTATTTTCATTACAATCCTATAAAGACCTCTATTTTGACCTCTTGCTGAATCTATTTGATTCTAAAGCTTCAACCACCAAAGAAAACCCCAAATCTGGATTTTTGAGCTTTTGATCCTTTAAACCCCCTTAAATCTTTGAATGTTGGGTGTTTCTAAGACCCAAATAGACTCCAAGACACCCCTCCCTTGTCCCTTGAGGCTTAGAGAACCAAATGGGACAACCCGGCTTTAAAGACCTTGAAATCACACTTGGGTTGCATCGGAGGCAAGGCTGCGTGAGTCCGATGTTTGCCTCCGATGTGTCCTGAGCTGCAGGGAAGGTCGGAGGCAAGGCTGCGTGAGTCCGATGTTTGCCTCCGATGTGTCTGAGCTGCGGGAAGGTCGGAGGCAAGACTGCGTGAGTCCGATGTTTGCCTCCGATGTGGCCTAAGCTGCGGGAAGGTCGGAGGCAAGCTGCTTGAGTCCGACGTTGCCTCCGTCGATTTTAAGGCTTATAACTTATGTAAGCTGTGGGGTTTCTCTATGAGGCCTCCTACACTCTCTCACACTCTTATTCACTTCCATAGGTGCCAACATATGTGCAATGGGGTGATTTTGAGCGGGAATCGTTGCGCTTATACAAATTCCATTTGAAGTAATTGGTGAGTGGGTTTGGGTGCTGTTTGAGCTTGTTTACTATTGCTTATTCATGCATTTATGAATTATATTGTGACATTATCATTCAAGCATGATTGCATATTTGCATTTATTCTTATTCGATGATGATGATTTGGATGATATGGATTTGTGTTGGGTTACGGTCTTGGAAATCCGCACCGGAACCCCGTGTCGTGGAATTGTATATTGCATCTCATTCTTGCTGTATGCGCCGTGTTGTCTTGGTACCCGGTGTTAGATGGAATGGGACGTTGACACACCGGATGTACCTCTCAACACGATAGGATTCATGTAGTATATACGTGGTTAGGCTCGGTTCCTATGCTACGACCCTTACCAACAGGGGTTTAGGTGTTGGGTAGCGAGCACTCGCTGTGGAGAGTTAGAGAGGCCAGGCCAGGGTAGTAATGGTTATCGGTGCGCCTGCGGGTGGTGATGACTACGACCGGCGCGGGCTCCATAGTAATAATTGAGGTTGCATTGTGGTGAGAATGGAAGGATCCACAATGTCTTCCCGAGTTATTGCGAGCATATACCCATTGACTTAGCATTGTGTGTTAGGTGGTAAATGAATTAATAATAGCATGCACCATGGACTATTTGTGATTGTGTGATTGTGCATCCCCTTTTCTCTCTCTAGCTCGGTGGAGCTAACCCCGTGTACACATTCTTTTAGATTTTGATGCGGATGATTCTTGTGGAGCCGGATGTGCGAGGATCATGGCGATGGTTGCCCATGATGATTGTGCCTACGGTTGTATTGATACTTGGGACTTATTCCCTTCTTTTGTTTTTTTTGGGGTCACGTGCCTTATATAAATATTTATTGTTATATTTGTTTTGGGATAGTTATGCTATGGTCATTCGGGATGTCCATCCAAACTATTTACGTATCACTTAGCCGTATGAACATGAGGTAATTCATCAGAACGCTTCCGCTTATTTTATGATCGTTGGAAATGTAATATACCTTTGTCTTTCGCACTCTGATATTATTGTATTGTAATATTGGTTTATGACTGTGAGTTGGCCACTGCATCGAGATCCTGGCGGTGAGGTGGGATGACGCGTGTCACCCCAATCATACCCTGATATTGTATTTTATCCCTTGTCGGGATAGGGGTGTGACATTTCCAGTAAGAAAGAGGGAAAAAAAATAAAATTTTGAGCACTTCAACTGCAAAAACCCGAAATGGACGGAGAGGCTGCGGTGGCGGCGGCCCCGGCGACCGGAGGCTGTCTTATAATCCCGGTCGAATTACTAGAGCTGAAACGTGGTTCGGCGACTTTGCCTCCGAAGAGAGGTAACAAAGTGAAGAAGAGAATCTTCGATGACATTGTTGTAGCTGTTCGCCACTTCCTCCAGCAATTCACAGTGAAGCGTTGACACGTTGACAAAACAAAGTTTTTTTTTTTTTTCTGTATTTTCGTTTGGAGATTTTTGTATCAATTTTTTGGAATTTTTCTCCATTTCCTTCCTTCCATGTCCCAAAGGTTTTTTGGGTTGGGAATTGGAATTGTAGCTTTCGCAGTTTGTTTCTCGGCGTTATTGCGCTGATTGTTATGTTTGTAAAGCGTTGTTTGGCCTTGGATTTATATTGTTGTAATTCAAGATGTTTTGAGACTTTCAGGCCCTCTTTTACCTCCACCATTCTAACAACCAAACGGGTCCGATTACATTGATAGTTCCATTGATGAAAGTTTCTAAACTGAATTCTGCTTTTTGTTTCATTTCTGATTCTGATCGGTAGAGTTAATTATCGGGAGAAGTAATAGTTCGCGAGTATCGATTCTAGTCGCTATAGTTAATAATATATAAATTTTCCCAAAAAAAAGGCACAGAAAATTAAATATTCCAAACTGGCACTCCCAACTAAATACATTAATTTTTTATTTAATGTTGTTAATTAATTATTCTTCTAATCTTCTTTCTTGGGTTTGTAATCATTTGCAGCTTGAGCATTTATTTAATTATTGGCCAAATCCCACAGGGAGTCATTCTTTTTGTTTCCTATTAATAATAGTAGTACTTTGAAGCGACTACGGCAAAGACCCACCACGCGCTCACTCTTTGGCCTCTGCTAGAGTGGTAGACTATATGAGAGTTTTGGTTTTCCTACCGTACGATCAGAATAGTGATTCAAATATTTTTTAATCTAATTAGAAAAACATAATCATTCGTGCTCTCATTGCTGAGTCATCATCCCGTCATGTGCTAAACGCGTGACTTCTTCAAAGAGGACTTAGAAAGGATCACCGAAGGTGAGTAACTAGCAATAAGTGTATCAATTTGACATTAGAACTAGGAACCATCTTAGAATCAACTTGATAAAAACCTGATATTAGACCATTCCATTAATAAATAGGACGGTTTTGGGATCTAATTCTGCTATCACGGAACAATTCTATGATGTATTTAGCCTCTTTTGTTCAAGTCTTACAACTATAGTTCGATGTATTTGGGTGTTATTTTCTCGTATTGAGGTTTTAACCGATAAAAATTTTGTATTGTTTCTATAATTTTGTTTTATGATAATTTTTTATTCTTTTATTAATTTTTTAAACTAAAATCATATCGTGAATCCAAAATCCACAACTACATGAAATTTCACCAAATCCCAATATAATAATTTTTCTTGGAATCAATCCTGTTTAGAATGGGCAAAATACACGTAGTCCCTTATAATGCACCCAATATTCTCGTATCCCCTTAAACTTTGGATAAGTCCACGTACCACTCCTCAATATTCCACGTACCACCCCTGCTTTATCCCCCTAATGCCACTTAAGTCCATACCAATTGTTAAATACTAAAAAATGACCAAACTATCTTTTCTTTTATCTTTTCTAAAATTTAAAAAGACCTAATTACCTTGACCTATTTATTAAAATTTGAAAATACCAAAATACCCTCATCTTCCCCAAATCATTATTTTCTTTTACATACCCAATACCACCACCACCACCACCCCCACAATTAACACCATCACCACCGTGAACGAATTAGAAGGAGAGTGGGAGATAATAGGGGAGCAGGTCTCTGCCCGTCCATCTTCTGTACTTTACCCTTTTCCAACTCCACCTCCACAATGCCCTTCCGCCCCTTTCTTCCCCAACAGTTCTGTATCATTTACATTGGGGTGTGAGCAGATTCCTGGAGCACATTCATCCACCCTTGAAACAACTCTGCAGGACCAGCCAAAGGGTCCAGCTCAAACATTCCTGCAGAAATTCCAGCCAAAGAATCTCTCCACTCTGCAGGACCAACCAAAGAATCTCTTCACCTGCAAATCTGAAGGCAGCGACCATATGAGAAAGTATATGAATGTGCTCCAGGAATCTGGAAATAGGATTTACTCCCATTGTCTGGGCGTCTTAGGAAAATGTTCCTGATCTGTGTCAATTGGTTACCCAAAATCACTAATCACTTCTTTTATAATTTCAGAAAAAGAAATCCAAAAAAATGAAAGACTGTAAATGACGAGAAAGTTTTGTCCTCCCAGACCTTCGTTGCATCGCACTACTAGTCCTTACCATTCCCCATTTCTTCATTCTTCTTCATCATCTTTCGGCTTTCTTCAAAAAAGAAAAGGGGTTTAAACTTTCAAGAGAGGGAAAAAAAGGTTTTCTTGTTTTTGATTTCTGGGTTTTAGAGAAAACGAGGGAGAGAGGAGGAGAAACAGTTACAGAGAGGGAAAAGGGGGGGTTTTCTTGATTCGATTTCTACTGGTTTAGGATATTTTCTCAAATCTTTTGGGTTTCAAGAGCAAAGATTCTTTGAATAAAAGGTAAAAAACCACCCACCTCCTTTTGTCTTGCTTTATCCATAGTGTATTACAATTTATTGTATAGTCGCAGGGTATTTCAGTGACAAGGCTTTTGGCATTGGATTTCATCTTCGGAGCTTGATTTAGGAGATTGGAAGTTCAAGGAAGAGACCTGATTTTTTCACAGGCGGATCTAGACTCTGGGTTGTGAATTGCAAATTGCAATACCCCACACCTGTCGTTTGCAACTCTCTCCCCGACTTCACAACTACAACAAACCACCCACCTCTTCTCTCTCTCCCCTATTATCTCCCACTCTCCTTCCAACCCGTTCGCGGTGGTGATGGTGTTAATTGAGGGTGGTGGTGGTGGTAGTATTGGTTATATAAAAGAAAATAATGATTTGGAGAAGATGAAGGCATTTTGATATTTTCAAATTTAAAAAAAGATAGAAAAAAAGATAGTTTGGTCATTTTATAGTATTAACACTTGGTTTGGACTTAGGTGACATTAAAGGGGGGTAAAGCAGAGGTGGTACGTGGACTTATCAGAAGCTTAGGGGGTACGAGGAATATTGGATGCATTATAAAGGGTTCGTATACTTTACCCTTTTAGAATTAGTGAATCTGGATCATGATTGGTGGGTTATGAGTATATGTGACACGTGGTAAATAATTGGTATTCCAAATTTGTACGGATCCGATCATTGTGATTTCGAACAAATTCCCTGATACATTTTTTTTTTCAAAAATAAAATTCTAGGAATCATTTATATGATCCCTGTTAAGGCAGATATCATAGGAAAGAGAATAAGAGATCCTAGGATAAATGGATCGCGTATCCCATTTATTCCTTATATTTATTTTTTATATTAGCATTCTATTGTTTACCCAAAAAAAAAAATTCTATTAAAAAAAAAGTCGGTGGTTCACTGGGCCCGTGACGATTAGTTTTACGGGCACGAAAATCCTAAATCAACTGTTTAAAGAGGTGATACGCAACATCAAAATTGTCTCATAAATCAAGACCTTTAATTTGCTCCAAAAGGTGCAAAACAGATTAGCAAAAGTTGTTCGAGTAATACAATTAATCATTAATTGTATTTAAAATCATCAATCAATATTAAATCTTGGTTGAGCGTATCGGATTTGGATCCTCTGCGGCTTGGGGTTGAGTGGTCATCGTGCTGCCCTCAATTCCCAGGTCGTCAAATCGAATTTTATGCTGATCCAATGGTCGGTATCCAAGCTCAATTCAAAATGAATTCTGAACAACAATTTTGAATTTTGAATTGAGCTTAGATACCGACCATTGCATCAGCATAGAATCCGATGTGGCTATCTAGGAGTTGAGGACAGCACGATCACCTGTTGGGTAATTGTATTATAATTCTTTATAAACAATTGAAATAACACAAATTGTAATACAATAACATAAGCAGTAGAAACCAGGCTAAAGTTATCTTGACCTTTGGCTGAAATGAGAGGACCAAAACTTGAGTTTGATGTAGAGTCACACCCGCAACAATTTGAATAAACTTGAGGTTCAGTCACACTTGTGGTGCTGCCTTTAATATAATTAATGCCTCCTACTGCCAAGGATTGTTCTACACCACTATCCCAAGATAAAACAATCTCTAACTAGAAGATGAAGCAGTTCTTCTAGTCCCTTCAAGGAACCAAGAGCTTCCGTACAACAAACCTCTAACATACTTAGAAGAAAAGAGGAAAAGAGAAATAAGATTTTTTGTGACGGCAAAGTATGTGCATGAAAATGTATCAAGATATGTATTTTGCAATGCATTTTGTTGGGTTTATATAGGTCTAAAATCAATCCTTGCACACCTTTGGAATTCCTAAGAATAACCATCCACTTATGACCAATTTAATTAGAGAATGAAGTTTATGGACATGAATTAGAAATCAATTCCTAATTCATGGTCATTCTTCCACTATGGATCATGAAAGGCCTTAAAATCCATTCATTTTTCATTAAAGACCATAAAAGGCCTTAAAAAGACCATAAAAGGAAAGACATGCCTATGGCCATGAATTGAAAAATTAATCCAATTCAATATCCTTGACCCACCTTCTCACTTATGATAGTGACCATGAATAGATTTTAGGGTACCCATAGGATGGTACAATCTTTGGAATTCAACCATTATTCCTTGATCACATGAATCCTACACCATAACAAAGCAATCAAAACCTTTTGAAACTTAAAAAATAAAATAAAATATATATTAAATATATTTTAAATTTAACATCACTGCTCAACTTAAGAGGTAGAGGATCCAAATCCATACCTATGACCCCTCCAAACCCCCACCGTAATTACCAATGAAAGGAAACTCAATAATTAAGTAATTAAGGAAGGACGGATGATATGGAAGAGTGGCAGTCCTCGATCGCCATATTAAATCAAATTAAACGGGGATTTTGAAAAGAAAAAAACCGCAGGACCATTGAAGAGAATACGACGAGAGGAAGATTTGTCAAATTGAACAAGAACGAACGATTGCTCGTCTTATTAGGGCAATTTTAATTTTTTGCAAGATAGATTTCTTTTGACTCATTAAAGAAAAGACTGATGATGTTGAATGATTTTGTTATTATAGTGAACTGCTTCTATCGAACAAATAAAGGGTAAGGTCCCCACCAGGAGGGGGCCCACTGACTGCATCCCCACCGTGAGTCATCCGACGCGTTGGAGGAGTAGCACTCATCATCTACATAACCACGTGGCAATAATCCTATGGCAGAGAAACGAATTCCAGATCCAACGATTAAAAAGAGAGGGAAGAGTCAATGGGTTTCACAAGCAAGAATGAGTTTGGCGTCTTTATATGGTTATACAGGCAAATGCTAGCGTTACAACTTACACGTGGCGTTTATTTAAATAACCAGACTCTCTCAACTACGACACATAACACGACTTTAGGCGTGAGTCGCAAGCATTTCCATTTTCCGAGCTATATATAACCCCACTGGGGCCCCATTTTATTATTTGTATCATTTCATTTACAATTGCTTCTTCCTTGAGAAATTTCCGGCAAATTTTTTTTCCTTTTGTTGGAGCACTTCGGCTGCTTAAACCTGAAATGGACGAAGAGCCGGCAGCGGCAGCAACGGTAACGGCAACCGGAGGCTGTCTTATAATCCCGGTCGAATTACTAGAGCTGCGACGTGGTTCGGCGATGTTGGCTCCGAGGAGAGGTAATAAGGTCAAGAAGAGAATCTTTGATAACATTGTCGAATCTGTTCTCCTCTTCTTCCAGCAATTCATAGTGAACAGCTGACGCTAATCAAACAAAACTCTTTTTTTTTTTTTTTTTGTCTTTTGGATTTTTCTCAATTTTTTTCCATCCATGCCCCAATAATTTTTTGGTTTGGGAATTGGAATTGTAACTTTGAAAGTTTGTTTCTCAGCGTTTTGCGCTGATTGTTGTAAAGTGTTGTAAAGATATTTTGAGAATTTCAAGTCCTCTTTTTCCTCCACCTCTCTATCAGCCAAAACAGATCCGATTAACGTTGATGGTTTCATTGATGAGAGATCCAATTTGAGCAAGGGAGGCAATTAATAGGTTCTAAACTAAATTCTGCGTTTTTGTTTCACTTCTGAGTTTCGATTCTTTTCACTATAGTTTTACAATGTCCAAACTTTCCCAAATAGGGGAACAGAAGTTAAATATTCCAAACTGGGTCACCCCCAACTCCCAATTAAATCCATTAATTTAGAATTTAATGTGGTTAATTAATTATTCTTCTAGTCTTTGTTCTTTGCTTATTTAATTTTACCTTTTGTAAAATAATATTCATTATTGACAAAATCCCACTGTAGTAGAACTACTTTTGTATCTTTAAAAGCTCTAACTGTCCGGATACTAAGCCTATCAATGGTTGTCCTCGAATCAGTAACAGTTAAGTTAGTTATCGCAATTCGCATCTCCAATCCTTCTCTCCTTGCCACGTTCGTCAACACCATCACACTAACCAACGCATGTCCCAACGACATCTTTTGCCACTTCTACTTTCATTGACTTCTAAAGGTTTTTGCTTGCCCTTTTAGGGCAAGAATTCTTAGCAGTGGCCTTTCTTTAGAGCAGTGGAAAGAAATCACCGAGAGTCAGCAGAACCTTGAACAGTGGAAACCAGAGTAGTTGAAATCAAATTCTACATGCCTACCCTTCCTACTCTTAGCCCTTGCTTGACATCAATGAAAAAAGAAAATAAACATAACCCTAAATTACAAAAAAAATAAAATAATAATAATTCTGAAAATGAGAAAAATCATGCACTTGTAATATATGGATTTCTTCGTGAATGTCAATTTACATATGGATTGGAATAACATCACATTCATATAGATGGAACGATAATATTTGTCTAGAAGTGACCCACTTTACAATTTAGTTATAAAATAGCTCATATCAATCTTCTAAACACCCTCTTATCATGAGAAACACTAACAAGAGTACTGTGCAAAAAATATTAGGTGATAAAGAAGACACCCAAAATGAAGGAAACTCAAAAGAGATATGAACAAAAATTAGGAGATAAGGAGAAGACCTAAAAGGAAAGAAAACCCAAGGATAGCATCTCCCATATGAACAAAAAGGATGCTCATCCAAGATTTTCTTGTTGGACTGAAAAGGAAGGAAAAGTACTAACAAAGGATGCTAGCAAGTACCTTTCTCCGCTTGTACACATACTTGCAACTCTCAACCTTGTTCTCTTTCTCAATAATCTTATTCCTTGGCTTACGCTTATAATAGATGCCAAAATATCTATCTTTACAATTACCATCTTGATTTTCCTTTTCCTGTAGAATGAAGACAATTAATTGCCACCAAAAGATCAGGTCGAAATCTTCAGTAAATTTTCAAAGAGCAACCTAACCATTGCACCCAGGTCCACCCTTTAGTAATTTTCACAAGATTCAATAAAAATACCTTCAGAAATCCAGAAGCCATCCCTGAGTTTTTCAATAGTCGTGCAAGACCTACAGAAATGATGATGGAAAAAGATATTTACAAAAATGGATAAACCATATAGATACCAACAAGATTAATTGAATGAAATTATTAGTGTATGCAAAAAGGATTCTTTAAGACATGCCTCTTGATTTCCCTATTGTCAGAGAATCGGTGACGAATTTCTGATACATTGTTGTTCCTTCAAAGAGCAAAAGGGGAAAACCCAAAAGCTTTAATCTTTCTTCATGTGACATCTTTGTAAACCCGAAGGAATTCTCCCATGATTGACTTAGCTGAGGAATGGCAGGCAAAACTAATCTTTCCACCCCCAATTGATTGAGCATCTATAAATCAGAAAGAAAAAAAATCGGATTTTTACAAAGATTTCTCTATCAAGCTCTTAAGCTTTCAAAGAAACATTACCAACTGATGAGCTGTAGTTGACAGACATACCTTCTCTAGCTCATTCACAAGAAGACGGCACATACCCTGCCGCCGGTACTGAAAACAGGTCCCAATTAGAGGCATCTCTGCAACCGCTACACCATGGATCCTGAAAGCGAATACAAGGATAAAAAATGATAAACATGAATACAAAATCAATACTCTGAGCAAGGAAAGTGGAAAATCTGCAGCAAATTACCTCACAGTGGCCACACATACCACTTCATCTCCCTTGTGCAAAACCATGGTATAGAATCCATAGAAGTCCAACCGTTTGAATTTTGATCTACAGAAGATTGAAAGAAACTCCCTAAGACTCAGTATCCAAAATTTTTGAACTCGCTCCTAAATATTTGCTGAAAATTACTTACAAATTTCATTTTACTTCATTGTTCACATACTTGCTGTCCATTGACTAGTTACAACGTACATAGATCAATCAAACGAGTAAAAAGGGTGCCAGAAAAAACAAATTCTCCACAAACCTATCATATCTTCTAATTTTCTCTTTTCTCTTTAACCAGGCTGTCATATAAGGAAAATCAAGAAATTTGGATCCATGGCAGCTTGCACCATATGGCTTTTAACCAGTTAACACCACCCCCACAAAAAATATCCAAAAACAAGAAGATCAGCAAAAGGTTGTGGGCATCTTAATTTTGAATCTCAAACCCATCAATCCCTACGGTTTTTAACTATGGGACCAAACAAAAGGTTTTGGGAAATTGGAAGAAAATATGATGCTACCTTTTAAAATAAAAAACTACACAAATGCAAAAGGCTAAAACCAGTTGACCAGTGCAAATGAACATTATATTCACCTCAATGAGTGCAAGTACTTCACTTTCTCGCAAACATGGACTCCAAGGTTGCTTTTTTGAGAAAACCACCTTTCTAAAGTTCTAAATAAGAGGTACATCTCTAATGCAGAATTCAAAAACATAACCCCAATTTTGAGTTCAGTGAATTGATCTCTATTAGGTTTATGACAGAATTTGGACTTGAAACCAATAAATTGACTTGATTAGGTTAAGAACAGGTCAAGGGATTAAACAAACAGAAAGGTTATTAATCAGAAAACCCCGGAATATTCAAATCAGAAGCTTAGGTTTAGGAAGAATTTTCAATATTTCAAAATCAGATCACAGAATAGAACTTGAAAACAGATTTTCTACAACTAATAGGGTCTTATTGGACCAGTAATGGTTCTCAGAATTTTCCAGGGATCAGTTGCAGGTATTGACAGATCACAGAATAGAACTTAAAAACAGAAAAAAACAGGAATGATTTAACAGAAAACTGAGATTATGAAAACTCAAGAGTAGAAGAACAATCAAACTTAAAGTGCCAAATTGATGCAAGTAACAGAAAGTGAACATATCACTAGAATCGAATAGGGAAAGAAGACTAAATCTCTGACCTGTCTGAAACCTCATTAAATTTGTCACTGCAAGGTATTCCTGTTTAGAATATGCAAGAACAATGCCAGTCCTCACCTTTGTTGTTTTCAGCCACTAACATCCTCCTAAAATTGACTCATGTAGGTTCTTCATCATCCCAGTAGTCATCCTCCCCATCAGAAGCAACAGCATTATATACTCCCATTTCATTCTCATCATCTTCTTTGGGCACAACAGCAGCACTAGTTTTCTTGATTGAACACTTTTGTAGCATTAGTTTTCTTTGGACACTGATAGGATCTGTGACACTTGTAGCACTGTATATGCCACAATTATCGTCTATGGGAGCATTGCCTTATAGCCAGACCAGTAGATGTCATCCCTATTGTTTGTTACTCTAGTCCTATTGTTACTGTTATAGGTATTACACTTCTGGTACTCCCTGGCTAGAAAGTTGGATCTCCTAGATGGCTGGTCCAGCTTCTCTTCAGCTTTTAAGGCTTTTTGGAAACAGTCATCAACATCATATAAAGTATAAATATGGCTTTCCGAATATCTGGTTTGAGCCCACTTTGAAAAGAGTGCCTGTCCTTCCTCTCGGATACCACAATTAGAATATAATTCACCAAAATTTTCCATGTGTTTAGTAATAGTTAGTCTACCTTGTCAAAGAGAATTCAGCTGATCATAGAGTCTGTTCTTGAAGTCTTCCATGAGATACTTGGCTTTCAGTTCTTGTTTCATCTCCTCCCAAATTATGCACTCTTATCTTGTCGATATGCAAGCCTCTCCTAATTACTTCTCCACCAAGTTTTACCATGAGCTGTGGGCTTAGCTCTTGTATGTTGTACCCAGATGCCCACTGAGAGGGGTTGAAACAGTAGTGACTAAAAACCGATTCCAATTTGCTCGTTTCTCAACTAACTCGTTGGCGCCACTATCACTCAAGCATATTCACATACATGCCACCCACACACACATACGGCTATTACCAGCCAGGACAGCAGGACTATCACCAGTCACACATCATGCAGCCCATCCTTACCAACAAACCATCTTGCAACGTACTCACAAATATGCAGATATAAAGCCACACACCACGAGACAAAAATATACGTAGTTCGGCAAGGTGCCCTCATCCACGGTACAAAATAGTAGCTTGGGGTACGACCCAAATCCTACCTCTGTATAATGCACAATACAAAGTTCTGCAACTACAACTGCAGGGAGCTACAACTCCCAATTTCCACAACCACAACTGTGAAGGTGCCACAACACCTGGTTTACCCAGCATAAAACTAGGAGAGCGCTACAACACCCCACTTTAGGTAGCTACAACTACCAAGGAGCTTCAACCCCTGTGTCCAGCACCTACTGAACACCCCAATACAAAACGAGAGTATGCTTATATATTTTACTCCAATCACAAGCAAATTGCAATGTACAAATCCCTCCCGATGAACTACAAGTATTCACCTAGGCATTTAGTCAAACATCTAATCTACAGTGAAGTACATACAATGGGATTTGTCAAAAAAGGGGTTACCTATGCCAATGGGTAACCTATAGAGATGTCGTAGATTGAATGTCTTCAATTGATGTTGATATCCCCTTGAGCGGCTCACATACACCGGTGCCTCTTCGTCACCAAAGCTTCAACCAAGTTGTCACTTGGGTTACTTGAAGCAACTCACAAGAATCACAAACCTTAAGTTTGTATTCTTCCTTTCTTCTTCTTCTCTTCCTTCTCTACTCTTCTCAATAGCCCCCTTCAACTCATCGGCTGCATCTTAACATGTTGAGACCTTCAATGGATGTTCCTGAGCAACCTAAGCCTTCCTTGAGTCTTCTACACAAACCCTTGAATGTGCTCTACAATGCACAACATCAATCCTTCCCTAGTATACTTGAAATCACCAATAGAACATGGGAGGAATGGGATTCTAGAGTTTAATCTTCTTGGAGCTTCCTCTCACTCTTTTTCTTCTTCTCTAGGATTTTTCCTCTTTTCTCTTAGTAGTTCAACTATTAGCAATACTCAAAAATTGATTTTAAAGAGCCATAACCCGCAGCCAAAAACGGACAAGGGTGAACAGCCCATGATTCGACCATATTCTGCACACTGTAGGCAAAACAGCCATAATGCACTCGTCAGGTGTCGAAATGACTTGATACTGGCGGCATTGGAAAGAAGACTTGAAGATCCACAACTTTCAAAGAAATAAGCCTCCTCTAATTTTTCCTGGAAGATGCTCAAAAATCCATCAAAAACACATGAACCGAACCAGTGTCGCTGCTCAAATTCTGGTGCCAGCCAGCCTTAATCCGGCATTGGCCAGAATCCATTTGGAGCTGGACAGAACCATTTTTGAGCAGGTTCTTGTCAGAAGCCAAGAGCATGTATCCTTTCAACATCAATCGACATTTGTTCACTCAAACCTTCATATCTTCCTCATAAACTCTGATTGTCCCAATTATTTTTCCACATGAAAGCCAACTCAAAGGGTTACAACTTTTGTGTTTTCACCAACAACCCAAAATCAGTGCACGGATCCCGAAATGGAGATTGATTCCGACTGATGTGCAGACAATCTTGCTTCACCATACACGTCATGCCTAAAGATCAAGCCATACTTTCCACTCCGATATCGGATTAACCTTTTTCAAATTTTCTTGCAAAGCTAACTCAAATTTTCCACTCCGATTTCTCATGTTTTGAGCTACTCCAAATTCTAACAAAAGGACAGCTCAAAAAATCTGTGAAGTTACTGCTACAACAGAAAGTTGCAATCTTCCCCACACAATAGTAACATTCACCTTCTACAACACCTTCTCACCTTCAGCAACATAACCTCATGCACACTAGGACTTGAACCTGCATCCTCATCATGCCAAAACATTTCTCAACGGCCAACCCATGATGATAATGCCAACTGCATCATCCTATTGACAATTGTCAACCATGCCAACTAAGTCATCCATCTCATTGACACTAACAACGGTACATGAAGCCTTTGCTGACTGCACCAGCTCAACCATGATTAACAATCAAATCTTCAGTGTCGCTTTCTTCCTCGGTGTCACTTTTTGTGTTGAGACAATATAAGGTTGACACCTTGAATGTCCTTACCACTCTCATAACCATAATACATTGCCATTAGGTGGGTATGACTTGGTCACTTCCGCTACATCATCTTCCTCAATAGTACTAGAAACCACTGCATTCAATTTCTGTCACATAGGGCAGAATTTTGCAACATGCCCATACTCCCGTAAACTAAAGCACTTAGTGTTGAGAGTACTATCCATAGGTGCTTCCTTTATTGTCGGTAGCCACAGCAGCACCAAAGGATCATCCTGTAGGGGCAGTAGTGGTAGTAGTGCAATCTGTGGGCCTATCCGAGACAACAGTAACTATAGAATTTCTGCTGTCCTCCCTGGCTTGAAAGCCAAATTGTCTCATAAGAGGCTTTAGTATCTCCTCTGCTCGTAGAGTTTTTTGGAAAGAGTCCTGGAGGTCGTGGATATCTGTTACTCCAATTCCCTTTCGAATTTCCGGCCTCAATCCCAGTTTGAATCGGGACATCAGCTGGTCAACCTCCTCCTCAATACCCATACGTGACACAAGGGCATTGAACTGATCCATGTAGTCTACTAATGATAGTGCACCCTATCACAATGAAATTTAGCTGATCATCCTCCTCCTCGGTAGGCCTGGTTCTGTCCTCCCTCCCTCCTACACATGCACCGCTTGAGCTCTGAATCACGTCTGGTACATGATAATTCTGCCAAAAAAAAAGACTAAAGAAAAAAAAATACATTCTGTAAATTTACACAGCGAATTAGCTGTGTATTGTCTTTCCAATTGTAAACTCATACCCTTAAGTCATACATTTTTTGGCAAGATGATACATCTGTCACAGAGTTTATAATTACTTATGCCATTTCCTGGATAAGAATAGCTTATGTGAGTCCTAAGAATCAACTGACTCAATAGATGATAAGATCAGCTAAGCTCAACATATTGAAATCGCAACAAAAAAACAAAAAAATTATTCTTATAAAACAAGAGATACCACACATAAATCCATAAAGATATATTCTGTTTCTTGTTTTCTAAATTAAAACTCTTATGGAGTAAAATTTTACTTATTTCCAATAGATACAATAACAAGTACATGGAATAAGAATAAGCATTTACAACAAAGAACAAGCAAAAATATTCTTATAAAACAAGAGATACCACACATAAATCCATAAAGATACATTCAGTTTCTTGTTTTCTAAATTAAAACTCTTATGGAGTAAAATTTTACTTATTTCCAATAGATACAATAACAAGTACATGGAATAAGAATAAGCATTTACAACAACGAAAAGCCAATAAACATGAGCAAGTAGCAGAAACAATGAGGGCTTACTTTTTATTTGAAAGAATATCTGCAACAAGATTACTTTTTGATCGAGGATCAATGACAGGTTCAAAGCAGTCGTGCATGATGTCTCGGGCATGGGATAGCTTAACATGACTATCAATCTTTGGTGGTGCCTCAAGAAAGCAAATATCATTTCCCCCCGATCTCAACATAGTCCAGCAAAAGCCTTCAATGCTGGTTGGATTTGATTTGCCAAGAATTTGACGAAGATGCCAAAATATCTGAAAAGCAATAGGAAATTTTTAAGGAACACTTAAAACCAATCACAAAGGCCAAAAAATATTCACAGAAAGCTAAAATACAAATATATTTAAAATAAAGCAATAAAAGTCGGAATTTTTTCGTCTGCCATTCTTCCAATTAAAATTTGACACCCAAAACAGTAGTTAACACACTACCTACACACCCGTGCACACACATAAGTATTAGCCAACAAGTAATAAGAAACCAGTCAAAAGCTCTTAACGCAACCACAAGGACACAAAAAAACTGATCAAGTCAACAAAGATAGAATGGCCATTTTTCTAGGAACAATCCTAACAATTTAAAACAAGTTTAGAGCCTGGTATATTTCTACAATAAAAATTGACTTCAAAATAACATGAACTGAATTTCAGCACAATGTAAGAACCTAATGCCACAATTCTGACTGATTATTTTTCTTTCTTAAAGACGAAAGAAAATAGCTTTCTACACTCAACGCTAAACTAAGCCTTTTCCCAACTAAATGAGATTGGCTACAGGGATTCTGTTTCTCCATTCAACAATGTTCAAGACCATGTTAATTGTCAACCTGAGGCCATTCATATAGTTTCTGAACATCTATGCAACAAGAATTCAAATGAAATCCATACACGCTTTAATCGACAAGCAAAGAATTCGTCAAAAATCCCATTACTGATTACACAACCAATTATAATCATTTAAAAAGGCTTGTATCCTAGTCCCAATTTTTGGGTTCCTAATCTTATTTTTCCTTCCCAGCCTACCTAAATATCTAGTTATTCATCCAAAAAAGAAAAATCTATAGTCCTATATCTTGAAATCATTTTCAACTAACTCGTTCCATACCCTTTTGATCTCTCTTAATTTCTCAAGTATTCCATGATTCCATACATACCACACTTCTCACTAGTGTCGCACAATAGTCTTTCTGGTACATGTTAAAAACATCTGAAATTAATTTCTTTTTTTATAGATATCTAAACTTAATTTCAATTCTTAATCTTGTTTTGTAGTATCTTTTCTTTTAAATTTTTCTCGAGAAATTTCATAGTGAGGTCTTTGTTGGAGGGTTTCACTTCGAGAAATTTCCAAAGATTCTTAGAGAAGTATTTCAAGACCTTATTTGAAAGAGGTCATTTCGATTTGGACAGCAACCGTATCTTTTTCGATTAGGACAGCAACCATTCCAGCAAGGACTGGAATATTAAACTCAGTATCAAAGCTCCTTGCTGGTTTGAGAGTTAACAGGAAGTAATCTCCTTTCAAATTCTTTTTGGAACCTTACAGCTAAAGAGGATTCCAAAGGCAGTAAGAACGTGTAAGGATCCTCACTGAAATCCAGGAACTTCAACCCAAAGGACAATAGGTGGAGTTTGTAGCTGCGGGGTTCAAATCGATGGAAGATTGGGACAAACAGCACCACCGCCAGGTTTCGAAGCAGTTCTCATTCTCTCCGTGATCTAAGCCTTATTGGAGATGAAATCAAAACCATGTATGTCGCTTATTGTTCTTCTATTAAGTGCCTGAAACTTACTGCCAGAGGTAGAGTTTCTGCTGAGATCAACAAGAAGTCATATACCGCAAGTGCTGAGCAGAACAGTTCTTCTGCAAGGAGGTAGGACAGCTAGGGTTGCTCAAGTGTCCTTTATCAACTGTGTATGATCCTGCGTTGATGGGGTTGCAGCTTTTTCCTTAACTCAGAATCTCGAAAGGTTATTTCCATATTGTCTCGCTGAAAGGTCTATGACCTAGTGTAAGCTCTCTTCTTTAGCTTATACATGTTCTTTTGTTTGTGGAATATGATAGTAGAGTTGGTAAAGTATCTCAGTAGTGACCTCGTAGCTTGAGATGCATGCTTAGTTGGTTTTCCTCTTATCTGGGATGTTTCGGGGTAACTGAAATCAGTACTTTTGTAACTGGGAAGGAGTGACTGGGTTGAGTGTGTGCTCTCCATTTGGTTTGGGTATCCAACCAACTTTCCAGGCGTGAATTGTGAATATGTCAGAGGTGAATGGACCAACGGAGTCCTCTAATGCTCAAATTTCAATTGCAGACGATACAAATTATCTGGACTGAGCATACTCTGTGAGACTGTCCTTGAGAAGTAGAGAGAAGTTAGGATACATCAATGGAGTGATTAAACCTCCTAGTCCTAATGACTCTACTTATCCGAATTCTGAAGTAGGAGACGGAGAACTCCGCTGTTATGACAAGGTTCATTTTTTCCATGAGGACATTTGATGCGTAAGAAAACGGTAAAGGAGATTTGGGATTGTGTTGTTCTAACTTTTGACCATGAAGGAGACTCTGCAAAAGTCTATCATCACCTACAGAAGATCATCAATATGAAACAAGGCGAGATGTCCATTTCTAAATATGATAAGAATATGATAGGTTTCTAGGAGGAGTATGATCACTAAAGAGACCTCCAGTTGACTAACCCAGAAGATGAGGCCAAAGTTTACAAGAGACAGAACGTATCCTGATCCTGCTTGGTGGTCTAAATCAAGATATAAACATATCAGAGTTCAGATTCTGGATAGGATCCCCCTCCCATCCTTGGATGAGGATATGTAGATACCTACAGAGAGAAGAGAGACGAAGAGTTGCCATGGAGATAACCTTCCCAGCTGAGAGATCATAGTCATCCCTTGAAAAATCTGTTTTAGCCTCCTTTCATAAAAAATTGGCTCGACATAATAAGGAGACAAGTCAGGACCTCCATGTCGACCATCCCAACATCAGTTTCGTGGAACAAGAGGTGGCATGACAGGAGGGGGCCGAGCGCATAGAGTGGTTGCAGATAATGATTCCTTGACAACAGCTCCAAATATATTAAAGCCTTTCGCAGAGTTATGGTTCAGCTGGGTGGGTTCCTCTCCTACTACTTCCTCCTCATTTGCCTAATCTAGTACCTCATCCGTTGTCCTTCATGCCACTAGTGCAGCCTTTTCCTCCTCGTGGATCATTGACTTAGGTGCTACCAACCACATGACTAGTATGTCTCAGTGTTTTGATTCCAATCTATCAGTTCAGGTAGAGATGAGGTTAGAATTGCCGATGAGTCTCTTCCCTCCATCTTTGGTAAAGGTAATTTGCATGTTACATCTACCATACCTCTTGATTCTATCCTTCATGTTCCGAATTTTACTACTAACCTTTTCTCTATTTGTCACCTTACAAAGTCCTAGAACTGTAGTGTTACATTCTTTCCTTCACATTGCTTGTTTCTGGATCTGTTGACGAGGAGGGTTATTGGCTGTGGGCATGAAGAGAATGGTCTTTATCTGCTCAACCTACCTCAGTCCAGTATAGCCAAGCAATGTATGTACAAGAAAAGCCCCAGCAGAAGTAAATTTCAAAACCAAAAAAAAAAAGCTTCCTGTATACTGATACACACAATTTTTGTGGACCCTATCAAAACTCTAATCCACCAATGGCTTTATCCTTAGAACTCAAAATCATAGAACCTCAATAATCTTACCCAAAGTTCAACACTACTTTCCTCAATTCATTTTAGATCTCACCTTCAACAATTTACAAAATAAAAGATTAAAGAAAAAAACAAATCAACAAAAATAATACCTGAACTCCCAAAGCAGAACTATGTCAAAAACATTACCATCTCAACATAGATTGTCAATATAACCTCATCCATGTTCATATTTTATCAAACACAAGAACCTTGCCTATGCAAACCGAAAAGATTCAAATAACTGTCAAAATTTTCTTTAGTGATAAATAAACATCCACCAACATGTTAATGGATGAAACTAATGTTCAGACAGAGCAGCATCTTAACCAATCAAATTTTATTACAGAATGGTGCATCTAGGTGCATGGCATAAACACATTTTGTTCATAGAATTCAGAAGTAACAAAAACAAATACATCGCCCATAAAATAAGAGAACCAAAGTACTCTTGAAGAGTGAAACTGATAGATCTAGAAAAATGATAATGTTGACAGAACAAGGTTGCAAAGGCTGGATCTCATCAGTTGTCCTAATTCACACAAAAAAAAGGTAAATAAGATAGTAAAATAAAAATGATTTGCAAGTCCAAAACATTAATATGGAAGTTCTTAGCACAATGATGCAAATACATTGTCAAAAATGAAAAGGACAAAACTTGTAACTGCAAAGCGGAAATACCTTAAAACACTTTTGGCTGCAAAAGTTCCGCTGCTGCCACCTTCCAGGGATTGGCAATTCTCTTTCACTCAGACAATCCATATGGTCTACAAGGTAAAATAACAACAGAGTTAGTCCCTGAAAAAAACATTGACAGCACAAACATGGTTATGAGTGCAGTTCATACACACATTGATTTGTGCATTGATAACAACTGCAAGTGAAGGGGCGATCATTGCTGCTGGAATCTCTCAAGCCACAAATGCCACATCGACAAGATGGACAAAACCAGTTTCCCTTTGGAACATGCTAAAAAGCCAAAAGTTATAAAAATGTTAATCAGAAATGAAACTGTAAGCATTCTGCATCTTGTAAGATCTGTAAAAATCTATTAAGCAGCGAATGATATCTCCAACAGATTCAAGGTAGAGATTCATTTATATTATATATCCACATCAGCAACTAAGCATAATTTTCCACTTGAAGCAGCCAATTTTTGCCCTATGTTCTGTAATTGGTTCCAAATAGTACTACCCCAAACAACCTGATTTCCTTCAAAATCCTTCTGTTTCTTTTCCTCTTAGTTTGTGGTACAACCCAAAATTCCTGACCTAGAAATTTTGCCTTAAACCAATATTTTTCTCCCTTTTAGTAGGTGTTGATGCAATAAATCTTTCAAATCTTATAAACTTATATTGTTGTGTTTTGAAACTCATCATATTCCGTTCTGTTGACAGGGTATTGACAAATGACAGCCTAGGAATTCAAAATTTTAGGGCTGAACTACAAGGAAGAAGTGGTGGTTAAAGAGGAAAGACAAATTATTTAAACAAGTACAAGAAATTAAGGGGAAAAAAGGGAACCAGGAACTATTATAGGCTGCCGTACCCGTGAACAATATTTGAGAAAAATAGAACAAACCAGAATCTGGGATTTAGATACACAAAATCAGTTTAGATATCTGAAGATCTAAACTTAAATCAGAGCTCAAGGAATCTGCCACAAATTCAAATAGATAATCATTGAATACTGCAACCTACATAGATATGCTTAAAGAAAGCCTTGAAGCAGAGGCACATTTCAGGTTCAAACATATTAACTAATGGACCAAAAAGGGAGAAATTTGGTTTGGTTTTAGCAAATTGTGAGAAAATAAATAACAATTATCTGGCATTTACTCTTGAAGTTGCAGACAAAAGAAACAAACCCTAACAGCAAACACATTGATGGCACAATAATAGAAACAGTGCAATAAAAACAAAACAATTGAAAATATATAGAACATTAATGACAACTAGGGAGGATATTCCTAAGAGCAGCTAGAAACTTCCAACTGAAGCCATGGAGGATGACCTCAGCCAACCCTAGAACCCACAGGCTTATCCAAATATAAAAAACTAACTCTTTTTTACTCATTCCAAGCATCCAGTTCTTATAGTGCGAGTAAAATCTCAAATATAAATGATAATTAAAAAACAAAAAAGGACTCTCTGATTGGGACTTTCAATATCCTGCCTGACACAGCTTAGAAACAAATCTTAAAACTTCTAAAATCCTCAAGTGCATATGAACTTATGCCTACAGTTGAATCTTACAAATAGGCCCTTTACACATTTAAACACAATATGCAAGCCCAACTGATACATAGGCCCATAGACACTTGAAATTACTAAAGTCCACTGCAGATTAACCCATTACCAATGTTTTTAAAAATCGGACCAGTCGTTAGACTGTTCATGCACAAAGGTCAACTGTCCAACCATCCAGTCCAACAGGCCCAACTATTCTCCAGAAAAACATATATTTTATTAGGATATATACTATTTATGTAAGCTGTGATAATCAGAGGCATGTGGTGGCACAATTACTAGTCGTTGGTGCTTTAATAGAGAGGTCTCCAGTTCAAATCTCCCCAGGTGCAGCTACAAAAGTCATGATTTTTTTAAAATACGCTACTACTGAAGGCTATGATGGTTCAACGGTCCAACAATCCAGCCTGAACAATCTGAACGGTAGGATCCTTCAAACAGGACGGTCCATTGACCAGTCAACGGTTTTCAAAGGACAACCGATTAGGTTGTTGAAATGGACTGTCCAAATGGTCAGGCCGCAGTCCAACTAACCATCCAACAGTCTGTGGAAACACTGCCCATTCCAAATAAAAGCAAAAACAACAACATATTCTTATCCCAAATAAATGGGGTCAGCCACATGGATCCTTGCTCTCCAATCAGCTCCTATTCGAAGGCATATATGAAATGAGGCCTAAGCTAAGCATGTCTTTCCTCACCACTTCCTCTATGGTTAATTTAGCCTGTCCCTGACTCTTTTAGCTCCCTCAATCTGAATCAAATCACTCCTCCGTACTAGGGCATCCCAAGGCCTCTGTTGTACATGGCCATGCCACCTCAAACAACTCTCTCTAAGTTTATCATGAATCGGAGCTACTCCCACCTGGTCCTAATATGGTCATGCCTTATTCTATCCTTCCTAGTTTCCCCCACACATCTCAACATCCTCATCTCCGCTACACAGTTTATTTATATGACAATTCTTTACTATCCAACATTCCGCACCATACATCATAGCCGGTCGAATGACCATCCTATAAGATTTTTCTTTAAGCTTTAAATGAATACGCTGATCACACAGCACTCCGGACGCACCTCTCCACTTCATCCACCCTACTTTAATCCTTTGGGCAACATCATCCTCTATGTCACCTTCTTTAAAGAAGATAAAGTAAAGGTAGCCCCTGAAGAGCCACAATTTCTGAATGGAACGCATAAAGAACACAAACCAATCGTTCCTTTGATCATATGGAAAGAATCAGCTAACAATTTCCAATCCCAAAGATTAATTAAGATTTTCACACTCCTAAAATTGTAACCTGATCGCTGAACTTCACCTTGATCCTATTAACGAAAGCCCATCATCAAATGAAATGACCTGCCATCAAATAATGTATTGCATCTCCTCCCACCCATTGAACATCATTGACCCAAAGCAAACATTATTGCAGGCTTTGTTGCTTAATGCTTGCAAAAGTTTTGGTAGGACAATCTGGAGAATTTTGGTCTGAAGGGCCCTTACCAAGTTGCAGAAGTGGTGGTAGGCTTTTCCAGGAACATTGGTCTGTGGGGTTCAATTCTTGGGTTGAAGTTTATGCCACTAGATAGGGATAGGGTTGGTTAAGCAGTATGAAGGGTTAAAACAGTACCATTATGGATTAGGTAGGATAGAAGTTATGTTCAGTCAACGTTAGAAATGTTGAGTGAGTGATTTTGGTGACTAGTTTTATTTTGTGGCTCAACAAGCGAATACATGTGAGGCTGTATGGCAAACTTGAATTTAATGAAGAATATAGTGTCATTTTCCCCCCTCAAGCTGCTACTTCCTATTTGCCATTTTCTGTTGACTTACAGCAGATCACTTCACCTCATTATCAGTGCTCTTTCACTTTTTTTATTATCAGTTCACAGTTACAGCATCTCCATAACCTAGACAACCGAACCCTAAAACAATTCCATGAATACGGAGATGGTCTTGTCCACACTCTGTAATTTCTGTCCTGCCAAGAAAAGAACTCATTCCAGCCATAGTTGTCACGGCGTCTAGGTGACCCACGGCTTTGAAGGCATAGTTTTCAAGGCGGACGCCTTGGCTTCCAGGCACCTTGACGACTAGGGTCGCCTAGGTGGGCGCCTTGGTCACCTTGTTGGTGTCGGCTTGCGTCCAGACACCCTCCAACGCTTTGGGTCACCTAAACCAAAGTCAAAAGATTCAAGTGAATGACCTAGGCCTTTGCAAAACTTTGTACTCCACCCGAGTAGAAGTAGGGTCTCTATCCAGTTTTGAACTGGTTAAAGAAAACAACAAGATAACCCAAACACAAAAGCAAACATTTTTTGTTTCAGCCATTTCCAATACTTTGGAGTTTGGCCAAACGCAATACTCTCTCAAGTTATGATTTAATCCCACATCCGTTTAAACTTTGATTTGTAGAGGACAACCCACCTCACATGTTTCTGAACCTATATCAGAAAAAGTAAATGAATATAGGAATTAGGAATAAAAGACAAACCTCAAGCCGAACGCAACTCAAATGATATGAGTTAAGGCAGGAATCACAAAGAATGAGCTTTCCTCCATAATGACAGGCCAAACATATACTGTCACTTTGAGGGTGGCCATTGTATCTCCTTCGCTTTTGAGGACGAGATACCATATTTTTAAGCCTGACCTTTTTATCATAAGCAGAGAAGGGCAGACGTCCATGGCAGTATGTAATAACTTCATCAAGTTCCGGTAAAACATCAAATGCCTTTTGGACTTCATTGGGCTGGGCCTCCACATTACCATCAACCTGCTGGAATTTCTTCGAGGCACTTCTTCCTCTAACTATACTACCTTTTTCTTTGATCACACAACCCTTCCCCTTCCTTTTCTGTTGACTACAGACAGGATATCTTATACCTCCATTATTCTCAGATTGATATCGTTTCTTCCGATTGTGTCTTTCAAAAACTGATTGACCGACTTGCAACATTGAAGCGTCAACTTTAAAATCATCTTTCCCCCTTGAGTTATGGACTCCAAACTCATTATCCTTACCTCCGTGAATTAAAAGAGGTTCCAACTCGCTCATTGGTGCTTTTCTCTTAACAGACTGCCTCTTGTGCTTAGGTGGAACAAAAGATACCTTTCCTTCAAGCTGATGGAAGCACGCAACGGAGGATGAGTTTGTGTTATCTTCTTCAACATTTCTTGGCATTAGGAAACCAGCAGTCTCTTTCTCTCTTTCCCTGTTTAAACTTTCCACAAGAATCCCTTTATCCTTAGGTTTGCTAGTTAGTAAGGCCTTTGATTTCTCTTTCATCAAGTTTCCATTGTCTGACTTCTTCTGTTCAGATGAAACAGCATGAGATTTGCTTACTTCACTCAGAAAGACAGAATCAACAGGGAATCTGTTCCCATTGCATTTCCTTACAGAATTGCTTTGTGTGAAGGCAGCATCATCCACCATATCTTTCTCCTGAGTTGATTTATTAAGTATAAATTCAGTATACTTAATTCGGCGAGTTATCAGGTGTTGCAGCTTCATTAATTTGAGTCTCATCTTAAGTGACTGCCTTTGTTCAGGCAGAACACCACCATGACAAGAGCAATCAATAGGGAATCCATGACAGTTGCCTTCCCCAATTGCCAGGGCCTGCAAGCCGATATTATCTTTAGTTTTATGCGATATCTTTGAATTCCTTCCCTTGGTAACAAATTGGTTTCTTTCCTTCAGAGTGGTATCACCTGTCAATGCATCTCTCCCCCTTGAACAGTATAGATCTTCCCTACTCACAGCTTCATGGATGCCTTGAGATTCCAACTGCAGATCAACTGATCGCTCTTTCTCCTTGCATTGAACATGAGGTGTTTTTCCTCTGATCTGAGGCAACTCACCAAAGTGAAAGCCATTTGAGTTACCTCCCATAAAACGGGTACTGCTGTGTAACTGCAAAGCAACATCAGTTTGCTGTGAATTCACAATGTGTTTTCCTTTATTTCCAGAGACGCCAACCGGAAGATTACAATGTCCAATGGTTTGCCGACTACATTTAACAAAGATTTGCAGCAGGAGCTCCATTAGGTACTTACCCCACAAATTCCGAACGCCAGAAGTCCACTCCGAAATCTTATTCACAAACCCAGCATTCAACCTTAAATGGAACCAAACCTTCTTCAAAAAGGAAGATGAAGGCTCATCGCTGTCAATCTCGTCCACCAATTCCATCAAAACCCAAACACCCCTCTCTCTCCAAACACCCAAGAACTCGTCCCACGTATTGCTAACCTGCAAATCCCTCACATTGATCTTGAGCTCATTACCCTCATCAGGAAAAAACACAGAACGCTCCTCTGCACCTTCCTCCCTGTCGAACACCACCCCTTCCCACCATGCGTCTTTAAAAAATGCATCAACACAGAGTCCATAAGTGAAGTTGGGTCTGCAAATATCAGAAAGGGAAGGTAGGGGTCGGATACGCCCACGGTAGGTAGAAGGGACCCGGCAACGGCGATGGTAGAGGCCATCCACTGCCTTGCTGACAGATATCTTCTCAACAAGTTTTAAGTCACTTGTATCACAAAAGAGTTCATCGTATTGAACATGACGGCATAAGTCAGAATCAGCAACCACAACTCCAGGACGCCATGACCCTCTCAAACCCTCCTTAAGTTGCCTCACCTAAGCATCAATGAACAATCCATCACCATTATAAGTTCAAGTTAAACTCTATGTAGAAAGTTACAATAAAATCAAACAGAGAAAAAGTTCTGAGAAACGAAAAAAAAAATGCCAAAAATCTATGGAGCTCATTGTTTAAATGAAGGAATAAAATAAGAAAACCACATTACAAAGATACACTGGAAGCTTGAATAAAATAAAACCGCAAAGCCATCAGAGCTAGTAAGAAACGGACAAACGGAAGAAAGAGAAAGAGATTGATTAGAATACTTACCTCGACTTTCTCATGGAGAAGGAGCTTTCTTTGGTTCATGGAGATTGAAGAAAGCCAAAAGTTCACTTGTGAAAAGGACTACTTTGGCATTACCTGAGTTTCTTACCGAAGGAAGGAGAAGACACAAGAATGAAGTAAAAGAAGAAGACAAGAGAAGAGAAGTGGTAAATTCTACGAGAAGGTTCGATAAAGCTGGGGCAGGAAAGTGTAACGTCGTACAATCCAACGATTACTGTCACTGTGCATCATCCGACGGTGGATATGGCTTGTGATGGAAAGATTTCGTGTATACATACTCCTTTTATCCTAAAGTAGAAAGACCAATGAGGAAATGACAACATACCTCTGTAACGGAAAGTTGTAAAACTTTTTCCCGTTTTAAAAGTTTGAATTTTCCCGCCTTTGCCTTTTCACCATAAAATGTAACTTTTGCCTTAATGACGTTTGATTTTTGCCTTGAGGTCAATTTTGTCTTTTTCAAAATAAAAGATAGAAAGGAAAACCATTAACCGAAAATGAAGAAGAAAATGATATCACCCATAAACATGATTAATTTCAAATCAACCTTAGAAATGACATAGTTAGATAGAAACATTTTAAACAAATTAATGCATTAGATAATGGGCCTAAAGATGTACCGCACACAAACCTAAGGGTCTTGCAGCCCAAATTTGTTTAGTAAAATCATATGACAAAAATGAATGCATGTGTTTATATAATACTAGTATAAGATGGCAATGACATTTATAGTAACGAACATGGCATATTTCATCATGTAGAAAGAAGGGCTTAGGTTAGGACAAAACCTTAACTTGGGCGAATAAATGGGCAAAGTAATTATATAGTATTGATCTATGTGTATGACTTAATAAATATGTACAAAAAGAGATGAAAGAGAAAAATACCATTTTTAGAGCTCGAAAATGGCTTATCGAGTGATTTCTAGAGAATTCCAACACTTCCACGGCAGTCCAGGTGAAATTCAAAGTAGTTAGAATACAACAAAATTATTATTATTATTATTTGATTTCTTGGGGAATTTCCACCCTCACTAGGATTTTATGTGATTCCTTTTAGATTTCAAACCTTCTCCAAAAGCTCAGGGCATCGAGGGACTCAAGGAACTACCTACAATAGAGGAAAGGGAAGGAAGCTCGATAGGAGTTTGGGAATTGGTGAGAAATGAGGGAGGAATGCCTCCTTATTTTGTAGGAATCTAAGGAGGATCCAAGATGATAACTTCAGACAGCAATTTCAGGAGATCCAATTGTCGAATCTTGACGTGCCATATATAGTCGAAAAGGTGTTTTCGAGTATTATCTAATGTTGTAAAGATAAATCATAAATTTAACCAAAAAGACAGTTAAATCTATGTCCAAAGCGGAGTTACCATAGAATTAGGGTTTTGTAAAATAATGGTTAAACAACATCGTCTTCACACCAAAGTTTAGGATTAACATTTTTATAATAAAATAGGGGAAGGTATTCGTACACGAGAGATTATTCCATCAACTCCATCAAACAAGGGGTGCAGGGCTTTTATGTCATTTTAGATTGGGCTAGAGGAGCAGGAGAGGGGTGGTGGTCAGGGGTTATTGAAGAATTTTGAATTATAGAAGGAGAAGGAGAGTTGGAAGTTTGGATTGTTGGTGGAACCTGAAAATAAATTTGAAATAGGAGAGTTTCAGTAAATATAGATTAAGTTTAGGTAAATATTAGTAATTGCGGCTTGATTTCACAAAAGAACAAAAAGAGAGGCGAATCACCTCCGTTCAAAAGAACTAAAAAAAGAAAAGAAAGATGCCAATCTCCTTCCATTCTTTAACAATTATCTTAGCAAAAAAAAAAAAAAAAAGGGACATAAAACAGGCATCCGAAAATCGAGGGCCAGACGAGAGAGAGAGAAAGAGAGAGAATACGATGATGAGAAACCATGGGAGCGGGGGATTGGGAGGGGGAGGAATGCAGAAACTGAGGTTCCTAATGGCAAATCCGAAATCTGGTCGTTGTGTCAGATTTCCTACGCGATCTCTGCGATTTTCCGACGAATTTGCAGTTTTGGGTCTGACTCCTTTTGCCTCTAAAGCCGATGTTAAACAAGCCTACAAGCGATTGGCTCTCAAGGTAAATTAATCCTTTCAATCTCCCAATCGATCCATTCCTCCTTCGTCTTCGTTCTCCCCTCTCTCCTGATGTTTTTCTTTTTGCCTTTTTCTGTGTTTGAGGATTTCAGTATCACCCAGATGTGATGAAAGGGGAGAACCTACACGTGAAACAGGACATTTTCAGGGAAATTAAATCTTCATACGAGGTAAATGAAATCTGTTTTTCCGTCTGTGAATTTTTTTTTTTTTTTTTGGGATTAGGATTTGCGTTTATATGAATTAGTACTGCTCTGGTTTCCTCTTCTTCACTTTTTTGTGTTTAAGAAAATGAGAATTTTCTTTTTTTTTTTTTTTTTTTTTTAAATATTTGGAAAATCATTTTCTTCAAAAAAAAATTTTTTATTATTTGTTTTCCTGGACTGGATTTACTTAGAATTGGTGATTTTATGTGGATATGAATTTGATTTGGATCCTGAAGAAACAATCTGAACCAAAGCCATAGAGACCCATCAAAGTCCTTTACTTGGCATCGGAGTTTTGTCATGTTTACATCTTTTAACTCTCTCCCATCACACATTTACACCCAATGATTACATGTTTGTTTCGGATTTGGGTCCTCTGTAGCGCGATAGGGTTTGAATTTTATAGCGCACCATCTGACGGCCTATAGTGCTCGGGCATGCAGTCCAACACATAGGCCGGGTGTTAGACTGTGTACCCAAGCACTGTCGGATGTTGGATGTGCACTACACAAAGGAGCCCAACGCCTTTGTTTGGACCCTATATTTGGTGGATATATTTTCCAAACCACATTTTTTTTCTTCATGGTTTTCAGCTTTCATACCTTCTTAAAAAATAAAAAAAAATAAAATCATACCAACTTGACATACCATGTGACAAAAGAATAAGAACTGCCAGTGCAATCGAGACAAAAAGAGGATCAAAATGACCAAAATCTACCCCATATTTGACGAATTATCGATGAACAGAATCTCCCATGCATCTACCCCTTTCTGATGGTGTCTAGATGGGATTCTCTATAGAAATTTATCAAATTTGTTGGCTAATCATTGTTTATAAATATACGACCTTAGTATTGTTTTTAAATTGTTTCTTTGGGGTAGACTTCTTTTGATTTTTTAACATCTTTTAAGATCTACCATAAAATTTTAGTAGATGATGCTAGACAGCATATCTCCAAGTGTTAATTGGACTTTTTGAATTGTGTATATGTAAAATTTTGTACTCCATCTCAACCATAAAGGTGACCATTCTTTTTAAATTATTTTTTTTATATATATTTTCAACCATCAAAATAAAAATAATAATAGAGGTTTCTCATTTAATTTAAAAAAAAAGGGGACAGATGGGTGATATAGCAATTACAATCTTATTCAATAAGCTTAATACAGATCAGGGTTTAAAATCTAGAAATCGTGGTCTGGATCAGTCGAATGATCCAGATCAAAATCGGCAAAAAATCGGTCGATCCGATCTGGATAGGGCAGAATTGGGATCGATTGGCCTTGACCAATTCGATCCAATCCGGATTGGCCGATGCTATTTTTCAAATCCTGCTACAGATGCCAAGCTATATTAGAGTCATCATATAAGTGAATGCAGAACTAGCATGAAACCCTGTTCCAACTTTATAAGAATCAGTCCCAATTAATGTTTATTGATTTGCTGTTTCATATTTTTAGTTGTTTCCAATGAAATCAATAGTGATGGGATCCACTCTTGAATACAACTCTTCATGAAGGGTTTTGGGGGTTCTCAATGGGACAACTTCTTTTCTATTTTTTATTTGGGAAAAAGGAAGCTTCTTGGTCGCATGGCTCCTGCGCCTAGGGTCTTAGACACAGGAGTGTGTGAAATTACTGTCTCATTCTTTATTTAAGTAAAAATCTCAATAATGTTGATGCCCTTATGCATGCTCTCATTGGCCCTGTGCGGGTGTAGGGGCTACAAACAGCAATCTCTTGCTCAATTTTTTTTGAGGGCAAGAGGTCACTACTTGGTTCTGTAACCCATGGCATGTACTAGCGTGAGGGCCAATGAGAGTGTGCACAGGGGCATCAACATGGATGAGATTTTTTATTTCACAGAGGGCAGGATAATAATTTTGCATGCTTTTATGTATAGACACAGGATCCAAGTGACTAGAAAACCTTCTTTTCCCCCATATTATTATTATTATTATTTTTTTTTAATTTTCATATTTAGGTTTCAGGAAAAGTTTCCGTCAAACCCATAACTAAAGGCGTATTCGAAGTTTCCATGCTCGTAACTAAAGCTTTATCATTATATGATGTATTTTGCTATTATATTGACAAATTTAGTGGCTTATGTCTATCATATATATGATTTTCCTTTAGTTTCTCAGGTGTTCCTATTGGTTCCGCTTAGTTACAAGGGAAATTAAAGGGAAGGAAAGTAAAAATTTTAAACCTAAAAAAGAAACTTTGCTACTTTGCTAATTATTATCCAACATGATTGTTTAAACTACTAAATTTTTTATCATATTTAGTAATAATGCTTTTACATGTAAAATTTTATCTTATTTTTCAAATCCAAGAGATTTAGATGCAAAATAAAAATTATTTTTATGATCAAATATAAACAATAGAATAATTTAGAATTAATAATATAATCATGTGGAATAATGATTACAAAAGTTTCTTTTTTTTTTAGGTTTGGTAAGTTTTCACTCTCCTTCCCTCTAATTTCCCTTGAAATCAAACAGAGTCGTTTTTAATGATAAAAGAAAGGTTCATGCCCAGTGCATTTTCCTTGATTTTTTTAAACATTGATCATCTTTTTATATTGACAAATTTAGTAACCTATCTCTATCACATGTTCTAAAATATATATATGATTTCCGTTTGATCTCTTAATAGTTTCTTATTTGTAACAATAAGCGAAGAAAAGTTCTTACTAAGCACACTTTCCTTGAATTTTTTAAAAAAGAAAAATTTCCTCCACACAATCTTAGGGTTCACAAACCCTTATAGAGTTTTAGTATATTCCCCAAAATATACTCTCGATACCCTCACATGCATGGGACACCTTGTTTTGAAAGCGTGACACAACCCTTACACCTTTATGGGATTTGAAGCATGTAAAGCTTTTGTTCCTCCATAAATGTCATATCAGTTTGAAATTTTACTTAATATTTATTGACATGGGCAATATGTGAATTAAATTTGGACTTCTTTATTATTTTTTTTAACTTTGAATTTTGAATATGAAGCAGAGCTTGATGGATAAGTTTGAAGAAGAAGAGCAACAAGTTCAGATGGACTACTATGACGAATACGACGAATGGGATGAATGGATGGGATTTGAAGGAGGCATGCCCATGGTTTATAATTCATCCTAAGCCTCAAAGACATGTTTGCAGCATAGGATGCAAGCAATCCTCACAAAATATTGCATCTTAAATTCTTCTTCAGTGTAATTTGTGTAAATATTGAGAAAAAAAAGGACAAGGAATGTAATACTGAAGAGTGCTCTGTGTGTGTCTCTCTCTCTCTCACACACACACACACACACACACGCACGTGCAGACAAATGAACATGTGCAAAAACAACTAAAGACATAAACAATGAATGTAACTATAATATCGATAGAAAATCTATGAACCATATGGTTTAGAACTTTAGATAGGTCATGAAATTTGATATGTAAACAATCCAATGAATACTCTTCCTATAAGCAATGAAGAGTTGACTATATCAGTCTTCATTCAATCAATGTGTTGATAAAACATCCATTAAAAACCTGATTTTCCAACTAAGCAATAAATAATAGCAAGAGTCAAAATGATCAAATTAGCAAAGAAATAGCTCCACTGGTTGACACAATAAATAAAAGTTGGTGACATGCTCAGTATTGTGTGATTAAGACTGATGACTACCTAGATAAGAACTAATATAAAGTAGTTTATGGCAATAAAAGAGAGAGGGGCAGGGCAAGAAAGGACCCAATAACCAGAAAGGGAAAACATCAAACAATCAAGTATCCACCAAAGCTAAAAGCAAAAGAAGCAATTCTTTAAGCTATCTCCACAACCTTCCTCTCTCAAAAAATAAAACCAGAGTAGAAAAAGAAGCTTAGACAGAACCAGTATCTTCGATTTAATAAAAAAAGAGAGGAAGAACCAATATCCAGCAAAATATTGCACAGAGTCCAATCCCCCACCTTTGATATTTGGGAGTTGGGACCAAGGATTTGGTTATACCGGATCTACTTTTTTTTTAATCTTTAATCCCACCAATACAGGATCAGCCAAGAATCAGTATCGGCAACTAATTGGACGGTTCGATACCAATTCCTCAAACCATGGTTGGAACAACAGCACAAGAATTAAATCTCAAGTTCTTATGAAAATAAAACCAAATCAACGAAGAAGAAGAAGTTCTCTCATTTATTTCAACTTTCTTACAAAAACAGAATAGAGTCAGCAATCATGAGTCATAAAAAGTTGAAGGATTTTCATTATGTTAAGATATTTTGCTTAACATCTCTGTTTGGTTGCAAGGGAAATGCAAATATTTCCTTGAAAAGTGAAATGTATTTCACAAGAAAAGCCATTTTTAGTATTTGGATTGCAAAGGGAAATATAAATATTTTATTGAGAAGTGAAATATATTTATTTTACAGGAAATACAAATGTTTCACTTCACTTCACTTCCCTCCCAACCAAACAGAGCCAACGGTATATTCCTTAATGTCAGCATCAAGTGCACGATATTTTGATGCTTGAATATAAGGGTGTCATTTTACCACAAAAACGTATATATATAAGGATGTCAGCCTCAGTACCAGTGCGGGAGAGTTGCGGATGCCCACTTCTACACACCATTAGAATTGTGGATTGAGAAATTCATGTTGATAAAAAAGATGGAAAAGACTGTTAAGTGGATTCTCTTGGAATTTTTAAATCAAGTAGATTTTCTTGGAATTTCAATTTTCTTACAAATAAAGATTCAAAATGTGTAAGAGCCTTAGAGTAGGGGTGCAAGTTTGGCCCTGTCAGCCCTAACCCATTCTGGCCCGTCCTGAGCCTGAACAGTGCCTGAGCTGAGAGATACCAGTCCCTAAGGGCGGGGGTCAGGGCTGAAAATTTCTGGCCCTGAGTTGTTTTAGTTTCAGTTTAGGTCTCCATTGAATCACCAAATGAGTAATAGTTAGATCCAAAAACATGACTCTTAATGAATATCAACCAAATCATGGAACATTCAACTCACATGAGTGCACAAAAGCTTAATCATTTTTCTAAAATAGACCATCTCAGAGGCTCAGACTGCCACAATATATTCGTTTCATGTCATCTTCCAGCTAATATCTATTCATTGGCACCAGAAGAAATCAATACCAATAGCCCCAACAGTAGAGATTCTCCATTAATAAAAAAAAAATATATGTATCTTGACCATTAAAGAAAGAGATGCAAAGATCAAATGATGGTAGAAGATGTTCTGTTCATGTAATGGACATGGAATCAGAATCCATGGCATGCCAAGGTGTCTAACTTGGTCATATAATAATACCTGAACTCAAAAGATTAATGAAAAAAAAAAAAAAACCTCAAAGTACTAGTTGCATTTTGCATCAATATATATCAATAGAGGAGGGCATAAATATATAATTGTCATCCAAGCATTGCACAAGGCAAGACAGATTCAATATTGTATATGAGATATACATACATGTCAAAACCAGGACATGATAACAAGAAACCTGAAGTGTTTTCGAGAATCAGAGGGGTGATAGAACAGTGTGTAAGATATTGATCCACTACCCACTGAGAAGAGCCACCAAGCGACAATGTCTGCATAAATAAAAACAGGACATGATAGTAAATTTTGCATGGAAACCTACATATGATACGAGCTATTTCTTGAAATTTTCCATTAAAAATATTCAGTAAATTTTCTAACGTGTGCAAGTGAGAAAGGATTATGTTGGCTGGCCTGATTGAACCCTACTTTTCACAGCCTGTCAGCATAACAAGTCCAACTCATATAAGACCAGTTATACAGTAGAGGTAACAATATTGTTTGTGCTTTGTGATATGATGCATGCCCACTTGCTGATAACATCAAATGATCAAATCCCACAGATTAGATTAACCCCACTAGAAATTATACACAACTTGTGGTGCATCTGACTTGTTGGGATGGACTTTAGCTACAAGGTCAATTAATTACAGAAATTTGGCCAATTTACTTCCATCTCAATCAAATGAATGTCATACAGAGGATGAAATGACAATTTTGAGAACTGAAGCACGCGTACGGTGTTTTGCCAGGGAGGGGAAGATACAAGAACAGAAAGAATATCTAGAAAATATGCATAGAACTGTTAACTAACAAATAAGTCAATTAACAACCTCATAAAAATTAAATATAAAACAGAAGCTACTATAACGAAGCACTTAGTTACATACAGGAAAACTGTGAGACTATACTCCAGCAACTGACCTTGTAGAACTTATCTTTCCCTCATCTATAACACAACAGGTTTCATCTCAAACTCATGACAGGCCAAGGAGTCACCCCAGCTGCTGGCAGTGAAGGTCGTAGTGCTATTGGAGCACGACGAACAACTGAGAATGCTTCATTAAGACGTGCAGCACGGACCATGAACTGAGACACCTTCTGCAGATTTAAGAACCATCAGAAAAGGAAACAAAAGCATAAATGTTTCACCTTCCACTTTCAGAGATTCTTTAACCAAGAAAACAGAAGCACAAAGGTAAACTGAAAGGACATCAAGCATTATTTCATGTAAATGTAGAACTGCACAGAGCAAGAGGAGTCAGAAGCGACAAAAAAATAGTAAACCCAAGGAAGATACAGCGTAAGAGCAGAACATAGAAAGAGGCCACTTGAAACACAAGCCAAAATACATCTACACCATGTGCACCATCATATAATCCTTCCAATTAATTATAGGGAAAATTGACTAGATCTATGAGATAAGAAAATTAATTACAAAACAAGTAAGTTTGACTTTGTCTTGTAAACCGACTTGTTTTGTAATTTTTTCCCCTCTCTCTTAGATCTAGGACATTGCCCCTTAATTTTTATATTGTACAATAAACATTCAACAGAAAACCAATACCCTTTCATAAATCATAACAGAAGGATGCTCCGAGTTCCCAATTTGACATTTCCTGCTTTAAGATGATAATTATTTTTATATGATTACAACAAAAGAAAGACTCTAAAGGGGAAATTTGCCCAAGCTTTAGCCTATCTCTCCCACCTGCAACCACTCACCTGTCATTCCCTGCCCCCATCTAAATAAATAAATAATGAATACAAAAATTACATAAAAAATAGTGGCTCCCACGTGACACTTTTTGCAGCTTTAAAACAATTTACTCTTATATAATTACATGATTACCATGAAAGAATGACTGTTGGGCATGTATTGTAGCAACGACAAACTGCAACAACACGTTAAGGTCATGATATACAGTTTGTAAGAGGAAGATACACTTTGAAAAAGCATTCCATGCTTCCAAAATTTCAAGTCTTGGTCAAGATAGAAGCTAATAAACAGCAAATTTTATAGCCTCTTTCATATGTGTAAATGAATCCGTCACATTTTTCCTACTTCTACCAAATATGCTGAACAGAATGCCATATATTTTAAATACTTAAACAGAACATTAAACATTTTAAACAAATGGGAGTGATCTTTCAACTTCTCCATTAGGGTTTCGACGGCGAGTTGAAGTTCAGAGTCGGAAAATGAACAGCTCATTTGATGGATTTGAGAAGTCGAGAATTGACCTCAGTAGCCGTTGAGTTCATTGCCTTCTCGATTGACGACCTCACCTTCCCATCCCCAACTCCCAGACGAACCAACCTGAAATCCCTCAATCGAAAAATTTCCAGCCCTGGTGGGGATTGCAAAGGGTCCAATTCTGAAACAAAGAGAAGTGAGAGGGGGAGGGGGAGGGGGAGGGGGGGGGGGGAGGAGAAGGGCAAGAAAATTACAAAAATGGCCTCTAAAAGAGGTTGTAGGTGATGTGGCCAAGGGCAAAGAAAAGATTGATTTATTCACACTGTAAGTCCATCCCTGAAAGTGCATAATTTTTTAACATGGAAATTTTATTCATCTCAAAGCAAAAAACCCCAGAAAACTCATATGACTTTCCTTAGAAGAAAAAAAGGAAAACGGAACATGAAACACCTCAAAGGCTCAAACAAAGCCAGTATTGACATTGAACAGAAAGCAGAGTTCCAAATTCCAATTACAAATCATCCATATTATCAATAAATAAATAAATGAGAAAATTTCTTAGATCCACTAGATAAGAACGGAAATTACAAGATAAGTGGTTTTCAAATTTGTTTTACATCCACTACTTTCTATTTTAAAAAGATTTACTTAATCCCCAAAGTTAGTACTCATGCCACACAAAAATAAAATAAAAGCAAACTTCCCAATAAATAAATAACCAATAATCAACAATTTCCACAGATAAAGAAGAGGAAAGGAATAATCAAGCATGACAACTAAATCATAATTTACCAGATTGCCGTTCATGCAATCAACATAAAAGAAAGAAAAAGGGTAGATCTTTAAGAACAACTGACCTTATCCTCCACAGTGATCTTAAGCGGAAAGGCCCGGGTCCTTCTCTTCATCTTGTACAATCTCCTGCCTAGGATAACAACACCCATCATTGCAGCAGCTAAAGAGAGAGACACAACAGGACTAACCCTGAAAACACAGAATTTCAGAAGCTCAAAAGGAAGCTTCCACCAAACAATCTTCTTCTTCCCTTCCTCTCCTGCTTTCGCCTCTTCCCCCGAGATGGTTGCCACTCCAAAAAATTCACTTCCCTCTGGTGCAACCTCCATGATCGCACCTGAATTCGACCCATTTAGCCCCTCTGGTACAAATTCAGGCTCGTAATCACCAGAGACTGAGCCAGAGTCTCCCTCAGTGTTCTCAACCTTCGCAGGAGAGGATCCATCTCCACCAGAATCGGACCAAAACTCGCCCGAATCCATGCTTTTAGGTTCAGTTCGTTTGCTTTCTCCAGATTCTTCAAAACCCACTTCGTCTCTCACATCACCACAACCCAAATCGTTTTTCCTGGAAACCGATTGTTCACTGCTCGAATCCGACCAAAATTCCCCCGAATTCTTATGCGCAAGCACGATTCCTTCGAAACCCACTTCTCTTTTGGCATCATCTCCATGCCTAGGCTCCGAACCTGGATCAACCCAGCTCGGATTATCAGAATCAACAGAAACCTCCTCACAGAGATCACGTTCGGAGACTGTTCTTGCGTATCTCTTCTCGGAATGCAGAGAAAAGTAATCAGACATGATAACGCCTTCAGAGTCGCCTTCGATTTCAACGAAATCCCTCGGACTCTCAAGGGTAACGGGTGATTGGACAACACCCAGCAACTCCCAGTCCTGAAACTCGCCAAGTTCTTCCATGCCGGCTTATCGATGAAACAACATAGAGACCCTTAAGTCACCTTTAAACAAAAAAAGGTTCAAACAACAAAGAGAGAATCGCAGAGTGGATCGAAGACTTTCTATCCTTTTTCTTCCATCAAACGGAAACAGATATCCTCTCATTCAAAGGCACGGAGAGAAAGGGCAGAGAGGGAGACAAGTGTCAGTGTCAGTGTCACTGTTCACTTAATCACTACATTTTTAAAAAAAATTTGGTAAATACTTCACTACATGTAATATACTATACTGATAAGAAGTAGGGTCATATTAGTTAGCAAAAACCGAAAAGAAAAAAAACAGAAACGTAAACGACAAAAAAATTTGTACATGAAATGAACTATCAAATAAAACAATAAAAAAACTGAAAATTGTAATATTCGAAAAATTGATGTTACAAGTTTTAAACGCGGATTTAAAAAAAAAAAAGAGAGGCACTATTCACATGAAAATTGTGCATTTTTTTATTTTAAAAAAAAGCATTATTTTCATTAAAATTGAGGACTTTTTTTACTTAAATTTCTACTTCTAATTAACATCGAAAATTAATATATATATATATATATATATACATCACAATCTATTGTAAGTTCGTATACATGTCATGTAATATCATCTAATATCAATTCTCAATTCATACACAATAATGTCTAAAATCTTTTTAAGCAATGTGGTTAGGCTATGATGTTGTTCATTGTTGTTAACACAATCAACACACTCATGGAATAATGCATGTTCGGTTAGAATTGGGACTTGAGAGTCATTGCTTTAGAAACCCTTTTTAATACATGATCAGCTTGTAGTTTGATTTCGGGTTTCATGCATTGACTTGGAGTTGAAGGTGATATCATGAGAAATGAGCCACTGCCAGCAAATCTTCCTTCTTTATTTCTCACAAACTTATAGATAAGTTAGCTTTACCCTCTACAGCTCCGTACAATACAACCCTTGCATAATCGGTAGAGCTTTCGTTTTGATATGTCGTCATAGGTTAAAAATGTTTAATCCATTAAATTTCTCTATTTCATACTTAACAGCAGAGACATGTACATCCATTGTGACAACATACCTGTAACTAGTTGACTCTAATATCAGTTTTTAGAGAATGGCCTAAGATGTGGCGGAGGTGAAAAATAAAAATTCTCTCACACTAACCTAGAACACCTCCTACTTCTCATAGAGAAATATTACAAGATATCAAAGAAGGTTCTCTTCTTCTATGTTCTATATTGACTTGTTCTATCTCACCCCTTTATGGCTTTATATAGAAGAGTCTGGGATGAATAGTACCCAATGGTGCCATGAACAGTATTCTATATAGGCCCCACGTGTTACTTGACACTCTATGCATTCTTTGGCGCGAAGGTTAAGGGCACATTAAACAAAGTAGATATGGGCCTCAATTAACGAGGAAGAGAGGGACTTGCACTCATCACATCGAGGATGAAATTGATCAGAATTCAATTGGAGCCATTATGTGTAACAGTGATAGGAACTCTTTCCCATAGATGATATTAATAACCCTCTCATTTCATTCGGCCCACTAAAACAAGCAAGGCCTGGTAGCCCAACCAAAGTTCCTCATTATCAACGGTGTCTGATCCAACCTATTCATTGGTTGTAGAGGTGGCAAACCCAGCCATGTGTACACAGGCAACACAAAAAGAGAGTTTGGGGATTTTTTTTTCTTGTGGGGAGGGGGGGGGGTGTTGCAATTGGTGATTCTCATAGCTATGGATCTGTCACTCAAGATATCCAAATTGTCCACAACGGGCGCCTTGCCCGAGTGGGGATAAGGCGACCATTTATCGCCTTACTGTGTCTTGACAGTAAGATCGGGCCGGACAGTTCGACAGTAGAGGATCCAAATTGCAATACCAACTGATAATAATTTTTTAACCATATTTGCTTTTTAACTCAAGAAAATCTAAAATAAATACCATTTATATGCAGTTTTTATTTACATGCACAACCTATTAGAAAAACTACAGTTCCGCTACTCGATGTCCCCAGTTAAGTGTGAATTGTCCCAGATACAGGGACAAAAGAAAACAATTACTGAAAACAGATAGTATCACACAAGTAAACCCATGAATCGTTACTATTATCAACATACTATCCAAAATCATTTCCAGAGATGAAGATACAGGAAGGTCAAGGTACAACACCAAGATCCTTGAAGTATTCATGCTCGAGAGCACTCCGCGCTGTAATTCTTCTACTTGGATCCAAGCAAAGCATTTTCTGGAAAATTACAGGGGCATGTCTAAGTAATGGCAGCAACAAGTATTCAAGTACCTCAGTCCTTGAGCCTGAAAGATAACTATATCCTTTTTATCAGAAAAATATTACTGATAAGATTCTGGGTACCAATCAGAGGTGTCACCCAAAATAATTCAATAACCACCATGCCGTCCAGATCTTAGTCACGCGGACTTAGCTTTGGCACTCTCAGCAAGTTGTTAGTGGATCTTATACCATTCAAAAAGGGTAGACCATGTGCCCTTTTGCCAGAAAATCTCTCCTTGTGAATGGTTAATAAAAGGTTCTGGAGAAAACACTAAAGTGCATCCAATAATTTCCATCACACTATAAGCTTTGCCTTTCCTATTTATTCTACAGTTGTACACCTCAGTTGAACTAGTCAAAGAAGTTTTATACTTTCATGCAACTTTGCTTTCAATATATCAAAAAATTTTAAACTTACAGAAAGGAGATCAACTCCAGCAGGTTCAAGATTTGGGACCATAGTTGCCAGATCCTGCACCATGAAGACATGTTTTAAATCTCTTAATATTATATATTCTGAAATTATCTTGCTAAAAGAATGACAGCTGTTAAGGGTTTGAGTACAAATATCCAAGAAAATAGCAACCACACAATAAACCCAATCACCTAATGGGGCCACTTGGGGAAGGCAGACTTGAAGTCGGGCAACGAAGTCACTCCAGGCCATGTTTCTTCATTCGGAGTGCCCATATATCTTCAGACAGGAGACCACTTGTGAATATGAAACACTAGGAAGGATAATAAATTAAAAATACAGGCACTAAATATCAATAAGAAGAGATATATGCACCAAAATAGTGTAACTATAAGTAAGCAATAAAACCTGAAAATCTTGAAAAGTTCATCAATCTCAGAATCCCCAGGGAACAAAGGGCACTGATTCACCATCTCAGCAAATATACAACCCACTGACCAGACATCTACCGGAGTAGAGTAATGGCGGGACCCGAGGAGGATTTCTGGTGCTCTATACCAGAGGGTTACCACCTGGAAGGAGGATTATGAAAGTATAAGAGACATAGAACAAAAGAATCAAAATGGAACGTATTATGCATTTGGTAGGTACTGCAAATCTGAATTGTCTATGTAGGAATTGAGATACACCATATACCGGGTAAAGTTCGTGCACAAACATTTAGAAAAAGGTTCTGCCAACCTTAGACATACAATGCACCTGTATAATAGTTCAACTCTGTACTCTAGTTGCTCTTGAGAAATCAGAAGTCTAATAACATGCCTACTTTCAATATTTTCTGAAAAGCCCTCAAAAGAATTTCTTTTGCAAAACATAAAAAAATTTAACGAAATTTTATCACATTTTGCAATATTCCTCCAGTTGTTTGAGGCTGTGCTGCCCCATGGTTAAAGATTTTATGCAAAACAATCTGCAGACAAGATACGAAATAGGAGTACACCTGGGAAAACGTGGTACTTCACTTTAATATAAAATATGACGATTGAATTGCTTGCAGTTGGCCACTCATGACCAATTCTGAGGGAGACGCAGCAGCTAAATTCCAGTTTCAACGGCTACTGTTTTCTTCGATTGTTGGGTGTTATGTCAGAGTGGAAATGTGGTGGGGTTTTATCTGCTGGCTATGTCAAGGAGGCACAGGAGCGAATCATACATGCCCATGTACCTTCATACAAGATCTCATTTCTTCTATTAGCATAAATGCCTCATTACTTCTTGCTTCCCAAAACAAGTAAAATTTAAAATAAGTATGAGTATGACGATTGAGAAGAAGTTACCAAACTGAAACTACAAATAATACTCAAACCACAATGAACAATAATCAGGTTCCATTGCAAAAGAGAGCTAAGAAATAGTTATCACTCTTAATACATAGATGCTAGGTTAAGAAGAAAGCAACAAAAAGATAGAAAGACCAGAATATAGAATGCAATGTACTCTACCTCATGAGTAAATGTCCTGACTGGAATACCAAATGCCCTAGCTAATCCAAAGTCTGCAAGCTTCAATGCATTGGTGCGGAGATCTATTAGCAAATTTTGAGGTTTCAGATCTCGGTGGAGAACTCTATGAGAATGGCAATATGCAATTCCACGAAGAATCTGATAGAGAAACGTCTGAGAAGGAAAGTAAAATCACCTCATGAGGTTTAAAAACAAGTACCCTAATAGCATAATCATTTAAATACTAGTTAGTCCAGAAAAAGTGATAATTGTACACTAGCATGGTTCTAAATCTCGGTTTCACAAGAAACTGAGATGAAACTGATATGTGGTACCAGTTTGTACCTGGTTTCGACATGTTTCAGCCATATTTTGGTAGTTTCGACCTGAACCACCCATATAAATTCACTTATCCCCATTGAAACTTGACGAAACCTGGGAGTTTCGACCTAAACCTAGTTGAACCACCTTCTTTATGCCAAATATCATTTAAGTAAATGTTCCATTTACGTAAGATATTTTTCATAAATAAGCAAATACCATTTTAAAAACACTCAAAATGGTACTTGTTGGATTCAAATGGGGCGTATTTGCTTATTTATGAATTATATCTTCAGCAAATGAAATATATACAACCACAAGTATCATTTTGAGTGTTCTTAATGCAACACTAATGCATGGATTGGGTTCAAAATGTCAAAAATTGGTAGCACAACAAAAATCAGGGCAAAAAAACAACTTCTGGGCCTCGAAACCAAGGTTTCGAGTTGACCTGGATAAAGTACCAGGTTTTGACCGAGATGTGGTCGAAACATAGCATATTTCGGTTTTGGGGCTGGCCGAAACTAGCCTCGAAACCGAGATTTAGAACCTAACGTATTTGCTTATTTATGAATAATATCTTAAGTAAATGAAATATATACAACCACAAGTACCATTTTGAGTGTTCTTTATGCAAAACTAATGCATGGATTGGGTTCAAAATGTCAAAAATTGGTAGCACAGCAAAAATCAGGGCAAAAAAAAACAACTTCTGGGACTCGAAACCTTGACCTGGAGAAAGTACCAGGTTTCGACTGAGATATGGTCGAAACGTGGCATATTTCGGTTTCGGGGCTGGCCGAAACTAGCCTCGAAATCCAGATTTAGAACCTTGTACACTGGTTGGGAAGAAACTATGATTCATGAGTATCATACTAAGCATGCAATCCTGCAGCTAACCATAGAAGGTGAGCAATACAACCACCTAGACTTTTATTTACTTCTTTTCAGTAATGGCAAATTCCCATTACAAATGTACACCAAATCTCACAATGTAGCAGTTGAATATGTTTGAAAAAGTAAAGTTTTTTCTTCAAACCATAGTTGTGAAGGCAACCCAAGGTGGAGGGACACCTAGGCAACAAGGCGCTCTAGTGTTTTTCCAGCGTTACATATAATTTAACCTCCATTGAAAGACTGACCGATAGTTCATAACAAACTAGCAGTAAAAACCAGCAGCTACATATAAATAGAACAAAGAAAATATTATAGTAATTCAAATCAATAATATTTGATATGTCACATATGACCAGAATTGATTCTAGCAGAAAATTCTATAACAGTATAACCTAAGAGGCAGAAACAACACCATAGCAAGGTTTAAGATTCAATGATTCCATGTATGGCAAGCAAAATAATCTTGTACATTGCCAAATAAAAAGGTTAGGAAAGAATCTATATTATATACAAAACAACACAAGGCATCCACCCAGCACCTAGGCGGACCAAGGCGTCCTTGGTCGCCTTACCTACATCCAGTAAGGTAAGGCATCACCTTGACACCCTGAAGTCACCTGGATGCCTAGGCGACACCTTGACAACTATGCTTCTAACAGAATGCAGAAATTTCTACAGAGGGGAAAGATCTCACTCACTTTTATTAAATGCGGATTCTTAGCAAGCTCTGGACACGAATCCATGTGCTTCTTCAAATCCAGATCCAGATATTCAAAAACAAGATACAATCGTTTCTCACTGTGTTCTACATCCTGTAACCTATTATCCAGAATCATTTAATAACTTGCAATGAAAAAAGTCAATTAACACAAGAACCCATCAATACCAACCCAAGAAATAAGTCCACTAAAAAAAAAGCAAAATCACATTCCCAAAACATATATGGATGGCAGTCACTTCAGCTAAATAACATTAACTACATCAGCTAGCCAAAGAGAAACCTCAACTCTTAAATCACTTGAGTTAAAAGCTTCCTAAGGGATAATAACCATTTTAGAATGCCAAACCTTGTTGGATAAAGCGAGCACCAAAGCCTCCCAGACTTATAAAGCCGCTGCCATCTGAAGATTTAACTGTTCAACTTTTTTTCTCTTGCAGAAGAACAATTACTGTCCCTACTCCCCTGAATATTTTTCTTCTAACTCTTTAACTTTTTACTGCAGCAACTTCTTAACTCCCTGTTTCTATCCCAGTCACAATGGTGCCTAACCCTTTCCTGCATTATACCACACTTTCATGTCCCTCAATTCCACTTGCATAACGATTTTTCTCACAATCATCTCCTCCAAAAAAGCCAAAATTGAATTTGTTTACTTACCTCTAGCGCTTCATGTATGACCTATTCAAGGTCGAAGATATTGAAGCCGTTTCGACCCTCAGATATGACAATCTCTTATCTTCCCTTTCCTAACCTTCAGTTTCGTCATATTCACTTTCCCCTCAATATCTTCCCCTGCCCCTTTGTTTTGGATGAGTGATGTAGATCAAAACATGAAGAAAAGGCCAAAACACTGCAGTGTTACAGACCCTTATTTTGGCTTGGTTAGAATATTACTAGAAGAACCGAGGGCGGGGGGGCAGAATAGTATTTTATTTATTGGAGAATTCAAGTCTTTAAGTGAAGGCCATTTTGTCAATTTATTGACATGTTTTTGGACTTCAAGTGCTGGCAGATATTTACCCTCGGTGGGGACCACATGAAGATTTTGGCTATCATCTTGAAGGAGTGAAGATCTTATCTTGTTACTATTTTTATTTCAGTCCAAGTTAATTAGATTAGTTTCTATTTTATGTTGCAGTTTATTAAGTTTCTATTTTCTTCATCCTTTCTCAAGTTGTGTGTGACTTGAAGGGCCGAAGGAGCCTGGCTGTGAGAGCCTAATCCATCTATTCCCCAACCTTCTATTTTCTATCCTCTCCATCTTCACTGTCCCTCCTTCGACCTCTGAGTGCTGCTGTGATATTGTGACTGCTCCATCCATTGAGAAGATCACTCAAGTGCTACTGCTGCTGCTGTTCTTCAATAAGGAGGATCAAATTACCATATTGCTGGCCTGTTGCTGCCCCTGCTTCCAGTCCCAATCAAACCACTGTATCTTGAAGACCTGCACTCTGCTTCCAGCAGGATTTTGAGGACTGAATCACACCCACAAGGGGGGCTACTTGATCCCAGTTCGAGCCCATTCTGTGGGCTGGTTTGCTCTACAGCCTAAACCTTCTAATTCCATCACCAACTCAGATCTCTCCAACCCTTCACCAGATCTTTCTCAAAATTGCAGCAGGAGTTTCATATCCAAAGGACCTCCACTTGATCCAAACTTGAGCCCCAACTGGTGGCTGGTTTGGCCTGCAGAGCTTTACCTGCTATTTTGGTGTTGATGCTATATCTCCCAATTCCACCACTGAAATTGTATGAAACTTTCAGCATAGCCTTCCCTCTCTACAAGCTACACTCGATTCCTACTTTGGTGGTATTCTCTTGGTTGGTTTGGCTTAGAACCCTAACCTGCTAATTTTGAGCTTTGTTACTAATTTGAATTTTGTGGGTTTTTGGGACTAGTACCCTAGTCTTACATTAATGAGCTCCACTCAAATATTGGCAAGACCTTCAGACAACATTGATAAATCATAGGTCAGTTCCCCAGGACTGATGGATTGTTGTTTACCATAACCCTCTCAAGCAAACCAGCCGGATATGCCTCTCACACCCATTTCTTCTGCCAGCCGAAGATTCCCAAACCTCAAAATGTGAAAGCCTAAGTTTATTCAACTACAGGAGCCTACTAAGAAAGTTATAGGAACAATGGTATTTACATAGCAACTGTGGAACTTGGGAAGTGATATGCTTGTATATGGAACAGATACAGTGGAGATGTTCTTTCACATCAAATATGAGAGTAATCTTTCTGTTTCTACATGTCTTTGGCAACCAGATCATTAACTGAACAGTAGAGAGACTGGTTAGGATCAAATCATCAATTAGTTCATCCACTGGTATGTCTTGTCTGTTCATTAAGTCAGAATGGCAACACAAGTAAAAGTAATTAAAAAAATGTCTAAAACCAGAAGATAAGGATGCAATTGTTTAAACTTTGGGGTTGGAGAAGAAAGTTTTAGAACCCAAAAATTACCTTTTTTTCTTGACAGAGATAGTTCTTTTTGAACCATTAATATTTAAAACTATAGTCCAAAATTTGTAATGTTTAGGACCATAGTTAGTAAAGTTCGGGTACGGCAATAATACGGGAATGAATACGTACGGCAATTAATCGGCCTACATGACAATAGTTTGTTTAAAAAAAATCAGGCGCAATAAAACGTGTACGGCACTTAATTGGTACACGTTTAATACGTGTTTTAATACAGTTGCTCTAAAATAGTACGGAGCAAAAATACGGGTTTATCCTAGTAAAAATCAAGGAGAAAACTGATTTTTTTGCAACTAAATTCTAATCTTCTCATGCATTCATGAACACTTAAACCAATATGGCTTTCCAATTTGAAATCATTTCCCATTCTTTTGGATCTCTACATCTAATATTAATTAAGTTTAACCATGTCTATCAAAACAGATGTTGATAGGTAATCCATCAACCACAATCTACCAAAGCAAATAATAGCATGTACCAGTAAAAAAAATAATAATAAGTAGACAACCAATTAATATGGCATTTAATACGATGATTAATACAGAAATTAATGCGGCATTTAGGTTTAGGTTTTAGTTTTTTATTTTGTTTAATTAAATTAAAATACATAAATATGTATTAATACAGCAATTAATACTGCATTTAATACGACGATTAATATGGCTGCTTTTAAAAGTCGTGTACGGGATTAAGCTACCCTATAGAATAGCGTAAGAGTCGGGAATTTGAATTATACGGCCCGGTAAGGTAATTGATGCGCAAACTTACTAACTATGTTTAGGACTAGGAGGTTAATGGCAACATAATCTACAACTAAAATTCAAATAGCAAATTCTGATGATCCAATAATGCCTAAACAAAGTAATTAGGTAAGTCAGAAGCCACCAAAACCCATTCCTAACATGAAAAAGATAAAGTTTTTTGTTAGTTGTAACAAAAGAAAAGGTGTTAAAAAAAACAGAGGAAAAAAAATACAAGCAACAGAGAAAAACATTAGTGATGACAAAAGAGCTTTGAACACCCCAAGCAGGTAGGACAATCTAGGATGCGAAATTTGAGTCTGAAAGATTGCATGACATTCTCCTCAAACTACGATCCCTGCATTCATCCAGTTTCCCTTATAATACACCTGACCTTGTGACATGGTTCGCAAAATTCACCAATATATTCGGAAATTTCGAGAATTTTGAAGTCACTGAGTCGAACCACTAGGCAAAATAGAAAACAGACACTGTATCGACAGAAATAAATGAGATATCGCCGAAATTTTGGTACTGTTTGTACCCTCTCGCCAAAATGATAATGCTAGGTATATATTTACACCATTTTGTGAGTTCTGGTCGACCAGAACTCATTGTTACTGCCTGTTTCAACCTGAAGGAGAAAACTGCTGGAAACTTGAGATTTGGCCACATTCAACAATATCAAGTAAACAACTTTTTCCCAGAAATTATTTTTTGAAAAAATATGATAAATACCTGCTGCTTGGTGATGGGATTTTATATGCCAGACACTGGAGGCCGATCTAGACCTCACGGTGTTGAAAATTTTTTCTGTTTATATATATTTTTATTTTTCTGGTTAAAAAAATATTTTCCTACAATAAAAATGAGAAAAAAAAAATTAAGGTTTATATAAACTAGATGGGGCTCAATTATATATGTGTTAATCATCATTGGCCGATCTACAGTCTCACAGTGTCGAAAATTATTACCTGATGGTAAATAGTTATTTTTAATTTCCAAAAATATGAAAATATTTTTAAAAAAATTAGAAAGGGAAGAATAAGGAAACTATTCTGTTTTGTTAGGGCACTGTTGACCCTCCAATCTGAACCACAAAATCAGCAACTTTGGCCTGCTGCCAATCTGCTGACTTATGATTCAAGACAGGATATGGTCCTGGATAAAGCCGAATTATTGAGCAGAATCCTTGTTGACAACCTAGAATAGTTGGGAGAAATACACTTACTTCAGTTTTTTGCTCTTTTCTATGATTATTACGAAACTTTATTGCTCAAGAAACACAGAGCACAAGAGAAACAATTTAAAGGAGAACAAGCAAAACCATAGTCTAGACAGACAGTTTCAAGATCCATTCTAAATTACTAATGCTAATGAGCGAACAATCTCATTCTTATATGTCCTGGTAAAGAATAGAAGCCATTTCTTTGCCAACAAAGTTACTACTGATGCAACATCAAGATTTCACATATTAAGTCCAGGATCAAAACGATCATAATGGGGAAAGCAATGGTCATTTTGCCACATCTCGAAGGGAAAAAAAAATTTACATCATACATTTTTTTCCCTTCTTTTTATGTAAAACACACCCCACAATAGATAAAGGAATCACTTGGATTTTCAGAAGAACCTGACTATGTTGCCATGCTGCATCTCTTTCAAGAGGGAGATTTCCCTTATTGCCGTGCTAGGGACTCCTTCATCTTCCTGCTCCAAGCGAATCTTTTTGAGAGCGACAGTCTCATTTGTCACACGGTCACGAGCCTTGTAAACCACACCATAAGTTCCTTCTCCAATCTTCTCAACTTTCTCATACTGCCAAATTTTAAAAGTTACAACCCAAGCAAGGCAAAGAAAAAAGAAAATGGCTGCCTTCTCAAATTTTCTCAAACTGCCAGATTCACCATGTGAGGACCCACAACAAACCCAAAAAAAAGGATCTCCAGCAGGAAGGGGGACCCTTTACCTGGTCCATCAAATCCAAACCAAATTGCTTCACTGCACAAAGAAAAACATCAGAAAAATGAGAATGGAAAAAGCCAAAGTCATGCACATGCTCAACTGCAAGGTAAGATAACTGGATGGTAAACCAAATTCAAGAATAATATTAAACTAACAAGACAAGTAGGGAAGTGAATACAACTATCAGCAATCTTAAAAGAGCATACCTAGTGCACGAGGCTCACGCCACTGCGGGGTCTGGGGAGGGTCATAATAAGATAAACATAAATCCAAGATGAATATCAGCAATCATAAGATCAACATAAATCCAAGATGAATATCCAAAATAAACACAGAACTGACATGCATATCCACCAATAGAATTACCAGACATTAATAAACAATATAGAAAGATCATGGGCCTGTGATCCAGATACCAAATGAAATATCAAGCTGGAAAACCAGAAAGAAGAAAAGAATGACCTCCAGAAAGGAAGCAAATACTACCTCGAATCCACATGAGAACGTTAAAACTACATGAGACCACTGAGGTCAACATAAAAAGAAAGAAAGAATGAAGGGAGAAAAAACAATGGATAAAAGCAAGTATGATGTAAACTGGCTGTCTAAAACCAGCCGCAGGTGTAGGGATTCTTCCCTACACCAGCATAATTAGCCATCGGGTAGGTGTAGGGATTCTTCCCTACACCAACAGCAATCGTGGGGATTTAGATTAGTATTTGTTTTATTTGTTTTTATTATGTTTTATTCTTTATTGAGTTGTAATTCTAATGAGGATTCCTAGTTCAAATCTGAATCCTAATTAGAAGTCCTAATTTTGAGTCCTAGTCCTAGTTGGCATTCGTATTCCTATTTTGAGTCCTAGTCCTAGTTAGGGTTTATATTTCATGTCCAGCATTGACGGCTATAAAATGTAAGAGCTCCATTGAGCCCCCCACGATTTAATGAATAAGAAATTTGCTTTGTTGCATTCCACTGTCCTGAGATAGGCTGTGAAGGTGAGGCTGCGATAGCCTTCATGAGTTCACTGTCTCTCTCATTCGTGTGCATTCAGATTTGTTCAAGTTTGCTACTGCTGATTGTTTGAAGGTTCATGGCTCAGTTATCCAGATCTGTTACCAGTTCAAGGATCCATCCAATAACCAGTAAGTAAATCTCCATCCCCAAACCCTTCTGTTCCTAACCCTCTAAGCCAAACCCTAATATCCCTCCATCTCCAAACATCACTTCCATAACTTAAAACCTGCCCAACCTGATTCCACCATTAGAAGCAGCCCAAACTTGGACCAAATCTCCCCCTCACTGTTTGGGAAACTCGATCCAAGCCCCTAGCCATAATACTCATTATAAACCCTAGATCCCTACATTAATCTCCTTCTCAAACCCTAACCCTAACTTCACTATTTATCTAATTCCACCCTAGCCAATCCATTAAACCCTAGTAAATCCTGGTTCTGGTTCTAGTTGGCTTTATCCCCATCTAGGATTACATTAAGGTAGCTGGTAGAACCACTGGTTTAGAACTGATTCATCTCCATGAACAAAATCTTTACCTAAATCAGGATGAGAAGAAAAACACAGAGATTTCTAAGGGCAGAAACGAGTAACCCTATCAGTGTTCCATAAGTCTCGTCTATGATCAATCCGTTACTTTGAATTTAATATTCCCTTTAGATTTCATAAAAAAAAAAAAAAAAAAATTTTTAAAAAGCAAAAAAAACTAATGATTTACATATACTCTTCCAATCTACAAGGCTGTCCCTTTGTATCGCCATTATCACAAAGTTAACTCTTTTGACTTTTTCAATCTTCTTAAGAATTCATATGAGAGCCTTGAAATAATTTTAAGTTGGAAAGGGTTGATTTGAAGAGAGTTCTCCAACCTACTAAAATATTTTCCAAATGATGAATTACCTAACTTCTTAATAACTGGGTCCTAAAATCAAAGGAGATAGAGTTAGTCACCAGAGCTAAACCCATATGCATTTTATAACCTTGCAAACTAAAGTGTTATAAAAAAGCATTAGTACCTCCTCTTCAGATGTTTGAAAATTCAATTCATTTTGAACGATTTGGACCAAATTATTCTCCAAAGTGGCAGAAATAGTCACTGATGCCAGAGACCAATTGTCACAACAAGTATTGGAAACGCTTTCCTAATAATAAAATTGACACACAAGTGCTCACATTTAAACCCAATGATAGAGGTCAAAGTTTCAAATCCTTGTTGCAAGTCACACAAAAATTAAGTCCCTTGTACTCTTCTTACCTATGAAGTATGAGAACACCTAATCCAAACCTAGTGGGAAACTAATCAACTAAAGGATGATTCAGTAACCATGAATAACCGATCTACACCTCCATTATTTCTTTATTTTCCTCTAGGGCCTTTTACTCTTAGTCGCACAACCACACATTACGCAGCAATGCCACCAATTCTAAGGCTTGGTTGAACCAACTTTTGGCCATGTTCCACAATCAAGCTCTAATTAACTATCAGCGAAGGCCTCAATTTTTCTATTATTGCAACAATTGTACAATCCTACCAGTTTTATCTACTCAGAATAACACATGCTGGTCATAAGTCATAGAAACTACCAGCTCTTATTTGCCAAAACAATTAACCACTCATCGATAAAGCATCGCCGCTACTTTGCTGCGATTAGTGAACTGCGATCTTCTATTAATTAACTATTATCTTCACATATATCAACCATATGCCAGTCCGCTCATTGAGCTTTATTATTTTATTTCTATAAGTTTAACACATTAATGTATCGATTGATTCTCAGAATCTTTATCTTCAAGTTCCATTCATTTAACCTACAATGGGGACAGTCTTTACTGTTAAAACATAGTTAGAATACTATGTATTGGAAAAGATCATCCTTTCTTTGTCAATGCAATAAGTAAGTTCATATCTCTCATTACTTACTGATCGTACATTGGTTCTAACGCTTCCCTTGGCATCCAAGTTGTTGGTGCAAACTGCAAGGGTAATCTAGTGTGCTTTTGTTCTTTTTGACGGTAAACAGGCATGCATTACAGACATGTTTAACAGAATTCATTCCCTTCAATTCATTTTTCAGTACTTCGATAGAGCGAGCAATGAATTTCCAACAAATGAGAAAGATGCGAAGACATGCAAAGAGAAGAGAAATGATTCACCTAAGTCACCGGAATGCCGATCGCCGGAGGACGGTGGACGACGCCATCTAACCAAGCGATGATCAGATTTGCGCAGGATGGTTACTCCGCCCCAGAAAGACGCAGTGAGAGAGGGAGAAATGGGAGACAACTCAGATGGAAGCAAAGTTTAGTAGAAGTGGCTTCTTAGGCCTTATAGGCGCCGGATGGAATAGAACTCAGTGGTGAGCCGGGTGGCCTGTCCAGCGTCCAGAGTCCAGACTAGCTTTTCTGCCCAGTCACAGCCCTAGAATTGGCACGTGGCAGTCCAGCTGGAATCCAACGTTTCCAATATTTCCCATGTTGTCGTTCACTTAACACACCGTATCGAATTGGGATCCTCCACTTCCGCTGCCCGGTACTGCCGTGCGCCCACGCCCAACAGACACATCAAGGTGATGAAAAGACCGCCTTGCCCAGGCAGGGGTAAAGTGGTTTTTACCACTTTGCTGTGTCTAGGACGCACGGCAATACTAGGCAGGCGAAAGTAGAGGATCCCGACTCCACCGTATCACATCAACTGTTCTTGTCAACAGCTATGGAAAAAGTTCAATAGATAATGGACGATGTTGGAGGTTGGATCATGTATGATAATTTGATTACAACTAGAATATAGTGCACAATTTGTAATTATGGGAAAAAGAACTCTGTCAAGGGAGTGTGGCATGGCCTACGCCAGCACTCCCATGAGTCTATCTCTCTCCTACCCATATGAAAAGATACCTCTATCCCCTTGTTTAGAGGAGGTGAGCGATAGACACATGGGGGTGTTGCCGGACAGAAAACTACTTCCCTTTAATTTTTTATGGAGGGAGTGGGCACGAAAGGGTATCAAGAAGGTATTTTGTAACATACTAATACCCTAGAAGGGGTTTGTGAACCCTAGGATGGTGGGTGAACCATCTTTCTATGGGTGGAGGGATACTTAGTCCATTATTTATTAACAGGGGAAGGGCAGAGTATGTTAGTAGTATACAGTAAGCTAGCACCCTATGCGCCTCTATGTCTCTCTTCCTTCCTTTGAGGGGTAAGTAATGCAACCTCGTTGGAAGCTACGGATCGGGAGAGTCGAAATCACGTTTCCTACGTGACCAGGAGTTGATCAATCGAACAAAAAGAGAATATGACTTGCAAGAACTCCAATGGAGCCAAACTCAAAGAGCAATCTTTTACCAATCTTTCAATTCTCCTTTTTCCTTTCGTAGTCTTGCCTTACATATAGGCTATGATTGCATACAGAAACGGAAAAGAAAATCAATTCCCTCAATCACATGGATAATTGATTGAAGACAATGATTCTAATCCCCCCACTAATTACTCCAATCCATTGATTATTTAAGACTTCTTATTTAGAAATCGAATCATCCCTTATTAAGCTGCAATCACTTAATTAGAAATCCAATCATCCCTCATTAAGCTGCAATCAAATCTCCTTAGAATGCTGATAGGATAAGAGCTGATGTGGATAATTTTATCCTTGTGAAGGTTGGCCATCATTAGCACACCTCTCTTTGATCCTGGTTGACCTCTCTTTGATCTGGACCGACCTTCGCAGAGCCTTTGGGTGACAGAGTGCAACCTCCACCTTATCAACTTCGCGGCCGAGGGCTGCATCATTCCCTCCAAGTTGAAAAAGAGTTCGTCCTCGAACTCTTGCCCCGATCAATGATATTCATTGTCCACCGGGGTCAAATTGGAACTAAGCAAAATCATTATTGTAGTCTCCAATTGAATTAAACAAAATTTGCATATCAACTTCAGATTTGACAGTGATATCAAATGAGGTGCTCACGACTTGAATGAATGACGTGTTCAAATATGGATTTTTGGTAATGCTCATATTTTGAACAAATTGAGAATGTGAAATTAATAAATGCCAAATACGGATCATCATACGTACTGGCAATGTTGAACCACTGAAATGAGAGGGGATCATGGGTCGTGACCTCACTGTGATGCAGGCATAAATGTTGTGCTTTCGAAATGTAATCTGGTCCAAGACTTTCGAAACCACCGTGTTCATCGATGTACTCATCCTAGAACTCATAAAAAATTGGGGGTTTACTGAAATCAACCTAAACAAAGATTCATTCGTCTGCATCATCATCCGTTGTTGTATGAATTTCACTTGTGTTGATGTCCTCCACGGGAATTGTATGACCACCTCTATGCCTGGGCGTCATCACAACTACTCGTTCTCCACCATGTCGTCGGATGAAGGTGAATCAGGATCGGTCGTCTCCTCATTTGGATTCGGACGTCTCGATACTTTTCTCAAAGCTTCATTCTCACGTCGCAGGGCAGCAATTTCTTGCTGCAAGCGCGCAAGTTTTCTTTTCTTGCATTGATATCCTCGACGAGGACTGTACGGGTAGCTCGTCGAGGTGTCATTATAGTCTTCATCTCTCGTAATCCTAGGCTCTAATACCAAATAATGCAGCCTCATTGGAAACTATGGATCGGGAGAGTTGAAATCACATTCCCTACGTGACCAGGAGTTGATCAATCAAACAAAGAGATAATGTGGCTTGCAAGAACTCCAATGGAGCCAAGCTCAAAGAACTATCTTTTACCAATCTTTCAATTTCCCTTTTTCCTTTCATAGTCTTGCCTTACATATAGACTACGATTGCATACAGAAATGGAAAAGAAAATCAAATCCTTCAATCACATGGATAATTGATTGAAGACAAAGATTCTAATGCCCCCACTAATTACTTCAATCTATTAATTATTTAAGACTGCTTATTTAGAAATCCAATCATCCCTTATTAAGTTGCAATCAAATCTCTTTAGAATGCTGATAGGATAAGAGCAGACATGGATAATTTATCCTTGTGAAGGCTGGTCGTGATTAGCACACCTCTCTTTGATCCGAGCCGATCTTCGCAGAGCCTTTGGATGACCGAGTGCAACCTCCACCTTGTCAACTTCGTGGCCCAGGGCTGCATCAGTAAGAGAGTCATTTCAAAGGGGGAAGAGAGGGATAGACACATTAGGGTGCTTGCTTACAGTATACCGTTAGCATACCCATCCCTCTCCCTTATTAATATTAATTTTTTAAATTAATCTATCTTTTATTATGTGTCAATATAATGTTTAAAACTAAAAAAAGGAGATCACTACGTGGCCCTACATCAGTATGGGACCAACGAAAGCGTACAAGGAGAAATCCAATAGGGGTGGGATTTTCATTTCAAAAGGGAGATTGTCAGTCATTTTGCCCTTCTTGTGTCTAGGTCAGCATGACAACCTTCTTTTTCCCTTAAAAAACATTATAAAGTCGATTTTTTCTGGTGAATATGGCACCAAGAAACAATTGGAAAAACACCATACATGACAGAGGCACGCTCCAACTGGCTCACTTGCCCAACTACCATCAACAACCCACGTTAGCCATGTGTTTTATTATGTAAGGCTTGGTATATAATGCTCCTCAAGGAAAAATTACAAGATTACTCGCAATTGGTTTTGGTTTCACCAAACTACCTACTCAATGTTTGGTTTTATTGGAATACCCCAAAGAAAAATGTCTATTTCAAAATTACCCGAAACAGTGTATTTCAACACAACCACAAATTTAAAGATATCGAGTTTCAAGGGAGAAATGCCATTTGAACCTCTAGTAGTTCCATCCTCTCCAAGAAAAACCCTTATGTTCAACCCAAAAAAAAAAACAAAAGAATAACCCTTATGGAAGATATAATTTGCTGGGCAGCAGGTGGCAAGATAGATGTTACATAAAGATGAGCAGGGCAAGTGTATTTCAGATATTGGATGAGTTCCTGCAAACGACAAGATATGGCTTGAGTACAGAATGCACAACATAAGTACACAGTAAACATTATTCAACCAAATATTAACAATTTATAAACTGAAGCAATGTCAGTAACAATGCTCAAGTAGTACTGTAGGCATGACAAACTTTGAGGAACAAAAGAGGTAAAACCTTAGATCCAGCAATATAACCACCACATGACCCAAATGATTTTTGTAAAAGTTCCCATCATGATATCCACATCTGGAGTATCCACTCCTAAGAGCTCACAGACACCCCGTCCTGTTTTCCGAACTGCTCCAATGCTCTGTGCCTCATCCAAGTATGTGAAGGCCTATGACAGAATAAAAGAAAGGTTAGAACAGCAATTGAACAGATAGTAAATGAAAATATGGATGGAAGACAAACATGAGCATAAAAGCTTTCCATTATTAGCATACAGAATCACCAAGTCAGAAGGAGAATAATTCTGCACATAAATGTACATATTTCACAAAGAGGTACGAGTAAAATAGCATAACAGCTTGAGACTTCAAATAGGTGCTTTACTAATCTGATGTGCTAGCAACCTGCCACCTTTCTCGTGTCAGCTTACTAGAACAAACAAGACAAGGGACTAAAACTGACAATTGGTATACTTATACCCAAACAAAATGACAGTAGGTACAGCAAAGCCAGTAAACTGATTTGACTGGAGCAGTCTCACTGGCTCTGAGTTTTAGATTTGCAAGCTGAAAGCTGGAGGTTGAGACAATCTGATCAGAATCACCCCAAATCATGCTTGATCGGTGGAGTCTCACCAACTAATTGCGTCATGGAGCCAACTATGGTTGGTAGGTAAGGGGAACCTAATGTAGTTCTAGGTTCTCAAAAGGAAATCTTGAAGAATGAACTACAACTAGGATCACTATTTTCAAGCTGTATTCAGGAACTTGAGATAATATAGCAAGTATGGTTTATCAGATCTGAGGAATTGTTGAGATATGATGTAAACTGTATCCAATAACCCAATTTTGATTCTTAGAAAGAATATCCCACAAGAAATAACCACAATTATGGAATTGATTTGGTAAAAAGGAAAAAGAAGAGAAAGAATATGATAGGATCAAGAGAAGAAAAAGAGGACTAAGAAGAATAGTGGCGAAAATTTTACCTGGCTATAAAAGAACCAGAACTAGAAGAAGAATAGAAGAAGAAAGCAGTAAGCCAGAAGAAGATTCTTCATGCACGTTTGCAGAGCTCAACAGCTCAAAAACTCTTGAAAAAACTTCAATTTCTATTACAAAATCATCTCCAATTGAAGAGAGGTGTATACATATTTATAAACTTTTAAATTTCTTAAACTAACTCATAAAAGGACTCCTAATCACTCTCTTATACTGACTTTGAGTAAATAGACTCAAAACAAAACTCCTAAAAGCTATTAGGTATCATAATCCAACTTAAACACTTAACTACTAATCTCGTATACCAACTCCACCCTCTCTTTATGGGCTTATAAATTAGGCCGATTATAATGAAACCCAAGAAAATAAAAGGCCCAACCTATAACGTAACTACCCAAAGCTTGTTTTCAGCCCATTGGATTGCCACCAGCACCTTGTGGGTCTCCCAAGCTTGCGCCGAGGCCTCCATACGGATACGGGATCATAGTCCAATGCAACTGCATCAGAACCAGCTAACATCATCCAAGTAAAGATATGATGTTTGGACATGAACATTGATCTGGATGTAAAAGCTTAATCAGCATGAGGACCTCATGATCCAGAGACTTACAGTTATACTTACAACCAACAAGATAAGAAGAAAGCTATAGAGATCAAAACATGGGAGGTCCAGAATTTATAAAACAAAGGGAACATGGTAACCAGAGAAGCATTTTTTCCCCCCATCAAGTTTTAGGGAAAATGACAATGTTCATTCCCATCAAACTTTGCAATTGCAAGTGCGGAAATGATGCATCCAGAGAGAAAGTTTAAAGGAATACTATGAGAAGGCCTAAACAAGTGCATGAATTTTATGGAATAACCATACAACAACAAGACATTATAGCTATTCTTGGAATGGGTGAATTATCCGAAGAGGATCATTTAACCATAGCAAAAGCACGAAAAATGGAACATTTCTTCGTAGCAGAAGTATTTACCTGTTCTCCAAGGAAATATGTTGGCTTAGCAGAAACAATTAGGGGCTTTCAACTGAATTTCCGACAAATTAGATGGGTCTTCCTGAGCAGACCTATTATTTGGAAGGTAACATCGATGAAGCTACTGTTCCAACAGAAGGTCTAATATTCTCCATTACGTTAATTAACACATGTTTCTTACAATTTATATCACCAATATAGACATCTATGAAGAAAATCATTAGATTTCACAAAACAATCAATCATTTTGCACATGAAATAATATATTTTATAGAACCGTTAAAAAGTTTAGTTCGGGAAACTTTGTTAAATTCTTCTAGGGAAAAGTCACCTGATCACATGATTGCAAGCTGCAACTAATGTTTTTAGCCCATCATATTCGTGGTACTGTAAAAGGATTATTTTGGAAACAATCCGGTCCAGGAACCCAGCCATGTTCAATCCATGAAAAAGAAGATGTCATTAATGAACTGATAATAAAAATGTCAGCTAGAAGGAAAAATTGAAGAATAGGGAAGAACTTGAACTTCTAAACACTAAAACATATTGGAGCATCTCGTTAACTGAACTCATTAATAAAATTTGTCAGTCATGCAACTTGAAATGCATAACAGCTAAATCTTCAATCTTTTTTAAAAGAAGAAAGTACCTTAAATAGACCAAAACTTAGAAGAATAACAGTGAAGAAGACCTCTGGTCATAGTTGTCAAGGCGTCGCCTAGGCGTCCAGGCACCTTGAGAGCCTTGTTGGTGCCACCTTGATTTTGGAACCTCTCCAATGCCTTGAATCGCCTAGACGCCGTATTCCTCTGGTCCACAGCATGTAATCATCAGGACCCTTATTTTAATCACTTTTTTTGGTTATGGGGTTATTTCCTTTTAATTATGGTGACTAATTTGCAGAAAATCTTATGTACATGCTCAGATTAGTGATAATTTAGTTTTATCCCTTTGATAAATTGTAAAACAGCTTAGGAGAGAGACTTGCATTCTGGCAAATCGATGTAGATGAACTCTTCAACATTTGAAACCATGATCCTCCAAATCCACTCGGAATCTAGGATTAGTGCCATCCAACTGAAATTATTGATGTAGATACATCACTAAAAGAGGCTTATAAATAAGTCTAGGGTTGGGTTATATACATGTTGGGCCTTTGATCCCATGATTTTCCAATGTAATAGGTCACTTTTATAGACCTAAAGTATGGATAATAGGGTGGCATACGGGATTAGTTAGTTTAATTCTTTAAAGTTTATTTTTAAGTTGTTTTGGGTTAGTTCAATTTAACCAGTTCTATGTGGTTTAATTTAAGTTGCTAGTAAGTGTTTTAGTGGGGCTGGATTAGTATTCTATAAGTCCAGTCCTATTTTGAGTTTGTTTCCTTTGTAACTTCACTTTTCTAGTCAGTTTAGGTTACCTTATTAGTTAAGAAGGTTAAGCCTTTCCTTTTCAGTGTAGGAGTCTATTTTTGAGTCTTTTATATGAGGTGCATTGGAGACGAATTTTGATTAATGAAAAGCTTTTTGCTGTTCTTCTTCTCCATTGAAGATTTTTGTCTTGTGTTTGATCAAGGCTGGTGAGATTGGTGCTTGATCCAGTCGACACCTTGCGGTGTGAAGCCCAGGTAGTTCGTTCAAGTTCTCTTGGTTCTCCATTGGTGTTCTACATTCAAGTTCTGGTTTTTATTCAAGGACCTTCATTCAAGCAAGCTGCTGTCCAAGAAATTTTTCAATAACGATGAGTTTGAATCATCCCAAACCCCATCCATTTTTCTTCTAATCCTCTAAACATCCCAAACCCTAAATCTCCCTTTGTTTTATTGTTTTTCCCAAACCTTAAAATCATCACAGACCATTCCAGCCATCAAAACAGTCCCATATTTGGATTGAATGCTTCTCTGCCCCCTTAGAGAACTCGATCCAAGTTGCAGCCCTAACTAACCACTCTAGCCCTAGAAACCTCACTCAACCATCTTTCCCAAAACCCTAATCCTAACTACAAAACTTGCTGCTGATTCTGTTTATGAGTCCTAGACTTGTTAAAACTTAACAAGACCTTCACTAGAAGACTTCCCTACATCAACTTACCTTAGCCCTACCATCAAACCCTACCTATTTTGACCTGGCCGAACTACCGGTTCAGATCAGTTCCTGGTTATTGGTTCTTAGTTTGATTTTTCAAACCTAGGACTACATTAGTTATTCTTCGAGGTTTTCAGACCTAAAACCTAGTCAGCAACTCCTTGTCCAAAATCCCAGGTCTTAATGGTGCAGGAATTCTTCCTGATTAAAAAAGAAACAGTAACTGAATGGAATGATGAAATTACAGGATAAATATTGTCTCAATAAACATTAAGGACCAGGTCAGTCAAATAAAATGAAAGGGGTTTAATTTCTCATTATTAATAGATAGATAGTTGGCAGGGTAGAAAAAGGTTGAATTGGATAGGTTTCTTCCCTGAAAACTTAAGAGTAACATAGTGGAGAGACAGTATCGGGAAATGGAGAGATTGCATGAAAGGTTGAATGTGAAGGGCATTAGTAAATGGACAATACCTTGGAAGAGCAGGGTGAAAAACAGTGAAACTTGGTTCCATTCTAAGAGTAGGAGGTGCTATCTTCTCTCAATCAAACTTTTACTTGGCCGCTTTTTACTCTACCTTTCATTCAGAATGAATTTGTTACACCATTAGTTACTCCAAATATACCAGAGTCATAATATTAACATCCACGAAAGGCACCCAGTCCAAACATAAACTAGCAGACATGGTATCATAAATTAAAAAATATATATATAACAAAATTTTCATTTACACCATGAGAAAGGTAAGTTGAGTCTTACCCTTGAGCCTTGCATCATTCAACTCCCTACATGGGGGACAAGCCTACCCACCGTATCAGATTCCTGATCCACAGTTTAGTGGACATCTCAAACCAATACAAGTGTTGAACACAAGTAATAGGCGCAATTTAAGATGAAAAATCAATGACACCAAAAGTTGTGTCTAACCCTTAAGCTTTACATTAGTTCATCTCCCTACATGAAGGATAGGCCTATAAGTGTTAAACACAAGTAATAGGTGGAATTTAAGATGAAAAATCAATGAAAATGTTAACCACAAGTAACATGAGGAATTTTAGACGAAGAATCAATGACACTGAGCCGTAGAAAAAGGAAATAGTTAATAAAAAAGGCGTACCCAATGCACAAGGTTCCTGCCACTGCGGGGTCTAGGGAGGGTCATACTGTACACAGCCTTACCCCCGCTTCGCGGAGAGGCTGTTTCCTGACTTGAACCCGCAACCACTAAGTCACAATGGAGCAACCTTACCATTGCACCAATGCCAGCCCTTAGAAAAAGGAAATAGTTAATTACCGTGAAAATTCAGAACTGGAGCAAGCATTTTATTCAGTACAACCTTATGAAACAGAATACCTAAACCTACAAGGTTTATCAGACAAAACTTACACTAGCATAAGCAAAAGTTAGAGGTGCTTGAAAAATAAACTTATTCTTGAAAGATAACCCATCCCAAATTTTCCCTTCATGATAGTCTTGGGTGTTAACAAGCAAACATTAAACAATTTGTTCTAATATATATACATCCCAAACTTCTTGACATGATTAGCAACTATAAATAAAAATAAGGTGTTATTTTATTTTTTTTTTAAAAAGAATGTCTAAATTGATTACATTATGGTCAGCCAACGCCCTTGTGGTAGGCATAGCACACATGAAAGCACATCCATAGGGATATGATCCACCACTGGATAGGTCTCATATAGAGGTTATCATTTCCCAAAAATAGACCTAAGTTGATTATCATACAGTAATTTATTTCATTAGTGTGAGTTTTTTGGCTACTTCTGTGATACTGTACCTGAGACTTGAGACAAAATTGCACCCTCTGAATAGTTTCATTGAGGATGAAACCATATGTAACATATATCCTCAGATCTTAGGTCTACTTCTCCTCTAGTTCATACATATCATTCTTTCTTTCCTCTCCCAAAGAGAAGAAAAAATAACAGCAAATGGCAAACTACAAGGACCTTATGGGTGGATATTGTAATCATCCAACCAGGATGATCCTTGGGGTAGGAAATTTTGTAAGTATAACCAATCAAATGAAGGCTTCCAAAGGCCACATTCCGTGCAAGTGAATCACCTGCATTGTTGCATTGGTTGATTTTCCACGTGGCTTAACCTCCCTTAGATTCCTTTTCCTAACAGCTAAATATAGTCATCAATGAGCCACCAATTTGTTGAGTGACTCTGTATGATATTGTTGTAATCACAGTTAATGTCAACGGGTCTCTCCAACCTGCCACATACCGAAACCCAAGCATTGGGCACCTCAGTCCACAGGATTTTTTTCTGTCTTTAGAGCACAACCATCACCAATAATCACCACAGGAGCAAACACCATCTTCAAAATGATGAAAACGATTCATATCTCGAACAATGAATTCACGCTGAACTACCTTCGATATCAACTTGATTGCAGCATGGCAATCTGCACATATTCTGAGGTTCTTAATGATACGAACTGGACACCCAGGTGGTGTTCTAAAAAGCCCAAAAGCTAAAGCTAGTCTCTCACTGTGTAACCAAAGGAGACTTTCTTTTTCATCCTCCTCGACATCAAGCAAAACAACATTACGGTTGGGAACATACCCTTCCCTTCTAATCTTTATGTTCAGCCACTCCAGCATCCCATTAATTATCCGTACATCAGGGTGTGATCTATCACCTGCACTGAAATAATGAACATTGCTTTGGCTTTCAATCCAGCTAAGGCCTGGTTCTTTCTTGACTCCTTTCCGTTTCATGTATTTCCTGATGGAAATTACACTGTCCCATTTTTTCACAGTGGCATACATATTTGACAATAATACGTGCGCTGCCTCATCATGGGGTTCCATCTCAAGGACCCGCTGCGCAGAAATTCTTCCAAGCTCAATATCATTGTGTATTACACAGGCACCAAGCAAAGCTCTCCACACCATAACACTAGGCTCAAACGGAATTTCTTCAATGAACTTAAGAGCCTCATCAAGACGACCTGAACGTCCTAGAAGCCATACCATGCAAGTATAATGCTCTATGCATGGCATAATACCATAGTCCTGAACCATGGAGTGAAAATATGACTGGCCCCAATCCACCAAACCCCTGTTGCTACATGCTGATAGGACACCTATAAAGGTTATCTTGTTGGGCCTAATTTCTGTTTCCCTCATCTTCTCAAAAATCCCCAGAGCGTCTTCACTTAAACCATGTAGGGAATATCCTGAGATCATAGAATTCCAAGAAACTTCATCTCGTTCGCTCATACCATCAAATATGGAACGGGCATCTTTAATGCTCCCACACTTGGCATACATGTCAATCAAAGCATTACAGACTACTGTGTCCTTATCGAAGATGGTTTTTACTGTCAAACAGTGGATCTGAAGACCTGCCTCCAACGCTGTTAAGTTTGCGCAAGCACGAAGAATACTAGAGAATGTAGTTTGGGTTGGCTGGACTAGGTCATTAACCATCTCAGAGAAGAGTCTTAGAGCCTCCTCTCCATACCCTAGGTGCACATACCCCACAATCAGTGTATTCCAAGTCACATCATTTCTTTCTGGTGACTCCACAAATAATTTCACAGCGTCATCCATAATTTCACATTTAGCATAGACATCCATAAGGGCATTTCTTACAAAAATGACAAAATCAAGTCCAACCTTCAGAACATGGCCATGTGTTTGCTTCCCCAATACTAGAGCTTCCATGGTTGCACAGGCCTGTAAAACACTTGCAAATGTAAACTGATTAGGGACCACTAAGGCTTGTCTCATCCGAAAAAATAGCTTCAAGGCCTCCTCGCTTCGATCACTCTGCGCATAACGCGCAATCATGAAACTCCAATGAATCACATGTTTTTGAGGCATCTCCTCAAAAACAATCCGAGCATCATTAATATCTCCAAACTTAGTGTACAAGTCGAGCAAAGCGCAGCCTACATAAAGATCCAGCTCATACCGGGTTTTTAAGGCACATCCGTGGATGCCCTTGCCCAAGTCAAAGGAAGGCAGACCGACGGAGGCCTTAAGTGAGCTAGCGAAAGTAAAATTGTTTGGCTTGAGGTTGACCTTCCTCATTTGGGAGAAGAGTTCCAAAGCCTCATTGAAATAATCATTTTCAGCATAGCAAGCTATCATCCCAGTCCAAGAAATCATGTCCCTCTCAGCAATCTTATTAAATACTTTCTTAGCTCCATCAACAAGTCCACACACTGAATAGGCATCAATGAGAGCAGTTGCAACAAACGCATCTGAATCATGGCCAAGCTTAAAAATACAGGCATGGATTAGCCAACAAAGCTCAGCAGAACCCGCACTCACAAGCAACTTCAGAATTGTTGTAAAGACAAAGGGATTGAGCTCATGGTCCTCTCTACGAAGCCTGATGAACAACTCGATTGCCTCGTCAAATTGGAGAGACTGTGCATATCCCTGAATTAAGGTAACAAATGAAATAGTATTCCTGTCCCGCATTCCATCAAACAAAGTTCGTGCGTCAGCGAGGAGGCCTTCTTTCACATACAAGTTAAGAAGAACGTTCCTAGCGAACAAATCCAACCAGTTCCCCCTCTTAAGGACATCACAGTGGATTCCCAAACCCCACTTTCTGGCATTGTCATTGCCGGTGCAGTCCTGGAACATCCGAGCGTATGTATGAGAATTAAGCTCCAATGCGGTGGAGCAAGAGCAATTCTCTGAGTCGTCGGCTAATTGGACGCTCTGGGCTGAGAACCCACGTTGTACGATTTGATTAAACAGTTCGATTTGATGATGGGTTGAGAACAAACCCAGCCCCGGACGTGGTGTTCTAAGACACGAAAATCTAATCATTCGATCTCGCGAGGTCCCCACTCAAAAAGAATGGAGACGAAATTTTTCAGAAGGAAATTTGTGTTCATATTCCATAATTCAAGAATCAGTACTGAGCACTTCCGGACTTCTCCCAAGCCCATACGAAGAGGCAGGTGGCTCACCTTCTGACGACAACACAGATATTTGGGTTCGAACTACCTCTATTCCAGCACACATGCCCAGAGGAGATGAGTTTACGGAATTATCCCGGTTATTATCCTCTCCAATTCCTAAAGTGTGGCAGTGCCGCAGTGCTAGGTGGAGATGGCGAAACCTGGCAATTGCCGCATCCAACCGTCTGTATCATTGATGCGGGCCACATCTAGATACATTAAGAGCAAAATAACCATCCTGCGCTCGAGATTTTTTTTTGATAAGAAGATTTTATTACGGGGGGAACAATGTTCCAGTATAGTCAGCATACAACAGAAGAGAAATACACTGAGGGGGAGAAGAAATCCAACATAAAGAATGTTGGGAAGACGCAGCAAGTGAAGCCATGGAGTCTGCCACAGCATTAGCCTCCCTCAAAGAATGAGAGAACCTGACATCATCGAACAACGAGACCAAATTGAAGCAATCGTTAATGATCGTCCCAATTCTCCAAGGAGTAGCATCTGTTTGACCACTTAGAAGATGCATCACAAGAATATTATCCGTTTCAAAGATGACCTTTCTTAGATTGAGAGAAAGTGCTAGCTTTAATGCCTTCCTAACTGCCAATGCTTCGGCAACCAACGCAGAATTCCATCCAACTCCTTCCGAAAAGCAGCAAATGAAATTGGAGTTGGAGTCTCGGCAAACTCCCCCAATACTGGCATTGCCCGGATTACCCAAACTTGCGCCATCAATGTTGAATTTCACACATGGATGATGGGACTGATTCCAACGAACCAATCTTCTCTCTCTGACCGATGTAAAGTGGAAGTGACTAACAACTTCACTTGCCTCAGTGATTGCTCTAAGAACAATCACTCTTGGGTTGAAAGTCTGTTGACGGAAGGTCCAATCCCAATAACCGATCCAAATGTTCCACAAGATACTGCAACAATAAGAAATCAACAGGATACAATCCCTAACGGAATCATTCTGAACTTTAATTAGATTGCGAATTACCGTAGTCATTGACTGATTCGTCAAAAGATGAAGTAACCCCGCTTGTTGCCAAACTTGACTAGTGATCCTGCAGCCGCCAAACAAATGCTCCATAGATTGGTAGTGCTCAAGACAAAGAGAACAATAGGGGCTCAGATTTAGCCCTCTACTAATTAATAGGTCAGGTAGGGGTAGTTTGTGATGGAGAATTTTTCAAATAAGGTGTTGCACCTTATGAACGGCAGGGACATGCCATATCTTGAGCCAAAGTGGATCAATTTGATGAGAGAAGCCATTCAACATAATACTGTATGCAGAAGCCACAATAAACATACCATTAGATGTTGCTGCCCATATGAATTTATCCTCCCTAGGGAACAATGGAATAGGGATTGAAAGTATTTGGAATGCCACATCCGGAGGCCACCAATGATAAACCACATCTCTTTTCCAAGAGCCATTAGAACAATCTATTAACTCCGCAACCCGCTTCGATGCATTACTAGGCATTGGATATGGAGCAACAGAAGGAGGATGCGATGGAATCCAATAATCAATCCAAGGGTCAATAGACTGCCCATCCCCTACCTAAATAAAAAGGCTCTTCCTGATAAGATCTCTTGCAGAGCTTACCAATTTCCAACCCCAAGATGCATTAGAAGGGCATGATGCTGTGAGGAAATAAGAGTTTGGAAAGTATTTGTTTTTCATCAATCTCCCCCACAACGAATATTGAGATGTGAGTAGTTCCCATGCTTTCTTGGGGAGTAAGGCTTGGTTCATAGCAGCCGACTACTTTATATTAAGACCACCAAACCTCTTTGGTTCGCAAATAGTAGCCCAAACAATAGTGGGAACCATAGTCTTGTTGCCATTAGACCAGAAGAAGTTCTTGCTAGACGCATCCAAGGACTTGTGAATGGAAGACAGGAGCTTAAAACAAGACATTACATATAATGGCATAGCAGACAATGTTGACTGTACCAGCACTAATTTGCCAGTCGGGCTGAGGAATTGTGTCTTCCAATGCTGGAGTTTTTTTATTTACTATTGCCAACAGATCCGAGCAGTGATTCTTAGATAACTTACCTCCCACACAAGGAATCCCCAGATACTTATCTAATGAAGATGTTGGGCTGATTTGAAAAAATTCCCTCATCTGTCTTTTGATCAATGAATCAACGTTGTGACTGAAGTGGGCCCTTGTTTTATTGATGTTAATGGCTTAACCTGAATACCTGCAGTATCCCTCCAACACCGGATCATTATCACCTACAATTCTAACACCCTCCAATTCCCTACAATCCCTCACATGGGAGTGAAATGACCACTTACCCACTGCCTTGGGAAGTGTGTCAAGGCAGTGGGTAAATGGTCATTTCAGCTCTCATGTGAGGGACTGTAGGGGAATTGGAGGGTGTCGGAATTGTAAGTAATAAAAATTCTCCAACACCCCGTTAAATGCTCGAGCTTCCTCCATAGTAGCTTCCCCAAATAGGATGAGGTCATATGCAAATGCCATACCCTGCGCTCGAGATGCCAACGCGGTTTTATTGACTGCCACACGTGCGTGGCCCCTACGCTCACCCTTATGTATTATAAAAAACCGATATAAAAATCTTAAAAAACAGAAGAAAAAAGATATAGAAATATAGAGAGAAGTTTTCATCCAAAAGCGGACGAGTAAGCCCACTGCTTCTAACTGTAAAACCCTTGTCTAGGGTTTTCGGACCATCTTTATCTGGTGAGTCGGCCGTGTTTGTGTTCTCTGCAGGTAGACATGGCGAAACCTGGTCGTGGTCGTCCGGCCACGCCTTCGGGCTCGGACTCGGGTTCGTCTTCTCCGTCCCGCTCTCGCTCGACTTCTGGTTCAGATTCACGTTCTCGTTCACGGTCTCGCTCCATTTCTTCCTCTTCCTCTCGTTCTCGGAGTGTCAGCTCTGGCAGCAAATCCCCTCCGCCCCAGAGAAGAAGGTTTGTCCCTTTTGCTTCCCATCCTTTTCCATTGCAGGATTCTTTGTTTTCCATTAACCCCATTATTGTCTACTCGTGTTCCATTGTACTTCGATGGAAAAGGAAGAATGATTATGTTGGTCCATATTTCTTATTTTTGGTGGTTTGTCTTGTTTCTATTGCTATAGGACAGTTATTCCGAGAATAACGTTTATTTTATAAGTTTAATTTATCATATAACCTGGGAGATGCACCTTATTTGCATAGTGGCTATGCTCTCCTGTTCTGCAAGCGGGAGAGAGTTTTAAATTGATGTCCGTTTAACGGTTGGGCTTCAGTCTTAGAACCTCTGGAGAGCAGATTCCCTTCGTCAAAGAAAGGGTTTGTTAAGGGGGCAATATCACCGTAGCTAGCTTGCTCATATGTTTATGTCTCTCTTTCACCACTGGCTATGGCAGTGGAACTTAAGCTGCAATATTACATTCTCTGTGGTGGTCTAGATGTTCAGCTCAACTAAAGTTTTAATTACTCTCTGGAATTGGCTACATGAATCATGTCCAACCATCCCATGAAATTACAAACTTTCAAATTGGAACTGATGATTCGTAAACATTTTATTTGGTGGTCCAGAATCCTAGTTGTCTTCATAACAATGTAAGCCATGCGTATGGGAGAAAGTTATAGATTGATTTTAGTTTGGGTCTTAGTCTGGTTTAAGGTTTTGTAAGACTGATTTGAGAGGATTCACGAGCACATAGTTCCAATTGGAACAAAAATATGAAACCATTTCCCCTAAAAACAAAAAACTTAGCGCATATAAGATTCATTGTTGGAGACTCTTTCTTGATAGGAACTCCATTGTATGATAACAAAGATATTTTTTTCTCAAATGTAGCCACACCTCTGCAAACGTGCCAATTTTCAATGAGATCAAGGTCTTTTGAGAGAGGAGAGAGTCCCAAGGCTTCATGGAAAGAGTGATAATACTCTGTCCAGCAAAGGGATAGTACAAAAAGGTGTGATGCATTAAATCTTATCTTTCTTTAAAGAAATCTGAATGCCCTTGTTCATGAGATGGTCCACCCCAATGGATTTGCCAGTGGCAACTGGTCCAAAAGAAGGCCACATTGTTAAGAACTGGAGGCTTACAAATCAATTTTGAGAGGAAAATTCACTAGATGCGGCTTCGGTAAACAACTCAGTAAGATTTGAGTGAGAACTGAGAATTTTCATCCAACATCAGTTTTTGCGAGTTTGATATTACAGACCTCATCCAATTATGAGATGAGTTGATAAAAGTGGTGATCTCCCCGTCATTCTAGGTTTTTCTAGAAGTTTGGTATGTATGGCAAAGTCCTAGTTACTTTCATTATCCAACCTCTATTCTAGAGGCTATCTTTCCCAAGGACTTTTTTAATAACTTGAAGGTGGCATGAACATTTGCTTTAATTCCCCTTAGAAAGATGATGTGGTTCAGAGTCCTAGTAAGGATTCTAGAAGTTCATAAGAACAGGAACTACTCTTAGACCAGGATCTGTATAGGAATCGTTTGAAACAGACTTAACTAAATTCAGGACAGAATTAACAGAAAATAAGAAAAATTATGTAACTCACTAACCTGTGATTAGACCAGGCTGAAAACCAGATTGGTTGTAAAGGTTTGTCAGCTCTATCAATTGGTGTAAAAATCTTGAAAATCAGAGATCAAGAAAGAGATGAAACCCAGGCGGTTTGTATTTCAAGCTATGAACAAGAACTGAGATATTAAAACTGATATTGATCTGGAACTGATTAAAAATGATTCTAGCAGATTTCAGATTAGAAGATTAGAAGCAATAAACAAGCAGAACTATGAATCTGATAGGCAGAGTAGAAGAGAGATTATTACGTATATATGTAAGCTCGGGAAATTCCCTACTAGACTCATAGAAGGACTCTTGATCACTTTTGCAATATGAATAAGAAAAATAAAATCAAATCAGGACACTACTCTAGCTAACAAGTATCCTATTCCAACTCTTCTAACAACTACTAATTCCGTATACAAACTTAAACTCCTAAATATAGGCTTATAAATTAGGTCTGTTACAAGGTTTACCCCAGAAACAAGTAGCCTGAGGCCTATAGAACTTATCCTTGCCCCAATATAAGGTCGTCCAAAGCCCAGTTGGGCAGTCTTGAGTCTCTTGACTGCATCAAAAGACAAATGGGATTTTATCACAACACCTTACCATGACCAAGGCCCAAACTTAAATCAATCTATAACTTGTTCCCATGAGCACACTCAATAACAGTATCAACACACCTGTGTTTTGCCACGTGGAAGAGTGATATGGCAGTTCTGATTGCTGATATCTAGGGCATGATGTGGATTGGCCATGTATCAGATTTCGAATCGAAATTCAAAATATCCTTCCACATGCAGGCATACCCTCCCATTTATGTCCATGCACCCCCACTGTAGTCCCGTGCACCCTATTGGTAGTCTGAGATTTGTATAAATTCTTGTTTTGCCACTTGGCAAACTCGGATTGGTCTCGAATTTGACTCATGACAGGTGACCTTGGGTGCACCTGTTCACAAATTTCCAGCCCCAGCTGAAATGCCATATGGCAGTTGTAAAAGGTGTGGACCTGTTATTTGATCGATGCATGGTGAGGTGCCACTCTCTTTAAGTTATTCTTTTCTATTTGCAGAAAAATACGTCACTGAGGCATATCTAAGTATCTGACAGAATAGTAATGGTATTGTTTCCTTATACAGTCCTGCAGGAACAGCCAGGCGTCGTCCGTCTCCTCCACCAACTAAACGGGTTTCACCTCCACCAAGGTAATATACTAATATTTCATGCGAACTTTTTAGTCTTGTTACAAATTGTATTTGGAAAATCAAAATTTGTACAAAGCACTTGGTAATTTAGCAGTTTAGCTTCAAATTCCGTGGATGGCATAATTTTTGTAAGAATTCATCTGTTTGGCTTATTCCTAGTTGTAATGAGTTATGCAACATGGGAATGTGTGTAGTAGGCATAAGTATTTGAGAGGGTGCTTTGACCATATTTTAACTTGTTGCAATTGTTTTCTATATCGTTGGCAAATATGCTTTACTGGCCACAAGATTTAAGCTGGCTGATTGATCGATCTCTCATGACCAGTACAGCCAAAGGCTCACTTATCCAGAAGGAAACAATGTTCTTTTTGAGCAATGGGAGAAGTCATTCAAAAAATATGTACCAGTTAGTCCACTACTCATCAGCTTTATCCCCAGCAGGAGTTGTGAATTAAGAAATCATGAATGCATTATATTATTAAAATGAATCTTGATATGCATCATATGTTTGGACTTTTTAAGCAAGGAATATCATCAAGACATGATCCACCCTTTTGGCAAGATCATTGAGTCATCAGCAAGGGCTGTTTCTGTTGTAAAATGATCTGTTTTAAAGTTAACCTTTTGAAAACCCTCAGGAATTGTTAGGTAGCAAATTTGTTCTATCCAAATTTTACCAGACAGCTGTTAGTATTACAGTAATGGATTCTGAATAAACTCATGGATGAAAGAGCATGTTTTGGGTGTGATACATTTATTATCTGAAAATTTTAATGTTTGAGATTGCTTTTGTCTTCATCTGTGGAAGCATTTATTTTTTGGACCTATTCCTTACCTGTCTCAAAATTAAACCCTTATGTATATAGTCAAACTCTTATCTATAATGCCTTTTATGCAAAAACCTCTAATTTAATCAGCTGGTGATGTATTTCATGTGCATTGCCTTTGGTTGAAGAAAAATAGCTGACATTAGAATGGAATGGATCCTTCCCTTGGCTACCCCTTTGCTCCCAATTTTGTACTTGAAGAGTCCTGGCTGCAATCTATACTTGTTCATTTCATGCATATGTTCTGATGGTTCTAGTTATTTCAGGAAAGCATCTCCAGTTCTCGAGTCTGTAGTTCTGCACATTGATAAGCTAACCAGGAATGTGAACGAAGGACATTTAAGAGAAATATTCAGTAAGTAGGGAAGAAGGCTTTTTTGCATGATCATATTCTAAGTCCTATTTTCCTTCCCATTTAAATTTTGCTTTCCTCCTTACTTGCAGGTAACTTTGGTGAAGTAGTTAATGTGGAACTGAGTATGGATCGTATTGTAAGTTAACAAGTTTAATTTTATTGTGGGTTACACACTTGTTCATTCTATCCTGGTTTGTAATGTGGAAGTGGTTATGTTTCCAGGTAAATCTTCCTCGTGGATATGGCTATGTGGAGTTCAAGACGAGGGCTGATGCAGAAAAAGCCCTACTTTACATGGATGGTGTAGGGTTTAATATATATACTGTAGAATTTTTTTTTTCTTTCTATTTTTGGTGTCTGCTTCCAGTAAATTGATGTTCTCATTGGTGTGATATAGGCTCAAATTGATGGGAATGTTGTTCAAGCAAGATTCACCTTACCTCCACGCCAGAAAGTGTCATCCCCTCCAAAGGCTATTCCTGCCACTCAGAAAAGAGAAGCTCCCCAAAAGGATAATGTTGGTGCTGATGTTGAAAAGGATGGGCAGCGCCAGAGAGAATGTAGGCCACATATTACAGCTGTAGATTTTTTTAATATAACCATGTAATTCTGTTCTGCTCGTAAACAATGACTTTTTTGACCTAATTTCAACAGCTTCTCCACGCCGCAAACCTCTTTCACCACCACGAAGGAGATCCCCTGTAGCACATCGAAGAGGTGAATCACCCCGAAGGCGGCCAGAATCTCCTCCACGACGGCGTGTAGAGTCCCCAGTTCGTCGCCGAGGAGAATCTCCTTATCGTCGTGGTGAAACACCTCCCAGAAGAAGGCCTGCATCTCCAGTTAGAAGACGTTCTCCATCACCTCTTCCAAGGCGGCACAGGTCTCCTGCACGGTTGGCTACCTTTCACTTGAATAGCTTTTCTTCCTATTGATTAATTCACTGGCCATTGACGGATCTTGTCATTAACAGAGCTTCTCCCCGAAGAATACGTGGTAGTCCAGTCCGCAAGCGCTCCCCTGTCCCGCTGAGGCGACGGTAAGTTGCAATTATCCATCCAAACTTAAAGTTGTCTGTTCTATTAATTGGGGCAAAGCTAGGATTGCATGGTGATTTCTGGTAGAGAAGAAGCAATGCTACTGCACCATTCTCTAGATAAGTGAAAGGTCAAGGAAGCCTTGAAATTGTAATCTTGAATGCTGTGGGCATGGTTCTCTTATAATTGCCAAATACTTTTAAGGTTTCTAATTGCCTTGGGTGCGTTTAGCTTTGTAAATTTTGAGTCATGGGTTACTGTTGTGGGCTAGTAGAATTCTCTATTGCAATGTTTTGAAAATTGGCTGAGCTTGAGGTATTTGTGGTGTGGGGCACTGCGGTTAGCCATGTGCCAAGAGGAAGCATAGATGAACCCTCTCCCCTTTTTACTAGATTTTCTTTTGGGGTATGGAACTAGGGATTGAAACTGCCTTTTTTCTAGATGATAATGCTCTATCCGCTAGTTGACGGATAAAAATCGTTTCTTTAATGTCATCCTCCATACTTTGTTATTGCAGACATGGTGAAGTATCGTATCGTCCGATACGTATTGGTTTGGTTGGGTATCGATACGATACCTGCTGATATGATACTTATTTTCCAACCGATACGGTCGCTCTTCAATATGAGTTGGAGGAAATCATCTAACATAAAAAATGACACCATTCTTCACCATTTCAACTAGTTTTGAGAATTTACAGTGCTTAAATCACGGATCGACACAGATTTGGGCGAAAAAGTTGTAAAGTTGCAGATTTGTGTGTGTGTGTGCTCATGACTCTTTTTATCTTATTTTATTTGGTGTTATGCATCACTAGATTAGGTAAAAACGAGTCAAATCCTTGCATCAAGCTGTATCGTGTGAGTTTATTCGATGTTAGCGCAATGTATTTAATGTAACAATTGTTAGAATCTCCTTAAGCACCCAATTTGGATTGAGTTTGACTTACTAAAGTTGTGCATGATTATTTTCCCTTAATATTTCCCTTTTTTTGGGGCTTCTGTACAAATGAATTTGCTTTTTGTCCAGATCTCCTCCTAGACGAGCTCGTAGTCCTCCTAGAAGGTCACCAATCCGTCGGCGTAGCCGCTCTCCTGTTCGTAGGCCTGCTCGGTCACGTTCAAGATCAGTCTCTCCTCGCAGGTAGCTATACCATCTTGTGATGCCAGTGCCTGTTCACATAACATTTTAGAACCATAGAGATAAAACTTTGATGAAATAGCACAATCATGCATGGTTTTTACTTGAGGCGAAAAGTTCATCCTCCCCTGTTCCCCCCCCTTTGTATGTAGTAGTTTTATGTAATTTGATTTTTTTTCCTTTTCTTTTTTCTCCTTAAATCTATTCTTATATTTTATATATTTTTTAATCCAGATATTAGTCAGTTTAATTAAACTTGTCCGTGGAAATTGAAATGGATGCACATTTGTGATTGTGTGATTTTCAGTCTTTTTCATTTGCATTTGACATGTTTCAAGTAGTTTTGCGTGTGTGTGTGTGTGTGTGTGTGTGTGAAGAGGATGAAGATTTTTGTGGATAAAAGACAAAGCATATCACAACAATGCATTGTTGTGGAATTAAATTATCATTCATGATTGAATGCAATTTTTTAATTGTTACTCGATAGGGTCCCTTCAAAAAAGGATCATACCCTTTAGGTCTACAACTTGGTTGATTGGGGATCCATGTCCTAAATTTTCAAAGATGCCAAAGTTATCCTGAATGGTGTTATCTCATGCCCTTCGTTGGAAAATTGACTTTTTTATAATGCTGCTTTGTACATGTTCTATTTTGCTTTATATCCTTGTCTGTACTTCCTATACATGTTACTACCTTGTTAATGAAATCTATTTGTGGGTGCTAATAACCTAAAAAGAAATATAGTTTGATTTTCTGCTGAGATCCTGATTTCTTGAGACAGCCAAACTGACACTCCACTCGTCCATCTCAACCCTTGTTTCACACATAAAAATGCGACAGTTCCTGGTTCTGTCAGCTCATTTCTTTCATTGTTAACATTTTATTCAGGATATGTCGTGGGTGATGCGAAACCCGGATCACAAAATACCGTATTGGGTTTACTATAAGCCCACTCCAAACAATAGAAAACCCAAATCAAAGTTATATGGGCAATGCTGTACTTCTCTTGTATTCAAAAGGAACCACATTAATAGAGGTGGAGTTATAACATAAAAGAAGCTACTACTTGGCGAGGGGTATTTCTGGAATTAAAATAAGGATGGGAATAATAGGATAAAGAAAGAAGTAGTGGTGGGAGGTATTTATGGTAAAACAACAGAAGGGAGAAGTATTGTGGAGGGGAAATGGTGACAGTTTGTCTTGCACCTCTGGAAAACAGAACAGCAGCAAGGAAGGAGATTTTTGAAGAGGAAAGCTCCCTTACAAAAGCCTCAACCAAGGTAGGAATTTGGATTTTGAGTTGAAACTAGGAGTTCAATCAGGTTCAGCTCGCATAACCCTAAATTCCTGTGGAAGGAGGATTACTCAATCGCGACATCACTCTTTCTAATGCTGTGATACGAGCTGCAAACTGCAAAGCTTCTAGATTAGTCGACCAACACTGAAACAAATAACTCAAAGAAGGTTTGATCTGCTGGACCTGAACATGGTGGCAAGAACAAGTTATAGATAATGTATGAGTTGGTTCTGTAAATGGAGGAGTTTCACTGGGTAAGGGGCTGGGTTAGTAGTGCTTCCTTTGATCCAAAGCTCAAGGTGATAAGGGATGAATCAATGGAGCTTGATTATTCTTTCCCGAACAGAATGCAATCGACAGGTTTGAAAAAAATAATATTAAAGATAAAGAAGATTTAGGGAGGAAAAAGAGAAGAATAAGAATGAAAGAAAAGGGAAGGAGGAGAGAGATGAGGGAAGTGGGGGAGAGAGATCGCACAATCACGTCACACATCCCTTAACCAAGCACTCACAAGTCCATTATCTTCAATCTAAACTCCAATGTAGGATTACATGCTTTTTAATAGGTAAATATAACTCCTAAAACAGTAACTCTTAAACTAGGAAACATAAATCAACTCGAACAAGTAAAACCCAATAGCCTCCTACGTAATCTACCCAGATAAAAAGAAAGATTACATGATTATCCCAAAATTGAAATGAATCCCAAATTTCCTACTAAACCCAAAAAACCCAATTGGACCCGGTTCATCTCCATATGGGCTCCCTAAGGGTGGCAACCTAATCGTTCAAACCGGCCGGTCTGACCCGATCGAGCCCAATCCAATCTGAACCGAACAGAGGCCTTATCGGTTCGGCTCTGGTTTGCGGGTTAGAGCACCATTCGGTTTCGGCTCGGTTCGAGCTAAACCGATGGGCTGCCGATTGGCCCGAACAGAACCGAACCGAACACTGAAACGACCCCGAGCCCTAAAAACACTACCTAATCCCTACCCAAAACCGCTGTATGCATGGTTTTCAAACTGAACCGAACCGAATTAAAACCGATAGCACAAAACCAACCGAACCCGAGTACAATCCGAAACCAAGCCAAAACCGAAAAGTCCTTATTGGTTCAGTTTCGGTTTCCCTGAAACGCACACCAAAACCACCCGATCGACACCCTTAGGGTTCCCCTATGGATTTGGGCCCGTCCATGGAAGTACACCCTGCATCAATGAGACTGATGCAGTAGCACTTCCATGGATCGGTCCAAACTCCTTTGGGAATCCAGACAGAGATGAACTGGGTCCAATTTTGGCCTTGGTCTAGTAGGCTATTTTAGGATTTTATTTATTTCTACTTTGGGATTAACATGTAATCTTTTATTTTATTTGGGTAGGTTAAGTAGGAGATAGCTACATAGGAATTAGTTTCCTACTGATGCAGTAGCACTTCTGTGGATAGGCCCGAACCCGTTTGGGAATACAGACGGAGATGGAAAAGTTCCAAATTTGGCCTTTAGTCTAGTAGGATATTTTAGGATTTTATTTATTTCTACTTTGGGATTAACATGTAATCTTTTATTTTTATTTGGGTAGTTAAGTAGGAGATAGCTACGTAGGAATTGGTTTCCTAATGGTTTTGAGTTTACAAACTAGAATAGGTTTCTTCTCTTTTATATGCATTTACTCTGTTGGAATTTAGATTTGAAGAATGGATTGAGTTTTGTTTTCATTGAAGCTTGCGTGGCCTAGGGCAGCTTGGCTGCTATTCCTTTTCTTCCCTCTTTTCCATGCGATATGGTTTCCTTCTCCTCTTCTTCCCTGTTACCTGCATTACTGTTGGGTTGATTATAAACTGCGAACTCCTTGGAATCTAATCCATTTATTCTGAGATTTTGGGAGTTTGTTTGCTGCCCCTAGGCGACCAGTCTTGCTAAATCCTAAACTTAAATCTTGCTATAGAAGGGAAATATTGACTGGAGATCAAACCTGTTTCACCTCTATGGCCAGAATTAGTTGCAGGTTCTGAATCGTCTCTCCTCATGAACTGTTTTGGTATGTGGACATTTGATTGAGAGAAAACTCCTAGTTGTGACTCAAATTTCAAACTCTCAGCTTGTTTGAGGTTTTTTTAAAGGAGATTTCTTCTCCAATAATCCCCCCGTGCCACTGTTTGATTCGTCTTCCCCATCCCACGATATGTTGTTTCTTATTTTATTCACCCACTTCCAAAAATACCCTCCTCTTTAACCTTTAATATTCCTTTAGTCTTATTTTGTGTTTATTCCAACTCTACCCCCTTTCTTTAAATTGTAATCTCTCTTATATGCTGTTCTTTCTTTATCCCTTAAGCACATTCAAGATTCTATTTATTTACCAAGTTGCCACCCTAAAAAAAACTAAAATATTTACTGTTTTGCCACTAAGCTCTTGATTTGAGTCTTCTAGTACCTGGGTGGGCCTATAGTGAACCCAAAGAGGGTTTTGTGACCTGGGTTCCGCATCAGACTCTACATTTGTAGCAGCCTCGCATGGATCTCTTGTAGTTACAATTATCCAAACAAAATAAATGAAAAAATTTCACTTCATGAATTATTTACTGTGAAGACTTAATTTTCATTGCTGTTATTTATACCTTCCTAGATAACTTTCTACAATTTTGACATGTATTTTGTGTGGAATTGCCATTTTTTGCAATAGGGGTCGAGCACTGGCTCAAAGACGTGGAAAATCTTCATCCTATTCTGGATCACCAAGTCCTCGCAAGGTATCTATAATCTTACTGTTATCTCTCACAGTTTAAATGTATTTGAAACCTAGAGTGTCTTTTCCAGTTCTAATGAACTTATTGCAACACAGGGAGCAAGGAAAATTTCAAGAAGTCGTAGCCCAAGAAGGTAGCATAATATTCTCTTACGTTCTAATGGTTTTCTTCCTATTAGGGAAAGTAAGGTGGTAAATCCAAAGCCATCTTTTATTTAATAATCTGATTATTTCATTGCATATCCAATTTCGATTAGATGTTAGACGGATCAACGCTTGGTTGATCCAAATTCAAATCCATTAAGGATTCAGATTTCAGGATGGATTTAGATATACAATAGTCCCACATTAAGTATATCTGTATGAACCCTAAAATTGTAGCAAGTTAATAGAAGGGATCTAGACCAACCGTTTGGGAGTTCATTCCCTCACTGTTGTCTGTTTCTGCCACATAGATTGATGATTTGGTCTTATAACTGTTGGATAGGCTGATTTCAAATTTACTGGCCTAAATCAGGCATTTGGCCCATTAGGTGTGGGCCTCTTCCCCTCTTTCCAGCTTTCCCTGTCCATCAAACAGAATTGACCTTTTCTGAACAAATTTCAAAGCATTTTTCTGATATGTGGCAATGTCTAGTGGGAATAAATTCGACACTTCACTAGATGATAATATGGATAACATGTCCACAAAGTTTGAGTGTGTTTTCCAATGGACTTCGAGAGCAACTAAGAGCACTGATGATCTTGCTAAGCAGGGCTTTGTTCGTCCTAGGCTGTGTTTTGGGAAGAGTTTCTTCTCCCCCACCTCCCCTCTTTTTTGATTTTATTTTATTTATTTTTTTTAATGAATAACAAATTTTATTGATAAGAAAATGATTGTACAAGGTGGTGACCTAAACAGAACGGAAGGGCACAAATCGTAAACTCTGGTAAACAAGAGAATACAACCCACAACCAAAACCACCACTCAAAGCTACGAAGGGAGTTCATGATTTGAACGCTATATTTGCCTTGCCATTTTTGTTTAGCAAGCATATCTACCGAGTAATTAGTAGACCTTGGCTTCCAATTGGATCAAGTAGTTCACTTGGGAAGCCAAAAAAATTATTATTATTTTTTAAAATTCTAATGATGTTGGTGAATCTCCATGATGTGTCCTCTGGAGAGTCAACTGATGCTATTGCCGTGGTCGAGTCCCCTTAAACCAATAAATCAATGAAACTCTTCTCTATTAGCAAACTCCAATGCAACTGAAGATAGAATTTTAGAATGAATGGACTCTCCCTCTCCAATTGGGCTCAAATAAATCTTTGTTTTTTTAAACAATAACTCCGGAGCTTGACGTAATAACACCTCCTAGTCCTGATGGATCAGGTTTCTCAATGAATATCATTCTTTCTTTGATGATTGTCACAAGATAGTACAATCTGGTGTCTGTTGTACTGAAGAGTTCTTCTGGGCTGTTTACCTTGTGACTAGATTGTTTTGTTGAAGTCATGGATGCACTAATAAGTTTTGGTTCTTCATATTACTTGCTGCGTATCATATATTTTTTTATAATAGGATCAAGTTTTCTTCTTTGCAATTTTTCAAACTTTGCCCCCATCCTGCTTAGCTCTTCAGTATTATTATTGTCGTCGTCTTGGATCCTTTGTTGGATGTACTTAGTGCTACAGGTCCCTTGACTTGTCTCCAGTTATAAAACAAAAATATTTCAAATTAGAACTGTGTAGTCTACTAAATCGTAATGGGCTTGGGCTTTGTGTATTGGCCCAGCTTGATGTGCAGCTGAAAGATGCCACCACTCTATCCTGCCCCCTCTTTTCAACTTCCATATATGGACATGAAAGAGCAAGCTAAATACACAGGTTACAATGTACTTCCAATGCCGATAAGATGTTCTGTGATTGTTAAGGGTGTCAACTGTCAACCGGAACTGAAAATCAAAACCAGATTCAACCGATAAGAATGGTGTTGATAATTATGGAAAGCTTGTCATGAACCAAGGTCATCTTCTCTGGCAACGGCCATGAAACTAGTAGCAACAGGAGCCAGCAAGCCAATAGCAAGGAGCCATGAAATAAAGCGAAACCCACAGAAAGAGCTTGTTAGAAGAGAGAAAAAGGGAATATTGAAGGTACTATGTAGTCCTCAGCAGCAACAACACTTCTATACTTAATATAATGCAAACAGATTGAACTGGGAGGGGCCAAGTCCGAATAAGCTCTGTAGAAGGGTAAGAAAGAACTTGGGAGATAGATTAGAGAATGCTATAACCGAACAACTCTAGCCATCAAACTTATAAAAAATATATGAATCTAAGAGAATGTGTGAGAAAATGGATGGCAACAGAGACGATGACTCCCTTTCTAAGTGTAGCAACTGTGAATCGAACCGACCGGAACATTATTAGTTGGTTTGGTTACGCTTTGGTCTAGTGTAGGCAATTTTTAAATCAATTCGGTTTGGTATTGAGCCAATATACTGTCGATTCCAGATTGACAAGACCCGATAAAACCGAACGAACCAATAATACGAAAACATATGGGCAAACTGATTAAAACCTGTTCATTATTTGGTCCAAAAAACTTGTTTTTGTACATTAAAACCGAATGTTTTTGGGTCTCTTATTGATTCGTTTCACTGTTGAGAATTGAGACTTAGGGAGAGAAACTGGGAGAGATTGAGAGTGAGTGAGAGACGAAAAGGGAAAGTGGGCCTTTTCTTGTTGACAAACGAGCCGGTGTCGCTGGTGCCGTCCATTTTCTCACACATTCTTTTTTATTGCATCAAATTTTTATGAGTTTGATGGCTAGAGCTGTTCGGATCCTACATTCGTTAAGCTGTTATGGAAGGTCTTTCTTCTCCTTCTACAGAGCTACTTGGACTTGGCCCCTTCCAGCTCGATCTGTTTGCTAGAGATGTCAATGATGCAGACAAGTCACTTAAAGGGCTTATATTTTTGGAAATCAGCCTTGGGTTGGGTGATGTAGGTGTTGGGCCGTTGATCCCTTGGGTTTTCTTTCTAATGGGCCTAAAATTTGTGTAGAAAGTAGGAAAACGGAGTTTACTTCATTAGTAGGCTCTCTTTGGTATAGGTTTTATTTTTGATTTTTGCCTCTTTAACAAAACTCATTTGTGAAAACCATTTTTGGTCAAAACATAAAAATCGTTTGGCAACCAATAGACATAATAGATTGTGTACTCAGAAATAGGTTTGGTATACTTTTGTGCAAAATGATTTTTGTGATCCTTGCAGATGTCATTTCCAACTCTTATGAACAATTCAGTTTTATGTCATCGCATAGAGAAGTGGTTTAAGTTCTTTGGATTTTTTTTTAGACAGAAGCAACACATGCTGATCTGATAGGGAATATAAATTGGCATACAATCATCTATAACCATGAGTTGCACTAACCCATGATCTTGACCAATACAGGATGAGTTGAGCTGGTAAAATTTTACATGGTGCCTGAGCCTGAGACTGGCTACTTGGTAGTGAGTCTTGAGTTGGAAACTTGGAATCCTTGGCAACCCTTGATGTAACCCTTCCGTAGCATTAGGGGTGTCAATGGGTCGGTTCGGTCCGGTTTCGGTTCGGGCTTTTCAGTTTCGGTGTGACTTTTATAGAAACCGAAACCAATCCAATAAGAAACGTTCGGTTTCGGCTCGGTTTCGGTTTCGGTGCGGTTCGGTTTCGTGTCGGTTTCAGTTTATGATAACGGGTTGATATCGGTTTGGATTCGGTTCGGTACCGATTTGATATAACTAGTAAGGTTCGGTTAGTGCTTATTTGGCACATACTTACAGAGGAATTGTGAAAGAGGATACCTATAGCACACCTCATGTAGTTGGGTTAAGGCTTAGTTTGCATTTGCTATGCAACCATACCTATAATTCCAGTTCAGTGGAAACGATGCAACCACTTCCGAAAGAATAACATGTCCGATGTACCCCCTTACCCCAGTCAAAACAAATTGAACCCAGCAAACAATTGGGAGAGGAAACTAACCAATCCATGTGTCAGAATTATGCATATAAACAAAACCCAGTAATTAAAACTTAATTTCACAGAAAATGGGGAGACTAGAGAGCAGAAAATTAAAACTAACCAACCCAGATGTCAAAATATGCTTGAAAATTTGTTTAGTATATTGAAAATTTGAAATGAGTTCTTTACCTTCAATGGTTGGCAACTGGGGCCGCAAAGTGCAGAAACGGTTTTCCTTCTCGATCTCTTTCTTTCTTTCTCTCTCAACTTTCAGGGCCAAATGGTGCAAGTTGTGCAACAAACAAATTCAGAAATCAAAAGGAAAATCGAAAACCTAAAAGAACTCAATGGGAACAACTGAACAATTTTAAGAGGATGACTTGAGTGTGCCTGTGCTGTGATTGTCGAGAGCCTGTGCCGTTGTTGCCGGTGCCGCTGAGAGTTGAGGATGAGGTCCGGTGTCTCTGCCGCTAAGGCGTTGAGAGAGAAAGGGAAAGAGTCGAAAGAGATGAGATGGTCTTGAGGCTTGAGTGCTGGCGGCGCTGAGAGTCTGAGACTATGAGAGTGAAAGACGAAAAACGGAAAAAGAGTGAAAGTCGAATAGGTCGATCTCTCATTTTAGGGTATTTTGGTTTTAGTATCGGTTCGGTTTGGGTTCAATTGGACGGGTTCACTGGCGCACCGTCGGGCTAGCCCGAACCAAACCGAACAGAAACCGAATGCTGCCTAAGTCCACAAACCGAACCCGATCCAATAAGAGACCGGTCCGGTGTGGTCCGGGCTCATTCTGGTCGGTTCGGGCCGGTTTTATCGGTTCGGGTTGGGTATTGACACCCCTACGTAGCATGAGAGAAAGCATCTCAGGTCTACTAGAGTTGAGACATTTGAGTATATATTAATTGGCGTGGTTTCAGTTTATCAACAGAAGCTAATGCCTTCTCTTGTTGGTGCGTTGTAGTATTGGATTTAGAGAAGCATTAAGAGAATCACGGTGACCTTTGCTTTCTTGTGCCTGGAGGTCTAGAAGTACAGCAGGAAGTAACCCAGTCCAGGCCTATTTACTTGCTAATTCCAGGTAAGAACTATGGTGAAAACATGATCCTACGAGATTTCTACTGACCACCAGTTTTGAATCTGGATCCAAATGCCCTCTCTCCACAACTCACTTGCCCATAACTACATTCTTCTTTGTTTAACAATGCCCATAGCTACCCAACGTTTTTAAAAATCAGATTAGAAGTGGCAGAATTGGTCGATTTGACTACCAGAATCAACCAGGCCTGATTACAATATACCCTGATTCTTTATTACTCAATCCAACAGAGTTTGGCTGTAGTCCAAGTAATTCTGGTGTTGAGTTTAGGGTTGGAGAGAGAGATGGTGCTGTAATGGAGGGAAATCGGAGGCTGCACAGAGTGTTGAGTTTAGGGTTGGAGGCGGAGAGATCTGAGTTTAGGGTTTGTTTGCGGCAGAGAAGAGAATAGGGGTGAGATGAGAGATGAGGGACGAGAGAGAGTGAGAGAGAAGGGTTTTGTTTTCTTATTTACAACTTTGTGGGTAATTTACAAATTTAACCCCACAAGATAGCCATTGCAAACACGTGCATTTTAAGTTTCTTAACTTCAGTGCACAAATAGCAAAAAACCGTTTTCTAGAAAAAATCATAAATGGCTTTTAACCTGTTTTTGGTTTTTGATTTTTTTCACTCTAATTTAAATAGAAACAGGCTCCATAAACGATACCAAACGCAACCAAAAACATTTTTTAAGGTAAAAATAAAAAATAAAAACTATACCAAAGATGGCCGTAGTTAAAATAATGTTTTGAGTCAGCTTCTTTCATTATTTTAGACTTCTAGTTTTCTAGTCAATTTATTTTACCTTATTAGTTAGGGATTGACTTAGGCCTTTCCATTTTAGCGTTTCGAGTTTTTTTTAATTCTTTTATATAAGTTCGTAAGGGGCTACAGCCTTGTATATTAATTTGATTGATGAGATTGAGAAGAAAACATAGCTTTGTGCTTTGCTCTGTGAGAGAGTATGGTGGGATGCCATTGGTGAGAGGCCATGGGTGAGAGACCAGAGTCTGAGAGAGACTACCCTATCTTCTTCTTTGCTTTCTTGTGGACTGGTTATCACTTGTGACTGGTCTCCATTAGTCAAAGGCTGAGGGATGGACTCCACAATGTTTTGACTATTTCCATTTCTCTTCTAAGTAGCTCTTTTTGTGGGTTTTGCTTTATTTCAGTGGTTCCTCGCAGCATTATGTGGCTTGCTGGCTCCTGTTGCCACTACTCGGCCATTGCTAGAGAGTATGCCCTTGGTTCATTACTTGCTTTCCATGGTTCTCAAAACAAGTTTTGCTTTCTTCAAATGGCGGTTTCAACTAAAAGTTGTTTTGGTTTTCATGTTTCAATGGTGGTTTACTGATTTTCCACTTTGAAAAATGGGTTTTGCTTTTTCTACAAATGTCAATATTTTTTCTTGTTAATGTTTTGGCTGGCAAGAGAAGGGTGATGATGTGGCTTGTTCTTTGGAATGATGCAATGGTTTTTGGAAAACCAATCTGGAGATCAGTTTTGGAAGAATTACGTTGGGTTTTGATACCACGGGCTGTATGTTGTTTTCGACAAAAACTTTCTTGATCCTGTAGAACCATTAGTGGATTTGATTTTGTTATTTAAAATTAAATCATATTTTTATCTAAAACTACTAATAGCTCTACATATTGAAATAATAGCATCTCTTGCCTTCTATTGAAATTGAGAATTGTCTTCCTACTAAGAAGAGCAAGGGACAAATCACTTTGGTCTCCTTGAAAAGAGCAAGGAATATTGCTCCCATCCATTGGTTTCGGTTTGACCAGGCTGATAAAAAAAAAACTGTGTAGCCTAAACCGATTATTAAATGGTTTTGGTTTGGGGACTTGGAACAGATTAATAATTGGTTTGGGTCCATTACAACCCAAATCCATAAATTGAAACCGAACCGATTGATTCCCATAGCGATTGTAGGATGCGGCAAGAAGTACTTGATATGGTTTGTAGAGGATCTGGACTGTACTGGCATATCCATTTTGACTTCTTTGGGGTGAGTTTCTGCGTCTAGATCAGTGTGCTACATCCATTATCCAGTATTGGCGCACTGGCTATATTGTTAATTTGTTGCATATCTAATCTCCTCCAAGTTGTGTCACTTTAAACCCAAAATTTCTGGGATAAAGGGACCGAGTATTGGAGTACAGTATTTGGGGGATAAATCTGGCTCAAATGTAAGAAGACTGGACAAGAGACAAGTTGTGCAAATACCTTTTAACCAGCTGGTTTCATTAAATAACAATTTTCTTGTGTAGCCTCATTTTTTGATCAAGAGTGGATTCTGTGCAGGCCTGGCCGAGGAAGAAGCAGTAGCAATAGCCGTAGCAGCAGTTCCCCGCCTCCTAAACCATAATAAGTTACTCAACTAAACAACAGGTAGATTTCTATCCCCGTCCCCATGCTCTTCCCCCTCTTTTCCCCAAAATCCCCTCTTCCCCAAACCCCTGCCCTCCCAAATCGAAAAAAAGAGTGAATATATGGACATTTTGATGTTAGTTTGGAAAGGGAAACCCAGAAACATAAGACAGCAGTAAGATCTCTTCATGGCTCGCAAAGTTGGTGGTTTTCTGCAGTTGGAATCATGGCCTGCCTTGCATGAGAAATGTGCTTTCTGACATTGGCTGTTCCAATTTGTCTTACATTTGTAGTCTATTGCTAGACTTATGTTGTATGCATTGATGCTTCTAGAATGAGGCCATTTGATAATGGGCTTGTTTTTTTGTCACTTTGAATTCTTCTCCCTTCTTATTATACTGGACTCTAAATTTTTTGTTTTCTCAAGTATGTTTTAGCACTCTCCTGATAGGTGAGAGGGCAGTGGTCAATATGCTCAGAATTTAGTACTCGGATTTAACTATCATTAGTGTTGGATTGTTGTGAGAATATTCATAATAACCTGCCAAGTGAGAGATTATGGTAATCTGCTCCACCACATTCCCATGTATTGATATATTCTCTTGTTTTCAGGTTGCCATGTTTTTATAAGAGAAGTATCATTTTTCCTTTTGATTTTCAAAACCTTATTTTGTCACTTGGTTTGGTTAAATTTTGTTTTGGTTGAAACTCAACATGAGCAGACGACCTTGGATCCACCTATCTACAAAATTTCAGCTTTATCTATCTTAGGAAAAAAAAAAAAAAAAAACCAAAAAAAAGAATTTTCATTAAAAAAAATAATAATGAAATAAGGGCATCAACTACAAAAGCCCGTTTTGATTTGGTTTATGTATGATGTAACATATAAGAGGAAAAATGATTCATGTGAAGGTCCAGCCCAACTGCACCGACGTTTTATCCATCTTGCGGGATTGTATTCTCGAGCAGTTAGGCAGGTGGCGGATAGACTACCCGGAGAGACTAGTTACATTGGCAGGGTGGACATGCCTTTATGAATGGTCCGCCATAGTTTTCTTGTTTTTATTGTCTGTTACCTCTTGTCTTACACCATGGTGGGACTGTCGTGCTATTTTGTTGGGGATGAGGGAGGCTTCTTTTGTGCGCGAGGTTATTGAATGTTAACCCTCTCACTCTAAGATAAAGGGGAGAAAGAGTTGCATGAACGTTGGTGCGGCTGTGTTGGATTTACAGGTTTATTTCGGAATACTTGCGGCTCTGTCTAGGAAGAAAGTGAAGTGAAATTATTAAAGTTTGAAATGATGGTTGTTGGGTAATATTGCGGGTAGATTGGTTAATATGATTAAGACTTAAGAGTTGTGAGTATCATAGAGTTAGTAGAATTGGTTAAAATAGATACATGGGAGGAGCAGTTGTAACCTAGTTGGATCAGAAGTGAAAAGAAGTTAAGTATTTGAATTCCTTAAAACTTCTCTATTGAGAAAGAGGCTCGGTAACCTCTGAATTTCGCCAAATTCCTCTCTAAATCATCTTTGCTATCTATCCACTTAATGATAGAGAAGTGAGGACAAGAAGTGCAAGTACCATAGTACCTATCCAAGCAATAATTATTCTTATTATATTTGATAGTTGTATTTTTCATTAAAATCAAATGGATTTTGTTATAAAGTAAAATTTAATAGATAGATTTATAATATTTTGAAGTTAGTCACATAATCTTGTTAGGCAATGATTATAAAAGTTTTGTTTTCGTGTTGTTTTAATTTGACTATAGATATATAATATTTTGAAGTTAGTCACATAATCTTGTTAGGTAATGATTATAAAAGTTTTCGCTTTCGTGTTGTTTTAATTTGACTTCCTTTCCTTTTATATCCGTTGCAAATTAAACATAGGCTAGTAGAACTTTGTGGATCCATATGTTAAGGGGATTAAAGATCAACACATCTATTTCTTTTGTGGTCTAATTAACAGAAACCTCCAAACCTTATAAAAGAGCAAATGGATAGGTGCCGTAAGGGGTTGGTTGATTCTTTTGGGTTAGTTGGCATTACGCTTCTGAGATTACCATAATAAAGGATCAACTCGATAGGTGCCTGGCCAACCCTCCATGCACCAAACCATTGTTCACCAAGATGAGAACCCATGAGGGAGAAGTTGAATCAAGAGATTTGGTATCAATTGATTGAATAGTTTCGTATGGATCAATTTGCCGAGTTGGTGATCTTAGATTTTTATGTGTGCCATTTTTCTCTTTCTGGCTCTCTTGGTTAAAAACCAAGGCCCCGACCTAATGCATCTGACCGTTTTAATGATTGTAGGAAATATTTTGATCTCTTTCTCCCACTTCTCTCTCCCTTTCTATCGGCAATCTCTTTCTTCTAATTTGACCACTTTGTCCCAAGAAGCAATTGAACCCACAACTAGTATAGCTTCTGATCGGTATTATGGTTGGTGAATAAGAAATCATTGTTGGTTATAATGGTGGTTTTGGAGCTGAATCGTACTCTTGGACGAGAAAGTCGAGATAGATTCGGGGAGACCAGGGAATCGCTAAGGTGGTGTGGGTGGGGGTGATGCAGTGATGTAGCACCCTTCGGCTGCAGCCTCTTTTTCTAAGGGGAATATTAAAGAGAGGGAGGAGGAGAAGGGGGTGGGGGAGTGCGATTGCTTTGAAGGTTCACGGAGAATGGAGAAGAGGGCGAGTGGCTACTCGTTGGTGTTGGTTGCAAGGGTGGGGGAGCTGGAGAGGGAGGGGGGAAACTAAAAACAAATACTCTTTATCTTAAAAAGTTAGTGAGTATAGGGGGATGGGTAAATAAGTCCGATTACAACAATATATTACAAGTTGTAACTAGTCTGGTTACAAATAGATTTATCCTTTTTTAAAATACGTACTAATATAATGTACTTAAAAAATACTTGTGTTTGAAGAAAATGGATTTTTTTTTTTATAATTTTAAAGCGGTTCAATTCTTGTAGAAAATTCTTTCGTATGCCCTATGATAGAGAAATAAAATTGTTTGGAACTTATAGTAAATATTAATAGGAAGTTGACGGCAATAGTAAAAACCCTACACACACTAACACAAGAATCAAAGACACCAATGTGTAAATAAGTGATGGGAGAGGGTTTCCCATGATGTCAGTGTGGGGAAGAATTTGTACATGCACACAAGAGAGAGAGAGAGAGAGAGAGAGAGAGAGAGGAATAAAAAATGCCAATGTGTAAATAAGTGATGGGAGAAGGTTTCTCATGATGCCAGCTTGGGGAAGAATCTGCATATGAGACCTATAGTTGTTCAAAAAAAGATACATCCATACGGAGCAAGTATAGGGAGGATATTATTACACTGTAATGTCGTCGTGGGGAAATTTTCCCCATAAGCAATAATCAAAGTTCCACGTTAAAATATAGGGAGAGGGGTTCTCTTAAAAATGAAACATTCTACATAGAGGAGGGCAACAATTACGTGCAAATGGAATGAGTTCTTATTTGAGAAGGCGGCGAAGTCATTTCACATCATGGAGAAAGAGGGATAGACTAATGCATCCTCCTAGGAAGTAGTTTTCTGTCCCGGATTGTAGCCTGTTATTCTCATGTGTCTTTCTCTCCTCTTCAAAATAAGGGGGCAGATGTATCTTTTCATATGGATAGGAGAGATAAATTCATTGAAAGGTTGGGTACGCTACACTCACGGATAGAGTTCTTTTACCCTACTTTTCGTTGAAATTTGGTACCGTTACTGAAGTCCCCTCATAAAACCCTTTTTTGTTTTTCTCTCTCGCAAACTGGCGGGAATCTTTATTCATCTTTCTCCTCGTCACTCTCAGGCTGTGTCTCAGTTCCTCTTCTCTCCCTCTGCTGCACCAACCAGAGAACAGTAAAAAGACAACGGAAGAGAAAAAAATGAACAACGGCAAGAAGCGAGGAGCGCCGTCGTCGTCGTCGTCGGGACCCGAACCGACAGCGAAGCATCAAGCAGTAATGGAAGACGATGAGATGGACGAGGACGTTTTCCTTGACGAAACCCTCCTCCATGAAGAAGAAGAAGCACTACTCCGCGATGCAGAAGAGCGACAAGTCCTCGCTTCTCATCTATCCAAGTGGAAGCGCCCTCCTCTCTCTTCCGCTTACGTCTCTCAGTCTCAGAGCATCAGTAAAATCTCTCTTTCTCTCTCTCGTCAATATTTCAAAGTGTTAGGGGTTTCTTATCCTTCTATGATTTCTGATTTGTTTCTAGTTTTCCAACAATTGGAGATCGACTATGTGATCGGGGATAGTCGCAAGGAATTGATGCCAAACTCGTCTGGCGCAGCTGCCATTCTCAGGATCTTTGGTGTTACTAGGGAAGGTTGATTTTACTTATCTTGCTTCCACTTCACTGCTTGGAGTATGAACTTAGAGACTAGATAGCCTATAAATGTGTAATCTGGTTTCCTCTATTTTTTGCTAACTGAAATTTTATAGCTGTAGTATTCACTGTTGAAACCGCAGTCTTTGAAGAGATCAATCAAATTACTCTTCCATGATTTGCGTTGTGACCGGCAGCCAGAAGGATTACTTGATTCCGCTTGTATGTTGGGTCCATTACATTAGACACATTAAAAAAAAATGAAAAATACAATTGTGACCGAAGACAGAAGAATTACTTGATTCAGCTTGTATTCTGCGTCCTTGGGACAGCTCTGATCAAAGTGGACTACGTATGAGAATCAACTTACTTGCAAACCTAGGATTTACCCTCCTCTGCATTTTTTAGAAACGGAAAAAGCCCCAGGAACCTGGTAGGGCTGTTAACCCAAGTTCTCACACATATTCAAAGATTACATACTCTCTCAACACTAAAAATATAAAAGAGAGACTTCTCTCTCTCTCTCTCTCTCTCTATCTCATATACATTTAAGAGTACCTAGTACCTGCTCCTACTCCCATGGTTTTGGCTCATGTGGCTCATTAAATCCATACTTGCATAAGAACTTAGATTTTGTTAAGGGGAAAGGAAAAAAAGAAACCCTAAATAGCATTGAGAACCACAGGTTTGAGATCCTGGGCAATCTAACTGATTTGGAAGTTGTATAACAAGGGACAGGGACAGGGTCTGGGACTGGGACAACAAGAAGCAACAGTTACTGATTAAAATTATTAATACCCATTCGAAAAACTATTTAGGGTGGTCATTGCCGTTCTTATGGGCTTAAGTTTGTTGGATATCTGAAGTTGCATTAGTGGATCACATTAGGCCAATATTGTAAGTTTATGAAGGGGATATGAAGAGGTACATTAATACTAACAATTTATCCAATGTCATTAAGGAGGTTCTGATACTATCTCTATGAACATATAGTTATAAAATTTCCAAGGTCTATGAATGAATTGGAAGATGATCTTGTGAGATTTGTCGTGTCTAGGATCTTCTATATTGCAGAACGTCCTTGCCAGTTTGGTCTTGTTTGGATACATCTTCTTAGAGCGTCATTTCTTCTTCTGGTTAAAAGCTGTTGTAGTGCCATTAACTATGTTTTGTAATATTGTTTTTAAATTATGACCATGCTCCATTTTTTATGTAAAGAAATTTCTGAATTCGGTATTGGCAGGACATAGCGTTTGCTGCCATGTTCATGGATTTGAGCCATATTTCTATGTTAGCTGCCCCCCAGGGATGGGTCCTGATGATATCTCCCGCCTCCATCAAATTCTTGAGGTTTCCTTTTTTCTTTTTCTACATGAATGTAGTTGTTCTCTCCCCTTGGATTTTAATTTTATAAAGTGTATTTATGTATAATATGTATCACTCATTTATACCTGGTTTTCTTGTGGGTATTTGTAGGTGAGGATGAGGGAAGCAAATAGAAACAGTAAGGTTCCCAGATGTGTCCTACGGATCGAGATGGTGCAGAAGAGGAGCATTATGTATTACCAGCAGCAGCAGTCTCATCCTTTCCTTAAAATTGTAGTTGCATTGCCAACAATGGTTACCAGCTGCCGAGGTAATAAAGTTTATGTTTTGCCTGTCATCATAGGCACACAAATGTGAATACACATATGAACTTTGACAAACACATAATTCAAATGCCGTACTGTGCGAACTTCATGCATAGGTGTATAGATGTTGATAGTGGTCAACTTTGGCAGGCATTCTTGATAGGGGCATACAAATTGATGGTCTTGGCTTGAAGAGTTTCATGACATATGAAAGCAATGTTCTTTTTGCTCTTCGTTTCATGATTGATTGCAATATTGTTGGTGGAAATTGGATTGAGGTTCCTGTAGGAAAATATGTGAAGACAGAAAAAAATGTGTCATATTGCCAACTGGAGTTCGACTGCCTGTATCCTCACTTATGAACGTGTTATATATCCTTCAAATAAGACATTAATTATAATTAGTTCCTTCATGTATCATTGTTTTGCTTGTGGAAGTTTCTTTTCTTGACAATTATTCCCAGGTATTCCGACATAATAAGCCACGTTGCTGAAGGAGAATATTCAAAAATGGCTCCATTCCGCATCTTGAGTTTTGACATTGAGTGTGCTGGTCGCAAGGGTCTCTTTCCTGAGCCAAAGCATGATCCTGTTATTCAGGTTAACCTTTCAATCCATTATTAGCAGATAGGAATATGAATTTTGGACTTTTTTATTGTTACTTGTTAGTATCATTATGTCATTTTATTTCTTTGCAGTAAATTTCGTTTTTTCATTCTTTCTTTCTAGGTTGCCAATCTTGTTACTTTACAAGGAGAGGACCATCCTTTGGTACGCAATGTCATGACCCTCAAGTCGTGCTCCCCAATAGTTGGTGTTGATGTGATGCCATTTGACACAGAAAGAGAAGTTTTGCTGGCTTGGAGGGTACTTTTTTTTTTCCCGTCTCACGAGCATATTTATCTTTGCATGTTGAAATTGTGTTTTCTACTTAGGATTTGATATGGTGAGCAGTATCATTTCCGTGGGTCTGGCCCAAATCCGATTGAACACCCAGACCCAGACCAAGAACCGGACTCAGATTTGGTTGTCTAGTATGATAAATTAGATATTTATTTTCTTTATTAGGATGATATGTAATCTTTTATTTATTTTATTTGATTTTATTTATTTTCTTTATTTAGTAGTTTCCTAGTTGATTTTAGCTTCCTATTTAGAGTTTGTGATAATACTAGAACTAGAGAACCAGTACTAACAACAAGGAGAAAAGAGAAGAATGGAGGAAGGGAGAAAGAGGACTATCGCTGGTTAGAGAAATACTCCATGCGATAGATCTTTCCCCCATATTGCCTTTATAGATAAAACTCCAATCAATTACAATATCACAGTAGTAGTTCTGTAATAGAAGTAGAGAACAAATAGAAGACTAATTAGGCCACTGACTAACAATTAAAATAGGACTAAACTAAGTACTACTACAGGACTAAACTAACGACTACAGTACCACAGGGGCTTGACAATAATGCCCCTGCGGTATTACAAAAACATAACTTAGTAGAGTTGGTTGCTAATTTTTAGGAGTTTAAATTCTTATACATATTGTAACTACAAAAACATGACGTTTGCGACTTCTCTCATCGCGAAGTGCAGCTACGGCAAGCCGTCGCTGTTTGTCATCAAGGAGAGCATTTGAAAGTTGCTGCACCTGCAGGGGGATGTGGTGGTGTCGACGTTGGGCCCTCGGCATGTCCTGTTGCGCTTCTCTATTCCGGCAGATTTCGTCAAGGTGTGGATGAAAGAGTAGATGCATATTCAAGGGTTCCTGTTTCATTTTATGAAGTGGACATCAGACTTTGTTTCTGGTTGGGAATCCCCCTTTGCGCCTGTATGGATTTCGCTGCCGGGGAACTTGTATCAGGGGAACTACTTGTTGTCGATCGCAGGGGCTGTAGGCAGGGTTTTGAAGGTGGATGGCGCAACTGCTAATTGCACTCGCACAGTGGCAGCTCGTGTTTGTATTGAGGTTGACCTGCGTGTGCAGTTGCTGGCGAAGATCTGGGTAGGCTGTGGCGACAGTGGCTTCCACCAGTCTGTGGTGTATGAGAAGTTGCCCCTTTATTGCAGCCTGTGTTCGAAGATTGGCCATTCGAAGGAGTTGTGCAGGAAGTGGCAGCGTCGGAGGCCGGAAGTTGCAGCGGCATCGATTCCAGTAGGGGCTGTGGCAACGGCTGTCATAGAGGAGGGGAGAAATGGCGATGGGGTCTTCATTCCTCATGGAGAAGGCACGTCTGCTGGTGCTGGGCGAGAGGAAGTGGGAAGCCCAAGACGGCGGCAGAGCAGGCCTTCGCGCAAGGGGAGGGGTCGTTGGAGGCCTGTGGCAGTAGGCTTTGTGGAGACCCAGGAGTTTGATATTGCTGATGGTGGGGGAGTGGGGGCACCTCTTGATGAACAGGTGGGCCTTACAGGTGGGGAGGCAGGCGATGCCATTCCTAGTGTCGATGCAGCCTTGACTGAGCCTAGTGTCCCGGCGGTGGGGCCGCAGGCGATGGCTGTCGTGGAGAGTAGAGTGGTGGTGCCTTTGGATGCTCTGGTAGAGGCTGGCGGTGGGGTCGAGGTGTCTAGCCAAGAATGGAGGCAGCCAAGAGCATCCTCGGTGGTGGGTGACAGGCCATCCTTCTTTGTTAATAGTGCTGCCCCGGCAGGATTGAAAGATGACTGGCTGGTGCCAGGCGCTGCACCAGTAGTGGCAAGTCGTGTGGAGGTGATGGAAAGCCTCAGGGCCTTTAACGCCTCTCTTACAGGGAGGGTGAACAGGTTGGTGGAGCGACTGGCTGAATCGCGTTTGGCCACTTTTCCCAGCCCTGAGATAGTGCCAGTGGCACAAGCAGGGGTTGTTCAGGGGGGTCGTGGTGGCAGAAGGCGTTTGTAGCCGAGGGACCCTTGCCTTGGTGCAGCCTTGGTCTATAAACGCAAGAAAATTAAGAAGGCTGCAGCGGGAAGGAGGAACAGAGATGGGACGCAAAGAAGGGTCACGAGATTGATGAGATCGGCAATAGCAGCATTAAACTCTGAACAATGAATTGCATCTTTTGGAATGCAAGAGGGGTTGGAAACAAGCCTACGTGTAGGTGATTGAAAGCTCTTGGTAGCGCTAATAATGTGGATTTGGTGGCAGTGGCTGAACCAAAGGCACAAGCTTCCAAGGCGCATGTGATTAGGAGGAGGATCGGTTTGGACTCTATGCTCTGTTCAAACAGGCTTTAGGTTTTTTGGAGGGCTTCGGTGTAGGTTTGTGTGGTGGATGAAGGCGACCAGTTTGTGACCTTGGAGTGTGTGGGGGGCAGCGCAGGTTCCTTTCTCATTTCTTTTGTGCATGGCTTTTGCGAGAGGATGGATAGGAAGGTCTTGTGGGAGAGGCTTGAGGAGTTCTCTCGGTCTGTATCCACTCCTTGGGCGGTGGGGGGTGACGTTAATGCTGTTGTGGCACCGCTAGAAAAGGTGGGTAGGAGGCCAGCTTGCTCTCTCTCGTTGGAGGACTTCGGAGGCTTCGTTAATCGGGCGGCTCTTATAGATGCAGGCTATGTTGGAAACATGTTCACCTGGTCCAACAACCAGAATGGTGCAAGCAGGGTGATGGCTCTGCTGGACAGATTTTTGGTGAATGCAGAGTGGGCGAATGTGTTTACCAGGTGCTTAGTGACTCACTTTAGCAGGACTTGTTCTGACCATGCGCCTCTTGGCCTCTCCTTTGGTGTGGAAGGGCGCCGTCCTTTGTCAGGTTTCAAGTTTCAACAGATGTGGCTCCGACACCCTGAGTTTCATTCGTTTGTGAAGGAGCAGTGGGATAAGACGGTGCTGGGGTCTGCCTTAAATGTGCTTTAATTGAAGCTTAAAGGGCTTCGCTCTGCCCTCCGCAACTGGAACAGGGAGGTGTTTGGCAACATACATCAGCGTGTTAGGGATGCGGAGGATGCGGTGTGTAGAGCTGAAACTGATTTTGACTCACGGGGTGATGAGGCGACCAGGGCAGCTCTGGGGATGGCTAGGGATAATCTCCAGGAGGTGCTGTTGTAGGAGGAGATCTTCTGGAGGTAGAAGTCCAGGGTTCACTGGCTTAAGGAGGGGGATCGCAATACAAAGTTCTTCCACTCGATGGTCAATGTCAGGAGGAGGATTGCATGCGTGGAGCGCATCAGAGGTGCCAATGGCGAGTGGATCTCGGATGTGGAGGGGGTGCAAGAAGAGGCCGTGCGACATTTTTCAGGCATTTTTACCACACAGGGCTGTGTGATGGATGCGGGGTTGTTATCGGTGATCCTTGCGGTGGTGACCGAGGCTGATAATGTGGCTCTGGTGGTGGCCCCGTCCTTGGAGGAAGTTAAGGGTGCTGTCTTTGCCTTGTCTGCAGACAGTGCGCCTGGGCCTGATGGGTTCTCGGGCCATTTCTTCACTACCTGCTGGGAGGTAGTGGGTGCTGATGTGTAGGTTGCGGTGCAGGAATTCTTTGCAAGTGGATCTCTCCCTAGGAGCTACACTGCTGCCAACTTGGTCATGATTCCAAAAAAAGACAACCCTGAGGTGATGGCTGATTTGAGGCCTATTAGCCTGTGCAACTTCTCCTACAAGGTAATTGCGAAGATTATGACTTCTAGGCTTACAGATTTGCTGCCTACCCTGGTGGCGGAGGAGCAGGGTGCTTTTGTGCAGGGGAGATGTATTCATAATAACATTTCTCTTGTGCAAGAGGTTACGCACGAGTTGAACAGGAAGGCGAGGGGGGGAAATGTGATCCTAAAGTTGGATATGGCTAAGGCCTATGACCGGCTTTAGTGGGAGTTTCTGTGGAGTGTGCTCTTGAAGTTTGGGTTCTGTAGGGAGTGGGTCAATTTGGTCAGGAGGACAGTTGAGAATTGTTGGTTCTCGGTGGTGCTTGGGGGCAGGCAGTCAGGCTTCTTCAAATCTTCCAGGGGGTGTGACTAGGGGACCCTTTGTTGCCTACGCCATTCATTTTGGCAGAGTAGGTACTTAGCAGGGGAATCAAGGAGTTATTTGCTGAAGGCCATGCCTCCTATTTCAGTTTGCCGAGAGGGTGCCCAGGGATCTCTCATAGTCTTTTTGCTGATGACACCATCATCTTCTGTAGGGGTCTCAAGAGCTCTCTTAAGCAGATCATGAGGTTCCTCAATAGGTATGAAGGTTTTTCAGGCCAGCTTGTCAACAAACAGAAGAGTTGTTTTGTGGTTGGGCACAAGGCTACGCCAACCCAAGCTAGGATGGTGGGGGCGGTTATTGGCTTTACTCAGAAGGCACTTCCACTCACTTATCTAGGGGCCCCTCTTCACTGTGCTAGGCTCAAGATTAGCTTCTTTGATGGTCTAGTTGGTAAAATCCGCAGTAAGGTGGCAGGATGGAAGGCTAAGCTCCTCTCTGCTGGGGGCCGAGTTACTCTGCTGAAGCATGTCCTCTCCTCTATCCCTATCCATGTCTTGGCCACGCTGGATCATCCTAAAGCTGTGTTGCGAAGGTTGTATGGTATCTTTGCTGATTTTCTTTGGGGAACCTCGGAATGGGGGAAGCGGAGGCACTGGGTTAGCTGGTAGAAGGTGTGTAGGCCACAGGAGGAAGGGGGCCTTGGTGTTAGGCTGCTAGAAGAGGTTGGGCTCTCGTTGATGCTCAAGGGGCTTTGGCGTGTTCTGACGGAGCATTCCTTATGGAGCAGCTTTTTCAAGGCCAAGTTCTTCAAGGGTCTCCATGTGCTGCTGGTTGAGCCACAGGGGGTGGGCTCTAGGTCTTGGAGGAATGTGCTGGCGTTTAGGGGAATGATCCTGGAGAGGTGTCGGTGGCTGGTTGGCACTGGGAATGTCTTATTTTGGCTGGATAACTGGTCTGGGGCGGGTCCTTTGATTGATGTAGTGGACAATGCCCTCTTGGTTGATGTAGACCTGCGGGTGAAAGATGCCATTGAGGGGGATGGCTCTTGGAGGCAAGACATCTTGGATCACATTGATGATGAGGACATCCGACAGGCAATTGCCTTTGGAAAATTTCACATCTTCGACAGGCCAGATGTATTAATGTGGACACTGGCAAGTGATGGCTGTTTTTCGACCAAATCGGTTTGGAACGAGATCAGCGCGGTGGGGCTTGTTGCTCCCTATGCAAAGTGGATATGGAACCCCTCTATCCCAACCAAGGTGGCTTTCTTCTCTTGGCAGCTGCTGAATGGCAGGATGCCTACGGAGGTTACCTTAATGACAGTAGAGATTCCTTTGGCTTCTCGATGTTACTGCTGCGGAAGCCCCAAGAGGGAAACTACAGATCACTGCCTAGTTGATGGTGTTACTGCGGCTAAGGTGTGGGGTTTCTTTTCTCCCCTATTTGACATGGTGCCTCACCCAGGTCAGGACGTCAGGAGTCGGATAGCACTTTGGCATGGGTTGGCGAGCTACTGGTGCATCAATGATTACATAGTTGGGCTGCTGCCTGCTCTGATCGTGTGGGAGCTATGGAAAAAAAGGAACAGCAGGAGGCATGGGGAGTCTAGGCATACTGCTGCCACAATCATTGAACGCATTAGAAGGTGGGTGAAAGAGCTCCCGCTCCCATCAAAGGTTGGCAGACAGGGGTCTGCAAGGGATGGGATGATTCGGCAGTGGTTTGAGCTAGTGGTAGCTCCGGTCAAAGCCACACGGCCCTTCCCTGTCTATTGGTGTCCCCCTTCAGTCGCTGTTAAGCTTAATGTTGATGGGGCCTGTCGGGGCAATCCTGGAGACGGAGGGGGAGGGGGGGTCATCCGAAACAATGAGGGAGCAGTCCTGGCAGCCTTTTCTAACAGCTATGGGAGGTGCACTAATGCTATTGCAGAGCTGAGAGCTTTGAGGGACGGCCTTCGATTATGCCATGATCTGGGGTACAAGGATGTGATTGTTCACTCAGACTCGGATACCACGGTTAGACAGATAAATCATAAGAGGTGTAGCCTGTGGCAGGGATGGTACTGGTTCGATGAGATCCTCCAGCTGATTGAAGCGACGAGGGCGACTGTGGCCTTTGCTTACAGGGAGAGCAACAGGGCTACTGATTGGCTGGCAAAGCAGGCTTGTGCCTCGCAATGTTCCATAACCTTCCAGCCAGATAACTTGCCGCTAGGCAGCTTTTGATGTATGGTGAGGGAGGATAGAGAGGGCCTGCCGGTTCTTAGAGCTTAGGGCTTGGTTTTGTTCTTGTGAGCTGATTTGCTTTGGGCTGGGGTAAGGCGGGACGTCCCCCCCTGTATTCTTTATTCTTTTTTGTCTTAATAAAATTTAGGGGCTGGCCCGGGTCCCAGAGAAGTTCGGGGTAAAAAAAAAAAAAAAAAAAACATTGCCTTTGAAAGATCCGCCTCTCCTACTAAAAAGCCAAAAATAGCTTTTCTGTTTTTCAGATTTGAATAATGGAATATAATTTGAGAGTGTCTCACAGTTGTGAGTATGGTGCGAGACCGGTGGCTTTCTCTTCTTCTTCTTCTTAGTTCTTTTTCCCATTACCTTACCCTGTCCAGAAGCACCTACGTGTTCACTACCGTTTCACCTAAAAGCTCGAACTTTTAGGGAAGGGCAGCATCAATGTAGATTAACACTCCCCCACATGTGCAGGCCAAGATTCCATGGTCCTTGCACGTGGAGCTCACATGGCATTTCTTCGCGTGGCATCAAGGGAGAAGAAGTGTAGGTCCTTACCCCTTTTTTGCACTTCCCAGGAGTCAAACACTCGACCTCCCTGCTTTGATACCATGTTCACTACCAACAACAAACAACAACAAAAAACTCAGCCTTATCCCAACTTAATGTGGGTCGGCTACATGGATCCAAACAAAACAAAGTAGGGAAAACTGAGGCCTAAAAAAAAAGGGGAATGAAGAGATGGGAAAAAAGGGATGGGAAATGAGTTGAGAAACGAAAAATGGGAAATGACAAATGAAATATGGAAAATAAAAAGAAAAATAAAAGATGTAAGATGAAAGTAAGAGGAAAGAGGCACAACCCAACAAATCAGAAGAATCTCAGCTAAATGGGATCTGCTACATGGAACCTTGCCCTCCAATAGGGTCTATCCGAGGTCATACTTGGTACAAGACCTAGACTGTGCATGTCCTTCCTCACAACTTCTCCTATGGTCATTTTAGGCCTGCCCCTAGCTCTTTTAGCTCCTTCAATCGGAATTATATCACTCCTTACTGGGGCGTCCCTAGGCCTCCATTGAACATAATCATACCACCTCAAACGACTCTTTCGGAGTTTGCCATTGATCGGGGCAACTCCCAAGTCAGCTCTAATACGTTCATTCTGTACTTTATCCTTCCTAGTTTTTCCGCACATCCATCTTAAAATCCTCATCTTTGCTACACATAGCTTCTCAATATGACACTTCTTCACTGCCCAACATCCTGCCCCATACATCAACACTATGACCAGTTACATTAGTCGTCGGTCCTTCTTCTCCCTCGCCCTTTCAACCTAGGTTTAGGTCGACCCAGTTTCTGGAATTTCAGCCCTGAACCCCATTCCTACCATAAGATACTTACCTGTACATCTTACCCAAACCTGCAACTTCCGCCTCTTCAAGTTCAGCAGTTAAACCTATTTTCGAGTTGACCCTTTTGAGTATTTGTTAGTTGATTCTATTAGTCCTTCGAACTAACCATTCATGCCTGAAATTTGAAGTCATTTGCAGGTGAGTTGAGAGAGTTCTCTGTTTGGGAGAGAATTCTGTTATCCACCAATTTCCTCTCCTATCGTGAGGTTGAAGACAACCTCCCTACCCCCTTATTAATTAAAACCCTTAAAATACCATATTGCCCTCCCCTTTACACTTAAGTCCCTACTATCCTTATTTTGTTTCCTATTTCAAGATTACCCCTCCCCCCACTTATACATTACCTTCCACTTACTTGTTTCTCTTCTCTTGTGGTTTGAAGTTCCAATAAATTACAGCATTGCCACTATTTGTTGTATTACATTTGTAAAGTTCTGGATTGTTACTGAAATTACATATTTGCCATTACCTTTGCATTTTTAGCCTTTACTAGCTTGGGTGGGCCCTAGCAAATCCAACCTTAATGGTTTTTGAACTCGGGATCGCACCATATGGTGGGAAATTCAAGTGGGGAAATTCCAAAACTAACTTGTTGAAGTATCAAAATCCTAGTTGTTTTATTTTCTCATTTTCTTGTTCCTTAATTTCTAATTAGCAATGAATTTATTTAGGTATATTTCATTCTGAGTAGGCAAGTTCCTAAAGCAAAATGGTGTCAATATACTATATAAATGTATTACGAGTTGTTAAAAAGTTGAACATTTTGTCTGTAGAATGTATTCACGTCATTCATTGCTAGGGTGGAGTTTCTGGTTCTTCCATCATTCTAATGTTATGCTCTCCACCCCCCTCTCTCTCATGAGGAAATTCACTTTTGACCAAGAAAAAGGTAACTTATCTCCATATTGTATTGGGGAAATTTGTTAGATCTATGAAATAAGAAAATTAATTACAAAACAAATAGGTGTGACTTTGTTTTACACTAATTTTGTCTTATAAACCTACTTGTTTTGTAATTCTTTTTCTTATCTTGTAGATCTAAGAAATTGCCGCTAATTTTTTTTTAAAATGTGGAAGTCATGGAATTCTTTCTTGGCTGCTTTAATTATTTAGTAATTTCATATGCAAGGCTATACATGTTCTTTTTCTTCTTTTGATGCTAGGAATCCCACAATTTTTGGTGAATGGCATTATTTACCATATGTTATTTTGTATTGGGAAAAGTAATGCTAATTTCCTGTCACAAGATTCAAATTGTTGCCCCTCTATTCATGCCTTTGGTTTCACTTACCACTGTTTGATGCAATTAAATATACAGGATTTTATTCGTGAAGTGGACCCTGATATTATAATTGGTTATAACATCTGCAAATTTGATTTGCCATATCTCATTGAGGTACTTTTACTTGTCTCTTCTATCCATTGTAGTTTACTCCATGGATGATGCTTAATTTTTGTTGTCCTTAAAATTTATGGTCCATATGGTGGAGGAAAGCCTAGTTCTGACTAGCAGTTATTTCTCATTGAGCTAATTAGACTTGTCCATGTGGTTTTCAGAGAGCCGAGGTCTTAAAAATAGCAGAATTTCCATTTCTGGGCCGCATTAGGAACAGCAGGGTCCGTGTCAAGGATACCACATTTTCTTCAAGGTAAGGTTTTGCATTGCGTTACTGTTGTTGCTTAGTTGGGCTCCTTGTAGATATTTTAATTAGTTTATTGTTCATACTGATGCATCTATCAAGTAGAATTAGTGGATTTCTTTGCTTATTCTTGATTTGGTCACATGTTTTGTCATTTGTGGTAGCTGCTGGTGTTTGATATCATAAATTTCATGATATTGAAAAATGGTACACGGAAGGAATCCATATCTTTAACAAAGATTTAGGGCAAAAGGGAAAGAAAAAAAAAGGCCATACCCTGTGCACAAGGCTCCCGCGTTTAGCAGGGTCTGGGGAAGGTATGTACGCAGCCTTACCCCTGTTTCCAGGACTTGAACCCGTGACCAAGCGTTCAGCAAGTGAGCACTTGACCAACGCGCCAAGCATGACCTTCGGCAAAAAGGAAAGAAATACAGAAATAATATTGAATGATGCTGGCTGTAAACTTTTTTTCCAGGCAACACTGTTTTTGAAAATGAAAGGGCCAAGATGTTCGCCAACTGATGCAGAGCTCAAACAGTACCAGCATAGGAGGAGAAAGGACCAGGCCCAAACTAAACCTGGTTTTGGTTCTAGTAATCATATAAGCCTTATTATATTAAATTTTCAGCCCCATCTGAGTATTGGATGATGAGTTATTCTATTAGTCTCCATTCTGGTTCTGTTCCTACCAAGTATTAAGTCGCTGCGATTCTGTCCCTGTGGTTTAGTTTCCCAAATCTGTCCTAACAGGTTAGTGAAATGCATCACCAACTTGGCACTCCAAGAGCTACACGTTTAATCGGTACCTCGAAGGCCCCTCCTACAAAGTCACTAATGTCATGAACTTCACCACACTGAACTAGTTAACTCAATGCAACTAAGCTTCTTCCAACTACTTTGGTGTCAGTGACAGAAATTCTACCCTCTTTTAAGGCCATAAATTCTGTAAGCAGTAGGCACTCATATGTTGGTCTCAACAAAGCCTTGTGGCTAATCAGATCTTGTTCTACCATTCTACCCTTTAAAGGACCATATTTTCTGTAATTTATAATTGCTAATGTCTTCTAGTCTAAATTTGGCCTTCCCTTGTCATTTTAGCACCTTTCAGATGACAGAACTTGTTAACTAAAGGGCCATAATCTGTAGCAAGTCCCGATTCCACAGGCTAGAAAAATCCTAAAATTCGTCATTTGTGTTGCATGACGTTGCAAAATAAAATTGTTTGACATTATGCTCATATACAACTAATAAAACCCTACTAATGACTCTTAAAATAAAATTGGAGACTCAGATTTGAGTGCTACAAATCTTAGTTTCCAAAAGGAATCTAAATGTACAACTAAGAGACGATTAAGATAGAAAGAACTAAAGAAAAGCAAATAGTGACTACTGACAAAATTTATGAGGTCAGTTCTTTTCTGGAGTACAATTTTCTCTAGCTGGTTCAGGTGTGGATTTTGATGTTGTGCCTGGGAAATCCTCCTCTTTGTTTTTGTTTTTCCCCCCTTCCCATGGTCCTTCATTTTTAAAATAAAGTTGAGTTAGTTATCCCAACGTTTTTTTTTTGGAGGGGGGGGGGGATGGGTTTAGATTGTTTGTGGGGCATAATTTATTTCACTGGCTAGTAGGCATGCCTGGTGTAATTTATTTATAGTGGTAGTTGCTTTCATTTCTTTGATTTCTATCGATTACTACTGATTATTTTTAGTACTGCTCACCTTGATAACTTGAGGTATTTGCAGACAATATGGAACGAGGGAAAGCAAAGAAGTTACGATTGACGGGAGAGTTCAATTCGATTTGCTTCAGGTTCAGCTGAGCTCTTCTACATTAGGCTGCTTCATATTTTTGATGAGACAAAGCTAACACTTCTAGGTTAAACCATGACCAACCTAATTTATTGTCTTTTTCGATACCAGGTTATGCAGAGGGATTATAAACTAAGTTCTTACTCATTGAATTCTGTTTCATCACACTTTCTTGGGGAGCAGGTGAAGGTTTTGCTTTCATTTTGGTATTATCATCATCTAGTACTATGGACAGTAGAAGTGTAGAACAAGGATCCACCATAAGCAGTCAAAGTTAAACCAGAAATGAGTGTGGAATAATGATGACATGGGTTTGAAAAATTATTAATAGTTTTCCTTTTTCTCCAAGTGAAAAAACAATCTGAAAACAAGGAAGTAATTGGTTTGATTTGAACATTTGGTTCTGAGTTGATGTATGAGGAATACAAAGGAAGAGGCTAATACACCACTCATTACGTGACATGTCTATACACCAACAATTAAATCCAGAATGTGCTTATATTATGTATAGTTTAATATATGTATTGGAAAAATTATTTACACTATATTTAAATTTAAATTTTTATATTTTTACAAAAAACACATGCAATTCGGTGGGGTCAAGTCACTAAGGCCTCATTCCAAGGCTGACTCAATTCTCCTGTTTATAGAACCTGGTCCAAACCCCAAAATAAGTTGTGCTTGGTTTGGGTCAGTGTTGTTCACTTACACCCAACTGATTGTAGCCCTAGTTTATTGTAGCCTTGTATCTTCTCTAGACTCTAATCCTGGCACCATTTCTTCTGTGGCAGAAAGAAGATGTCCACCACTCTATTATATCTGATCTTCAGAATGGGAACTCGGAGACTAGAAGACGGCTTGCTGTTTACTGCTTAAAGGTTCATTAATGTTTTTAATTCTTACTATTTTGAACTGGATCTTCATTCTCAGTGATTTGATTGTCCGATATGGTTTTTGAAACCAAAGAGTAACTAACTTCAATAACCTGGCAATACTGTTTTAGTATAAATACCTAATGTAACTTGGAGAGGCTGTGCTGGATTTTGCATCACAATAATGTTTAAACAGGTGGGTAGAAAATTTGATAGGCCATTAAAATATTTGATGAATGAATTTTATATATTGATGCAATGCATGAGTCGGAGGAATATTTTCATCAAAGCAAGAAGCTGATAATTGTGCTGGAAGGCGATACTGCTTTGCCATTTTAAATAATGGGAAAAGATTCTCTGAGCTGCTGGGGCAGGGTGCACTAGCACCTCTATACATAGTCATTTAATAAACCTCACCTGAGTTTATGTTTTAACTAATATTCTTCTTACAAATTCATAGTTCAAATCAGACCATTATATAATTAGGTTGGCTAAATATGTTTACCTGCTACCATTGGTGGAGATGCCTATGTGTCTTGTTCTATAAGATCAAAGATTCTCCCCTGAGCTTGGGGACTCTGACTTCCCTAACTAATCAGACTCGGCTGCTGCTGTCCACTCTTGAGTGTTCGAATTAAGACAGTTCTTTTTCAAACAATCTGTACTCCCACACTTGAAACATACTGCAGTGTCCTTTTTACACTCTCCAAAACGAAATCTTCTACATTTGGTACACCTAACTGAGGGTTCTTTTACTAGAAACTTCCTGACTAAACGCTCCTAGACTATCCTGACCTTATTACCCCACATCAGACGGTTCTTTTTCTGATGTACGTCCTTACCATACCTATAACAAACACCAATACCTTTCCTCCGCTGCCCATTATGTATTTTTCCACACTCAGAACATCTTGTTTCCTCCCTGACTTCTGTTTCCCTTTCTTGGTGCCATTTTCTTCTGGCAACCAAAAACATAAGATTCCATTAGATAGAGTAATTAAAATTGTCTAATTCAAAGAATATTAATTAAACAAATCAATTCAATTATTCTCTTTTATCTTATTATCCAATCCTATGCCTCCAGTTCTAATTCTTATGTCTTCAGAGCTAAATTTGCTCTAATACCATCTATAACGAGCCGAATCCAGACGGGGTAAAAGGTACTGCCCTCACGGGCGCTGATCAAATGATCTTCTATATACCTCAATTTATTATCACAACTCCCATATAACATGACACACACAACAGAAGACTTACTAATTGGAGTTGGATATACTTCATAGTTCTAAAGAGTATTTACAAACATTTGGCAGATAATAGCATTCATTATCCAAAGGTTATTACATTTCTGTTACATTTCTCTTACTTCTTGAACATATCCTATGTATTCTTACAAATACAAAAGTATATTAGCAACCCTCGTCGGCTACTCAGCCTTGTCTCTCAAGTGTATGCACCTGACGCACAAACATCCATTTGTGTCTGGTTCAGTACATACACACTCTCCTATTCTCATCTGTAAAATCAACATATAAAATGGGATGAGCTGAAAGCCCAGAGAGGAGAATCATGCTATATAATCAATCATATTTTTAAGGATATTCTTATACTTGAATAGTTATAAACATCATATCTGAAGTAAAACTTAAGTCTGGTCATCTTGGTGTCCTGCCAATGTGCACAATAATCTGAGGTTCTGCCGGCCATCCACAATCGTCTATTCTTCCTGATTCCAGTAGCTGAAGCATTGGGGAGGAACAATGTGAATGTGATCGATGATTCCCCCAGATACACAATCTACTCCCTTGTTCCAGTCACTGAAGCACTGGGGAGGATTATAACCAGTCGTATAACGTATTACGTATTATATCTTCCCTCATCCAGTACCTAATCCCCTACTGGAAAGGGATGGCAGTCACAAGGGTTCTACATTCATTTCATACAAACACATCATGTTACATTCTTATCATTTCACTCGTTCATGTTCAATCCTTGCATTCATTCATTCATAACTGATTCCATTCATATATATGTTCATTCCATTCTAAGGCATCACAATCTGTTATGTAACATATTGAATCAGCAGGTCCTATAATATAACTCATTTCATTTGGTAAATACAAAACAATATTCATTTCTTCACATAATACATTCATACATATACTACTGTACAATTATCACATATCAACAAACATGTTCCATTCACATACTCATTATGTCATGCTTTATACAATCGATAATCTATAACAATACAGTATATGATCGCTCACATTCTTAATATTATATATATAGCAATGCATCATTCAATACACATGATCCTCTCACCTCTTCTTAATTAAGTAATCGTCCATGTTCAACAACACTTGAGTGTATATAGGCACACCTTTTGTGATTCCCGAAATCAAACTTCAATATAACTTCAAATTTCCCTTCCTTGATCAAAAACTCTCTCAGTTGTTCTTCAATTCACTGGCTCAACATACCATACTCTAATTCCCTATTAGAACATAATCTAAATTCTATTAGAAACTCATTAAAACAGTAGCAGCGTAACAACAATCAAATCTAACCTTTAAACTTACCTTTGAAATCTAAATTCCTATTATCCTAGTAGATTCAATCCAGCACCATCTCCATCCTCTTCCTTCTTATTCTTCTTCCTCTTCTTTCTTTCTTCCTTTTCTCTAAGTCCAGAACTCAACAACCTTAGGGATTTCCAGCAACTATGTGACTGTCCCAGCCTTGCCACCACCTACTTAAGCATGCACATGGTGGCTGCCTCTAAGGCCACCATGTGATGCACTAGTGTGCTTGATCAAATCAGGTCCATAGCCACCTCCTCCTTCTAGCCATGTGGTTGGGTTCCTATTGCCACCACCAACTTGGCCATGCAAATGGTGGCTGTTTAGACTAGGTCAAACAAAGTGGCTGACCCTTGATTACACCTCACCCTTATGCCATGTGGCTACTAACCATGCCACCACCTCATCCTCTCCATGCACCATGTGGCAGCCGGCAGCCCTGAAGTAGGACACATGGTCCCAATCATGCTATGCCACCTCTAATCCCTCATTAATCCCCTTAATAATAGGATTAACTTAATTAATCATATTAATAAAATACTAATCAATATTTAATCACTAAGATTAATATAAGCATGCCACCTTGTGCTTGCATTATTCATCATAAATAAATAAAACAATTCAATAGACACTAAAATATTAACAAGTAATCCAATTAATTATTCATGACCTGCTTGCGAGGTGTTACACCCTTACTAGGAACTTCTTTTAGGTAACGTAACACACGACAAGCAACATCCCATGGACTTTTTTTGGTGTCTATATAAACTGACTATGACCCCAACAACAAAAGATATATTTGGTCGAGTAACAGTAAGGTAAATAAGTTTTCCAACTAATCTTCTATACCAATGTATATCTTCAAAATCTTCACTCTCACTAGAACCAAACTTTTGATGAGGATCCATGGAAGTATCCGTCGGTTTAGAAGCAAGCATTCCAGTTTCAGACAGAAGATCGAATACACATTTCCTTTGTGATAGACTAACTCCTTTCTTGCCCCGTAAAACTTCAACACCAAGAAATACTTGAGAGAACCCAAGTCTTTCATCTGAAAATGTTGATGAAGATAGGATTTAACTTGAGCAATACCAAAAGCATCATTACTAGATATAATAATATCATCCACATAAACAACCATCACAACAACTTTCGAATTCTGGCGGTGAACAAAGACGGAATTATCAGAATAACACTGTGAGAATCCAAAACGAATTACAATGGAGCTGAACTTATCAAACCATGCTCTTGGATATTGAACTAGGACTAGAAATAAACCTGCACTTACCTTAAGACTGACTTTAATTACAATAGGATAGGGGACAGGTATCTTGATTAGAATAAGGAATATTGTAATCGAGATATATACATAACATATATTTTTTTGTGAGGCACTTATTGTTACATGGTATAGCTTAATTCTTCTTCTACTAGACATAGAAAAAAAAAAGAAAAAAAAAAAGAGAGTATGCTGGTTTTCGTACATTCTAATTCTATTTTTCCTTCTTTTTCTTTAAGAAAGAATGGTAAAAGATAATGTGTTGCAAAATGAGTTAGGGCGTACACTGTTGCTTTGCTTAACCTTGTTCTTTCTTTCTTTCTTTGCTGGCATAGGTAACATAGAAAAAACACAAACATTTATGTATATCAACTCATGTTGTTTATGTAATAGAAGGTGCCACTTGGGCCCAGTGGTAAGGACCTTGGATTGTTGTGGCCGGGTCTTGGGATCAAATCCCGCCTTCACCCTTCTTCTAATCCTCCAAGTACACATTTCTATTTAAAAAAAAAAAACCCTTTCGAGATATGACACACCCAGCAAGAAATCTGTGGCACGGTTAGTGAGCTTGTTTGTTTTTTTTTTTAATCATAACAATAAAGGCGAAAGATTGACTGGAGCAAGGGTGGTCTAAGACCACTGCGTGAGTGATTTTATATCACATCAATAAAGGCTTTCCTTTGTTTATTTGCTTGTGAGTGCGTTAGTTTGATTGCAGGAGTGAAAAAGGGCTAGGAATCACAATGACATCTGAACCATAGTTGTCACGGTGTCTAGGCAGCCCAAGGCGTTGGAGGTGCGGGTGACATCAACAAGGTGCCTAGGTGACGCCTTGACAACTATGATCCGCGCTGATGTGATATGACATACAGAAATTAGTCTACTTATATCTTCTGGTCCTTCAATACTTATTTATGCATCTGTCTTGTCTTTCTATATAGATTTTTATCCAAAATCTATTGATCGTTTCATGGTGCCCTAAATGGGCTTATTTTCTTTGACCCTCGAAAGGAAATATTATTTTGACTAGAAAGCATCACTCTAGGAATACCTTAGCACAATAGAAAGCTTTCTCAATTTGCAGGATGCTTATCTTCCACAACGGCTTTTGGACAAACTGATGTTCATTTACAATTATGTGGAGATGGCTCGGGTGACGGGTGTCCCTATCTCTTTTCTGCTTTCAAGAGGCCAAAGCATCAAGGTAAAGACATTGTGGTTACTAGAAGACGATCTCATGCTGAAGGATTGACTTGCTGAACTTCTTTGAATAATCATTGTTTTCAGGTTCTTTCTCAACTTCTTAGGAAGGCTAAACAGAAAAATTTGGTCATTCCATATGTCAAAAAACAGGGATCTGATCAAGGATATGAGGGTGCAACTGTGAGTTTTTTATGTCTGTCACTGGACTTTCTCATCTTCCATTATTCTCTTACTGTCTCCCACTATGACTGCTGATGCATATAGTAGGATAAGTATACTTTTTGAGACAAATGAATACACACAAACACAAAGAAGGTGTTATCAGTTCCAAATAAAATATTTCTATAGTGATAGTAGGTCTATTTTGAATGCAATGGTTCTGTGGTAAAAAGCTTTAGTCATATGATAATCTGTATATACCACATTATTTAATCATTCATTACTATTTTTTTCTTCAATAATGAATTAAATATTGTAAATATGTATCATCCAATTATTGAACAAAGAAAACTGAAACTGGTCAATTTTTGACTATTTTATATTTGACGCATATAAGCTTGATTTTGTATATGGCTATATGCTTGAAGTACCTTTTGATGTTCAAGTGTTTATGAAAGGTAATGGGATACGATACTTGTTTACGCGCGTGTGCACTGTGCACTGTGCATACACAGAGTTGGATCCATCTATATATAGAGATCCAGCTGTACGCCACAAAATTGTTGATAAAACAATACTGTGTAACATAGATATTTCACTCATCTTCTCACCATGTACTGTCTTTTTTTTTTTTTTTTTTTGGTGAACCCATGTACTGACTTTTTAATTCTGTAGTATTATGTTACTCTTAATAAGAATTTATGGGGGAGAGCAAAAGGTCAATACGGCCAATGTATTTGGTATTACTTCATTATTCAGTGTTTTGCTTCAAAGAGGTCATACTAGATAGTGGTTTTAGACTTATTGTCTATCTCCATAGTGAACCTTATAGTTCCAAAAATGAGCTACAACATTTGTCACTTTTCACTCTGAATTGATCGCCTCAAAGTGCAATGGATGGATCTTTTGCTATGTAATTGTATTAGGTGCGTCTTGATTCTTATCTATCATTTCCAAAAGTTTGATTTACAATCCGATCAGTTTATAATGTTTCCATCAATTCCATGTTTATGTTACAACTCTATAGTCTATACCTTGGGTTCAGAAGATTTTCTGTCCTTTTTTTCACTAATTAAAACTTTTGACTCTTGGTCAATCCTTTTGAATCACTGTTGGTCATTCTGTCTTGCGATTTTTTCTTGCTCTTAGCTGCCAAATGAACATGGAAAAAAAGGGGATTTTGACAAATAGACACGGTATAAATCTCCCATGAGGTAGGGGTACTGCTGGAATATATTTTTTGTGTGTCATGTGCTGGATGGACAATGAACTCTAAACACACAAATATACACACCCACACCCACACAAACTCACCCTCTCATGAGCATCAACAGATATTCGTAGTTGTGAAAATTGATTGAATTCCAAAATCTTGGCTTGGTTTTGAATCAAATAGTGAAGCAAATTGTAAATGACATGATCCTTTCTGGTTTTATAATAATTGAAAGGAAAAAAACACTTATCCATGTATTTTCAATCAACTATATCCATCTAATTCCATACATATGCTTATTATTTAGTAGCAACCACGTAATGAATATTCCCATCTATCTTTCTGTACCATGATGGGATGTATGGTTTGTACCATTGTAAGCTTTAATAGATATTAACAAACTTAAATGCCGCAAAATTTGAACATCAATAAAAACTAGCCATCTCAGACCTTCAACTGAATGCCTTGTTTTAAGTGTTTTAGGACTTAATTCATATGGCTTTGGAGAAGTTTATTTAGCAGGAGTTTGTGGATTGTTGTCTGTTGGCTACTATAATTGAATCTAAGATTGTTTTATTTCATAAACCTTTTCCTAGTGGTTATGTAATATATTGTGTCCCAAGCATTTCCCCCCTCAGAAATTTAAACAAGTAGTTGGAGAAAAAGAGTTAAATAGCTTCTTCCGGACCTAGAAACACAAACAATATTAATGCAAATGTCATTTAATGATTAAAGTTACTTCTTAATGTTTTGGAATAAAAATTTGGTAATTTTAATTTTTGTAGTCTTTTTATTTTGGATGAAGATTAATGTGGCTTCTCTTTATGTTTTTGGACTGGGCTAAGATTGTAATTTTGGTTTCCGAAATCTGAACTGTGTAACATAACAAATTTTGTTCTATATCTTTTTCTCTATACAAAGTTTGCACATAGAAACTGCAAAGTTAACTTTATTCCTTCTATTTTTTTTTCTAACTGACAAGTTCCACAAAATATGATATTGCATGTGAATCCCAAATTCTTGTAGTTTATTCATTTTGTTTCACTATATAGAGTATTTTTTTTTTTTTCATTTGTTAATGTAGGTCATTGGTTATGGAGCATTGAACCTTGTTTACAATGGCTGTGCTTTTATCAACAACAAAAACTACAACACCAAAGTCTTATCCCAACTAAATGGGGTCGGCTACATGGACTCTTTCTCTAAATTTAAAAGATTGGCTGATAATATTACAATGGCTGTGCTTTTACCATAAACTAAAATTTATAGTGTATCATGATGTTTTCTTGATGATTTACATTAACAAGCATCTACAAATAAAGGCCATCTTATTTCATGAGCAAGCTGCGACACTAACAGTCTGACACCTTTCACTCGCCATCTTTTTCTTTCAGATAAATGCTTTCAGCTTGCTGGCTTTAATTTTTGTAAACATTAGAGATAGCTAAATGCATGTAGGTACAGTGACAACACGGATTTTGTATAATGCAGGTTTTGGAAGCCAGAGTAGGGTTCTATGAGAAGCCCATAGCAACGTTGGATTTTGCATCTCTGTATCCATCCATCATGATGGCATATAATCTCTGTTACTGCACTCTGGTAACATATTCTTCCTATGAATCATTGATTCTTATGGTCTAGTTGTATATTCTGGGAAGTTTGAAGTGGAACTCATGTTTTTTAAATTTGAATCATGTGCCAATTTTTTCCCTTCTCACTTGCCAACAAAAGCTTTTTGTTAACTTTGATGCGTGTTTTACAGCAAAAAGTAAAGGCCCAACGATAGGGATCCCAAGCAGCCTCCTCCCAGGTTTAACTTGCCATGAAGAAACCACAATACATTTACCAAGGACATCATCACCACCCTATGGATAACCCCACCCAAAGACAAGAGCCAATGTCCCAATCCTAGATTCATATTAAATTTGAAACTAGTGCCAATTTGTTGGGTGGGACCTTCTTGGTTATTTTTTTTGTAGGTTTCTCATGTGTTTGTTTGTGGTGAGATGTAGCTGGCAAGAGCTGTGTTTTGCATGCTGTTGGTAGTGCTTTCATTATCTTTGCTCTGTTTTTGTCTTCTAAAACATTCTTCCTTGTACTGTTTCTAGCTTTTTTGGTTCTGCTCCAGTCATGGTTCCTTTCAAAGTCATTTTTGTTCAGCTTGTGGGTTGTACTTTGGGGCTTCCACTTGCTCTTTTAAAACATTCACTTTCTTGTTTGATACTTCCCCTAGGCTTTTGACATGATTTTCTTCTTGTCTTGGGTTCTGTTGAGTTCATTTTTGTTCTGGATTGTTGCTTTGGGGATTCAACACTCACTTTTGATTATATTTTCTTACTAACCAAAAGGCAAAGAAGGGGAACAGGAAGTAACCTGTTGCTGCTTTTGATTGCTGTGAAGGTAACACCTGAAGATGTTCGCAAACTAAACCTGCCTTCAGAATGTGTCAATAAAACTCCCTCCGGTGATATGTTTGTGAAGACAAATTTACAGAAGGTTAAATTTCTGATTGACGCGCTTCGTTTGTATTAATGATTCAATTTTCGGATGAAATTCTTCTATTCAAAGCTTTGCTAAGAATTTGCAATACAAATTTACTATTTTGAATAAGAAATGAAGCTCAATTTTCTTTCAGGGCATACTTCCTGAAATTCTTGAAGAACTGTTGACCGCTCGCAAAAGAGCTAAAGCTGATCTGAAGGTGATTTTCCACTTTCCTGGCTGTCCACCCAAATTCTTTCAATAGATGCCATTTTGCGCTTTACGTTTTGGGTCTGGTAATATGTGATTCATTTATTTATATTTTGATGCTCATCACTAGAGATGAGAGTTTATTGGTTAATCTAGTTTTGTAATCTTTAGTTTCACTAACCGATTACCTTGCAATAGGAAGCAAAGGATCCCTTGGAGAAGGCTGTACTGGATGGTCGCCAGCTGGCTCTGAAGGTAAATCTTGTTATTGTGACATTTTTTCATTTTTTATTCCTCATCTCTTTTTATGGCCTGCTCTTTTTGTAATTCTTTCTTTTTCTTCTTCTGGTATACTATTATCAGCACTTTGTCTTATGGGTTCCCTTTAATTTTCCTTCTTTTAGGTAAGTGCGAATTCTGTATATGGGTTTACAGGAGCTTCGGTTGGCCAGTTACCTTGTATAGAGATATCTTCTAGTGTGACAAGCTATGGTAATTAAATGATTTCCAGTTTTTGGCTTCCCTGTTCTGCTTATTCATTGATATGGGAGCTTTCTTGTGTAATGGGTGAGGTTCTGTTTAGTCTCATTAACTGGTTTTCCTTTGTAAAGGTCGGCAAATGATTGAACACACGAAGAAGCTTGTGGAAGAGAAATTCACTACAGTTCGGGGCTATGAGCACAATGCTGAGGTATGTTTCTCCAATTTTAATTTGTATTTGGAATTTCATTTGTTGCATGCGTGAGACTATGTCAGGAATGCTACTGAAGAAAAATGGGATGAAAAGAAGGGGAGGGTGAAAAATTAGTTGTGGCATTCATCAACTGGAAGCATGGGTATTCAAGGTTTTAAGTATAAGTATCGGTATTGGGTATCGTATTGGAGGGTTGATTTTAAGAGAAGTGTTGTATTGTATCTGAGTGATGCAAGATATGCTAAAGATAAATTAGTCAAGATACACATAAAAATGCTAAGGTTTCATGAAGCATAAAACAATATAAATAAGCAATATGTAAAATATATCATTTATGAAACTAAAAAAGAACAAAGTAAGATGAGACAAGTGCATTCAATTGATTATGTATAAAGGATACTGTTTCTTACATGTACTAATAATCTAATACCATAAAGAGTTCCAGGCTGGTTCAATCTCAGAGGTGGAAGTGTTTTCAGGTAAAGGAGCAACCAGGATGATGTTGTGCACATACTGCACATACGCACAATACTAACCCCATTAAAATAGTGAGAGCAATGCAACTCCCACTCATTAGTAGAATCGCGTGTACTGCTCTGGATTAACCATTGTCGGTACAATTCTCAATTCTGGTTGTGCTTGACCATATTCATAACTTCATACCCCAAAGAATTCCCATGTCCACAGCTCGAAGAAGCACCAGCATGATCCGAACTCATGCTCAGTGATTCCATGCCCCTCATAAGCACGTTACTGTCATGTGGATTGAGGCCATGCTTACCCTTCTGACTGTAAGCCCGTGGCTTTAGGTGAACACCATGATCCTCATCTTGGTTGCATGAGTATCCTTCCTCACTTATGAGCTGCAACCCAACATACGACTGTGAAATCCCACCATCACCATCACCATAGTGCCCTTTAGATAACCTGGTTTATACCAAGTTTGTCAAAAACGTTGCCTGGGTGACCAAGTGAAGAAACCATGCTGCTTAGTGCTTGAACCAGGGTTGAAAGTGAGTTCCCTGAAAAAAGTGGTTGTTGCAAATTATTAGCTGATAAAGCATGTTCTGTTGATTAGTTAAGAAAATAATCTAGTTTCTAACTTCAATACATTGTTGTCGTTGTTATGTTATTTTTTTTGCGAATTTTTCTCAAGATTCTTATGGTGCAGGAATAGGACCATATCTTGAAATCTCAGTCGAAACCACCATGATTTGCGAAATATTTTGGCTTTAATGAAGGTCGAAATGAAACTGGGTGCGACTCAGTAGGAATGTAGGATTTCAACTGACTTTTTGGCATTTGGCCAAAATTTTGGTTGCGACTCGGTTTCAGTACAAAACAGTACATATAGAAGTACTGTTTCAATCTACCCATTTTGGCATTTTTAACAAAGTGTTGGTGACTGCTACAATGCATCTACAACAGCTATATTCTGCATTACAGCAAGATTTGTGTAAGATTCAAACTTAGATGTATACCCATTTCCCCTAAAGGTTTCGAGCCTTCCCGGAACTCTATGTGGTACTGACATAGAGTTGGAGGAACTGTTTTGTAGGGGTGTTTTAACCTTAGTTGTTCACTTGTACTTGACTCATTGTAACACTTGTAACGGTTTGCAATATTAAATGTTTTTTTTTTCTTTCTCAATGCATATTTTAGTTGCTTTTATTAAATATTGTGTGTTCTAATACCAAATTATGTGTAGAATAGGCTATATTTGAGAAAGTATACACTATACAGCAGGGTACGGCTTACACCATCATCTTTTAGAGTACGAGACCAAACTACCATTTTGAGTGTGTTTTTTTACAATCTAATGAGTCCAATATGTTTAGAAATTCTTAACTAGGTTTTCCCTGAAGTTTGCTAAAATATGGTCATTTGACCACCGAAATAGCCAAACGAAATGGCCCGCTGAAACATGCAGAGTTTTGGTCAAAACCCGATATCTTGTTTTCGATTGAAGTCGAAGTCTCGAACCTTGAGTAGGACAGGACACCTCAAATCTGATGTAGAAGCGTAGAACTATAGATCCACAATTATGGTTGATTTCAAGGGTGGAATCAATGCAGCAACATGCCGAACATAGTAGTGGAAAGAGAAAATAATGGAAACTAGATGCTATTTGTAAAAAAATAGTTCTAGAAGCACTAAAAGTGCTAAAATTAGGGTTAGGGTCGAGAGAGTTAGATGGTATAATTTTTGTTTTGGAAAAATTTGATTAGAGTTTTAAGTGCTGGAATGATTTCTATTTTCAGTTCCGGGGAAAGGGGTTGAAGGCTATTGATGAGATTCTTTTAGAGTTGAGTGGTGTAGGTTAATTAGGATTCTTTAATGGCGGTTTAATGATGGAAGGCACTGGTTATGAGGCTGAAGTAAGCTGCTGTAATAGTTAGTATAAAAAATAAAAGTAAAAAGTAGAAGACGAAAATAAAGGGGAGGTATTATCAAGGAACCCACCCTGAAGGGAGCTGCAGAATTAGCATGAGGCTTATGAAAACTCGCTGCTACGCAAAAACCAGTTTTGATGAAACTTAACATCTAGCCTGTCAAACCTGGAAATCAGGTTTTAAATTTCCAGAAACTGCACAATTATATAGCCAAAGAGAATACGCCGCGCCTAAAATCATCCCGAGCTCTGCTAATGTGGCTACTAAGCTATTTCTTTGGAAAGCTCCTACTGAGATGGGGAATTCCCTGATAAAGCTGCTAGTACCTGGTGAACTCATATTGGCCAAACTGTTTTAACCCCATTTACTACACACTGAAATCTATTTAAGATAATAAACTTTTCAACCCAAAAGTATTTTATTGGGCCCAAAAGACTAAAATTCCCCAAAAAAACTTGCTACGACTTGCAAAGCCTGCAACAGTGTTTCGCATTAACTTGTAACTTGAAGAGTGGATAGTAGGCTATTACATAATGAAAATTCTTTTGTCTAAAAGAGTTCAATATCAAGAAAATTAAAATATCAATCAAATCTCTCTTTCTCTCTCTCTTGGTTGTTTGACTATGCTGGTGTGTGCTGAAAGTGGTTGCGATTTGTTCTCGTGTCAACCTAGCCTTTGATGCTTTCACAAAGGTTGCTACATGACAAAGAGTCTTCTCTAAGTGTGTTTGCATGAGGAGAAATAGGCTGGTCTCCAGTCTCCTGTATGCTAAATCTTTTTTTATTTTGATTTTTTTTCAATATTATTTTTAGTATAAATAAGAAATCTAATATTTAATATAAAAAAATATGGATATGCGTAGCTTATGAATAGAATATTTGAATCTATTTGTGATTTTCCATTATGTGGGTTGGTTCTTAAACTACAATAGCTTATTAGCTTAAATGTCTTCCATGCCTTTCCTTTGAGTACCAGTAGCATGGGTTCTCTGAATCAGTAGTCTATTTATTATTCAGTAAACTATGATTTTTGTATGCTTTCAGGTTATCTATGGGGACACTGATTCTGTAATGGTACAATTTGGTGTATCCACTGTAGAAGCAGCAATGAAATTGGGACGAGAAGCTGCTGAATATATTAGTGGCACTTTCACAAAGGTATGTGGCTTTGGAGGTTGTTTTTTATATCATGCATAGTTGTCAAGGAGACAGGCAAACCAAGGCAGTGGAAGGCACCTAGTGATGCATAGGTGCCCTAGGTGTGCATGCTATGTAATATTTATGCTATAATGCTTTAATGGTTTATATTAAATTTAATGTATAGGTATCCATGCAATATAATATAATTCTCATGAAAAAGCGAAGCAATATACTAAGAGCATGATAACATATAATAAAAAAACAGAAAAAGATAACTTTAATATAATACAAGCCAACAAAACAGTCAGAAAAAAAGTCACTTTAATATAAGACAAAATAATAAAAATATAGGCCCAACAAAAGAAGTCCGCCTAGGTCACAAAGGCAGGCCAAGGAAACCAATGCAGGCACCTTTTGTGCATCTATAAGGTGACCGCACGCCTAGCTGCCAAGGTGACACCTTGACAACTATGATATCATGTTTTGTTTGTTACCTTTTCCTTTCAGCTCAATGACCAATCAGTAGCCAGAGAATTGAGACTCTATGGGCCTCCATCCTTGGACCTACTATTCTTCTCTTTATTGTTGAATGATCAATTAATTGAAGAGAAAGATTTCTCTCAATGAGCATGTCTCAATAGTGTCTTTTGACTGCTGGCATGTGGACAGATGATGTGGCTAATCTGACTCTTGGATAGATAGGCTACACCCTGAATAGTCTACAATGTCAAAATTTGTGGTTCATATAAACTGTATGGCATAGTTGTCAAGGTGTCGCCTAGGCGGGGGCCTTGACGGTTGCCTTGTTGGTGTCACCTTGTGTCCAAGCCCCCTCCAACGCCTTGGGTCACCTAGACGTTATGACAACTAGCTATGTGGGCTACCATCTAGTGTATTTTTTCGCTAATTGTATTCTCAGCTATCAAATCAGTGCAGGGTTTCTAATCATTAGATAGATAGGCGACAATATAGATTGGACATTTGTTAGATTTTACAGCATAATTCAAACATATGCCACACTATATTACTGAACCCGTTCCATGTTTATTATCAACAGTTCAAATTTTGACCAAAATTGACCTGTTGGTTGTACTACATGGTGTTATGTTTCAGGGGCTCAAACTTACCTCATGAGAAGTATCGTTTTGACCACTGTTCAAAAAATTAGAGCACCAACTAAGCTGCCACATGCCCCCTCGAAAATCTGAATCAAGTATTATAGGATCGGTCTCCATCGATTCCGAGTCGAATCGGCTGGGAATCGGTTGTACTTTGTCAGACTCGGCCAGACTCGCCCTGACTTGCCCTAACTCGGGTGTACTCAAGATGCATAGAATCATATTTAATCAGAATCAGCTCTGGTCGATTCCGAGTTGACTCGGCCGATTCAATCGATTCTGATCCGAGTTTTAAAACAATGAGTTCAAAGACCTTGTTGCTTTTAATCCAGTTAATTCTTTTACCCTATGATTCAAGTTTCTATTAAATTAGATGTAGCATTTATGGGCCCTCATTTCTGGTTTATACTCTCTCCTTTTGGGTTACTTTATTGTTTATTTATTTCTGTTCCTTGTTAAAGCATTATGTTGCAGGTGCATATATTTCCAGTAAACCTTGCTCTATCTTTCCATCTTCCTCTATGGTATATCTTGATAGTGTTTTTTTTTTTGGAACATAATGCCTTGTGAAGCCCATCAAACTAGAGTTCGAGAAGATTTATTATCCATATCTACTGATTAGCAAGAAGAGATATGCTGGACTCTTTTGGACAAATCCAGCTAAGTTTGACAAAATGGACACCAAAGGTGAACATTGTTATTTTATCTTCCATCTGGAGTTTCCATTTGATGCCAACCTTTTTCTTAATTCCTCATTCATGATTCGCAGGCATTGAAACAGTTCGAAGGGATAACTGTCTACTGGTAAAAAACCTAGTGACCGAGTGTCTGAACAAAATATTAATTGACCGAGACATACCTGGTGCTGTACAATATGTTAAAAACACCATTTCAGATCTTCTTATGAACCGCATGGATTTGTCACTTTTGGTTATAACTAAGGTCAGAAAACAATTGGCAAGTTTTTAAATGTTGAGAACAAATCCCTTGCTTATAAGTTCTGCTAGCAAGCTGTAATATGGAACTTTTTCAACTTGACAGGGTCTAACAAAAACAGGAGATGATTATGCAGTAAAGGCAGCACATGTTGAACTTGCAGAACGTATGCGAAAGGTATCATTTACCTTGTCTAAATATAATTCTCTTATTGAATGCTTGTACTTTCTCATTACATGCGTACCTGAAATACTTGCATGATCCTATTGTTGTTTAAGAACTCAACAAAATCATCTCTCAAAAGCTTTTTTTGTAATGTGATATTATATAATCCTGCAAATTCTGAAGATGTTCATACATTGCGATAATATTCTTATAACATACTACACCAATACTGCTCGCATCCTGGAGTAGTTGATGGCATTTTATTTTCTGTGATTTCTATATTAACTTTCTTCCTGGTACTTGGAATTTTATGTATTGCCAATATTCTTGTTGAAGAGCATCAAAGTGCTGCCAGTTGCTTTTATTTTATTTTCAAATTTTTAGTTTCATGGTTCCTTTGTATTTCAATTTTTCTTTCTTATCTGAATATATTTTGTGTAAAGAAAAAGAACACACTGACAATTAATTCTACTAGTCCAGAGAGGATGGAAGAATTCGTTCATCAAAAGCAAAGTAGGGGAAATGGAGGTGGGTCAAACCCAAGATGCACCTTGTCCTGCCCCTTATTGTTAGGGTTTGATAGGGTGCTGGGACCACCCCAGTTACATTTTAAAATTGGTAGTATGGTGCAAGCTTCTTAAGTGGGTGGGTTAGTGTTCACCAGTACTCGAAGGGTGATTCTGCAGGTTTAGTGGAGCGGCTTTCGCACCTGCAGCAGGCCCATTTGCCCATTGGATTGTGTAGGGTAGGTGGTACAGTTTCCATGGTTGGGTAATGGGTCTTTATACACACTCCGAAAAATTCCTGCAGCATTAACATGGTTCCAGCACAACAACTCAGCTGAAAAACTGCAGCACGCGCTAGCATGCAACGGTGCTTGTAGATCACCTTTACTCTGCCCAAGTGCTTGCCCCCAACAAGATACGGCCAAAAAGCCGTGTCAGCGTTCATGGGCGCCTTTTTAGGTGCCTGAGAGAGTGGTTGTCAAAGACTCAAACGACTTCAGCAGACTTCCCGGTTACTGATCATGATCAGTCATTTTGATTCTCTCTGCTACCAATTCTTTGATCATCTTATCCATCTTGTCTAAGTGCTGAGACATGCTTGTTCTCATGGTCCGTTGAGTTCTTTCCATTCAATATCCCATTCCCGGTCGCATCTTTTCTATTCAGCCAATCCCTTGCTGCTTGCTTCACCCCACCCTGCCTGGTCATTGGTCTACCCTATCTTGAATCTGGAATCGAATCTGTGTTGGCATCTGTCCCATTGGCGGTTGAAGGAGCTGGCTGATGAAAGACATCCCCAGAATGCCCCCCTTTCGTGCCTATCGCACTTGTTTACAGCTCTTATGGGTCTTTTAGCGCTGCTTTCACACATGAATATTGTTCGCCCGTTATCTCCTCATCTTCCTATTTATAAGCCACAGCTCACTTCAACGTTTCCAATTTCCCATAGAATCTCCGGGGCTTTCCTAGACACTATAGCTTTCCTAGCCACTATAGTTTTGTTTAGTTATCTTCTTTGTCTGAATAAAAAAAATGTTATGTATCCAGTGATTCATGCCTCGTGTTTGCTTGTTTAAGGATCCAATTTTTTTCTCTCTCTTAAAATTTGGACCACTTATCCAGTGTTAACTTCTCCATAAACAATTGCTTGGAGTTTTGTTATGAAAGAGAAGAAAGCGGAAATGTAGATCTGGTCTCCTTGGGCCTAGTATGTAGCATGTAAGGAGTAAGGAAAATTACAACCCAAATTTAGAAATGAAGAAAGAAGAAATGAAAATAAAGAAGTACAGCCATCCTTCTATCCTTAGGCTCTGTTTGTTTTGACATAAATGGTCAGTAGTAAAATTAAATACAGTAGAATGTTTGCTTTAAGTGTTTGGTTGGAAGTAAAGTAAATCATTGAAATCATTTGTGGTGGCCCCATAAATTTACACTTGGGGAAGTGTTTTCTGCTGATGACAACCTCTTCAATTCTGTTAAAAGTTGATCTACAAGTCCACTGTTCACCAGAGTTGGAGGAGGATATGGCCTGGGAGCCCAAAAGTTGAAGCATGGTGATGGCTGTTGAGTAGTGTCTGCCAAACCTTTGAACTTGTTGAGAGCATGGCAATGACCATGGAATTAGACTATCTTTAAACTCTTTAAACACTCGCTAATTTTTTACTTGAAACCATTCTGTTTCACTGTTTTACAAGCTCTTTATTCATCCTACAAACAAACACTCTGCAAACCGAGAGGAGAGAAAGGCTTGGCTGTGGGTGGTGGAGTTGCGGAAATCGAGAAAGGCAGAAAGAGAGCTGCGGTTTGGGTTTCAGATCAGATCTTCTGCTCTGATACCATATTGGTGTAATGAATATGATTTGTGTCGAATGGGAGACAGGCCAGCTTTATTTATAATACAGAGAACAATCTAGAATGTGTACAGGACTAAAATACCCCTAATGACAATTCTACCCCTGCACCCATATTACAACACGAACCTTTTTACGTGTCATGTTGTCACTGAACAACAAAAAACTGGGGAAAGAAGGGGAGTTGAACCCTGCTTCTGAGTTGCCAGAGTGGGAGAGGGAGAGGAAAAAGGGGTTCTCTGCTCTAATAGTGAAGCTCAATTCAGTTTGGATCTGGAATTGCAGTGGATGGTGGTTCTCCACTCTAGGAGCTTGAGCTCAATGCCTCCCATACCAAAGACTGGATCTGGACCTGCAGATTAATATGTATTGTGGCTTGGGATAATCAGTACATAGTAATGGAAAGATGGTTTTGGCCGAAATTGCTGAATTTGAATGAAAACTTTCAGACCCCTGTAATGTATTGAAGTGTGGATCAGAATCAAAATTGTAGCTGAAATTTCCAAAATTGAAATTAGCAAGTTAACAACTAAGTTTGTAGCATGAAAACCTATAGAGATTGATGATGCCAGACGCATCTGAATCTGAAAGCTATGATCAAAAAATGGTCTTGTAGTTTGGTTTTATCCATTGAGCATATCCATGCCCATATGTCCAGGGTTGCAATAATCATGGCTTATGCCAATACCTGCTTTTGAGTATTTATAAGGGATCTGTGATATTTAGCTTGGTGGCGGTAAGGTTGCTCCATTGTGACCAAGTGGTTGCGGGTTCGAGTTGCGAAACAGCCTCTCTGCAAAGCGAGGGTAAGGCTGCGTTCATTATGACCCTGCCCAGACCCCGCAATGGCGGGAGCCTAGTGCACTGAGTACGCCACTGTGATATTTAGCTTCTTGATTCCTCATTCATTAACAGAACACAAATTTGTCCAACTTTACATTTTCTGATGGTTCCTTGAGATGCTTTCTGAACCTGTAGGTTCGTCTTCTCCTTCTAATTTTCTCTTTCTCCAATTAAATGGAATTTTAGATGCCCTGCATGAAGGAAAGACAAGAAGACTGTAAATAGAACTACGTGAAAATGGATAGGAACAACAACCCTGTTTCTTATTCAATTCTTAATACGATGTGGGTCGAGAAGATAGCCTGTATAAAGAAAGTTGCTACAGAGGTTTTAGGGGAGACGAAAGGTATTTGGCATGTGCCTGGGGAGACATGGTGGTGGGATACGATGTGGGTCGAGAAGATAGCCTGTACTAAGAAAACATGTTTGGGTACTAAGAAAACATGTTTTAAGACATGGCAAAGGTCTAAAGAGGTGGAGGATCTAAAAAGATACAAATTTGTCAAAAACAAAGCAAAGAAGATTGTGGGGAAAGCAAGGGAGAAAAAAGGGAGAAAAAAAAATAAGGATCTTTATAATATTTTGAATATAAAGGAAGGGGAAAAAGCTATATATATAGATATATATATATATATAGGATAGCTAAAATGAGAGAAAGGAAGTCCAGAGATTTCGATCATGTCATATGTATTAAAAGTGAGGATGGTAGAGTACTAACTAGAGATGAGGTGGAAAGAGTACTTCCATGGGCTCCTTAATGAAGGTTGCACGAGTAATGGGGCGGCAAAAGATGACCTTACTAATCCATCCACTTCACGCAGATATATATGCAAAATTAGGATGTCTGAAGTTAAAGAAGCTATAAGAAAGATGAAAGTATGCAAAACACTAGGCCCAGACGAGGTCCCTTTTGAGGTGTGGAAGAACGTAGGAGTTTGTGGCTTAACTTGGCTGACCAAGCTGTTTAACAAGATTATGACCACAAAGAAAATGCCAGATGAATGGAGGAGAAGCACGGTGGTCCCAATTTACAAAAACAAAGGTGATATTCAAAGTTGCAACAACTATAAAGGCATAAAGTTAATGAGTCATACAATGAAGCTATGGGAGCGGGTTATTGAAACCCACTTGCGAAAGGAAACTACTATTTCGGAAAACCAATTTGGTTCTATGCCAGGAAGATCCATGATGGAGGCTATTTTCTTATTTAGGAGACTCATGGAAAGATATAGAGACGACATGAAGGATCTCCATAGGTCTTTTTGGACTTAGAAAAAGCCTACGGCAGAGTCCCTAGAGAGTGAATTTGGAATATTCTGGAGAAGAGAAGGGTGTCATGTAAATATGTGGACTTAATTAAAGATATGTATACTGATGTGGTAACGAGCGTTAGAACTGCGGGGGGCCAAGGTAGTGAATTCTCAATTTCCATTGGGTTACATCAGGGATCAGCCTTAATCCCTAATTTGTTTGTGCTTATCATGGATGACTTAACCAGAGGCATACAAGATGAAGTTCCTTGGTGTATGATATTTGAGGATGATATTGTTTTAGTGGATGAGACAAAATCAGGGATTAACACCAAAGTGGAACTACAGAGATCAACCTTGGAATCAAAAGGTCTGAAGATAAGTAGAACTAAGACCAAATATATAGTGTGTAACTTTAGAATCACTGGGACGGAATGAGGTGGTGAATATTGGTGAGAAGGAGATCCCGCAAAGTGATTACATTAGATATTTGGGATCAGATGGTGACATAGAAGATGACATTGCCCAGAGAATTAAAATAGGGTGGATGAAGTGGAGAGGTGCGTCCGGAGTTTTGTGCAATCGGTGTATTCCTTTAAAGCTTAAAGGAAAATTTTATAGGACCATCATTCGGCCAGCTATGATATACGGAGCGGAGTGCTGGGCTGTTAAGAAGTGCCATATAAACAAACTATGCGTAGCGGAGATGAGGATGTTAAGATGGATGAGTGGGAAAACTAGGAAGGATAAAGTAAGGAATAACCATATTAGAGCTGGGTTGGGAGTAGTTCTGATCCATGATAAACTTAGAGAGAGTTGTTTGAGGAGGCATGGCCATGTTCAACTGAGGCCTTCGGATGCTCCAGTATTGAGGAGTTACGTTATTCAGATTGAGGGAATCAAAAGAGCCAGAGGGAGACCTAAAATAACCATAGGAGAAGTGGTGACGAAAGACATGCTCAGCTTAAGCCTCATACCATATATGACTTCAAATAGAGACGATTGGAGAGCAAGGAACTGTGTGGCTGACCCTATTTAGTTGGGCTATGATGATGTGTTGTTGTAATGCACCCAAAACATGATATTTGGTGCGGGATGTTGGGCAGTAGATACCAAGACTCGGAAGATTAATGTAAGGATTGAACAGACTAGAGCTGAGTTGAGGGTAGCCCTATTCATGGGAAGCTTTGAGAGAGCTGTTTGAGGTGGCATAGTCTTGTCCAACAGAAGCCTTGAGATGCACCTGTTCAAGGAAGTGATTTCTTTCAGATTGAAGGATCTAATTGAGCTTGGGGCAGATCTATTATGTCCCTTGGAGAGGTAGTGAGGAAAGATATGTATAGGTTGGGCCTAGCCCCATGTATGACCCCTTATTGAGCTGTTGGAGGGCATCGATTAGGTGGGTTATGCTGAGTCTTGCCGATGTTTTTCTTTTATTGCTATTTTATGTCTTTGTCTTTGCTTGGATCCATGTAGCCGACCCCATTTTGTTGTTGTTGTAGTATTCTTGTTTTTTTTTTTTTTTTGGGGGTGGGGGGGGGGGAGGGGGAATAGGCCTTCATTTGATGGTTTTTTTATTGTAATTCCTTTTCCTTCTCCCCAGTCCCCTCCATTAAAAAAAACATTCTGCAGTCACTTTATTTGATTTGATATCTTGGTGTTTATTGCAATGAAATTAGCGAGATGCTGCCACAGCGCCAGATGTTGGGGATCGTGTTCCCTATGTCATTATTAAAGCTGCGAAAGGTGCAAAGGTAATTTATATCCTGGTTATGTTGTTTCAGAAATCAGAAGTGGTTAGTGCCTTATTGCTAGTTTACAAGTCAAATTTTTTGGTTGATGAATTGCAGGCATATGAGAGGTCAGAGGATCCAATATATGTACTAGAGAATAACATCCCAATAGATCCTCAATACTACCTTGAAAACCAAATTAGCAAGGTTAGTTCGGTATTAATTATTTTAGATTTACTTAATTTCCCTTGTTAAACTATTTTTCATGTTGCAGCCACTTTTAAGAATATTTGAGCCAATTCTAAAGAATGCGAGCAAGGAACTTTTCCAAGGGAGTCACACTCGATCTGTTTACATTTCAACCCCCTCCAGTGGTGGTATAATGAAATTTGCTAAAAAGAAGCTCAGTTGCTTTGGATGTAAAGCCCTAATTAGGTATATTTACTTTGTGACTCACTTCCCTGTGCTTATCTGCTAAGGAACTATTTTCATCTATTGTCATGGTGCTTAATTCCTTAGAATCATCATGGGGCTCAGTCTATATTCTTTTTTCACACACAAAACTGACATAGAGGGCTACATTTCTCTGAGCAGTAACTAGTATCTGCACATTCGTTTTATAAACCTGCAAACTGAACTTTCGACACTGTTTTCTGTACCACCTACTTATTTTTGGAGTTACAAGCCCATAGATCAGAATATAGTGATTCTCCAGTTCTCGTAGTTGTGAGTGCTGATTTCTCTCAAACACTGATTCAACACTATGCTTTTTCTTTTTAAAACCTTTTGGAACCAGTGATGCAGATCAAGCTCTTTGCTCACACTGCAAGGGAAGGGAAGCAGAGCTCTATTGCAAAACGGTTGCTAACGGTACATACCATTTTTTCTTCATTTGTTACTACTACCTAATCAAGCACCCAGGTACCTTACAAAATGTTTGTTGTTTGAAAATTTCGTGGGAGGTGATTTCGCAGTGCATGATTTGGAGACGCTTTTCGGGAGGCTGTGGACACAGTGCCAGGAGTGTCAAGGCTCTCTTCACCAGGATGTGCTTTGCACAAGGTTTTATTTCTTCCTCTGTTTATGTTCTTACATATTGCTTTAGGATCACATTATGGATAGTTTTCGCATTGGTTCAGTCGCGATTGTCCAATATTTTATCGGAGAAAGAAGGCACAGAAGGACATGGCTGAAGCTAAGATGCAATTGGATCGGTGGAAATTTTGAGTTAATTATATATACAGAAATGCCAGAGCTCTTGTTGCATGCATCCTGACGTTATTGATCTAATTGTTAACCGGGATATGGTGTTCAGAATCAATTCATTAGCATTGGGTTGTATGACATATCGATATCACAGAATCACCCAGCTTTCTTAGAAATCCCATGGGCGTGAAAGCAGGCATCACATTCATATGGTGCTATTCAGAGGGGATGAACTGATGTTTCTCTGCAGGTCCCCACCTTTGTTTAACTGAGGGTAGCTAGATTCAACCTAACTCTATTTTTGGATCGGTTGTACCACTAGATCTGGGATCGTACTGTTGATCCAGTTACCTTTGATTCCTTATTTGTTTATTTTTAGTTTGTGTCAACAACTAATATTATTTTCAGAGCTATGTATATATGTTGACTCTCAAATCACATTAGCAATTGATGATGCTAAATAAAACAGCCATTAATCATTTAAGCAATATGGGACTGGGGGGCTGATGATGGCCACTGTAAAGAATCTCGGCAATTTTGAAATACTCTTGACTTGCTTAGTGTTGCAATGGATAAAATGCAGGATGGCATTGCCTGTTACAGTGAACAGCCATGAAATTCACTGGAGGTGTGATTAGGAACGGATTTCGAACTGGATTAATATGGAACTGGCCACACAAACAATGTCAAGTTTCATGTTTTATGGTTAGACTCCTGGTGATAAAAACCAGCAGTTGAACCAGAAAGCAACTGATGCTGAAAATTTTTTTTATTGATGTCTTAAAACTGCAGTCTTGCATAATTTCTAATTCAGCTGAAAATTAATGCAAGATTAGATGATAGACATTCTAGAAAGAGTGGCAAGAAATGCTGCCATGTGGCAGAATTAATTCACATTGGTCTGTCTAGGTTGTCTATAAACATTGGAATCTTGCTGGAAGAAGCCAATGTTTATTTTTTGGTGGTGCTCTAATTTGCATATTATAAGAGCCTTAAGTCTCCTCCTATTAACACTTCAATTTTTATTCTTATCAGAGATTTCATGTGATAAAACAAAGCTTTGAAAATCCAAGGCTATAGGACACATATTAGTGGTAGCAGCACCATAAATGAGCATGGATATTCATAGGGATGCATGCCAACACACAAGGTATTTGAATTAGGATTCGAAATTTGACATCTACCTAATCTAGACTATAACCTAGGGTGTGGGAATGGTTCCTGCCATGAACATGTGAGAACCATTTTTCCTTTGATTTACGCAAACCATTTTGAGATATTTCCGTCACGGATAAAGCTCCCTTCATCCCCATGCAATGGCTCCTTTTAAATGGAACCCAGTTCTTCCATGTACAGATAGGATAAAGCCCAAATTTTGTGAATAGGTACACCCCCCCCTCTAGATTTCCTCAGACAAGACAAAGTTTTGCCAAATGGCAAAACATATAAGAAACAAGAGAGTTCACAGTATTGGTTGGAGTACAATACATGCATCGACATATATGAGGATTTTACTTGACATGTGGCTTATCAAAATCATCCCCTATTTATCCAATGATTTGGAATTTCCACATCATCTTCCCATGCAGCAAATAAAGGGTTCCATGGAGAGAAACCCCTCCCAACACTAGACCGTTTAAAGGCAAAGTCACCTTTGGTAATTTCAAAACATGAAAAGGGAAGGCAGAGGCTGAATAGGCATACTGCAACCACCGGCTTATCAATGACACTCACCAGCCCTAGTTGATTTGTAAAATTTAAGCTATAATGAAGACTTTGGCGACAAAAAGTGGCCCATAAAAAAGTTAAAAAGATGTGGAATTAAAATAATTTAAATGTTAAACTATACTAGGAAAATCCTAATATAAGATAGGTCATATGATTTGGTTGGACCTCTAAATTTGACATCGGCTAAGCTGGGAGACAACCAATAGTGCAGTTAAGACGCATGACCTCTCCCTATTTCCGAATAAGGTAAATGTTGAGGCAAGACTGGCTACCCGTTTCTGAATACATAGTTGTCACGGCATCAGGGAGACGCAAGGCGCGTTGGAAGAGGCCTGGAGACCCTGAACACAAGACAACACCAAGAAGGCGCTTAGGCAATCACCCAAGCGATTAAGGCACCTGGACACTTATAGGCTTCGCCTAGGCGACACTTGACAACTATGGAATTTAACAATTAATACATGAATCATAATATATAAGGGTTCAACTTATTGTCACCGAAGTGGTGAATGAGGCTGTAACTTTCTTTTGAGTGTTCCTTGTTTCCCAAAAGTTATTCAAGGCAAGGGCTAAAAAGGGTTTTCAAAAAATTTGAAAATTATCATTATGAGCTTTCATTGTCCTATATGAAATATCAGGATTTACCCTCATTGTGGAAAAAAATTGTGTTACCATAAGAAGGCAAAAAAATAAGTTACAATTTTTTTCACCAACTTTGATTACAACAAGATTTTTTCTATTTATAATGCATATTGATGCCTACTGATAACCACGTCTTCGTTATTTGAACTGATTGATTGAAAATCTTCTCCTGGTCTAAGCCAGTTTGCTACTTTTGGCAATAACAAAGGTCGACTGTTCTTATAGGGAAGTTTCAGGTTTTAATTCTTGCATGTTTTGCCATGTTAGCAGATCTTCAGTACATACTATATACCTCCCATTGTCTTTGTTAGAATGCCATGTAATGTGAAGAAATCGGGTAGGCTGAACAGAGGACTTATGGATGAAGTTTTATACAAACTATTTCAAGTTTTACCTGATACTAATTTAATGTAATATTTACATCCAAAAAAAGAGAAAAAACGAATATATACCGAAACATCGCAAATGAGGGAGGGAGGCAGCTAGGTTGACACGCAAGTGCAAGGATTGGAAGGTGGTGTGGGAAAATTATTCTTTAATTCTCCTTCAAGAGGGGAATTCTAGAAGGCTGAAACAGTTACATACAGTAATAATTAACTGCGCATATAAGAGAGAAGAATGAAGAACATTTATTTGGAGAAGTTGTCAAATTGAATCTTGAAACCTAGACGACTCCAAATTCTAATGCCATTGTCAATTACAGTACAATAATAGATGAAGTGACAAGAAATATAAAAAATATACAAATTTCTTTGTAATTTTCATTTCTGTAACAAGTTTCCAAATATGCAGCAGCTGAAGAAACACATTTTCTCAGGAATACAGTTTCAGGCGTGTCGTTATTGGCTCACGGCACATAGGGCACAATGATATGCTTACACCACAGTCCTTGCAGGTCTAAACCAAGAAAACAGAAAAATGAGATTAGGTGCTGTCAAGCAGGTATAAGTTCATCTTTATGGAGCTCAACTGTGACCTTAGATGCAACCGACACATTACAATATTTAACATGTCTGTGTATATACTCTTGAATGAGTAAGGCATAATTGAGTTGATCTATAGTTATGTTATCAAAGATTTGATACCATTCAACATCCCTCCTAGTAACACTATGTTGCTCATTTTTCTCCAGAACCCAATGGCAATAAACTCTATATATAAGTGGAAGATTCAAATCATTAAATAGATTCATGGCTACTTTATGAAGTGCTGTTAGATCATCCAAAAGAAACAACAGACTGGATGTTGGGGATATCCAATCAGTTGCTTCTGTAGAAGTAATAACAAGATAAACATATTGTGAAAACATCAATTGGAACGTCTGGATGAAAGTATGTCTTGGAATTAGTGAAGACATTTCTGTTCTCAAGCACATTATTTGCATACTAGTATATGTGTTACAGATTTTACATTAGTTTTAGATTACCATGTAATAAGCTACAGGATTACTTACCAGATGACCGCATCCAAATGCCATGTCCTTTGGGTTTGTCAAGCAAATGGGGCAGACCTAGAGCAATTATACAAAGAAATATTTATTTTTTCAACACCATGCACATACAGGACATAAAGTTGCAGTCTTAGAAATAAAATATTAGCTGTTTACTTGCTCTGTGGAAGTTGCATGCTCAACTGACTGGAAGCTTGGTATTTGTGGGGTTCTAACAGCATTATCATGCTCAATAACTTTACTTGGAGGGGGAAGTCGATTTGTACGTGGTGCTCCACTTCTACTTCTGCATAATTAGATTAAATTCAGGGCTCAGTAATCCCCAAACCACAATTTCAGAAAGTAACACTCCATGGCCAATAACTAGTTCATAAGACTGCTGGCTTACTCCACCACCCTCAGTTTCTGCATGGCTCTATACTGAAAAGGAATTTCCATCAGTGCAGCAAGTGCAAAGGCTGTTTCTTTCTTTGACATTTCCTTGTTCTCAGACATGATCTTTGAGAAGTTTACAAACTGCATAAGACAAGTTCATCATGAGATTAAAGAAAGGGAGGGGAAAAAGCAACAGTTGACTCTTATTAGGCAGAGAACCTGTTGTACGGGTTATGATTAGCTCTTGGAAACAACAATGGATTCACATGAGGCACATATGCCAATCGGGAAGATATGGAACCAGATAGAGTGGATGGTTGAATGGTATTAGTAGCAGAACCCAACCAATTGAGCTGCAGATAGAATGAAGTAGATCGATGGTGGTTGAGAGAAATCAGCTATAACCTGGCCAGGTTCATCTCCCCCCCCCCCCCCCAAATCGAACCAGTATACTTGGGAGATTCTCTTCAGATTTAGTGGGCCCCTTGTCCAGTTGCATGGAGAAAACTTGGAGGAGGTTTTATCAGCTCGTGTGGGACCCATCCTTGCTTGCGTGTTGATGCATCTTGGAGTAGTTTTAGTCCTTGCGTGGGGGATTTTAGTAGCCTAGAGTTAGTTTCTGTTTATATAGATTTCTTTCATGTAATGGTAGTTACTAATTTAGGACTCTTTCTATTTTGATTAATTAGTTAGATTCACTTTTTGTATTTAATTTCTATATTACAGAAAAGACCAGATTGTAGAGGGGCTTCCTTTCCATGCAAGGACCCCATATTGTTGTGATAAATAATAGAAGGGCTGTGCTTCAGCCCCAGCCCCAACGATTTGATGAAAGTATAAAAAAATATTTGGTTTATTCCAATGGCTGTGAGAGGCAATGTAGGAGAGAGTCCTATGTGAGGTGAGAGGCTTAGGTGAGAGTGAGAGGCTTGAACCATCTATCCCTTCCCTATCTCTTCTTCCCTTTTTCTTCCCCTCCATTATTTCTACCATCTATTTTGTTGAGTCTGCAAATATCAAGCAATAATTAAGCACTCAAGGGTGTTGTGGACATTATCAACTTTCTGCTCATGTTTGAATACCACTCCATCAAGTCCAGTTGAGGAGGAGACCTACCGATCATACTTTACATCCTAGTGGTGGTTCCTTGGTTCTGGAGATTTTCTGCAGAAAGGCCCGAGGATTGTAACTCCAGATCAAGTCATCCATTCCAGCCCATCTTTTGTGAGTGTAATATTCTTCAAGGGCCTTCCCTTTGACATTAATTTCATCCCCATCCAACGGAGGGATTGGCTGATACATATGAATTTCTAATTTCTGGATTAACCTTCTAACTCTGAGACTTGCTGTTATCTCAGCATCTAACCATTAATTTGGTCTGAGATTTGGAAGATTCGTTCAGCCCTGTTAGAGCTACACTCAATGGGAATATCAACCCCAGCAGAAAAGTTTAGCCACTATTTCTGAGACCTATTGAGTTTTTCTGGTTATTTAACTTGTTATCTGTCCTGCGGTAGACCTGGAACTGAAGTTGCTTGATTCTCTGGTGGCTGGCATCACCTTGACACTGCTAGACATTGCGGAGGGTCAAGATAACCACATTACCTCTGCTGTTTACCTCCTGTCTAGGTTTTTCTGTCGTTTCTATTTTTGCGAACTAGTGATACATTGTATTGTTATCTGTGTTGGACGATCCTATTGTGGACTGGGTTGATAGTTACCTACTAGAGACCTAGCTCTACATTATAGAGACTAAGATGTGAGTAATGCATACAGTGGTTGCTTCTTCATTTTAGTGCCTGCTGCATTCACCTAAGTCAAAAGGAGGACGATGAATGATTTGTTCAGAGAAACAATTTATAATCAGCACACCTGAGTATTTGGGAACCTTGGACCATATTCCCTGGCTTATTACATGCTAATGCTGTAATGTCGAAGTAATATACTGCACATGCCAATCAGCAACATCCCTCTCTTTAAACAAAACAGTTTATACTCTTGTGAGTTGTGACATAACTTTAAATTAGGAATTCTTAAGAAAAATTAATTAGGACACTGATATGAATCTCAAAAAGGGCGTACCCAGTGCACGAGGCTCCCACTACAGCAAGGTCTGGAAGGGGCAGTTGTAAGCAGCCTTATCCCCACCTTTTGTGGAGAGGCTGTTTCCTTGATTTGAACCTGTGACCACGAGGTTGCAATAGAGCAACCTTAGCGTTGCGCAGAGGCCCGCCCTCTGATATGATTATTTCAGTGTTAATTAAATAGATACAGATGATACTAGGGGCTACATTCCATTCAGCACTTGTAGAATTAGGAGCTCCCTTCTCTTCCATGCTTCATGTTTCAACACCACAAGGACAACAGCACAAAGAGTCCCAATTTCTGTATCAGCAGTAAACTTATGTATGTATTGTAGATGTTGCTATCCTCTATCTCACAGCTTCATCATGTTTTCCAAGTACCAACTTGAGCAATAAATAAAATAACAATTTCATCAGAACTATAAAAAGAATTAACCAGTAATTGACAAACGTAATTCAGTATGATGGCAACAGGATAGTACAGGAACTCTTCATTCTTTCCTATATAACATTTTTTTTAACTCGGTGTTTATTAGGTTATAAACATTCAGTGATTATATCTTGAAGCACCCACTTAAAGTTAGATGTTAGCCCAATTGCAGAACTGAACTCATTATAGAATAAATGCTAACAAGTGTTAGAAAGATCAAATAAATGTTGAAAAAAAATAAGAAAAATAGGAAACTAGGAAAAAAAATTAAAATGTAAACCAGAGTTGTGGTTGTCAAGTAAGTGATTTTAATTACCTGGAAGTTATCAAATGACCGGTGAGGAATGTTATCATCAAACTGTTGCATTGCATCCCATGGTCCATCCCCCACACCAACCAAAATAATTGACAAAGGATATTGACTAAATATCAAGACACTTTATTAGTCAATAAAATTCAACAAGGAGATTATATATTAAATTCAAGTAGTCCAAATCCCAATGCTTTTTACCTAGCTGCTACTATAGAATTTATAGTTGCTTGTTCTTGTGGACTAAATCTTCCAGGTGGTAAATCATCACTCCTTGCAACCTGTAAATGTAAAAGGGAAAAGCAAAATAAATCCACAGCAATGAGTATATATACATATATATGCCACAAAAGTAAATTTCTTATAATGAAGCCACAGAAGAAAAATTATAAACCTGCCCATCAGCAATGATAACTAGGACATGATATTGCCAATTACTTCTCTCCACTATATCAATTGATGCATCAATAATTGGTGCAAAAGAGGTTGGACCTGAATGCAAGCCAATGTGCAAGAGGATAGTGGATAAGTAAACAGGATCAGGAAATTATTCATTCAAATAGAGATTTTATAAAGGCATGAATATATTATTTAACCCAAAAAGTTAATGTTCAATAAATTGCATCTATTAAAAAACTTAACATTATGTGATCCATATGCACAAACTATACTTCAATGGAAGGCTTCAAACGAAGAGGGAAAAAGTGAAAACGAAAAAAAGAAAAAGACCTAAATCTGTTTCTTCTTGGACAAGCCGAGTCAAATCATGACAATTGGGGTACGCCAATACACAATTTATGTCTTATTTTCATCAACATGAATTAGAAAACAAGAGCACCAAAAGAAATTAAAGAACAAGACTATGTCATCTGTTCATAATTTGCCCAACCAGCATTGGATCAATATTAGCCATTGGTGTAGCATCAAAGTTATTAAGAATTTTCTAGCCCAAGAAAAGATTTTCTTAAGTATTTTAAAGAATGGTTTTCTTCTCATAATGATTGAAAAGGTTAAATGAAGATAGACAAACCATAGTGAAATGTGGGAATTAAAATCTGTAGCTTGTCAAGTTCTTGATGAGATATTTGGATTTATTTGCTAAACCAAACTGTACAACAGATGAGAGACAGAGAGGGGGGAGGGGGAGAAAAAGAGACAGAGGGAGAGAATGAAATACCATGCATATATAAATAAGCACTGCAATCAAATATACATAAACACATGGATGGATATTTTTTCTAACATACCTATTACATAACTCAACTTAATTGATACAAACATAGCAGCTATGAAATAAAACTAAAGTAAGCCTACAATAATCTAACTCCTATACATCTACCATCAAAATATGATGAATTCTCAGTTTTAGTTCTGCAGAAGCAAAACAGGATGGGAAGTTTCAATCATTTATTCTTCGAGATGCCCTTTGATTGATTTAGCACAAATGGATTGACTTCTCATTGAAACTTCACTTTGAAGAGTAAACAAGTGAGGTGGAATGGTCAATTTTTGTTGACGTACAACAATAAATGTAAGACGGATGTAACATGTACAAAACAAGTTCAACTTGGGGAAGTGACTTGGGATTCCCACTTCATTATAACACTGGTTGCTTGCACCACTTTTAACCAAGTACTCAGAAATGCATTCAATGTGTGTCAGTAGGGCTGTAAATGGATAACCGAAAATCCGAATTCGATCCGCATCCATATCCATTTAGGGACATCCGTATTCATTTAGACATATCCGGAAAAAAAAATCTGAATACTCCTATAAAAATCCGTCCCGAAAAAAATCTGAATACTTAATAATAAAAATTAAGTAAATAATGATCTTGAGGGTTTTTGAAGATTCAACAGGTTCTAGAATATGAGGAAAAGGGAATCATGATCTAAGAGATATGGATTGAGAGTGAATTGTATCCGCTAGGGGGAAGAAGGTCCGGGTTACACAAGGCAAAGATGTAAATGGATGGTCGAAAATCTGAATTTGATCCGCATCTGAATCCATCCGAATCTGTTTGGAGGTATCCGTATTCGGCCAGGAAATATCCGGATCCGATCACATCCGATCCGTATCCGATCCATATCTGAGCCGTATCCGATCCGTTTACAGGCCTATGTGTGAGGTAAAGTGGTGATCAGCTAACCTGACCAGTTCTTGAAATGGTAAAAGCCAGAATTACGTTTTACCAAAAGTGGACCCAATATTGAACTCTGAAAGCCTTTTAGATGTTGTGGTATAGCTTCAAACACAACTTATAGGTCTATTACATCTATAGGTCTCAAGAACACCTTTTAGCCCAGATCATTTTTAGCAACAATGAAGTAGCAGTAAACCTAGGGGATCCAAGCTCACCCACCATAATGCTGCTACCAACTCATCGTTTCAAGTATCAGGACCAAATCAGGTAGATCAGCATTGTAAGCTTGAGATTGCAGAGACTGACCCACTGATATGACCTAACCACCCAATAAATCAGCTGACTAATTTATTTACCCCTGTTTCTGACAAAACTTGGCCGGATCAGTTGGTATTTGCATAGTTAGCTAGGGATTGGATCTCAATCAGGAGTTTGATCCAATCCTGGACCCTAAGTTTTAATCCTTGTGGCAGTTTTGCCGCCATAAATAATGTCAATCCAATTACTATGGAATTCTGCTATTTAAAAGTGAATACACTCCTTGAACACATTTCTAAGAAGAGTAAATACCACATAATTCGAACATCCATAAGTACAGAAAGCATGAAAATTTCGAAGGATAAGAAATCATTCTTGACTGAAGTTTCAGTTAAGAGTACTCATAGAATAATTTTGATCAGTGAATTAATTTATTCATCAAATTGAGAAAAATGTATTCAAGGGTGTAGCCAGTCACAAAGAAATGAAGCCATACAAAGCCTGACAAATTACAACAGAAAACATGTTACTGGAAAATTGGAAAATATTCTTTACATGGCCATATTGAGAGGCTTAGCAAGGCAAGTAGCTTGATTTGAGCGATATGCAGGGCAAATGTAGAAAATGTAGATAATAGTTTTAAAATCCAGACGGGACATCTGGAAAGGGTTCAGTATCTTTCTTTCAACTAGTTGGGGAGTGGGGTGGTTGGTAACCTCTTGAATTTTGTTGGGAGTTTAGTCCCATATCGACTACTAATTAGCCTACAGACCCCCTTATACACCTGGGAGTCCCTCCACCTACAAGTTCGAATTTTTGAGATGGAAACTTTACATGGAATCAAAGCAGGTTACGTCCTGCCCCCATCTGCCTCTGTCCTCCCCTTTCTATTTCCATCCATGTGTAACACGTACACGTGAGGGGGAGTGTTAAATGTTAATCCCACATCGATTGTGAGTGGGAAGATCCTTTTCCTCATATACCAATGAACCTCTACTCTTATAACATCGGTCTTTTGAGATGGAGATTTACATGGTATCAGAGTGGGTTTTCATTGTCTCCACATGTCTGCAGTACATACTGCCACACGTGCAGGGGAGTGTTGGGAGTTTATTCCCACATCGGCTACTAATTAGCCTACAGTCCCCTTATACACCTGGGAGTTCCTCCACCTACAAGTTCGAATTTTTAGGGTGGAAACTTTACAATTTTCATTTAAACTGGGAATCAAACTAGATAGGTGACTATTTCTGGTTTATATGTGGCTCAACTGGCCAGTCTAGTCCTGTTTCAAAACTCTGACCAACATCGCGGAAAGATAAAGGACTCTCTGTATTGACCATATGTTAAAATTCAGTCATTTCAATCATATGAATACCATGTATTTGACCATTCTCTTGTATTTTCAAAGGTCCCCTTTTTTTCCTTTAGAAGCTGACTTTTCAAACATTTCTTCTTCCACATTATCTGGATTTTTTAATAATCTTTTATTTATTTTAGTTTTGGGTCTTTTCAGGTATAAATCCTTATACCACAGAGGTAACTCCTTTTCATTAACTGTGCATGGAGTTGAAACTGCATTAGAAAACAACATATGGAAGGAGAAATGTTACAAACCTGATAATTTTAAATATGGAACAATTTGTCTGTATCTTGCAAGGGCCTCCTCGAAACCATGACAAGGTTGGTGATCAGGAAAGAAACTGAACACATTTTTATCATGTGTCGATGCTAAAAGTGAAAAAAAAAATCAGATAACTAGTTAAATAATTTGTTCTAGGTATAACTGTGAAAGAATACTCACCATCACCAAATCCAAAACAAGGTATCAAATTATCCTCATCAAAAGGAGACAATGTGCGCCCGATTACAGAAATAGCTTGCTCATATGGGTTAGGAATGCTTCCAATTGCATGGAGGCTTCTCCTATTGAATGAATACTTACCTACAATCAGTACATGGTAATGTTTATTCTCCAGTAACAGAATAATTTTGAATAAAAATAATTCTTAATCTATTGAAAACTGATAAGATCACCTGTCCACTCATTGCTCTTTGTAAAGTCAATACCAAGGATTAAATTTGACGACTCAAGACCAGCATCTCTTAATGCAGAAATAACCTGAAAATATGAGGACCTTATCTCTTTTTCTTATCTCAAATTAATTAACACATGCACAACATAGATACTAAATTCACACGACTGACAAATAACTAAAACAAAAACAATACGATGAACTCGATAGAAAGGATTACTTGAATAGACAGGAAATAAAAAGAAATGGCAAATTTCATCGACTTGTGCTTAACAAATCCTATATTTTATTTCCCAAGTCCAAATAAAATATGGACCGTTCATTTAAGGAAAGAAGCCCTTTTTTTTTAAGATAAAACTCTTCCCCACTTCATCTAAAGGTTTTATGCAGTGATTTCTCACAGAACCAACTCACTGGCGATTTGTCTCTTCTCTATGTTGTTCAGCAGCTTGTTATGATGGTCTCAAGTTCAGGTTTCATGGCTTTTTCCTGGCAAGGTTTCCCTTGCACTAGATTCATCAGTATATTTTTCCCCCATACACTTTTGCATGGAGAAACAGGATTCATGTAACTAACTCCATTTAGTATAAAAGGGCGAACCCAGTGCACGCGGCTCCTGCCATTCAGGGGAAATAATTTCAGAGTAAGATGTAACCTACTGAGGTTTCCCTAGCTTCTTTTTTTGGTGTGTGTGTGTGTTGTTCTTCAAAATCAATTCTTTGACAATTACTCATCCTGAAAATGAGATCAAGATTATTGAACAGATAAAAATTATATATTCTTCATATCATATTAGACATGACAATCCACCACAAAATAATAGAAAGACTACACTACACAGAAGAACTCAAATCTCATATCAATCAACAAATGGAAAGCACATATTAGGGATTCCTTCCTCAGTATAATCAACTAGCTTCAGTTTGATCCTTAAATCTCGGTGGATTGTAGGATCCTAGTTTGACTAAAAACCTAGAGCTTTCACTTCCAGGTGTAGAACATATACAACTAAGTCTCATGTACAGAAGGGGAAATCATAACATTTATGGTCTTTACAGGAATTGAGTCATGGTTAACAAGATCACATATTTTCTTGTTGATGTTTAATTTGTTGAATTTCCATTTTCATTCAAATTGGGTGATGGCACTCCAAGATGCTTTCTAACTCATCTGATACTGAATTAACAAAATATAGCAGGTTGAAAAATTCAAAAGCTTCTGTTAAAAGGCATTAGAAGATGATATCCACAAGAAAGTTATGACAAACACCTCATCCAGAGAGCTGAAATTATCAGGTATGTAAGATGCTTGCCGCCGCATGTTCTGATTGTTGTGAACCACAGAACTCTCTGCATAAGAAGGAGGTTGCTGCCGAATTTCATCGTCATATGAATAGTCTATTGATTCTGTATCTATTGATTCTGTATTCCCCATACCGGGGTGGAGAAATAATCCTGTTAAAAGAGTGAAAGAATAGAGAAATCACCTTCAATATATTTTAAAATTAGCCATAAAATAATGCATCAGATTAGATATTACAGACAAAGACTGTCATGGGAATGTCCAAACAATAACAGATTTATGAGATAACCACTGTGAAGAACCACTTTTCATAGGAACCCATGCGGTTAGAATATTGGATGACACTGGGTATTAACTCTAAAAATACAATGCAAATGGGTTAAGTGTGTAGTACAATGTCAAAAACAAGAGGAATTAGTTTTCCAAGGACCAGGCAGGGTGAATTCCAGTGCAATTTTCTTGCAAGTGATCAGCACAAAGGTGTATTACATTCTTGTCTCTCCGACTCTCCATACTTCCAGTCTATTTTACATGTTTACAGAAAATTATATAAAAAAAGTTTGCATTCCCAAATGATAGTATTTCAGCTATCCCCAGCGGTACGCCTGAGCCTACACAGTTATTAAGAAACAAGCTCATGAGTAAACAGAATCTAGTCAAGCCTCTTGCTTTTCCTTCAAATAATATTCTTCTACTCCCTTGAAACTCCCCAAAGAATCATGAGGACTTATTCTTTATAAAAACTCATCCCCCTACACTCAAATCAAACAGCAAACCAGCTTACAAACCACAAGTGAGCAACACTCGGAGTCACCAATCTGCCCAAAATAGATATATGGTATGTCCTGGCCATCGACATGGTAAGAGAAGAGTGGTCCACCAATCTTTCTCCTACGATAAAGTAACATTTATTTCCAGTCCCAAAGCTCTTCCCTGGAAGTGATAGAGAGTGGGAACTTCAATCAAGGATCACCACCCAAGCAAAAAAACTATACCCTTCGAGGAATTCTCTTACTCAGACATTTCAAGTAACCTGGAGTGCCCACGTTTACACCACACAACATGGATATGGCTATGGAATATTTGTTTGACATGCACCCAGCAGCATGACCCTCAGGCACAGCTGTGAAGGAATTAATGACACATTAATACCATCTTATTGTTGTATCCCTGTACCCAACTACCCATAGCCATTTCTGGGCACATATCCCTTTACCCAAGTTCTCGAGTTAAGCGGATCCGACTACTCAGTCCTCAACAAACTCGCATGCCCAAAACTGCATAACATTGTGGAATACAAGATGATCCCCATATATTCACTATATAAGGTCCATGTTCCAGCCCATTTGCTAATTAACAGTGAAAAGCCCTATTTGCCATTTTTCTATAGCCTCTTATCTTCCTTGTAGCTTTAGCATCTTGAACATTTCCAGTTTTCCACCCACTCTTCAATTTATGTTTGTAGTAAGCTCCTCCTAAATAAAGGTACCCAATCCAAATTTCCATTGAGAGCTGAGAACCACTGATTGATGGGCACTTCCTTATTGGCTTTCCTACATCCTCCTCTATTTTCATTGACAACACTTCCTGTTACGTGTCTTTATTTTAGTAATTAGGATATTTTTAGTAATTAGTATTTTAGTTATAATTAGTTATTTATGTATATATTGTGGGAGGGAGTTGAGGGATATTACAACACTTCCTGTTACGTGTCTTTATTTTAGTAGTTAGTATTTTAGTTATTATTAGTTATTTATGTATATGTGGGTTTTGTGGAGGAGTTATAGGAGTTATAACTCATAACTACTTGTTAGATAAGCCTATTTAATAGGTAGCATATGAAACGAATGGTATGAATTGAATCTCTAAAAGATCTCTATTGAGAAACGAGGCATGACTTACTCCATAGAGTCAAGAGGATCAGCTTCCTCCTAATTAAGCCAAGCCTCTAATATAATTAGAAAGCCTAGTATACTGGGATGGAATGCCATTCCATTCAATCTAATTAGGAAGCCCTGACTCTTAGATGCCTCATGGGAGAACATAAAACTAAAAATTAATGGTGTATTCAATACTCCTAAAAAAGTGAATCACATATGGTTGCTTCTGTAACAGATAAATGGGAATTGCTAATTGTACCTAAAGGAATTAACCAATCCATTTCTTTTAGAAAAGAAATTCTATTCAAAGAAACAAAATGTGGCATGGTATAGGAGCCTATCACTATCTGAAGGAATCATGTAAAAAATTAGTACGTCCGCCATTAAAACCCCTAGTAGCAGATCAATATATTGGGCATTCACCCAAAGCAAGCTCGACTTCCCGCTGAATCCATCTGACAGCTGGAAGAGAGTTGAATGAAATGATTATAACGCACATCGAAGAAGTTCCATGGCTTAAAGAGATAGATACTCCAGATCCAATTAAATCCATTTTTGTTGGTTTAAGCATCTCTCAAACTCAACCATCTCACTTACCTAATAGTCCTCCATGTATCACGGGAAACTAAAACTGTTCTTCATGCAAGTGTTAAGACCATCCTTGTTAAATTTGGTGTGATCAATAAGTTTAAGTTACATATATTTGGAAATCCTGGACTAACTTTCGCTTGAAATGTACTGACTAGAACTTTTGAAGTGCCATATTTGATGCAACCACAATTTGCACACACTTCCTTAGAGCACGAATGATTCTCAAAACCATATTTTCTGACACATACCACACCATATTCATAACTTGATAGTCAATCTAGTGGAGGATAGCACATCTGACAGAAAAGCTATTGATGGCTTCAAACTTGGAAAATCACAAAACACATAACAGAGTTCAACCATAATCCTCTCCTTTCTGTTTTTGAGAAATATAATCTAATCCTCACCACCCTTTTTAATTTAAGTATGTATAAATTATCATTACCCCTTTAGATTCTTCTATCACTCAACCATGGGAGGCTATCATCAGCAGATATGGTTAAATAGCATAACTCAAACACAGGAATTCTGTGATTTGGATCTGAGCCAATTGCTACAAATGCATCATGCCATGTCAAACAGCAAATTCATCATCTCCATTAGTTCTTATTTCTTAACCTTATCATGGCTAACAAACAGCAAGTTCACTCATCTTAATGTTTTAAATGAACATCTGGTCCACCCAAATAGACAAAACTCCCAAGGAACAGGTTCAAAGAAGTCTAGCTAAATATCTCCCTTTCCTGCTCGAGATTTTTGTAACCAAAAAATAATTAAAGAAAGAACCATCTCATTGAAGAAAAAGAAAACAAGGTCCCAAATTAGAACCAAACAGAAAGAATAAAAGGATAAAAGATACAGACAGTCAAGAGAGAGAGAGAGAGAGAGAGAGAGAGATGGGATCAAAACAGGAAGGAAACCAAACACCTGTGAAGTGCTGCTAGTAAATCGGGTCGCAGAGAAGGACGAATCTTCAAAGTCTTGAAATTAAATAGATCTCCATCTTAATCGGTGTGGTTATGGACCTTATGACGGTGGAATTGATGATGAATTCCAGTTCCAGATGAGGAGGATGCGTGCGAGTACACGGATTGTTTGGTTTTACGTCTCCGCTAGATCCCAAGTTTCACTGTCTTTGCTTCTGCGAGTCTCTGTTCTGCTAACAGACAAAGAAAGATAGAGGTGGTGTTCAGGTTTGACTACTCCCATTCATCGATCCATACATAGCCATTGCTACTTTGGAACCAGGCTTTCTCCAGTCCACCGTCCACCGTCCACCGTCCACCCTTCTTCCAATCTTCCATCTCCTTCAATATACTACGTATTCCCTTTTAACCATAATTCCCACTTGCACTTGTCTCTCGTTATCGTCTCAAAATACTGTATTCGCGGGCCCCGCCATATCCATTGCACTGCATGCTACTGCAACTGCGGCGGCGGTAGTAACGCCGTGTTTTTTTAGCCATGTATTGGATTTTTATGTATGGGACGTTTCTTAGATTTCATTTCAATCCTATGATTTTTTTTATTTATTAAACTTCTATTCTTAAATTTTCAATTGTCAAAACACATTATTAAAGTTGAAATTTCAACTATTTTTTAAAGCTTTTATTATGTCCACTAAAGAAAAATTGATTGGAACTGCATAATAAATAAATTATGATATATTATGATGTGGACAACACTTTTTAAAAATTTATGTGCCAATGGATTTTCCATGTTATAGATATTTAGGTAGTTTTAGAGGATTTTTCCCTTTTTCTAAAGACATTAAAGGGGAGAAATACAGAGTTGGGATCAGGTTCTCGTACAAAAATGCCTCACAGACGTACACTACGTTCTTGTATGAGAACGAACCTAATCCCTTCTTGAAAATACACAAAAAAAAAAAAGGGGGAAATAATGTATTTAGACCTTGGTCATAGTATTTGTATTTTTTTTAGTAATTTCCAACACTCTTTAACTATTGCACAAGAATAAAATGGTCCCAGTTTTGTTCAATGACATCGTTCTAACATTTCCAACACTATTTAACCATTTGCTCCCCCTTTTTTTTCATGATAATAGTTTCACACATCAAACAAATTTATGGATGAATACATCTAATTTTGCCACGTGCAAGGATGATTCGATGATTTTGATTGTTGGATATATAAGTGATGTTCAATTTTCAAACGTTTAATTTTCCTTGTAATGACATACTCTCTTGTATATGACAATGCATCCCTTGTGGTTCACACACTTTTTTATTGATCCGAATTTTAAATCCATGATTAGAATAAAAGATTGTCCACTTCTGATAATTAGTCGCTTACACGTGATAGAATAGAGACGTTTTTTTTTTTTTTATTTGTTTTTTTGATAAAATGATAGAATAGAGACTTGTTTGTAGTTTTTATAGCTTAATTAATGCCTATGAAAACTAGAAAAGGCGAGTAAAGTAGTTTTTAGTGCTGTTGGTCAGATTCCACTCAAGCTTTTAGTTGGCTACTTGGCTCCTAACAAATTGCTCGGCTTCAAGAGAGTGGTCTTTTGGGAATTTCATTACAGTTGAAGTTATCCATATGAAACTTCCACCAAATATAGTCAGAAACTGGAACAAATCTATTACTCAAAAAGAAAAAGAAAAAAAGAGTTGAGAATAGGCAGAGGATCGAGTTTTTGGTCACTCAGCATGAAGAGAGAAATGGGTTTTGATGTTTGAATGTAATTTTTGTAAGAGTGGTGAGGGTGATTCTGACATTCGTATATACAATAGAAACATATTAATGTGGCATCTCAATGGTGGAATTTTTTGTCACCAAACAAAAGAAACCTTCACCAAAGAGATTTTGTGTCATATTTTTCTATAATCCCAAATTTAACTCAAACTTGTGTTATCTAGAAGATGGAAACTTATTGATTTGTGTGTGTAAATCTTTGGGCCTTAACATGTGAGGAATTTAATCATAAAAAAAAAAAAAAAGTGTGAGAAATATTTTTTAGGTACAGTCCAATCAAGGGCCCATAGGCTTATATACGGATCTAATACGAATCAAATATAGCACTATCCACATTCGCATCCAATTAGATTTTGATCGGATTCGGATATTTTAGGATACCGATTTTTCGAATATAGAGTCTCTTAAATGGATATGAACACGAATTAGATACTAATTTTCACCTATCTATCAACAACCTTACATGTCTATGTTGGGCGAAGGAGAACTAGAGAAGAAGAATATTCAACTAAGGTTGATGTTGAAGGACTCAAGTTCATACTCATTAAGATTGATATTGAAGGGTCCTATTTAAAATTACATAGATGTTTTTCATTTACTTTGACATCACCAGTAAAACAAGACAAAAGATGCTATAATCAACGACTTCCACAAGATTAGCAGCAATCAGATTGGAATCTTTATATTATAGATAATAGATCATAGAAAAGTCCATAATTTTCTCTTGACAAACTGGAATCTTGCTTCCATGCATGGTCTCTAACCCAATCTATAAACTGTGCGGGTTTGGGCAGATAGGCTAGGGTGTCTTGGGTTAAATGGAGCTCGCCAAGTCGTAAAATAAAACTTTAAAGTATAAATGATTTATTTTTTTTTGCGATGAAGGCAATAATATCACCCGTTTTGTATCACCCAAACCATGTCATAACTCTCTAGGTAAAAACCGTAAGCATGGCTCTTGCATCTAGACACATACCATGCGACAATCAAGCCCAGCCCATTTGTTAATAGTGCTATATATTAGTTGGGCCAAAATTTATCTGGTGGCAGTTGATGGGTTGGGGCCGAATAGCATGGGCTGAGCTGCAAGTTTCCAACCCAAGTAAGGGGAAAGATATTTAAAACCTGGGGGATTTGATTGACTAGTTCTAGGTCAAACACATGCACCTACATCACAAAATAAAACTTAGAAACAATTTCTGTACAAATCAATAATTTAAGCGTCACTATATCTAGTGACGTATAACATTTTACTATTTGGCAATACATGGGTTAGTCCATGTGATAGAAGATCCCACATACATCTCATTCAATGATCAATTTCTAGTCCAACGTAAGCAAAGAAAGTCGCTCAAACTCTATTCAAGTTTTTGTAAAATTACCAAACTGTCATCAAGTGAAGATGAATATAAAATATAAAATGACATCTTTGTAATTTCAACTACTTTCTCTACTCATTTTAAATTGAAATTGTACCAATGAGATGCTTGCCAGGTCCTCTACCACATGGATTAACTCATGAACTACTATGTGGTAAATAGTGAAGCGTTATACTTCACTAGAAATTGTGACAGGAAAGAAAACCCTATTGAAATTCATATCCATTTAATCAGATAATGACAACTACTTCCTTACATCCATTAGGCCTTGAAGTAGATCTGACGCATCTGGTCTGACTAAGAGTCCCATAAGTAGCGGAATTTAAGACATTGCTTGGAGAGAAAGAAGGGTGAGGAAACACAAAGTTGTGTAGCCATATGCCCCAAAGAGATCTAAACAACAAAACCCATACAATCCAAAATAGAACCACAGAAAAAGAGTCTATGAGATCTTCCAAAGGTTGCATAAGGTCCCAATACTGGTTTGGTCCTGTTTGCCATTTCAAGAATGCAGTCCCCACCCCCAATTAACTCACTATAGCATCCACTTGACTTGGTGCACCAAATTAACCTCTTGGCTTTGGAACCATGGCCACAGCCCACCCACTTAGACCCCTAAGGTGCAGCCAACTCTGCTGGTCCCATCGATGATCAATCGCCACATGGGCTGCATGTGTATGCCATGATGATGGATAGTTCACCTTAGCTTGAGCCTTCAAGAGAGAGACCAAGAACATGAGAAACTAAACCTTTTCAAGCTAAGATGTCTTTAAACAAGGAGATAAGGAATAACAAGGCCAATAACATGTGAATGTTTCTGTCTCTTCTGGTTTAGGAGACAAAGGCACTTAAGGGATTGAGAGAGAGAGTAGAGTGAAATTGGATATCCATGTCGGGTATAGACATTCATTGTTTTCTAAAGTCACTCATCTCTTCTTAAGGATTTTGGGCAAGATGGGCCCATTTTCTAACTAAGGCATCCCCCAGTTTTTGATGTGGAAGTTTGTGACAAATTAACAATCTCCTTTATAATTACCTAAAGATGAAGAAAACTGGTTAAATTTCTGAGTTATGACTAACAGGCTCTGGATTTCATGTGTTTCTAGTCTAAAGTATGTTCTCTCATAATCAATAATGATGGTGGAACGATTTTTAAAAAAAATTATTTATTCTTAATTACTACATCAACTTGATTTTTGTCATTCATGAAAACCCCCCCGCAAGCGGAACAAATATTAGGAAACAGCCCTAGAGGGGCAACAGAGAGATTACAATTTCGAGGAGATCCTCTGAAAAAGAGGACTTCCACGCACTCAGACAAGGGTAACACAAAGCCCACTGGGATATAGTATGAACACAAACATTGTCATTTCTACGAACAAAATAGAAAGAAAAGACTCAAAGAAGGGAAGAAGAAGCCTTATGTACCCCGGGCTACTTCATATATCTGACCATTGAAAAATAAGAGTTATTTTCTGTAACAAAAGAACTTAGGACTTGGTTTTTTAATGCAAGTATTCGTTGGATAATAAAGAGGTATAACTGCTTTTACCTAAATGTGGTCCCATAAAAAGCCAGTGACCCATGTTTGGTGGAAATTACTATCAAATGGTTAGTATCTTTTATTAATGGGAAATTATCACCGTCAGCAGATTAGTTTTTCTTAAAAGACAAAATTGCCCTTGTTATGAAATGAACTGTGGATGTTCTTGTAATTTCATCTCTTCCCCTCTCTCACTCCCACTCTCCCCTTCTTCTCCGTCTCCGGCTACCATGGCATCCCTCTCCCCTCGCCTGCCCGCTCCGGTTCCGACTCCATCCCTCTCCCCTCCAAATGTTCCGACAACTTCTGGTGATCTTTGCATGGATTAGAAGCACAAGAATGGCGAAGGCACCATGGAAAACCATATACTGGCAGGTCAAGAACACGAACAGGGTCACTAGATGATGGCCAATGAAAAGCAAATCGCTACTTTACCCAGCCATAATCACTTGAGTGAGTAACAAATTAGTCACCGATCTTTGTTAAACTATATCAACCTCGCTGAAAACGCGCCATTCATTTGATAGCTGGAGGACTTGGTTCTGTTTTATCAGAAAAAACAGAGCATCAAGAACTAAACTCAAAATCTTTTGCAACTCCACACCCTTCAAAAAAAAACTAAGAAGTATGAGTAATCAATTACATTGTCTATCACCTTAAATGTAATTTCTTTGCAGTTTACATTTTCATTCTTTATTTATACCATTTCGAACTTTAAACCCCTTTACAATTTCCTGATTGAAGAATTCAGGATGATTTCTTTAAACCCCTTTACAATTTCTGGAGAAGTACCCTGCCTCTCGACAGTCATGGCGGCAGCCTGCCTCTCTCCAGCTATTCGGACCTTTTGCGACAGTGAACTTATCAACCTTGTCTGCAATTCCGTTCTAACAGTTCGGTCATCAAACCCGCCAGCCTTTCATTATCTTCAGCCACCCTCTCTATCAGATTCAGATCCCTCCCCTTGTTGTGGTTACTGCTGTCAATGTCGTCCCTGTTTTAATCTCTGTTTTCGGCGGAAGGAGATTCAAGCAAGTTTCTTACAATAGTAATGCCAAGTTGCGAGTTGGTTTCCTTGACATCTTCGAGTCCCTTTATTGTTTCCTCGTCACCTTCTTCAACCACACTCTGGTGGGAACACTCAGAGGATTCCACCACGTTTCCGCTTCGGTATCTTTTTATGTTACAGCTTCACTTTCTTCGAAGTGGTCAAGTGCCTAGCGCACTTGGTAGCTAGTGGTGCGTAAAGATCCATTGCTATCAGGAGGTCTTGAGTTCTAGTCTCCTGTTCACATCCTACATCCCTCCCTGCCTATCCCAAAAAAAAAGCTTCACTTTCTTCGAAGGCGTGAACTTCTCTGCTTGCATTGTTTAAGGCTTCAACTGGTGTATCTCTGTCGTCTCTAGATTCATCAGAAGCTTTCGGTTCTAGATTTTGGCATGCAGTAGCTCCAACAAATGGGAGGAAACGCTACTACTTCAAATCCAAAAGACATAAAAATTTCAAATTTCATAGGGAATGAAAGAAATTTCTTTAATTAGGGTTATCCGACAATAATAATTTCAGCCGCATCTGCAGTATCATTCCACAGTTTAGCCAAATAAACATTGAAAAATCAAAGAATCCACTGACCAAATTCGATTCTCACCATCAAGAACATAAAGAAGAGAGAGAGATCTTCGAATTTAAGAGAACGAGGTATTCGTCTAGGGTTTCCAAGAAATGAAGCAAAATGGCTTGCGAAGAGAGGGAAAATCTACAGAAATCGTTCCCTACCCAGTACCTAGCTCTCTAGATGAAAGCTTTGCTTAAACTTTCGAGGGTTTGCTTCTTAATTTCGACCTTGAAATGGTTTGTGGAGCAGACGGTAGGGGGTTCCAAGGACGGGCGGTGGGGTTGGGAGTGGAGGTTGCGCAGCAGGGCTGCGATGCCTGAAAATGAGGTGGGGGCCAAAGTTGAGGTGGAGGTGGAGGATGAGCTGGAGAGGGTAAAATAGAAAATTTGTTTGATTTAGTGAAGAAAAATAGGTCACAAATGTACATTAAACAATGGGCACCTCAAGCTGTTTTAGTGTAGAGAGTATTTTAGTCATTCGTATGTCACACAGTTAATCCCGTTAGTTTTTGGACTAGATTTGATATTATGGTAATTAATGGATGTGCTTTAAAATATAGGCAAACGTCAGGGGGTGGCAATGATAATTTCCCTTTATTAATTGTAGTGTACTCTAGTGTAGAGTTCCTTAATTGTATTTCATGGGTGTTTAGACTCCACTTATTCTCAGGTATAAACTATGTAAGAAGAAAAGTTTTAAATAAAAATATAAGGACATTTGTACTGATTTTACTTAGCCAAACTTTCTTTTACATGGCACTTAATTACCTAGAAGCAAGCGAAGCCTTAATTATTTTTGTCATATTTCATGAATTATCTCATATTACTTCATTTAATAAATTAATGGAGCAAGATGTTGGGAGTTTAGTCTCATATCGACTACTAATTAGTCTACAATCCTTTTATACACCGGGGAGCCCCTCCACCTACTAGTTCGAATTTTTGAAATAGAAATTTTACATGATATTAGAGTGACGAGTTTTCACTTTTAAGTCCCTCCATCTACTAGTTCGAACTTTTAAGATGAAAACTTTACACTGGTGCTACTAAAGTTATTGTTTAATGATAACTTTGATCTGGGAGTGAATTTTCTCAAGACTCATAGTAACACTTTTTCCTCCCCTTTTCCTACATCACTCCCACACACCTTTCACAAATGAAAGCAGAGGATATGATCCTAAATGGACTACTCATTTATTTATTTATTTTTTGTCTTGTTTTGCGTTGGCTAGAGATCTAAGCAAGGGACTTGACTAGGGTTTTCATATCAACAAATCCAGGAATTGTACCCCAAATTGACAAGGCTATTACTTGTTAAGTTGGTGAAAGAATTCATACAATAGGTTTGAGTGATCATTTGTCATCACTTTCTCAGTTTACCACTATGATTCAAAAGGGATAAAGCAATGTGAATCAGGGAATCAGACACCACTCTGCCCAAAAAATTACCATCTATTGATCTTTTTCTGTTTTTACTGTATTCCCACGTGTAGTAAGTCAATAAAATTGAAAACTTGTTCCAATCATATAGTACTCTCCATCTGATACTTTGCTCAATATTCTCCAAGTAATACTAGGCCAGCACCAAGGGACAAAAGGGTAGCTCACTAGCTCGGTTGGAAGAGAGAAAACTTGAGTTAGAAAACTTTAATGTGAAGAAGCTGCCATAATCTTTAATTTTTTTTTCCACTATCAATTAATGCCTGAGTTGGTAAAACAAGGTTGTGAAGTCGGATCAAATTAACCCCTTTTTACCTACTAATTAACAACCAAGTACTAACTAAGGGTGTATCAATCGGTTCGGGTTCAGGAATTTGGTACAAATTCGATTCAGATGCCAAAATTGTACTATATTTGAAATCAAAACCGTACCAACTTGGTTTTGATACGATTTTTATTCAGTTTTGAGTGGAGAGAGAGAAGAGACTGGAGTAAAATTATTACAAAGTTATGAGAGAAAATGAAGAGAGAACAGGTAATTTTAGTACGGTTTTTATTCGTTTTGTTTAGAGAGTGGAGTGATATTATTATAAAAATGAGGGAGAAAGTTAAGGATGGAATTGCAACAGATAATTTGGTAAGGTTTTTATTCAGTTTTGAAGGTAATGAGAGAGAAGTTGGAGTGATATTATTAATAAGGGAGAAAGATCGCCACCCGGTTACCTCAGACACGTGTCGCTGCACCCTCCAAAATTTCAGGGGGTGCAGCGATCATTTTGCATACCCATGTGTTAGGGCGCAAGGGTGGTATGCACTACATGGTATGAGTACAGGTAATTCAGTATCAAGCGATTTCACTCTTATTCTGCTTGAGTATCAAAAGAAATGCTAGATTTGGTTGGACGTGCTCTGACCCAGACAAATCTGGTTGACCTGTTGAGTCAAGAATTCCACATGCCTTCCAATTTTGTGGATCCCCAATACTGGGGGCGCCCCACCATCCGCACAGCAGCGCTCCCAGTACTGGGGGCAATAATTTTCCCAATTTTGTTGTTTGTATAGTTTTTTGTGTTTACTTTTTTTTTAAGAAGTTTTCTTTCACCATGCGTTGAAAATTCACTGCCCCCATCAATGGTCATAAATATCGAGGCGGGCTCCTAATCTCGTATGTTCATACACGAGAATGTGAACCCAACTCATAAACTACCCCATATTTAAGAATGGTCGAAGATACCCTATACTTGTGTGCAATCCCTTATGGACATCGATTGAAGGCCTCGGTCAATGTATGCCTCATTGACCATGGGTGAAGGAAAATTTGATATTTTTTTCTCGAAGGTTTCCTTATAAAGAGTTGCTTCTGTAATTGTACACTAAAGAATTTGACTCAATTAATTGATTGTCAAAAAGATAAGATCTCATATGTAAAATGAAGTTGAGTCAGGCAATCATAATCGTGGTTTGAGGTATTTGTATTGGATCACTCGATATGGGTGATCGGTATCAATATCTCTAACCATCGATCCTGATACTTGACGTACTAATCCCGTATCCGTGGAATGGTATGGATTAGGGGTAAAACTGTTAAAAACCCTCATTTTATTTTTTTTGGAAAACTAAGGGCAATACTGTCCGCTATAGGTATCATATCGGTTTCCAGGATGGTTGGTCGATACCCTATCCGATACCATGCACTAAATCCATGATCATTAACTGTCCAATTAGCAATGAACTTATGATATACTTTTGATTCATTAGTCTATATATTCTCCATGGACTTAAAACAAATAAAATAAAATAAAATAATACTACTAACTCCAACTAGTAATCTAATGTTATTATATCATTTGAATTTTGCCTTCAGAGATCTATTTGAGAGATTAATCAAATGGCCTAAGGGAATTAACATAACCTTATAATTAAAAGCTTAATCAAAACATCCTTTATGTTTAAAACGCAAATAATAATTGACTAAACCTCCTCGCACTGAAAATGTTTAATTAATAGGCCTCCAAAAAGATACACATTAATCAATTCTGGCTTTTCTTATTAACAGTTAGATATCATGTAACCTTTCTTTAATTAAGGTATAGGTTATGTCTTTATCTATATAATCATAAATCTCTTCTATAATCAATTTTAGTTTTCTTTTCTTACTTATAATCTCTTTTTGTAAGATAAAAAGAAGTTATCTAAACAAAGAAACTTGATTGCCTTCCATCTCGGGTAAGTTGAGTTGTAAGTAAGTCGATCCACAGGCCACATGCCTTGATAAACTCTTCTTTGGTTAAAAACAAATGATGTTGGAACCAGATCTTTTGATGCTTCCACGCTGCCATATATAACCATTTCCTTGGAAACTGGAAAGCTAAAAATCTGTCTATGATTTTGTTTATTTTGTTTATTTTGAGAGAGAGAGAGAGAGAGAGAGAGAGAGATTCTTTGCAGCTAGCTAGCTAGCAAACAATGAAAATGACCCACAAAAAGAATAAGGGTGGTAATGAATTTCAGAGACTAGTTTTGAGGAAATAGTAAAATTGTGTAGATGGGTTACTTGGGAACAAGCGAATGTCATCTCATATTTTCAATTGGAATTTGGAAGAGAAAAGACAAGAAGAGATATTTGTTTTGTTTTGTTTAATTAACCAAACCACTTTTCTTACTTCTTCTTCATCTTAAAACCTTCTTTGTTGTTGTTGTTTAGTGACACTTCTCTTCTTCTAGTTTTTTTGGAACCTATAAATACATACCTTACCTTCTTCATCCCTGTTTTCTTTCTCACGAAATGGATTCAAGTTCCTGTACCCTTCTCTCTACTCCCAGCCCATTGGATCTTAAGGATCACATGAACAATGGTTATGTGATCAGTAATTTTGACTCCTCTTTGGAACAAAAAAAACCAAACATACCAAGAAAATTCCATTGGCCTCATGGAGACTTGGTTTGTGCTCAGGAAGAACTCAGAGAGCCCTTAATAGATCTCCATAGTTTCTTTGTGAATGATGAAGTTGGTATTAAACAAGCTTCTGAGCTTGTTAGAGATGCTTGTTTGAGTCATGGATTCTTCCAGGTGATCAACCATGGTGTTGATTCTGATATCATTCGTTCAGCTCGTCATCACTTGAATCTGTTCTTCAACTTACCCATCAACCAGAAGCTCAAAGCTCAGAGGATGGCCGGTAGCTTGTGGGGATACTCCGGCGCCCACGCCGATCGCTTCTCATTGAAATTGCCATGGAAGGAGACTCTCTCCTTTGGTTATCATGAGAATAAAAGCTCTCAATCTATTGTGGTAGATTACTTCAAATCCCTCTTAGGTGAAAATTTCGCAGAGACTGGGTAAGTAAGAAGAATATTTTAATCTTGATTTGACTAAGGTTTGTGTTGATGGTAATGTCGAAGGTGAAACACATTAATTCTGCAAATTCATTTTTTTTAAGATATATATGTTCTTTTGCTGACCCTACTTTTAAAATACTTTTGATAATTTTTTATAGGTTGGTTTATCAAAGATATTGTAAAGCAATGCAGGAGTTGTCACTGGTGATTATGGAGCTTTTGGCTATTAGTTTGGGAATAGACCGGTTGGAGTATAGGAGATTCTTCAAAGGAGGTAGCTCTATAATGAGATGTAATTACTACCCACCTTGTCAAGAACCTGGTCTTACTCTTGGCACTGGACCTCACCGTGATCCTACCTCCTTAACCATACTCCATCAAGATGAAGTTGGAGGACTTGAAGTATTTGCGCATAACAAATGGAAATCTGTCCGACCACGAAGTGATGCCTTTGTTATTAACATAGGTGATACCTTTATGGTAAGTCCTTCATACGCTTTAATATGATCATATATACATTAATTTTCTTTTGGAAAAAAAGGGCTCTGTGTATGTCTGGGAGGGTGGTTCTTGCATCTAGACAGACATAGGATGGGATGAAATAATCGATCCATCCCATGAAAGGTGGTGGAAATCCTGCCCCTGTTGATGTTTTTGTACACGTACCCATCGGTCATCATGTTGACAAAGGGACCATGCTCCCAAACAGAAAACTTTTCTTCCTTTTCTTGTAATCAATAATACACTTTGAATTTCTATATAGAAGTATAGAACTAGTTCTACAACCATGGTTTTAAACAAGGTTAACTGCAACAAGATTGTAATCTTATTTTTTTACTTTTTTAGTACGACACATTTTTTTTTAATGAGAATATATCCCGTTATTTTGTATAAAATTATATATGAAATATTACATTAAATGACCTAATTAAAAAAATGTTACAAATTCTTAATTAATTTACCACTTTGGTGACAAAGAAATTGTTAATAAATTCTTCTCATGAAGGGAATATTTTCTGAACCAAGATGGTGATAGACTGATCCATGAAAATTATAAAATAGAGGAAATGTAAATTAGGGTAAATGGTCTAAAGTGTACAAAGTACAAACCACATCCCTGACCTTTGGATCAAAGACAAAAACCTTTTTTAAAACCCTAGCATTTTTTCAACTTCTTGTAGTTATTAACTGTAGTACAATGGTGGTACTCATTAAAATTTGAATTCAGTAAAAATGAGAACGTACCTGGAAAGTACCCCAGTGCAAAAACCAAAGAAAGAAGGAGAAAGGTACAAACAAAATAGAGAATGGGCCAATGGCCTGTACTGTGACATCCATTCATTCATTGTCTTTTTCTGAAGTTTTTTTAATTATTCTTTTATTATTATTAGTTTTTTTTTTTTTGTTTTTGTTTGATATATGCAGGCATTATCAAATGGAAGGTACAAGAGTTGCCTGCATAGGGCAGTAGTGAACAAGTACATGGAGAGGAGCTCACTGGCCTTCTTTCTATGTCCAAAAGAGGACAATGTGGTGAGACCCCCAGAGGATCTCATGGAAACAGAAGGGCCAAGAAAGTACCCTGATTTCACATGGTCAGATTTGCTTGACTTCACACAAAATCACTATAGAGCTGATGTTGAAACACTCCCAACTTTCATCCACTGGTTCCTATCTTCCAAACAATCCTAATTCCTAACCACTACTACTCTTCTTATTCCCATCTCTCTCTCTCTCTCTCATCCTCCCTTCATGGGTGTGTCTGTGTGTGTGGGGAAGGGGGGGGGGGGGGTTTATTGTGTACATATATCCAAGTGGATGTTGTTTAGTTAGTTGTAGTCTCTAGGTACCATTCACTTTATCTTGTTTCTTCTTGTGATGTGAACTAAACCTAAATATATAGAGAATTAATTTCCAATGTCCTATAATGTGAGTTTTTCATGTGTGCCTGTGCATGGCTTGTATGCACTATGGGAGAGGAACAAGGATATTGAGGGAATCTTGGCAAAAGGAGAATATGGGATCCTAACTTGCTCTATAACATTTAAAGATATTAATAATGGGTTGTTAATTTTCTATGTTATGGTTTGTGATGGTTACTAGTCGATCCTTAATTGAAAATAAAGGACGTACCCAGTACACGAGGCTCTCGTCACTACAGGATTGGTAATTGAGGTAATCCTAATTTTATCCATAACTTAAGGAAACAAAGGATTCTTGGGTTCCATTTTTTTCAATTGAAAATAATTTCTTAAGAAATTTTTGAATTTCATTTTACACGTAAATTTTACATGAATCAAACAAGACCAATTACAAAAAATATTGTCTTTGGGAATAATTCATGAATATAATTCTAAGGAATGAAAACCTTTAAAGGCTTGCATTTCTAGGGGGATTCACAATGTGGAAGCTTTTTACCATACAAATTATTGTTAGATCTGGCCCGGCCATGTAGATTGACCCAAAGACACCATCTTTTTCAATTGATTATAATATAATTTTTGGGAGAGGATTCTTTGAGCACACTGCCTAGGGGAGAGCATCAATGATGTATGATAAAATATTGATATCAGATATCAAATATAAGAGGACAATAAGATCATTTCATGTAAGGAAAAGAGAGATAGACACAAAGCTATTAACGTACCCTACCCCAATGGCTCATAGAGCATTTTCTCTATTATTTATAGTCCTTTGTGTGGTGGACCTATTGACATCTCTAGCATAGGAATAATAGAGGCATCATAAATCTTTGTCCCACACTAACTGCATTATACAAACCAATAACTCTACCATGTTCAATTTTAAATTTATTTCTAATAGATATGAACAGATTTCTTGGTTCCTCCATAGCCCAATCTGTCACATGAGAATTTAGATGAGAACCCAAATCATGTGGACAAGTAGATTCCAAGGTCTCTTGTTCATGTCAAATTTCAGCCTAGGTGGCTATTACAATTTACCAATTGGTAAAATGGAGTTCTAAATAATAGGACTACTGCAGGATAGACACTAATGATATACTCGATCGGATGCATAGACATACATGGAGGTATGTGATAGAATTATATTTTAAATATAAAATTTCACCAATGGTTAATCAAGATTATGTTCTCTCTCTCAAATAGTTGGAATTTCCACATCATCTATCTCAATGGCACAATAAAAGTGGACCGTGTAAAAAACCTTTTTGTCATATAAAAGGAGAATACTTGAAATTTATTTATGGGAAGCAGTTTTCTGTTCGGGAGTGTGGCCTACGCCAGCAGTCCCATGTGCCTATCTCTCTCCTCCTCAAAATAAGGGGGTAGATGTGTCTTTTCACATGTGGAAGAGAGAGATAGACTTATTGAAGTGCTGGGTACGTCACAGTCCTCCCGGACAAAGGTTTTTTTCTCTTTATTTATTTATTTTGCATGGATAGGGAACTTGTACAATCTTTACATGTAAATTTTAAAAAATATTGTATCAATATCATATACAATCGATTATGAATAATACTGCAACGTTTGGGACTTCTTCTTCTTTTTAAGATATATAGTTATTATAAAGGGGAGGGAAGAAAAATGAGAACCAGGAGACTTGAACCCAAGACAATTGTTCTCTCTCTTGGATTAAATCGGGGCTTCTTGATAGAGACAACTCCCATTTTATCAATAATGTGCGAATATAATATATGCACGCATACACACACTCACGACAACTCAATCTTCTCCCGTTAAAAAGAGGAGGGAAGGGGGGAAGATAAAAGTGTATCGTAATGAAAACGAAAACTTGAAACTAAGGATGCAAATTGGTGACCAAATGCTAAAGCCTGGACAAGGTCGTCAAACGACAAGACATGGAAGGAACATGAACTGTCAAATAATTTAACAACTTGAGAAATTAAGGACATTAGCTGGGGCGAGCTTTTGGTTCATTTTTGTTTTGGCTCAATTTTGATGCTAATTATTATTATTTTTTAAATGGTAAAGAGATGATCTAAATGACACCTCTACAAGTGTGTTTAGAATTTTACACTTTTTTATAATTGCCCTTTTTTTATTTGCAAACGTTCTTTAAGTCAAGCGTATGAAAGGATTTTTTTAAATAATTTATCATTATGTCATTACCGAATACATTTTTCAAGTCCATCTATGAAATAACAATATTTATCTTCATTAAAAAAATATATTATATTAAGAGGCAAAGTGTAGGTTACAAATAATTTTTTTTTTATTTTGATAAAAATTACAAATTATTATCCCTAGGGGTCAACTCAGTTGATAAAAGACCAAACTCCTCAAATAAGAGGTCATGAGTTCAAACCACCTTGGGGCCGCCTATCCCTATCCCCATCCCCTATCCCCCCCCCCCTCCCCCTATTAATGCTCTCCAATTCCAAAAAAAAATTTACAAATTATTTGACGAAAACCAAAAACCAAAATAGACATAGTGACATACCAACTAGAGTTTCTGATTAAGATACAAAAACTGATGTTTGACAGTGAAACTAAAAAGGTATGGTCTCTGTCTTCAACAGGTTCATGACTCAACTCAACTCACCCACATCCTATTTACTTTAAGGGGTGCTGTTCTCTGTGCTGCAGCACAGGCTGCGCCCAGGCACATGGGGGTGGGCGCAATGACCACCCTGCCCCCTGAGTGGCAAGCTCATGTGCTAGGCACAGCCTGCGCTGTGGCACAGAAAACATTCTTCTTTAATTTAAATCTATTTAAATTTTTGTCTTGTCAGCAATATAAGTCAACCACACAACCATGTCATTAGGGCACAGATAAGAACAATAGACTCCAGACTCTTCCAGTAACAGAGATTACATTAATTTGGAGACATATCTACTGATTTTTTTATTTTTTTTTTGGGTAAACGAGACATGTCTACTGATCACTTTCACAAGACCCACATTTTGGGTCAGATGCTTCTTCTTCTAATACAACTACCCAACTCTCATTTAAGTATGTCTAGCTAATGGAAAGATAAAACAAAAAGCTTTAGAGGTAGCCTTGTAAAGTTAAGAGGAAACTTGACTAATGGGAAGGTTTTTCAATTCAAGTTTTAAAAAATAACATATAATTAAACCATGTAAGCCCAAATTAAAATGAGACCCTCTCTTGAGGGATGCTGTCCATATTAGGGAACAATAATGGTCAATGACAATCTAAAATTATCACAATTAGGGGACAAACCCATTTACTTCCACGAGACATTTGGATGAAATGCCTCCTTTTCCAAAACTACAAGCCAACTCTCATTCAAGGGTGTGTTTGCTTATATGAAAATAAACACCAAGAAACTTTAATGGTATTTTGTCCTCTAAATGAGATGTCAACTCTAACAAGGTTTCGACCTAACACCTAATTCTAGCTAGATATCTTATTCGTGAGTATTATTATTATTATTATTTTTAGATATTTTTTTAGACTAGTTATGTGTACTTTCGGGAATTAGGGTTTCTCTATATTGTACTGTGTCATAAAACGCTTTACATAGAGGTGTGATCTTTCAAGGAGGTGCATATGAAGGTTTGTAATTTTTTTATTAGAATAATGAAAACTCTGGTTTTTCACAACTAGCTAGCGACAAAACTGGGTATTCTATTCATATCATTGTCACACTGTGTGCATAGAAATAAAGATTCCAGACACAAGTGGGTATATATACGTGGGTGAGGGGGGGGGTGAGGGGGACTATCACATGAGAATTCTTGAATAGTTTATTGTCGATTGTCTAAGAAAAAGGTTTTCAATAATAGTTTGTTGTTGATCCCTAGATCTAAGAGGTCGTTATTGCAAATATGTATAATGGTTATTGGTCTACGGACATTTGGTGTCTCTCTAGCTATATATCAGTGCATTGGATTTCTAATATTTACTAGTGAGTGAAAGAGATCATCTATAAGAAATCCACTTCCAATACGGGGAGAATATCAAGAAAGAAATTGTTGTTTTTATGATTGAACTAAACTCTGGATTAGCTGGTAGCATGCTTTGAAAATTTTTCCAAAATAGGTTATCAAATGTTATAATTTATTAATAAATTATTTTTTAAAGGTTTTAGAAATATTTTCATGATTAATTTTTAAAGGTTCCGATTCTTTTATTACTATATTCTAATGGATTAGGATAGTAACATTAATAAAATCATACTTATCGGTTTCTTATGCGATATTGTAAAGTGAAAGGACTAAATTGCAAGAAAACTATAAATTTAATCATGTGACAGTCATACATGCTTGTCACATGTTGATAGCTACATTGGAGATGTTTTGGAAGGATGAATTTTTTATTAGTTTTGATGACTTGAGACCGGTATCATGGAAAATCTGATGCTTAATTTGAATCTGTTGTTTCACTTGGACTTTCGGTTTCTCTATTGTTTTTGTCCTTAATTATTAAACTCATGATCAGGATTCTTGCAAAATAAAGTTGGATTTGATGGTGGTTGTTGTTGGTCCACCTGTATGTATTAATGCATGCATGCATGCATACATGTTTGGTTAAAATGTTGATCCATTGATTGTGGTCTCTATATATATTGGAGAAGCTGTCTATGCTTGATTTGAAATTATATAATAACTTGACTAATTAATGGTGATTAGTTGTAATTGTTTTATTGGAAAACCCTAGCTTGTAGATGGTACCGATGTCGGATTTGAAATGACATATGCTTGACTGAAGTTATGGATCGAGTCTTCCTTCACTCACGATGAAGAAAGAATTTTTTTTTTATCGATGGCCATTATTGGTCTTGAATGGGTAAATAGTGAAGGATATTTTGGACCTTCAATTCATGGGTTCCTTCATCCACCGTGAAGGAAAACTGTCTCCTTTTTGTAATACACCCCTCCAGCTAATAAAGATATTATCATCGAAGATTTGACATCGAAAGGCGATCGGTTTGTACTTACTATAAGGTGCATGCATACTTAGTAAAAGTTGATTCTTTGTGATTCCTATATTGGAAAAGTTGCTAATCCTTGACTCGAGATGGTGATAGCTTTATTAATGTTGATTGCTTATGGTTACTATGTGTAAATGTACCCAATCTGAATAGAAAGTTAACACCTAGTTCTACCCTTAAGCTGCCTCATTTTCATGTTTTACAAATTTCTTAATAGTCAATGATGACTTTTTTTTTTTTTGTTTTGTTTTTTTGTTTTTTTACATTACTATGCCCAGAGAAGTATAATGCTTCATTATTTGTCACACGACAATACATGAGTTAGTCCATGTAATAGAGGACCAGGCAAGCATCTAATCAATGGTATAATTTCAGATTAAAATGAGTAGGGAAGTAGTTAAAATTACAAAAAGGATTCCATTTTTGTATTTTATATTCATTTCCATTTGATGGCAATTGGGTAATTGTACTATAACTTTGAATCAAGAGTTTGAAAATACTTTCCTTGCTTACCTTAGACTAAAATTTGATCATTGAGATATATTTGGGGTCCTCCATCACATGGATTAACCCATGAACTGTAAAGTGGTAATAGTGAAGCATTATACTTCACTAAGCATACTGATGCCTATAAGGACCCATTTTTTATATAAAAACTCAGAAATGAAAGAAATATCTAAGAAACCTAATTCCAACTTTTATATCCATTATAACCCATAGAAAACAAAAACTTAAAGGTTTATTTTGTGTTAAAATGCGCCTTTAAGATATACCCCCAAACAAATTTAATTAGCTATTAGCATGTTAATGACAATATATTACCCCTTCCCCTCCCCCCCCCCCCCCTCAAAAAAAAAAAAAAAAAAAGGAAAAACCCTTCAATTTAGAGGTGTTCTTGTGGTGTATTTAGACCTTCTATTCAATTCAATGAATCAAACACTGTATAAAAGGGTAAAGAGATAGGGTTTTGTCTTTGATGGCTCTCATAGATCAGACATACAAGGGGAACAGATGCATTACTTGAACAGATCACTGATGGGCTGTCAATAATTAGGTAAGCAGGTGAGTGCCTAATTGGGTCATATTAGCAATCCCTACTGTGGTAAGTAAAACTTGGATAATGTATTCGTGCATGTATCTTCATCATCACTTACAAATACTCTTTCAGACAAATATCCCCAGTCCAATTTACAGAATAAATTCACCAAAAAAAAGGAAAATGGCATTAGTTTCTACCCACTAATCCAACAGAAGAGCAAAGAACAATTGGTTAATCATTCATTCAACACAAGGATTGATGAAATTGTCACAAATGTATCACACACATGGATGATTTGATGCATTTCAGAAACTTTTGATGCTTCAGAAAAGATTGAACCAGTTCTGATCATCCATTTGCGCTTTTCCATTATGTTACAGCTTACAAGAATTGGTTTCCACAAGCCAAGTCAAGCATCTTTTCTTCCTCAGTATCTTAACTGGCACTTGTGAAGCTCTGAAGCAGCTTGATTACTCTACAAATTGTATCTTGAAAAGTTGCTCATCTGACCTGTTGTTGAAGGTGATATCCATTAGAGAGCCATGCAAACACGGTATTCACAGAAGCCCACTAAACTTTCCCATCCTTCAAAGGGAGGTGAAGTTGCTTCTCATCTTTCATGATTGTTGAAGATGATGTAGAAACAGAATTGGTGCCTCTAGAGGGAGACGATGGAGGAGAAGGAACATGCTTAGGCAACATCTGTGCCCAGTTAACCTTAGGCAACCTTGATGCTTCTGAGAGAACAATGAAGGTGAGAAGACTCAATAACAAACTTTTGTGCCACAACCCTGACATCTCTCTGTACACCAAAGACTAACCACTGCCCTACTTTAACTTTCAAAGGTAGCTTTAGAGAACCTGTAGAGGGTTTGAGGGAAACAGACATGTTGATTACTGTATGAAGGTTGCCAACTAGTTTGCTAAAGAAAGATGTCTCAATGGCAGACAAGGGCTATTTGATAAATGTATATTCTCACTCATGCTGTTTCACTTCATTATGTATTAGTTGTAGGAGTTCATGTGAATCAGTTTAATAGATTTTCTTATTCCAGTGGACACCAATAAGCTTGTTTAGTCTCTGAAGTCTGTTAAGAAATCCATTTTTCTTTTACTGATACTGGATAACATGAAGATTCCATTTCAGACACTTGCTAAAGTGATCATGTAACTCATTAATCAAGCATGCTGGTTTTGTTTACGAGGTATCGAATCCCTACACTGTTACTACAATCCTACAAGTGGAAAGTTCAGGCTCGTCGTTCGATAGGATCATCGCACTTATTATCTGATACATTGTATCCTCTTGGATGGATGTGTTGATTTAAATATATGATTTACTAAACTAAACCCAATGTGACTTTAATCAACCCTCCCCACCCCTTCTTTCCATGGTTGGATAAATTCAATTCAAACTCAAGGCCCTTATTCCTAAGTCTCAATCATGAAAACAGAAGGAGAGGGCTTTGAGGATCATTTTAAGAAATGTGAGAAAGGAAGACAAGCTCCTAAGAAAAAGCTAAAAATTAGTCTCAGAGAAGCATCTTTGCAATTATGTATACAGTTTTGCCAACAAAGAATGTTTACTGCACAAGAAGAGAGATTTTTTTTATCAGTTGTGTCAGGTTAAATGAGATCCTATTATCCATTTTTAATTGCAGAAGTGAAAGTATGTCGGAGAAGGATATAGGGTGAGCTGGTTGGTGTGCTGTGCATTCCTTCAAATTGGGACCACAGCTCCTAGAGCACTTATTCTAATGGCAGTTTCTATGGGAGCTGTCTCCTGTCTGTCTAAAGGCTAAATTCCTGGCTTTTTCTCTCTATTGGAGACTCTGTATGTTATCTGGTGATCACAATTCATAACAACTCTGGACTAAAATTATGATCAAAAGAGAAAAAGGAGGCCATGAAATGCAACTAGTTGGATAGGCAATCCGACCAGTTCAGCATCAATTCTTGCAAGTTCAAGTTTTTAGAACAGGGCCCATTTGGTAACAAACTGGATACAACTCTTGGACACTTATTAGCTCTGTTACATCATATTAGAAGATTATGTGGTAAGTATCATATGTGGCCTGCATTATGGTTAATGGGTCAAACCCATTTGAATTTTTTGGCATTTGTGGATCTTGGATCATGGATCCAATTCAGACTAGGTTCTTGTCCTGCAAATTTGAAAGTAATGGCTTTCCCATTCTCCTTTCAAGGTCTCAAATCACTCTCTTACTGTTGTCATCATTGATTTTCTTCACACAATAATGCCCTCTCATATTACTTTTTTTTTTCCCTCCATCATCAGTTGAGGCCAAGGTTTTCAGCTCATCCATCTCAATATTTCTAATTGTGGCTCTTATTCCATGAACTTTGTCCTATTAGTTGTTTCTGTTTATTGCCTAGCATTCTCCTCCATAAGCACTGAGAATTTCTTGGAACCTTATTACAAAGCCATTCTTTAATCCTCAAGACTTTGTTTCATTGTTGTTTATCAAAGTTCCTCAGTTTGGGCTGGACAACAAGCCAATTAGAAAGCTAGAACATTCATTTTGTCATCCTCATCTGGGTTACCAACCTGGATACCCCATTGTTTGGAATCTAGGGCAACCCAAAAAAATAAAAAATATAAAAACCCTATGATTGACTTAAAGTAAACCTGATTCCAAAACAGTGGTGGAGACTGCTTTCAAGGTGAAACTCCTGATAGGTTTGATAAAGGCCAATATCCCTCCTCTTATTGAGATATCCAAACCCAGTATCCCTCTTATTGAACTCAGCTTGAGGACTTGGTAAGTAAAGGCCACAAAGAATCCAATAAAAATCCAAGCATATATTTTCATGAGAACAGTTTTTCTAGTCTTTTTCTTTAAATTGACACAAATATCTGGCAAATGGTAGATTGAATAGAGTTGAAATTTTGCTGATTGGTAGACCCCAAGGTCCACTGTTTACAATGCTAGGTTCCAAACAAAACAGCGTTGGTCAAGTGGCAAAATAGAGCTTTGAAAATCTTAAGAAAAATAAAACTTTTTTAAAAGAAAATTATGGTTAAAATACAAGAGAATCCACCAATACATGGGAATGTATATAGATGGATGAATCTATACTATTTTTAAGATATCAATAAGGTAAAAATTTGTCACATCACCCTGCCATGTGGCAAAACTTAGTGCCAGACTAAAGATACCCTTTAATTTCCCCAAACTAAAAAAGTTTTTGCCTATTTACATACTGTTGTTGGGAGAAGTCTCACATCGGTAACCCCTGAGACCTTCTGTCCCCTCATCTACCTTAGAGTCCCTCCATCCAATAATTCAAGTTTTTCGGTTGGATATTCACATGATATCAAAGCGGGTTTTTGTTTTCTCTAGTCTTATTGCAAGTCTCTCCAGAACCTGTCTCTGTTCATCTGTGCAGTATTGGGAGAATAGTCGCACATCGGTTACCTATGAGACCGCTCAACCGGTAGACTGCAGGGCCAGTTGGGTAGCAGACCATGAAATCCTTTCATAAACACTAAAAACAATGAACTAGTGTTAAGGTTTTCTATTTCCCCTCCTAAATTCTCCCCTTTCTTAAGAGGCTAAGTAAGCTTCATTTTAAGGCTAAGCACAAGAAAAGGCTCAACAGGATGAAATTCTAAATTACTATAGGTTCAGAAAAGGATTTCATGTACAAGCTAGAAGAAAAAAATTGACAAATATGCATTTATATATGTATTTTCTAAAACCCATCCCGGAGATCCTAAGAAAAAAATTTATTATACATAAAATAGAATAAGAAAAAAGAATGTAAATTATATGGTAGATAAGTAAATAAGGATCCCCTTTCTTTTTTTTCAAGGTCCCATTTTCTTACCATTGCCCAAGTGAATCATTTTGTTCCTGTTGATGTAGTTGTTGGTGAATTGGGTTTGGAGAGAAAGACATTGAAAAGGGCTGATTAGTATATACTAAGGAAGGTTGCTGAGATGTGTGATGATGATGTGTTAAAGTAGAATTAAGACTATGATCAGTTGGAACATTTTGTTGTGGTTGTTCATGCTGTTGCTTAGGAATATTGCTGAGCTTCTCTCCTTCCATCTCTCTATACTTGAGGAGGTACAGCTTCAATGGGCTTACATAATTCTCGAACCCGAGTGTCGTTATCGCCCATATAATGTCATCTCCATTAATAGTCTTCCTTTTCTCCCTCCTGCATTTATCAGAGGCTTCCCCTGTAACAAAGCTAATGAATTCCGAGACACATTCTTGAACAGATTCTTTTGCATCCTTAGACACCTTCCCATTACCTGGAATGACTTTTTTCATGATCCTACCGACATTTGCTATCGGCAAAAATCGATCATGATCAGGCCGACATTCATTATTCGCGAAAACAGATCTTGCTCTGTTGTTGTTGTTGCTGCTGTTGTTGTTGTTGTTGTTGTTATTGTTGTTGTTGTTGTTGTTGTTGTTGTTGCTGCTATTGCTGCTGCTGGTAGTATTGTGAATGATGGAACCAGTACTCTTAGAACATGGACTATCTGGGCTACTTTTATTGGCTACATTGGTACTATTTCTATGTATCTGATGATCATCTTCCATTACTGTTTTTTTCTCTCTTGGTTTTGTTCTTTGTTGGTAGATATATATGTTAATAAAAAAGGAGAAGATTTTGTTGGGTGCTTATTGATATTTTAGTAAGGGCTAAGATAAGTGCATACAAAAGGCAAGAAAATAGGCTAAGTAAGGGGAGGGAGATAAAGAGACTTGGTTGCTTTCCATCCCTCAGACCCGCTCCCTGCGTGGAGAAGGGTAACCTACTGTGTTTGGGTTTTGTTGTAACTAACTTCTGTTCAATCATTCAAAGACCACTTGTTTTGATCTAAGCCATTCTTCTTCTTTTTCTTTTTTTCTTTTTTTCTTTTTTTGTTGAATTTTCTTCTTAAATCATCTGTAAAGAGATACCAGTAGAAGTGCCTAATCAAAAGGATGGAAACAGTGTTTTGATTATGTTTAGCAAATTCACTTTGGATTTTAACGGTTTTGACTCTTTTGAGTTGTAAGATTTTTGACTTTTCAGTCCAATGGAAGCATTAGTTATCAAGTGTGCTCCTCAATGCCTCTCACTATATGACTAATGCTTCCGGAAAGAAATTGTATCTGATCACATAATGTTTTTTTTTTTTTATATATATGAACAGAAATTCATTCGGATAAACGGCATGAGATACACAAGGTTTAGATAAAGAAGAATGTTGTCTCATGTATCAGAATAGCTTATGAGATTCAATCCTCTGAATCTCAGAATTTTTATTTTTCAAGGGAGAGGGTTCTCTCAGTAGTAAATGGGAGCGCACCAATGAGGACGACGCAATGGTTTCATAAATGGAGATTAGAGAAATTATTTTTATGTGAGAAAGAGAGAGAGAGAGAGACGATGCTAGTGTACTTTCCGCTATTTGCTCAGAAAACCTTTTCCCTACTCTTAAGGGAAAACGTTGGGCATGCCGCCAGGGTGCCCACTGCCCAGCGAGAATGTGTCATCTTCTCTCTATTTTTTGGAAAAGACCCCTTTACCCTTTTATGTCTAACCATGTAATTGATGTATGTCACTATCCTCTATTTGTATTTTTGAAAGATATCATGGTAATTCTCATTGTGAGTTTGAGGTCCTCTAATGATAAATGAGTCGGGAGTTAATTGGTCCTCTCTAACCTTTATTATCATGCATTTTTCTTTATTTTCTATTTTATTAACATTTTCCTATTTTTGAGTTGTTTCAGTATGGCACAGCTGTGGTGGTTGGTGCAAGATTCAGATTTAGCAAGTTAATCATTGTATGTAATTGTAATAGGTATTTTCACTTGACATGTTCATTTGAAAAGTAAGTGATATACATGGGTACCACTAGGGATGTAAATGGATAGGATTCAGCTCGGATAGTGCTATATCTGCATCCGTATCCGATTAGCTTTCGGACGGATTCGGATAGTGCTAAACGGATACGGACACGAATATGGGTCGGATATTTTATCCGTTTATATGTAAATATAGCTTTTCAGATAGCTATAGCCTATCCGTATACATATCCGTTTAGCTTTTGGATGGATTCAGATAGTACTAAAAGGATACAGACATGGATACGGACACAGATTTTGGCTATTCATTTACATCCCTAGGTACGACTCCATGGGTAAAGTAAAATGGTAGAGAGCCTTCTCTTCACGGTCTCATGTTCTACCACATGGCATGATCAGATAGACTTATATTTTGTGGACAGGTAAACGATTCCAATATCCCTGCCCACATGTGAAGTTTCCATCCAAATAGAGTTTGCCAAGTGTCAAAATAGAACTTTGAAAATCCAAAAATATGATGTATGTAGATGATGATGATGTAATTTATGTTCTTCCTAGTTAATGCTAATTTTCTTTCTAAAAAAAAAAAAAATCCAAAACTATGGGAGATCCATAGTTGTTTTTGTACCACCATACATGTGCATGAATGCAAACTGATACAGGAGGAATATATGGTTGAATTTGAATCCAATTCAACGGTCAAAAATTTTCACATAATCATGCCAAATTGGAGATTTAGGGTGACATTAAATTCAAGAAACACGTCATTTCAAGTATCATAGGGTTATATATTTCTTGGGAAAGAGAACACCATCCGATCGTGCAGCACACGCACACAAGAGCACACAAAATGACCGTCACACTCCCTAGAACCCCAGAAATGACCACGATGTGGCAGTCATTTTGCATGCCCCTATGTCAGGACGGGATCGTTTGGCGCAACCGAGTGGCATTCTTTCTCTCATATTTCTTAGTTTGAAAAAACTGATGATTCTGATACACTATCCATGTGCGGCTATTTTATGCAGAATACCTCCTCATCCCAAGATTGGTAGTATCTAGACCATCATCACCCTGAACTTCATGGGCAAATCTGGTGATGTATCTAGACCTGAATTGTACTCAGTTGTTACTGTACTTTTTACTGGTTCTTTCCTGAGAGAGTGGCACATGAAGATTGTTTTAAGAGATTGCATGACACGCAGGAACCAGCATCCCTTGAAGGTATTGTGTTGTACCAAGTTCACTTCTAGTTGTAGTAGATGACTTAAACATCACATCATACAATTTGTAATCTAGTTTCCAGAACCAATTTCCAATTTAAGAGCTTTACACTGGCAAGCTTGAATTGACTTCTATTGGTATCTCTATAATATGATTTTACAGTTAAAACTCAAGGGCCCCTCCCTACTAAGAAACAAAAAGACAAGAAAGAAGGGTTAAAAGGAACAACAGCAACGGGGCTTTGAGGGGAATTACAATTATATTTGAAAAAAAAAATTGAAATTACAAACAAAACAACACTAACAAAAAATACCTAGCAACCCGATCCCTATGAATGTTTGAGGGACGATTAACTGTCGGGCTTAAGCAATCGCGGACATGATTGTCTGAATCTCTGTGGGGCGCCAAAAAGACTTTTGGACACACAGCAAGCCTTCCTTGTCCTTTGAGTAAGTCAAACGGATCTCCCAGTGCATCGCCCTAACCATGTTCTCCACCTCACCGATGGTCTCAACGTCATCACGTATGATCAGTTTCCCTTCTGGTCTGAGAATCCGATCAACTTCTGTTATCGCAGCCAGCAAGTTACACCTGTAGATCGCAGAACATAAAAGATGAACAATTGCACAATGACAGACTTCCCTTTCAGCAGACACTCAGGTACATGAAAGACAAGATAACAAACCTCTTTTTTATCATAGAAAAGAGATGGTCTGCATGGAGAAGGTCATAAGATCTTGGATAGGTGCTGAATGATTCACACCAGTCATGATACATGCCAAATAGACCCCTCTCATAAATGATGGGAAGTGTATCGGGAGAATTAATTGAAACCACATTCATGACCCACACGTTCAAGTCTCTAAGAGCCGCGGCAAAACTGGCAAGGATGGCCATGGAAAAGCATAATTAGGACAAGAAAAACAGAACTTCAATGACAATAGATATGTCACACAAATCCAAAAGTGTTTTTTTCCCCCTAATTATTGTGTGTGTGGGGGGGGGGGGGCGAGTAGAGAGTATTTTCATGTTGCTATAGAGAGCTGAAGGCCATAGAGACCCTCAAGAAACAGAAAATGAACAACTATGAAAGTTCACTTTGTTCTTCACTTACCCTCCATAAACAGCTCTCATATCCATGACATTCCTTACAGATGACCAGCTGATTCCCATCCCATTCAGATAGGACTTGGTCACAACACGTTTCCAATGATCATAGTCTGACGTGAAATCATCTGGAGCAGCTTTACCATAAACTCCAACCTGAGAACTCTTCAACCAGTATGGTGGTTTATTCAGCCTTGCTGGCCACTGGTCTGGCCATTGAGACCCACGTTCTGATGTATCTACAGGAATTTTGTGCATGCATGCCTGCAGTGGCACATTCCTGCACACACATAGATGTACAAATATAAAGACCACTATAAAGAGAATTTACAATCAAAGAGAAGTAATAAACTTCTTGAGATGAATTTAATGTCTCTCTACAAAGAATATGCTACCAGGCAGCATTTGGATCATCAGAGTCTTGGCAAAGCGGAGGCTCATTTTGTGATCTCCTCTCATAGCACTCATTAGAAGTAGGTTTCTGATATATTGCTGCACCGACTTTGTTAACTTTATCCTTCTTAATTGTAATTAGCTTCCAGCACATTGACTTTGTTAATGCTTTCATGGCTGCCATCAATATCCACCAAAAAAGAATTTTTAGAACAAAACATGACCACATCTCTCACAAAGCCAAACACAGACCAGTTAAAGACAAAACCAACCAACCATCCCAGATCCCCACATCTTCAGGGAGTTTTTGGTATACTGGAGTAGCAGACCACACAAAGTAACCACCAGGCCGCAAAACACGATTTAGCTCCAAAAGAAGCTTGCCGCCTGCATATTTTACCTCACTGTGAATGCCAAGAAGAAAAAGAAAATGCCTGACATCATACACAAACACAGAGGGGGGGAGGGACCACAGAATGAGGTTTTAAGTAGGAAATACCTTCAATATGCCAAGGGACCCTACAACGTGCACAGTGCACAACATCAAAAACCCTACCGGGGAAGGGTAGTCTAAGGGTACCCATCACAGCTGAAATTGCAGGGATTCCCCTTTCGAGAGCGAATTGCACTTGTGCTTCATGTTCGTCTTTGGGAGCAAAAGACATGGTAAGAACATCTTTGTCGAAGAGAAATCCCCCAAAGCTGGCTACCCCACATCCAACATCCAATATCACACGGGACCGTTTTCCCCATGCTATATCGGGTACTGACTGCAGTGTTGATTAGAGATACACACATTACACATAGATATGGAAGAAAACATTGAACAAAAATCAATGAATCAACGCAGTTATGTATGGGCCATAGCAGCAGCAGCAAATTGTGTCAGATGGAAAAAGACAAATGACTAAAAACAGGATAAGTTAAAGCAGGTGACCAAGGCACCAAAATTATCTACACTGGTGCCAACACATTAAAGAAACTAGGAACCCAAAAAGTTAATATGTGGACGCCATGAGTATGGCCGAGATGAGGATGCTGCTGCAATCAATGCATGGCATAACTGACAAAGACAAAGCTAGCAATGACTAGATTGAAGGCAACAAAAATTACGGTGATAAAACAACTTAAGCCAATTGAGATGGCCTAAGAATGTAAATAACGATAATTAGCTTGCCAGTGCTAAGGAAAAAACTGACTGTCAATAAATTGAATGGTCTAAAAGAATACACAGAGAGCAAAAACTTACATGGATTGAAGCAGTGACAAAATGATTATAAGCCATACACATTAGCAGGAAATATGGCACTGTTGATGGATCCTTGCTCTCCAACCAGCTCTATACGACTTTGAATAGTGCTGATTGGAGAGCATGGATCCATGTGGCCGACCCCATTTATTTGGCATAAGGCTATGTTGTTGTTGTGGAATCAGAATTCATTTCCACAGCTGACCCTAAATTGATAGCACAAGACTCTCAAGATACGAATTATTCCATGTACTGCACTATATAACAACAATGAGTTACGCATAAATGCTAGGTAAAACTAGAAATTCTAAGTTTGCTTTAACCATCTGGGCAAGAACTAAAAACTCTTGATTTACTTGAAGCTTCTTTTTTTTTTCTCCCCTTTTTCTCATCTTTTCATGCAATGTTTTGAAATGCCCATCCTTATTGTTGAATACACATACGCAACGTATCCAGCCATATGAATGGCATATCCTGTGAAAAAGCCTCAACTTGCAACCGATGATGTCATTATCAAAAAGAGAACAAAACCACGCAAAAAAATCCACCGAACAAGTACTGATAATGAAGCAGCAAAGGATGATTTCTAGTGTCGGAAAAAAAAACAAAGAAAAAAACAGCATGCTGAATGACAATGGGATGAAAATACAGTTCAACACTATAAAGGAATAAGTGCTTACTTCCTGAATGAAATCAATGTAACGAACAGCACCGTGCTTAAACTGAGTTCCACCACCTGGAAAAGTAAGATACTCTCCAGTAACTTTCACCCAGTTCTGATGCCCCTTGACCTCTGCAAGCTTGGTATGGGGAACATTGTAGTACCATATCTGCCAGAAATACACAATAAGGTTGTTATCCTGTATAAAGAACAAATGAACAGAGTATTTTCATGTTTTAATGCAATGTATTATAGGTAATATACCTTTTCCCTGCTTGTGGGCCACTTAATTGGAGACTTGTATCCCTGAGGTAGAGGAACAAGGCAAGTGGGGGCTTCTTTAGGGCAGTGCCTTTCTCGATGTTCATAGTGCTTAGTACTATGAAGGTGCTTAATAGCATCCCAATTGTCTAAACAAGGAATGTAATCTGGGCCAGCAGTGACATTACAAAGTTTCCAGCTATATCCACCTTGTTCTTTTTGGTCCTTTTGCTGAGCTTCTTTTTCATTCTTTGACTCAACAGCTTGAGTCGAAAATGCCCCATTTTGAGTGGTAGACTCCTTTAGGATCTCTGACTCTGCCCCATCAGGAAATACTTCATTTGAGGCATGGTTCTTTGCCTGGTCATCGTCCTTGTTAGAACTTTGCTCAGATCCTTTGTCGTGATTGGTCTCAGTTGTCTCCTCTACCTTATCCTCCTGTTTAGTTTCGCCTGATCTCTCAGTTGTTTCTGGTTTATTATTCTCAGTGGAGTCAATTTTCTTCTCATCTGAGCTCTCTGATGATTCTTCCTGCTCAGTTTTTATTCCACCACCTTCTGTTTTTGTTTCTCCTCCTTCAGAATTAGACTCTCCATCTCCCCCCTTTGATTCTCCACCTTCAGTCTTTACATCCCCATCCTTTTCAGTATCAGTTTTGGATGCTTCTTCAGACTCAGCATTTTTATTCTCACTCTCCTCAGGTTTCTCCTTTTGGTCATCCTTGACATTGTTCTCTGTAGTCTGGTCAGATTGGTTTGTTTTCTCTCTAACATCCGAGTTGCTTTCATCTTGTGCAGTGTTGGTGTCACCGTCTCCTTTTGTTGCATCCTCAGGTAAATCACCTGGATTATCTTCAAATTGCCGAGAATCATTTTCAGTCACCGGTTGTTTTAAACTAAGTTTTGTGTCTACAGTTCTGCTCTCCTGATTAGGAAAGTTTATACTTTGACCAGGAACTAGGGATGAGGATGTCATCATCCATACTCCAACCAGGCAAAGAGCAACAAACACGACAAGAGTTGCTGTTGAACAGTAGGAAGCCGATGACCTCCGGCCATCTCCTCTAGTATATTTTCCAAATGCCATCTTTCACATATAAATGTCCCTCAAATTGTTACACCTAAAAGCAGAAAAAAAAAAAATAGAAGAGCAAAGTTAACCATGGAAACTATACTCCATGTCTACTGAATTCCAAATTCAGCGGATCTAACAGAACAGATGTACTAGGTAACAACCATCCATACAAAAGATGAATTGACGTGTAGAACTTGTTCAAGCAGGAAATGCTTAAATCAACAGAACATATGATAAACATCATAAGATCATAGATCTCTAACGGAGGATCTCATTAACAAATTTCAATGATTTTTTTTATTTTTTATTTTTTGGGGGGTGGGGGGGGGGGGAGAGAGAAGTTGATCAGAAATCCAAACCGAGAAGGCATAGAATCATTGGATCTACCCAGTAAGAACAATAACATAAATAACTAGGACGATAACTGGAATCCAACTAATGAATTCAAAACATTGAATACAATCTTACAAATGAAATTCCAAAAATTAGAACCTTCAATTTTCAGAAGGTTAACCAAACGGATCAATATCAATAATTTACACCTATTACACACTTGGAAAACAAATAATTCATTTACATTCCAGAGCAGAACGACCAAATAAGCATTTGAGTAAGAAGCAAGAGAGACAACATAAGAAACCAACGCAACAACTTCGAATCAGACAAGATCTACATAAAATCACACAAGAATACTCGTAGAAACAAAAAACTCAAGGACGGAAACAAATCAAAACCCAAATCAGCACAGGACATAGTGATCTCAATACTTACAAGTGAAAATTTTTAAAAAAAAAAAATTAAGAGAAAAGCGAGTGTTAGACTTCGAACACCACCAAATCTGCATCAAACTCCTATAAAAACCAAAATAATTTATCACCATTCATCCAATAACTAAGGAGACCAACGAAGTCTCTCATCCGTCGAACTCAAAAGCAGAGCAAAAAAAACATACAAAGAAAACCCCAAATACAAATGAAAAAGTTAAATAGGTTCTACCTGAAGAAAGATCAATGAAACGCCATTGTTTTGAAAAGATTTTCGGGCCTAATAAGGATAATCCAAGTGCCTCAAAGTTACCCAAGATCTGGAGAAAGAAAAAGAGCTTCGTCTCTCGAGTAAAGACACTGATAATAGCTGAGAAAGACTGAGAGGAGATATAGCGAAGGAAGAATAGGTTTAATTTAACATTAATGACTAAGATTATGTGACTGTGCTTACGGCAAGAGAGAGAGAGAGAGAAGACCATAATCTACGGTAATAAAGAGACAGATGGAGAGCGTGATCTACGGAGAGGACAATCCATGGATTTAATTTAGAAATAAATATCCTCTTAAAGGGTTAAGGCAAGTGGGTTGCCTTAGGATCTTCACGTGACCTTATAGAGCGCTTCAGTGCCATCGGCCACCACGTGTCTTGTTTTAAGAGGCCTAATCCCTCCACTTAAGTTCTTTTGGGGACCCGAGATGCCAATGCGCACATTCTCCATTGGTTGCCACATACGTGTGTAGGATCGAATACGGATCGGATGTGATCGAATTCAAATATTTCCTGACCGAATATAGATACCTTTAAACGGATTTGGATGCGGATCGGATTCAGATTTTCGATCATCCGTTTGCATCTCTGCCTTGTGTAACCCGTGTAACCCCAGACCTTCCTTTTCCTAGTGAATGTAATTCAATCTCAATCCATATCTTTTAGATCGTGATTGTCTTATCATCAGATTCTAGAACATGTTGAATCTTCAAAAACCTTCAAAATCATTATTTACTTAATTTTTTATTATTAAGTATTCGGATTTTTATCGGATTACTTGGATTTTTTCTCGGATATCTCTAAACGAATACGGATGTCCCTAAATGGATACAGATGCAGATTTAGATTCGGATTTCGTTCGTCCATTTACATTCCTACGCATGGCCTTTGTGCTCCCCCATAAAAGAAAGAGCAAAAAATTGATGTATCGCCACGTAACGTCTGCACAAGCATGGGGCCAATGAGAGTACACACAAGGGCATCAATATAGATACAATTTTTTATTTTATGGAGAGCAATCTCGTACTTTTATGCGCTCATGTGTTTGGATGCAAGAGCCACGCAACCAAGTAGCATATTTTTTTTCTCGAAAAAAAAGGGCAAGAGATGGATGTTTGGTTGTGTGGCCCTTGCACCAGCACGAGGCCACTAATAATAGTGTAGGGGATGTTAATTCATATGCTCTTGTGTTTGGCGTAGAAGCCACACGACCAAGCAACATTCTTTTAAGATAACAAAGTTTTAAGTATACTTACTATAAATTTGGCCCTCAGTTCTTCTAATGCCAGCCCCCTTGGCTAGACAATGCACTACCCAAAAAAAAAATTAACAATAGCAGTTATCTAAGAAACATCATATAACAATGAAAATAGTTTCCAAGACAACCATATCATCACATTTTGACAATCATCCCATATTTCTATGTTTTGTTTTATTCAGGGTCTTCTTCGCTCTACGATCCCTATTGTAATAGATTGACTTATGAACCTTGAGTGCATCCTAAAAAATCATAATCTATGTATGTGACAACAATTCAAAGTTAAACAACAAAAATGAAGCTCATATTGTCTATCTTGTAACAGGATCGAAATTGTCATCACATATAATGATAGATCAATCCAGAGAAGATAATCTTTGATCAACCAAGGAAAAGTATGATTTTTGAAGGGAATAAGCTCACACTAAACAATTGTGAGCCTCCTCAGACCCCGTAGTGACGAGAGCCTCGTGTACTAAGTACGCGATTAACTTTTTTATAATGTGACACTTATTTTGGACTAAAATTTAACAAACAAGTGAGACTCGGATTACACCTATCCATAAAATCTATATAGCTACCACATGACTGATATTTTTACCATATTGACAGTTTTCTGTTGATAGGCATCCAAAAAATTATAGTTCCTTAAATATATTAAAAAAGAAAAAAACAATATATTTATAAATAAATTTTGTAATTAAAATATGGGAGAGAGTTCTAAGTAAGAGAATGCAGGGATCACGTGCACATGACAACCAACGAGAGAGAACACACTAGCATCTCGTGGGCGGGATGATCATTTCGCCCCTACTATGTCTCATGTGCCCTGCACCCCGCAAAGAACATTTTCTCGTAAAATATTAATTATACTATTTTAAAATAAATTAATTAAGATTCCACTTTCCATATAATCTATTGCTCTATTGAAATCCTATCCATTACCCTTGTTTTTTTTTGGCCTTGAACTTTCAAACTATTTGGCCTTATACATTATATTTTTTTTGGGTAACACAACTATTTATATATTATTTAATCCCCTTGGAATAGTCAAGGAAATCCACTTGGAAAATTTAATATACTTTTTCTATGATGATGAAGAATTAACGTTGACGATTTATCATTTTGGGGATGGAAGGAATCATGGAATATAAAAAGACAACAGTCACAAGTCCCGCAACATGGCATGGAATTAATGGTGGTGTGAGGCTGACCTACCTATCACCCTTTATTACATAAACAAGGCAGAGAATGATGCACCCACGTCCATTCTGTTTCTCTGCTGCACTTTTTGCACTTACCATACCCCTTGATCAGAACCGTCAGATATATCAGATCTGTAGATAATCGAGAAGTCAAGAATAGATAAAACGGAAAAGTTTTCCTACATTGTCGGTGAAGGAAAAATGACCCAATTGGGTCATAAATGTTAGTGTCTCCTATTTTGTAAAGTCGACAATTTCCTTGATCCCGTTAGGTGGTGTTCAGAAATGTTGATCTTGATCCCGGGATCATCCTCTACTCAAATGTTTCCCATTAGAATGAAGGGTCTCTTCTTGATCTTAGAGGGTTTTTTCTATGTATATTGATGTGGCAGTCTTTGTTCGTTCAAAAGTATTGGGGATTGTCTGTATTGCCTTGAACCAGTAAGTGGAACTTCAACTGATTGTTATTGACCGTCATGTGGTGATGTCAACTGTGGTAGATGAAGTAGGATTTTTATCACTGTTCACACATGGGCATTGCTGCATCGCACGATACGCACCCCCAATACTGGGACCAATAATTTTCCAGATGAAGCATTGATTTCTACAAAACAAAAAAAACAAAAAGATGAACCGTTAGTTATTAGACTGGCCATTTGTTCAATAAAGAGGGTAGAAATGACTCGGGTTTCGATTTGCTCAATTGCTAAATCCTTATTGAGTGCCTCTCGTCTGCTTCCCTGCTATTTCCGTGGAAAATTGCCAACCACCATAGTCAAAGATATCAGTGTTGAAGACTAAGTTTGCCATGTAGTTTTTGACATGTTAGTTGATTAGTCAATATGATTGTCACTCTATTTCCAATTGGGCTATTAATTTCCTTGGACAAGTTTTTGATTGTCTTGGAGAGGACTTTTTGAGTATTGTAATGTAATTTATTTCCTCTTTCCCCTCCTTGAGAGGATTTGGAGGGCTTTTGTGCCAAATAATAATAATAACAAGGAAAAATTACATTGTCACTTACTAAGGTTTGTATTAAATATAGAGCAATCCATTGTGTTTTTAAATTATACAGCCACACGCCTTGAATTCCCATTCTGTTAGTTAGATGTTACAATATTGGTTAAGTTTACCATCAAACGACTAATATACCCTTTCAAGGTGAACTTACCATTTTACCGGTAGGGCATCATCCCTAACTTCACAACCCCCTCTTCCCCTGTTACTCAAATCAGGGTGGTTTCATCCCCTTCAGCGTCGCTTCTGTACCTTTCAATGAACTATGCATCTGCATGGCTCGTGAACTCTTGCAACACAACCCATTGAAGGAAATTCATCTTCTCAATGGGTCACAATGTCTGCAAAATTAAAAAAAGAAAAAATGCCTGCAAACTGAAGATGCTTTTTAGCTTTTATCAACTCCGATGGCTTATTTGCTCAGTGATTGGAAGCAATTTACACTCAGTGTGGAGTAATGTTTTGAAAGACTGAGACTTCCCCTGATAATGCTTTGGAAGCCCTCTTCTGCAAATGCATAAAATGGAAAATTAGGTCAAACCAAACTTTAAAATGGCAAAAAAGAAATTGAGGTTTCAAACGCTAATAGAAGTAAAGAATAGAATTAACCCAATAAATAAATTATTTGCTTGATGGGGAGATGAGCCATGAGATCTGATAATTCATAAAATGGTCCACTAGAAAGCTATGGTGGCGAAGATGAGGCATCCTCTGTTAAGTCCGATGAAGACGAAGATGTAATTGAAGTAGTTGTCGTTGTTGAATCTTCTTCTTCAAATGAAAATATTACAAAGAGCTGAGAAAGATAAACGATCCGCTCGTGCCGTATCCGACGACGGACCTGATGTGGGAGTTGTCTTTGCTAATCGGAACCGATCGTAAACACGATTATTGTAACCCTATGGTGAAGGGGTTATCAGAATCGGATATCGAAGCGTTGAATAGCCAGATTTGTTTAGTTTGCATCGGTGGAGAAGACCCGTTGATGGACCATCAGAAAGAGTTTACGAAGACGTTGGAAGGGAGTAGAGTCAAGTTCGTGGAGTTCAACGATGAAAAGGTTTGTCATGCTATCGAACTCTTTGAACCAGAAAAGTGTGTGAGGGTCTGTTCAAGGCCATTAGAGAATTCATCCACTGATTGATCGATCGATTCTACTACTACTCGATCCTTCTTCTCGGAATGGTAAATTCGATTTAATTGGTGGCTGCTTCTCGAAATGGTAATTACCATCAGTTTCAGTTACGAGCGATATGAGATTCAATTAAAAGCCACAAACCAGCGTTGAATATTGATATATCGATCTCCCTTCTCCATGCGCGATCACTCCACAAAATCCAAATCAATCCTGGATCTTTCATCTTCGATAACTTCGCGATCCTTTTCCTTCATTCTTTCTTTTCATTAATTACATTAGAAGGTATTACGGTAGACCTGAAACGATCTCTACCTTCGAACCCTAAGCCTTCTTTCTGATTCAAGTAACAGGAGAAGAGGGGGTTGTGAAGTTAGGGATGATGCCCTATGGGCAAAATGGTAAGTTGATCCTGAAGGGATATATTAGTTATTTGAAGATAAACTTAATTAATATTGTAACACCTAACTAAACTAATGGAGTGGAAATTCAGGGGGTGTAGTTGTATAATATAAAAATGCAAGGGTTGCTATATATTTAATACAAATCTCAAGGGGTGATAGTGTAATTTTCTCTAATTATTATTATTATTATTATTATTAGACGACAAATAATAATAATAATAATAATAATAAGTTAAACTGATTTTTTATTTTCAATTGTATACTCTATTTTAATTCTATGCTTTTATTTGGACTATAGTATTTATATATATATATATTTGATAATATCTTCCTTGTTTCCCAGCACCTTTTGCATGCCCATCCGATTCCCTCGATCAAGGGATTCTCCCAAATGATTTTTAATTTTTTGATAAAAAGGATTCTCCCAAATGATGAGTAAAAGTGAAAAATCAGTTTTACCAAAAAAAAAAAAGAGTACAAAATCAGACAAATACACTCTGATCGAGCATGGCTGTCAGATTGGACTATGTGAATCAACTGGTTCAGCCAAAAGAATCGATATGTAGCTGATGCTGATCTGTGGTTATAATCTTTGTTTCGGGTGATGGTAGTCACCCTAGTACATGGTTTTAAAAATCGGATGGTATCGGCTGATTCGACTCAAAATTAATTGGGACCAATTCTGAGTAATCTTGATTCTAGGTATATGAAGTTCGATCAAGTTGGGTCGAGTCTGATCAATCTATTTAAGTTAATCCGATTCCTGATCAATTTAAGACGATTTCAATCAAAATCAATGGAGACCAATCCTTGGCCTGATTTTGAGTTTTTAAACCTTGCCTTCCATCCCTAGCATTTCCATCCTAATTCAAGTGAGGATGAATTAGGGTGTGTACGACACCGTTTTTGTTTCAAATTAGTATTTCGTCTTAGTTAGAAACAAAAAATTTGGTGTTTATTTTATTTTGAAATATTTTTGTACAAAAAAATTTGATGTATAGTAAAACTGATAAGAAAAAAAAATTTGTCACAAAAAAAAAACCGAAACATGTATATAATGCATTATAACAAAAGTATATCTTTTGATGGTGATGGTGGTGGACATGGTGGCGGTGCTAGTTGAGAAACCAAAGAGTTATTATTAATTATTAGGGAAGCAGTTTTCTGTATGGGAGTGTGGTCTATACTAGCACTCCCATGTGTCTATCTCTCTCTTCCTTAAAACAAGGGGGTAGATATGTTTTTTCACATGGGGAGGAGAGAGATAGACTCATGGGAGTGTTGGCGTAGGCCACACTCTTAGACAAAGAACTTTTTTCCTAATTATTATGATGATTCTTTTTGTTATCTTTTTCTATTTTTGTTATAAAAAAGACCATTTTCAATCAGTTTTTCAAACATCAAGAAATGTATTTTTATTTTAATTAATTCATTTAAAAAAATTAATCAAAAAAAAAAGATTGGACCACAAAAACATTTGAAATATTTTTTTTAAGGGGAAAAGTTTTCCTCCACCCATAGAGAATTGTTCGTCCACCATCCTAGGGGTCACAAACCCCTCCAAGGGTTTTAGGATCTTCCTAAAATACCCTCATAATACCCTCTCCCGTCCCGTGGTGAATGGAATCACATTCATCATGGATGAAGGAAAACTCGTTCCTTTTTTCTAATGTTGCCACACACACCTTTGGTGGTGATCATGACAAAAAAATGGTGGTGGTCAATGAGGGACTAAAACAGGTGATTCCTTGAACCAACCAGGCCAATTGGGTTTGTACCCAGACACTACCCCCTTTGAAATGACCGCCCCGCCTTCGTACAAAATAAAAAATCTCTTTAGTCGATGCTTTTACGAACGCTCCCATTAACCCCATACTGGTATATAAAATAAGTTAATTTAATGTGGGAGTAAGACCCATTGGGCCATCGTCTGCATTATTAGCAAATCTGAGTTGTTGATATTTTCAACTATCGTCATCATCTCTCGTAATAGAAGACATGATGAGACTTGAGAGCAACTTCTGTCCTAGAAATTTCTTTTAAAAATTAAAAACCTCTAACTAAGAAAAAAATCAAACTTTTGTTAACGTTTGGTTTGATGGAATTGCAAGGTTTCCTAATAAATCCAAATAAATGAAGACTACCTGTGGATGAAACGAACCTAGGAGTGAAGGTCCTCAAGTATTTAGGAGTTGGAGTTGGAGTTGGATCGTATCGGATCGGGATCCTCTACGGCTGGACAGTTGAGTGGCTGACGTGCCATTTCACACAAGTAGGGCGTGGATCCTATCTGGGCAGGGTGTTTAGGCAATGGATGGGGCGATCATTTCACCCCTACATATGTGAGGCCGCACATTGGCCGGCCAGCTGCCGGGCCATAGAGGATCCAAATCCAATCATATCCATTGGTATTGGCTATAACAATATGAATAATTTTAGGTGTTTGTGCCAACTTGTTACATTGCTTCTCATATCATTAAATCACCGTCATCCTATGGCGGTTTGTGGGAAAATCACAGTAGATCATTTCATCGCTGAAAGGTGTAGCATACGTTCATTCACAGCTAGATTCTTTAACTTTTTCTGCCTTTAGGGATTAATTTATCAATTAATCTCACAACAGAATTTATTTAGAAAAAAAAAAAAAGAGGAACATCCTTGGGAACCGGACTCCTACTACTCTGGGCCTCTGGGGTCTGGGAGGGGTAACTGTATGCAACCTTATCCCTGCTGTTGGAGAGGTTGTTTTTAAGTTTTGAATCTCTACCCAACAGGTTGCAATAGTGCAACAAATCTATTAATTAATTAAAGCAAATGTCAAGATCTTAAGGAGTAGTGGTGTCAATCGGTCGATCAGGGTCTATTTTGGTTGGGTCTAATTGGTCATCCCTACCTTAAAAGATCACGCATCGTGGCCGGCCCGTTTAAGTAATCGGTCCTCATAGGTTAGGCATGGTACTATTTATAAACTGTTGGTTGGGTACAGGTCTATAATCGGGCTCGTACTAAATGGGTTAGAATTGGGCTATTCAAGTTTGGTCCATATAGTTCCTAATGAGATTCAATTCCTGGGATGAAACAAGAACTTACTTGAGAGAATGTTATTCACTGAAATGACTAAATAAGTAAATATCAATGCATTTAGAGCTCTATAGACTTCAACTTCAATGGAGATATATATAATGGCATTTCAAACAACATGAATGGTATATTTGGGATAAAATAGAAAATTTAAGAGGTAATTGTGGTAAAACAAATGGTACATAAATGGGCTTAAAAGTGTCGGTCCTTAAATATGTCGCGCTCAGTCGGGCGCCCATCGGTCCATCCCTTGCACAATGAACAACACATTTAACTACTATGTTGGATCGGTTTTAGGCTTTCACCGGTCGAGACAAGTCGGTCCTACCGGTACGGGCCTAGAATTGACACCCCCACCACGGAGCTTGAAGAGAAATCTAAGGGAAAATGCTACCCGCTTATCCATGGGTATTTAGGTTATCGGGCCTTATAGGTTTTCAATTCTTGTCTTTTAATGGGCCTATCAAGAGTTATGTGGGCCTTTTCTATTTTCTAGGCCTTTAGACTTTCTTCCCTTAAAGAATTCTCTTCTACAATACGCGACATGGATGTCAAAATCAAACTGAAATTGTTTACCGAAATTAAACCGAGTCATTTACATCAAAACCGTAAAATCATTTAATAAATGGTTTGGTTTTGATTTTAAAATTGATATCGGTTTAAATCGAATCAAATCATTTAAACCGAAGTATATATTAGTAATATGTAATGACAATAATTAACCATTAATGATAACAATAAATACTTAGTAAATATATAATGCTACAAATAAACAAGGGAAAGAGAACGCTACTTGGGGGATGTGACGGTTATTTTTTGCGCACCTGTGTTTGGGCGTAAGGGTAGGGTATCACATGCGCCCAGTTGCTATTCTTTATCCCAATAAACAATTATTTAGATAAAACACAGAAGAATTCAATTCATATATCCATTTCAATAAAAAAAAAAATAAAAATTTAAAAGACTTGTCATGAAAGTAACTGTTTGAATAAAAAATATAGTTAAAAAGAATCTTATAAAACTGTTTGATTTGGATTTTACCTAAAAAAAGCTGGCACCCAAGCGTTTAACACCCTTTACTGGGCAATAATGAGGTGAAACCAAGAATCAACTTGGCTAAGAATGAGCCCATCTCACATCACCACCCTGCAAGCCCAAATATCACCCTCTCTCCTATTAAATAAGAAATCAAGAAATTGGGCTCACTCGATCCCCTGTGTGCTTGACTCCTGCATGGTCTTGTAAAGACCAACTCAGCCTACCCTCTATTTTGGGAAAAGACTACCCTACAATGGAAGAGACATTCCCCAAGCATTCCTTGACAAAAGGCTAACTAAGGGAGGCAATAGCCGCCAGACTGAATCATGTTCAAGCTTCTAAGGGAGGGACCTCGCTGCATACCCACCCCCACCCATGTGATTAAGTGAAGACTGATGTGATTAAGAAAAAGAAAAAGCTTAATTAAATTAAAAGATTGTAAAACATGACTAATTTTCTCCCCCTCTGCTGGTCATCTTCTACTTTAGATTACAAAAAAGGCAAGCTCTGGCTATGGGGAAATCAAATAAAAATGAAGGAACACCCAAAATACATGTACTGCCGAGTTGGATTTTCAAAGAATCAATGTTTAATTTATGATAATCAAACATGTTTTTTTAATAATAATAAAAAGTGAAAAACAAAAACAATTGAGGAAGAAATAGTTAAATTTCTTAGTTAACAGAAAAAAGAAAGAAAGGAAGAAAACAATAAAATACGTACAATCATAGGAAGTTGGCATATGTACGTACGTAGCTGTAGAAGTAGGGTAGGATAGGGTATGATTCAATGTTTACCTACTACTACTACTGAAGTATGTACCTGTTGTACGTATTGCAGCAATAGTAGTGGGTAAGCATTGAATCATACATACATACATACAGAGTCTCTGCTCTGCTCTGCTGCTCCAGCTAGCTTCTTGTTGCATTACTAATTGTATCTGCTACTATATATACTAGATGTTGCTGCTTCAATTCTTGGAATACATACGCTTATACGAACTGATTAATTACCCTGCAAATGGCCGAGATGTATGTTAGTCGCTCAAGAAGATCTCTCTAGCTATAGAGAGATTATTGATAGAGATTACGCCGGTTCCTTAATTTATGCATTGGGAATTTATGGCTTAATAGTTGGTACATCCACAAACTTATCCTTGGGAGCGCCAATTTTAAGCCCAATTCAGCCTAATTGTTGGTCACTTGGTCCATCCATCCCAGCTTTGAAGGCTAATTAATTAAGCTCAACTTCAACTCACACACCCATATTTTAATTAGCCCATTCAATTGTATAATCTATTTTAACCTTTTCGTTTTTTTTTGGGTTAAAAAGGTTTGATCTTTTTGAAATTGGGGTCTCACTCCCTTGTATTCTTCAGTGCTGGCATGGACTTGTATAGACCAATAGAGCCGTTCCTCAGGCATACCTTCAATTTCCATTACAAAAGCAAATTAAGGGAGTTCACAGTCGCTGGACTGAATCAGTTTTTATTTAATTATTATTGGGTTAATGGATTCTTAATCCTCCAAAGTCAAAAGAAATGTGACTCGGTCCGGGGTGTAAATGAATAGCCAAAATCCGTTTCTGTATCTGTGCCCGTATTCGTTCTGCACTATCCGAATCCGTCCAAAAGCTAAACGGATGCGGATACGGATAGGCTACAGCTATCTGAAAAGCTATATTTACATATAAATGGATAAAATATCCGATCTATATCTGTATCTGTATCTGTATCCATTTAGCACTATTCGAATCCCTCCGAAAGCTAATCGGATGAGGATGCGAGTGCAGATATAATACTATCCAAGCCAAATCCAATCCGTTTACATCCCTACTCACTACTCGGAAGATGGCAAAAAAAAAAAAAAAAAAACTTAATTAAATTAAAAGCTATATTAAACTATGACTACTTTTCTCCCCTCAGTTAGCAAAACCACTACGCCAAGAAGGCACCAAAAAAGACGAACCAACCCCACTATCAACACAATGAGATCTCACATCTCTCAATCCAGATTAGATGCACTCTCACTTTCTTCTGAACAAAGAAGAGGTTCCAAGGGCTAATGTGAGAAATCGTAGTGTAGAATTTAAAATACAACCGATAGAATACCCATGAGTTGAGGTATCGGTATAGGATCGATTTTGCCTAACCCCGATCCCGTACCTGACCGAGACTGGTGCAATCGTATGGATCGGATCTGATATCGGTTCTGTAGAGTAGTCTCGTCCATTCCTCCGATACCCACCTAAAAATCCACTTATACATACCTGATTTCACGCATTATGAATTTATATACGTACCTAAAAATCTGTTGTTCCCTTATTTCACGATACCCTCAATCTCATCTGGGGAACGACTACGGAATACGGATTACCCCTCCCCTGTAAGGAAAGAGGTGTCGTTCCTGAACCAATATTCTTTCTATTTCCGTGACAAAATCAAATTTATCATAGAAATGACTACCTATCTTGATTTCTTTGTGTTGGGTGGAATTGGATTTTAAAAGAATCAACGTTTTTAATTTATGATGGATATCAAACATGCATGCTTCTTTAAATAACAATAAAAATTGAAAAACAAAAATAATCAAGAATAAATAATTTTCTTCGTTATTAACCTGTACCTGTACTGCAGTAGTAATATATAGGTTAGACCGATACCATGCACTAAAATTACATGCCATGAAAATTACACATCACCAAAATAAACGTGAGATCCGGGTTTCCTACACATAATTTTAGTGCATGATATCGGTCAACTCACACACGGATACGGTATCGGCGAGGAACAGCCGTATCAGGCAAATTTGCCCATAATCCTTTTTTAAAAATATTTTTTTTGATCGATTTACCCCTTATTTGTACCCTATCACTGATATAGTATCAACATGGTATAGAGATCGACAAGATACATAACAGGTACGATCAGATCAAGTGCATGAGGCTTGGGTTTCCTACATCTTCTCATGTGAAATAATAATTTATGGGAAAAGGAACATCACCAGGTCGTGTGTTTGGGCATGTATGTACCTATGCCCAGACACAGCTGGGTGCGAAATGACTGGCACACCCTTGCCTTTCCATGGGGGCTGGTCAGTCATTTTGTGCCCGATTGTTCTGGGCGCATGTACACGCCCAGACACACGACCAGATGGCGTTCTTTCTCCCATAATTTATTTACTTCTTTAAGAGAGAAAAATAATAAAAAAATACAAGAGATCTCTACTTGGTCGCATGAGGGGTTTTTCTGATGAGTTATTTGGTATCATTTATGGGGATTTATATAAAGATTATGTGGCTGAGAGTTATGAAGGAGTATCTTAATTCTTCTCATATTGCTTATACCTATAATCTGTACATTCCATACACAAGCCGGCCTCAGTCATGATTTTGCTAACAAAAATTCTTGGAGTCGGTCAATATAATCATTCACTATTAAGTATACCCTAGGAAGCTCACACATCAAGTACTAGCCGAGATGCTTGAAAGTGGAAATCTTTGTCATAGGAAAAACAGAAAACCAAATCTGCAATATTTAAATACGGGTTTTAATTTACTAAATATTCATTCTAAAAAAATATTAGTAGGAAATTGGAAACTCTTTGTTACCCAAGTTAGGTAGTACTTGTTGGTATTTCAATGAAAAGGGTGAAGGGGTTAGGTAGTACTTGTTGGAATCATATATTTTCAATGTGGATTCTAAAACCTAATCTATGTTGCAACTCCCAATTCTTTCTCTTTCAAGAGAAGGATATTTCCTCGAAGACAAAACCACTATTCTCACAAAGAACAATGGCCTTCAATCTATACCAAAACAAAAGTTAGGTCCTAAGTGTTAGAAGCAGACAGCCTTTCTAATCCATTAAGTCACTTTTCCTCTCTTTATCCTCTTCTTCTTGTTTTGCCGTTTTGATGGTTCAATGACAAGCTCCTAACTAAGATAAGCCAAGTTTTAAAAAAAAAAAAAATTCTTAAATGACCATTATTTTTTACCAAGTGGAATGTTGATCCAATCAAAATGATATTGGATTAACACTTTTGAGTGGCTAAAATTTTGTAAATTTCTTTGTCTAGGCTTTGGGATTTTATAATCAGAGATATTACACTCTTTCTGATTATCCCTTGCAGATGAAAAAGCATTTTTGCGTGCAAAGGGTATGTTTCTGGTTCTGCAAATGCCGCACGTCTGCTCGCTCCTTCCTTCTCGCCGTCTAACTCTCTCTCCCCCTCCCCCTTTGTGTGTTTGTGTGTGTAAGCGTGTTTCACTTTTATCTATTAATTTCTCTTGGTTATTGTTCGAATCCATAAAACTTGGTAGTTTGTGTCCACTGCAAACATCAAACAAACACGTCTGACTCTATTCCCCCATGGAAGCCCGATTCTTCGTTCACATCCAATGCTTTCTTCAATTAAAGACTGGCGGAAAGCGTTCGAGATGCTCTAATCGATTCAATCACACTAGAGCCGAAGAAGAAGAAAAGAAAGAGGAACAAAGATTATAGGAAGCAAAGGCTTTTGCAAAACCTAGGAAGGCTTGATTGTGTCGCAGAGATCTGTAAAACTACTTCACATCGAAATCTTGGAAGATAAAGATGTTTCGGCAAAAGAAATCAAGATATTAGCCGTAGAGGATCTGAAGACTAGAAAATCAATCACTAGACTCACAATCACTCGTGTCGATGCTTGACTCTGATTTTTGCAATTGGGTTATAAGCGCAGCCTGGTGCTAGGTTGGGATTTGGGGTAGAGTACTCACTCTCAAGCAAGAGCAATGAGATGGATTGTGTGAACGATGGTGAGTTGTGTTGTACGAAATACAAACCCTACATCTCTTACAATGAGAGTGGGAGCGGGAGGGGAAGGGGTGTTGCAAGTAGTGGGCCACTATCACCAACACTTGCTGGTGGCGTGAGGTCACGAAGGTTCAAACCCAAATCGGGGGATCGGTTAACATTAGGGGCTGGTCTAAAAAATTTACAAAGAGTTGCCACCTAGATTAGGGTCTAGAACTTGTAAATATTGAATAATCCAACCGAGGGTAATGTTCGTGTCAGATTTTGGTCTGAGGAAGGTGTTAGGTAGCTTGGTTCACTCAGTTAACCCGGACTTCAAACCATAGGTATGCTAAATACGTCATAAACCAAAACATCATGTCATCATGAACGAAAGTAAAGCTGCATGATTAATATATTGACTGTAAAGCAAGTATAATATGCAAAACCCTAAGGCTAACAATACATCAAGCCTAGGCTAAGGTTAGAGCATCTTGGAAACTACAAAAATACCATTGAACAAGCAAGATTTCTTTCTTTTTTGGGAACAGGAGGTATCCGGCCTTTGGCCAACTAAATCCCCTAGGGCTGGTGCACGACCCCGCAACACACACAAACAGGGAGATATTGGGGCCCCCATGTTCACTAGTGAATTTCTTCTCAGGCAGGTGGATCTAAAGGGAGAGGCGGAGTCGAACTTAGGACCTTCAACTTCCTTAGGCCTTGTTCCTTACCAACTGCGCTGCCCCTTGGGGTTTAATGAACAAAAAAATTTGACATATGTGGATAGGCATGGCATGACATCTAGACATAACGAACATAATCTAATCACATGTTGAACATGGAAGACTTAATAAGCAGAGAACGATCATCACCAAAAAACAAGAATACATTATAGGAAATTCATATAAGATCTAAAAACTTGTTTATTTTTTAACTATGCAATCTTGTTCGAATCTGTCATAAACCAAAAGAACCCAAACCTGTCAAAGTCAAAAAACCACACGGGTAACGGATCGAGTCCAAAAATCAAACCGATGGACCAGATTATTAGATCGACCCAACCCAATGGAACACGATGGCAGAAAAGCTGATGCACAATAGTAGGACTAACAAGTTAATAGGTTCATAATCATAACACTGTAGAAGTTCCAAGATAGTAAATGTAAACACATAAACAAATCCAAAAAAGTTTCTTGAAAAATTATTTTCTAAACCAAACATTATACATAGAACCAATCTACAGAAACAACTTCTAGAAATGAAACTAAACACAATTAATTCTAATGCCATAAATAGAACTTAGAAATCTTTTCAATAAATTAAACTAAAACTATATGATTTCTGATTCACTTTCATAAACAATTTAAGGTCTATCCATTTATTGGATTTAATAAATGAGTTTCATTAAAACTATGATGGAAGTGTTGAATCCGTAGTTTTAGAAACACAAGCTTACTACTTCAATGATCCGAAACCTCAATTACATGTAGGCATCATCATGTCCATTTTGTACAGAAGTTCCAAAATTTTGAAGTCTTTACATATTTATAAGATTGTCCAAAATAACTTTATGAAATATAAAATGATGGAATATGTGATAAATATTATTCCCTCAATGGCAAATTTGTAAATACTAGACATTGCAAGACTGTGTTATCCTAAATGTCACAAATAAAAATGCCTACATCACTAATTTAAATATAATACATCATGACAATACAAAATATCACGAGTTCCTTATGTATTATAATATACATATGATTTTATTTACTGCCTAGTCACATAGTAGATGCCACGACCTTAATGGCACCAAATCCACACTTAGAATAGTTAAAAATGTGATGTTGCATATTGTACATGTATGCAACATAACATAATTAAAAACAAAGCATAATAATCATAATAAATGATTAAGCAATTAAACAACCAATATACAACCAAAGAATTCTTTATGTATCCAAACACCACCTTAGAAGGCCGCAGGGATACTTAATGCAGCCAAACGGACCCTTATATTTAATTTAATGTCCCTTAAATTTAAAGTATATTTTAATACATTCCTGACACTATATAGAACATTAAATTTATGTTCTATTAGAACTAAATTTTATACTCTCACTAGTTCAAGGTACTCTTTAAATTCAAGATCAAAACTGTTTAAAAATAGCATAAAATAACCTTAAATTAATTCAAAAAATCAATTTTTTAAATAAAAGGTTGAATGTATTGAGATAGAGGCCAAAGCCTTAGTACACTCCACCACACCTCTAGGGTATGTAGAAGTGTTTAGGTGAGCTGAAAGGTAGGAAACAAACAGGGACTCAAAAATCTACAATTTTGGACACTCAATATTCAACACCAATAGTAAATGAACGACTCCAAGAAAAAAAAATTCCAACACCAATCAGGGCATCAATGGCATTGGTTAAATACATTGACAACACCGGCTCCAACTCTACCAATGTCGGCCTCAGTTTGTGTATTGACCGATTAAAGCATGACAAAAGGGCTAGGCCCATTTCACGTGTTAACCTATATCGAAGGATCGAAGGGAGTCTTACTTCATAGGGATTTTCGGTTACTGTCTCATCTATGCATGAACTAGCCAATAATTGGCTCCTTCGTATTTCAGAGCATATTGCTTTTATCATTGTCTAGTCCACTCCATATTAACAAAATGAGGCGTCTACAGTGATGACAAAAACGACAGTGGATGGTAACAGTGTTGGTGGTAAAGGTGAAGATGAGGCCCTGGTCTTCAACCCACTATAATATTTTTGCATATCTTTTTTTTTTTTTTTGAAGTAATTTTTTTCATTATCTTTTTGGTTTCCTTTGGTTAAAAGGGAAATTGAGGGAAGGAAAATAAAATTTTAAACCCTAAAAAATAATTGGTAATCGACATTGAACATTATAATTGTATACACTATAAACTACTTAAATTATTACTAAATTTAACAATGAAGTTTTTTAGATGTGATTTTTCAATTTTCAAATCCAAAGGACTTAGATGCAACATATAGTGAATTTTATAACTACAAATGGAATTATATAGAGTTAATAATATAATCACGTAGGGTAATGATTACAACAGTTTATTTTTTCAGGTTAGAAAATTTTACTTCCCTCAATTTCCCTTCCAACCAAAGGTAGCCTTTGCTTCAAAAGGCATTATGCTCTGATAGACACAGACAATACTTTAACGGACAAGCCATAGAAAATGATATTCCTTTAATACCATTTACCATTGGACAGATTCAGTAACAATACAAGCAGTGAAATCCCAATCTAGTAAAAAAGTTTAATGGTCCTAAAAGCAATGGGTTTTAAACCGTCAGACTTTGCTGTCAAAAATCCCAAGACCACATATTAATGCCTTTCCTGTAGGTACCATTGCTCTAAATAGAGCTAAATAGCCATCCCTACTTGCATTAGCAATAGGCTTAGCTGAGTATAATTTGGAACCACAAAGAATGTCCTTCCACCTGCCTTTCTCTAATTAGTACTCAAATCCTGGTAATAAAACAACCCAAATCCTGCAAGACATGGAAAGGAAGGAGAGCAGGAAATCTAGACCCAGTTGGCAGAAAACATCATAGTCTTAACATGGATGGGATAAAGAACTGCGAATTTCAAAGATGTTACAAGTAGCGACCGCCCAGTGTCTGGTTGATGAAACTCACATGAAGCACGCACCATGGCAAGATTTGCACTTCGTTTCTTTTTTATTTTCTTCTTGTGGATTTTTCCCATTAAAATTCAAAACAATCACTAAATTAGTCCAACATCTAAAATATATTTGTAGTACTAACAATCCATAATGAACCGTGAAAAAAATATTCAAATCCAAAACCGTTGAACATATGTTTTGAGGGTCAAAATTATAACAACTTAGAAATCCTTCGAGGACAGACCTTGGTGTGACGGTAAGGTTGCTCTATTGTGACCAAGTGGTCATGGGTTCAAGTCTCTGGAAGCAACCTCTCTGCGAAGCGGGGGTAAGGCTGCAGTACATTATGACCCTCCCCAGACCCCGCAGTGGTGAGAGCCTCGTGCACTGGGTACGCCCTTTTTTAAGAACGCAAACCACAACTCCATGTACAGCAGATACAATGTTTTAAACCCTCACCTTAATCACTGTGCCCTGAGGTCTAGGTGAAAAACAAACAGGAGCTTGTGAGAGTAAGCAGGACTATCATAAAGGAAATTCACAACAGCATCCCAAGCTTCACTCATTTGTGAATTTGTCATCAAAATGGACGACTGGCAAAAATAGCAAGTGGTTGCTTACTCAACTCTGAACTAGACACAGCAAACTGGTGGTGATTAAAACCCAGGCTTCATGGCAGTTACAATGAACTACTTTGTGCCCTTCAATGTTTTGACCCTCGTTTAGTTTAAGATTTAAATAACATTCCAATTAATTCCACGTGGACAGATTAGGCTGACAGTAAGCTACTTTATACTAAGCTCATTTCTTAAAGCAGTCGTACAACCTTCATCGCCCTCAATAAACAAAGTGATTGTAAAAATCTTCAAGATAATCTCAATAGCTTGTATAAAATGCAAAAGAAAATAATCTTCAGGGTCTTCGGTAATAGATCATTTCTGAAGAAAATTACATTACCTTTGTCTGCTGCAGCCCTTCAGACTTGTACTTTTATGCATCTTTAATCATCATTTCTGGTGTGTCCTCGTGATCTGATTCAATTAAAAGTGGAAAAGTTATTTGTTAGGAAATGACAATATTCACCAAAAAATGAGGAAATATAGATACATGCTTACAGATTGCATAACAAGTTACAATGTCATTTTCCTATCTATTTGAGAATATTGCAGTTTAATGAGCCAAGAAGGCATAACCTTGTGGTAACAGAACAGCTTCCACATTTAAAGGAACATCACAGTCAAAACATAAGAAAACCTTTCAGTTTGTGTCCACCAAGAATTCCTAAAGCACTAAAATATCTAACATTCATCTTTTCCTAACTATACCCCAATCAGCTAATATGATGTCTGCATGTGTGAAGTTCCTGCATAAACAAGTTAGTGCTTTTCTTATTGTTCATTTGAGGTCAATTCATACGTCACCTCTACTAGCCAGGTGCATTTAATTACCACTGCATTTGCAAATACAAACACCAAAAGAAATCACCACCATAGTAGGCAAATATGGATTAGAAAAAATGTTGGATTTAAATCCGTTACAGTTTAAAGCTGAATATAATTCAATAATACAGTTCATTGGGAGAAAATAATTACATGGAAAATATCATACCAAAATATGGCTTCCATTTAAGAATTTAGGTGCAGGAAAATCAGGAATACAATCACTACCACAAGCAAATTATTCAGTCAACATAGACAAAATATATATAGAACTATCTTCATCTTTTTAGCAACGCACATGCCTTAAAAGTAAAATCCTTTCTCAATCTGAACTAGTTGTATCTCCCATTATTCTATTCCATAATTCTAAAGGTGTATCCTAAGCCATCCAAAGAAAATAGAACACCAGAATACGAGCTTGTAATGCAATATGAAAATCGAGATTATGGATCTCAGATGCAAACAAACCCAACAATCAACTTTGTGATCAGATCTGATATAAAGGAAACAACTGCATTGTTAAGGGAGAAATCAGATCAATGTAAGGGCCTAAGGGGAAGGAAAAGAGATGAAATCAATCTTTGGTGCATACAAGAATTTTTGTTGGAGCATTGGTACATAACCAATGGAATGCTTAGTGTGTCTCCATTGCCTGATAAAATGATCTTTGTCAGTATCGGTATAAAAAATCTTTCCCTCACGTTCTGCTATAACAGAAACCCCCGAATCTAAAGCCGCTTGGCGTTCCAACCCACTTCCAACAATGCGTTTTTCAGATTGAGAAAGTGAAACTGCTTGATGTTGAATATTCGAACTCATTAAAGGTCGATTCACATCATTATGCTCAATAAAAGGAATGAAGGAAGGCCCAATAGAAAAATATTGGAAGGGCAAAATGCTTCGAAGATGAACCTGTTCCCATGCAATAGTCAGGAATTCTTGATGGTATTGAGCTGGAAGAACCTGTTCTTCCGAAATACCCTGATTTAATGCCAAAGAATTTCCCGCTGCTACCATATAGTATTCATCTATACTTGGTGATAAATAAAGCATTTGTACCTCTTTGGATCTATATTCTTAACCGACTTGACATTGTGAATTGCAATATTTGAAAATGTAATATTTTATCCTTCCTAGATGATTCGGAGGCCCAGAGGGACTTCTTTGAGAACCTGATGATCAACCCCTTCGATGAAGGCCTGGGCAGCTCCGAAGACATCTGGGGAGCACCTCAACTGCCAAGGGCCTCTTCTCTCCCACGGAAATTCCAAAGAGCTGTTTGTAAGGGTATTATTTCGCAGGGGACGGGCGCTGCTTCAGCTTTGGATGAAGAGGCTCTGAAAGAGTTGGAACTTACCCCTGTGGATGAGAGTCCATCTTCTTAAACAGAGGACACGGACCAGCAGTTTGACAATCAACTGATTCCTAAGAGGAAGAAGATAAAAGAAGAGAACGAAAGAGAGGATAGGTGCTTGTAGTTCCTTGCCATAACTTAAACAAAAACTAAAATTAGAGCTTCGATGATGCATCGGTGTCTTGAAATATGTAAGGAATAACAAAATCAATGTGTTGAACATCCTTCTTTGGAGTGCAGCCTGTTGTTGCTTCACCCATAATAATCATCTCAACTTGAACAAAAACTCAAATTAGAGCTTCGATGACGCATCGGTGTCTTGAAATAAGTGGGGAATAACAAATCAATGTGTTGAACATCCTTCTTTGCAGTGCAGCCTGTTGTTACTTCACTCATAATAATCATCTCATCTCCCTTTTTCCGTTTCTTGACATCCCTCATCAGAATGGTTTTGCTCATGTAGACCCTTTTAGCTCTTCCGGTGGCTGAATTGTTGGTCTGCCTCCTTTGGTTCCAAGTATACTTCGTCAATCACGTCTCGTAAAGCAAACGCCAGTCGTAGATGAGAAGGCTATAGGGTATTTTTGTGGCGATCAACGACACCCCTTCGTGATTCCAACCTCTCTCGAGTCTCAACCAACTTTAATAATGTGCTTAGAAGAATCACACACTTCACAATAAGCTCCATCATAGTATTGGGAAATTGAGATTTTGACAAAGACCATCTTCAAATCCAATGATGATTTCATTGGTTTTTGATAACATCCCCAACACATACCACAAGATAAAATTGTCACTCTACCTGTCATCTATGAGTAAAATAGCAGTTTTTCTGTTGGACAGACAAACTCTGGTCTTAAAAACGTAGGTATCAATGGCCAAGTTCGGCTCTGATACTAATTATAACAATCTGAAAATCCAAATTATAAATCTTAGATGCAAGCAGTTCTAATGATCAAATCTGTGATCAGATATGGTATAAAGGAAGCAATTCTGTTGTTAGGGAAAGAAATCATATCAATAGAATGGGAGGGAAAAGAGTTGAGATCGATCTTCTTAGGAGGAAGAAGAGAAAAGAGAAGAAATCAGGTTTAGGATACCAATCCCGTATTCACTGCTGTGCTCTTTAAAAAAATCAATATTTACTCAAATCATCACCAATTTATGGGGTGTATTACATATATATAAAAATCTTCTAAAATCCCTATATTCACTTGAAAAAGAACTTCTAATCACACTCACGCTCAATAAAGTAAATAATTTCAAAATGGATCTCTATCCAGCTATTAAATATCCCAATCTAACAAAAACACTCAACTTAGCTACTAATTGTGTACTAACTTCATTCCCACTTTATGGGTTTATAAATTAGGCCCATTACAATAAAAACCAAAAAATTAAAAGGCCCAACTTATAATATAACTACCCAAAGGTCGATTTCAGCCCATTGGACTAACACAAGCACCTTACGAGCCCCCCATGCTTGGATATAGGCCCCCATAAGGGATTAATGCCTAATGAAACTGCATCAGTTTGTTTTGCAAGAACAAAGATCCAGATCATACAAGAACATACCAGGGTAACAAACAAGAGAACCTTGCAAACTGCAATATTTGGATCCAGATTAGCATATTTGGATTCAGACATTCAAGTGCTAGAAGACCAACATGTTGATAAGAGCAAACCTTGCCCCATTCAAACAGCTTTATACAAGCCCATCAAGCCCAAAAATTGCATCTAGAGATGTCTCTAATCTCAGTTCACCAGAAAAGGATCTTTAGAGAGAGATTGTTCTGGACCTGGTGACCACAGCGACTAAATATGGAAGGATCTTAACGAAACGAGTTGTGCCACAACTGTCGTCCAGTAGCTCCATGGTTGTCATCATCTAGAACAAATGAAACGGTCGAGACTGAAAAAGAAAGAACAAGGAATCTCAATTCTAAACGGGCCTTAATTTTCATGGGAAAAACTATGGGTCTCCTAGCTAGGAAATTTTCCATAGTCGCACTCAGGACGATAGATGCTCCTATTTCTTTTGATTCAACAATGGTTCACCATGTCTTCCGAAAACTTCTTCATCTGATTTTTTTTCCCGCTCACAATGGGTTCACCAGTTTCAGATAGGCTTAGATTTTAATTCACAATTGAAGGTTTTCTTGGTCTTCTCTAGGCCATTCTTTCAATGTGGTTAACTGGTTTCAAATATCGCTTATATTTCAATTCATGGTGTTGAAGATTATCGAGCTACACCAGGGGGGAGCCAATCTCGATCAGGATATTACATCTGATCGAGATTCCCTCCCTCATATTTGTTTCCTTCACTTGTTCTAAGAGTGAGTAGTGGTCCTAGTTCGAGTAGGACTGTTTAGTCTTAGTTTATTTATGTTTTTATCTGGATTCCTATTGTAATTAGGAGTAGACATGGAACTAAAACTCACGACGAGCGAGCTCTCGATTTTTCCCAGGGTCGAGACGAGATGGTATACGAAACAAAAAAGTGCAATATCTTGTCGAGATCTCGGGTCGACCCAGATCTCGACCCAACTCAGCTTATAAAACTTCCAGATCTCGAGATATCTCGACCTGTCTCGAGCTATCTCGATCGAGAGACTGTTCCATGAGCTGCTGCCTCTGGTTTTTCACCATTTTTGAGCTGGATTTCAACGGAAAAGCTGCCGCCGGCATCATTCAGCTACACCACAGTAAGATTAGTGCATGACTTGTGGTTCTTTACACTTGAGTTTGGGCGTTCAACACTTGAGTTCGACAATCAAAGCACTTGGTCAGGTTTTGGGCCCATATTCCCAGTCCCAAATCAGCCACACCTATACATGCCTCAATATAACAGTAGCAGTGGATCTCACGCCTCATGGAACCCACCTTTTCTATACCATAGGATGGGAGACTTGGCATATGTTGATAACAACACTTATATGAGTGTTGTAGCAAACTATGTGCAACACTACAACAACACTATGACATGGGAAGACTATGTGGAACTAGTTGGGACTGAATACGTGTGTCACTAACATTTTATGGGATGATAGAATGTGATATGTTAAACAGATTGATGTATTATACACTTTAACATTTCTAATACTTATTTAAGTTGTTTTAGATTAATTGAATGTTTTGACTGCTTTCTATTACTAAATTATGTGGAGAGTAGGGTATTTTAGTACGTCGTCGCCTACCAACTTAGGATCTGAAGTGAAACTCCTATTTGGACTTTGTTTTTGCAAAATCTGATAATGCCATTGTGTTTAAATGGCCTAAAATAGGCTCAGTACCAAGTTTCAGACCCAAACTAGGTCTAAAACCCACCGAAACCAGCCTTCGAGTTGGGGGAAAAAATAACACCAACTCGACTGAGATCTCCCGAGATCTCGGTTTTTTCCAAGGTCGAAACCTGGTCGAGTTCCAAGTTTTAGTTCCATGGGAGTAGTTTCTAATTTATTCATATTGTAACGAGGATTCCTCCTATATTCATATTGTAACTAGGATTCCTAACTAACTAAGGAATCCTCCACTTATTTGGAGTTTCAAGTATATAAATGAAGCATGGGTAGGGGAGACTGTCAAATTCGAACTCTCTCTTGACAGTTCTCCTCTCTTCTCCCTCCATTCTCGGTTATGGTTTCTTCATAGTTTCTGCTGTTACACATGGTATAAGGTTTCAAACATGGGGCTTCAAGACGAGGTTTGTGTACTCAGCAGTCGAAACAAAAAAAAAAAAATTTATGGTGAGGTTGGTGTTTTTGGTAAGTGGAAGTGAAGAAGGTGAGCCTCTGCATTGTCTGTAGAGAAATATTAGGACCCATGGATGAAAAGATGCTTTTACCCATCACTTCAAGTCATATCCACTAAGGAAATGAGTAGATAAAAAGGAAAAATATGAGGGAATGTGCCATTGGGTGCTATTGCAAGGCAGCACCTAAGTGGGTGAACCAGCACTTTTTTTATTTTGAACTTTATCTTTTCAATGAGCTTCTAAAGACCTACTTTCTTTTCCATTTGGCTGTTTAAATACGTCGTACAAATAAAACCAAAATATTGCACATTTACCAAAGAAGCAGGAAAGGAGGGTAAATTTTTTTTTCTTCAAAAAAAGTCACTCCATACGCAAATCAGCTAATTAGAATCACAACCTAATTAAAGAATGAAGACCAGAGTTAAAATGGCTCTATATGTCTCGCTAACCTTCTACTAACTCTCTAAGATACACATACCAACCTCCACTAATTTAGAAGATAAACCACATCTATGTTGTTCCAAAAATTGATACAAGTTGCAGAACACAAAGGTGCCCTGAACCTGGCTACGTCAGTTTTATACAGCTAATCATAGTTCTGCTGGCAAGCTCAGTCTCATCATTGATCATGACACTCATCTTTTTAAAAGGAATCCAACACCATACAGTACTCCGTGCACAGCCAATTCAAAAATTAAATTACACAAGGAATAACAAAGTTACAACTAAAGTCTTTTTCTTATTAACAAAATCTGTAATTGTTTCCTTTTATTAATCAAATTTCTTCCAAGAAAGCGCCTTCTGCTTTTAAACCATTGACCATAGCTTCTACTTAATGAATATACAAAGCCTTTTACGCTCTGAAACATATGAACTCCAGTTCAGATCTTTTGACAATAATATAAGAACCCGCTAGTTAAACGTAGCGAAAAGGGGAGTGCAAGTCAGGCTGAATTTGAGCATAACTACAACAACTACTCAGCCTTATCACAATTAAAAGGGGTCGGCTACATGGATCCTTGCCCTCCAATCAGCTCTATTCAAGGCCATACTTGATACAAGGCCTAAGCTATGCATGTCTTTCCTCACCACTTCTCCTAAAGTTATTTTAGGTCTTTCCCTGGCTCATATAGTTCCTTCAATTTGAATCAAATCACTCCTCCGTATTGGAACATCCAAAAGCCTCCTTTGAACACGGTCATGCCACCTCAAACGACTTTCTTGTAGCTTATCTTGTATCGGAACTACTCACAAACCAGCTCTAATATGATCATTCCTTACTTTATCCTTCCTAGTTTTCCCACTCATCCATATTGACATCCTCATCTCTGCTACAGTGAGTTTATCTATATGAAGTTTCTTAACTGCCAAACACTCCGCACCATAAATCATAGCCAGTTGTATGATTGTCCTATAAAATTTTCCTTTAAGTTTTAAAGGAATACGCCGATCACAAAACACTCCAAATGCACTTCTCCACTTCATCCATCCTATTTTAATTATCTGTGAAACATCATCCTCTATATCACCTTCTTTATTTAAGTTTGAGACAAGATACCTAAAAGAATCACTTTGCGGAATCTCGTTCTCGTCAATTTTTACCACCTCATTATTCATCCTAGTGTAACCAAAGTTTAATTACACACCATATACTGCTCCTTCGTTCTACTCATCTTAAAACCTTTCGGACTCCAAGGTCGATCTCCATAACTCTAACTTGGCATTAGTCCCTGCTTTTGTCTCATGCACCAAAACAATATCAGTAGCAAAAAGCATACAACCAAGGAACCTCATCTTGAATGTTTCTTGTTAAACCGTCCATGATAAGCGCAAACAAATAAGGGTTTAAAGCTGACCCTTGATGTACTCAATTATAATTGGGAATTTACTACCTTGACCATCCACAATTCTTACACTAGTCACCACAACATCATACATATCTTTAATTATTTCCACACATTTACTTGAAATACTTCTTCTCTAGTACTTGCCAGATTAACTCTCTAAGGACTCTATCATAAGCTTTTTCTAAGTCAATATAAAGACCATATGGAGGTCAACTATGAAACAAAATTAACTTGGCCAGGCTGGGTCAAGCTAAATTTGATTCAAAATTTGTCAATTCCAAACCCAAACCCATCAACTATCTCCAGGGAACTTGGATTAGAGTTCAGAAAAGCTGATCTGAGATTCTAACAAATTATGGAGAACCTGTTACAGGCTATGAGGTTAAAAAGTTCAAAAGCAGGGTTTAAAATCCTTGTCAAGTTGTAGGCACTAAGCAGGATACATGAGATTTAACTTTCTTTCCTTTTTTACTCTGTGGGACAAAATTTTCAATGTCCTTTATTGTTCTCATTTTTAGTTAGGAGTCCAGTTAATTAGTGTATCTACCCCTTTTTCTTTCAACTGTAGCCATAACCAATGTAAATGGATATGGCTATGGGTATGTGTTGAGGAGTCTGATTCAATGTCCCTCAAAACCATAGGCGCCTTGGCGTTGGAGCGTATTTTCAGGACTGGACGGGAGCCTTGGGATACCTAGGTGCCCTGGGCAGTGACTTCTTTGTTTAAATATGTTTTTGTTTGATAAAATCATGCTATTTCTTGGCTTGTGTCAATGTTACAGTATATATGAGAAGCACAGAATCACTGTCAATTGAAAAAAAAATTGGAATGTACAATATATAGAATAGAACTTGGTTCGATTCATTCTTATAGTCTCTAAAGTTTCCACTCTGCAGAACCCTAAGTGGATGGCTGGATGCAATACTTCTCCTTTCCAGCGGACACTTCTGGCAGCACTCCATTTTTTTCTTCTACTTCTTTCCCACTTATTCAATTCTGATTTTTTCTTCTTCAGGCAGCACTCCTACATTTCTTCTTCCTGCTTTCTTGTTCTTCTTATTTTCCCCTCTTTTTCCCTACTGCCGTTAGTGATGTAGTCCTAGGTAGGAATAGTCCCACTAGGAGCCAAGGTAAGGGGGCTACACACTATGGCTGGCCGATTGGGGAAGCTTAGGCTAAATAAGACAGAAATTAGGATTAGGGTTAACTAATGGTAATGGGGTTTATAGGGTTTTAATATGCAGGTTTTAGGGGTCTTAATAAACTAGGTTTGGATAAGTTTTTAAATTTCAGAAAATTTAGGTTTAGGGTTTGGGTTTTAGGTTTTAGATTCTAGGCTGGAACTAGGGTTTTAAGATGGAAGTTTGGGATCAGGTTCTGGTTGAGTTTTCCAATGAGGGGGAAGAACATTCGATCAGCATACGGAGGGGAATTGATGGGCAGAGGTGACTGATCTGGAAATCCTAGGGTTTTGGGGTTTTAGAGGGATGAGGGGATTAGGGTTTAGAGTTGTAAGTTGGGGCTGAGATGGCAGTCGAGTGGAGGGTCTACTGTGATGGATCTGTGGTTAGATTTTGGAGGACAACTGATGGAGGATAATGGCTGGACAGACTTATGGTAGCTAGGGTTTATGGGAATCGATTGGGAGGGGGTAGGTCTAGGTTAGAAGGTGAGAAACAGCAAGGTAGTTGCAGGAAATTTAAATAACTTACTTGTTTTGCAGGGGATCTGAAAACAGCAAGTAGAAACAGCTTGTAGAAGAAAAAGGACCTCCCAATCTACACGATGCAAGGAGTTGCCGGAGTCCACCAACCCTCACCTTGATATTACTCACAAGGCAGCCTCGATATTACACACAAGACAGTTCTCTGAGAAGAGCAGCAGTAGCAAAAGCTAACAGCAGGAAACGAAATTTTTAAACATAAACTTGGTGGGGGAGCCTCTCCCATGGTTTCTTATTAAATAAGAGGCCAAAAGCCTATTCCTAAATCTATTATAATTTAAATCTCTCACTTAAATCGTGGAGAGGTGGACCAATTTAAAAACAAATTAAAAACTTAAAAGAAAAGACTCATCTACCCCTAATGACTTAAAAACAACTTAAACTACTTAAAACAAAGAAGATTCCCTACTAGCCAATAGGATATAAGAACCTCTTAGCCAACAGGATCACTTCACTTAAATTAGATCAATTGAACCAATTGGATGCAACCAATTTAACCCGGTTCAATTAAAAACACAAAATAAAAACTAAGTATGGAAATAAACTAAACTAAACTAAGGCTCCTACTAAAACCCTAGGTTTAGGGTGGCTTCTTCAATTCGAGGAGGCTAGGTTTAGGGTGCATCAGTTAGACTGCTAATTTGTTCTCTTTTTTTCCCTACTGCACCACCTTCTTCTGTTACTGCCTAGTAAAAATTTTGTTCAAGTTTATTGTCATCTATGTTACATATTTAATTTATTGTGTCTATTTTCTCTCAATTTATTTGCTGTTTTGCAATTTGCAATTGTGCATTCAGATTTCTCACTGGTTTTACTTGCTGTTATATTATATCTTCACTTTGACAGTGCTGGAAATTGGAATAATCTCGATTACCCCTTTTGATGTAAATAAGTCACTTAGAGGGCTTATTTTATTGAAAATAAGCTTTGGGTTGGGTTATGTAGGTGTTGGGCTTTTGATCCCATGGGTTTACTTTGTAAATGACCACTTTAATGGGCCTAAAATATGGGTAGAATGTAGGAAAACGTGATTTACTTCCTTAGTTTAGTTAGCCCTATTTTGAGTTTGTTTTCTTTACTAGTTCACTTTCTTAGTCAATTTAGGTTACCTTATTAGTTAAGGATAAGGTTAGGCCTTTTCTTTTTCGTGTCTAAGTCTATTTCTGAGTCTTCTATATAAGTTTGTAAGGGAGGCCAGCATGGAAAACGAGTTTTATTAATGAAATATTGGCTTTAGCCTTTGTTAAAAGGGTACGTCTGTTTGTAACCAAGCAGGTTACAAACAGACTTTGTAACCAAATTTTTTTACCCCTCATAGTGTGGTGGCAATATAATATGAGGGCTAATGGTGGAATTTCATCAATCTCACTCTCTTTCCCTCCCGTCCGTATACTCCTTCTGCAACTCGCGGTTCTGCCACCTACAAGTCGTGTTTCTACTAGAATCATTTGCATGGTTGTGGATCATCCAAAACCTGGGAACCTAGGATTTAAGTGTTTACTGGGATGCAAATAAACCAGATTTGTGTTGGAAGTGGAACATTAAACTTTCAATCTTTGAGGCAAACAAGGACTAATGAGTGCAAAGGACGAGAATCATGCTGGAATGGGAGGTAGGCTAGGGATGAGAACTCATCTGGAATGGGAAAGAACACTTTGGTTCCACCACAAACGCTGCTGGGTTTTTTCCTAAAAAAAGGAAAAGATGTAGCTGTACCAGGGACGAGAATTCTCTCACTACATCCCAATAAACACTTAAATCTGGTCCAAAACAGCGGAGTTTTTTACAAGTGATCTTCTTCCTCCCCTTTCGCTCTATTACTCTCTTCCTCCACCACCACCTTGTCTTCAACTTATGAATTATGCGTGCCATTAGAACCTCGAAGAGAGGATAAGTCATGTAAGCACTAAGCCCAGTTACTCTCTTGCTCACAGAAGCTTGACAAGTCCTTGAAATCAGACATGACTGACCCCTCCAAGATCTGGAATTCAACTAGGAATTTTTTAAGCAGTAAATTTGTAAGCAGTAAGCCTTTTCTATACATTAATTTCAAGCAAGAAAAGAGACCCCCAACCGCAGCAAAATAAAAATAAGAGAGGGGGAATAAAGAGGGAGTGCATCGAACTCCTTGGCTGCGTCGCCACTTCAGGATCCCTTAAATTTATTGTTTGTGTTGAATTTCAGTATGCTTCAGGGGTTTCTGTTGGAGACAGAGAGGTGAGGGAGAAGGTAAATTGGAGCTAGAGGAGGAGAGAAGAGGAAGGGTGAAATTACAAAGAAACCCTTTACTTTAAAAAGTTAGCGAGTTAAGTGAAGAGGGCAAATAAGTCGGGTTACAACATATTGTTGTAACCGGGTTGGTTACAAATAGAATAACTCTTGTTAAGATCCTGAGATAGGTTAGGTGAGATGCCCATTCCCTTCACCATCGCCTTCCATCGGTTATTGAATCCAAACCCTTATTTTGTTCAAATTGAGTTCAAGAGTGCTACAAGCAGCTGGGATTTCTTTCAACTGATTGTCACATTGATTTCTTGAAGATTATTTCATCAAGATTATTGATGCTTCAACAGGTTACAAATTTGTGGTTTTTTTAATTGTTTCTTCAACCAAGGAAATTGTTCCCTCATTTGAGTCTCCATTGTTCTCTTGTTTCCCTTATTTTTACTTCCCATTGTTCTCTTGTTTCCCATATTCTTACTTCCCATTGTTCTCTTGTTTCCCATATTCTTACTTCTCATTGTTCTCTTGGTTCCCTCATATGATTTTTGTTTCCATTGCTCTCTTTCTTGTTCTTTAGAGATTTTCTTTTTGATCCTACCTGGAATTAGCCCTATTCAGGTTCTAGTCTTACATTATTTGGTATCAGAGCCTATCACCTCCTAGGGTTGATATCAATACAAGGAAGATGAAGTCAGAAGTTCCTTACTTTGCTGGAACAAGTGATCCATTCCTATTCCTTGATTGGTTGGATTCTCCAGAGGAATATTTTGACTGGTACAACCCAACAGAGGTGCAGGCATAGAACTAAAACTTGCAAGATCTTGACAAAAATCTCGCTTTTTCAAAACCTCAAGACGAGATGGAGGTCGATATGATATTTTACCCCAACTCGAGCGAGATCTCCATCCAACCGAGATCTTGACCCAAACTCCTTTATATGAGTGCCAGATCTCGATCGAAAGGCGAGATTTCGGTGGTTTTAGTCATCTCGGCAGGAAATCTTGGTATACAGACACCTATCTATGCAAACCTTGGTATACAGACACTTATTTATGCCAGAAATTAGGACAAACACTTATTTATGCCTAATATCATTTAAGTAAATGAATTTTGTATTTCATTTACTTAAAATATTATTCATAAATGACCAAATACCCTCTATTTGAATCCAATAAAAATAGTTAAAATATAAAATCCCAAAAAGAAAAAAAGAAAACCCACCAGTTCAAGAAAAAAAATTGGATTTTCGACGGTAGGTGCAATTTTCAACTTTCTAATGTTGGGGTTTTTCTCAAATCTAAAAATTCCATAAATCTTAATATGGTAAAACATTGCTAAAAACAAAAAGTGCGGTAAAATATTCATTTGTTTTGATGCCCAAAAAATATTTTTATTCAGAGCGATTTTGACAGCATTCGCGCACACCAAATTAAGTTTGACTGGTACATAACTCCTTCAATTTAAATCAGATTTAAGCAATCTTGGATTTGAGAAAAAGACCAAATTAGAAAGTAGAAAATCGTACCTAACTTGACGAAAATCTAGTTGTTGTTCTTGAACTGGGGTGTTGACTTTTAATCCTTTTGGAATTTGATATTTTAACTATTTTTATTGGATTCAAATAAGGGGGTATTTGCTTATTTATGAATAATATCTTAAATAAATGAAATACAAAATTCATTTACTTAAATGATATTAGGCATAAATAAGTGTTTACCCTGATTTCTGGCATAAACAAGAGTCTGTCTGGGTTTCCTACTAAGTGAAACTCCTATTTGGACTTTGTTTTTGCAACATCTGATAGTGTCATTGTGTTTAAATGGCTTAAAATAGGTTGAGTACCTCAGCCCCAAAATAGGTCTAAAATCCAGCGAAACCAGCCATCGAGTTGGGGGGGGGGGGGGGAATTACTCTGACTCCTCGAGATGACCCAGGCGAGATCTCGACCTAACTCGCTATTTGGCCAGCTCAAAACCTGTACTCGAGAAGAGTTTTAGTTCCTTGGACGCAGAAGCTTAGGTTTGTTAACTCCCGATTGACTCGTTATACTAGACAATGGTGGAAATTCCATGAAGAGAAACTCAGATCTAGAAGATGTGAACCTAAGATTTGGGAAGAGATGAAGCACGAGTTGAAGAACAAGTACCTACCTGAATATATGCAAAGAAAGCTCTCCCTCCGACAAGATTACCACCAAAAGACATTACTGTTGAAGAGAACTTGAACCATTTATTGCAAAAGTTTGAAGCCATGGATGCTACCGTGGAAGTAGTTGAAGTTTTGAAGATGTAAGAGCAACAAGAGCCTGACTCAGTGATCACAGCCATTTATTCCATTTCAGAGATGTTGGTGTGTGAACCATAGTTTCAAAATGAATGGGCCGTTAATGCTGCCCTTGAAGAAGAAGAAGAGTGTGCAAACACCCTAGATGACAACAATGACATTTATGAGGTTAATGCTGATGTTCTTGTAATTTATGTCATCATGGAAGAGTCAATCCTTGATGTTTTGAATGTCAAGGCTTACATTGAAGAATTTGAAGCAAGTAAATTTGAGACAATGGACAATGTGGAATTTGGAACTACAAATGACAAGGTGGTTGAAGAAACCATTGAAGAGATTGTGAGCGACAAAAAAGAATTTAAGGAGTTAGAGTTTGAGGCAGAGCAGGTCGAAGGCACAACTGTAAAAAACCCCATTGACATGACTGTTGATTTCGAAGTTGAGCACATAAGGTGTGTCATGCCTCCAGAGTTCTTTAAAGAGAAAGTTCCATGCCTTGAAGATTACATTCCTTCCTAACATCCATGAGCTGCTTGAGTACTATTATGGGTTGAAGACAGATGTTCATCACACCAAGTTGATTCCTCCATTTTGCAAAATTCGAGAACGAATTTTTTTCCAGCAAGGGAGAATTGATGTAGATAAGTCACTTAGATGGCTTAATTATTGAAAATAAGCTTTGGGTTGGGTTATGTAGGTGTATCCCTATTATTGGGAAAGGAGGCCAAATCAAAATACAAAGAGATAGAGAGAGATGTATATCAATTATGGGGAAAAGAGCAAATCAGAATCCATAATATTGCAATCCCAATAATGTAAGACCAATTCAGAAGGGAATTAGTCACAAATAACACAAGAATAACCAGCAATACAAAACTCAGATTAGGGGTTGAACAAGAAATTAGGGGGTTAAGAGTTTTGTCAAACCAGCCAATGGAAAGGGGGTAAAAGGGGATTGAAGGAAGTGGAAGGTGAAGTGGAATGGAGGGAAAAAAGGAATCGAGTGGAGTAGGTGGTGTGATGGAATGGTGGTCAAAACCCAGTAGGATTTGAGGGATGGATATGGAGATACGTGGTTCAGATGTGACAGCAACAAATCAAGTTGCAGGTTCAGTAGTAGCCTTCAATCAATTGGTCACAACAGCAACAACAACAGTGATAATACTTTGGGCACTGGGAATGACAGCAATAGCCTTCAGATGGTCTTCACAATGGTTGTAATAGCCACAGAAACACAACAGCACAAAGAGATCGATGGAAAGGAAGAGAAGATGGAGATTATAGACATTAAAATGTTGGGATAGATGGATTTGGCTCTCCAAGTCAGGTTCCTTTAGCCCTTCAAGTCACAGAAAACTTGAGAAAAAAACATACTTGCAGCCAAAGCTTTTCATTCAACTTAATAAATCGTGCAGTGGCTGAGAACAGCCTTACAATTAAAAAGGAGCAAAAACTTGCTTCCCAAGAAAATAGAAATAGGGGCAAAACTTGCTTTCCAAGAAAAACAGAAATAGAAACTAAAGTATTGACTAAGGGCGTCTTTGGTATAGTTTTTACTTTTTATTTTTGCCTTAAAAATCGTTTTTGGTTGCGTTTGGTATGGTTTATGGAGCCTATTTCTATTTTAAAAAGAGTGAAAAAAATCAAAAACCAAAAATAGATCGAAAGTTGTTTATGGTTTTTGGCCAAAAATCACTTTTGATCATTTATGCGGGACTTTAATGAGCACGTGCTCATAGCTCTCAAAATCGAAGGGTGAGAGTGTCTTTTCATCGTTTAATTACGAATCTCCTGCTCCTTCTCCTCCTCCTCTTTCTTCTTCTTCTTCTTTCTGCAACCCATCCACCATCGGTACCCAATAGTTGTTTACCCCTTTATGATGACGGATACAACGAAGGATTTGATCTTTGTCGAGGGTCTCTGAAGTTTGAGAAGGTTTCAGGTAAAGGCAGCTGCTCACTGTGTTTAGGGTTTCTACTTCTTCTCTTTCCTCTGTATTGGATTTTATCCTCCCTTCTTCTGCAAAGCTTGGCTTCTTTTTATAAGCCATGAATGCCAAATTTTTACTAAAGAATGAATCACCACTTGTGAGTGTAAACTCTGAAGCTAAAGAGGGTTTATTTCTTTATAGGACTCGAGGGGAGTGTGTCTCTGTGATCTCTGCGTCTTAGTGTCACTGCGATTAATAGATCTAAGGCCTAATGGAACATTTTTATAGGGTTGGTTGATGGTGGCTTTGGGCTTTTTTCTAAGTGGAAGTACACTTCCAAAGAATAGCCTAAAGATAATACTAGAGGGTTGTAAAGACCTGATTCTATTGGATGGAAAGAATTGCAGTGGTTTTGAAGGGGATGAGGAAGAGATATTGAAGATGGCATCTCAGATCAAGACATCCATTTTTTTATGGTTCAGTATCTTTCTGCTTGGATCCTTTCAAATCATACTATAACCCCCATTTATTCTATCAAGCCATGAAAAATAGCTACTTCGTATCCAGAATCCTTAAGTCTTCAGCCTCCTCTAACCCCTTCTTTGAACTATCCGAGTATCTGAACACTTTAACCCTAACCATAACCACCTCAAAAGCTAGTGAAATCCTCAAAGCCCTTGAATTCTTCCGCTTCTGTTCCTCTTCAATCCCCGGTTATCGACATGATTGCTTCACCTACAATCGACTTCTTACCATTTTGGCCAAATCATCTGCACCCGATTCTATCCAACTTGTTCGTGGGATTGTTGATGAGATAGAACAATTGGGTATGAGGGGTAGCATTTCCACTGTCAATATCTTTATTCCAATTATTTTTCTATTCTATTAATCGAATTGACTGTATCAATTTGATTAATCTGGGCTTCTTCTCATTCCTTTCTGTTTTCACAGGAAGGAAGATGGGTGAAGAGGGAATCTCTTCATCCACCATTTCTTCAAAAATTATTCTACACATAGACATACCAAACCATTTATCATTCCATAGTCTATTATGTCTAATGTTTACCAAACGATTTTTAGTTTTTGATCAAAAATAGTTTTCATTAATGATTTTTGTTAAATAGACAAAAATCAAAATTAAAAACTATAAAAAAGAGAGCCTAAATCTGCAGAAATTAAAAACTTAGGAATATAAGATATCACGAGCTAAACAGGTGGGGACCACTAAAGTAACTTTCGGCCCACACCTGTAGTACAAAAAAGTGTTATAAAAATGACCATTAAACCCCCACGATTCTGGGTTTGAGAGACCCAGCAACTCCCAGCCCAGTTGGGCTGGCCCAATTTAAAGTTGGTTGGTCCTATGGCTCATGAGGTTGGTCCACCGATTGGTGAAGTGAACCAGCCCTTCTCCCAACACTCTTCCTAGAATATTTCTTGCCAAACAACTTGGCTTCTGCATCAACTCCCCTCCTCTTAAAATCATTCAGCTCCGATGAGACGAGGAATGACAGGTAGGCCTTAAAGAATTTAGAATCAAGGCACCTGAAATCATCCGCGTGGATCCACGTGCTGTCCTCGACTGGGCAACCCTTCCACTTGACTAGAAAAGAGTAGAATCCCTTACCACCCCTCATCATAGTATACTTATTATCAAGTACTTCCTCAATGGCATCTTCTGTAGGGGAGATAAATTTGGGCAACCGTAGAGCATGGGCAGAATCTCCTTCATCTGAATGATGCCCAAGATAGAGAGTAAGGTCTGCCACGTTGAATACATTGTTGATCTTCATGTCATGTAGCAGCTCCAGCATGTATGCATTGGTCCCAACACGCTTTAGTACTTTAAAAGGCCCCATTTTTCTTGGATGCAGCTTATGATTGGCACCTGGAGGGTACCTTTCAGCAGCTATGCGCACCATGACCAAATCTCCGGGTTGAAATTCAACATATCTGCAATGGCAATTGACAGCAGCTTGGTACCCTTAATTGCTGATTGCTATACGGCGGCGAACGACAGCATACACATCAGTAATATGAAGTAGAAACTCATCAGCCTCAATGCTAACTCTAGCTTGAGGTGGCAAAGGCACTAGATCCACTAGTCGCTTGGGCTGCAATCCAAAGACTATCTCAAATGGCGTTCTTCCAGTCGTCCGGTTAATAGAGCTATTGTAAGCAAACTCAACTATATCAAGGATAGAGGGCCAAGTCTTCTCATGATCACGAACAAGGCAACGGAGAAGATTCCCTAAGCTCCTATTAACTACTTCTGTCCGTCTGTTTGAGGATGAAAGGCCGTTGAAAACTTCAGCTTGGTGTTAGTTTTTAGCCACAAGGACTTCCAAAAATAACTCATGAACTTAACGGCACGATCAGACACAATAGATTCAGGCAGGCCATGAATACGCACAACTTCCTTAAAGAAAATCTTTGCTACGTGGCTGGCATCCATGGTCTTCTTAAAAGGAATAAAGTGCGTCATTTTGGATAAACGATTCACCACTACAAAGATTGAGTCATATCGCTCATGCGTAGGAGGGAGACCAAGGACGAAGTCCATTCTAATATGCTGCCAGGGAGCATGAGGAACAAGCAATGCAGAAGCCAAGTTGTTTGGCAAGAAATATTCTAGGAAGAGTCTTGGGAGAAGGGCTGGTTCACTTCACCAATCGGTGGACGAACCCCATGAGCCATAGGGCCAGCCCAACTAGGCTGAGAGTTGCTGGGTCTCTCAAACCCAGAATCGTGGGGTTATAATTATCATTTTTATGACACTTTTTAATACTACAGGTGTGGGCCGAAAGTTACTTTAGTGGTCCCCACCTTTGTAGCTAGTAATATCTTATATTCCTAAGTTTCCAATTTCTGTTTTTCTTGGGAAGCAAGTTTTGCCCCTATTTCTATTTTCTTGGGAAGCAAGTTTTTGCTCCTTTTTAATTGTAAGGGTGTTCTCAGCCACCCCGCGATTTATTAAATTGAATGAAAAGCTTTGGCTGCAAGTATGTTTTCTTCTCAAGTTTTGTGCAACTTGAAGGGCTGAAAGAGCCTGACTGGGAGAGCCAAATTCATCTATCCCAACCTTCTAATTTCTATAATCTCCATCTTCTCTTCCTTTCCATCGATCTCTTTGTGCTGCTGTGTTTCTGTGGCTATTACAACCACTGTGAAGACCATCCGAAGGCTGCTGCTGTCATTTCCAGTGCCCAATGTATTGTTGTTGTTGTTGCTGCTGTTGTGACCAATCGATTGAAGGCTACTGCTGAACCTGCAACTTGATTTGTTGCTGCCACATCTGAACCACATATCTCCATATCCATCCATCAAATCCTACTGGGTTTCGACCACCATTCCATCACACCACCTACTCCACTCGATTCCTTTTTTCCCTCCATTCCACTTCACCTTCCACTTCCTTCGATTCCCTTTTACCCCCTTTTCACTGGCTGGTTTGACAACTCTTAACCCCCTAATTTCTGGTTCAAACCCTAATCTGGGTTTTGTATTGCTGGTTATTCCTGGGTTATTTGGGACTAATTCCCTCTTGAATTGGTCTTACATTATTTGGTATCAGAGCTATGGGTGATGAGGAGAGTTCCAACAATCCTCCCCATGCTCTGTTGACTGATAACGAGCTGGCTGTAGCTATTCGACAGTTGACCGCAGATATGGCAAACTTGAAGAGGACTACTCTACAATTGACAACTGATATGCAGGATATGAAAGAACAATCAGGTCAGCCTACTGTAGGCAGATCCCCACCTCGCCCTAACTACCCTCATCTGCCCCAAAGAATACAACGCACCCAATACAAAGATGATGAAGAAGCCAGTGGTTATGGTGCTAGACAGCGAGACGACAAACACAAAGTCATGTTGGAGCTGCGAGATTACAACAGGAAATCTGACCCTGTTGTGTTTTACGATTGGCTGTGCACATTTGACGACTACTTTGACTGGTTTACGTTGACGGAGGAACGTAAGCTTAAGCTGGTCCATACAAGGCTGATTGGACCAACAAAGGAGTGGGGGAGGAAAACCGAAGACAGACTACACCGCCAACATATGGAGCCTACTACGTGGGAGGAGATGAAGGACCTTCTAAGGGCAAAATACCTACCTTCCACCTTCCGTAGAAGGTTGCATGATCAACTCAACACTCTTCGACAAGGGACCATGTCAGTTGAGGAGTACATGGACAAGTTCAATAACTTGGTTTCCCACATTGGAGTTGATGAGGAGGACGAGCAGCTGCTGTCCCTTTTTTATGTTGGAACTTAAAATTGAAATACGGGACAAAATTGGAGTGGTGCCCATCAATGAACAATGGCCTCTATGATTGTTTTGAGAAGGCCCATGAAGCTGAAGATTTACTGAAAGCAACCCCAAGGCGATACAATGTACAAGTTGCTGAAGCAAAGAAAACTTTCGGCCCACACTTGTAGTACAAAAAAGTGTCATAAAAATAACAAGTATAACCCCCACGATTCTAGGTTTGAGAGACCGAGCAACTCCCAACCCAGTTGGTTGGCCCTATGGCTCATGGAGTTGGTCCACCAATTGGTGAAGGGAACCAGCCCTTCTCCCAAGACTCTTCCTAGAATATTTCTTGCCAAACAACTTGACTTCTGCATTAGCTCCCCACCTCTTAGAATCATTCATCTCCGATAAATGGAGGAATGACATGTAGGCCTTAAAGAGTTCAAAATCAAGGCGCCTGAAATCATCCGTGTGGATCCACGTGCTGTCCTCGACTGGGCAACCCTTCCACTTGACTAGAAAAAAGTAGAATCCCTTACCACCCGTTACCATAGTATACTTATTATCAAGTACTTCCTCAATGGCATCTTCTGTAGGGGAGATAAATGGGGGAAACCGTAGAGCATGGGCAGAATCTCCTTCGTCTGAATGATGCCCAAGATAGAGAGTAAGGTCTGCCACGTTGAATACATTGTTGATCTTCATGTCAAGTGGCAGCTCCAGCATGTATGCATTGGTCCCAACACGCTTTAGTACTTTAAAAGGCCCCATTTTTCTTGGATGCAGCTTATGAATGCCACCTGGAGGGTACCTTTCAGCAGCTATGTGCACCATGACCAAATCTCCGGGTTGAAATTCAACATATCTGTGATGGCAATTGACAGCAGCTTAGTACCCTTAATTGTTGATTGCTATACGGCGGCGAACGATAGCATACACATCAGTAATATGACGTAGAAACTCATCAGCCTCAATGCTAACTCTAGCTTGAGGTGGCAAAGGCACTAGATCCACTGGTCGCTTGGGCTGCAATCCAAGGACTATCTCAAATGGCGTCCTTCCAGTCGTCCGGTTAATAGAGCTGTTGTAAGCAAACTCAGCTATATCAAGGATAGAGTGCCAAGTCTTCTCATGATCACGAACAAGGCAACGGAGAAGATTCCCTAAGCTCCTATTAACTACTTCGGTCTGTCCGTCCGTCCGTCCATTTGAGAATGAAAGGCTGTTGAAAACTTCAGCTTGGTGTTAGTTTTTAGGCACAAGGTCTTCCAAAAATAACTCATGAACTTAACGTCACGATCAGACACAATAGATTCAGGCAGACCATGAATACGCACAACTTCCTTGAAGAAAATCTTTGCTACGTGGCTGGCATCCATGGTCTTCTTAAAAGGAATAAAGTGCGTCATTTCGGAGAAACGATCCACCATTACAAAGATTGAATCATATCCCTCACGTGTAGGAGGGAGACCAAGGACGAAGTCCACGCTAATATGCTGCCAGGAAGCATGAGGAACAAGCAATGCAGAAGCCAAGTTATTTGGCAAGAAATATTCTAGGAAGAGTCTTGGGAGAAGGGCTGGTTCACTTCACCAATCGGTGGACCAACCCCATGAACCATAGGGCCAGCCCAACTTTAAATTGGGCCAATCCAACTTAGCTGGGAGTTGCTGGGTTACTCAAACCCAGAATCGTGGGGGTATAATTGTCATTTTTATGACATTTTTGCATACTACAGGTGTGGGCCAAAAGTTACTTTAGTGGTCCCCACCTGTGTAGCCAGTAATATCTTATATTCCTAAGTTTCTAATTTCTGCAGATTTAGTCAATACTTGGTTTCTATTTCTGTTTTTTTTGGGAAGCAAGTTTTACCCCTATTTATGTTTTTCTTAGGAAGCAAGTTTAGTTTTGCCCTTATTTATGTTTTCTTGGGAAGCAAGTTTTTGCTCCTTTTTAATTGTAAGGTTGTTCTCAGCCACCCCGTGATTTATTAAGTTGAATGAAAAGCTTTGGCTGCAAGTATGTTTTCTTCTCAAGTTTTGTGTGACTTGAAGGGCTGAAGGAGCCTAGCTGAGAGAGCCAAATCCACCTATCCCAACCTTCTAATTTCTATAATCTCCATCTTCTCTTCCTTTCCATCGATCTCTTTGTGCCGCTGTGTTGCTGTGGCTATTACAACCACTGTAAAGACCATCCGAAGGCTGCTGCTGTCATTTCCAGTGCCCAAAGTATTGTTGTTGTTGTTGTTGCTGTTGTGACCAATTGATTGAAGGCTACTACTGAACCTGCAACTTGATTTGTTGCTGTCACATCTGAACCACGTATCTCCATATCCATCCATCAAAACCTACTGGGTTTTGACCACCATTCCATCACACCACCTACTCCACTCGATTCCTTTTTTCCCTCCATTCCACTTCACCTTCCACTTCCTTCGATCCCCTTTTACCCCCTTTCCAGTGGCTGGTTTGACAAAACTCTTAACCCTCCAGTTTCTGGTTCAACCCCTTATCTGAGTTTTGTATTGCTGGTTATTCCTGGGTTATTTGGGACTAATTCCTTTCTGAATTGGTCTTACATTATTTGGTATCCGAGCTATGGGTGATGAGGAGAGTTCCAACAATCCTCCCCATGCTCCGTTGACTGATAACGAGCTGGCTGTAGCTATTCTACAGTTGATCGCAGCCCCCAAAAGGATAAACTTAACGTTTTAATAATTTGTTAAAATTAAATAACAAGATCTGACGTTCTAAAGAAGCTGGTCAAAAGCTTCCAATTTAGAAAAGATGTTTCAACGCCCCAATTTCGTTTGAAGAAAATGTGGAGTATTAACACCATGATTTAAAGTATCGGGTATCGAGAATCGTATCGTAAGAGGATTTTAAGATATCGTAACGCAGAGACGCAAGATACGCTAGATACATATGGAAATGGTCAAGAAACACATGGAATGCTTAGGACTTATGTGATATACAGTTTTGAAGCATAAAACACTATAAATTAGTAATATTAAAAATATATCATGTATAAAAAGGAGAACAAAGTATGATAAGACAAATCCATTTATTTGATTATATATAAAAGATGATGTTTCTTAAATGTACTAATACCAAAAAAAATTAGGAAAGGGAATTTTTTAAGACTACAAAAAAATCATCAAGACTTCAATCAGATTTCCATTTGTTAAGAGTTAAATAAATAGATTCTTTTGAGTGGGAGGCGATGTTCCAGTCGAGGTTTGCGTGAGGGATAAGGCAATGAAAGAAGACGTGAGAGTCAAGCATCAGGTCGATTGTGTATTATTAAAGCTGTTCCGGATTGTGCAGAGCAAGTATTTTGTTCTTGATCTCTTGCTTCAGGATCAGATGGATCAGAGATTGGACAGTTTCGATCTGTAGGAGCCATAGTTATCAAGGCGTCGCCTCTCCTTGGTCGCCTTGGACGCCTTGCCACCATATCGGTGTCGCCTTGATTTTGCCCTCTGAAAACACCATGGTCGCCTCCCCGCCTTGATAACTATGGTAGGAGCATAAAATCAAGCCAGATTGCCACAACACAATTCTGCTCCCAAACAAATCCTGAAGAACACAAAATTAGTAGAATCACTCCTGCGGAGTGTTACCAATCGGATCCCTAGTGAGCTCATCTGCTCTCTTCTCCATCCAAGATATAGAAAACTTGGCACAATAGACAGAACGGATTCCTTCACATTCACCAACTCTCCTAAAACAGACTTCTTTTTGTCTCTGCTACAGATTTTAAAAGATCCAACTGTTTTTGCTTCTGAAAATAATCTAACATTTTTTTATAGATTCAGATACCTTCTCATTCTTAACCAAAAGTGATTCATGCCCCCAATAAGGTTTTGTGTGGGGAAGGAGGCAGTATCAATTCCCCCAAAAGCAAAGCCCCCCAAACCAAACACAGTGCAACGGACAAGTTAAAATGACATTTGCATAACTAATAGCATATACGCATTAAAAAGAAGAGAGAAGTTGATCATGATATCTATAAAATTATTTAAGTGATGCATATAATTAAAGAGGAAAAAATTGAATGTGATATCTACCAAAAGATTCAAGTATGATGACAGACACAAGACTTGCGAACAGGAAGCAAAGATAAGGAGTAAAAACAATTATCAATCCCAAAGGAGAGGATTAACGAAATTACCGGATTTCCCCATCCTCTCCAAGCTCCCCATCTTCAAGCTCCTCATAACCACCGTTTCTCCGGGAACTATCTCTGTGATCTCTCTTATGTCTCTTATGCCTGCTTTCATTATCTGATTCTGGAGAGTGTGCATGCTGCCCGATAGATAACACCAATATCATAATGTAGTTCAAGATGCTCAAACGTAATCACAAAAACAAGTCTAATTTTCCATGTAATCTAAATTCTAAATAATTGATGAATGAACACATCACAACGACCATACCTTCTTCGATTTTTTCCTATCACTGCCATGCCTACGGGACTTTTTAGACTCCTCTTTCTCATCCTTTTCAGAATTAACTTCATCGGCTGCACTATGATGCCTCTTCCGGTGTTTCCTGTCCTTGTCTTTCTCCCTCTTTTTTTCCTCTTTGGAGACGTAATTGTCAGTTACATCAACATTTTCACTCTCAATTTCATCCTTCTTGGATCTTTCCTTTCCCTTGTCCCTTTCACGTTCTCTCTCTTTTTCCTTTCTCTCTTTCTCCTTCCTTTTCTCTTTCTCCTCTCTCTCTTTTTCTTTTTTGGCCTGCATAAGAAAGCAGCTCAAAAAATTACAATAACTAAACAGGTTAAAGAAGATGAACTAGATGCAACGTAAAACATTAAAATTCGTTAGCATAATAAACATCACTTGACGGCATGTTTATTTTGCTGCTGTAATTGTAAAGATGGTGTTATCTGTTATGTACAAGGCTTAACTGAGTGAAAGGGTTTTTTTAAGACTACAAGACAATCATCAAGACTTCAATCAGGTTCCCATTTGTTAAGAGTAAATAAATAGATTCTTCTTTCAATCTTTCCCCACCTCCGTTTCAATCTGAACTAGAGAACAAAGATAATGACCCTAAAATCACGACGTCTAGGCAAACCAAGGCGGTCGAGGGGGTCAAAAAACTAAGGCAGTACCAACAGGTACAGCCTAGGCAACCAAAGCGCCATCCAAAAAAATGCCTGGACGCCTTGACAACTATTCATAAGATTCTGTTCTTAACAATTATCATACATAATTAAGGGAACATGCTGCGTTTTTTCCCATCGAATTAATCAATACAATATCATTATATTTGCAACACAAATAGGTGTTAATGATCAACCATCAAAATATTATGAAGAGCTACTGATCGATAATCCAAATAATATTAACATTCCCATAATAAGAGCAAAAAAAATCCTGCCTGAAAACATAGGTCTAAGGTACCTTTTCTTCCTCCCTCTTGCGCTCTTTCTCTCTTGCCTTTTCTTGCAAACGTGTGACATACTCCTCAAAGATCTCCCTTCTGAAGTTCTCCTCCCCAATTGCTCTAACCAAGTAAAAGTCACCAGAAAATGTATAAAACCAGAAGTTCAAAATTGGGACTCGGGAGTGTAATAGCATTACAAAAACTAATATTCCATTATTCCATACCTATACTCTTGACTGTCTTCAAAAAGTGATTTGGAGCCTTCCCATATAGAAGATGCAGTTATTTCCTACAATAATGCAAAACAATTAGTAAATTACTTGCATCAACAAATGCTAAAATTTGGTCAAGCATTGCTCTTTCAAGCAAGTCACTATCACTATTTAAGATGTTACATTTTCAATACCTTGATAGAGTGTAATAGATCAGAGAAATCATCTGCCAACCGTTGACGCTTTTTGGCTTCCTTCTCCTCCTTTTCCTTGATTCTTTCGATTAACTCCTGGAATACAAGCTGCAAGCAGTAACAAAATTCAAATATCATACTTGACCCTTTTCACAGACAGGAATGAGGATATTAAGTATACTAAATGGAAACTGTCGGTGATTGGTAGCAGAAAAGGTGAAAAACTACACGGGGTCATAAGCCAGTGCTAGAGACAGGATAGAAAATGCAAAACTAATATTACTTAAACCTCAGCTAGTTACAGATTTAGGCTCACCATATCAAACCAAACTTTTAGTTACAAGGTGACTCATGATGCTTCTCAACCATTGGAAAGACAAGACATCAAGAATTGGATAGCAATAAACATTTTTCTTAAACTATTACAGCATTATGTTAAGGTGTTTCACTCAACCAAAATGTGAGATGCATGCCTCATAGAAGGAAGCAGATGAGATTCACAAGCACAACATTTTGATAATAACAGTAAAATACTAAAATCATACCAAAGAGTGAAAATGACAGGAAATCAACACATTACATGATCTCCTTGTCGAATGATTAACAATAAGGAAATTCATAATAAAGAAAATATCAGCTATATTATCATGGTATCCTTCCAATGGTAGGATATAGAAGTTGCAGCCGACTGCAATACATGATAAATTATATTCAAATGTACACGAACATAACTAATATAAATGAATGATCGAGCAATTAAAGCAAGAAAGGAACTACTTTTGGACCAAAGAGAGAAGTATGATAAGGACACTTCAGAAAGGAACCAACCCCACCCTCCCATCCCCAAAAACTCATACACATATGTGCACACAAAAAATACCAATATGAAAAAACCCAAAAAAACAAGGGAGAAATAACTCACTGGATAAGACCAAGGAAACTTTTGGATAACATAAAATAAATAGAAATCACCTGAGTATCACATGATCAGAGGAGCAAACAATGTTGGTTGAATAGAATTCTAAAAGTGCTCTTAAAGAAAAATTATAAGTAGCACAGAACTAAACCAAAAAATTAATTATTTGGTGTCAGCCGAAGAAGAAAAGTATCTCTACCAGTGACACAAACTAACCAAAGTTACCTAACCAATCATCATTATGTTATTTTAAAAAGGGTTTTTGATAAATGCCCCCCTGAAAATGCCCATTTGTCCAAATGCCCCCCTACAACTTTTCTAATTGCAAACTCCCCCTAATTTCAAAACATTGTAGCACTTTGGTCCCTGCCTTTACTTTGGGACGTTAGATATTAGTTTTAAGGAAACTAATGACCAAAATGACCTTCTGCTAATAACCCACCAAAATTAAAGAATAAAATGACCAAAATGCCCTCATCTTCCCCAAATCGATTACGATTGAAACTGAAAAAATTTTCCCCAAATTGGTTAGGGTTTGAACCCATCTGGAAAACAAGAGATCAGAATTGGTAATGACGACTCAATACAATCATCAATCTAGAGCAGATTTCTAACCTGCAAATAAACCCAATAATGAACCCTCCCTGAATCTAACCCCAACTACAAACCCCTGATACCAGAATCCTGCAAAAATTACAGTAACTTCATATGGAATATACAATTGGATTAGGAAATCCAACAAAACCCTCAGAGATAATGCATAAAGCGAGTTGGAAATGGACCAAACCCAAAAGAAGCCTTCATTTTTCTTCTGTCTGTTCACTTATGTTGATTTATGTGGGTTTGTTTTTGCATTACAAGTAAAAGAAAGGTGAAAACGATTGGGGCAAGAAAGAGAGAGAAACGGAAACAGAAAAAAAAATGATGCCCAAAAACAGATGTTCCTGGTGCTGGTTCTCAACGGTGGTGCAGTTCCAGAAACTACTAATAAGCAGCAAAGTAATAAAAAAGGAGAAACTTTCATAAAAAATAAAAAAAAGAGAGATTGATCGAACAAAATCTGGAAATCTGGTATACCTATAATCGCGTCACAAAATTCACAGCCCATTACAGGAAGAAAAAAAAACAACTAAAAGCATCACCTTCCATTTGAGGACCAGCCAAACTGCTCCAAAAGGAAGCAGAAAACAGAGCTTGTATCCAGAAAAATAAACCTTTATAAATTATTTTTTTTTTTAAAAACTGTTATTTCTTTAAAAAACAGATGTTATGCTTTTATACCCAGACGAGCAAGTTATGCTTTTATCCGATCAATTCTGATCTCTTGCTTTCCAAATGGGTTCAAACCCTAACCAATTTGGGGAAAATTTTTTCAGTTTCAACCCTAATCGATTTGGGGAAGATGAGGGCATTTTGGTCATTTTATTCTTTAATTTTGATGGGTTATTATCAGAAGGGCATTTTGGTCATTAGCTTCCTTAAAACTAACATCTAACGTCCCAAATTAACGGCAGGGACCAAAGTGCTACAATGTTTTGAAAGTAGAGGGGAGTTTGCAATTAGAAAAGTTGTATGGGGGCATTTGGACAAATGAGCATTTTCAAGGGGGGCATTTGTTAAAAACCCTATTAAAAAAAATAAATAAGTTGCTATACACAGATGTCCTTTCCCCAAATGATTCTTAAAAAGTGAAAGAAATATCTGTGAAGACCATAAAAAGTGAAAGAAAATATCCGGGGAGACAATACCATGAAAGCACAAGACAATAATCAAATATTCCAAACATCTCAACAGAAGCACCTTTAGTCATACAAAATTACTGTTAAGCATGAAAAGTTCATCAAAAGGATTTTCTTATTGACACCCCTCAAGGTGTCAAATAATTTGTAACCTTACATTTTTTCATTTTCATTTTTCATTTTCCATTTCTCACTTTTCTTATCTCATTTCTACATTTTTATTCTTCACTCCTCTTACTTTCTTTTCCCTTTGTGTGGATCTCAGTTTTTCCTACTTTGTTTTGAAAGGATCCACGTAGCGGATCCCATTTAGTTGGGATAAAGCTGAGTTGTTGTTGTAGTATAAATACACAATTTTTTTCAAACGAAGGTAAATAGTGTCATTTCATATGTATACTCTAAAAAATGTGCATGACAATGATACCTTTTGATAAAGACATAATGATGTCGCTTTCAAATTACTTTTGAAACCTTTTATACCTCTAACTTTAAGAAAATTAAGAATAAGACAAGGAGCAATTAAAAGAAGGTGTCAAGTTCTAACTACACCTATAGAGGTGTCATTCAGACACTCCCTTCATCAAAAGAAGCTTGAATTAAGAGGTTAAGATAAAAAATCATAAGGTTTCATAGTCACTCATAAATGAATGTTATTGATCTCAATTTAAAAATCCACACACAAATACCCAGTAAACTGTTATGAACCTTAGCCTCGAAGCACCAACCAAATTTGCTTTAACAATAAGCAAATATAATATTACACTGGTTTCTAAAAGGGGCTATTTTAGTGGCCTTTATGTGAAGACACAGCAAAAATTCACTTTCAAATTCCCCCTCAACCAAAAAAAAAAAACAAAAAAACAAAAAAAAAAATTACTGCAACTCAAGCAAATAACACAAGATGTTTCAGTCAAATGACCAGGCTATAACACAAACACACAAAAGTCCAAAAAACAAGTTAAACCTATTATGTCCAGTCCGTCATTGGAATTCCAGGCCAAGGTTTAAAAAGTCCGACTAATATCAACTAATGATGAAATATTTTACTTCATAACAACTTCTGTGCATGTGTGCACACGCACTCACTAACTCAGGCAACACAAAGGGATGGAAGGAGGTGAGAGTTACCTTTAAGTTGATATCTGATATGGGGGGAGAGCGAACAACCTCAGTAATAGAATCCTTAAACTCTTCAAAAGTCCATGATGATGCCATATTTATCTGAGAATATACACGACAATAGAATTTCACTTCATACATACAAAGTTACAAACATATATACCTACTTAAATACAGACATACAGATAAATTATATGAACAACAATTGTATGAATCATTACCTTTTCTAACTTCATTCCGTCCTTAATTCGAGTCTTGTCATCATGATACTATAAAAAAAAGAACAGAAAAAACATCAAAAAGCAAACTACAACTTTTTCAGTCCACAGTCATTCTGACATTTGTATAAACAATATTATCTCAACTTTTACCCAGAGTTGAGAGTGCTTTAGATTTGTCTTGTTTCTCTTTCCATTCTAACTATATTAGGTGTCATCAAATCCAGTACTCAAAAGGTGGATTCAGTCGGTTGTCATTGTTAGAGACTTAAGAGTATCAAGCACTAAGCACGGCAACAATGTAGAAGAGAGGAATAGCCCACGATTGTGTGTAAACTAACTGAATTTTTTTTTATTGCTCTTTGTTGTTTACATATGAAAGAATTACATAAAAGGATAGAAAAGAAGAATGGGGGGGATAAGGGACTCTCTCAGTCCAGGGCCTCTCACCCACGGTCCCTCACCATCACTGCCTCTCACAGCTTCAACCATAGCTCTCTTTTCTTCAATCTCTGTCCCTTTCTACTCAGCCACATCACTTACTTATAATCATCTCATCAATGGTTACAAAATTAGCAACTCACAGTAGAGTGAGGAGATTGCTTGACTCAATAACAAAGCAAGAAAATAGAAACAAATAGACAGTATCCTACCAAATATTGGTAGCATCTCATCCAAGCCAGCTTTCAATATTGAGCCCCACAACACTACTCACGTGAACAGTAACTCGCGGTACTACTCACGTGAACAGTAACTCGTGGTACTGTTCGCGTAAACAGTAACTCTCTTTTTTTTTTTTAAATTCTGCCTTGGTCGTCTTCATGCTTCGATCTATATCAACACTCCCCCTCAAGCTGGAGCATAAACATCACCCATGCCCAGCTTGACATAAAGGGAGGGAATACTAACGGTTGTGTGTGAACTAAATAATCACACCGTGGGGGCTTAAGCATATATTATATTAACCAAGTACACCTTAAACCGACTTAAGAGAGTAAACATAGCATTACCTAGAATATCCCACTCCTACTATCACTAATAACAAATAATACAAAACAGAATTATAATAGAATCCGAGACTACCGCAACAGTCATAAAGGGATTTAACTACCCATACTTTATGGCATAGCATTCATCAGCTCCTGTCAAGCCAGTTGAGGGCCTCATTTTTCTTTCCTTCCTAAGATAATTTTTTATCCATTAGGAAAATGATTTTGTCAAATTGTTGTGGATTAAACAGCATCTCGAGATGACGAGATCCTAACTGGACCATCTGGCACTGTTTCATTGATTCCTGCCCTAAACAAGTGAAAGGACAGTCTGGGTTTTCAGACCATTGGATTCTAAGTATTGCTGAACCTCAAATGATAGAGCAAAGAAACTGCATACCCCCATAACCTGTAAGTAGAAACAATAAGTACTATCTACACTCCTCCAGGTACAAGGTTTCCACATGTACAAGTAAGCATACCAAAATACCTCAACTAGTTGTCATCAGTTGTCACAGCGTCTAGGCGGCCGAAGGCATTGGAGAGGGTAAAAAAGCAAGGCGACCAAGGCTCCTGGACGCCTAGGCGACACCTTGACAACTACTTGTCAACACGACGACTTTTAGTTAGCAATTCATCAGGGATGGGCAGAGAAGACAATAAATTGATAGTTTGGTATTAAATGTACATTAATAAATTAATGAGATCACAAATCTGCTTGCAGATTTATTCAACATCTACTGTGATAGTTTAAAATTTAACTAATTAAGTATTAATTCATTGAAGTCATGAATATCAAGAATAATTATGGATAAATAAAATTTCTCAATGGTTGCCAGAAAATGATTAACACCAACCATTCACAGCCACTGAAATTGAAAATCTCAACCCATGATCGGAATTCACAAAAATAGGGGGCTTTCAAAGGACAAGCAAATGACTATCGAGAAAAGTTTTCATAATGTCATTCCACATTACTTGGTAGATTAAACTTGTTTCCCATACGAGGATTATGTATAAAAATCAAACCTGTTTCTCTAATTCCTCGACAACATCCTCAAACAGATCTTTAGGTGTAGAACCAGAGGCGTTTGATGATACTGCTATATATATAGGCAAGTCTTTAACCTGCATATAAAAATGAAAAGAAACAGATGAGTCCTGAGAAAGCTTTGGTGACATAGAATCAAATGGAGAATATCACCAGATAACATTCCATAAAAAAAAGAATGTATTCTGCCAGCCCAAATACAAAAGCATTTGGCAGGAATACCTTCATAAAATAGTCACGCCAATGTGTTTTGGCCGTAAGCATCCCATCAGCTACATGTCCTTCCATCAACTTACGGAACTCATCACGTTTTTTTCTCTCATCCCGTCTCAGTTGTTCCTGCAGTTGGACAACAAAGATAAGTATGAGCACACACACCCTGGGGGAGTTATAACTACCATAAGCACAGAAAGGAGGGTCCTGATTTCGAACCTTCTGAATCTTCCTCTGCTCCTCATCTTCCTTTTCTAAGTCACGTATATATTCCTGTACAAGGATGCCAAATGATTACAGAGCATAATTGGAAACTGTCAATGTAAAACAATGTAAATTACCTGGAAGATTTCCAAGCGATCTATCTTTTCAAGACGAGAACATCTTTCATCATCCTCTAGGCGATCTTGAACTTTACGCCATTGACTGTTTGCCTGCAGCCAAAAAGTAGAGATGTACCAATCACTTCTACCAACTCCAGTAAATGGATATGGTAAGAATGAAGTTCATCGTCTTACCTTAATAAAGTCACAGGATTCCAGAAATTGCTTGTACTCCATAACATTTCGCTTATGCTCCTCTTGAGCTTTTGCACGTTCCTACATTATGAATTTATGATCCCAAGACATGAACAGTAAGAAAAACATACTAAACAGTTATGAAAGTATTCACAACCTACGGGTCTCAATAAATGCAAGATAAATGATCTAAGAAGCTCCTATACTGAGAGAATTCTTCTTGGGAAAGTAAAATTCAATGACGACTCAGAACAAGGATAAAATGAGTTCAGTATTCCTATTCATTCAATTGGCACAAGGAAATAACTGCCAGTCACAACCTCTTAGCAAATGGTTCATTATTATATCACCCAAACTCAGCCCTGAACAATATCAAGAGAATCCAACGAGCAAATTCACTACAGCAACCTCCATGAAGTCCAGTATCCATAAATTTCTCCTACTCTAGCTCAATTTGTATACCTAGAACTTAATAATAGCAAATCTTAGGTAGCATAAACCATAACATAGAAAATCCTATCCTGACTGAATGGAAACAGACTCAGCAAGAAAACTCCGACATATTTTTTATGTTAGCAAGAAGATATCACCATCTTAACCACATGGCCAAAAGAGAACCAGGTGTGTAAAACACCACTCGCCACAGTTGACAAGGTGCTTCTGGTGACCCTAGGCGAGCTTGTCTAATTTCTGTATGCATGAAAGGCACCCGCCTTGATGGCTTGGGTGTCGCCTAGGTGACACCTTGTGACCTGGGTGAACGGTCATTTTTTATTTTTTATTTTGTTACATAATATTGATTCTTTTCTCACTGTTTCATTGGCTTGTTTAGAGAATTTCCATACGATGATATGCATGAAATCATCCATGTGACTCATTTGCCATGTTTATACAGGAATATATGCGTGACTTAGAAAAGGATGAGAAGCAGAGGAAGATTCACAAGGTTTGAAAACAGGACCCTCCTTTTTGTTTCTGTTTGCTGCTGCTTCTCTTTCTCTTCATTATATATTTACACTGCATTAAAGCATTATAAACTCATATTGCATCTCATTATGGTATACAAAATAATACATGGCAAGCAGGTCTAGGGCAACTGGCCACCGCCTTGGGAGGGATTGTCGCTTTGATAACTGTGCTACTTTCAGTTAAAATCAATGCGGACAGAATTTGAAAAATGCAAATGTGTGCATGCAGAGGGCAAACCTCGGTGCAACGTAAGGTTGCTCCACTGCAACCTAGTGGTCACAGGTCAAGTCAGGGAAACAGCCTCTCTGCGAAGCGGGGGTAAGGCTATGTACATATTACCCTCCCCGAACCCCACAGCGGTGGGAGCCTTGTCAACTGGGTACGGCCTTTTTTAAAATGTGTCTGCATGCGCACAAATAAATGAGGACTGTCAGTGAGAGTATTAAAAAATTTCGTTTGTGGCAGTCAAGGATGATTCCGCAGGAATGAAATCAGATTATAGTGAAATAATAAGTGGTATCAAGGATGATTTCAACAACAAACAACAACTCAGCCTTATTCCAACAAAATGGGGTGGGCTACATGGATCCTTGCCCTCCAATCAGCTATATTAGAGGTCATAGTTGATACAAGGCCTAAGCTATGCATGTCTTTCCTCACCACTTCTCCAAAGGTCATTTTACGTCTGCCCCTGGCTCTTTTTGTTCCTTCAATCTGAATCAAATCACTTCTCCGTACTAGTGCATCCAAAAGCCTCCGTTTGAACATGATCATGTGATGCAGCTCCAAGTAGGAAGAAGAAGCCTTGAACTTAGGGCTTGATTAGGGAGCCATAGATTAGGATTATTATTTTCCATACTTAGTTTATTTTCCTGTTTTTAGATTGAACCGGTTTAGAATTGATTGCACCCAATTGGTTCAATTGGTCTAATTTAAGTGAAGTGTTCCTATTGGTTAATAGGTCCTTAAATCCTATTGGCTAGTATGAAATCTTCTTTTAAATTAGTTGTTTTAAGTTAGATGTCTTTTAACTTAAGTTAGTAGGGTCAAATAGGTCTTTTATTATTTTAAGTTATTAGTTTTAGTTTAAATTACTTCCCTTCCACGATTTTTGAAGAGAAGACGTTAATTTGTATTAGGACTTGGCATAAAGCCATATTATAAATAAGTAAATCGGGGAGGGTTCCCCCACATTCAATTTTGAATTAAAAAAGTCTGTTTGCTGCTGCTGTTCTTGCTCCTTTGTGAGTGTATCCTTGTGGATTTCAAGGTGGATAGGGTGGGTGGATTCCTACGACTCCTTGCATCGAGAAGATCGGGAGGTTCCTTCAATTATCAAGCTGCTACCGGTGGATCCTGCTGTAAGTTTTAAGCTTAAATTCTGTTTTTCCATTCATCCTCCCTCCCAATCATTCCTTTTTTTATTTTATTTGAATCCCATCAAAACCCTAAGCCTCCATTATCCCATCGATTCCTTTAAACCCTAGAACATCTAGGTTACATTAAACCTTCATCCATTATCAGAATTCAATCAGATTCGGACCACAGCCCCTTCATACCACTACCTAGACTCGACCCCAAGCTGCTGCCTTATTTGTCTCTCAAACCCTAAAATCCCCCAACTCCATTAAACCCCAAAAACCCTAAAATTCCAGAATCAGTACTTCCAACCATCAAAAACCTCTCATACTTGGATTGAACCCTTCCCTCCCTACCTGGAAAATTCGACCCTAACCCTAGCCCCAAAATCCCATCCTAAACCCTAGTTTTCAACCTAGATTCTAAAACCTAAAACCCAAACCCTAACCCTAAAATTCTGGAATCTGAATTTTGGTTTAAATCTGTGTCACATCTGTTTTAATAGCTTTCCCACAGCCTGCCTATTAAAAACAGATATACATTATCCCATTCCCCCATACCTAACCCTAGGATTTAACCTAAAAACCCTAATTCTGCCCAGCCAAACCAGCAGCCTTATTAGATCCTGTTGCTTGGCCTCTAATAGGATCCTTCTCCTATTTAGAGCTACATTATCATGCCACCTCCATAGTGGTCACGGCGATCCAAGTCGGTGGAGGGGTGTCACGTCGATATATCGACATGTCGCCCGCCATGGTGTTGCCATGGCAATCATGTCGACCATGTTTTATTTTTTATTTTCTCAATTTTTAATTTCATTTAGTATGCTATAATATATATCCTATAACATCAAAAATCAACATGAAAGTGTACTACTAGAAAAATACCAACTAATTATTTTAACCCCACATAAACTGATCAATGCAGCTGTTGAGAATTGAGATAAGTCCTATGCTAGGATGGAAAACACAAAATCAAAGGACTGATTTTTAGCAGATTAACATTAAGCGGAAGGGGGAAAAAAACTGAAATTATGGAGTTGAATATGTGCTTGCTTCTGTTGTGTTCTTGTGTGTGTGTGAGACTGTGAGTGATCAGTGATGGACTACTGGCTGTCTAGCTATAATAAATCCCTCCCCCCCCCCCCCGTCTCTCAACTCTCTCCTTGTCTCTGTGTGTGTATGTGCGGGCCGTGTGCAAGGTAAGAAGAAGAAAAAATTAAAAAAAAACACCTTCTCTGTGACTGTGCAAGCCTGCAACTGCAAGGCAAGAAGAAAAAAGAAAAAAAAAAACCGAGAGGACTATGGCTGTAACTGGAATAAATCCCTCCCCCCCCCCTCTGTCTCTCGACTATCTTCCTGTCTCTGTGACTGTACAAGCAGTTGCGAAGAAGAAAAAAAAAAACCAAGAGGACTACTAACTGAAATAAATCCCCCCCCCTCTGTCTCTCGACTCTCTCCCTGTCTCTGTGTGTGTAACTATGTATGTGTGGCTGTGCAAGGCAAGAATAAAAAAATTAAAAAAAAAAAAACGATACTACTAGTACTGGCTGTAATCATTACCGGAGGCTGGGAGGAGAAGAATTGAAGAAGAGGACTGCCTAGGAGGAGAAGAACTGAAGAACTGAACTGAAAGATCGAGTTGCCGGAGGACTGGGAGGAGGAAGAAGAACCAAATTAAAAAAAAATAAAAAATTACTTGCCTGGAGTCCTGGAGGTTGCCGAAGGGGTTCGAACTTTGAAGGAGTGAACAACTCTCTCTGCCGAGAGTTGCAGGAAGCCAGGAACTAAAGCCAAAGTTGCCGCTTGCCGGAGTCACAATCCTCTGTCTCACAAACTGTTCCTCTGTCTCAAATCTCGACTCTCGACTCTCGAACTTTCTTTTGGCTTTTGTGATTTCTTTTTCCCCCAAATTAGGGTATACGTTTAATGTTTTTAATTTTTATGTTAATGTGTATTGCTACACCTCCAATACACATTAACGAAAAAGCATCTAAGCTATTAAATGGTTTTTAAAAAAAAAAAATTTAAGCCCAACTTTTATACATTCAAATGTACAAATATCGACCGATATGCCCATATATCGTGGTATGGCGTCCATGGCGGCGCCATAGCGACGCCATGGAGGCCATATCGGTCGATATTTATAGATTAACCATGGTGGAGCTCGATATGTGGTTTTCTCCAGCGCCAGGACGCCATGGCGACACCATGACAACTTTGGCCACCTCAAATGACTTTCTCGTAGCTTATCATGTATCGAAGTTACTCCCAAATCAGCTCTAATATAATCATTCTTTACTGTATCTTTCTCAGTTTTGCCACTCATCCATCTCAACATACTCATCTCCACTACACTTAGTTTATCTACATGATGCTTCTTAACAGCCCAACATTTCACACCATATATCATAACAGTCATATGATTGGCCTACAAAATTTTCCTTTTAAGTTTTAAAGGAAATACATCGATCGCACACCACTCCGGACGCACCCCTCCATTTCATCCATCCTATTTTAATTCTCTGTGAAACATCATCCTTATATCACCTTCTTTATTTATGATTGAGCCTAGAAACCTAAAATAATCTATTTACAGAATCTCTCTCTCATCAATTTTCACTACCTCATTATCTGTCTTACTGTAACTAAAGTGAAACACCATATACTCCATCTTCGTTCTACTTATCTTAAAATCTTTTGATTCCAAGGTTGATCTCCATAACTCCAACTTGGTACTTGGCGTTAGTCCATGCTTTTGTCTCATCCACCAGAACAAAATATCATTAGCAAAAAGCATACACCAAGACTTCATCTTGAATGTCTCAGGTTAATCATCCATGTTAAATGCAAACAAATAGGGGTTTAAAGCTAATTCTTGATGTACCCAATTGTAGTTGGGAATTCACAACCTTGACCACCCACAACTCTTACACTAGTCACCACATCATCATACATATCTTTAATTATGTCCACATATTATTTGAAACACTTCTTCTCTAGTACTTGCTAGATTAACTCTCTAAGGAGACTATCATAAGCTTTTTCTAAGTTATTATCCATGAGTCTCTTAAGTAAATTGCTTCTGTCGTGGATCTTACTGGCATAAAACCAAATTCGTTCTCCATAATAGTAGTTTCTTGTCTCAGGTGGGTTTCAATAACCCTCTCCCATAATTTCATAATATGACTCATTAGTTTTATGCCTCTATAGTTATTGCAACTCTGAATATCACCTTTATTTTGCAAGTCAGAACCACAATACTTTTTCCTCCACTCATCTGGCATTTTCCTTGTGCTCAAATCTTATTAAACAGCTTGCTTAGTCAAGGATGATTTCACGGGAATGAAATCACATCATATCATAGTGAAATAATAAAACTGTCTATATTTTTTAAATCGGAACCACAATGCTTCTCCTCCATTCAACTAGCATTTTCATTGTGCCCATAATCTTATTAAACAGCTTGGTTAGTCAAGGATGATTTTTTGGGAATGAAATCACATCATACCATAGTGAAATAATAAAACTGTGTTACTTGTTATTACTGCAGGGCTTGGCATTAGATCAGGGGGGGGGGAATTATACATGAATATTTATACATTAAGAGAAACACCTATACTCATTGTTTCATCATTGGTGATTTAAAAAACCTCAATGACAAACAATTCAAAAATAGTTCCTTTAGTCAATTTTTTTCAAATGCAAAGGTATATTAGGCAGAGTTGATGAGCAAACAGGATTCCTGTAGCCGGCCCCATTTTGTCTGCAATGCAGATAAACTGTTAAAAATACATAAAGATTAAATTAACCCAGCTCATTACAATAATGGCACCCAATTACCCTTTTTCATCCTTGAGGGTGGATGAACTTAACGAGTTGTCTTTCATAACTTTTACCTAATATTCTGAAGCATACTAAAGATTTGTCTGTGAGCTCTAAACTGTAATCTTAAATTCTGAAGCATATTAAAGCATAGCAGTCATGACATCTAGGCAACCCTAGGCGTTGGAGCAGGGGAAAAAATCAAGACGACACCAACAAGGCGCCCTTTCAGAGAAGGCACCCAGTTGACTAGGCGACACCTTAACAACTATGTATTAAAAATTTAACTGCATTCACATAATGGAACAAATTTGACAGCAAATATGATTCCTGAATTATAAAGCTGGATATTTTATAATGCTGTTAGGTCTCCTCTGTAAATAGCTGTATATTTCCAACAATTTAACCATTTAAAGCCAGCAGAAATATGAAAACATACACCAATACGGCCCAACCAATAAACTAGCAGACCCTTCACCTTTTTCTGCAGTTCCACCAAATAGTTTTCAAAAAGATCCTCACGGTCCCTGGCTCGCTCCACAGCCTTGAACCTTTCATCATCCTCAAACATGCTTATAGCTTTGCTGAAGTGTAGCCCAAAACATTGAGTAAAACATCCAAGTAACAGTTAGATCTACCTTGACATGTTATCCAGACTTGTAACCAATTACCAACATATTAAAAAAAAAAAGATTTTCACATGGCATTGGAAAGATATAGACCTCCATCTTGTAGATGATGTGAGCTCTTTTGATTCCTGGAAAGCAATTCAAGAAATATAACAATCATTACAGGTCCAGGTATCAAACAGTAAGAGTTCCCTAGAGCTAGAAGCGTATGGAACTTACTTCTAACATTTTTGTGAATTCCTCCCTTGCTCTCTTCTGTCTAATGCGCCTCTCCTCAGCCCCCTGCTTTTTCCTTTGGCCCAGGTACTGGAACATAAAACAAAAATAGAAATTTATTCAAGAAACACAAGTAGAATAGACTTACCATGTCAAACCCTATCAAAGCATGTGAATTTAAGATAACGCAACACTTGATATCGTTACCTCATTAAAAGCTTGCTTTCGCTCTCCAAGAGATTTCAGAGCACCATATCTTTTGTCATTAATTATCACTCTCATAGCCTGAGGAGGACATTTCATATCAATGACAAGCACTTGAAAATTAGCAAGCATGCTGATTACTAAGGTAAAACGGTTCAGATTACCTGTTCCCAAGTCCAGTCATACTCAACATTTGCAGATTCCAAGAGTGCTTTAAAAGCATTTTTTGCCTCCTGGAAGTTATGAAATGTAAGAAACTACAGACATAAATAAATTGACATGAAAGGTAGATTCTAGATCCGTACCTGCTTATTAGCATAAACCAACGTTTCATCATCAACAGTTTTCTCCTCCAGTGGAGCAACATTGATCTTGCCAGCAACCGCCATGCCCTTTTTGGCTTCCTGCACAGTTTAGGTCATATCAATATCTCTCTCACAAAAATGCATACCAAAGAAGCAACAATGATGGCATATAGGATAGTTTTAATTATTCAGAAAATAACTAACTATACCTCCAAATCCTGAACAGAAGCCCCATCAATGGAAGTTGCAACACCTTGAGATACATTCTCAAATTTGGTCCTGCAAGCATTAACATATAAAGGTGAAACAAATATTACAAATTTGCAAACAAACACACAGATAGCTTGAAGACACAGGAACATACGTTGTAGTAGTGGCATTGTCCAAAGCAACGGGAACCACAGCACCCCCTGAAACAGTAGATTGTAAGGGAGTAAGAGCTGCCACAGGAGAAGGAACTCCAACTGCATTTGATGCAACAGAAGAAGGTATAGCAGCAATAGCAGGCAATCCAGAAGTCACAACAGCGAGTGGGCTTATAGCAACAACAGGTGTCACTGGAACCAGACTTGATGCCACCCCTGAAACTGCAACAGTTGAGGAAGAGCTAATTGAAATCCCCACAGCAGGTGTATCAGCCAAAGTGACAGCAACAGCAGACGAAGAGTTAGAAGTCACAGTAGCGTCTGACTGTAGACCCTGACTACCAGCCTTTTCAGCCTGTTCACGAGCCAACTGGAGGCAAATACATGCAAAACCGTCATACAAATTAAGACAAGAGTATTGGTTGAGTAAAGATAGGATCTACTGATATCAACAAGTAATAATTAGATACCCTCAGTTCATCAGGGATTGTCCATTTTGATTGCTTAGTGAGCTTGTTGTAGTAATACCTGCAAAATTTCACAGTATCGGCATCAAGACTATATTAAACTCAAAAGAGCCCCAACCATATTTTTCTATTTTTCTTTCATAAGCAAAAAATAAAATTTTTCCAGTGACATGTTCAAAGAAAAATTGTATGTTCCATTTGGTTCAATGTGAAATGTTGAATAGTAATTTAAAGTAAGAAACAAAAGTAAAATGGAAACTTTCCTAGTCATTACCAGCACTAACTATGTAATAACTCAAAATTTACTGAATATGATAATAAATTTTATTTAGTTCACTTTTCAACTACTATCTAAGCTATAGCAATTTTCAGACTTCAGTTATGCTATTGGTCATTGGTCTTCTCTTAAAAACTTCTACATTACTTTTCATCATTTATTAACCAAACCAGATGGAGCCATCATGGAATCAACCACTTACTTCCTGCCGTCTTGAGTTGTAAATTCCTTCCAAACAGTGGATGCATCCGCCCTCTGTAACAGTGACAGAAAATGAGTAAGCCAAGACTGAAATACTATTAAAGAATTTGGAAAACGAGAGATCTGGCAATCATCATATGACAATCTGTAACAAAAGCATGCACCAAGTCTTAAAAAACTGATTATCACAATTCACAAATTCTAGCAATTTAACTAGGGAAACATAAATGAAACAAGACAGAAAAGGAAGATTTGGGGAAAGGGGCGAAAATGCAGAGATGATAACACCGTGCACTATGCAAGATGTATTCTGAACCAGAAAGATTCATGGAAGCTGACTACTAAATAAGTTTACAGAATAATATACGAAAATATGTATAGTAACAATTAGAGCAAAGAATAGAAAAGGGGAAGTGTTATTGCAACATGCATACCATATGCTGATCAACAGCAGGTACAACTGGCAAAGTGAACAAGAAGGATATCCATAACTATTCAAAAAGAAAACTAAACTAGAAATGACATCAGGATTAGTGATAACTTAGAGCAAAGAATTGCCTGAAAAGACAACAGGGGTGCTTTCCAAAAAAATGGTAAATGTATTTGTTCACAGGGCCTGAAGTACACATATTAGGAACTGCTGATCACTTGCATCCTGGAGCTGATGCGAACAAACTAAGATGTTTGTGTGGTCAGTTCAAATATGCAACGTGGGCAGGGCAAGCACAATAACGATTCAGTTTTTTGAGCCAGAAGATTTCTTGCTAGGCTAGGTCACTTTCCAAAATAATTCCAAACTGAAGAATTGAAGATGCACAATAACATCAAACACCAAGAGCTCAAACAGCGCACCCGTCCAAACAGCTCATTCAATCTTATTCTAAGGTCAGCAAATAACTTTTTTTTCCTTTCCTTTATTGGACATCCCTAAAGATTAAGATGCTTACCAGGAAAAGCCTCCATGTATATACTATCCTAACAGTTTGATCAATTCTCAACAACTATTTTGAGCAACTACTGCTCATCCATTCACCCAACTGCAAGTGTAGCAGATACTATGGCATAATAAGGAAGATGTCTTCTATCATCAACTCTCCCCCCCCCCCAAACAAAAAAAGATGGTGTACTGGTATCTCTAATCAGAGAAACAAAAAGTTGTCCTTTCACAAGCTCCACATAAATACACGATAAAGAATTACGCAGCATTTGTGAATTGTGAGTGTTGGTGTTACAGACATTAACTTCAAACATCTCTTCCCCTTGTAGACCACTTGAAGAAGGGGGGAAATTAAGAAAAGAATTGGCAGCTTAAGTGGTTGTTTGCCTAAGCTTAAAATAAGTGCTTATTATGCTTATAGCTGAAAAGAAGAGGAAACAGCCTATTTAAGTTGTTTGGTGAACTCAAACAAATGCTTATTTTGTTAAGAAATAGGCTAAATTTCTCCTTTTCTAAAGCAAGCCATGGGAAGCTTTTTAAAAGCTCTTCCATAGAGGGGGGAGGAGCATATGACAGCATTCCATTTCAAATGGTCAAAAAGCTCTCCTTTTGGCATGTTTCCAAACAACAAATTTCAGTATAACTTAATTGCTCAAAATAACAAGTTAAAAATTCCTTATTTCTATATCCACAAAATAGCAAACCAAAAGTCATAAGACAATGACGAGGTACAGTAATGAAGAAGAACATTCAATAGACTATAATGACAAGGTATAGTAATAACTATGAATATTTAATAGACACTTATCAAAGATGAAAAGTTGCCAAGCAATTACACAATAAATGAGATATAACCAGATGCCTTATTATAAGGTTATCGAGAGCTACTTTTATTGCGGTGAACATAAATTGATCAAAATTAAAAACTAAGTCTTCCTCAAAGTCCCCAATAAACTATAAACATGAACCAACACAAAGGATAAAATGCAAAAATGATAGCTTCAAAAAGGAAGATAAAAGTATATTGAATAGCAGAAATAAGCTTCAACGAGTATTTATAATTGAATACTTAACAGAAGGCTGAGGTATACAAAAAGAAATGCCACATTATTATACAGAAAGAAGAAAATCCACCCAGTACAAGATCCATCCCTAACTCACCAAACTAGATTTGTAACTTTCTGATCAGTACTCCAAACAAAATTATCAAATTAATACAGCAGACAACACTTCATCAGAAATCTTCTTCCAAACTAGTCAGGCAGAAGCGAGGTGGAAAGACATTTCGATATGGATTAAATTCAATAACTGATATCTCGATTAAGGTGGAAAAGACTCTGCACATCCATATATACTAAAGATGATGGTAAAGTTTGATCTATACGAAAATGACCAACAGCATTACCGTCCTACTGATAGCTAGCAATTTGAGTAATTAATTGAATTTTTCTCCTCACATAAGCAAATCTTCAACCTCAAAATTCTATGATGAACAAACAAAGTAAGAGAGTAATCAAGTGGAAAAAATTGAAATTAAGCATGAACAATTGAACAAATACAATGGGAAAAAGCTAACAAGCATAAAAAGGAACACCAAACAGATCAAGGCAAAATGACATCAAATGCTCAGGAGGTTGCACTTCATTAACAAAAGTAAACACCAACCATTCAAAATAGAGATATGAAGAACTTTGTCTGACCAAAAACCACAAAATGCAATTCACAAGTTCCAAGAATTTGAAAACTCTTCTGCTGGGAAACATGAGAGAGAATAGGTATCCATTGAGGATTGACAGATGACATTTCAGGATGGGTAAACTACTCAACAACAACAATCTAAGCCTTATCCCATGTAAATGGGGTCGGCTACATGGATCCTTGTAAAACAAAATAAGAGAAAAGAAATGAGGACACAAGAGATGAGAAGTGTGAAAAGAGAACTGAAAGTAAGAGGAAATAGGCCCAGCCCAGGAAGTCAAGGGAAACTCAGCTATACAAGGTCAGCAACATCGATCTTTACCATCCAAAATGTTCTATCCGAGGTCATACTTGGTACAAGACCCAGACTACGCATGTCATTCCTCACAACCTCTCCTATGGTCATTTTCGGCCTGCCCCTAGTTCTTTTAGCTCCTTCGACGGCTAAACTACTCGAGCACTAAAAATTAGTTAATAGAAACTTCTGAATTTGAATTTAATCTTCTAACAGAAGATCTAGAGATTGATGCACAATGCAACCCTAAAAAGAATACTGAGATGAAAATGGCCCATTAACCCTAAAATAAGTGAAAGTAATCAAACTAAAACAGTTTGGAATCACAGAAATACTTCACCAGTGGCATATGTTGGTAATGGCGTAATGCAACCATCTTTCATGCCCCATGGTACAGCACAGTAATCATCATAGTAGGTTTAGAGAGGTAGAAGTCAATCATCACAAAATACATTGAAATATCATAAGGCTAATTTAATGTTAATAACCCTTAATAAGTTTTCTCTTTTAGACAGTGAAGGCCAAATTTGACAACCAAAAATATTTCAAAGGAAACAAAGCAGCTAATGATCTACATATTGTAATTATAAATTTTTTCCAGGACAAATAGCACTTTTTTTATGTAAAAGAAAAAGTACTTAGTATTTCTCATAGCAGTAAAGCCCTATGTGAGGGAAAGAACCCATAAAGGCTAACCCAAAACAGCTACATGAAAACAGTAAAGATAACAATAGAACTACTGAAATTTTTAAATTGACTCCAGATTCCAGTATTCCACTTCTGTTTACTATATAAGATAGTAAGGGAGGAAAATGAAATTCTCCCTGCAACAATACAGAAATGTGACTGAATCACTGGTTTCTTTAACTCCAAATAGTGGAACATGGATGGCAGAACCAACCGTAAAAAGCATCAAATAAAAATTAGGCAATTAGTGAACATCTAAGTACAAGCAGCTAAATAGGGAGCTCAAAAGAGCAATAAACTCTAGAGAGTAGACGCATATCCACCAAAAGATTCTTTTTTACAGAAGAAACACCCAAGGGTCCATGATAGTAAGACGCATCAATATCACAACTGATTTAAGAAGAAAAAGTTACAGTAGGTATGGCAAGCAGCACAGAACCATAGCACTTCATACCTCTCAATTGAGTAGCACAACATGCACCTGTCAGAATCCTTTGAAAAGCTATAGAAGTTAAGTAGATCATATACCAAAGCATGCGAAGATAAGAAGCATAAAAATACTAATGCATCTCAAATGTGAAATTTAACAAACTTAAGGCTAACTGATAAGCCAGACAAAATACTTGCTCACGTGCCACAGTAATACATGTAGCTGTCAATTAAAAAGAAAAAATTTTTAAATTTTAAGATATACAGAATAACATTATAGAGTGTAGTTTTCATCACATGAGGCAATTAATAAGCATCACTCTATAACTTTAGATCTGAATTTACATGACATAATAACTCTATGCTAATTCAAAAAATGTAAGAGCATTGATACTACCTACAAATCAACCAAGACCAACCAAAGTTAAATGCAATATATGATGCATAAAAAAATGGTGGAGAGTACAAATATAAAGTGTTCCACCTATCCCAAAAGCATTTTGTCTATTTCTTCCTTAAGAACAATTTCCATCAACTATTTGTTGTCTCAAAAGAGTGAAGGTTTCAAAGAAAAAGAACACAGCTAAACATCGTGACAGTAACTCTAAAGTTGTGAATAGAACAGCAGCTATCATTACTAATCTGTGGGCATGATATATCTTATCCAACCACCAAATAACAGGAAAAATGCCCCTACATGATGAATTAAAAGGTAAAAAATAGCAACGATTGCCTGCCTTGAGAAAGTGCAACCCCGCCTTCAAAATTGAGCATATAGAGCAGTCGTTTATTTCTCCTGACTTGCCATGACATCTATACCAGTGGGAGAACATGCAAAGAAACAGAGAATCCCCAATAAAACAATTTTGATCAATTTAAGCAGTACAATTGTCAATTACCACAAAAGGGAAGGCATGTATACAGATTGCAAAACATTTCCATGTTGTGATTGACAAACCATAACATATGAATTTGTTAAGTCATATAAAGAGCGATTTCAAAGAAATATGACTCACCTCAACAGGTGTCATTAATTCTAAAGGTTTCTCCCAACTAGACTGTCTTGTCTTCTTGTTGTAATAATATCTGATAATTTTTAGAGACAAAAGAACTTTCAGAATAATAAACCCAAGAGAGAAAACTGGAAGGATTTGATAGGAATAATAGGTCAAGGTCACCCAAAAGTAACATAGTGCATATGCATTGCCATTTCCGAAATGATTGACCAAATACAATAGAGAGTCAACACTATAAACTACATCTATCACAGTGACATACCTTCTCCCATCAGCAGATGTATGTTCTTGCCAATCTGATGAAGACTGTTGACTGGAGTTAGATTGAGGATTTGTAACCTGAAAATCCAAGACGAATATGAATGTGTGCCTTTCATTTACATAAGCATTCAAGTTTCAAAGAAATACAAACAATGACGGTAAGAAAACACTTAACATAAAATAATAGCCACATTAGTAAATAACAAAGGACATTTTAATGCCAAAATGTCATACCGGAACAGACGCAGCCGTTGCCAAAGGCTGTTGTTGAGTAGCTTGCTGGATCGGTGTAGCAAGGGGCACACTCTGGCTTGCAGAAGACATCCAAGATTGTCCCCCAGCATTAGTTGGCATGTTAGGTGCATGCATCTGAGAAATTGGCTGGTACTGGTTCGAGTGATTAACATTGCTTTGTGGCTGGCCATAGGATTGAGTATACTGCATGTAAGCCAATTATAAAACGTTAATGACTGAAGACTTCCGGAACACAAAGCAGACACGTCAAAATTAGTGAAAATCTTACAGTATACGATGACATAAGGGGCATTCCCATGCTTCCAGCTACGCCCATAGGATTAGCCATAGGCTGCACGTTTTGCTGAGGCTGTGGTGGCCCAGATGAAAAGGAAGGCATGTTTGACTGCGCATAGGGCATCGGAATCGACTGAGATGAAGGAGGCATACCGTGAGCAGGCTGCCCAGGCCTTGGAGGCAACTGCTGAGTTGGTTGAGAATACTGAAGCTGCTGACCTTGAGCAGAAGGTGGCATTCCAACATTCGAAGCAGGAATACCTTGCCCAACGGGCCGAAACTGTTGCGAACCCGCCTGCATATACGGCTGCCCTTGCTGCTGCACTGACATCATAGGACGGAACTGCAACAAATATTGAATTTAGTGAAACTACAGCATTGTCAACTTCGCTAAAAAAAAAAAAAAAAAAAGGAGATGGAGAAAAAAATAACTACAAAATCATGAAGAGAAGAAGCAATTACTTGCATAGACATGGGTGGAGCAAAATTTTGAGCAATGCCAGCGGATCCAACAAGGGGCGGTGGCCGAAGTGGCTTTCCACGATAACAATGAAAATTATTGTAAAAGGGTTTTCAGAACATCTAAACAACGAATAAGGGTTCACATAAAAAAAGAGGGAAATATTCTTTCCTACCGGTGTGGCAGAAGATTGAAGATTATTCGCCATTACCACCGAGGACTGCAAGTCTCCACTCTGCAAACACACTTTGCAGAAGGGTTTCCTAATAATTAACGAATTTTTTCAGAGAGTACAATAATTAGCACCAATAATAGGTGTAGATATCCATAAAAAAACAATAATATGTGTAGAAGATGATCTCTATGTCCAGTAATTTGAACTATGATACCTTTCTAGAGACCGATTTTCTTCCCTCTGGTCTGATAGAGCTCGCTCTCCGTCGACGAACCCTAGAGCTAATTCTTAGATGCACTTATAAAAATCTGAAAAACAAGCATGAGTTCTCAGTAATTATATATATGCGGGCCGCTCCGGTTTTGCACGTGGATTCTCTTAAGTAGGCCCGGAGGGTTAAATAATGCAATTTGGATCCTCTACTGGCGAGCTACCTGGCAGGACCGTGATGCCCAAACACGGTGTTGTGCACAATGTCCGCCTTACCCCTGCCCAAACATCTTGCCCGAGTGGGCATAAAGTGATCTTTGCGCACAGCACCATGTCTGAGTAGCACGGTCCTACCGGGCATCTCGGCAACAGAGGATCTGGATCCTAAATAATGAGGGGAGGGTGGGGTGAGAAAGTAAAGGAATGGGATCCAAAAGCGTCTGGGCTAATAGGGGAGCACGCCTGCTGGGTATCTACCTAAGGCGTAAAGGCATCATCTCATGGTGCCCTATGAAAGGGACCTTTATTCGCTGTTGTGCACATCGTGCGGCGCAACAGCAGCCATGTGTGCACAATGGGGCCCGCTGTGCACACATGGGCCCTACTATGCCGCATGATGCGCACAACAACGCTCCAATTACATCAATAGATAAAAATTCCTATGAAAGGGCATAGGAAACACCACCGAATAGAGATCTTTTTCCCTACCATTAATTATTGGTATCAGTTTAGGCAGATCGAATGATTTATATCTCCATATTAATCATGTCTGATACCAAATCTGTTTGATCCTCTCTCGGTGGAACAGTTCTTATTAATGATAAATCCATTTTTAATCAAAATTGAAGGTAAAATCATTAAATTTGGCTCATGATACAGGCAACACTGATACTGTTATTGATAGCTCGATTTAAATCCTTAATCCCACATATTAGACATAGATGAATTATAGAACTCATAAAACAAAATATGGTGGGGAAATTACATTTTTTTCACATTTGGGTAATATTTTGCTTGCCCTTTTTAATGAGGTACGATAATATTTCATAAAACAAATGTGTCTTAATATTGATTTGAATTTCCAAATATGACATCTGGGTGAACCATCCTCAATGGGTAAATGGAAACTTTTTATAGTTTTATATGCAATGCCATTAATCTTCTGGTCAAAAGGAGGAAAAAGGAGATCACGAGCAAAAGGGCAGACATCCACTAAGCCAGCCTCCTACAAAGTGTGCCTAATAGGGCGCCAGTTGAACTTGACATGGCAAAGGTTAGACCAACAAGGAGCAAGGAGGAGTGTTTTATGCGTGTGGGCCTAGACAGTGAAGGAGGTGACAGAGAGGAGTAGGAGAGCTTTTGGGCAAGAATGTGTACCCTAGGCATGTCAAAATAGATTGTGACTTGAATGGTAGTAAAACAATGCAAAAAGAAAAATAAAAGAAGTAATGACAAGAGTTCTTTGTGGAGGAGCGTGGCCCCTGTGCACATGGGGCCAATGAGAACGCACATGGACGCATCGTGGGGGGTGGGATTTATACCTTTCATTGGGGGTGGGGCGGTCATTTTGCCCCCATTACATCTGTGTGTGGGTGGTACACTCCCATATAGGAAACTTTTCTCTAAGAAGTAAACATTCATGATATTAAAATGCAAGATTTAGTGCAACTTTTTTTATTTGGGTAGAAAATATAATCTATTAAGAAGAGCGGGTTACGAAGTAACATGAAGCATTATTCCTTTAAATAAATAAGTAAATGACTCAATTTTTATGCCTGATCAAGTACATATACGATCATATCTTTCAACCATTGGGTAGGAGTGGGTGTAGAAGTATAGTAACACATCTCACTCTCTCCCCCATCCAATGATTGAAGGCAAGGCCGTGTATGTATACAGTCATGCATGATGCATAAAACCCTTTGCCATAAATAAATACAAAAAAGAGAAAATGAGAACTAAAATTGAGAATATACTATACTATATTTATTTGCTAAGAAAAAAATACTCTACTCAGTAATGATTCATATTACACAACTTCGAAACACCGCAAAATAAGAAAATAAAAAACAGGGGTGCAAACATTTTCCAATCAAATGACCTAGCATGACCAAAAAAAAATTGCAACTTTTGGACCTTAGACATCCCCTGCTTCCTCTAATGAATAATTAACTAGCTCAAACAAATGATGGGGCATCAACCGTCAAGGAACTTCCTAACCCCCGACAGTTCCAATTGAGAACTTGTCTTATTTAGGGGAAAATTATCCTCTCCAATTCCTTAAAGTGTCGTAGTGCGGCAGTGCTAGGTGGAGATATCAACACCTAGCAATTGTTGCATCCAATGGTCCATATCAATGAGATCGGACCGTTTAGATGCAACAGCTGCTAGGTGTTGACATCTCCACCTAGCACTGCCACACTTTAGGAATTGGACAAGATAATAATCCCTTATTTAGGTGAGATAAGGGTCATTCAGGAAAGATAAGGCTTAGTGAGCTCAACTGATTTTATAGATGAAAATATCTTCGTATTTTAATTTTAATTAAAGCACCAGTAAAAATTACAATTAACCCATGCCATCTGGATAAAGAAATCATTTGTGATGCATTATCTCAACAAAATAATCACAAAGTAGCTCACCACCTTATTAATATTTCTTATAAGCAAGTTGGATTGAACCAAATTTATACTTTCACCCATAACTTATAAGTGCATTCTCTCTCAGTGAATTATAAAAAAAAATTATAAAAATAAATATCTACATTTAAAACTTATCTTTTCAAAAAAATTATGATTGGGTTTAATTCAATAATTTACAATAAATTATCAAATGATATGCAAGAGCTACCTAAATATAAGTTTGGGATAGATATTGGGAGAGAGAGGGGGGAGGCCTTATAGTATACACTCGTTAAAATATTGCATGATCAAGACAATCAACGATGATGTTAATACTGTATGTGAGGTTTTATAAATGTCACAGTCGTAGTTAATCTAATATGTTTATTTATTTTCTCAAGGTTATCATAAGTTTTAACTTTTAATGAGCTTTATACATGATAGGATGAAATAGATGAGGCTTACTTGGTGTTTAGTTTTTAATTTTTTTCGTATTTAAGTAGCAAAGTTAAAAAGTGCATCCATTAGCATTGGGAGAGAGAGAGGGGTAAATCAATAGCCAAAAGTTCTTAGGCATTACTATTGGTTCATCTAATTATTGACGTGCCCAAAGCTGATACGTGTGTTAAAATCTCTACAATGATTTTCTACAAGTAGGAGCACTTCACTGCCAGGAATAATCAGGTATGTCGAAAATAAATACATAAAATGTTTAAAGAGGAAGAAGAAGACGAAGAACCAAAGTATTCTCTTGAATTAATACCTTTGGAATCAACTCATCCTTGTCTGAATTTCTAGAGACAAAATTATAGCATTTGTCATAAATATAAAAAGAAATGAATCTCCAATGGTAATATCTTGTTGTATTGGAATAAAAAGCATTGAACTACCATCAGAGACCATGCTCATAATTTCAATAATTTCAGCAATTCCACATCTTTAAATCATCTAGAAGCTGACAGAGTTGTTCTAACAGGTTTAGATACTAATTAGGCAGTGTTTGGTATGCATTATTGGAATGCATTCTATGTTGATTTCGTATTCTCAGATAATAAAAATAGTTGTTTTTATCGTCCAAGAATACGAAATCGACCTAAAATGCATAATGCATACCAAACACAACCTAAATTATTGATCTCTGAACGAGTGATCCCTAAAATCTCACAGATAAGGGTTTGCAAGAGAACCAATAGATATGCTGCACATTATACACAAAATTCAGTCCACGAAACACATATAGAATAAAGAAAGAATGATTCTAGTTGATTCTAAAACCAATTCAGCATACATGGAAAAACACAACCATCAGAATCACGAAAAATTTATGTAACATCCTACTACTATTTTTTTTTATCAGTAGGTCCCAAGAGAAATTTAACTCCTGACTGGTCCAATTGAGCCCAGATCAAGAAGGTGACATTGTCATTAATGTCACCTTGATTCAGAGTATTCTGAAACTATAACATATCACGAGCTCCCTTTCTATTCCCCTATCTTTTTTTAAAACATTTCCCTTTCTTGTTTAGTATCGTAGTATATAAACTTGACAACTCATGTTGCTTTGTAAGAAAACAAAAAGATAAAGGGGAAATTGCCAAGATCTACTAGATAGAAAAAAAATTAATTTACAAAACTAGTAGATGTAAATTATGTTTTACAATCAATGGTTACAATGTTAAAAAGATTTACCAAATTCCAATATGAGTAAAAAAAGTTAATTAAACAACCAAAAATATCCCTGTCATCTTTTTTTTTTTGGGAAATTTACACATACCACCCCTGAGGTTTGACGAAAGGATAATTTCACTCCCCAGTTTTGGAAAATTCTACGTACCCCCCTGAGGTTTGCAAGCGGTAACAAATAAGCCCATTCCGTTAGTTTATGACTAACACTGTTAAAAATATGATGTGAATTGCCGAAATTACCCTTGCAAGAAACAAAAAAAAAAAAAAACAAAAGAAAATACCTGCAACTCATCTTCCCCAAATCGATTGGGGAAGATGAGTTGCAAGTATCCAAATACTCAATTTAAAAGAAGAATCGCATAAATCGCTACGACATGAAGATGAAGCTAACCGGAGAAAATTGATAGGACACAAACCGAATAAACAGCTCCATTGAACAGGATGATCTAATCCAGGGATTTTCTTTACAGAATGTATAAAAAAGAAAGGGAAAAAAAAGGTTCTTATTGTTGATGAACATCTAATATCATTCTTCTGCTCGTCCTCTCTTTCCTCCTCCTACTCCACTGCAACTGAGTTGCATACCCAGAAAACCAAAAATCACCCAAACATATGTTGCAAAATTGTACAATTCGAAGCACATTGAAGGAGGACCAGAATTCAGGTTTCAGAATTTCAGATCATTCAGAATTGCTTGCCTTACCCATACAATTCAGACCTTCAGTTCGGCTACACACGATCCTATGGAACACCTCCCTTACCTGGTGCTCCAAAGGATCCAATCCCTCTCTCGCTGTATCCAATACTAATGCCAAATCCGATGCTTCCTGTCTCACCTCCTTCTCCCGTTCCTCCGTCAAGGAAAACTGAACTGCATCGGCCATTTCCGTCAAGTGATGCACACATTTCTCAATTTGATGGATTTCTTTCAACAACCCACTTGGATTCTTTCGGTCCTGCTTCTTGGATTCCTCCGTGATCCGCTATTGGAGTGAAAAAATTGAGATTGCCCATGGGAAACGGCGAGGGATGGAGAGATGGGTTTGCAGGCCATGGTCAGCGCCTTCTTGGCCCGCCTGAACTAGCACTCCCCGAGGATTCTTTGGCGGGAGTCCAAGGCGCAAAGGACGATCTCCAAGTGCTTCTGCCATTGTCGAACCTGCTCAATTCCATCGCGGATTGCGTTGCAAACATCGAGCGCCTTCACACTCCTCTCAAAAAATTTGTTAACCATGCGATCTAAGGGAGGTCTCGAGACGAGGGCCTTGCTTTTGAACAAAATAGCCCTAAAATCCTCCTGGCAACAGAGGAACACATCAAGAAGGTGACGGATCCATGAGAGGGAGAGCAGATCTTCACCGGTAATGGCATGGAGATCATTGAACCGATCAACGACCTGTTTCTGGAACCCCTCGAGCTCCAATTCCAGGTTGGTAGGCTCCTGGTTCCCTTCCATGGAATGAACTTGATCGCACCTAATACTCAATAACGAACGACTTATCGAGGAAAAAGGCACTGAAGAACCTTGGTAATCCGTCATTGGCATTCTCAGTCACGATAGGATAATTTTACCCCATGCAGTTACTTGCAACTCATCTTCCCCAATCAATTTGGGGAAGACGAGTTGCAGGTGTTTTCTTCTTTTTTTTTTTTTTTTTGGGTGTGTGTGTTTCTTGCAAGGGCAATTTTGACAATTCACATCATATTTTTAATAGTGTTAGTCATAAACTGACGGAATGGACTTATTTGTTACCGTTTGCAAACCTCAGGGGGATACGCAGAATTTTCCAAAACTGGGAGGTGGAATTATCATTTCGTCAAACCTCAAGGGTGGTATGTGTAACTTTCCTTTTTTTTTTTCAATCTTTTTATTTTTTATTGACTCCTCTCTTCTTTCTTCGTCCCGTTCTCCTTCTCCTTCCTCTTCATCTTCTTCTGATGAATGATCGTCTGCAACCACTCCCTTTCCCCTCTCCCTGCAACCCCATCCCACTTATTCCCAAAAAATCGGCCCGCACCACCAACACCACCGCCACCGCCACCGTCATTCGCGCCCTCCCTTCCTCTCCCAATTTTTCTCCCTCCCTTGTCATTGCCACCACCCCCTCTCTCTTCTCTGCAACCCACCCACGCCAAGCCCAGCCAAACCATTTTTATCCTCAAAATTCTTTCAAAAAGGTTTTTTTTTTTTTCAATTACTAAAAAGGTAGGAAAATAAAAGCCGAACAAAATACAGAGGAAAAGAGTAGTCGTACTTTCAATGATATGAAATGGAAAATCTGTTTAGGGTTTTAAATAAAAGAACAAAACAAACTCGAAGTGATTCTCCGATCTGCAGCTTTTCTTATTTCAGTCAAATATGAAATGGAAAATCTATTTTCACTTCAAACATTTCATGATGGAATAACATTTGAGTCGATTGCGACAAACCCGACGGCATTGAGCGGCCTTCACATCTCTCCTCTTTCCCCAGTGAGCTCTTATGCTGAAGAGTCCATGATGATAATGATTTCGTTGATGGGTGAAGCTAATGAGAAAGGGGATTTGCAAAGAGAGTGGAGTCAGCTGGGTGGAGGCGGGGGTAAGGGCAAGGGAGCGTGGTAGGGCGGAGAGGGAATAAGGTGGGGCAGGTTTATAGGGGAGGGGGGAAACTTGAATGAGCAAGAGAGAGAGGGAGGGAAGAGGGAGTGATTGTAGAGGTGTTCATCGTCAAGGAGGAAGAAGAAGATGAAGGGTGGGTCAATAAAAAATAAAAAATAAGGAAAATTGAATAAAGAAACAAAAAGGAAGGGTGAGAGAATGACAGTGACGAGAGGGGTATTTTTGGTTGTTCAAATAACTTTTTTTACTCACATGGGTATTTGATAAATCTTTTTAACATTGTAACCGGTGATTGTAAAATATTATTTACATCTACTAGTTTTGTAAATCTTTTTTTTATCTAGTAGATCTAGACAAAATCCCCAAAGATATAAAGAACTTGTTTAATCCCACATTGCTTACTTACAAAGGTGTATATGAGGTTATAAGTATTTATATCCACTTCTATGGTATGTCGGTTAGTTCAAAATGAAAGTATTCCTTGTTGGAGTTGTCCCTTATGAGTCATAGGCATGGTTTGAGGTATTGGATTAGTATCAGTCGAGTCGACCTATATAAATTGAGGTATTTTAAAAAAAAAATAGAAACAAAAGTGTCATATTTGCCTGAGTTTGGACGATGCCGCTCCAACCAATACCGAGATCACAGCCAGGGCTAGATAAAGATGTTTGCCGTATGTAAGTAGGGAGATGATGGGTTTTGGATTTTTGGGCGTTGTCGGTTTCAAAGTATTAAAAACCTTCCTTATGTATTGACTTGTGATAATTTGATTTTCTTGTGAGAAAGATCATGTCCTATTATTATAAGTTAAACTTGAATAGACGTGAGGCGGTGAGGGTGTTGATTCCGCACACCCCTGGCAGGGGTTTTTTATGTTTTTTTGGGGTTGGACCTACCCATATTTCTTAGGGAAAGTCATGGCATCTGTTAATTGTGACAAACTAGTCGTTAGATAATTGATATCGTGACCGTTATTCTTTCTCTATAAACAAATCCTGTCCCAATTTTATCCTCGCGGGACCCAACGTGTCATCATTTTCTATCACGTCTCTCTCTCTCTCTAGTCCTCCACAGACACATTGTCACACTCTTTCTCTCTTCTGGTCCTCCACTGACACATTGACACTTTGGGTAGAGTCGGTAGACGGATCTGAAGTTCTGAATAGAACCAATTGCAGAGCCTCCCACATAGAAGGGTAACCGAACTATCGAGATAGACCTGGGTTTGGGCGTTTACAGTTGGAAACATAATTGAGCTTTCGAAGCAGTGCTCTCAATGTGTTGATCCCAACGTTCTTGTTTCCTCTTGGCGTGAATCTGTTCTACTCCGATTAAAGGGCATTTGGTACTTTCAGGAAATGAGTTCATTTTAATTATTCAAGCTCGATCGTCTGCAGAATGGAAATTTTCTGCTAGGCCGTTTCGGAAAGGTTTAGAAATCAAAGAAAGAACCTCAGTGGTATGCCAGATAATGATAATCTCTGCTGTCTCAATTGTGAGAAGAAAGACCATATGTAAGGTAAACGTAAACACAGACTCTCTCTTTCTCTCTGTCCCGCTATAGTCTTGTTAGATTTGTGTAATTCAATTTTGTGGCTTTCTCTGTTCAAAACGGTGTTTAATGGCGCAGCTTTGTAACCTTGCTTGCTAATTCTGGAATTTTGATTGTCTTTATGTCAAGAATAGCTAAACTGGGTCGGTTAGTTAAAACGCGTCGGAATTATTCTACAAAGAAGGAACTTAAAGATTTAGCGGCGTCGGTGTTTTCTATGAAAAAGGAACTTAAAGATTTAGCTTTATAAGAACAAGGGATAAACACAGAGAGATTAATACCATTAGTTACGCAAGGAACATTTTTTTAACACCATTAGATACGCAAAGCACAAGATCTTCTTCTTTTTCTGAATCTACTTGGTCTTTATCTCGGCACTGCCAAACGGGAATACGGATCTTCTCTCTCTCTCTCTCTCTCTTGTGGGGTTTACATCAGGCACCATTTTGATTAGTATCAGGGTATGAGGGTGGTTAATTGAGTTACCGCTACTGAATTGTTATGCTAAATTCATTGACCCCATCCTCCAAAATTGGTCTAACATTGTCAGATCTCCCCCTATCTCCCATTGTCAGATTGATCTGCGCTCTTGGAGAATGCCAATAAATGCAATTGTGATGGCTGTTCCTGGGGAAACCCTTTAGGGAGCTCAGGATAGGTAATAATGGTTTATTCAGGCCTCTAGACAAAATTGTTAGCTCTTGTCTTAGACATGTTTTGCCGCACTCTTGAGTGTGATACAGATTTTTCGTTTGTAGCTAGGAGGCAAAAAGAAGGACCTTTAGAGATGATCTCACTGTTAGAGAAGCCTTTTTAATATTCATGTCCCTGTATCTCTTCACACTAATATTTTTTTTTAATGTCTTTGTTTGCACAGCTGGATCAACCAACATTTGCAATTGAAGGAAAAATGCACTCTAGCTATGCATCTCCCATGAAAATAATATTAGAAGAAACCTCATATTTGTAATGGGAGCAAGATGCCTTTTAACTTTGAGAACGGGAAAAGGAATTGAAATTTCTGTTAGCCTTCATCAATAAGGATGAAAGGAGGAATTCTGTACAGATTGAGGGGGAAACTACTTTTTCTTATACTTACTCTTCTCATTTGCATAACTGTTCTTCTCTTGGCATGGGAAAAGACTCCACTTGTTACTTCACTGCTATCAGTGCAAGATCAGTTTGTGACATCTTACTCAGGTTTGTCTCAGTCTTTGATTGTATGTTCTTGCTCCTTATCTTCAGATGGTTATTTTCATTTCATTTGTTATTACACAACTATGAAGGTGTGAAGCAATTGTTTTTGGGGGTTGGGGGGGGGGGTGTATAAATGAGTCAATCAAGAAAGGGTGAGTTCTGTAGAATATGTTCTTCATTTTGACTAGTTTAGATATTTTACTGATAATTAATATAGAAAAAATCCTCTGTATACAGTGCATACAGTAACTTGTACTATGTCAGAAGCTGCTTTTGGGTAAAAAATGAAAGGTTTCAATAAAAAGCCTTAACCAAGCATCTACAGGGGATCAGATTAAACAGGGGTGGGGGTGTTTAAATGAAGAAACGGAAAATCAAAGAAAATAAAAAAGAATGGACATAAAAATGTCAAATTTGTGACTAGTGAACAGCTAGGATGAATATTTCAATCAATATAATTAGTTATTTATCTCTCTACCCCCGCTTCCTGTCAATTTCGGTCTGGAACTGGGAACCATCCCGGAACTGAACCGCTAAAACCTGGGACCAACTCGTCCCATTACTATATGGGACAGTTTTGAGAGCTGATTTTGGGTCCGATTATTAAATGGGATGGGACGGTTTGGGACGGGTTTTCCAATGGGTCAAGAACCGAAAGACCAATAGGGAACCAGCTGGAATTGGAACCGCTAGGACCCGTTTAAGATGCATAATTACTTATTGAGGGTTAGTTATACATAATAGTGATAACTTATATAAGGGTTATGTCATATTTATAAAGAAAAACTAAGGGTTATGTTGGTAATTGTAATTACTTGTGAGGATTGAAGATTGAGATAATGAGATTCAAATTCAGGACTCACGATTTAGATTTTCTTTTGGAATTTGGGATTTAATAGTTCAGAAGTATTTTGGTGATTTGGGATGTTGACATAGATATGAAGATGTTTGTTTGAATAGTTTGGGATTTGAATTTGATTTGGTGTTGTTGATTGGGAAGTGTGAAATTTTGGACTTATTTGAGTGTTTGGATGCTTAAGAATTGATGTTTAATAATTTATATATTTAGGAATATATATTCAATTTTTTGTATGCTTGGAAAGTTATTTTGTATACAAGAATTTTGGAGTTATTTGAGTATTTGAGACTCTTGAGTGCCCAAAACCATCAATGAACTAGAACCGGACTGTCCCATTGTTAAATGGGACCGGATCCTAGTTTTGGAACCGTTATTAAACAAGACGGTTATGAGATTGGCCCTCTTGGGACCGGAACCGGGAAGGAACTGTCCGGATTACCCACAACTGTCCCGTTTGACACCTCCCCCCTTCCCCCCCCCCCAAAGGAATACAGAAGAGAGAATGAGGAAGGAGGCACAGAGCTACTGAGAAGTGTTTGATCTAGTAATGATAATTTCCAGGACACAAATAATTAGATGCTGACGCACTGTATTTAGATGTACGAATGTACTTCATTAGACATTAAACCAAAAGAAAAAATAAAATAAAAATTCAGAACATGAAAACACACTTACAATATACCCAATACAAGATAGAAGTGGGATCTTTAGTTAAAATCATGATTTGACCATTCATTCCTTATTCAGTTAAATATATATTTTTTTAATATTAATTATTGATAACAACTTTAATATTGAAGAAAAGAATTGATAAGGAGTAAATAATGCAAAAGAGGAGAGATGGTAGACCGCAGCTTTCACAACTGAATAATTATTACATGAAATATATCATAAAATGGAACGGTAGGCAACTAAGCCTTGTACTGCTCTGGGGCAGAGGACTCCTTGTTTAGCTAAATCATATGCTGTCTCATACTCTCATTTCCCAATCCGGGCTTGCAATGGAATGATCAAACTGGCCTAGAAGCTAGAGATTTTATGCATTGAACTTAGATGGGAATGGGATAACCTCTGTAGATGCTTTGAACAATTCCACATCCATGCTATCACAGTAGCTGAATCTCCTTCAATCATCTATCTCTGTAAACCACTACAAATATCATAGTCTGGGCCTACTTCAATGCTTGTCGCTCGCTTGTAGAAGAATCCTATTCGCCAATAGGACCTGGAAATGCCCAAATTGTTGCTCAATCCCATTTTGTAATACCACCCCAAATACTTGATGGACCTTGATTCCCTAAAAACATCCAATAGAAGTTCATGAGTGCATTTTTCGCATGGGTTGGTGGGCAGTCATGGGGGTATTGGTTAATATGTGGATCTGATAATATCCAGTAGCAGTTCTAGGATCAGCCAGTGGACCCCAATCTTGATGTAGTAGACCTTCTAACAGTGTTCAAAAATCTCAAGCGACGCTGGAAATGTGCCACCTTAGTGCTGAACTTGCTTATTACTTTGTGTAAACTTGAACAAAATTATCCAATAGCAGTCTAGGATCAGCCAGCAGACCCCAATCTTGATATAGAAGATCTTCCGACAGCATTCAAAAATCTCAACTGACATTGATAATTTGTCACGTTAGTGCTAAACTTTCAAAAATCTTGACCAACACTGCTAATGTGTCACCTTAGTGCTAAACTTTCTTCTAAGTGTGTAATCCCAGACAAAATTTTCTTCAAACATCGTGCTTTCTCTCACAATTGGAGAAACAAAGAGAGGCCTTAGAATGAAAACTTTCATGTATAAGTTCTCTTTTCAATTTCTTACTAACTTCATTTCATTCAGATTTTTTGTCCTGTGTATGATATATTTCTTATTCCCATTAGAGTATGTAATTTATATTACCTTTAAGTCTGAAGTTTAAAACCATTGCCTACATGCCACCCCTCCCAGGACTTGCAATCCCTATTATTGTTGTTCTTGGTGGTGATGCTGTTGTTGCAGACAATGTGTCCTTTGCAGCCTGTCAAGGCAAGCCTGCCTAAATGGCCCTAATGTTCGCCATTTAGCACTTAGTTTGGATGCAAGTGTTATGGGCATGTGGTCCATATCACAATCTAATCATGCAGTAAGGGTCAATCTAATTGTTTTCTCCACATGGAATGTAAAAGCTTGAGAAATGGTTGAGAAACCAACATTGGATGGAATGTGTAAATGGATTTTCTTACTGACACCCCTTAAGGTGTCAAATAATTTGTAACCTTTTATTTTCCCCCCCTCTTAATATCATACACTTCTTACATTGGTGAGTGTAAAATCCTATCATTGCACATGTGTACTCGAAACACGTGTGAGAGAATAATAGCTTTTGAAAATGACATAATGGCAAGTACACTTTCAAAATATTATGATAACCCTTTTTTACCCGGACTTAAAGAACTTTTGGGAATAAGACAAGGGGCGCAATCAAAAGAAATTTACATGTTCTAAATACACGTATAGAGGTGTCATTCAGACAGTCCCATACTGAAGATACAAGGAAAGAATTCAATGCATGGTGGGCCATATTGTTGATAATTTGAGATGGGGCCTAAAATTTGTATGAACGCTCTATCTATCTGTGATAATGTGAGAAATTATTATCAAATTTAAAACTGTCATGTTCCCTTCCAATTCTATGTAACAAAAAAAAAAAACACAGAAGGTAAGCCCCTCCTAACAACCTTAGACATTCTATTTATCCAAAACTTGGATTTTATATCTCAAGTCTTAATTCAACTTAATGAGGAGGCTAGTCCCAAAATTAAGAAAATTCAACATTTCAATGTGACGTCATTCCAACTGCACTTCTCAAATGAATCCGAAAAAAAAAAGAAAAGGGGAGGCAAGAAAGATTAGAGATAGAATAACAGAAAACAAAGTCTCTGTTTGATATAAGAGATAAGGCAGAGAAAAATAAAGGAGTTGTGTGTCCTAGACTTTGTATTGACAACAGCATTCCTTCGTGAAATATGGCCTTTCTTTTTTCTTAAAAGTAGCTTGTTTTCTTCTTCTTGGGCGGAGCTTTGTGTGTTCTGCTGCCAAGGACTCTTAACTGTAAATCACCTTTTCACCAGAGGCTTTTGCCTCCCAAATGTATGTGTTGTTCGAGTGCTGTTGAGTCAGTGACTCACCTTGTCCTGTGTCTATATACCATTGAGGTCTGGGATATCCTTGATGAAATGGGTATGAATTGGGTGATGCCTATAAACTTCTTTCTCGTTGGATGGGAAAAATACTGCCAAGCAGAGGGGTGGGTGTTAAGGATTTGGTCTCTTCTTCTGGATGCTGTTATTTGGTGGCTATGGTTAGAGGAATCAAAGGGCCTGTGACAATCATGCTGAACCAGCTTAAATATTAGCCTGCTAGAGCTAAGCAGAGATTGATATTTGGGGTCTAAATGATTATAGAATTCTCTAATATGTCTCTAGCTGGCGTTAGAAGAGATTGGAAGTTGTTTTCTTTGTAAATTCCAGTTGGGTTGTATAGCCTCCTTTTGTGAGGCCTTCCCTTTGTACAGCTTCTTGGACCTTTCTTATATTAACACTCCATTAGACCTAGTAAAGGAAAATTTTTAGGTACAACCTTATTGGGGCAGAGTTCTGCCTGTGAACATTTTTATTTCCCCCCCCCCTTTTTCTATTTAAGTCTTGACAAAAAAAAAAGACATGGAAAGAGATACGCCAACAGAATTTGAACTTTGCTTTCTGTACTCCAGGTCTAGAATCAGAAGGATAAAAAAGAAAGAGGCAGAATGAGAGAACTGTGTGGAATGGAGTTTGTTCTAACTTAATAGTAACTTTTAACTGAAATAAATCCTTTTTCATCTCATTTTCTGGAAGTGCTTGTAGTGTCAACATATAACATACAATTGATTGTCTTTTTTTTTTTTTGTTTTTGTTTAATTAAATCAAGTTTGGTTTCTCTAACCCTTCCATTCTATAAGTCATGATGGTCTTCTCCAGCTTGGGCTTTCCTCCATTAGTCTCAGACATTGTCAGGACCCATATATTAATGGATTTGATAAGGTAGAATTGGGTCATACAGTTAATGATTGTATGTCCTTGGGCATCAAGCTAAAAAACTTCAAGCCAATTGTGTATATGCTGGAAGTTCTATCATGGTTGTGGGGCCTATGTTTCTTACCATTGCTCAAAGCAGAAGATTCCAAAATGGATTTTTTAACTGAAAAGGAATCCTTGGCATTTCCTGCAATTGAGGAAATGTCAGGGTGCCAAGGCAAGCCAGGGCGGTGGCCAACCGCTTTGACCCCTAGGGAGGCCAAGGCGCCCATGGGCAAGCGCTTTGTGTTATATCCCAGGACATACTTTCCAGGTATTTTTCATCTGATAAATGCAAATATATATTTAATGTAGGGGTATAGAGGTGAAAATGTCAAATGTGAGGGTAATAAAAGTGGGAATGGAGAAATGGGTAAGGGAGAAATGAGAAATCATTGAATTTGGGTCTGGGTGCCTTGGTGCATGAGGTGACCGGCTACCTTGGACCTTAAAGAGCGACTTGTCACCAAGGTGTTGCCTATGGTCATGTCTGTAATAATGATAAACTTATCATGGTATCCTTGACTTGGGAGGTTGCTTTAGATATTACATGTGAGACCTTTATTCCCGTTGAGCAGATGATAAGCAATATATTAAAGGGTTTCTAGAAGTTTGGAACCATGGCCCTTGCCCATATCCCAGCTGCTGCGCAGATCACATGTACCTATTGAATTTCAAAGATACGCTAATTGAAAAAAAAAAAAACAATAAATTGGGGCAAATTTAAGCAGATATGTCTAATTTTGATTTCTAAATGATTATAGAAGTTCTGAGAATAAGATATTTTAAGTTCTGAATCTAGTATCCAAAAATAAGTTCTGAATTTCAGAAGAAGAACAGAACAATTGTAACTGCTAAAATATTACATAATTGGCCTTTTAAATGTATCGCTTCCACATCTTTCTCATTTTCTTAATTTTTTCAAGTGCACTATATTTTGTACACTCGCTCTGTGAGTCCACTAGCAGTACATCAGTACAGTAAGTCAGTACAGCGGGATGGACCCTTTCACTCTATTTTATTATATACGCTTAGTGAAAAGAATGTTTTTTGATACACCTAGGACATGGATCCTATATGAACCGATGAATCGTGACAAGTCGTTACTACTAGCAATGACTTCCTCTTTCATTACTTAATCCTTTCCATATCCCTCTCCCTTGTTCTCAGTGACTCATCAAATGGCACTCGGTTGATATCTTTAAGTTTGATCATTGACAAGGTTCAATGAAAGGGTGGGCTAAGGATCCCGCTTTGAAACTGGTTTCAAATTTTCCAGGAAGGCAGGAGCACAAAAGTGTCAACTGTCAAGTAGTTCAACCAGATCAATGAAGATTGCTAGCTGATGGGATTGAGATAGACAACAAGAGATAGCAAATGAAGGAAGACAGCCATGGTATTTTTTGAATCCTTATCACTAAGGCGCACCTTTGTTCTTGAGTCCAAACGGCATTACTGTGTAGCAGTAAACGCCAATGGGGTACGGAATGAAGTGTGCTTCTGATCTTATGGGTACATCTTGATTTGGTTGTAACCGGAAAAACCATCCCTGAAAGACATACGCTCGTAATAAAAAGTCTTATATATCATTCTTTCTGTGAACTACGATCATCATCTTGTTGATGCATGCTACTTTCATTCTAAAGGAAACCGAAGAACCAACCTTTTGTCAATAGGAGCCCTACTTCCTTCAGTCGCAAACCAATTTCTTAGTCACCGGGTGGAGCGCTTTGATTTCTTAATGATTAAAGAAGTACTGAAAATAAGATATTTTAAGTTCTGAATCTTGTATCCAAAAATAAGTTCTGAATTTCAGAAGAAGAAAAGAATAAACTGCTAAAATATTACATACTTGGCCTTTTAAATTTATCGCTTCCACATCTATCTCATTTTCTTAATCGTCAATTTACTATATTTTGTATTTATATGCATTCAGCTTCTTTTAATATGTGGGTGTGTTGTTGGAGACTTGGAGTCGGCATGTTCAATGACCTTATTGCCTTTGAACTTGGACATATCAGTGGCCACAAAGTGATCTTTCGATATCTTTGACAAAGATGTGTTTTATTTTTGGATTTTTCTGCGGTGATGCAGAGATTTTAGTCGATTCTAGTAGAAATCCAGACCAAGTAATACGCCCAAAGGAGCATGGTGGGGAAGATTTTTCAGATGCAGTTGAAACAAGAGAAACTACGAATGAACAAATACAAGATCTTTCTGTGCAACCAATGGGTTCTGCAACCAAAAATTCTACTAAAAGCATAGAAAATATCAGTGATTTGACAGCTTCTGCAGAGAAGAAAGGTACTTTTTGTTGCTTATACTGTTATATATATTTGATATTCTTACCCCATGCATAATTATGTTTATGTTGTCTGCATGCAAATCCTTTGCAACTATGTAGTATAAAGTTGCTTTAACATTCAATAGGCATCCTGCCAGTATCCTTTAACTGGTCAATTTTGAGTTTTCATCCTCAGTAAACATTTAAGCTCAACCTAATGATTGCATATTTGAATTAAGCATAGGAAAACATTTATTTCACCTTATCATGAGAAATGGTTATGAAGTTGTTCACTCTTACATAATCTTGTTTCTCTCTCTTAATAGAGGGGAATTAGTACCACCATATTTCTCTACCTACATGCTCCTTTTACTTCTTTTTATCAATACAAAAATAAAATATTTGCACTTGACTTAATTGACCTATTTATTTTGTTGGTATGGGCTTTCGCAAAATGGGGACAGACTAGTTAGGCTTGCTCATTTGTAAGATTTGGTGAGAAGTTTTTAGCTATCTGAATAGTTGTGAGTTATAAATATAGATGCAGGGATTTTTTTTTTCAGTAATTTGATTTGTATCCAAGGGCTTACTCATTTTCACCATTACAGTTTGTAACTATGCCAAGGGTAAATGGGTTGAGGACAGCAGGTGGCCATTGTATTCCGGGTTTGGATGCAAGCAGTGGTTGTCAGGAATGTGGGCTTGTAGGCTGACCCAACGTACAGATTTTTCCTATGAAGGGTTTCGATGGCAGCCACAAAATTGTGAGATGCCAGACTTTGAAGCATCGGCTTTCTTAAGGAGGTAGCATCTCCTTTATTTTATTTGCATTGTTTTACATTTACTACAGTTGGGTATGTCTTCAGAGGAGATCGTTAGCGCTTGCTTTTGCATATTGTGATGTGCTATTTATTTTTTTCGTTCTTTTTTATTATTTTTTATAATTATCTGGAATAGTGCTCTAATCATGATTATTGATACAGGATGAAGGATAAGACTCTTGCTTTTGTGGGGGATTCCTTGGGAAGGCAGCAGTTCCAATCTCTTATGTGTATGGCCAGTGGTGGTAAAGAGAGCCCTAATGTCCAAGATGTTGGAAGGGAATATGGTCTTGTCAAAGCTCGTGGTGCTATTCGCCCTGATGGTTGGGCTTACCGGTTCCCAACAACCAATACCACCATCCTTTATTACTGGTCTGCAAGCCTATGTGACTTGGAGCCCCTGAACGTCACGGATCCAGCCACCTACTTTGCCATGCATCTTGACAGACCAGCAGCTTTCTTGCGCCAATACCTTAGCAGGTTTGATGTGTTAATTCTTAATACAGGACACCACTGGAACAGAGGTAAGCTCAGAGCGAATCGGTGGGTGATGTATGTAAACGGCATGCCCAACAAAGATAAGAAACGTGCTGAGATTGGAAATGCCAAGAATTTTGCAGTGTATAGCGTCATCAAGTGGCTGAATTCACAGCTCCCTCAGCATCCACGGCTCAAAGCTTTCTTCAGGACCATTTCACCTAGGCATTTCTTAAATGGAGATTGGAATAGTGGGGGTAGCTGTGATAACACCACTCCATTGTCTAGAGGGGCTGAAGTTTCAAAAGATGAGTCTAGTGATCCTGTTGTCGAGAGTGCTGTGAAGGGTACAGGGGTCAAGATACTGGATATAACCGCTCTGTCTGAGTTGAGAGATGAGGGTCACATGTCCAGATATAGTATCAAAGCCACAGAAGGTGTTAATGATTGCTTACATTGGTGTTTACCTGGCATTCCTGACACATGGAACGAACTCCTTTTTGCACAACTGTAGTCCATGATGTGTTATGGGCTCCAAAACTAATTTAGCCCAGCGTCTCTTCTTTATCTGCAAGCAAGACGTATTGAAGCAAGTCAAAAGACCCATTCAGCCATTCTTTTCATTTGATTCTGTGGAAGGAATAGACTCTCACGACTTGAACAGTAGAAACACACAGATCTAATAATAATGTGTTCCACATCTTACATTTCCCGCAGAGCAATCTTGGAACATCTGTTGGACGTCATACAGGTGTTTATGATACTGCAGAATGAAGTTAAAATGTAAAGGAGAAATGTAGAGTCTTGTTGGAGAATCAAAGGTTAGTGCCATCTACCTGCTGTTTTTTTTTGTAGCATATCGACATCATAGTTTGAGTCTGCACATATGCTTAATCTTGTTCTCTACAAGAACTCCCATACCCTGTCCATCTTCTATAGTAAATATTTCTAAGAAGCATTTTATTTTCTAGTTATGAGCTGGTTTTAGTGTGGTTTTGTCATGTCTGAAATTGTTAATGACCACCCAGGTTTCCGAGATTTTCTTTTGTTACCATGTATCAAATCAGGAAAGATGATAATTTTATCCCAAGTGAAACTGGAGTCAAAACAGGTTTTTTTGGTTTTTTGTTGCTACTTTTCTATAAGAACAACCTTGTATGGGGAAATTTGTTTACTTGAATGAAAGGCATGATTCTGGCTTCTCTGCAGGCAGGTACTGATATCCAATTTCCTAAAAATAGCAGAAGCTTCCCCTCTGCATTGGTGAACTTTCACCTTTTGCCCTTATGCTTTTGTCCTTTATATTTTACGTTTTCGGTTTATCCATTGGGAGCAGTTCTTCTGGACATTCACTATAGAATCTAACGATAGACTCCTAGTTTTGCCACTTGGTATGGCAGATTGGCTTGAAAAATCCCCCAAAAAAATAGGTCTAATATTTGACATGTGGCCAATCCAGACCATACTCTCGTTTTATTCGAAGTAGCATGGGAGGAGGGGAGGAAGCTCTCATTTATTCAAATCTTTTGAGCACAATGAATCAAAGCTTATCAACTATAATAATTGGCTACCCTGCATAAAAAGAATAAGTGTTACATATTGGATCAGGTCGGTCTGGTTTGGGGGGAATATCGAACTTATCTAGTGTGCATTTTAATGAAGTTAGGTCTTGGGCTAATGCCCAGTATGATGGCCTAGTTACCCCAACTATGACTAAGCCTGAGGTTGGACCAACCAAACATCACTTCGTTCTCCCTCCCCTTCCCCCCCCCCCACTCTTATTTTTTCAGGTGAGTAACTATTACGATTAATGATAATGCTCGTAGATAGTACCTGGATGAAGTGGGAGGAACTTAAATTGTAATATGATTTGTATAGTACCTTGATGAAGTGAGGAGGAGTTTGTAATTACATTGTAATGTGATTTGTACTATTAAGGCTATAGATTGAATTCTATCAAGCATCTTGAAGACTAGCAATTCCTTCATATTGCGGTTTTTAGCAGTTAGGGCCTGAGAGTTCGACATGTGGAAGATGATTCATCCAACGGTGCGAGCTCGATTAACCCAGATTTTTTTTTTCTTTCTTCTTGAGCTCGGCACCATTGGATGTCACATCTTTCACGTGTTGAGCTCTCAGACCCGAACTGTAAAACACTGCAAGATTACAGCGCTACAGAGGATTTTTTTTCCCCTTGCAATATCACATACAGCAGAATATATATACTTTATAGCGACCTGTAGTCGACATGCAGATGTTAGAGATGAATGAGTGGCAAAACTTGGAAGAATAAAATTACACTGTACAATCGAACAAACTTTAGTACCAATAGGAATTCTGTTGAGAAACGTTGGTCAAGAGAATTTGAGAAAGTTTGGACTTGTTAAATGAAGACCTCAAAAAAAAAAAAAAAAATTCATTTGAGAGGAATGATATGATAAAAATTAGAGGTTAGAGGACAGTATAGAGAAATAGAAACATTCATATAACATTAGTACACTTGAGATGGTTTGAATGGTAAGCCAAGACAAGTAACTGTGGATAAATAATAACATATATATAGCCTTAGTGAATCAGGGAAAAGGAACTGTAGGGTCCATGTAGCTGATCCAATACATTTAGGGTAAGGCATAGAGAGGACTAGAATTATTATTTTGTAATAATTATAAAGGAAAAAGATCGCGACAATGTAAATGTGCAGATTCCTATGCACATTCTCACATGATCACATCCCACCCATGGACCTCACACATTTCTCCTCATTAAACTCCTATTGGAGGAATCGATTTCCCATTTCCTCATTGGTGGGAATTAATGTACTTTTAAGTCGTAAAGATCCCTCTCCTGATTAGATTACGGGAAATGTTCTCTGTAGGGAAGTGCCCCCTCCTCTCCCTTCTCTCCCTGCCCATATGGGTCGTTTCACATGTCAGGAGAGAGAGACGGCATGCGCTCCCCCGTAGAGAACATGATCCCTTGTATTGTTCAAAAGAGAGTTTCTGTAAACCAACACCAACCTCCCCCCCCCCCCCCACCCCCAACATAAAATATATGTTTTGCCTATATGGAGGCTCAAACGTCTTGTATTTAATTCAGGCATATCATCTTGCTTTATTTTAATGGCAGAAATGTCCTATATTCTAGCACATTCTTTTTTGGTGCCCTAGTCATACTAGAGCAAGTCAGCAACCGAATTCCATATTTTTGGTGCAAACAAGGTTATAAATCCAAAAGGAACAATTGTTAGACTCCATGAGGCTGTGTATGGATGTATTGAAGAGAAAAAAAAAATCATACAATATTTGTATGGTTTTCTTGGTTTTAAATATTTTTCCCAACACGTTTTGAATGCACCAAAATGATGAAAGATTCTCAGTTTAAATTTTGACATTCACCTCGATAATAACACATTTTGCTCATGTCAGCATTAAAAAAATCTACCCTCGCAGTGGGAACAAATGGTTTTTTGACTCGAGAAAATTGCAAGGGAAGAGAGGTAGTGATGATGATGATGATGACTGGAACAACTTTTACCTTCTTTATACACTAAGAAAATAGGGGTACTGTTCTCTGTGCCGCAGCGCAAGCTACGCCCAGCGACATGGGGGTGGGCACAATGACCACCCTGCCCCTCTGCACAGGCTCTGCCCATGTGCCTGGGCACAGCCTGCGCTACGGCACAGAGAACATTCTCCCAAGAAAATAATACTACTTTTAAAGCAAAGATCTGACCTTACTATACACGATAAAAATTTCTATAAGGCACTTCTTAAAAAGCTGGGGAGGTGTGTGTTTTAAAGGAGAGAGAGAGAAGACAATATGCCGAACCTGAGTATACAAGAACAAAACAATACTATAATACAAGCACGCCATCTCGAATGAAGAATACACCTCTCTTTGGCAACATTGGGGCAACCAAAAATATTCGTCAACCCAGTCTCACCAATCTTTAAAAACTAACCCCCATGGAAACATATCAAAACCTGCATCAAATAACATAGACAACCACTCCCATCGTCTACTTTTATTTAACGAAAGCCACATGAACCAATAAGCATGCATGCAAGGTAATGCTAATGAGTAATCCAGAGCCCCTAACTAAAGTTCAATATGACCTATTACTACCGGGTTTAGATGAAGATGAGGTCTTGGACTTTGCAAAGTCGACCAACTCTTTGAAGAGTGCATCCTCTGGTTTTGTTGAGGTGGTCGAGTCCTGAGAGTTTGTCTTCCCATGATTAAGGGAAAGACTCTGTGTCCGTCCGACTAACCCATCATGTGAAAATCCTGATCCACTACCATTATGTGAAGCACCAGCTGGCACAGCGTGCTGTTGTTCGAAGAACTGCTGTCTCTGATTATATTTAGAAGGTGGGGGCGGCAGCGGGGTTGGAGACTGGACATCCCAAGGGGCTGGTGGTAGTTTCTCAGTAGATTTGGAAGTTTGCAGAGGTTCATCATATTTGGGCGGTCCAGGTAACTTGGAAGACGAGGTTGAGTCCTTTGCATGCAAGGGAGGAGATAGGGAGCTTGTCTGTGTGTTGCCCAAATGAAAAGGAACTGCAGAAGGCTTTGGCTCGGAGACATCACCACTGAGATAATCAACCATGCCAGCATCTGTACTAACTGGCCATTTTGACGAAGGGGGTGGAGGAAGGAGTGGGCTAACATGCTGCTCGTTTTTACCATTGCTAGGTTTCCTAGACTGCCCTTGTGCAGTGTCCCTTGAAGATCTGCAATAGTTAGTAGCATGATTATCTAAGCTATGTGAACTTGCAACACGATAAACAGGTTCTAGACGCTTGAACCAGGGGATCCAGACCATAAAAATATTCACCTGTGAGCTAGTTGGGCAAAATCATCTTCTGATTCATCATCCTCATGGCTGACATTCACAAGAGGTGCAAATGAGGTTTCTGTCTCTCCACCACCCACATTAAGGGTTCCTTTCACTATGTCATCATGCCGGCAAAGCACACGCTGTAGTTCATCATTCAATGCCAACCCCTGACATAGAAGCTCTTCATCTCTGAAATGAAAGCAACCATCTCGGTCAGTTTAAAGTTTTAACATTTTTTGAATAATGAAAAACTACCTACAAAAGATTTAAAGCAACTTCCATACGTTGTACTGTTAACAAGAATCATCACACGCTTCTGATAAGACTTGCACTGGTCAACAAAGTCAACTATCAGATCTTGCTTTACACCCTACACCAAAGAAGCAAAGTCAGAAGTCAGTAAAACTAAACTTTAGAAGACACAATTTCATTACTCAAGGAACGAATTAAATCCTAAGAGAATATCCCACGTTCCAAATATATTTTGAGCCTCGAGAATGATATCACATAACGAGTCATTGTAGTTGCTTTATCTGGAGATTACAAGAATGACACATTTTTTATTTTAACCTGTCTAAAAGAGATGTTTGTCAATAGCCAACTTTGCCACAGCAAATTTCTATAGAAGCATCGGCTTAAAATGATATCTCTTTCTATTACATTAACAGTTTTATACAGAGAGGAGAGGGAGGGGGTGCAATTTACCATTTTGAATGGCAGTTCACATGACAGACCAAGATCTAAAGTAAATGTGTTTCTGTTTGACAAAATTTTTTATGGATTTCAAGAAGTAAACTTTGCAGAAGAAGAGATCATAGGAGAGTGTGTCAGTAAAAAAACGAGAAAATAAATTTAGCAAAAGAATGAAAAAGCAAGAAGATCAGGATTTCTAAAATAGAAAATTTGATGCACTGAGCATAATCTTCTAAAATTCTTCAAAGCAAACCTAAAAGAAACAAGTACCTCAGGACTTTTTGGATCCAATGCGTTAAGCATATCCATTAAAACATCTGCTAGTCCACGAGCATTTTGAATCTCGGGCAAACTGCATTAAAGGCAATTCGGGGAAGAAAAATGTAACAAAGATTCTGTTCTCATGCAAGTAAAATAAATGCAGCAAAAGAAGCAGTGAACGGTAAATTTTGGGCAGCAAGAAGAGAATTAATTAAACAGGAGACAAACAGGAATGCAACTCAAGGCTGAGAAAGTCAGGGTCAAAGAACAAACAGAAACAGAGACTCAACCCCCTTCCAAGCCAGACCCATACTGTCCCAGCCCCAAGGAACAAAGCAAGAAACACCAAAAAACCAAACAACCAACACTCCAACACCCCAAAACCACAGCAGCACCAAGAGAAACCACAATAAAAATGAGTTGTGGAACAAGATCATCCCTCCAAAAGTGATCTTATCTCCAAGCAACAATCATTTTGATCTTAGTTCCTTCCTTCTCCCAGCCACTCAGATTAATATCACCTTTTACCTCAAAAAGATCACAAATATCTACACTCCTGAAAAAAGTGAACCAGTACTCTCTCCACCTGAAATTATTAAGCTAAAATTCTTCCTTACCTCTATGTTCTTTGATACCGAATTTTCAACCATGTCTCTCCTCTTGAAACTTGCTCTCTTTTTCTGTCCATCAGCCTCTTCCTTTTCAATCCTCTTAACTTCCCAACCTCCACAGCTAACGGGATGATCATCTTTGGCTGCACTCCCTCCTCCAACCAACATGGCCTTCTTAAAACTTCGATAACAATAAGTGAGGATAACTTCTTTTTGCTCAAACAGAGCCTCCTCAAGACTCAGGTAGCATCAGACCCTGATGTCCATGAAAATCAGACATGTCACCAATCCCGAAGAAACCAAGATATGCTTTTTCAAAGATGCATCTCCAAGGATGTGTTGAAGGCCTGAGTTATTACTATAGCAAGAACAGATGTTCTGCAGCTTATCCAAAGAACCAACTGAAACAAAGCTAGGGAGTGAATGGCATTCCTGGGGAAACTAGAGGAAGAGAAAGTGTAAGGCGTTGGATCTTCTTTCTGGCAAAACCACTAATGCAATCTGGTAAATAAATAGACTCTTAAAGGTCTACCTAGGAAGACAACAGGGAAATGCTAGAAGAGGGATTACTAATTAAAGAGTAAGGATAAACTAGGCATGAACCAAAAATAAGGATAGAACAGGATTAAAATATAAAGCAAGGGTGTTTTGGAAAAAGGAGGGGATATGGTGGCAGTTAAAATATTGTCACCATGGGCCTTCTTCAACTTCACGACAGAGAGAAGAAAGCCAGCAGCGGAGAGTTCTACTTCGAAGGAAAGATCTCATTCATGAGAGACCCCAATCAAGCTGGGATCTTGGGGCTTGGATCACAACTATGGGACCTCTAAGAACCAGGTATTAACCAACCCAAATCAATACTTCTAATATCAGAATAGAACCTGTGAAGGTGTCACTGGCGGTAAATTGCCAGGTTTAGATCTGAGCTTATGTATACTCACAACAGGGGTCATGTTAAGAGCTGAGTTTCTAAGGCTTGAGTCGCCCTAGAGTGATGATCAAACACCCAGAATATGATGGGAAAAGAAGAGGAGATGAGAGATACCAGTTCATTATCGTAAGTGGTTGTTAGGTCACTCAGAACAGGGTAACGATATCAATACCAGTAAATAGAAGGAAAGGAGAATGAAAGAAAAAAGATAAGACAGTGTATATGATAGGGAAGAAGTTACCTGAGAAGGGAAGAGAGCAGAGGGGAAGGGGTAGCAGCCATCGACCAATTCGACCAGCAAAACACACAAACACTCACCACCATGAGCAAAGTCAACTTAATCTCATTCAATATTCAATTCTCTAACAATCTCCATCGATTACATGCACATATTTAAGAAAAGAAAAAAGACTCCTATATGTATTCTAAAACAGAATTGGAAACGAAATTGGACTCAATCTCCTACTTTATCAATCCTATCTAAAACTCCCATACATATAAAATAAATATAAAAAGTAATAAAATTACAAACACTCCCAATTGCATGGCCTAATTTGGGTAAAAATTGGTTAAATGATGAACCAAACCATTTGCTCTTCTCTCTCCGTCTATGATCTGCATCAACCACTGATGCTGGGGAATTGGAAGGTGCCCTGTTGGACAGTCTGCGGACACAAGATGAATCTTTGAACTTCCTCCAAGATGCCCTACCTTTTTTAATGGCCAAGGAGAGTAATCACTTACCCTTGTACCAAGGAATCAGTTTCACCAAACTGACAAAGCCAAAAGCCCATCAAGTTCTTTGACTGCAAACACCCATATTACTCGCATTATTAGACCTCTTAATAAGAGATGGCCCAATTGAACCTGAATCTTGGGTTGATACTCGATAGGTAGTAAACCAGGGACACAAGCAACATCTGGCAATACTAGGCCCAGGCACAAGCAGACCTTGGCTACATAAGCCAAACCTCATTCCCAGATCTAAGGGTGTTAAATTGGGTACCATTAAAAAGGGAAAAACAAAATTTAGTTTCAGAATAAAATGATATATCCTGACTGAAAACCTTATTTGCATTCAAATTCAGTTTGCTAACCCTTCGTCAAGCTTTGTAAGATCCACAACATGCCAAGGCGCCCAACATCATGTAAAAAATTTACGAAAAGGACGAGAACTTTATTATATAGGGAAGGAATTAATCCAGGGGGAAAAAAAAGAAGCCCTTCTATACCATACAAGACGAGGGAGCAAAGACAAGTGGAACCAACCAAGTACTGCACTTCCAGGTGATGATGATAGAGCTCCAATCAAATCTAAGATCTCCAAATCAAGTATCACAAAACTCAGAACTGGCTAATGACCAGATATAGGGAAGCTTTTTGGCTATATAAATGACCCTATGCTGCAACCTAGTAGCTTGCAAACACTAGTTCCTTTCACACCATAAGCTCCAGTAGATGGTCTCCGGTGTTGTAGTCCATAGATTTTTTTTCTTTTGAAACTGAAACACTGGGTTTCCAGCACAAAAAGAATCAATTGCTTCCTTAAGAATCAACCCATCTATGCCATGTTTAGAAAAATAAATTACAACCCCCATAAGCAAAAGGACAATGCATATGACCATGGGTGCAGGCACAGTGCAAATATTGGTCTTATTTTAATATCTATTGGGTATGAGCTTTTAATTTGTAATGGATTGAATTATAAGGCCCAAAAATTGGGGGGGTTTCTAAAGGGGTGTACGAAAGTAGATAAATAATATGGGGTCCATTAGGTAGTGTATTAGTGTATTTGGCTTTAATTTAGTCATTAAAAAATCCTCTTTGATTAATTGTGTGAATTTAGGCTTCAACAATTCAAATTAGTTAAGTATTTTAAAGTCTTTGTTAGTTGAGTTAATTTAGTTAACTAAGAGTGTGGATTTAGGAGACTTTTTTGTTTTTCTTATAAATATGTAACAACACCTCAAACTATGGAATAGACGAATCAAATTTGTTTTGATTTAGTAAATTGCCTAGGTGGCAAGTTCTCTCTCCATTGTTGATCTATTCTCTTCCTCCTCTCTTCTCTTTTTACTTCCAAGTTTTTCTGTTCACAGTTACCGTTCACAGTATTATTCACAGTCCTCCCTCTTTCTTGTCTATTCCTTGAAACCCTACTCCATCCTACCCTTTCCCACCACCTTTCTATTGTAATTCACCCTTAGATTTGAAACACTAGGCTGTCCTACATCAACGGGCCTCACCTGGACTCGGAGACAAATTTTTGGTGGAAAATGGCCTCGAGTGACAAGATGATCAACCATTTAAATCTGATACAGAGCTGCTTCACATACAAAATGGGGAAAAATTGCTCTAAATTTGCATGTAAAGGACTCCTATCCAATGGGAAGAAGGTGAAAATTGTTGCCCTAGATTCCCCTTTTACAAGAACCCTTGCAAAGCTCAAAGGTACTTTCTGCAGCAAGCCTTGCTCATGAGTTCATCTTCAAGAGGGAGAGTTGAGGAGTGGTCACCCATAGCAGGGCTACATAACCAAAAGGAAATGTCCTACTTTTTCTAGGCTAGCACCTCATCCTGGCTACAAGCCTACAACTATCCAAGGACGTGTTTCTTGATTGACAACATTCTGTTCCATGAGGCAACTTACAGAGACTCCATCCTCTTCTAATTCAACGAACAAATCCTATTCAAACTATCTCCAACACATAATTATAATAATAAAAAAAAAGAAGAACAAAAAATGAAGCTGTGTTACAATAAATTTTACCAAAAAGAGAGACATGACATTATGACAGAACAGCTAAACCTTACATAATAAGTCGAGAATATGAATGAACGTTAAGACATGTTTATCAGGGCATACATTGGTTAGTTGTGAGTTTGTGACCCAACTCAGCCCTTAACTGCTGGAAGCCCCACCCTATTTGTTCCACATCTTGGCCTTGCACGACAGCAGATGGCCACTGGCCCACTGCTCCCATTTCTGGCCACGAGTTTCCACTTTCAAGACTTCAAGCTATTAAGTAGGAAAGAAAACAAGGTGAATTGTTCATTTCCTAGAGATAAACCCTAAAATCTCCCAAGAGTTCTCTTTGATCCTCAAACCACAGTCAGTTTGCACCACCAATCATGCACTGCTTCGCAACAACCCCACCTCCATCAGCTCCTCCACCAGCCCACTGCTCCTACATAACCTAGATCCCCACAATAATACCCCCGAGCTTCAAAATTTATAACATAAGTACCCTCAGGAAGGATATTCCTCGCCACTAACACTATTCTCACCACGAATTTTCCCTGTGAATTCACTGGCCATAACTTTCAATTTCATGTACTGAAGCAATGAGACAATATACCATAGAATATGGATACAATATGGTCTTCTGTGACACAGCTGTTTGATTTGGGTACTAAAGCATATTAGATCTAATCAAACAACAATTAATGACTGTGGCTCTAGCGTGAAAAACACTGAAGATTTATGAATGCCTTTTCAGAGGAGAATTCAACTGAAGGACATACAAGTGAATACCTTAAAATCATAAGTGTAACTAAACACCATCTCTGAATGTGTTTCCCTTGCTCAGTTGGTCCATACAATTCTCACTAAGTTTTCATAGACACAGATCTTTACATAAAGCCATAAAGGTCTGTCATGGAATAAAATGAGTTCCATCATTGAGCCCATAGGCTCCTACCAAAACCATCATTCGGAATCTTTTCCGGTGGGTATTGAGAAAATACACTGAGACTATATATCAGGTTCATCCATGCTATGCAGTTGCAATAAAATATGCTAATCTGATGATCTTTAAACGCAGAAAATCAGATATAGAGTGGTGAACTTAGAAGTTGTAACCTTCTATTGATTGCCCCTCCTCTTATTACCCAGAAGTTCTTTAAGTCAAGGATAAAAAGGATTTTTACCATTATGTCACTATCAAGAACTGTCAATGTCTTGCAAGCTTTTCGAGTTGACATGTGAAATGACAAGATTTTACCATTATTGAAAATAAAAATGAGGTATACTAAGGGCAAAAAATTAAGGTTAAAATTTTTTCACCAAGCTTGGTTACAACAAGATATATATATGGGACTGTCTGAATGACACCTCCATAGGAGTATTTGGAATTTGTAACCTTCTTTTGACTGCCCTTTGTATTTTTCTCAAAAGTGCTTAGCTTTAAGGGTAAAAAAGGGTTTTAATTTGACATCATACTATTAAATGGACTGGATTGCATTGAGAGGGGTAGCAAAGTAAAATCCAACGGGACAACGGTCCATGTTGTAAGCTTGAAACCCTTGCCTCGAACTGAAGCTTCAACAATACAAGTGACTCTTTTTTCCAACTCTCTCTCTCTCTCTCTCTCTCTCTCCCTTCCCCTGGACTGAATCTGAGGTTCTTACAATTTTTCAGGGGGTGTTTTACACAAATTTGATTCACTGGAATAGGACTTCCGTTTTTTACTATCATGGAGTGGTTTTCTCAAAATCAAACTCAATCATAAGAATCATCACTTGGTCAATTTTGTGTGGATCACTTATGGAAGATATTAATTAGTGTAAGAACCAGAGTAGTGCTCTTAGAAAAATCACTCTAGAATATCAGAAGTGATACCAAATGCAACCTAAATCTCCAGCTTCTTATCTCATCCATAATCATCCTTTACGTTCGACTTTGTCTCTCGATCTCCCTTTCGCGATTGAAACCCATGCCTTAGTAGCTAACGTACTAAGCCTATCCCTTGCCTGCAACATTAGACTTTGGCTGGTCATCTCAAGTTGGGAGGGGTTCAGTTCTCAACATGGTGCTTTTCTTGGCACTCGAGCCTACGAAAACTACCCAACTGCAATACTCGTGCAGAACATCACTCTCCAACCAAAAAGTAAAGCATAAGAATGGAAAAAGCAACAAGAAGCTGTATGAATTGTGAATAATATAATAATCTGAGAACAAAGAAACCTGTGAAAATGGTAACAGGAGAAAGGGAGAATGGTACCTGAGACCAGATGCATCAGATTGAAGAGAAGCCTCAACAGCTGCATCATCATACGTTGGAGCAGAATCATACATTGGAGCAGAATGAACTATTGCCTGAGTTTGGGGTGGAGTAAACAAGGGTACACTGTTCTCTGCTCGGGGTGGGAATTCTACTCCAGCCGACTGTCAATTGTTAATAAAAATCAAATTTTACAATTTTAAACTCTAATGATTCATAATGATACTATATTTTTTTCATCAATATGACGAGGCAACTTATTCATTTTCTCACATTGAATTAGCAACAAATCAGAGAACTGAGCTTGCAAAGAACAATTTTTAACTAATTCTAGTGGCAATAATTAAAAGAATCTACTGGACATGACAGAGAAATCAAAGGAAATCGTATGCTTCCAAATCCATACATCATTTTATCAGAAGCAAATCTGATATATCATGATATCTCACAGAATAATAGAAATAGGGTTCAGTGCAACCAGCCAATCAGTCATACAACGATAGAAACTAATGAATGTATTAACAATCCGTAAAGGGGACGAATAGTTGTAGAAAAGACAGCAACAAATCAAGATAGTGAATGACAGAATATGTAAAGCACCAAAACCCTAATATAATCATAATGATAATTAGGCAATACAATGAACAGAGAATGACAATGGAGAATACGAGAAAAATTGACAGAAATCTGGTGCAGACATGTTGAATCTTAAATATCAAGTTATCACAAGGCAAACAAGGAAGAGGTTAAATCAAGCACCCTCAGTTCATGGTATGCAGCATAGTACTGAGGATATCTCCCTCCAGGTCCCCCAAAAGCTTCTTGCCACGTATCTATCAGAATTAATATCTTTTCTCTCACATTTAAGTCGGGCTGCAGGTTGGAAATTTTGAAGAAATCAGTACATAAAAAATAATATTTTAAAGAAAACAGAGAAAATATAGAATTTAAATGGCAAAGATTAAAAAAAAAACCTTCTTTTTCACTATCTTGACCATTTCATGTAATATATCACGCTCAATGATCTGTTGAAATAGATTCTCCCCACAGTTTTTGCTGAGTGTCTCTAGCACCTGAATCATCAAATATCAGAGACAAACATCAGAACTACAGAAAGAATGCTCAACACCCTATACATCCATGATCTTTTAGATTTTTTATAACCTAGCAAGTGAATGATTCAGTTGGTGCAATATACAAGCACTAAAAACATATAAAGGAGACACAGGAGGGGGGAAATTTCGAGTTGCTAAATCTTCCATTAGAACGGATTCATAACCCCCGCCCCAGAGATCCTGGTTTATATTGCCACAAAATTTTGCTTAATTGCCACACTTTTTCCCCCATTTGTTTGATCCTTTTGGGGGGTTTGGATCCCTCGTAAAGCATTTCAAATGTTCACATAAAATTATACACAAGTGTGATGCTATCATGGCTCGAGTTCAGACATGCTAATATCAATCAAGGTGTCAAGTATTGTGTGGGTAATGGGCAGCATATCAAAAAACTGGTTTTAAGAGACGTCTTGGAAATGTATTGGAGAATGCTAAGAGACGGTAGATATGCTTAAGATACGCATGGATTAATGGATACATGCAAAACTAGTGCTTTTTAGCAAAATATATCATAAATAAGCAATACATAATAGTTCCTAATCACTAAACATGTTATGAGTCAAGAGGATTCAAAATCCTTTTGTGATGGCATCATAAGTTCACTTAGCACATGAACAATAAAACATGAGATTAAAATGTGTCATTAAAATCAAACGTAGGACAATGGATTAAAACAAAAAATATAAATTACGTATATATATATATATATATATATATATATATATATATATATATATATATGTGAGAGGGTTAGGTAAAACGCCAACTCAAAAGTGAAATTGCAAATCCCCTCACATATCACTGTTCATGTCAGGGGTATTTATGTCATAAACAAAAGGGGGAGGGGCATTTATGGCTTTCACTCCCTGACATGAACAGTGATATGTAAGCATAGTTCAAAATCTCGCGAAAGCTCGATCGAGATTTCGAGAATTTCGACCCCCTCGAAACGAAATGACCCCTCGAATAAAAAAAATACTAAATTTCGATCGAAATTCTCGAGATTTCGAGATATTTCGAGATTTTGAAAAAATCTCGCGAGATTTCGAAAATCTCGAGAAAATGCTTTATATAAAATACCATGTTTCGATAGTCTCGGTCGAAATTTCGACCGAGACTGAGAAACAGAGCATTTTTCCTCTTTTGCTTGGTTTTTGAAGGTTTTTGCTTATTTCTTCTTCAATCTTCCACTTCCCACTTGAATCCTTGCCACGTCTACGCGGGAATCACTTGGAGAACAAACTTCTTAGCACATCTGTGAAGCCTTTCCACTATTTCAGGTAAAACCATATTCTCAAAATTGATTTTTTTAAGGGAAATGCTTGATCAACATGTTTGTTTATGATGAAATAAATATATGTTAGACACCGGAAGCCGATCTACAACTTCACGGTGTCGAAATTTTTTTTTGGTATATATATTATTTATTTATTTTTCTACTTCAAAAATAGGGTTTCCATGAAGTTTCAGGCCTTAACTTGGCCTAAAACCCACCGAAATGACCTATCGAAACATACCAGAAAAAATACAATATTTCGGTCAGCTCGAAATACCGAAATGAAACGAGTTCTCGAACTATGTATGTAAGGGGGTGTGCAATTTTACTTTTGAGCTGGCGTTTTACCTAACCCTTTCCCATATATATATATATATATATATATATATATATATAGAGATAGAGAGAGAGAGAGAGAGAGAGAGAGAGATACATAGACAGGCATATGTAAATATGTAAATATAAACATACTAAACAAGCCAACTATATATAATTATTGACATGCAAGACATGTACTATGCTAACAAGTATTAATTGATACTACCAATCAAGCAATATGTAACCATTTATACTACTTTTTAAATTATAAAGTTCTTTCCCCTTAGCTATAATTTTAAGAAGTTTTTTGTGTAAACTAAAAGGTTTGATAAAGTTTGACGGTCTTTTGTGTAAAATAAAAAAGTTTGATTCCTCTTCCTTAGTAATATACAAGGCCTATTGGCGTAAAACTCCTATCTCCTTAAACATGACTCCATTTGGACTGTTCCCCCACCCTGCTGACCCCTCTTGGGTTTGGCGTAAAATCCTCCTTCTTCGTCCCTTAGCCCTTTCAGCCACCTCCTCTGTGATCGCTGATGGGAACTCGCTCTCCCTTTGGCTGGATCCCTGGCATCCCCTAAGAGTCCTTTATAACCTTCTAGGAGCCCCTGCAGTCTATTCTTCTGGTATCCCCAAATCTAACCCCCTCTCCACAATCATCTCCTTTGGCTCTTGGTCCCCCCTCCCCCCCCCCCCCACCCCTCTTTCGGACAAGATTACCTGGCTCCCCTTCCCTAAAGGGATTTTTTACCTCCCACTCTGCTTGGGACTTTGTTAGACCCCATGCCCCCCGGTCCCCTGGTTCAAGTGGGTCTGGTTCAAAGGCTGTATCCCCCACCATAGCTTTAATGTTTGGAGAACCCTTAACCTTTGCCTCCCTACCCAAGCATTTCTCCTTCACCGCCACATACTTGTCCCCCCCCCCCCCGCTCCTGTGTTCTTTGTTGGAATGGTAATGAGGACGTCGAACACCTTTTTTTCTCCTACCCCTTAGCCCTCTCCATTTGGTAGAAAGCTTTACACTCCATTTGGCCCCGTAGTAGGAGACTGCTTCCCTTCGCCAAGGAATGGCTTTGGTTGGACAGGATTTTTTCAGGTAGTTTGATCTGTGATGCCGCAGGAAAGCTTGTGTTTGGGGCTGCTATATCTCACATTTGGATGAACGGAATCTCCGAAGATGGTCCTCCAATTCCTGTTCTATTGACATGATTTGGAAAGCCATCTCCTTTGATGTTAGTTCCAAGCTCCACATGCTTCCTCATAGATCTCTTGTTGACACCCCAAGGAACAGGCACATTGTTGTATCCTGGGGATTAGATGTTTCTCTCCTTCTGTCTCATGGCCTATCTTCGCAAGGCTTGAGGCTTGTATAGTCCCCCCCCCCTTTTTGGGGCTTTTGGTAATTGATATTTTATTCACCAAAAAAAAAATATACGAGGACTAATAAGTAAAATAGAGAAATAATTGCCTTCATACAAGAACATCTATCATAAAAAATGAAAAATGAGGAAAATCATTCGACCAACCAATGTCGAAGATGGAGAGATTGAAGTAGTCGAAGGTGGAACATTGGAAATGGAAGAAAGAGAGTCAAAGACAAAACAGGTACGTCATATCCCTCTTCACCCTTCTTCAATCAACAGCAGCTTCTGCTTTGAGTTTTACTAACAGCGTTGTCTTCTGCTACTGCTGCGTCTGTGATTTCTTCTTATTCCTGGTGGTAGAGGCCACAGTGCAAGTGTGCAACTCCTTTCCGGCAGCTGCAGCTGGTATACCCTTCTTCAACTTCTTTCCTGGATCTTCTCAGCAAATAAAGCCTTAGTTTGGTGAAAATGAAGAACAAATCATGCGTCTCAAGTTGCATTGAGTAGTATCGCTGGCCACAGCCCACGGGTATCGACCCGTTTTAACTTTCAACACAATACCACTCGATGTGGTTCAATCCATAGGCCATTTTAGTTCTCCATTAGGTATCTTATTGGTAGCATCCTTAAGCCAGAACTCACTACGGTTGATACATATCAATACATAATACCTTGATATCAACTCACAAAGCACTTTGTGATAGCTTGCACAAACAAGATACATAAGTTTACACCAGTTTTGACCATATAGCATGCTCATTTTGGTTGAGAACTGAATAATGAGATAGGGTGAGCGTTCTATTGTAAAATGAATAAATGCAATGTCTTACCAGTTACTTGCCATGTGGCAACCTGTCAACTCACAAGTCACAAAGTTAACTTGGGGAACAATATCAACACCCATCTAGCTAGAATCTTGAAAATTACCGATTCCTAAGTTTAAGAAAGCACTAGTCTCTGCTCATATATGAAAGAAATATAACCTACTAGGCATCCTTGAAACTCTTACATCTCAAGTGCTACAGATATCATAAAGCAAATGGTTCTGCCTAATGAAATCTTCCACTCACTCACCTTTTCTTTCTTTCTTTTTTTTCTTCAAGAAGTTCAATCAATTTTGTGTCCTCCAACCCTCGATTCTAACCCGCCTGGCAAGCAGGTCACATTACCATTGCAAATCCAGAGCTTGATCATTTTACTCCAAAGTAGGTAATTTCCAGCCTATACAATCCCTCAGGAATCCCATGCTACCTGTGTTAACCTCCCAATGGTCAAGCAAACCCATAACACATTTTTTTCTCCAAAAATTAGCTTGTTGTCTGTTAAAATTCCTCCAATGCTACCTCCTCATCCAGTTTTGAGAAATTAGACACTGAACTCACAGAAGTTGCTGGCGTTTTTTAACAATCTCTTCAAATCTGATGAACAGGAACACATAAAGGGAAAGAATCCAAGAGAGTTGCTGAGCAACTCGCCTCCTCGTCCCCATCTTTTTAACTTTTTCCACTCGTGTCCTGTGGAGTTTGATATTAGGCCAAACAGACCCTTCTGACAAGTGACATCAAGGGGCAAAAACATACCACAGGATGTAAACTCTCATCTTCATGTCAAGATATTGTTTCATCTGGATTTAGAGCTTCAACTTACCAACTCAACTTAACTAAGCCTTTTTCCAGCTCTGTTTAAAGCCATCATAGTCAACTCAAAGCCATTCATTTATATTTCCTTCACTATTTCTCCCCAAGTAGATTTCGCCCCCAACTTATCCATTCCCAAAAAAGAGGATTCTTAAGCATAGCATAGACTAAACTAACTCTTTTACATAAATGGACTTCCCAATAAAAACCAATGAGCAACAAAGAAAAATAGGATAAATTTATAGAGGAAAAACAGAACAAATTGAAGTAGCATAATAACCCATAAGCCTGGTCATACCACTAGGGAGGAAGAGCAAAAATTTTGTTAATGAAGAAACATCAATTATGATTTCTTACCATTTTCCCACTCACAGCCTACATGGGAGTACATATGCTGTCTAACTCTGACTTTGGACAAGAGGAATAATAGATAAGACACGAGCAAAGCAACCTTACATGTCTTGCTATCCGACCCTATAACTAAAATAAAATGAAAGCTAACGACATTACAGAATCAAACCAATAAACTTATGACTACATTAGAACCCTCAAAATTCAACCATAAATTATGAAGTTCAAGTTGCTGCACTCCGAACCAGATGACAGTGACATGTCATCAAGGAGCTCAAGTCAACTGGGCGAAGTTTGACTGTGGATTAGAGTTTGAAAACCTTACTGAATTTTTTAACAATCTAAGGAAGTTTCTTTGCCAAAGCCACTTGCAAGTTGCAACCACCTTTTCCAAATGGAAATTGAAACATTTCTTCTATTAATAAATAAATAACTAAAAGGAGCAACCAGTGCACGAGGCTCCAGCTACTGCAGGGTCTGGGAGGGGCAAATGTACGCAGCCTTACCTCCTGCTTCTCATAAGAGACTGTTTCCAAGTTTTGAACCCGCAACCAACAGGTTGCAATACCACAACTTAAACATTGCACCAAGGCTCACCCACTTTTCTAGTAATAAAATGCACCACGAAAATAGTCAAGGTTATCTGGACCTACTAAACTATTTGTGAGTGAAACATTTGTTGCTTTGAATCACACAACAATAAATCTTCTCTACAGAGACAAAATGTAAAATACTCACAAATAATGCAAGAAGTTGTATTTTGGGATTTTTACTCCCCAACCGTTTCTTAAGCAGCTTCAGGGCATCCTTTGCTTGCCTGTAGTTTTGAACCAATTCAAAGTGAAATCAGGCAACAAAATGCAAAATAAATGCAATGCCAAATACCAAACCTGTTTTACTGCTAAAAAGGTGAAAAGAAAGAAAACAATTAGTACGAAAGTTGTGTAGATGGGGGAAAAAAAACAACAGAGCAAAAAATCCCCAGAAAATGGAGAAAAGAAACCAAGAGTGACACTATAATGATGCTGAACTCTCTAAATAACATATGAGATGTTTAAGAAAATCAAGCACCTCAAGATACAGCCAAAAGTCAGGGATTTGAAGGTATAAATCTATAGGATAGTTCACAAGATATTACTCAATGGGTGAATATATAGCTTCAGCAAACAATCAAACAACATATTTAAGGTCAGAAGTGCTAGTGGTATAAAACATAGTCCAACTGCATGATGTCATTCATTTTGGTTGAACATCAAGTTCAGAAGTGAATAAGTACCCATCCAACTCAAACACCTAACTTAAGACACCAATCGTGTACCAACTTCACCCCTGTGCTTATAAAGGCATATCCAATAAATACCTAATAAAATAAAACCTCTAAGATAAATACCCAAAGCTTGTTTTAGCCCATTGGATTACTACCAACAACTTGAGGGCCTCCCAAACTTGCACCCAGCCCTCCTTACGGGATCATAGTCCGATGCAATTACGTCAGCTTGGACCCTAATTTCCTATCAAACTTTAGGTGATGCATATGAAGTCATGAACTCGTTGGCCAAATGTGTAGATGGACCTCTACTGCACATGGGACTCTTTTTATGAGTATATTCTATAACAACAGATATTCCTATGTTTATCAGGGGCGGATGGAGATACAAATAGAAAGGGGACAAGAAAAAGAAGAATAAGAAGTTTTAGGTATTGCAGAAAGATTCAACTTAAGCAAGTAATGGACAAGACTTTGGCTCAGGAAGAAAGGCATTTCAGTGAGAATTTTGTTCGTTAAACAAAAGGAGTTGCAGGCAGATGCAAAGAGAAACCAAAAGTGAGAAGTAAAACGTTGCATAACAACCCACTGAAAGAAACAATAGAGTGGAAGAACCATACCCAGGATCCATGTTAATAATGTCGCATAACTCTATGTTTAATGCCCAGTCTGGACCAATCAGCATATCACTGGTCGCCCTTTCAACATATGCTGCAGCATTATTAGCCATGCTTGCTCCCTCTCCGACTCTGGCCAGCTACTGATGCCCCCCTAAAAGCAAAAAAAAACAACCACAAATAACACCAAATTTTCAATCAGAACACTTCACGCTCTAATAAATAGCAACATCATACTAAGCCAAAAATAACTTTCCCAGATTTCCCATTCACAGGAAAAAAAAACCAAATATAACAGAATTGGCAATAACCTGAAATCAATACCTATTTCAAACAAAAGACTAATTAAAATTTATCAGACATTACTACAGGGTTGCAACTAATTGAATCCCAATCATTTCTCTAGGATTACACTTTTACCACCACAATTCATCAGTAGGAACTCAAAGAAATTCGCAATCAAAAAGCACAACATCAAGAATCCAAAAGATATTGAAAAGTAAAACAAGCCAAGGCATGAAAAAATGAACAGACTTGAAAAAGTCAAAGCAAGAAACCTCAACTGTCTGCTTGTTTCTGATATTATTAATACTATGTTACAATCATACAAGAACCCAAAAAGGCTTAAATTTGTCCGAATTCGAGACCAGGTGATATATACCAAAAAAAAACCCAAAACACGTACACAAAAAACGAAGAAAACCCAGAAGCGAAAAATCTTGAAGACAAAGATCAGTTTTTGCAGAGGTTACCTGCCGATGAATTGTACCTTGGAGAGAGAGAAAGAAAGAGGGAAAAGTTGATAAAGGGTTTGAAGGTAGTTGATTATGCTTTTTCTGGTTGGATGTATGTGTGTATTCTATTTGGTAGACGAGAAAGTAAGCTGCGTCAAACTGAAAAGGAAGAAAACTCCCTAAACCTTAAAAACAGAGGAAACAACGTAATCACGAATCGCAATTCCCCAAATTGACTTTTGATTCTTTGCTTGTTCGCTTAGGCCTCTCGTCCCTTTCCTTCGTTTTATTTTCTTCTCCACTTCGAACCGTCCCTTTGGACTTCTAAATTGTTAACAAAGATTTTCTATTGTAATGCCGTTGGGAACGGGTTATATGTTAAAGTCCAACGAAAACTATATTTCTAAGATGTCTAAATTGGACACGTCAACATTGTTCTCTCCGTGAGTTGGTCATGAATGATAGGGAGGCTTGGAATGATCGTTGAACCCCAGGTTTTGAGTTGAACCACTCATGTAAAATCGGTTCATGGATGAATCAAGTCGAACCAAACACGGCCAGACTTTTTTGATAAAAACCCAAGTTTTAGTCTTGGGATTCTCTAACTGGATTTGGCCTCACCCCCACCCCCTCACCTAAGGGTGTCAAAATTATATCGAAACCGAATCGAGCGCTTTACATCAAAACTGTGAAACTGTTTAATAAATGGTTCAATTTTACCGTTTTAATTTTAAAATTAAGATTATTTAGTGAAACCATTCAAGGTTAGAATAAACAATTATAGTAAGAATAAAAAAAGGTCATTCAAATATTTTGAATAAAAAATAAAACATATATAAACAACTATAACTTTACGATCATTAAAATAAAACATATAACAATAACTAATTCAATTCACTTCTAAATTTATATCAGTTTTAATTTAAAAAATTAAAAGATAAAGCAACCTATTTTGAATAAAAAAAAACTAATGAAACTATTTAAACTCATTTAAAACGAGACCATTAAAACCGAAACCATTGAAACCGTCTACTAAATGGTTCAGTTTTGGTTTACCTAAAAAATCTTGCACCAAACTGTTTAATACCCTAACCCCCCTCACTCTCTAAATTATCATTTTTATTTCTGTCTTTATCAAGATATACATGATTCAATTTCATGTCATCAAGCTCATTGACCATGGCACGATGTAAATCGAGGCTATGTTTAGTTTGCATTCTTAGAAAGCATATATATAGGTCGATAATGCATTCCAAGATATCATACCAAACAAAACCTTAATTTTATAGTCCACTATATATTTCTAGATGCTTCAATCTAAAGTTGAAGTCTTCATGGAGTAGGGTGTTCAAGACCTTCAAAACGTTGAGGTTGAAAAGATGAGATGACAGATATACATTAAATGGAGTGGATCCAAATGTTTAAGATCATGGTGGATGACTACTATTGTGTTTAGTATGATTTCTTAAAATGCATTATCGACTTAGAATGCATTCAAGAATGCAAAATAAACACAACTGCAGTAACTTTGAAAATGCATATCCCATTCCTGCTAAAAAACAAAGGTTATGAAAATCCATGTGAAATGATTAAGCATTTTTATGTGCCAATTGCTATTTAGGGATTAGCCTATGGATGCTGATAATTACAAGCACTACTTCCTGATACCATACTCGAGGCACCAATAACCTATGCCTAAGATGGAATAATATCAATTGTATGATAAGATATAGATAAAAAATCTGATCTTTACATAAGGGTGTCAAAATGGAACCATAACCAAATATCGGAATCGGAATCAACTATATATGATCAAACCAGTCCACAAAAGAATGATCCGGTTTTGATTTCATAAGTTCCCTTCCCTACCCACTTCGGTTTTGTTTTGTACTACAAAATCAACGATTTAAAACCGAATATAAACTAGAAAAAACTAATAGAATCTGGTCCTTCTCACTCATATACTAGCTCAAGCATCAATTGGGTTAATTAATAAAACAATAATTAACTTAATAAGCAACAAATTTTGCATCATACTTGAAACATAAAACAAGTAAAATGTTTTGGGATTAACTATATAATATATATGTTCAAGTACGAATTGAAAATGATGAGTCGGGATAAAATAGATTAATAAAATCCTACCTACTAATGAAAGAAATAGTTTGTTTATCATGTAAGAATTGAGAAGGAAAAAAAACGATAAAACAAAGAGCTGGAAAGGAAATGAATGAGGGGTGATGATTGGATGTTTTGTTTTTTAATCACATAGGCGTGAGAAACAAGATGAGTAAGAGAGACTAAGAGAGAATGGGGAAACACAAGATATATAACGTTTGGAAAGTTGAGATTGTCTTTGTTATTGTTTTCCAAAACTGGCATGTAAATTGAATATGAACTAGTAAAATCAGACTGAATGCAAAACAATCCTGATTTTGGTTGACTCTTATTCGGTTCAGTTTTAATGTCACATTGTCAAAATGCAAACTGCACAAGAACCGGCCGATTGACAACCTTAATTACCTTGTCCAAACATATTAAGAAAGGGGAAACAAAAAGGGATAAAAACATGTGTAAACTATAAAAAGATTTTTTTATAAATGGAATAACAAAATTTTCAACTATAGGCTACTAGTGATATGAAAATAATGTGTGAATAAACCATATATATACAAACGGATGTTTTGTTTTTCCATCTATGAAATGATGATGAACATATTTTGGAAGCAAATTTATACTTTAAAATTTAAATTTAAAATAGATGCTGGGTAGTTGATTAGTAATGAGGCATAAAACACCCCACCTATCAGAGGCTGCCACATGGCCGACCCGACCTCAGTCCGAGAACCGAGTTGGGCCAAGCAGGAAACCGGGCCGACCCCATCTCCGATAAGTCACCTGACAGAACCAGACTCGAGCAAGCTAGCCGATGGCTGAGGCCGAGCTCATACAGGTCAACCATAGACTCCTGGCTGAGCTTACGGCCGAGACCAACCTCTCGGGCCGACCTCCCTTGCCGACCCCCTGGGCCGACCTCTGAGGCCGAGCCCTCCTCCACTGAAGCTGCCATAGCGCCCCACCGGGGATCTCCAGGCCACATCAGTGCATCCCGAGAACCACGGGATAAGGATCGAGCCACGATCCCCGCGCAACACGGAATCACACTCTACATGGACTCTTACCTTAATAAGAGCCCGACCCCGAAAATAGCTCTCCACTCCGCTCTACTCGAGAGAACCTTCCGAAAGAAGGACTCTTACCATACTAGGACTCTCCCAACCGCCTCATCTAATCCTCACTCTATAAATACCCAGGTATGGAGCACCATTCCTCATCTCGCTTTTTACTAGCTATTACGCTGTTGCACTGGTGATCTAACTTGAGCATCGGAGAGTCCTAGGCCGGAGCCACACCGGCCCTCTTGTGCTCATCACTTGGTCCTTGCAGGCTCATCCGTGGGCGAACCAAGAGTCGAAGATTTCCACACGCAACAGATTTGGCGCCGTCTGTGGGAACGACATCAGCAAGCATCGTCTTTTCTACCAACTTCAAGAGCAATAATAATGGTGCACATGAGGTCAGGGCAGCATGGCTCGACTTCCCGCACGGACGAACCACAACCCGTTGGGTAGACGAGGCGATCACCGCCCCCCGAAGCCTCTCGACAGGGGATAAATAGAAGATCCACTTGGGCAGGGGGTGCGCAGCCCATCACGGGCACCATTCCCCCACCAGAGGGTGGGAATGGGGGAGGTGTGCTAACCATGGCCGCGGCTGACCGAGTACAGGCCGAGCCAAGCTTGGACGGGATGGGCCTACTAGCGCCGCCGCCCTTGCTGGAGAGTTTGGACCCCGAAGCCCCGACAAATAATCGACAAGTTATGGACTTGCAGTTGCAGATGCTCGACACCAACAAGATGTTGCGCACCTTCATGAACCAGATGGCCCGAGGTGGGCTGATGGGCCAACCACTGGTCGCGTCCCCTCCATCGTCGGTCCGCGCAGAGAGAAACTTACAGCAAAATGGTGGCCGGCGTAGGGTCGAGCCTAGCCGAGCCACGTCCTCACACCCGTCTTGTCAGAAGACTCCACCTCCGCGCCCTAGTAGAGGCGCTAGGCGGGATGAGCAAGAGCATCGCCGAAGCCCGGGAACAGGGCAGGAGATCGAACCAGTCGGCTCGATAGTGAGGAGGTTGGTATTTTCTGGAAGGCTCAGAGAGGACAGATAGCCGAGGAGAGTCCGAGAACAAGGGAAAGAGCAGAATGAAAGGCGCGCTACGAGATAAGGAGAAGGATCTCGTCATGCCCCCCGAGAAGAACAGGGGAGCCCCCATGGGTCCAACTTCCAGGAGGAAAGAAGAACAAGGAAGGATGGTGCAGACCTAGCTAACCAGAATGGCCGACCACAATGGGACGACCGAGCCTACCGACCTCGGGGGCGAGGAGCCAAATGGTCGACCTAGGCCGAGCGAGCAAAACAATTTATACCGAGTGGATGAGCCGGTTGGCCAAGCACCTGAAATCGAGCTGGAGAGGCGGCTACGAGACTTGGCAGAGCAAGTGGAGGGGTTGAAGAAACAAGCGACCCCGGACGCCTATTCGTTGGTCGGGCATCACCCATATCCTCTTGAGATCATCACCGCACCGCTACCGATTGGGTTCAAACCTCCCCCGTTCGATCGATATGACGGGACGACCAACCCAACAGATCACATCAACTACTTTAATGCGATGATGACCATGTACGGGGGAACCGAGATCGTTTCTTGTCGAGCCTTCCCTGCATCCCTCAAGGACGCGACGACCTCATGGTTCTCCTGGTTGCCGCCGAACTCCATAACAAGCTTCGCTCAACTCTATCAAGCCTTCATCACGCGCTTCCAGAGTAGTATAAAACACAAGAAGACAACGGTCAACCTCCTCAGCGTGAAGCAAAGGCCCGATGAGTCGATCCGAGCTTTTGTCTCCCGCTTCAACAAGGAATCCTTAGACATCAAAGATCTGGATGAGGCCACGGCCCATACGGCTATGAGCAACTGGCTCGCCGACATGGACCTCATCAAGGACTTGGCCAGGAAGCCAACCAAAAACTTGGCCGAGCTCTTGGAGAGATGCAATGAATTTGTAAATATGGCCGAGGTCCTCCAGGCCCGAAAGGGCAATGAAAGCCGACCCGACAAGAAAAGGCCGACAACAGATGACCATAGGGAAGACAAACGGCCCAGGACGGATCGCCGAGCCGACAGGTCAGATCGAGCTCAGAGCCCCGACTACACTCCACTGAATACCTCGTGCAAGGAGATTTTGATGCAAATACCGGACGGGGGGTACATCTGCCGACCCCGACCGATGCAAGCGAGGTCATCTCAGAATCCCAACAAATATTGTCAGTTCCACAAGGACACCGGTCACGACACCGAGGATTGTTATCAGCTGAAAAGAGAAATCGAAGAGCTGATAAAAGCGGGCCATTTGAAGCGATATGTCAAAGGAGGCCGAGAAGAGCGTAGAGGTCGGCGGCCTGAAGAGCGGGATCAAAGAAGAGCCGAGCCGAGGCCCAAAAATAGGCGAGTCGAACGAGATGAAGATAAAGTCCAAGCTGAGAAGAAAGAGGACGGGTCCGGCCCGAGCAGTGACAAGGGAGCTCCCATATACACTATCCTCGGAGGGCCCGGGCAAGAGACTACTCGAAAGGCTAAGGCAAACGCATGGTTCATCGGAGTTGCCGAGATGCCCACCAAGAAGCTCAAGCCAGCAGCAATGATCTCCTTCACCGAGGCCGACCTCAAAGGTATAAGTTTACCTCATGATGATGCTTTAGTGGTGCAGGTAGAAATTACGAAGAGACCTGTCCACCGTGTATTGGTCGATACCGGCGCATCCGTGGACCTTATGTCACTAGAAGCATACCGATAATTTGGCTTTGGCGACGAAGCGCTCAAGCCGGAAGGTACCTCGCTTCACGGGTTCTCGGGAGCTGTCGCGACCATCAAGGGCTTAATCGACCTGCTGGTCACGATTGGGCAAGCTCCATGCCAGGCGACGATCCAAGTCAAATTTATGGTAGTACGGTCGGTAGTGGCTTTCAATGCCATACTCGGTCGTCCTTCATTGACCGCTCTCCAAGCCATCATCTCCCCGACACACTTGAAGATGAAGTTCCCCATCAAGAACGGTGTCGGCGAGGTCTGAAGCGATCAGAAGAAGGCACGGGAGTGCTACGCTACTTTTGTCAAGCAAAATAAAGGCAATGTGCGTCGAACACCTCCCCGAGGATCAGCGGGATGAGCTTATCGAAAGGAGAGGACGGCCCGTGGAAGACCTGATCCCATTTCATCTCAGCGAGGATGACCCAGCGAAGGTAGTCCAGCTCAGATCATTACTGAATGAAGATCAAAGGAATCAGCTCGGAGCTTTCTTAAGGGCAAACGCCGATGTCTTTGCCTGGTCGGCTGTCGACATGACGGGCATACCCAGGCATATAGCTGAACACCGACTCCACGTAGATCCAGGTCAAAAACCAATTCGATAGAAGAGAAGGAACTACGTACTTGATCGACAAACCGCGATCAAAGAAGAGGTGGAGAAACTTCGCCGATCAGGGTTCATCCGAGAAGAAAAATTCCCGACCTGGTTGGCTAACGTCGTCATGGTCCCTAATCGAATGGGAAGTGGAGAATGTGTGTCAACTACACCGATCTCAATAAGGCTTGTCCAAAAGATGAGTACCCGCTACCTCGAATCAACCTCTTGATCGACGCCATGGCAGGTCACGAGATGCTGAGTTTTATGGACGCGTATTCCGGTTACAACCAAATCATGATGCATGAGGAGGACGAGTCATACACGGCATTCCGAACTGACCAAGAAAAATTTTGCTACAAGGTCATGCCGTTCGGATTGAAAAACGCCGGAGCGACATACCAACGGCCCGTGAACTATATATTCTGCGAGCAGATCGGAAGAAACATGGAAGTCTACATGGACGACATGTTGGTGAAAAGTTTGAAGGCCGAACACCACTTGGCCGACCTGGAAGAAGCCTTTGGCGTATTAAGGAAGAACCAAATGAAGCTGAACCCCACCAAGTGTGCATTCGGCGTGACTAAATGCCGTTCGAACAACGAGGCCGAGTATGAAGCCCTCCTAGCTGAACTTCGAGTCAGCAAGGCAATGGGCGTAAAGTGGTTGAAGGTGCGAGGAGACTCCCAACTCGTAGTCAACCAGGTCAATGGAGACTATGAGGCGAAAGACGAAAGGATGATAGCTTACCTGAGCCGAGCACGAGATCTGATTTCCAAACTCGAGCACTGAGATAACTCGAATACCGAGAAAAGAGAATGTCGCGGCTGACTCCTTGTCAAGGTTGGCCGAGGCCGACCTCCAATATCTGAGCTGATCAGTATACATAGAAATCTTGGAGAAGCCCTCCTTACAAGAAGAAAGCGTAAAGCACATTGAAGAGGACAGGCCGACCTGGTTGGACCCCATTGTCAACTACTTGGAGAATGACCTGCTCCCGGAGAACCGAGACGAAGCAAGAAAGGTCAAGATTCGAGCTGCCAAGTACACCATGATCGACGGAGTGCTCTACAAAAGAGCAATCTCGGCCCCTCTTCTCCGATGCCTTGGACCGAAGGGAGCCGAGTATGCCTTGGCCGAGGTGCATGAGGGAATATGCGGGAGTCATATGGGTGGCCGAGCTCTTGCATATAAGATACTTCGGCAAGGATTCTATTGGACAAGAATGCAAGAAGAGGCCATGAGGTATGTGAAGACGTGCGAGAAGTGTCAACTATTTGCACCAATCCCAAGCTGACCAGCAACAAAGCTGGCCTCAATGCTAAGCCCAATCCCTTTCGCTATGTGGGGAATGGATATTCTCGGAGATTTCCCCCCGGCATCGGGAAACAGGAAGTACGTGGTAGTGGCGATCGATTACTTCACCAAGTGGGTTAAGGCCGAGCCCCTTGCAACCATCACCGCGAAGAACATGGAGAAATTCTTCCGAGATAAGGTCATCTACCGATTCGGGCTACCGAAAGTGCTCATCACAGATAATGGCACGTAATTCAATAACCTGGCCTTCTGAGAATTCTACGAACACTTCTACATTGACTTCCGACCCGTCTTAGTAGCTCATCCGTAAGCAAATGGACAAGTAGAAGTGTCCAACCGAACATTACTCGCTGGCATTAAGAGAAGATTAGACGAGGCCAAAGGGAGATGGGTGGAAGAGCTCCCAAGTGTCCTATGGGCATATAGGATGACAGTAAGAACACCAACCGGGGAGAGTCCTTTTCGCCTCACTTATGGGACCGAAGCCCTCGCCCTGGTCAAAATTATGGCATCGTCGTACCGAGTGCTCAACTTCGATGAGAAGACCTATGAAGATGGACTGAGAGCCAACCTGGACTTCCTTGACGAAGTTCGAGAAAATGCCCTACCCCGGAACACGACATACCAACCGAGGACGACAAAGTACTATGACTCAAGAGTCAAAGAGCGGCACTTCCGTCAAGGGGACCTTGTCCTCAGAAAACTCAGCGCATCCCAGCCAAGGCAGCAAGGAAAGTTAGCACCAAATTGGGAAGGCCCGTACATAGTCTCCAAGTAAATTCGCCCTGGCACGTATCGCTTGCAGACTCCGGGGGGCAAGAAGGTACCGAGACCTTGGAACTCGAAAAATTTGAAGAAGTTTTTTCAATAACTGAGCATGCTTGTATTCCGCTTCAGCCCCGACGTTTGATTCAATTAAATAAAGTCTTTATCCACCACTTAACGTATTTGCAAGCTCCTAAATCAAAGTCGTAAGACCGGTCCTCATAGACCTGGTCGACCTAGAAGACCGACCATCATAGGTCGACAGCCAAGTCGTAAGACCGGTCCTCATAGACCTGGTCGACCTCGAAGACCGACCCTCATAGGTCGGCAACCAAGTCGTAAGACCTGTCCTCATAGACCTGGCCGACCTCGAAGATCGACCCTCATAGGTCGGCAACCAAGTCGTAAGATCGGTCCTTATAGACCTAGCCGACCTCGAAGACCGACCCTCATAGGTCGGCAACCAAGTCGTAAGATTGGTCCTCATAGACCTGGCCGACCTCGAAGACTGACCCTCATAGGTCGGCAGCAAGGTCGTAAGACCGGTCTTCATAGACCTGGCCGACCTCTCAAGAGCAAACTCCCCCTTTGGCCGAGCCTAACAAAGTTTGAAACTAAGCTAAGGCATTACGCTCAGCCAGGAAGGCTGCTCGGCCACGCGTCCGCTTATATGATAGCCTGTCCAATCAGACCGATGGGAATGGCGAATTAACCAACCAAAGCGAGGATCACATTGACCTCAAGCATGGCATGGCCAAGCCGCCGACCACGTGAAGCATGGGTAAAAAAGAGACAAGTTCCTAAGCTCGGCTAGCGGAACAACTCGGCAGTTCGGCCACAACCTCAAATAGAACAACGTACACAAGGAAGAGAAGGTTAAGAGTGCTGAGCTAAAACACTTAGACAAATTCTGACAAAAATAGATTTTTTCATTCATTATAAGCTGATTGCTCGGCATGGTTACAAGATGGGCAGTTCGGCCCCAAAAAAAATAAAAACAAAAATTTACATCTCAATCTCCTCGGCGTTGGACTTGGAGGCGACCTCGGCGGTATCCAAGGAGGTAGGTTCAGCAAGTGGGTCTTGGGGTTCAGCGTCAAGAGGGAAGATGTCGGCCTGTGGAGGTTCCTCGAGGGGTAGAGCCTGGGTGACCTCGGCTCCCTACTCATCTCCCAACTCCCCGACAAAGGTAGTCGCGTTGTCATCAAAATGTGAGAGATTGAGCTCGGGATAAACCGCTTTGATCTCGGCCAAGAGATCAGCCCTGCCTGTCTCAAAGCCTTCGGCGAAGGGAGGCTTCCTGATCTCGTGGCACACATCAACGTACTCTTTCGATTGGAGATAGTCGCTGATCGCCTCGTCCCGAGCCGTGGCCAGGTCCTCCTTGGCCTTCTCCCTCACCTCGGCAAGCTGAGCCTCCAGAGCCCGGACATTCTCTTTCTGCCTGATCACCTCGGCCTGAGAGCTCTCCACTTTGGCCTCGGCGGCAGTAAGCCTCTCTTGGGTGTCCCGATGCCTCTGAACGGCATCCTGGGCATCCTGATAGGCCTTCTTGCACTGGACGCCCAAGGAGTGGTTCTCGGTCAAGAGCCGCTCAAAGCGAAGCATGGTCTCCACTGCCTTGGCGAAGCCCTGCAAAAAAGCATGAGAATAAAAGCCAGACAGACTACACAGGTCGAACCTAATCATAAGAGCCGACCAGGAAACTCACCATGTTGAAATCCTGAAACAGCGTGGAGAGGAGCTCAGGGTCAGACAGCTCCTCAAGCTTCTCCCTGTCAGCCGGCAGTCAACCTGCGTGCAGCCATTCCTTGGCATGTGCGGTCGACGTCAATGCCGAGTCCCCGGGGAAGAGGCGCCAAGTCGGCCTCATAGGAATGTTGCTGGCCGAGGCCCTCCCCAAGACATATCGGGAGATGTTGGGGGGTAAAGCCACGGGCGGAAGGCCACCACTCGTCAGATTGACCGAGAGCTTCTGATGCTTGGTGTCTTTCGACGGGCTCCTCTCGCCTTTTTGGCCTTTCCCCTTCCTCGGAGACCCCGCTGGGCCTATATTCTTCTTTGCCTCAATGCCGACCACAGCGTCTGAAGGGCCCGGCATCACGGCCTTGCCCTTGGGGGCCTTGGAGGACTCACCCCAGGACTTCTTCTCTGCATTTTTCTTCCTTCGGTCCGCAAGGGGGAATGTGGCCGACTACTGCAAGAGAAATCGAGAATATAAAAAATAAGTAGAAAAAGAAAAGAAGACTAAGTAAAGGGGTCAGTTCGGACAACAGGGACGGGCTCGGCTCAGGCTCCTACCAGGGGTCATATGCCACCTCTGAAGAAACCCCTCATCCTGAAGTTGGAGGACATCGAGGGGCGGACGCTGGAGGATCAAGTCAAGCAAGGTCATCTCGTTCTTGGTCAGGGGTAGTACCCTATTGACATAATTCAAATGGATCTCCTTCCACTCGGCTCGGAGAGGGCTGTTTGGGATCGAAGCAAAGAAGAAGCGGGGCTTCCACTGCTTATTGAAGCTCGGCGTGCCGACTAAAAACTTGTGGCCGTCCAGGGACGCACTCTTCCCAGATCGGTGGCTGAAATAATACCACCCATTTTCTGGAGACTTCTTTAAGAAGAAGAGCCGAGAAAAGAGCGCTAAGCTTGCACCTCGGCCCATCTCACAAAATAAGGCGTAGAAGCCGTACGCGGCCAGCCAGGAGTTTGGCACCAGTTGACCCGGGGACAGATGGAAGTGGTCCAAGATCTGGTCCACTAGGCCGAGGACGGGAAGCCTGAATGCATAGTTGAAGGGAAGCTCGTACAAAGCCACCTCGCCGGGCCTGATGTAGCAGGCCATCTCCCCTGGGTTAGGAGCTTGGAGCTGAATGTCCTCGGGGATTGCATAGGTCATCCTCAGATAGTCGAGGTCGACATCCATGATTGTGCTCGAAACGGTGCCGACACTCCCTTCTTCTAGTTCAGGGGCGTCAGCGGACGAGCTGACCGAGCCAACCCCCACTTCGGATGAATCTCCCTCACTTGACTCCTCATTGGATGAGGACGACCCAGAGTTCTCGGCTCGATCCGTGGCAATTGGCTGGGCCACGTGGTAGAACTCCAGGAGCAACGGAGGTTCGGCCTGGCGAGGCTCTACTACATCGGGCTCATCCGAAGTTGAGCCCAACGAGTCTATGGTGGGAGAATGAGCGGGGAGCTCTCGGCTCGGACTAGCACCTGCTGTCGCCCCGGCGAACAGCTCACCCATGAGACTACTACCAACTGACATACTGGGCGGAGAAGACTTACTGGTTGAAGAAGAGCTGAGGGTGAGCTGAGCGCAGACGAAGCAAAGGCCGAGATGATCACGAACCAGTAAACATAGAGCGCTACAGAGCTGAAGAATCCGAGCTTGCCGAGTAGTCAATAACTTAGAGCAGTGAAGAATGAATAGTTAGGAGTCGCCTATTTATAATTCTTGGGTTGAACTAATCCAACGGTCGAGCAGAGCTCAGCATAATTCAACGGCTCAGATCAAAGGACGTTTCAAATTCCTGAGCCTACCATAATGACTCTGCTGACGTGGCTCTGACACCCAACCGTCAAATCGTGCAACGTCAAATCTGCAGTAAAAAATAAGCTCGGCTCGATCGCAAAAATCTTCCAGACAAGCAGACCAAAAAACTTCACTCATCAGTGTCGAGCCGACCCCGGATGAGTGGGGGGGCCTGTGATGAGGCATAAAACACCCCACCTATCAGAGGCTGCCACATGGCCGACCCGACCTCAGTCCGAGAACCGAGTTGGGCCGAGCAGGAAATCGGGTCGACCCCATCTCTGATAAGTCACCTGACAGAACCAGACTCGGGCAAGCTAGCCGGTGGCTGAGGCCGAGCTCATACAGGTCAGCCATAGACTCCTGGCCGAGCTTACGGTCGAGACCAACCTCTCGGGTTGACCTCCCTTGCCGACCCCCTGGGCCGACCTTCGAGGCCGAGCCTCCTCTACTGAAGCTGCCATAGCGGCTCACCGGGGATCTCCGGGCCACGTCAGCGCATCCTGAGAATTACGGGACAAGGATCGAGCCACGATCCCCGCGCAACACGGAATCACACTCTACATGGACTCTTACCTTAATAAGAGCCCGACCCCGAAAATAGCTCTCCACTCCGCTCTACGCGAGAGAACCTTTCGAAAGAAAGATTCCTACCATACTAGGACTCTCCCAACCGCCTCATCTCATCCTCACTCTATAAATACCCAGGTATGGAGCACCATTCCTCATCTCGCTTTTTACTAGTTGTTACGCTGTTGCACTGGTGATCTAACTTGAGCATCGGAGAGTCCTAGGCCGGAGCCACACCGGTCCTCTTGTGCTCATCACTTGGTCCTTGCAGGCTCATCCGTGGGCGAACCAAGAGTCGGAGATTTCCACACGCAACAATTAGTTTATTGTTTTTTTGTTTACCAATAAAGTTTATTGTTTTTCTAATTGCTACGTGTTGCTTTTTGAGAAACTAAAATGATTAAAAATTTTCCATCTCCCATTAGTTTTGCGAGCACAACTCTACTCAATTCTAACATTCAACTTACTAAAGTCTTGTGCGAACACTTGGGCTTAATCAAATGAATCCCATTATGCCATTCTATTCCATTTAAAGAATGATAGCCTTACCGCGGGGGTAGTGGGGGGTGGGGAGAAGAAAAAAGGGTATGATAGCAAAGAAGAGGATCGAGTGCAAGTATTGAGACATATTGGCCATATAGGTTTATTAATTGGTATCATGTTTACTATGCTAAGAAAAGTCTAGGCCCATTTTGGTTAAAGGAATTTGATAAATCCCTAGTATCTTTGGCAGAGCAGTTCAAGTAAGGATTGATAAATAGTTTATGAATTTAGATTATGTACGATAGAAATTGAACGCAAAATTATTTCTTTATACAAAAAATAAATAAAAGAAAATGATGTATATGATGGCTGGGTGTAATAGAATCTCCCATGCTACCACATCATTGACAATTGGATAGACATAGAGAGGATTAAGGATTGATAAGTAGTTTATAGATTTAGATTATGTACGAGAGAAATTGAACGCAAAACTATTTCATTATACAAAAAACAAAGAAAAATAGAATGATATATATGATGGAGGGGTGTAATGGAATCTCCCATGCTGCCACATTATTGACAACTAGATAGACATAGAGAGGATATGGATTAACACTTTAATTTATGGGAAAAATAACTTAAAAGGCCGGGTAGTCCCTGTACCCAAACACAGAGGAGCGTAAATTGACCGCCAAACCCCTATAAAAGGCCGAAATCCTACTCTTGTTGATGCTTATGTGTATACTCCCATTGGCCCCTTGTTGGTACGAGCAATGTTGTCTTTCAAAAAGCCTCTCTCAAAATTTATTCATATTTTGATAGAGAGTTATTTGTGGGGGGAGCATGGCCTCTAGGCATGCACAGGCCAATGTGAGCGCTCGTGGAAGCATCAACAAGACGGTCATATTTACTCCTCCTCTGCCAGGGGGCATTCGACGGTTGCTACCAGGGGCATTCGGTGGTTGAGCTGTGCCGCACACATCTCGGCGCATGCCTAGGGATGTGTTCTGGGAGGAATTTAGCTCGTCTCCAAGGAGGCGTGCGCCCAAGGTGCTGTCAAGGGACATCCAACGATTGAGCTGTGCTGCACACATCTCGATGCATGCCTAGGGAGGGATATGTGCGGCACAACCCAATGGCTGGCAATGCCCTGGGTGTTCCCTGCTCCCTGGAGACGATCCTGATCCAATCGGGAGTGGGGCAGGAATCTCTCTCTAATCTCTATCCTCCACATCTATCTCTCTCTCACATACGAAAAAACATATCGGCCACACTCCCTCCCAGACAGAAAATCTTCCCAAAAAAGTTCATGTATCGGACTGAGCGTAGGCTACACCTTTGGTTTAAGGGTTTAGAGAGACTTTCCCCTTTCTTTGATAGGCACGCGGGATTTACAGCCGTCGCATGGAGTGGTCCCCCGTACCAAAACTAACGGACGCATTGGGGACCAAGGGCCCACATGTACAGAGAGGAAGAGAGGGGATCAGGAGGAGAGAGACACCTTTTTCTGTTTTTGGGTGGCACCCTTCCTCCGCACATAACCTGAGAAGCCTAGGAAGAGAAAGGAACAAAAACTGAAGGAGAATCAGAGTGACAGAGGGCCCTCATTGAATCGCCAACAAGGAATGAAGCACAGAGTCGCCGAGGTACTCCCAACAATTGTCCGTTTCCTCCATGTCTCAATAAATGCCAATTGGTCCTTCCAGTTTTGTTCTCTCTCGCTTATAAACGTGCCTGTCGTGCTTTCTGAATGGGAGATAATCAAGCGTTTCTCTGTGTCATCTCTCTCATTCTTTCACTGCCCTACTGAGATTGCAGCAGCCCTTTAGGGCTAAGCATTCTAGCCCATTTCAGTTGTACGGTTTGACTTCATTACCATAAGTCACACAGAGAGAAGGAGAGAGATAGAGAGTGCTCCGCTTGTGTGTGTGTTTTCTGCAAGTGAAAGCTCTGCAGATGGCAAAAAGTTTGGGGAACTTCGAACCAATTTTTGGGAAAGTGAATGCGGAGTGGGATAAACCATGTTCTGTTGCTCTGCTTCCGTTTATGTTTCATGTTCATGTATTCAATGCTACTTCCATCAGAATCCATGTAACCGACTTTCATTCCTATACTTTCGAGAGCATTCGATCCCTATCACAGCTGGAAGATTTGGTGAGCTCTTCACCCCGTTCCTGACTTTGGCCTTTTACTTTCTATTTTATTCTCGATTTTTTTTTTGCTGCATATATTCTAGAACTCTCAGACTACAGAAGGAGATGTGAAATTTCAGGAAAAGAATGTTTCAAAATAATGGAAAAATTTGGTTGAAGTTAAAGAGGTGAAAAGAAATACGAATGTTTCTGAAGAAGATTTAGGGTTTGTAAAAGAAGAAAAAGAAAAGGTGGTGATCATTACTCAAAAAAGCAAAATGGAATCTCTATTTACTTAAATAGTAAGGGTGGAATGGGGGTTTGTATTCCTGCCATGAAGATATAATTCATTGTCACCTTGTTAAATGTTACTTCATGATTCCATGATAAACCAAATTGAGAATAACGGAAAGAGCCTGTTGGAGGGCAAAGATTCACGTGGCAGACCCCATTTAGCTGAGAATCTCCTGACATGCTGGGCTGTGCCTCTTTTTTCTTATTATCTTTCATTTGTCTTTTTTTTTTTTTGTTTTCATTTCCCATCTCTTTCCCCATATCTGTTTCCCTTTTGGTTAGACTCTGTTTTCTCTTACTTTGTTTTGTTTGGATCCATGTGGCCGACCTTATTAAGTTGGGACATGGCTGAGTTTGTTGTTGTTGTTGTTGTTGTAGGGTTATGTGCCTCTTTCCTGTAACTTTCTTTTCTCATTTTGCACTTGTCATCTCTTTTGTCTTCTTTTTTTTTCGTTCCTCTTACTTTCAGTTAGTTTTTTCGTACTTTGTTTTGCAAGGATCCATGTAGCCGACCCCAATCAGTTGGGGTAAGGCTGAGTTTTTTTTGTTGTTGTCGCCATTGTATAAACCAAAATGATACTCTGGCATGCTGTGTCCTCTTCAACAATACGACAGAGTTATTTGTAGTCATAGATTCTATCATGTCATGCTTTAGTTATCTTATCAATCATGTTGTTGATTGGGATATTGTGTTTCCTTGAGTTCTATCTTCGCCCCCCAAAAAGTGGGAAGTTTTGCTGAAAATTTCAACCATACTAGCAATGAGACTGCCAGTTTTTTTATTATTATTAAATTTAGCTACATTTTTGCGAGTCCCAAGGAATAAGATCCACGTGGGGAACACTTTGGAAATTTTTAGGGATGCCATTTGTGAATTTTTATTCATATTTTCATGTTTATTTTATTTCTGTATCTGTTGAGTGTATGTGTGGGTTTTGTTAAGTACTTCACTCACAGTATGGTTGGATTGTCTAGACTTTTGGTTCTTTATTTTCTTAAGTTATAACGTTTCTTGTCTACTCCAAATGGGCAGATTACATTTGTTACTTCATATGATATATATATATATATATATATATGTATATGTAACAATTTTTGTATCTGCTAGCGGGGGCAAGGCTGCGTACTTTGCCCCTCCCAGACGCCGCAGCAGCGGGAGCCTCATCCTCTGGGAAGCCTTTTTTATTTAATTTAATGTGTGATCATGGTTTTTGTCAAACCGTACTTGATTCTTAGTATGTTGGATTGATTAGACTTATCGTTCTTTATTCTACTAGGTCTATAAAGTTTCCTATAGGCTTTAGCCAACTATAAATTGGAAGCTTATATTTTTTCTTACTGTCATTATGCAAGAACTGATGGACAAGTTCTATTCAGTTTTTTGTCGTTTTATTTCATTTCTGTGTCTGTCGATGCGTTGGTGTGGTTTCCACATGTACTTAGTTCTCAGTATGGTTGGATTGATTAGACTCGGGGAATTCTCACTTATTCGTGCTGAACTTCAAACCAAAATGAACTGATCCGAGCCAGGCTTGGGCTCAATTGGGTCCAAAATTTATCAATTCTCCAACTTAGGCTTGCCCTGCTTGTACACCTACCTGGCTGTAGGCTATAACCAACTGTGAATTGGCAACAAATACTTTCTTATTACCATTATGCAAGAGTTGATTATTAAGTTCTTTCATTATCATTTGTCTTCTTTGTAACCATACAGAAAGATGACATAGGGATTGGTGGGAATTGGTCGGATTTTATGGATTACCTTCGAGCATCGATGAATTCTGATCAAGTGAAACTTATTCTGGACAGTCCAATCCATCCGGTTGGACATAGAGGTAACTCATCTACTCCACAGTTTCAGTCTTTTCAATAACTAGAGAATTCCATGTTTTAAATTTGGCTTCAAAATACTGGGAAAATATATGTTTGAATGGGTTATGCAGAGATGTTTTAATACTTATTTGTTATTATCCAACTCTTTGTTGAAAGATATGGTCATAAATACTCATACGGCACTCATCGTATCACTTTTTTGTCTATATTATTTAGATAAATTTGTATCAACATCTTCTACTAAAAGTACCATGGCCTATGTTTGTTGGAAAGAACAAGAAAAGAAAAAAGGCCAAGTAGAATAACTGTCGCACTAACTCATTTGATTGGGGGGAGGGAGAGAGAAAAAGAAAAACAAAAGTGAGTACATGGTTGTTGTGATTCAGTTTAATAAATTTATCAACACCTGTACTGACAAACATTTATCTTAAGTTCTTAACCTTGATATTTGTTTGATGATACTTAGGCTGGCAGATGATCAAATATGTACATGTGTATATATATATATATGTCTCTCCTCTATTTTATGATTGTTAATCTCATGCTACTGGCATGATGAAAATCAGCTTCTAACTGCTGATCAGGGGTAAATTATAGAGCAATAGCACTAGCTACCATGGTTTCACGCTGGTTTGGGAGTAAAATATTGAGCAATAGCCGTAGCTGTAATGGAGTTCAAACAGTTTGGGAGTTATATGTTGAGCTTGGACCAAAATAACATGTCATGAACTACAGTTGCTACTCTTCTGGAGTAAGTTCCATTAGTCTAGAATCTAACATCTAGCAGTGAGAGCAATTAAAAGGCAATTCTGTTGAGTCAGAATGCCTATCCTCTGCTGGATTGAATCTTGTTATTGTCCAGTCTTAAGGTTTTCTAGTACTCCCTGTCCCACAATGACTTCCCCTTTTGAAAAACCCCAAAGTCTAAGGAATAGTGGTCAGGTCTTTAATAGTGCCTTCTGTTTTCCTAACTTGCCCTGCCATTACTTGGAACGAAATGCTTTTCAAATTAGGTAGCAAATGCAAAATGGTAATAAATGCATGGTTTTATGTGGTAGTTGTTAAGAACTTATGACTTAATTCTGTGTGATGGATGAACAATTTGGGACAGCCAAAAAAGGGAATGGCTATTTTTGCTGGATGGAGGGAGTATATACTTTCATAAGAAACAATATTTTTAATTTTTCGCAAGTTGAACTTTGACAGTCATCCTGATGCAGTTAAGATTGTCTAATCGGGCCTCAAAAGGCTCTATTTTGGCCCATTTTTAGTACTAGAACACAGAAAATTCAATTAAACAACTCAAATATGCAGTAGGAATGAAGAAAAACCATCTAATAATACACTTACCATTTTTCCTTCGATTCTCTGTCAGTACCACAGAGTTTCGGAGAGCCTCAAAACTGCTAAAAATTGCTCCCGCCGATGAAACTGCTCCTCCGATTCTATCACAAAAGACAGCCATATCATGATATGCCTGAAGAGATGCTCGAAGTCCAACTCAACAACCTGATATATGTCATCGTCAGCATACCCTAGCTAAGCCAACATAGGATATAGATCACCGGGCCGGGAAGATGATGCAAATGTGGACCCATTATAGCTGCTTGATGGACCAGGTTGATATGGTTAGTGGGAGGCTGGCTATGAGAAGATGCTATCCACAAAAGAAGACCCACCTCATGATTGACCTTTAAATGCGGTGGGGAATGAAGAAGAAGATGTATACAGATCATAATCACCATACCCACCATAGCCTGAACATGTGGGGGCATGTGCACCATGGTTGGCATCCTGTGTAGCCTGATCAAAGTCTTTCCTATGAATCTTATCCATCGTCCCCATTACCGACATCATCACCATCGTCATCATTTCCATCAGCAGGCTGGGATGCTGTGCGGGTATGTGAAGATGTCTCAGAAATAGAAAGTAAACTCCAAAAATAGTAACTCACAATTGTAGCAGCATCAGACCATTGGATGAACATTAAATTACCATCATAGGAAGGCTACATGGAGTGTATTATACTTTCAAAATTTGGGCTAAGGTTGATGTACAAATCTGGGAATCCAGGGGTTTGAAGATTGCTGCAATAAGGCACCACCTAGAAGAACCGCCAGGTTGTGTTTTGAATCTGCAGTCTGAACTCGTTGGAAACTTGGAATAACCTTCAATGGTTCAACCAGTAGCTTCAGCAGTATAGACTATAGAACGGTACTTCGAATCTCCTCAGAAACATGATTGTTGCAGAACAATAAAAATAGTAACAAAGGATTGTCGGGGAAGAAGAAGGGGAAGGATGGATAGAAGGGGTTGGCTATCTCAGCCTGGGCATCTCACCCTTCTCAGCCTCTCTCAGGACAATGCATTGCAAAACAGAGACATAACTTCATTCATTAAAACGTGGGGAGACCCTTTGGGTCTATTACTCTATTACTCTATTACTCTATTTCAATATATAGAACTAAGTTACAAAAGGTAAAACTTGAAAAACTTGCTGTCTAAGTAACTCTAAAGACACAACTTGAAAGAAACAAAAATAGAAACCAAATCTCCCTATTGCTATTACATGAAATAGAAAGACTGGAATTAGTAACAACCTAATATTCTATTGTAATGAAATAAAATCTACTTTCTAGAACTGAAAATAGAAACTAAAACTATGGCAGCATTAGGTAATGTAGTCCTAGGTAGGAGTAGTCCCACTAGGAACCAGGGTAATAGGATCACCAAACAAGGCTGGCTGATTGGGACAGCTTAGGCTAATTAGGGCAGAATTAGGGTTAGGGTTAGGGTTTCGAGCTAGGGTTTTATTTGGTAATGATGTGCAGGTTTTTAGGGGTCTATGGGTGTAGGTTTGGATTGATTTGGATGAAGTTGGAAATCTAGGGTTTCGAGTTAGAGGCCTTGTAAAAATGGAGAGTTTTCAGGATCTAGGGTTTAGGGGTGGATTTTGGGAAAGGGGTTTATAGGGTATTAATGGGCAGGTCTAGGGGGTTATTTTGGTATAAAGTAGTTAGAGTTTGGATGAGTTACGAAATTCTGCAATTTAGGGCAGAATTGGATTTAGGGTTTTGATGGACAGATTGGGCTGCAACTAAGATCGAGTGGAGGGATAAGGCTGGACAGATTTTAGAGTGAGGCTAGGTTTATGGAGGACCTCCCGATCTACATGATGCAAGGAGTCACTGGGGATTCCAGTCCTTCAACCTTGATATTACTCACAAGGGAGGGTCTTGATATGACACACAAGACAGTCTCTGAAGAGAGAAGCAGCAGCAGCAAAGACAGCGGCAAAACAATATTTTTTATTAATCAAATTCGTATTCCATACTTGACCCCCTTACAACCTTATATAAAAGACTCAAAATTAGACTTAGACACTAAAAAGGAAAGGCCTATCCCTATTCCTAACCTATTAGGTAACTTAAATTGACTAGGAAACTAGAATACTAAAGGAAATAGACTCAAAACATGGCTGGACTTATAGAGTCTTAATCCAACTCAACTTACATCACATGACAACTTAACCAAGTCACATGATCACTTAAATTGAACCAATTGGATGCAACCAATTTGAATCGGTTCAATCAAAAAACATAAAAATAAACTAAGTATTGTGCTAATCCCGTATGCAACCTATATACCCCTAGTTTAGGCTCATTAAAGTGGCCTAATACATGGAAAACCCTTGGGAACAAAGGCCCAACATGTATATAACCCAACCTTAGGCCTATTTCTAAAGAAATAAGTCAATTTCTATGATGAACCTGCATCATTAGGATTTTCTATTTCTCCACTTGATATCTCCAATGGGCCCTCAAGATCTTCTAAAAGCCATTCCCACACAAGGCAAATATGGGCTGTGACACTGTTCACATGAACAGTAATTCGGGTACTGTTCACATGAGCAATAATTCGTGAATAGTAACTTTGTTCTGAATTATATTGTCCTTCTCTTCTTCATGCTTCGATCTACATCAGTAACTCAGGTCCTGTTCACATGAACAGTAACTTTGTTCTGACTTCTATTGTCCTCCTCTTCTTCATGCTTTGATCTACATCAAGCTTGACCTAGTTAAGGACCAGAACCAGAACCGTGGCCACTGTTATGGGCCTGGTTCTGGCCTGCCTTTTTCTCCTACATGCATACTGTACTGCATCATTAGGCTTTCCATTTGCTCTTGCTCTGTATCTGAATGGTGTAAATGGACTAACTATTGTGTGTATCCAAATTGTTTTTAAGTTCCAGTGTCTTTCTTATTGACATTCTACATGAGGTTTTTTGTTTTTCTTGGTCAAGGAGCTGAGTAATCAGAAGATGTTCATGTATGGAGATTTCTTTGGACTATGAAATCCAAATGTTAGTAGAGTAATTAATTGCTATTTAATAACCACATCCTTTTCCTTAGCAAATATTGATATATGTGAACAATCATAATGCTTTTGTGTTCCTAGGTGCTTCTTCATCAGTAATAAACATGTGTTCTATGCAGTAGTAAATGTCTTGAAAGGGACTGTACAGGGGAAGTTATCTAACATGTGGAGATTAAACTTCCTGTATTTCAGATGTACCACTTGCCAAGTTCATTGCTCAAAAGTCGAAAGGAATGCCTGTTTTCTCCATTTCCCTGGTCGGGCTTGTCAACTCATCTGCTAGTGATGCCATAGCAAATCTATCTATTGGGATTTTTACAGCATTTCAAAGGGAGCATAATTTAGTTATAAAAGGTTGTAACCCACGCATGATGATAAACTGATTTTCTTTTCTGGTGAACTAATGAAAGAGAACCTGTTTCTTACTTAAATAAATATCTTAGTCCTTATCAGTGTTATTTTCACAATGGAAATCCTTTCAATTAGGCTTTTAGTGATTTTCTTCAAATCAATTTATTGTTGATGAGCTCTTGTCATTTCATTAAAATATTGTCTGAAACTCTTGAGTGACCACTGAGGTTTTTCTATCAGTATATAACTGTTGCATGTATTTGGACTTAGGTGTCGGGATCTAACATGTTTAGGAGTCTGGTACTCTGATTTGGCTAGCTGGGAAACATGTGTGGGGGAACCTATCTAAAAATAATATTTTCTTTGAAATAATTGAGACTGCATGTTTCTGTTATTCTTTTACCTATTGAAACAGGCTTTTTTTCTTTGCCCCTCCCAAAAGGGGGGAGGGGGTTCAGTAAAAAAGCAGAAAAGTCATTTTATTTTTAAAGAGATGAATGACAAAACAAGTATAGTGTTTTTGGGCTGGGTTCCTAATAACTTACAACATTTCTTAGGTTCAGAAGATCTGGACCTTCAGCTGGGTGGGTCCAGTCTAAATGAATGTATGTGCCAACAATCTGCTTGAGCAGATGATTTTGAAGCATTGATTCATTGGAACTATTTTTGGTGGTTCAAATAGATACAATCTAATGAATCGATTAAGTGTGCTCTTTCTGGTGGAGGGTCCTGATCCATTTTTTATGGAACATGTGGCAATTTGTTTGGGCCTCAGGCTTCTTTGGTCTTTTAGCCCCATATCCATCATTTTGCCATTTATATTATCCACCTAGTCACATTTTGTCGGGAAAGAATTCATAATACATCCTAGGTGTCCATAAATGTCAAACAGATAGATAACGAGGAAAAAAAAACTATGAAGTGTTTGCTCAAAAAAGCATATTATCAGAATTCACTATTTGTCTGCACAGATATGCCATCCTTTTAGAAGGATCTATACAATATTGGCATGACAAATGAGTTCTGTTATACTGAGTTGTCGGTTGATGCAACTGTCATCGAAGTAGTTGCAGAAGAGTATACATATAGTATTTATCAAAAAATATAGTATACAAATAGCTTGCACAAGGTTTCCCACACAGCCGTTTTGGATGGAATCTCTTTAACAAACATTCCTAGTTTTGCCACGTGGTAGACTGAAATGACAAATCAGATCATTGAAATCCATTTATTCAATTTATGACTTGCTGACCCTACTTCTTTTAAGCTTTCCTCTCAAAATGTTAATTGTGTTACTACCAAGCTGTCAGAGTATTGTTCTATTGTGGTAGTTTCTTTCTCATTTAAATCAATTTGTCACTCTAGACAAGTGTAGTAATATCTTCTGTTTCTTATTTTAGTTTGCATCTTATTTTGTAACGTTTTTGGCATTATGAAACAACTTCATTGAGTTCATTCAGATTTTTATTGATGTTTTATTATTGTTGTTTTGTTTGTGTCAACAGAACAAACACGAGCATATCAGTTGACAAATCTGATTTCAGCTGAACAGGTGTGTCACCTTCTGCTGGCGTTATGCTTTAAAAATTAAAAGATTGATTAATATTTATTGATTGGTATAGGTAGTAGCCGCAGTACACCATTTATGGGTAATGTTTCTGACAGTCTGACCATCTGGTCCAGCCATTCTTAAATATATTGATCAATGTTATTTCTTAGTCTCTAATTATTCGCATAAAATATTTATCGCCATACCAAGACAAATTTTTTTTTATTTTTTTATGAATATGCAATTTATTTCCTATCTGTTCTGGGAGAATTTTTGGGAGGATAATCCTTTACGTGAAGCTTAGTACTCCCAATTCCCAAATATGACATATCTGATGGTCAGTGTTTCAAGTACATGTTGGTGTTAAATGTCAATTTTAACCAGGGTGGGTTTAAACATCAAGGAAGAAACTTTGTTCCAATTTACGTAGTTGTGACTTTGAAGAATGGCTCCTAAATATCTGAGCTTTCCTCTTTGAGCCAACCCATGATATCTCGAATTTTAGGACCCTATCATTGAGAATATTCGTTAAGAAATTTGGATCGGAAAGAGAAACTAAGTCCCTCATTTTTTGGGGTGTGGCGTTACTGTGTAAGAACTAATCTTTTCAGATCAAACATTTTCTTCTCTCTGATATACCATATATGTGTGGGCTTAAGGATAATGGTGAGATGAACATATCTTTGATAGCAAAATGGCTGTGACAGTTTTCTAGTGAATTTGATATTCTCTGGTCCAATGTTGTCAAAAAACTATACACTGCCTTCAGTCTAATGGGTAGGATGTATGTATAGCAATCATTTTGCCGTATCCTATCATTGAAAAAGCATTAGCCAGATCCTCACTACTTTTATCCCTTCTGTTCAGGTGATGTATGAAACTGTGAAAGGGTCCAGTTCTGGGAGGATTTTTGGATGGGCTGGTTCTCCTTTCTTTTGAAAATTACCTTGCCTTCACATTGTCTTCTGAAAAACTTCAAATTCAACTTTGTTGCATTTTTTTTCTGTTCAGAGTTTTTAAATTTAGATTTTGGTAGCAGTTTGGTGGATAAAAGTTTGATTAGATAGGTTCCTTTGCTATATCTTCAATGATGTGTTATAACACCAGGTCTTCATGATTGAAGAATCTGGTATCCAGATCCACAGTATATTTTCTTCAGTCCCCTATACTTTTATGGTACTCAGTCAAGCCAATGGTTTTTCTGCTTCAAGACATTAATGTTATTGAAATCTTTGGCTCCAGCTGAAATCAAACCCTTGTGTGGGCAGCAGCTTACAATAAGGTCATACTTGTCACCTTAGGGGAGAAGGAAGATTGTGGCACCTTTTTCGTTGCAGCTTTGCTGAGGTGTCAGATTTCACTTTCTGGACCTCGTCAGTATGTTTAGGTTTTTCTTGAGCATGTGCCTGACTGCTAATGGTGTCAGCAGTCTGGCCCTTTAATGTAGCCCTAGATTGGTAGAAGACCAACTAGGAGCCAGTAAACCAGGATCTATTATGAACAGGTGAATCGGCTAGGCTAAAAATAGGTTTTTGGTGAAATTAGGGTTAGGGTTTGATGTATGGGTTATGTCAAGTTGAGGTAGGGAGTCTATCAGTGAAGGTCTTGAGATGTTTTGATGGATGGAAGTGTGTAAACTTGAACCGGCAGCAAGTTAGGGTTAGGGTTTTGGGTTTTGGAAAAGAGGAAAAGATCGATTTCTAGGGTTTGGCTGGACGGAAGTTGACCGAACTTAAATAGTTTTTTTAGGAGGGTATGAGGAATAATTGGCCAGATTTGTAGAGTGTTCTGACGGTTAGATTTGGCTGGGCAGAATTCTTGCGAAAATCACCTTACATGTGACATTCTAGAAGGGAAGAAGAATAGTTGCAGGTTTTACGGTATGGGAAAATTAAAAACAGGAGGAAATCTAGGGTTTGGGGCTGTAGAGGGTTAGGAGAAGAAGTATGGGGATGGGGATGCTTCCAACTTACTTGTAATGGCAGAAAGTTATTGGCAGCAGCTTGTTGATGGAGGAACTTGAAGAAAAATTGGATCTTTGATTGAAACTAGAAAGTAGAACTTGAATGTAGGGTTTCAAAAGAACCCCCTGAGCTTCACACCGCAAGGTGTCGATTGGATCAAACACCAATCCCATCAATGAACCACCTGAGCTTCCCACCGCAAGGTGTCAGTCGGATCAAACACCGATCCCAACAGCCTTGATCAATCACAAGACAAAAATCTTCAATGGAGAAGAAGAGCAGCAAAAAGCTTTTCATTAATCAAAATTCGTGTTCAATACTTGCCCCCTTACAACCTTATAGAAAAGACTCAAAATAAGCTCCTACACTAAAAAGGAAAGGCCTAACTTGTTCCATAACCTATTAGGTAACATAAACTGACTAAACTTTCTGGTAAAAGGGTCAAATGTCTTTGGAGATGCTCTCTGGTGGTGGTCCTAAGGAGTATCCAAGAAGAATCAAACGGGAAATTTCTCCTTATAGCTTCCATTTCCTGAAAGGCATCAATTAGATTTCTGATATAGTGGTTTGCTATGTTTTGATATTTCCAAAGGGATATCCTTCAATCCTTTTGTGAAGAATCAATCTGAAATTCTTCACCCTAGCATTTTTTGATTTCTTGACCTTGGTCCCTACTCACCATGTGGCGGCTGAAAGCATTGCCAAACTTAATTTTGATGGGTTCTAGGAGTGGAAATTCAGGGTCTCCAGTGTAGTGGAGATTCCTGGAACTGTTATGAAGATTCTTCTGGTTTACTCTGCTACAGTTGTTCTAAAGTAAGGGAAAGAGATGGATCTTTATCGGAGTAGAGCAGAAAGCAAAGGAAATGGAGAAGATTCAAATGTAAAACAGAACTAGTAAGGAGAGAAACAGATGGGAAACCATCAGGAAGGAGGAGAAGAACAGAGAATAATGTTCTCTCTCGTGCAGGCTGTAGCCCTTGTATCTTTCTTTAGTTAACCACCAGATAGAGCTGCCTTTTTTAGTTATTACATGATGAACCAAATAGATTTCTTTTCGGGGTAGAAATAGATAAGAACAATTATAAAGTGTGCAAGCATTCCCATACTTAACTGAAAGCGCAGTTGACTTTGTCAATATTGTTAAAGCTGAACTGCTATCCATCCTTCATGGGCTTTGTCTGGCTATTTCTATTTTCTTTTACCCATACGGCCATACGGAATTCTTCTGTTTCTCAGTATGATCTCTATCATCATCTTTATTCCCTTTATCGATTCTCCTATCATCATCTCTATTCCCTTTATCAATTTTTCGGTCAGAATCTCGACAGTAATGTCTCTGTTAGATCTTTTTTTTCTCTATAAAATGCAAAGGAATAGAATAGAAATCCTAAGAGAATGATTTTCAAGGTGATTGACTATTATCACTTATCATGAGTTGTCTCTCCTTTGTGAGGGATGGGCCTTGGAGATTCTATAATTTTTTAGAGAGGTTTGCACCCTGGGCTCTTGTTTGAATATCTTTTCCAAAGTAGTTCTAAATCTGGTAACTGTCTAGCAATAGGCCAGCTATGCAAGGGGGATCGTGGATGCTATAATCTGATTCTTTTGTTCTTGATGATGTATTGCACTGGTTGGCTTATGTTACCTAGCTTGGTTCTTTATTGTCCCAGTCTCCTCCTTGTTTGCTCCTTTACGCTCATTTTCCTCAAGTTTCTGTTCTCCATCTTAAATCTCAAAATTCAATGCCCACAAGTGTAGTTGCAGATTTCTCCTAATTGTCCGTGATCCACCCTGAGTTATTGGTGTTTCCAGTTAGATGTAGTTGTTTTGGTTGAGGCTTATCTTTATATAATCAGGTTTGGTCTTCCCTCTCTCCCCTTTTTAATGGATAATAAAGGAATTATATATATAATTGGCGAGCCTTGGCACAACCGAGGTTGCGTGTTCAAAACTTGTAAACTGCCTCTCCTATGAAGCAGGGGATAAGGCTCGTACATTTGCCCCTCCCAGACCCTCCAGTAGCGGGAGCCTTGTGCACTGAATTGCTCTCTCTCTCTCTCTCTATATATATATATATATATGATAACAAATATTTTTCAGAACTGATTCTTGCAATTTACACAATATTTTAAAACTTCCTGGATCTGGTCAGTTTGTAACATCGATCCAAATTTCTTAAAATGTTTTCCAAAATTTGATACTTGGAATTTATTGGCTAATATATATCTTAGTATTAACCCATATTATGTGACTTGGAGTTTTTTATTTTAATTTAATAGATAAACCAGGAATGCATAGTTTTGGCATATTTGGCAGAATTTACATTTAGAATGAACTAATTGAGTTGAGAACTCCTAAGAAACCTCTCAGTTGCCAGATCAAAATCAACTGATGTAATTCTTTGTTAATTGTCAGTTTCTCAAGTTAAATGATACAGGTAAATAGGTTACTTAGAACTTATTTTAATTTTCTCTATCCCTAAGATTTGATGACCTAGATATGTTGGAAGCTACTCCTACAGTTTCTTGCTTGATTATCAGTGAGATTTTGTTCTTCTTGGATTTGACTAGCCTCTCTCTTTCTCTCACACACACATACACACACACACACACACACACACGCATCTATTGGGTTAGTCTGTTTATACAATGATAAAATATTTTCCATTGCCTTTGGTTCTCATCCTCCCTTACCAATCTTTGAAGCTTTGAAGGAAAGGGCAGTATAAAGGACTCCATCTATACAGCTTGTATTCATTTTACAGTAGCTTTTTCATTCCGTTTATTTAATCATAGAAAAGCCTCTTGCTTGTTCCAAAAGAAGATTAGAAATTTAGAAAATTCTGAAAAAATGGAGATTTTAAGTGCACTTGGGTTCATTTGAAACTTTTGGGTTGGCGTACTTGATTTATGAGCTGCAGTTTGTTTAGAGGGGAGGGTCATTTTCTGGGATGATGATATCGTTTCTTTCATTCTTTTTGTGTTCTTGATAAATTGATGAAATTCTTCTTTTGTACATGATAATCCTCTTTCACCTTTGTATAGGTTTTCGATATATTGATAAACTACTAGCAAGAAAAATAGGGGAAAAAATGACCGCTAAAATCCCTATATAAAATAAAGAAAAGAAAGGAAAAATTCAGGCATTAGAAATACAAAGATAAACCAAATTAAATATAGAAGATTAATATATAAATCAAAAGAAAAACTATGGATCATCTACGTGGATGATCCACACAGGACAGCAAAAATACCCCTACTTCCAGGATGATGCAGGCAATTCCAACCGTTGGATAGACAGGTCTAGGTCTTGATTGGCCTGGTGTCAAATTTTGAGCCTCAAACTCAATCATTTACCTTCCCCATGTAATGACATACTCCCTCCTCTATGTCAATGCACATCCTTGTAGTCCTGTACACTCTCTTTGTTGTCGTGGATTTTTTAATGGTTTGTTTTGCCACCAACTTGGATTGGGCTGAAACTAGACATGTTGGTGAGGGACCTTGGTGTCAACCTGACCACAGAATTTGGGCCCTATTGAAGCTGCCACATGGCAGATACTTGATGTGAGGTGGTGTTTTGTTAGCATCCTCCCATGTTTGTCACATAACATGCCCCAAATATGATAGTTATATATATATATATATAAAATGACCCTGGCTCTTTTAGTTCCTTCAATCCAAATCAAATCACTCCTCCATACTGGAGCATCCAAAGGCCTCCGCTGAACATGGCAATGCCACCTCAAACGACTTTCTCATATCTCTTATCATGTATCGGAGCTACTCCCAAATCAGCTTTAATAGGATCATTCCTTACTTTATCCTTCCTAGTTTTGCCACACAGCCATGATTCTACCCATATTTTTGGTCCATAAAGGTTGCCCATTACAATGAGAACACATGGGATCAATTCTCCCCTCTTCGTGTTTGTCACCACCATCGTCATCATAGACCGGATCTCCCTCTATATCAACCAAATCATCCTCCCTCCTTCTACCGGCTCAACAAAATGAGCTTGTGAGTCAAATCTCCGGCGAGGACACTCGAAAGAACGATGTCCCGTTTCCATACACTTATAACACCTTACTTCTTCACCTGGTGCAGCTCCATGTCCTTCTCCCTGTCAACCCAAAGCTTATTTCCAATAAAATAAAACCTTTAGGTGATTTATATGCATAAAAAAGAGTACAAAGTAAAAGAGTACGAAGTACAGCTCTATTGAATTTAATCTCTCTTCCTAGGAGCTTCTTCATGATAAAGCGTTAAATTCATTCTACTTTTGGTTTTCTTAATAGAAAAATCGTACCCAAAAATTTAAAAAATAAAAATTGTAGGTTGACAACTGGGGTGGGAAGCCTTGTGATACAGTTACATATAGGGATTTTATTTAATTGTTGTGTTGTTTTTCAGTTTTTATTTTAACATTATCTCTTATTAGTTATGTAGGAGTGAGTCCAGATTAGCTTGGAACTCTATTCTCAGTTTTAAATCGTTCTTTCTCTTTATATATGGATGCTTGTAACCGACGAAAGATCAGATTGGAATATTGAAAGAAATCAAGGCTTATCTCTCAGCTGTTCAGTTGTGCATGCTGCCCCTATTTTTCCCTTGTTCCCTGTGGTTTCTGAAATGTCTCCATCAGGTACTCTGTCCTATTCTTCCTCCCCCCTTCTTGTTTCCTTCCTTTATTTCGTTCTTCTTCTATCTAATTATTACTGAGTTTGTTCCTGTTCTTGCAACTGGCGACACTACCTTATGGTGAAGAACTACTTTGAACTCCTTGATAGATAATCGATTTGGCTCGAAATTTTGTGGATTGAATCACTACTCAAGGGAGATTTGAAATTCAGGAGTCCAGTCCCAAAAGACATCTCTGTTGAGAGATCCCAACAGTTCTCAGAACTGGTCTTTGATGGATCTTTATCCCCTGCAATATCACAGGAGATATTTTTCCGTCTTTGATTCTATCGCCAGACTTCACTTCAATTAATTTTTCTCACCTTCAGTTTGATCTTTGAGTCGATTGTTGGTTACTTTTGGAAGGCCTAAGGGTGAAGATCTTAACCCAAGAATCTCTAGTCCAAAGGTGAAGTGATGAAGGAGATCTTCTCTCCTTTTGAATCTGTGTTTTTATTTATTTACAAAAAGTCCTTCAAATCTATACCTTATTTCTATTTTATTCCCCCTTTATGTTTTTTTTTGGGTGAATAAAAATTCCTTACCAAAGAGAGAAAATACAAGGAACCCCCAGAATTTAGGGGGTGAGAGGAGAAACATCCTACAATACATAGGTATTGGAATATGTAATCTAGAATACCGTGGGGGTATTCTGGTCTTTTTGGGGTAGTTTTATTCTTCTTATGTTATTAAGTGTAAGTGGGCTATCTGGGTTTTAGTCCCACATCACCTAGTTTAGTCTCTCTGTAATTTCCCCTTTATTATAAATAGAGGGGCTTACCTATCAATGAATACAACACATTATTTCTCTCATTCTCTCTTTCTAACCCACGATTCTGCCATCATGGTATCAGAGCTGGTCTGATCTCGGTTAGAAAAAGAGAAAAAACCCTACTCCATCTCTCCAATCGACCTCTCCTCCTCTTTCTCTCTCTCTCTCTCGGTTTCTCTTTCTCTAGTTTTCTTCTGCTTCTCCTTGTAAGGGGGCAGCACTAATGAGGTAAAATCCCTGACCAATGATTTAGTTGCTGCCCTCCTCCATTCTATCTACTTTTTTATAGTAAAATACTGTTGGAATCATCTTTGCGATTTGGGGTTTTCCAGAATTTTTTGGAGATCGACTTCCTATTACTATTGAAGGCTGACCTTCCAGCATTGGAACTCCCTATGCACCCTTCTCCAGCCCCTTTCTACCCTATTCCATTATCCTCATTCCCTATTTCCTTGTTCTCCAAGCTTTAATTAATTCCAGCCACCATACCCTAATCGATCTCAACTTGTCAGGGTTTTAAGTGTCAGGGTTTTTCAAAACCCTGACTCCAATCGATTTTGGTGTTTCCTTTTTCAGATGCAACTGATCTTTTGGGGGTGATTCCCTATTACTACAAGCCCTACTCGACCTAAGTTTGGACCCTTTCTGATGGCTGGATTTGTTTCCACAACAAAAATTCTTTAACCTGCTAATTTGGTTACCTGCCAAAAACCCTGACTTTCAGGTTTCAGTTTTTGCTAATTTTTGGAGAGCAGATTACTCCTACTTCAAGGACCAGCCAACCTAAATATTGCACCTATCCAAGTTTTTTGAAGACCCTTACCCCAATCAATCTCTTCTTTTCAGGTTTTTCCAAAACCCTGATAAAATTCGATTTGGGCTAGGGATGTTTGCTGCTGTTCGAGTGCTTTGGAGGTGGTTCTAACATTAAAAGAGAACTCTCCTTCATCGGTTCAAGGCTTGAAGAAGGTCCTTTATGCTGGTGTAGTGCTGTAATGCTCCCCTGCTTTATTTCTGCAATTTTTTGGAGTCTCTCCCCTTTGAAGATCAGGTCTTACTCTTACTGGAGATTGATTGTTCACCTTGGAGGTTCCATTCTAGCAGCCTTGGTCAGCATCTATTACATGTCTACATCAGCAATTACAGCCCCCTTTCCCTAAATCGATCTCAATTTCAGGGTTTTCTAAAACCCTGACAACAATCGATTTTAGGGTTAGGGTTTTCCTATCAAGCTCATATTTTGAGGAGAGACTTATACATATCAGAGGAGTATTCAACCCATATTTCAGCATCATTCATCAGTTATTTTTGGAAAAAATTCAAGTTCATTCTTATGGCTCGGTTTTTCCAATTATTAACATATTTTCCTTATTCTTATGTGGCTGGCTGCTTCAACTACCTATTGGATCTACTGAGTGATTATCTTATATTTGTTGGTTCCATTGAGCTTTACTAACTACCTTGCTGGTTCTATTGATTGGCTTCTGTAAGTATGACTGGTTGATATGTTACTACTGCCTTTATGTGGACTACTGCTGCCCTATTATTGAGACTGAGTATCCTAGTATTGGAGATCGAATTTCTTTCATTATTGAAGACTCGAATCTACTACCCTGGAGATTAGCTTATTTGGGATTACAACAGTGTGTTCCAAGGTTATTGGTTGCAACTACGAACCTATTCAGTTATGGGAAGCTTTTTTGGTTCATATCCGGCTTACTTTGAGAGCTTGATCCTAGCCTTATTCACTAATTCAGATCTGATCCAAGTTTTTTGTTAAAGCTTCTTACATCCATTGCTGTCCAGATATCTTCGTCAATTCTGTTTAGCATGTGAGAGTTTATAGTTTGGAATTTTGCACACTGGTTCTTCCTTGTGTGAAGATTGATCAAGTTTTTGAAGAATGGTGCCTTCTCCTTCTAAAAATCAGACCTGTTTTGTTATAATTCAGATCTGATTATTGGAGATTGGTGTTTTGGAATTAGTTTTATTGATTGAAAAAGGTTGAAGATTACTGTGTTGCATTGTTTTTGTCCATGGTTCATTATCCCATTGCTCTTTTCACTTCACCACCTCCCAAAACATACCTTTGGCATATACCCATAACCCCTTTGGAAGTCAATGGTATTCTCTAATTTGCCATTTCTTCCTTTTCCATTATCCTTAGCACCTCTTGGAAAATTCTGGAATATTATGTTTTTGTCCTATCTCTTACATCATCTCTGTTATGTCCACGTGTACTACATATGAGGGGGGGGGATCATGTATAGTACACCTGCAGACATTGTAGAAGTGGAACTTGCAGGAACACTTGGTGTAAAACATAGAAGATCAGAGTTTTCACCATTGCCAATGGGTATCTACTTTGTTATTGGGTTGAGTTTGCCGTAAGGGGGGAGATTGAAGTATTAAAGTATTGAAGATGTTTGGTTATTGCCTGCCTATATGAGGTTCTACAGTTGGGTTGATTTTTTCCGCTGTTTGATCTTTTCTGCTGCTTGATTCATCTGCTTGCTGCCCTAGTTGCTTATCTTTAAGATTATCAGTCAGAGATTCATCACATGACAATTGTTAAAGATTGGTGAAAGTTTGCTGCTGAAGTCTGCCCAGGTTTTGAAGACCTATTTTTTTTAAGTTCTTGAAGGTTTATTTGGGAGTTGCATTCATCTGTCAAGCTGGATTCTGCTACAACTTAGTTTTTTTCCTTTTTTTGTTCAAGTGGGGCATTAGTACCTTGTATGCGCCAACTTGAGGGGGAGTGTTAGCATTATTAGGAGTTATTTTTTCTTTAGTTCAAGCTGGATCTTCTTTCTTTGTTTATTTGTATAATCCAGCTTGAGGGGAAGTGTTGGAATATGTAATCCAGAATACCGTGGGGGTATTCTGGTCTTTTTGGGGTAGTTTTATTCTTCTTATGTTATTAAGTGTAAGTGGGCTATGTGGGTTTTAGTCCCACATCGCCTAGTTTAGTCTCTTTGTAATTTCCCCTTTATTATAAATAGAGGGGCTTACCTATCAATGAATACAACACATTATTTCTCTCATTCTCTCTTTCTAACCCACGATTCTGTCATCAAGAGGGCTAGCAGACCCACCTTGGGGGGGAAGAGCAAAGAGGAGGGGAGCGCGTAGGAAGCAATAATATGCCTATTCCTTGGGGAGTATACACAAAAAGAAGAGAAGAGGGGGGGGGGGGGGGATTTGGAGGTGACATCCAAAGAGATGGAATTCCTAATCTGTCTAAAGGATCTAGAATTGGTAGTCCATCTCCAAATATTGTGTTCCATCCAAATATGCGACATATTTGCCCCCAAAAGGTCATGTCAATCCACACCCTCTGTTAATTGGCAGAAGACTTTTTTTCCAGTTCTTTACAATTGGATACTGTTATTTGTTAACTTACGCCTAAGGACTTAATTTTTGTTCCTGAAATTACGAATGCCATTTGTTTTTTATAATTGGATTCATTCATCCTTGTGGGCCCATAGTGATCCCAAATTTTAGGGCTCGTATCACCTTGGGAGTGTACCATCCCTTTTAACATGTAGATCATTTATTATAGACATAAAAGTTTGTTATCCATGAGGGGGGGAAATGATAGAAGCGTGATCATTTCCTTGCAATATTTTACTATGGTGAATATGTTTGTAAATTAGAGGTTCTTCATCATGGAAATTTTGTTGAATTCAACATTTGTATGCATCCTGGGTTTGGTTAGTCATATCTTGCTTTCCCAAGAAAGGTTCAACTGTTCAATAAAGTTTTTTGAGGATAGCATGCGAGGTGATAGTTGGGATAAGGATGAGTTTGTTGTTCTTGTTTTTGTAGCATGCGAGATGATCAAGATGATTATGTCAACCGCTAGATGGGCTTCCACTTTGGAAGCCTGCCATGGAATTTCCATGTATTATTTTATGAGACATTGGAGCCTACTAGCATCTTCTGGTGTGAGGCAGGACCATATTCAGCATGTATGCCCCCACCCCACTGAATGTCATCAAACTCAACAAGATGGAGACTCAGCTAGCAATCAAGTTCCGGCTGGCATTGGAGGAATGTTTAAAGGATCATAATGGTGTGGTTGTCCTAGCCTTTTTCAGTCATCATTGGCACAGAATATTCAATCACTGCTGAATTGAAGGCCATGGCAAAAGATTTGGAAGGTCTAATGGGTGGCTTAACATGATTGTGGAAAGTGATTCGAGGCTGGTTATACAATGGTTGCAAAGCCAGAGGTGGAATCTTGGCATTACCTATTTCTTAATAATGAAAGATAAGTGTATGCTTTCAAGGGGAACTTTCTTTTCTTTGGAGAAAAGGTCTGCTAGGGGTTGTTCAGAGGGATTCTTTGTACTTGGGACCTCTTCCTATTGTCTAGGCCTCCTATGAGGGGTCTTGGCTTTGGCCTATTATTGTTGTTGTTGTACTTTATGCTTGTATTCTAGCATTATTTTACATATAAATTTCCCTGTTATCTATAATAATAATAATAATAATTTATTATTATTTTTATTATTTATAATAATAATAATATTATTATTATTATTATTATTATTATTATTTATAATAATAAAAGAATGAAAGAAAGTAGAAAGGTTTATAGAAGTTCTGGTTTATACTAGCTTAATAGGTAGGAGAATCGCTGTATTTCACATCTCATGAATTAAGTATGTTTCTATTTTTGTGACCCAAGTTTGTTAACTTAATCATTCAGGAAAAGAATGAAATTATCCAAAAGGAACTTGATGCAGTCCTGAATCCAAAGAGACGGAAGGCAGAGATATCTAGTCCTGACAAAGCATTCCCTTTTTCTGATCCTCTTAGAAACTCAGATTCAGTGACACTTTCTGAGATAATTTCTCCTGCAGGTGAGTTCATGCTGCTATTTATTTGCATAGCAGCTCCCCGCCTTGTTGTTTGAGGTAGGCTTTGGCATATGTAAATTTGTGATTACAAAGCTCCAAACTGTGAGTTGAAGTTTCATTTGTTGGTATTATTTTAAATCTTGAAACTGGACAAAGTATTGAATAAATTGGTTTGTAAATTGATTATGGGCTCACTTGCTGTTTGTTATGTTCTCTTTACAATTTGTGAAGAGAGTTTACTGGACTGTTTGAATGAAGCATGAGAACAAAGACAAAGAAGAGGTAGTTTATGTCGGCATCTTCACGAGGAGGAACCCACTATTAGTTTTCCCTTTAAGCACCCCTTTCAAGGTTTGGGCTTCCTTAATGTGGATAATATATTGAACCATCTCTATATTTGTGTGAGAGAGTATGAGACACATGAAATATCCAGGATATACTTCTAGGTGATATTTGAGACAAGAAACCAATGAATTTCTAAGATAGCATCAGTGAAAAGCAGAGTGGTTAATTTAGATTAATACCTGGTTAAGAAATCATAACTTTATGTTGTCTTGGTCGAGAGTAATGTAAAATCAGTACCGATCACCAAGTAACAATATCAATGGTGTACAACAAAGATGTCAGCAACAGAAACTGACAAATTAGAGAGAAATTAACCAGAAAATAACCAACAACAAATTTAGTAACCCAGCACCTCAGATGGAGCTGATAAACCAATCAAAGGTAGGGACTTAAACCTTCAAAATCTCAGTCACTAGTGATGGCTGGATGCTGAGATATCAACAGGTCTCAGAATTAGTAACTAAGGCCCAGAACAAGTAACTAACTGGTATAGACGAACCTAGCTGCTGGATCAGCCTCAAAGTACTATCAAAGCGAGGCTGTGTGAAGTGTATTTGGCTGTCAAAATATTGTCACAGATTGATGGCTGGATCTGTAGCTACAAGCCTGCAAAAATCTCTGCAGAAATCTCTAGTAAACAGTGGTCCGTAAGGATGAATATCTGATCTTCAAGGGTCTGAGTCCAATAATACTTCCAGGACTTCGAATTTTACTCAGCAACAGGTTACCCACAACAATAAAATAGAAAATAGAGAAGGGGAAGAAGAAGATAGTCTCTCTCAGACTAGGGCATCTCACAAGGTTTTCTTGTGCAAAGCAAAATTTCTTTCATTCATAAAATCATTTGGCAGACGGCCACGGCTCATACAGTTAAATAGGCTTACTGAAATACAAAAATAGAAAGTATTGGGAAAGGAAAAGAATCCCTGCACAAGCTAGGAATTCCTTGTACAATAAGCAAAGATAAAAGTGGAAACAAATCTCCACCTAACTAGTATTTGCCTAAATCAAACTTAGAAACAAATACAACAACAAACACAGCCTTATCCCAACTTAATAGGATCGGCAAACTTAGAAACAAATAACTCATAAAATAGCAACTTGGGATATGATATTGGCAGTATCTAATATTCCATGCCAGCTGTCCATATGACCCAAAACTGAAGTAGACAGTACCACGACCACTGTTCATGCAAACAGTACCCGTGTGAGGAGTAACCACATGAACAGTGTTTTCGTCATTTCTTCTTCATGCTTTGATCTACATCAGAGAAATGTCTAACCCAAATTGGAGGTGATCAACTAAGAAAATTCTCAAAAAGCTTTGTACTTTTTGCAGACATTGCATTACAGCAGTGCCTAAAATCAAATTTTTGTATAGAGAAACATGCCTAGAATAGAAATTCAGCTCAAAAGAGAGATTCTACTGCTCTACAATTTCAAATTATTCATGGATATAAGTTGTTTTGTATCGAATTAGTCCATATTAGTAACAAGAAATAGAAACAGATGTCAGTATCTTTTCTGTTAACAAGGCGCTGGAATGTAATCATCAATTCCCTTATTTGCTACAATGTTGTATGGTGCTCCTCAATATGGAAAGGTCCAAAAGTAAAATTATAGTGTATCAACTTCTCTAGCTATATATACCATATGCTCATGTATCGTGAACATAGTTAAGTTTTATAACTTCTATTTTTTTTTTTGACCAGAGAACTTAAAACTGTAATCTAATGGATTATATTTGCTGCTGATTTGCGAAAGAGAATTTCTTAGTACTTTTCTTTTTTCCTATTCATATTCAATCTTCATTATTTTTTAGGCTCGTACTTTTTATTTACTCTTATTCAATTCGCAAAAAGAGCCACTTGTAGGATGACTTGGCATTACTTTGAACATTGCAATAACGAATAATTGTTATGTTTCTCTTATAGTTGGTATATTTCATTGTTCTGTTCTCCATATGCATCACTTTTAGGTCTCCTGTATCTCATATGTAATTAATAAAAAATAACTTGTATGCTTGCACTGCAGAGAAGCCATTTGCGAAGGATTCTTTTACTACAAAAGTCAGCCAGCGGGTTGTCCCTGCGTATCGCAGGTATGAGCATCTGCATTCATACTGACTGTTTCAGTTCTCTCTTCTGCATCTTATTTATATTTTGGAACCTTGTTGGGCAGGGCAAAGGTAAGAGGAGCACTTGTGCAGGATTCTGATGATGAAAAAGATAATTGACAGATATTATTCTGTCTCCTTTGCTTCAGCTCTCAAAATTTGAAAAGTTTCAAAAGCGACTTCTAAATATGATAATTTTCAGGTCCCGTTGTGAACCTTTATTTTGCAAATGTGGAGGAAAAGTTGATGAAAGATGGAAAAGAGGCTCTGCTGTAATTAGTGTAGGTTCTGTTACACATATAAGTTTTGTGCCACGAAGAATGTAAATGTTGGAGTTAATGAAATTCCCTTGGATCTTTATTTTATTTTACGAGACATGTTTATGAAAAGATGTTATTCAATGGCTTGGATCAATTAACTTTTTAAGTTCCTTATTTTATTTATGAGTAAATTACTCCCTCCCTCCCCTTGATTATGTCCGAATGAGAAGCCTCACCCCTGAGCATTGAGTAATAGCGCTCCCCTCCCCTAAAATCGAAAGATTCTATCAACGGTACCCATTGGGGGGGGGGGGGGTGTGTTGGGGGAGTAGAAAACTAATCACACTGGATGCAGGTAATGTGCTATAGGTCTTCGGTGGCTCACAGATTGGATTATGGTTCTAGGAATCAGAATCGGATTTCTGAGTCTGGTAGAATCGGATCCAGAATTGGCTGGATCTAATTCCCGATTCCTGCTGATTACTGTTTCACTCCTGTGCATGTTGCACACATGGTAGCTTCTCACGACTTTTTTTTGGGGGGGCATTGTTTTCTATGATGCAGCGCAGCCTGTGCCCAGGCACATGGGGTGGGCGCAATGACTACCCTTCTCCTCTGGTCAGGCTGCCCCATATGTCTGGGTGCAGGCTGTGCTGCGGCACTCCCTTTTTTTTTTTTTTTTATAATAATTTTATACTTCAGCAAGGACTGAGATGGACTAGGAAAGGAGAGAGAGAGAGAGAGAGAGAGGGAGTTGTATTCCCTTGGTTTCCGGAGAATTCAAGAATTCCGGATGGTGGCTTTGCTACTGTTATATACTAATATACTCTCCATCCTCCCCCTATGGATAGTGGCTTCGGAGGGTTACAATGGCTGCAATTAAATGGGAAATCATGTTCGAAACCAACGCAGTAGTGGAAGAGTTTGCAATCGTAGTAGGTGTCTTGAGAACTTAGTGAGGGTACACTATGTCTGAAGCCTCACCGTCGGTCACCTCACCAAGCTTTTCATCTCAGAATCGCGAACACTGCGGTACTGGCATTGGTGGAACGAGCCGCGTGGCTCAACCCTGAAAGGTGATTTGTGGACAAGTTCAAAGATCGAGCTTACAAACGGGTGAGGTACATGCTCATATTGTATGTCCTACGACAGCAGGGGCAACACCGTCTACAGCCCACTGTAACAGACAGTGATTGAAATGGTGGAGGCCGCTTATGAAGCCATAAGCCTGGAGCTGCAGTGCGGTGTACACCCTCGGCCTGGCGTGGTTGACAATATCTCCTTCCAGCCTCTGGCTCAGGTTTCCTTGGACGAAGCTGTTTGACTTGCTAAACTTGTTGCTTCCAATCTCGGCAAATGACTCCAAAGTTTTAATCGTTAACCCTTAGTGCGTCACGATCTGCATTATCGATTCACCATGTCATGTATTCATGGATTATTTGTTTTCAAAACCCTTCTGAATTCTGAAGCTGATTTGCAGGGGGGGAGGCAGAGGGAGAGAAAGCTGGAGAGGGGAAGGGGAGGCCACGAGGGAGTGCCAGATAGGGAGAGGGAGGTTTGGAGGGGGAGGGGGAGGGAGAATCCGGCAGGGTCGATCGAGAGAGAGAGTACTTTTCAAATTTTATTATGTGCCTGGAGTGGTAAGTTTACTCCATTGCAACTAGTGGTCACGCGGTTTCAAGTCGGAAAACAGTCTCTCCGTGAACCGGTGGCTGCTTTACTGGTAGGAGCCTCATGCATTGTTTTTAAAAAAAAAAAAAAAAAATCTATTATGATCCTGGATTTGGTTTCCATTTTCTCTTCTCTTTAAAATGATAATTCCATTTATCAATACTGAAAAGCATAGACCAAGTACTATTACAAGCGACAAGTTTATCCTTCTCTGAATATAAACTCAGCCACTATGGTGTTTCCTATAACCTAGCCTCTTGATTGATTTCGAAATGTTTTTTTTTTTATTTTTTTAATGAAAGATTGATTTGGAGAAATTTCTGAGGCATGACCAACCATATTTTCTCTTACGGAAATGTACTTAATTATTACAAACTCAGCATAATTGGGCTCAATTTAAAAAAAACCAAAATGTGAAAAGATGCTATTGCCGGCTAGAAAATCAGGGTGACTCAATCCATTCCATTAGCTCTTGAGAGTCTTCTTCAACTGGAAGCCCTGTTGCTCCTACTTGCTTTTTGAAGTTCATCTCTCCTGGCAATTTGCAATTTTTGAGTCTTGGCTTCTTGCAGGGAATAGCATCTGCAATGTTCTGATATGGCTGGAACTTAAATGAACAAAAAGCACCATTAATTGTTCAAAAGCAATCTCAGGCTTCATGCTCCTCAATTATGTTTCTCCATTTTCTTGAGAGTGCAGGCTAACCCATAACTCAACCATACAAATCAAGATCATCTGTAATGGTCAAACCACTTCTCTTACAAGACAGTGAAAAGGAGGCAAGGTGATTATAGAAAACCCACTGAAATTCTGTTGAAGCAAGGACCTCTGTTCTTCTATTTGAAGTACTATTAGAGAGATAATGACAAAAAAATACTTATATATGGTTTCCCCATTCAAATGAGAGAGCCTTTGGGTCACAAGGTTTTGTCCATGGTTTGGAAGCAGGACCAGCAATCAGCTAAGCCACCAATTTTCCTACAATGCAGAGAAGCCCTGTTCAAGAACTGTGTTTATGGCAAATAATGTGTAAATGCATTCTCAAAAAATAAAATAAAACATCTGGACCCTTAACCTGGTAGCCCACTGACACATTTGCCCCTGATGCCTTTTTTTATTTTTATTTTTCCTTTCTATTAAACTTAGAAATTGCAAATCTAATATGAATCTTTGCTGTTCACGGCTGCTGAATCCCCCTCCCCCTTTTATTGCCCACTCTAGTGATTAACATAAGAAAAATCCTATCTATTAGACATGGAAACTCAAAGTTTGATTTAACTATATGATATGCTTTCAGGCTCAAAAAAAAAAGAAAAGAAAATCCTTAAATCCTTAGGGAATCATATTTGAAGTGATTATTATTCAGAAGTGCTCCCCCACAAGGGAAAGTAGTTAGAAACAGAATAGAGACCCAAATTGGTATGTCAGAAGTAATTGAAGACAATTTTTTTCCTTATTTCAGAAATAATATATGAAGTGATTCTTATTCAGAAGACCACCTCCCCCCAAATTGAAGGAAGAAACAGAACAGAGAGAGACTTCTGATACAAGTTCGATGAAGCAGGGGAACAATCAGTTTTTCTTATGGAAAGAAACATAAAAGGATTTTTATTAGGGGTGGAGGTCTACTGGATTTCAATTTCTTGTAAAAAATTTCTTTTTCTTTTCCCCTTGTTTGTTGTTTTATAAACTGATATGTAGCTTCTAACTTCTCTTCAGAGAAAAATCATTAAACTAAGATTAGATCATTCTGAACTTCTGTGTTTGATTTATTTATGAAGAAACTAAAATCAATTACATACCTCCTTCTTCTTCTGCTGCTATTTCTGCTTCCAATACTGCTGCTTCCACTGCTTCCAGTGCTTCCACTGTTATTGCTGCTTGTTACACCACTATCACTGTCCCCTGCAACTGAATACCTTTTCTTCCACCACTCCTTATCAACACCTTTCTCTTGTGCCTCCAAAGATGAAGACTTTTGTGAGATTTTAGAACCTGTATCCATTGAAAAGCTCTTCTTTATCGTCCCCAGAGAAAGTGGGAAGAACATCTTAAGCAGGACAGGTTCAGTTTCCATACTTACACTTCTACCAATCCGACCCTTATTTCTTTCCTGCCTCTTTTTCCTCTTTGCTTTCTCACTCTTTATATCATTACTGTTCGTATCTGCACTAGCCTGAACATATGGCTTTTCCACAAGGTCCTGCAAGGAGAGCTCATACGAAGTTTCCGGCATGTTTCTAATCATCTCCATGAGCTCCTTTCGGCTTCTGGCAATCGCATGGGTCCGAGATGCTGGAGAAAGGGAGCTGTGGTGCAGAAGTGAAGTCTCTGGTTCATTAATTCTAGCTGGGCTTGTCTTCCATAGTGTTGGTGATGGAGGTCCGGATTCTTCTCCTTCTGATCTTGCTCTAAATTCAATTCCACTACCTTCTAAAAACCCATAATTCTCATAGTTTTGAGCTGTTCTTGGAGCCCTGATGCTGGAATCCGATGAATAGTCATAGTTTCTGGAGAACCCATGTTGGAGACGAGACATGGTTGAGATTTGAGAGCACTATGGTAGGAGAATGAAAGAAGAGTTGAGGTTTGAGACTTTTGAGGAGAAGGCTGGAGGTAGTTGTAAGTGCATTATCATCATCGATCCCTTTGGAGTTTGGCTCAAATTTAAGAATTTTCTATACAGGGAGTGATGGTCCAGATGGAGGCTGCCTGTGTGAGAGTCATAAAAGTCAAGGGCTTCTGGATGGGTATGCGTAGTGTAGGTCCCATCTCTTTTCAAATTCCAAAATTTCTCTTTCAATGCACACTTTGTCTCTTGTTTTGTTGCTTTAAAAAGACTTCTGTGTCCTTTGTTCATGCAATCCACTCTTCCTTCCACATAATATCAATGATAATTACTAGTTTCAGGTTTTGGAGTACAAGTTGGTGAGGGCCATCCTTTAACCTTTTTTAGCATGCAAGTTACAGATTCATTAGAACTTCCCAGACACAGAATGACCTTTTTATATCATTTACCCCTTTTGGTTGGTTGAGGTGTGTTTTTGAGATGGGTTCATCTGAACCACCTAGGTTGGGGATCTGGTATCCTCCATGTCATCCTTTCTTCATATGACATTGTTGTGGGAGAAAATTCTAATATCAATGTTGATTTAAGAGATTAGACTAATTATTATTGTTGGGGTTTCACGTGAAAGCAATGATCCTATGTCGGATGTGAATAACTCGATGTGAAGACTTAGACTTGATCAATCTCTCTTTAGTTTAACAAGTAGTATCAGAGTCGGGATGTGGTAGCTCCTGTGTATATCTAAGATGGAGAAAATCCTTTGGAAAGATCTCAATTCCTATGGTGTGCTCTCACGTGTAAGAAGAAATTGTTGGATTCCATGCGAAAGCAATGATCTCATATTAAATTAAATGTGAATAATCCCCTGTAAAGACTTATAATGATTTGAATACCCTCTCCTTAATGATTAATTTTTGAGAATGAATTCTACCCAAATTCTAACATTTAGAACAAATTCATGATGATTCTTACGGATCAACCTTGAATGAAGAAAAATGAAAACTGGTGGGAAGAACATGTTGTTGCCGGTCTTGTCATCCCTTCTATGTGGGGATGAAGAAGAACTTTTCCATCATGCAATTGGCATTGACTACAAGTCCCAAAGTTTAATTAATGAAACAGATATGTTAGGGAGGGAACATAATTTAAAAGTGACCGATTATATGTTTTTGTCAAGAAAAGAAAGAGGGCACATCTGCCTTTAATGTTGTTTTCCCTTGATTGAATATTTGATGCTACTTCCTTATCAGTATTGTCAATAGGTTAGAGAAAAAAAATTTTAAAACATTCTTTCCACATCTGGGTACCACACAACCCTAAAATCGTGGGCACCATGGGGAAAGAAAATGGTGTGACCACTTGTGGGGATGTGATTTGAGAAGATTTGAAAAAAAAAAAATGAGAGTTTAGCATGGCAAATTTCTAGTTTTTTTGGGTCTAATTTATCACCTCTAATAATAAGTTTATTTTATTAATTTAATCAAGGCAAAAAAATTTTCTGATTTGTTGACTAAGATGGGATGTGGGGTTTGGACTAATTCATCGATAAAAAAAACATTAAAAATACCATTATTGAACGAAATTCCTGAAATATTCTTTCCTTTTAATTAGTATCTGGTTAAGTTCCCTATAAGTTTTTATAAAAAAATAAATAAAAAAATTTGCCAATAAGTTGCTCAATGAAATTATGAATTATGTCTATGGGGAAAGTTTTCTTCCACCTGTGAAAAGGTGTTCACCCACCCATCTAGGGTCATTATTATTCCCTCCCTACTAGATGAGATTACAACTATTCTTTACCCTTAATGAGGGTATTCAAACTCCCCCTATTAACTATTTAGGTAAAGTTGCAATAATTTCAGATATACATGTGGGGTATCTCTTAATTTTTCTGGTTTCATTATGGTGAGGCAATTAGGACCCATCTTGACCCTGAAACAAATTTTGAGAAAAAGGCAGCTAGACAATCTCAACTATTTGGATGGTGTTGGATTTCCCATCTGATGGAGAAGTTCAGGGCACTACACATGAATTATGACTTTATATCTCATGACAATAAACATGAGACTTCTATGAATTATTTCCCTAATTATTATCCTTTGCACTACTGGCCTTTTCAAAATTGTAGGTATTCCAGTAGTTTTCCACCCAAGATTGAGCCTTATCTATTGCTTCAAGTGAGGTTACCAAAAACATCTATTACTTCTTGTCTCACAATATTGGAGCCAGTAGAGGCTGCTTCACATATTTTTAATGCATTCACCTAAGAAATTAAAGTAGCCCATAAATAGGTTTCAATATGATATTATAATCACAACCTGATTATATGAGAAAACATCTCACCCCCTCCCAAAAAAAAAAATTAATAAAAAAGAAAAAACAGAGAGGTTTATTTAAATGGCTTAAGAAAAATCCAATAGGGTTTCGAGAAGCTCTAATGAGAGAGAGCCTGAACACGTTAATTTTTGGCATATTTAGTCAATTAGGTGGGAATAACAAACATGAAATGTTGTGAGATGTTGGAGACTCGAATCTAGAGATGTAAATGGATAGTCAAAATTTTGAATTTGATTTGAATTCGTCTTTGTTTTGGGTAATTGGACACAAATTTGAATAGCTTTTGATATATGTATATGATAATTGATTATATATGGATTTCGATATTGATATATCTGCTTCGATAATATCCACTCCATGTAATAACTTTATAATCTATAATTATTTAAGAACTTAGGCTTTATATGTATTATATATTGCATGTTTATTTATATTTTTGCCAAGTAGAAATAATTCTGCATTATTTGTGTACTATTTTACTTATATTTATAGATTAAAAAGTGTAATGAGATATTAGGAGAATATGAATTTGGATACTCAAATGTAATGTCCATCAGATATCTGAGTGAATTCGAATAACACATATGTTAGTTGGATATGAATTCGAATACTAATGTATCTGTTTCGAATTCACTCTATTTACATCTCTATGCAACCTCATAGCCTCAGACAATAGTTCCTCCCATTACAAAACTTCTCTTAATTGAACTGAGCTAAATATTTAAATATTTTCTCATTATATGTTTTCTTTAAAAAAAAAATATAAAGTTTTAATCTGATCTATACATCTAATTTCCATTGTTATTCATGAATGTAAATTCGTAGGTTAGATGTTGTGATCTCTTAGAATAAATTGAGTTTGATTTATTGAAATAACTTATAATCAAGGGAGGTGAAATTGTTAATCGTTGGAGGTAAAGGTTATTAGTTTTCACCTAAAGAAAACTATTTTGCATTTTCATTGACTTTTTAGGGTGGATTCTCTACACCTCATAGGCTGTAGAAGTTATCTTTACAATACCACTTCAAGTTATACTACATGGTACATTGAATAAGCCTAAAATTTTGTAGACAAGTAGATCCAAAGTTCCTACACCCACGTCTTTCTTCTTTTTTTTTCTTTTTTTTTTTTGTTTTTTTTTTTGTTTTTTTTTTTGGGGTAAGACCTATACCCACATGTCAAGGTCAATTAGCCGAATGGAATTTGTCAAATGGTAAAATACAACACTGAAATTCAAGATTACCCTTAAAAAATTTTATGCATGGGCAAAGAGTGCATGTACTAAGCGGATGTACTATACATAACATTTAAGTAAAATCTTTCTTGCATTTTTTTTGCATCAAGGATTTTATGCACTTAATAAAATATTTTAGTACATTACTTTTTAATACGAAAAAATAAATACTGTTCACACAAAATGATAAACAAAAATAAGGAGAATGAGGTGCGGTGGACATTTAAAAAACAAAAAAAACTTATTTTACCCAAGGAAAAAGGGGAAAAAATTGTTTCCAATATCGCTCTCTTTTTAAATTTTAAGTAACAACAATCTATTTATATTTAGATTTTTTTAATTTGTTTTTGGAATTAGGTCAACTTATTCTTAAACATTTCATGTACAATAAATTATATTTAGTATATATATTATATATTGCATTAAACACATATGATACTTAGCCCACCTTCTAACAATAGATATATATATTTTTTTTGGTTGAAAACAATAGATACATAAATATGTATACATACTTAACTTAAGTTATACTAATGTTTTTTTTTGTCTAAATACTATTTTAATAGTTAATAAATATGAGAGAGCATCTAAAAATAATTACAAATTAGTTACGACATTAAGATTCAAAGAAATACAATAAGATAATTACAAATAATTAAGTAATTCTAATAGTATCTACTCCAAAAAAGAAGTATAACAATAGAGTACGTATTCTAATAACTAATAATATATGAGAGTTTTAAAATAGTATCATATTGGTAAAAGACTAACTAAAGATTGTTTTCATCACTTTAGCATTCGGCAATGATATCGGTCATAACCAATACCAATATAGATACACGCCACCAATATTGGTTCAAATAAGGATCAAAAGTCCATCTTTTTAGTAAAAATCTAGGGTTCATAGCCGATTATAGTGGTCTAATATCGATACATAATTAAAGTGTGGTTGTTATTGAGCCAAAAAAAAAAAAAAAAAGGTGTGACCCACCAATTATTTACAAAAGTACCCCTGACATATCATCTTCTAACCCCCTCATGGTCTTAGTGCACGGGATTGGATCAGAATTGATCACTTGCAAAACTGATACGATGTCGACACAGATCAGCTATATTAGACAAATTTATCTTTGATTTTTCTTAAATAATTGGGTTTTTTTTTTGGTAACTGTTCTACTCCTTATTTGTACTGTTTTACTTATATGATATTGATACTATCACTGATACAGACCATACGATACCGATACCTCAAACCACCTAACCCCCTATATTGATTGATGTAGAGATAGATTTAAGAAGGTTGACATAGAAGAAGACTAGACCCATATGTCATTTTCTTCAATAGGATCTAACCCTAGATTTTTTTTTGGTTTGGGTAATAGATTCAATCTTAGATTCGCTTGTGTGAGCCGACAGATCCATCAGATTGTCTTGTGGTGCCTGTCTTTTTTGCTGCCTTTTTAAGTTCTAACTTTTCTCTTGGGGTGGTGAGCTTGTGAAGTACGTTAGCACTAAATCATAGAATGGTCAACCAACCATTCTTTTCTCCTTATGTAGGTCCAATTGTCTTGGAGTGATCATACAAGTTGTTGGTATCCTTCTCGGATAATTTTGATATGGATAAAGATATTATGGTGTTCCCCCTATTTCTTTCACTTCAATTGGAATCAATTTGAAACCCTAAAATCCAATAAGAATTGAAAGGAATCAGATCTAGTCGATATCAATCTGGTTCGACCAAAATTGACGATCTAATTCCGGCCAAAACTATGGACTGAACCAGGGTCGGTCAACGAATATGGCCTATGTTGGCCGACCTTTGGATTTCCTAATAACATAATATTTTCTAATTAAAACTTTTAATAATATCGCAATTTATCACGTTTTGGATGGCTTGACCCACTGGAACCAACACTAAGTAGGGCACTCTGTGACCACTTGACTTTAACATTGATTATATTATATATATATTCTCATAGGTATGTAATGACGTATAAAATTTTAATAATCCAGTCTCTGCTTCTTCTAGAAGTTTCGCCGGTGAATCCTCCTCTTCTGGTGGTGGAATATTCTTTATCCGTTAGCGTGGTCTATGCCAGTGTTTTCTGTGTAATTGTAAAGATGTCATTTCCTAGTGAGAGAGGAAAGAGAGACACACGTGAGGAGGAGAGAGAGCACAATTGTAGACCATGCTCGTAGAGAGAAACATTTACCCTATTTACATACTTGGAAAGATGTCATGAAACTAATATCAACATTGAACGACTTATAAGATCCGAGGGTAGGTCTACAATGATAGTAGGAAAAGTGAGAAAAGAGATGCATAGCTTAGGTCTTATATCAAGTATGACATCAAATAGATCTAATTGGAGGACAAAGATCAAAGTAACCAACCCATTTAATTGGAATAAAATTGAGTTATTGTTGGAAAGATGTCATGAAACTAATCTCAACAATCTACGCCCATTTGAGTACATCACCTTTCTCCATCTCCCCCTTAAAAAATTGCCAATTTTAATTACTCGGACATATGGTACATGTTCATCATTATTCTTTTCTTATAACTATAAGATAACTCTGTTAAGAACTCTATCCGAGAGTGAGGTCTACGCTTGCACTCCCATGAGTCTATCTCTCTCCTCCCCATATGAAAAGATACTTTTACCCCCATTGTTTTGAAGAGGAAAGAGAAAGACATATGGGAGTAAGCCACACTCCCGGATAGAAAACTACCTCACTATATTTTTATGTATTACTTGAAGTCACCAAAACAGAATCACATCAGGCAATCCCTTTCAAATAAAAAAAAAAAAAATCAAATTCAAACTTTCATTTCCCTGAGTTTCTCCTTAATTGCAATTGTTTTTCTTTTGTGGGGGATGGGGGAGGGAGAGGTAAAACTTGACCCAAATCACAGCTTTCAGGCTTCATTTCACCATGGGCTGGGCTCTGGATATTCTCACCTGATCCAGAAATCAAAGTTACAAAGGAGATGGGTTTGGCAGCGATGGATCTAGCACCAGTAAGAAAATAAAAGATAAACAACAGGAATATAGTCTGCAAATAATGGAAATCCCAAGTTGGCTAATGAGTCAATTGTTGAAAGGAGAGAGTCCAAGACATTCTTCTTATCTGGTGAGAATGCTGATCCCTTCTGTTGCTTTTGGACCAAGTAATTAATTAGTTAATGTTCTAAAATATAACCAGGCTATTGACCCTTATCAAAGGACAATTGCTGCCTAGTCAATTACTTCAGTTGGATGGTTTGACAAAAGGCCTGGTGACGGGTCAACCCGGTTTAATTGACCATGGGCTGGGTTTCAGAACCCATAATCGTCCGTCCCACATTCTTCACATGGACTTGCTCCTCACGCCAAGAACTTTTAGAGGCCCATAAGAAGCATACTCCATAAGAAAGAAAAAAATGGCCAATGCCACAGAGCTATCATCGGTTGATTGGATACCTGGGGTGGTACCCACACTTTTAAGAATCGATATCGGATTATCAGTTGTATCGGTGGGTTTGTATTGGTTTTCACAGTTATCAATACAGATCGGTCGATACGGTATGAATATGATTGTTTTATTTTTATGAAAAATTGACGTTTTGATCCGAAATCTGAAATCAGGCCGATACGTATCGACTGATACTGTGAAAGAAATTCATGGTGGTACCTCCGTACCTGATCTCAATACCCATTCATAGGGTCGGATGTATCGGGTTTGGTGTCTTTGACATTCCATTTTGCCCTAAATCTATTCCTTGGCTTCATGGGCGACTCTGTATTTAAGTGACTTGAATATAATTTCTTTCCACCGAAACACGATATTCCAATTTGATAACGGATACATCAATTGCTATCCAAGCAAAAGAGCTATAAATATAGGCCATATTATTGGGTCACTTTAGGTGCCCAAAATGCAATGCAAGTTTGGAAGGATAAGTGAATCACCTTAGGGTGTATGTACATGACAACATGTAGGGGTGTACGTTTGGTCCTGTCGGTCGAGCTTGTCCTGAAACTGTCTTAAACTTGAATAAGACTTGATCTGAGATACCTTGAGAGCGGATCAGAACTTAGAATTTCTGACCCCGAGTCAAGGCCAGGCCAGGCTAGGATTGAAGCCATAGGCCGGCCATTTCTTTCCCTATCTATGTTCAGGGCCAATTATGGTCACCTCAGCCTGGTTCTGGGCCAGCTAAGACGATTCAGAATTGGGTTGGAATTTTAAAAACCCAGATGTAGATCGATGGAGAATTTCTCCAAGATCTACTTTCTATCTTGGAGTCTGATTTGGACTCATTCTTTGTTTTTGGTAATTTGATTTGGACTCATTCAAATCAGATTTCTTTGCCATCAGCAGTGACGTATCGTTTCCTCTTATAAATTATAATAATCTATAACAGAAGTTGTTTACCAAAGAAAAAAAAAAATTTTTCCTCAAAAAGGGAGAATTTAGCTCTCCAGGGAGCCCAGCCAGGATCGTGTTCCTTTACTGCCCCGGTAGGATCATGTAGCCCAGACACAGTGAAGCACGCAATGGCTGCCTTACATCCATTTGGGCAAGGTGTTTGGGTAGGGGCAAGGGGGTCACTGCACGCCTCACTGTGTCTGGGCTGCACGATCCTACCAGGCAGCTCGGCAGTAGAGGATCTGAATTGGCCCAGGACGCTGAGGTCCATGAACCCCTTTCCCACGATAGATGTAATAAAGAAGAGATTAGATTAAGAGAGAGTTAATACGATAGATATAATAAAGAAGAGATTAGATTAAGAGAGGGTTAATACGTAATACGGCTGTCCTGTAAAACCTAAATTTCTAGTTTCTTCACAGTTTTAACTGGGACTTTAGGTTAGTTCGCTTAACAAGCGGGAAGGGGTGAAGAGATTAGATTAAGAGAGAGCTAATACGGCCTGTTCTGTAAATCCTAATTTTTTAGGTTCTTCACAGTTTCAAACGGTTAAAATTGGAAGTTGGGTTAGGTCGCGGATAAAACGGGACAGTAAAGATCTCGCAGTTAAAATTGGAATTTGGGAGAAAGTTGTTGCTTGTTTGTACCAAATCACTCCTTTTTTGGGAAAATGTATCTCTCCTTGGTTGGGCACTTGCGCCCCCTATGCCCTCTCACAAAGCATCTTGGAATGACCCCTGCCCTCTGGGTGGATATTCAGTCCTGCTTTCCCATTGGTCCAATTGCTGGCATAGAGGCCATATGACCAAACAGCGATTCCTTGCTTTTTTTAAAGTGCCCCGCCCAATGAGTATCCAATGAGCATCCAATGGCTGGGTTGATTGGATGCACACCGGTATGTGTGTCTTCACAGGCCCTGTACTGTGTGCATCCAACCAACCCAGCCATTGGATGCCTCATTGGGTATTTATTGGGCGGATGCCTCATTGGAGAGGAGCCCGACACAGGTTGGAGAGTGGGGGATTTCCCTAAAATAGGCAAGTAGGCATTGTATTAAGTATGATTTCGAATAGAGCTGATCTAAGGGCAAGAATTCAAGTAACCAACCCCATTTAATTGAAATAAGATTGAGTTGATGTTGGAAAGATATCATGAAACTACTCTCAAAATTCTACGCCCGTGTCTCCATCCCCCTTTTAAATAAATTATCAATTCTTCTTATCTGGTGAAGTCTTCGAAAAGGGTTTTTTTTTTTTTTTTTTTAAGTAAAATTCCCGAAGCCTTTAATATGCTAATCCCTTCTGTTCCTTTTGGACCAATAAATGTTCTAAAATATAACCAGGCTATTATTGACTCTTATCAAAGGACACTTGCAATCTAGAATTTTTTTTGATGAGACTTGCTATCCAGAATTACTTCAGTTGAACAGTTTGACAAGTTTATCAAAAATTTTTTGGGGAAAATATAGGGGTACCACTCAACTACAGCCCGTTTTCATGTACACCCTCATCATCTTTAAGACCTTTTGAGTTAGTCCACCGAGTTAATTCACAATTACTTTAATTAACAGAATAGGTCAAATCATTAAAATATCCTTTATATCTTAATACATTAAAAAACAAAAAGATCAAACAACCCTAAATACTCCCACCCATCTAGTTACCCTATTCGTTTCCTCTTAGAATCCATAACAAATTTGCCAACCTTTCCCCCTTATTTATTTATTTATGATATGATACAAACGGAAACATGAACAGTCAAATACTTTTAAGTGTGTTGGTGTCGTTAGAAGTCCTAACCAGCAACAAAACCTCGGGTCTTCTCTCCCATAATAGACAGATAAACTAAAGAAGAGAGGATATATATAATCAGAAATAAATAAATAAATAAAAATTCCGTTATGAAATTACACTGAAATCAACTAAATTAAGAATGAAATCATCCTAGACTAATAAGGAAGCTAGCTAGATAGCGTTTGGTATAATAATAATAATAATAATAACATAATAATCAATCAAATCAGATTAATGAGTTCGAGCTTGATGTAAGTAAGCCAAGCAGGAGGGGGAGGAGGAGTTGGTGTGGAATTAGAAGAATCTTCTTGGCGGCTGCTGCGGCTGCTGCCTGTGCAACCCTGTAATGGCAATGGCAATGGCAATGGCAATGTAATCATCTTCTAACCCGAATACGCCTTTATGATAAATCTCGTTTAAGTTGAATATGGGACATTCCTCATTTCCTCCTCCTCCTCATCGTTGAAATAGATGCAATTTCCTCTGCAATCAAGAAAATCACGACAAGAGATGGACAAAGAGGAATTTTTTCCAATAAACAACATCTGTTCACCTAAGCTCTCCACATGCACGCTTCCATTTTTTTCCTTCCCACTTGAAAACCCTAAATCCAATTGTTTTTCTTCTATATTCTTGTTCCCGAATAACCATCAACACATCATTAGATGATTTTACTGGCTAAATACGCCAGTTTGCCGTATCTGCAGGGATCAATGGAAGTCAAGAACTCCACGTCTCCGAATTTAGGTTGTGGTTGGAGAATAGAACAACAAGAACATGACTTGTTAATTTTCATGTCGGCCGTAATTTATATCCAAGTCTAGTGAGGATCAACTCTCTACCACTACCATGACTTGCAGACACAATTGAATCGAACGTAATCAGCGTAATGATTGCTGAGCCGTTGACTAATCGTGACCACCAAATCTTCTGGAAGCTCAGACCACGAACCCTGCTGCTTTCTCTGTTTTTGTCTGGATCTGGATGAAGAAGAAGAAGAAAGAAGAAAGAAGAAAGAAAACCAAAACAAGCCAAAAAAAAAAAGAAGCAGAAACGCCGGAGGGAGACATGGTTGCAGGAGATCGAAGAGATCGACTTAGATTAAGAGAGATATACCATAGTCCATAGGGCTTAACTAGTTAATACTGCTGTACTATATATAAATCCTAAATTGTTTGCACCCAAATCACTCTTTTTTTAAGTTAGGTGCGTGGGGAATTTCTCTTTCTTTAAAAGTTACCATGTTTATAGGTTGTCAAGTCAAGTGTAGGCAAAAGCGGCAAGCAAAATTTCACATACCATTTTAAAAATTCGTTATCTCAAATCTCTGAAGATCTGAGACTTATGTTTAGTATGTATTCTTTGCAAGAATAGAATGTGTTCCGGATTTTTCTCATTCCATGTTCTCATTCTTGTAAAATATTTTGAGCAATCGAGGTGGAATCGCCTCATTGGACTGTCTGGTGCCAAAATAAATGGAATCCTCATCATCTCAAGTGCGACCGTGCACCGTCGAATGCATGCACTCCCCATCCGACGGTGTGCAATGCACTTGAGAGGATAAAAATACAAATAAATGGATGCTCCTTTCCTTCCCAACCAGTAGAACAAATAGGATTTTTTATCCTCTCAAGTGCACCGATGCACTAGGCACAAGGCAAGGGTAAGTTTGCTCTGCATACATCATAACCCTCCCCAGACCCCACAGTGACGGGAGCCTTGTGCATTGGATACTCTTTTTTTTTTATTTTTACATTTCATCAGATGAGATACACCATTAGAGGCTGCGGCGGCTTAGGTATTCCACTGGGTAAGTAAGAGAGCAAAGGTTGAGCATTGTTTCATTGAATTCAAGATGGACTACAATTAAGCAGCTTCTGGAACTTTCTATTTAAGGATTCGATTGAAAATTGGTCTTCCAGTGTTTCCAGATGTTATGAGAGTGTTTCCAGATGTTATGAGGGTTGGTTTCAAGTTTTACTTCTTGTTTTCTGAGTTTGTAGCTAGAGATTACCTTTGGAGGACTGTTGTCCTGTTTGGTTATCATCAGTGTTTATTCCTCATTTAGTCTCTCTCATTTGAGAAGTGATGATCGATGTAAATCTTCATACATGTCCAGTGTAACTTTTGTAAGGTATTATTTATTATTAAATTCACATATGCCCTAATAGTCCTGCACAAGCATATTTCCAAGAAGGATGAAAACATACTACATTGTCCCACAACTTACTGATAACAGCACAAATTTTAAAAAAACAACTTTTCTCTGAACAAAATTCCTAGTTTACAAGGATTAAACAAGCTTAGAACACTCAAAACTGTTTAATTAATTGCGTATGGTGGTGACTTACACTAATAAGCTAAAAAGCCTAAAATCGCCACAACTTACGAATGCACAGAAACTCAACAACTTAAGAGCCAGGGCTACTTGCTCTCCTAGAGATATGGAGTCTTTACTAAAACCAACATTTTCATTCTTTCCTTTCTTTTCATCATCATCGCTCTCGCTCTCAAAGTATATCTTTGATCTCTTCCTAGATTTGTTATCAATTTCTTCTTCTTAAAATCCTGGTTGCTGGGCTATGAACACAATGATAATTAAAAAGGTCTAGATCAATCTTACATTGATAACTGAAACAAAAAACATTAAGGGTACTAGAAACGGATATGTTAGGAACCGGAAATGCTTTTACGATCTTCCATCAATACTTTCTAGGCTTGTGAACAACAGGAAAGGATATCTTAGGAACCAGGGAAGGTGTTCAGATGGTCTACAAATATTAGACCTCTAAACCCTGTGAAGCTTCAGGGATGCCCAACATTCTTCTTGACAATGAAAAAGCCTTTAGAATAGGTAGTATGATGATCCATTTGGGTCAATCTTCAATGTGGAAGATCTACCAATCACCGAGTACCTCATGTGGTTCACCTATACACCCCCCACCCCCCTCCCTTTTTTTTGGGCAGTGGATCATTCCTAGACTTTCTCAAGATTGAAAGAGATGAGGAGATTGCATAGAATCTTCATTTTCTTCTCCCTCCACTGCAGCCTCCTTTGCTGAAAGGAAATCATGTTCCACTTCTTCCTCTAGTTCATTAACATGTGGCTTTTGTCTTCGAATTTTTACCAACTCATCTTTGACAACATTTCCATGTTGAAGAGGTGGGCCTTCTTCCTCAGGTAATTTTTTCCCCTTGATTTTCTGATTCAAGAAACAGACTTTAGGGGTCATGGGAAGCCCCAATGATTCAGAGAAATCTCCCAGTGGCAGTTTCATCACATCAAAGACTTCTTTATCTTGCTGCTTATATATAGACCTCAAATATATTGTGAAAGCCCTTTGAGCTAGATATTGCATATCTGAATACTTAACCAGACACTCTGCCAATGCATTAGAAACAGACAATAGTCTTTTTGAGTTCACCTGAAACATATCAATTTCAGCTGCAATAATTAGTAAAAAAGGGTAAGTAATGGGTTGCAAAATACAGTATAGATACAAAACGAATACACAATTAGGAACCACCTAGTGCTGTAAGCTGCTGCTAAACTAATTATGATCAATGAGGCATTAAGGTCAAAGAAATAATAAAATTTACCTTTATGAAGGGAAGAATAGAAGAGAAACCTAACCGAGAGCTGCGCGTACCTCTCTCTCGTTTCAGGTATTCTCTCTCATCTCTCCTTCCTGTATTCCTTCTTTCTTCTTCTTTACCTTATTTTCTGCTATTCTTTTCTTTGCTGTCGTTCTCTGTTCTGGAAGACCCAATAGTCCCCTCCTTTTAAGGTTTGATATCAGTCATCCACTTAAGCCCTATAACCTTAACCCATATAAACCCTCTTAATGTGAGTTTCATAGCACGATTCAGATCTGGTTTCAGCATTACCGCCTGGGAGAAATTTCAGAGATCAGATTACTTTCCTTCTTCTCAGTTTGAGCTGTCGGTGTTGTGCAATCAATAGGTTTCCTCGATATCGACCTTTCCCCTATAGTTTCCAGTCAATCTGAGCCCCTTTGACAGAGATTTTGCACCTGCGAGCCTTCCCTTCTCACTGGTCAAGGATCTAATCAATACTCATTCTTTTAGCATGTTGCTTAGAATACTAAAATCCATAGCATAGCAACAAGAAACCTACAACCCACAACTGGTGAGTTTAAATCACAAGAGGCATAACCTGCAGAGAGACGACAAACTGGGACTGAGCAAGAGCAAAGGAAAAGTGGTTCAGGAAATTTCATGTGCTTACATCTATACTAGAGGCTTTTAATTCATGGATTAGGTTCCTGACAAGAACACAATTGCATTCTCCATATTCATCGTCCAGCTTTCTGAAGGGTTTGAGAATCGATCAAGCACTTCCACTTATTATAATGAACCCACACACACACACACCACCACCATCAAAAAAAAATAAAAATAGAACAAACGCATTAAAGCTATAATCCACATAAATTAAACTCACCGGAATGAGAAATGCAAGTGTCTTGCCCGACCCAGTTTTGGCAGCACCGAGAATATCACGCCCAAACAGTGAATGTGGCAGTGAAGCCCTCCGAATCATTATCATCTCAGTATAATTTGAATCACTCAATCCATCTTTGGTTTTCCTAGACAGAGAGGCAACTGAAAGAACCTCGCGCATCCCGCATACTTAGAGAAGGAGCTCTCGCTGATGCGACCAATCGGGCCATCTTTCGGCAATGGTGATAACGACAAAGGGTTCAAACCAAAATCAGGTTTCCCGAATTCAATCTCCGTTGTTGCTTGCGCAAATTCTTCGATGTGGGTTTCCTCATTGCGAATTCTGATGATAGTTGACAAATTCAGATTGGGAAATGAATCAAAAGATGTTAGATTCACAATAACTCATGGATGCAACCAGATGAAGAATCTACTCTCAGAAATTGAACAACGAAATTGAAAAACAAATGGGCTTTTTATTCTTGAAATATTTTCACATTGATGCAATCAAAACAATTTCAATTTCTTCATCAAAAATCTATTTATTGACTTTTACATGAAATCAATCCGAATTTAAAATAGAAATCAAACCAAATTTGGCCTCAAACACTCAACTACTAAACCCATTAACTAACTTTATCCCTGCTTTATAGACTTATAAATCAGGTCCATTACAAAGAAACCTTAAAAAATAAAATACCCAACCTATAATATAACTACCTAAAGGTCAATTTCATTTCATTGGACTGCCATAAGAACTTTATGAGCCTCCATACGAGATTAATGTCTAATGCAACGGTATCATTAAACAATCTACCCTTCAACTATGGAATACTCGGACCAAACCTTGTTTGGCAGTAAGGTGGCCCACAATTAGGTGCAAGACATGGGCTAGCCGCAGGGGCATGCACACTCAACAAGTCCTACCATGTGTTGCGTGCACGCAAGCCCTGTAGACCTGTGCACATGCATGCCCGCCAGGGAATGGGCACGCATGCCCAAATAGGCTGGATTGGTTTCACTGGGTCTGCTTGGATTGACCCAAAATAAAATTTTTTATAAAACTTTTTTATATTTAAAAAAAAAAAACTTTTTTTAAATATTACTTTCTATAGTTCTAATTTAAAATGTTAATTTTTCCCAATTTGTGCGGCCGATTTTGGTATGCCACATATTTCACCAAAGATCTCTACATGTACTTTGTTGAAACTGAAACCATTTATAAACGATTTCGATTTTATAAGGTTTTTAACATTTTTTATTCAAAGGGTTACTTTCCATTACATGTCTTTTAATTTTTTTTATTGAAATGGAAGTATGAATTAAATTTTTGGGAAGTAGATCTCTGTCCGGGAGTGTGGCCTATGCCAGCACTCCCATGTGTCTATCTCTCTCCTCCTCAAAACAATGGGACAAAGATGTCTTTTCACATGGGGAGGAGAGAGATAGACTCATGAGAGTGCTGGCATAGGCCACACTCCCGGCAAAGAATTTTTTCCCTAAATTTTTAGATGTTTTCTTTAAACAATTGTTTATTTGTGCCATTATACATTGACTAATTATTCAATATTGTTACCATAGTTTCAGTGCAACCGACTCGATTCGGTGGCAGTAAACGGTTTCGGTTTGATTTTGACACCTGTGGTACTTTCATCCATATGGCAATCATGACCAGATTTTCCTGAAAATTGGAACGAAGATAGAGGACTCCTAAAATGATGTGTCACATCGATCAATGTTTGAATGATACTCGAATTTCACACAAATTTACGTGTATGCTTACTATGACCAATTAAGGGCATCTAAAGGGATTTCGAGCAACATCAGGAGGTCCATATACCAAGAAAATGTCAGAGACAATAATTTACAAAGTACAAAACGATGTCAGATTTGAACGAAATATTACATGTATGTTTAAACCCTAATTAATTATATGACATAATTACTACTATGCCCCCTTGGATGAAATTACTATTTTACCCATAAAGTTGAGACTCAAGCTTTCTGAAATCTTGGGTTTCACAATTAGTATCCTAGAGTAGGTGGAACCACAAAATTATGGTTTGATGAAATGATGGCTAAATAATGTCTAAATTGCACCAAATTTTGGAGCATGACGTAAAATCATATAAACATGCTAACCGAAAAGTTTCATTCCATCCTAACAATTTCTAGGATCCTGAAATAAACGTGGTTGGCTCCAGATGTGACTACAAAATTATGGTCTAATGAAATGATGGCTAAATAATGTCTACATTGCACCAAATTTTGGGGCATGACATAAATCATATAAACATGCTAACCGAAAAGTTTCATTCCATCCTAAAATTTTCCAGGATCCTGAAATAAACGTGGTTGGCTCCAGATGGGTCTTCAAAGCCAATCCAAACCTAATGGAAGTCTTGATAGAGTGTATTTACTTTGTATTTGATAGATTTTCTTTATTCTTTAACACTACATAAGGTAGCTATTGTATATCTTTGAAAAGTTTTTAAAAAAAAAATTATAAACAGTCTATTTTGCACAAATCCCCACAGCCGGATCTTTATCGTCTCTATTTATCTGCCCCTCCATTTCCTCCACTTCATATCATAGGGGGCAGAAATGACCACTCTACCCCCAGTCCAAACACAATGCCCGGGTGGGATCCACTTCCCCCCTATTAGATGAAATGGAGGAAATGGAGGGACAGATAAATGGAGACGAAAATTTTTTCCCCCAAAGAGATTTAGGGATCAATGTATATTTTTTATTTTTTATTTAGCTTTATCCTCTGTAAGTACTCTAGCTCCTCTCTTGACAAAAATAAAAATGTTTTGGTAGACGACAAAAATATAATTAGGGACACGGAATCCATCAAAGATTGAGTATTTAGAGAGGAAATAAATAAATAATTTGTATTGACTTTGGAATCAAGCACGGGAACTGCAATACAAGACAATGAATTAGCAATACAATAATAGCTCATCTACCTAAATTAGATGTGTTTGGTTCAATCGATCAGGAAAAAATAATCTCCTCTCATGTACAGGGTCCTGCTTGGCAGGAGCGGTCGTACCATATTATACGACACAACGTAACCCACATTGAGGAATTACCCAGGCCATGAAAACGATAAACATGGAACCAAACACATTGTACGTACAAGGGGATGGACTCGATCATAAGCATGAACTTGGGTTCTGAATGCCAGAAGTAACCCCTTTCACATTTTTACAGAGTGCAGTGGCGACGCCATCGGCCAAGTTATGCTTCAAGTCGATATCAACGAGCTCTACGTTCTCACATGGCACACCTTCACTGCATGAGAGGGTAATTGCAGTCTTGGTGAAGCTTGTACCCTTGATGTTCTTGAAATGAATGTCAGTAAGCTTCACACGCGAGGGCTGTTGAATATATAAAATATATGGGTGAGACTATTATATATTAATGATATATATGTATATTATATATTAGGTAGTAAGTCTCTAACCTAGCTAGCTAGCAAGAGACTATATATCTATATTTAATATCAAGAAACAAATAAATTAATGCATTAATTATCTACTTGCATTAATAATTAATTAGTTTTTGTGTTAATTAGGAATTAATTACCTCAGATGTGCAGCTTTTCTGGTCACAATATTGTTGGTTGATGATGATGGGGTTTGACACATTTGTGACGACAATATCCTCAAATCTAACATCAGAAACCGTGTTTTCTGGACATCCTGGCCATGTTTTGATCCGAACACCATTATCGGTGTTAGTAAAGGTACAGTTCTTCACCAGCAGACCGCTCACCTCTTGTTCATTTGGATATTTCCCAAGGCTTCCCAAACTACATTAACAATTAATTAATTAATGACAAAAAAACAAAAACAAAAAAAAACCAATTATATATTAAGGTAATTATCCCTTAATTAATTTGTTATTTATGATGCAAGATCGAGAAGAAATGATTAATTAATTAATTAATTACCTGATTCCATGACCTGGTCCACATTGGACATTGGTGATGGAAATGTTGGTGACACCCGATCCAATGGAGATGCAATCATCACCAGTTCCAATTTCAGCGTTAGTGATAGTGATACCGGTTGAGTTGCCAATGTGGAAACCATCTGTGTTTGGGCTTTCTGCAGGGGCAACCAGCTTGACATCTTGGATGATGAAGTCTTTAGTGTTCCCAACAATCCCATGGGAACCTTTACTATTTGTCGAACTTATACCACTCAAGGATCCACCTGTAATCGACAACAATTCCAAGCTCTGCAATAACCAAATTAAGTGAAAATTAAGTTAATTGACTGTTTAACCTCAACTAATTAACGTGAATCTACATGTTGTCCTACCGGGCTGGGCCAGGTATTAAAGAACACTTACGTTTGGGTGGGTTTTGCAATTTGAACTGCTTGTGTGACGACAACCGGTCCAAGCGGTTTCTCCTTTACCATCCAGCGATCCTGTTCCGAACCCATTGATATGCAACTGGCTCAGGCGTTGGAATGAGATCCAAGTTTTAATGCCGTCCGTGCCTGGGGAAGCTATAATTTTACCCCTTATCTCAACACGTGGAGAAATGTTGTTGGAGCATGGACCAGAGAAAGTTATTGCAGGAAGAATGAAGTCCCCTTTGGGTACCAAAACGGTGGATGGGCCTGTGGACTTACATGCAGCATCCCATGCAGCAGAAAATGCCTGCAAATTAAGAAATTAATTAATCAAAGTGCTCGTCATTTTTATTCATTCATAATAATGCAGCTGGAAGGCTTAACGGTTGGATTATGTATCCTGTACGTGGAAAATATTGTACCTTATTATTATCCGTCTTTCCATCACCAACTGCTCCATACTTTGTGACATCGAACACTGTACCTTGTGAAGCTGTTTCAGGCGTTGTCGGAGCTGCTTCTGGGGCCGTAGGTTCATTTCCAGGCGTAGGATCTGCTCCTGGAGCCGCCGTAGGTTCACTTTCGGGTTTCTCTGGAGTTGCTTCTGGAGCCGCCGTAGGTTCACTTTCGGATTTCGTTGGAGCTGCTTCTGGAGCTGCAGTAGGTTCATCCACAGAAACTCTTTTGGCTTCAGCCCCCCATAGAAGGAGGCCCAATAAACAGGTTATTAACACAAGATCCCTGTTTGAGCCCATTATTCCCCTTAGTTATTTGATCGGAATTGAAAGAAAGAAAAAATTACAAAATTAAAAGAAAACTAATTTATAAGAAAGATAAATGAGCTGGCTGGGATCAAAGCCCTGAACTTATTTGAGCGAGGCTCGATCCCAATTCCCAATCCAGAGGATTCCTGGTAGACTTGATTCAAGGAGTAATGTTTGAGGGGGTTTGATATTTATACCTTAGTTTATACACCTGATTTTCCACCTTTGGGCAAAACTAACTATTTTACCGACCTATTTGGGTGGAGAGAGAGAGAGAGAGAGAGTTTTTTTGCTTTTTATTTAATTTTTTGTGGTTGGAGGTCAATTTGGAACCCTTCCTTCACAACTGGCGATTTAACAGGATCAGTGTTGTGTCTAAACCGTAGTTAAAAATGGATTTCAAGCCATCCATTTAGACAGTTATCCTTAATTAGAAGTTGGACCGAATCCTTTCCAATGAGGGCTACCCCACACATGCATGAGTAGATTAGAAATTTTCCTTGCTTTTATGTTTTTTGTTGGTCTCAGTGCACGCTAATGTTATTCCTTGGTTTGTGAAGCAAGATTGGATTTTCCTTCAACTTTTCTTATTATTTATTGTGTGGAAAATTTTGCATTGTTATAGGGTAGCTAATCCTATTGCTGATTTTCTAGCTGAGGCGGTGACGAATAAAGGAATTTCTTCCTCTATTGGAGCCATATCATATAAAAGATGAATTGTTGTTAGACGCTTAATGTAGGCCAAGATTTCAGTTTTCTCGATGATTTTTTGGTTGTTCAGATGGTTGGTTTTCCCCTGCTAATGGATGAAGGTTTGAATTTCCAATGATTTTTGTGCTTGGGTTTTCCTTATTTTTGGAGATTTTATATTTTGGGAATTTTTCCTTACACAATTCCCAATATGCCCTTGGAATGAAAAGATACAAATAGACATGCAAGTTCACATCACCCATTAAAGGGGAAGGTGATAAGTCATAAGCAACACCTAAGAGGACATCAACTAAATTTTTTGGGCTAAGAAATCTTAGGGGAATTTTTTTTTGGGTATTTTTCTACTGAAAAAGTGCATAATGGGTACAAAAAAATGGAAATGCATTTTTAAAAAGTAACATAAACATTTTTAATAATCCACCAAAATATGCATATGATCCTATATGCTGATATGTCATGTACACGTACTAAAATGGCTGAAATTCACTATGCAACATGCCATGGTGATTTGTAATGTAATTTTACTCCATTTATGAAAAATATAAAATATATAAATTAATGCATTTAAAGTGATAAAATAGTGATTCATATGTACAAATGCATGCTAAACAGTGAGTTATGCTACGGTAAATGATTACAAACCATGGGAACAATCGAACAACATGTTGTAGACACCTAATTTTTGTTACCCTTCCTGACGATGATGATACATGGAGGATCGACAATCTCTTTCTCAGACACATCAAGAAAAATAAAAAGAGAGTGTGGGCTTGACCCATGGAAAAGTTCATTGGTGCCAAATCCACAGAAGGGTGCCACATGGCATCAAAAAAAAGAAAGAAGGGTTAAAAAGGAAAAACAATAAAACCTAAACCAAAACCTATTAAAAAGGGAGGGTAAAAAAAAAAAAGAAAAGAAGGAAGAGGTAAAATGGAAAGAGAAAAAAGAAATATCTAAACCTAATTTGGGAAAGAGGGTAGAATAAAAAAATGACCTAAACCCTAAGTGGGTAAAAGAAGGTTTTAAAAAGAAAAGAAGGGAATGTTTTGGAGGAGCAGCCGTCATTCAAAAAGTGAGATTTTCCCAAAAAAATAAAAAACGGAAAGAGTGGGTAGTCAGCGGTCGGAGACAGAAAGGATTTTCATAGAAAAAAAAAGGAAAAAAGTGAGATGGGTCATCATCATTAGAGGGAAGACACAGAAAAAAGAGACAAAGAGCAGAGAGAAAGGAGGGAGAGTTACAGAGAGGACGGGAATAAGAGCAGAAAAAACGGAGTGAGAAAGAGAGGGAAAAAGAGAGAGATTGGAAAAGACAGAGAACTTTAGAGGAAGGGAGTAAGAAGCACTGAGACGAGAAAGCTCGAAGCTTCCCTGAGCCGGGGTAGAAAACTCTCGTCCGACATCGTCTTCTTCTTCTCCACTTCTCCTTCTTTTATTTTGATTTGTTTTCTTACCATCTCCATTGCATTTCTGAGACCTACCAAATCCATTTGTGTTTTTTTGTTTTTCCATCTTTAAACCCCAATCTCCAACACCCTATTCTCTCTTCTCCATCTAAAAACCCATCTCCGAGAGATAAATTCCCTCTTTTAATCTCCACCGAACCCACTTCTTTATCTTGAGTTCCTATTTTCTAGTTTTTATTCCATATCAAACCCCACCCATCTCTATTCTCATTCCACTCAACCAAACCCAAATCCAACATCGGAAACCTTTTTTATTTTCTCTTTGATTACCCCAATCCCATAACCAGAACTCCATCGTCCCATCTTTCCCTTCTTTCATATTCTTTACCTTTTTTATTTTATTTTAAGTATTAATGTGTCTGTAATAATCTTCAGTCGCTGTTACTTGTAATTTCTGCAATCGAACGTGGGTCTCCATCTCAGCAAAGGTGTTCTTCGTCTCAGTGATCGGTTGTTGCAAGTGTTGGATCGAGGAGAAGCAGGCTTGCAGGGTTCCAGATTTTATTCCTTATTACAGTCCTATTTTATTTTGTTTGCTTTAATGTTTTTTTTTGTAATTAAATCCCTTCCTCCATATTAGCTCCCTGTCTCTAATAAATCCCAATCCCCACCCCTTGTTCATGATCGAGCATGGCTGCAAGGAGAGATCCCCATCATCCCAGGTATATGGTTCTTTTTTTCTCCTCAATTTCATTTGATTTTTTTTTTTTGTAAATATCTCTGCTACCATGTCCCTACTCCTTTGTTGCTATGCATGATTTGGTCTCTGTTTAGTACATTTCATTTCATGTTTTCATTTGAGGTTATTTCTGTGGACTGTTGATGTTCTGGTTTACTTCCTATCATTTGTTCTTGGTAGTATGCTACGCCCCCACCCTTGTTAAGCCCTTGCCATGTATACCTTTGGTTTCGGTCATGACCATGACCTCTTATTTCGGATTATCTTTTTCATATGTGCTGTGGTGCGGCTCTCCCTGATCGGTTTTGATTCTGGTCATGGTTTGTAAACAGTGTTTTTTTGGTTTAGGACCATAGATTTCATGAATTAATTCTTTAATTGAAATGTGTCTTATGGGCCGAGTTCCTATTGAATTTGATTCCGATTACAATAATCAAGTTTGGTTTAGTCTTTTAAATTTGGTTTGAAGCTTATTTGTCATTTGGACCTTGGGCTGGACTTTAATAGAATCAGATTTAGGATTTGATAAAATTAAGATTGTAGGATCTATTTCGGCTTTGTTTTTTGGTTTGGACATAGATCTTATTTGGTGAATGGCCCATAATGGTTTGGGCCCATTTGATTTCGGTTTCGGTTTCGGTTTGGACTTTGGCCCATCAACCCAGGTTGAGTCATGTATGTCAAGATTGGGCCCATCCCTTGGGTCTATAAGTGGATTTGGACTTTGTCTTGGGTTTAGGCCCACTGACTTAGGATAAGTCATTTGTGGGGAGTTTGGGTCCATTGTTTTGGGCTTATGAGTGTTTTTTTTTAATTCAAAGTTCACATCTCCCCATTTCATTCGATTGAGTTTAAGGGATTCCAAATGAATTTCTAAAACCTATTTTGGGTAGAATTAGAACTTGTGCGAAGGAGTGAGAATGCTCATCTAGTGGCCTGAATTGATACGTTTAATGTTGGGATCCCATGGGACGTAGATACACACTCTTTAGGACGGAATTTATTCTAGCCCGTCATCTAGCCCATAGTTGTCTAAAATTTCTTACATTACATGAGTAGAATAAATAAATTTGCTTTCATTGTTTGAACTCCATGCATGCTACGTCTAGTCAAGTTAGAATAATTCAGCCATGTTGTTGTGATTAGATTGTGTACATATATTCATTTAATTAGTTTAATTGTTTGTTATGTCAATTTGATTAGTTTAAATATCCTAGGGTAGAATAATATAGGAACTCGGTGTAGGGTTACCCAGTTTGCACACAGACACCTAGTCCTAAGTGCCTAGTTTTAGAATGACTTAGATTTAGAATAATTAGTTTTAGAGTTGCAAGCAAGACTTATTCAAGCTTAAACAATGGTCTAGAGAAGGACAGCCGGTTTCGACCGGGTGGATTGGGTGCCCAACACCTTCCCAGTCCGTAACTTGACACTTACCCAGTGACCTAGGTGGATCTCAACCTTATCCATTGAGTCATTCGTCTCCCCCCCCCATCCGTGGGAGAAATTTGTGGGCCCTAGACCCTTTCTAGGTGGCAGCTTCAATATTACCCATTTGCCCTCTTAGGAGGGATCGGGATCCTTGCTTTAGGATTCACCGGCGAGATCCGATTTGCATTGAGAACCAACCCCTTGTCGGGAAATGTGGATTTTCGGAATCCATGGTTCTTACACATGTGCATCTTTCTTTTCATTTTTTGTTCCATCAAATCTGGAAATGATATCTATGTCCTAGGGGGATGGGGAGCATTCACAACATGACACATGCATAGACAACAAAGGCCATTGAGTCCAAAAAATAAAACATAATGAGAGGAGTTCTCCATATTGTTTTGGATATGTTTTCCGCATTTCTAATATTTATTATATTTTTTTTTAGAATGCTAAAACAAGGGTAAGAAAGAGAAAAATACAAAAAACCACCAATAGAGGCCGAATTGACTCATACCAAATAACAGGTATATTGATCAAAATATGTACTTTAAGCGTAGCACAAAGGTTGAACTCACAACACAATCCACCGATTCAGAATCCACACATTCTTAAAATGTTTATACGGGAAAAAGTGTCAAAAATAAGATCACATGGGAACTGGGAAAATTAGTCGACATCAAACACAGTGGTAGACATCTTACATAAACATTTCAATTTTTTTACAACCAGCAACTATTTTTATTAAATTTTTTACTCAAAGCATGTTTTCAATAAGAAAATCAAAATAAATACAAAAAAATACAAAAAAAAAAAAAGAAGGTAAATTAACCCTTCACATGTGGGAGTGTCTTAGCTCAGTATAGGGACATCTGGATGATTGAAATTTGTTGTCAGAATCCACCAACATCTGCTCCAAGTGTGATTATTCCAAATGACTCAATAGTTGAAAAAGGGTATTAAGAGAATTTTTTGATGAAATTTTGACCTCTGGGCTTCCAAGTGGTGGGTGGGGTATTTTTATCTGCTCAATTTTCTGTCCGCTCCATTTCCTCAAGTTCATCTAATTGAGGGGTGGATCCCATCCAGGTAGGTGTAGGATGGTCATTTCCACACCACTCTACTAGAGGAACTTGGGAAATAGACCTGCCCGGGATATGAAGCACATAAAGGTTTGGTGGGGGGGGGGGGTGGGAGGGAGGCACTTATAGTAATACCCCCCACTTGTTTGAGGAAATGACTGGAAGAGCCCTATGGATATGGGGGTGCAAGCCTAAGGGCTAGCCACAAGGGCATGCACGCTCAGCAATCCCTACCATGTGTTGCATGCACGCAAGCCCTGTAGACCTGTGCACATGCATGCCCGCCCGGGAATGGGCACGGCATGCCCAAGTAGGCTGGATTGGTTTAACTGGGTCAGTTTGCGTTGACCCAAAATAAATTTTTTATAAAACTTTTTTTATTTCAAAAGAAAAAGTATTTTTAAAATATTCCTCTTCAAGGTTCTAATTTAAAATGTTAATTTTCCCCAATTCGTGCAGCCGATTTTGGGATGCCACATATTTCCTCAATGGTCTTTACACGTACTTTTTCTAAGGTTGTGTAACGGTTTGGTTTGGAGCAATTGTTTTAGGTTACACCAAAATCGAACCGTTAAATAAACCGTTTCACATGTTGAAAGCGAAACCATTTATAAACGATTTTGGTTTTATAAGGTTTTTAACATTTTTTATTCAAACGGCTACTTTACATTACATGTATTTTAATTTTTTTTTTATTGAAGTGGAAGTATGAATTAAATTTTTAAATGTTTTCTTTAAACAATTGTTTATTTGTACCAATATATATTGACTAATTATTTATTGTTACCATAGTTTCAGTGTAACCGGCTTGATTCGGTTGTAGTAAACGGGTTTGGTTTGATTTTTTCGCCCATGGTACTTTCATCCATATGGCGGTCATGACCAGATTTTACCAAAAATTGGAACGAAAATTGAGGGCCACATCGCAATGATGTTTCATGCCGATCTATGTTTGAATGATACTCGAACTTCATACAAATTTACGTGTATGCTTACTATGACCAATTAAGGGCATCTAAAGGGGTTTCGAGCCACATCAGGAGGTCCATATATTGAGAAAATGTTAGAGGCAAAATGGCCATTTTGCAATTTACAACGTACAAAAAGATGTCGGACTTGAACGAAATATTACGTGCACTTTTAAACCCTAATCAATTATATGACATAATTACCACTATATCCCTTGGATGAAATTACTAATTTACTCATAAGGTTGAGACTCAAGGTTTCTGAAATCTAGGCTTTGACAATTAATATCCCAGAGTAGGTGGGACCACAAAATTATGGATTGATGAAATGGTGGCTAAATAAAGTCTAAATTGCACCAAATTTTAGGGTATGAAGTAAAATCATATAAACAAGCTAACCGAAAAGTTTCATTCCATCCTAACAATTTCTAGGATCCTGAAATAAACGTGGTTGGCTCCAGATGGGTTTTCAAAGCCAAGCCAAACCTAATGGAAGTCTTGATAGCCTTAAGAATCGCTTTGTTGCGAATGGATATAATTAATTGGCAAGAATTGATTTTAAAGAACTTCTCTCCTTTGGTTCATCGTCTACAATTTGGTTTTCTTTTTTGGTTTTTTGTGTGTGTGTGTGTGTGTGTTTCTGTTTCCTCATGCAAGACTAGACCATTACTCAACTTGACATGAAGAATGCTTTTCTTCATGGACATTTGTCGGAATGGGTATTTATGTTAGCATCCCATGGAAATTCACCATAGTTCCATTAGTTTTAGAAGGGTAAATTCGAAAATATATTCATTTTAGATCAGGATTAACGCAACAAGGCAGCCCAAATGTCCATTTTCAAATAAAGGGTATCTTAAAATCTTTCTAATAAAGATTGGGCACCTCAAGTGTATTTTACCCTCTCTTTTTTGTCGCAAAGAAATATGCTATTAATCACTTGTAGAGGGCTCAAGCGGATGGATGCAAGCCTATCTCCACTATAGGAAAATTATCTCCTCCAGGTCCCTGCCCAGCCCAGTTCCTTAGTTCTTCAAATAGGGGGGTGGTGGACCCCATTTGGGCAGGGGAAGGATGGTCATTCCAATCCCCCTTGTTAGAGGAATTGGGGAACTAGGCCAGGAAGGGAACTGGAGGAGATAAAGATCCCTTAACTACCATGGTTGAGAAATATGTTGGTAATGCCTTAGATACTCTTTTTCCTGATCCTACACTTTGTCATAGTCTTGTTTGTGCTCTAGAATATCTCACATTACTCGCCTTAAATTGTCCTTTTCAGTCGATTATGTTTATCGCTTTATGCATGCCCCAAATATTGGCCATTTCAGATTTAAAGTGTATTTTTCCATTATGTGAGTGATAACTTTGTTCATGGTTTATAGCTTTGCTCCAATTCATCTTCATCTCTCTTTATGCCATTGTTGAAGCTCTATAGGCTGGTACTTAAATTGATCGTCGGTCAACTACTGGGTATTCCACTTTTTCATGGTGGTAATTTAGTGATCCATATTTTAAAATAGCATTGTGCTGCTGGCCGCTCCTCTGCGGAGTCAAAGTATCGAACTCTTCTATCTTGTATTGGGAATGAATGTGATTTCCTTTATTCTTCATGATCTAGAAGTTCCTCTTTGGATTCCTCTAACTATTTTCTTTGACAATATGTCGGCTCTTCATATGACCATTAATTTTGTCCTTCAAACGTGCAAAAAACATATTGAGATTGATTTCCACTTTGTGTGTGAGAAAGTTTTGGCTCATCTTGTTATGGATTTAGCTATTTCCCGACTCAACTTTCTGATATTCTTAGTATACTTTTGACTTGGTCTCTTTTTTATTGTTTTCGGGTAATAAAATGACGCATTTTCCTCGCCATGTTTAAGGGGTAGCATTAGAAGTATCACACACCTTGCGAACTCAAAAGAGGACTTCATAGGCAACTCCGAAGGGATCACAGATATTACAACTACGTCAGAGGATATCACAACCATGACATCTTGTACTCTTGTCTATGATCTCCTTCTATGTAAATAAAATATAATAAAATATAACAATAAAAAAAGATCTTTTTCTATGTATAGAGTGTATTACTTTATATTTGGTAGATTTTCTTTATTCTTTAATACTACCTGAGGTAGCTATAGTATATCTATGAAAAGTTTTTTTTTTTTTGTTTAAATTATAAGCAAACTATTTTGCACAAGTCCCACAGCCAGATCTTTATTGTCTCTATTTATCTGCCCCTCCATTTCCTTCACTTCATATCATAGGGGGCAGAAATGACCTCTCTACCCCCAATCCAAACACAATGCCCGGATGGGATCCACTTCCCCCCTATTAGAAGAAATGGAGGGACAGATAAATGGAGACGAAAATTTTTTCCCCCAAAGAGATTGAGGGATCAATTTATATTTTATATTTTTTATTTAGCTTTATCTTCTGTAAATACTCTAGCTCCTCTCTTGACAAAAATAAAATTTTTTTGGTAGACGACAAAAATATAATTAGGGACACGGAATCCATCAAAGATTGAGTATTTAGAGAGGAAATAAATAAATAATTTGTATTGACTTTGAAATCAAGCACAAGGAACTGCAATACAGCACAGGGAATTAGCAATACAATAATAGCTCATCTACCTAAATTAGATGTGTTTGGTTCAATCGATCAGGAAAAAATAATCTCGTCTCATGTACAGGGTCCTGCTTGACAGGAGCGGTCGTACCATATTATACGACACAACGTAACCCACATTGAGGAATTACCCAGGCCATGAAAACGATAAACATGGAACCAAACACATTGTACGAGGGGATGGACTCGATCATAAGCATGAACTTGGGTTCGAATGCCAAGTAACCCCTTTCACATTTTACGAGAGCGCAGTGGCGACACCATCGGCCAAGTTATGCTTCAAGTCGATATCAACGAGCTCTACGTTCTCACATGGCACACCTTCACTGCATGAGAGGGTAATTGCAGTCTTGGTGAAGCTTGTACCCTTGATGTTCTTGAAATGAATGTCAGTGAGCTTCACACGCGAGGGCTGTTGAATATATAAAATATATGGGTGAGACTATTATATATTAATGATATATATGTATACTATATATTAGCTAGTAAGTCTCTAACCCAGCTAGCTAGCAAGAGACTATATATCTATATTTAATATCAAGAAACAAATAAATTAATGCATTAATTACCTACTTGCATTAATAATTAATTAGTTTTTATGTTAATTAGGAATTAATTACCTCAGATGTGCAGCTTTTCTGGTCACAATATTGTTGGTTGATGATGATGGGGTTTGACACATTTGTGACGACAATATCCTCAAATCTAACATCGAAACCGTGTTTTCCGGACATCCTGGCCATGTTTTGATCCGAACACCATTATCGGTGTTAGTAAAGGTACAGTTCTTCACCAGCAAACCGCTCACCTCTTGTTCATTTGGATATTTCCCAAGGCTTCCCAAACTACATTAACAATTAATTAATTAATGACAAAAAAACAAAAACAAAAAAAAACCAATTATATATTAAGGTAATTACCCCTTAATTAATTTGTTATTTATGATGCAAGATCGAGAAGAAATGATTAATTAATTAATTAATTACCTGATTCCATGACCTGGTCCACATTGGACATTGGTGATGGAAATGTTGGTGACACCCGATCCAATGGAGATGCAATCATCACCCGTTCCAATTTCAGCGTTAGTGATAGTGATACCGGTTGAGTTGCCAATGTGGAAACCATCTGTGTTTGGGCTTTCTGCAGGGGCAACCAGCTTGATATCTTGGATGATGAAGTCTTTAGTGTTCCCAACAATCCCATGGGAACCTTTACTATTTGTCGAACTTATACCACTCAAGGATCCACCTGTAATCGACAACAATTCCAAGCTCTGCAATAACCAAATTAAGTGAAAATTAAGTTAATTGACTGTTTAACCTCAACTAATTAACGTGAATCACATGTTGTCCTACCGGGCTGGGCCAGGTATTAAAGAACACTTACGTTGGGGTGGGTTTTGCAATTTGAACTGCTTGTGTGACGACAACCGGTCCAAGCGGTTTCTCCTTTACCATCCAGTGATCCTGTTCCGAACCCATTGATATGCAACTGGCTCAGGCGTTGGAATGAGATCCAAGTTTTAATGCCGTCCGTGCCTGGGGAAGCTATAATTTTACCCCTTATCTCAACACGTGGAGAAATGTTGTTGGAGCATGGACCAGAGAAAGTTATTGCAGGAAGAATGAAGTCCCCTTTGGGTACCAAAACGGTGGATGGCCCTGTGGACTTACATGCAGCATCCCATGCAGCAGAAAATGCCTGCAAATTAAGAAATTAATTAATCAAAGTGCTCGTCATTTTTATTCATTCATAATAATGCAGCTGGAAGGCTTAACGGTTGGATTATGTATCCTGTACGTGGAAAATATTGTACCTTATTATTATCCGTCTTTCCATCACCAACTGCTCCATACTTTGTGACATCGAACACTGTACCTTGTGAAGCCGTTTCAGGCGTTGTCGGAGCTGCTTCTGGGGCCGTAGGTTCATTTCCAGCGTAGGATCTCGCTCCTGGAGCCGCCGTAGGTTCACTTTCGGGTTTCTCTCGAGTTGCTTCGAGCCGCCGTAGGTTCACTTTCGGATTTCGCCGGAGCCGCTTCGAGCTGCGAGGTTCATCCACGAAACTCTTTTGGCGTCAGCCCCATAGAAGGAGGCCCAATAAACAGGTTATTAACACAAGATCCCTGTTTGAGCCCATTATTCCCCTTAGTTATTTGATCGGAATTGAAAGAAAGAAAAAATTACAAAATTAAAAGAAAACTAATTTATAAGAAAGATAAATGAGCTGGCTGGGATCAAAGCCCTGAACTTATTTGAGCGAGGCTCGATCCCAATTCCCAATCCAGAGGATTCCTGGTAGACTTGATTCAAGGAGTAATGTTTGAGGGGGTTTGATATTTATACCTTAGTTTATACACCTGATTTTCCACCTTTGGGCAAAACTAACTATTTTACCGACCTATTTGGGTGGAGAGAGAGAGAGAGAGAGAGTTTTTTTGCTTTTTATTTTATTTTTTGTGGTTGGAGGTCAATTTGGAACCCTTCCTTCACAACTGGCGATTTAACAGGATCAGTGTTGTGTCTAAACCGTAGTTAAAAATGGATTTCAAGCCATCCATTTAGACAGTTATCCTTAATTAGAAGTTGGACCGAATCCTTTCCAATGAGGGCTACCCCACACATGCATGAGTAGATTAGAAATTTTCCTTGCTTTTATGTTTTTTGTTGGTCTCAGTGCACGCTAATGTTATTCCTTGGTTTGTGAAGCAAGATTGGATTTTCCTTCAACTTTTCTTATTATTTATTGTGTGGAAAATTTTGCATTGTTATAGGGTAGCTAATCCTATTGCTGATTTTCTAGCTGAGGCGGTGACGAATAAAGGAATTTCTTCCTCTATTGGAGCCATATCATATAAAAGATGAATTGTTGTTAGACGCTTAATGTAGGCCTAGATTTCAGTTTTCTCGATCATTTTTTGGTTGTTCAGATGGTTGATTTTCCCCTGCTAATGGATGAAGGTTGGAATTTCCAATCAGTCTTGTGCTTGGGTTTTCCTTATTTTTGGGGATTTTATATTTTGGGGAATTTTCCTTACACAATTCCCAATATGCCCTTGGAATGAAAAGATACAAATAGACATGCAAGTTCACATCACCCATTAAAGGGGAAGGTGATAAGTCATAAGCAACACCTAAGAGGACATCAACTAAATTTTTTGGGCTAAGAAATCTTAGGGGAATTTTTTTTTGGGTATTTTTCTACTGAAAAAGTGCATAATGGGTACAAAAAAATGGAAATGCATTTTTAAAAAGTAACATAAACATTTTTAATAATCCACCAAAATATGCATATGATCCTATATGCTGATATGTCATGTACACGTACTAAAATGGCTGAAATTCACTATGCAACATGCCATGGTGATTTGTAATGTAATTTTACTCCATTTATGAAAAATATAAAATATATAAATTAATGCATTTAAAGTGATAAAATAGTGATTCATATGTACAAATGCATGCTAAACAGTGAGTTATGCTACGGTAAATGATTACAAACCATGGGAACAATCGAATAACATGTTGTAGACACCTAATTTTTGTCACCCTTCCTGACGATGATGACACATGGAGGATCGACAATCTCTGTCTCAGACACACCAAGAAAAATAAAAAGAGAGTGTGGGCTTGGCCCATGGAAAAGTCCATTGGTGCCAAATCCACAGGAGGGTGCCACATGGCATCAAAAAAAAGAAAGAAGGGTTAAAAAGGAAAAACAATAAAACCTAAACCTAAACCTATTAAAAGGGGAGGGTTAAAAAAATAAAAGAAAAAAGAAAAGAAAAGAAGCAAGGGGTAAAATGGAAAGAGAAAAAAGAAATATCTAAACCTAATTTGGGAAAGAGGGTAGAATAGAAAAATGACCATGACCTCTTATTTCGGATTATCTTTTTCATATGTGCTGTGGTGCGGCTCTCCCTGATCGGTTTTGATTCTGGTCATGGTTTGTAAACATTGTTTTTTTGGTTTAGGACCATAGATTTCATGAGTTAATTCTTTAATTGAAATGTGTCTTATGGGCCGAGTTCCTATTGAATTTGATTCCGATTACAATAATCAAGTTTTGTTTAGTCTTTTAAATTTGATTTGAAGCTTATTTGTCATTTGGACCTTGGGCTGGACTTTAATAGAATCAGATTTAGGATTTGATAAAATTAAGATTGTAGGATCTATTTTGGCTTTGTTTTTTGGTTTTGGACATAGATCTTATTTGGTGAATGGCCCATAATGGTTTGGGCCCATTTGATTTCGGTTTCAGTTTCGATTTCGGTTTGGACATTGACCCATCAACCAGGTTGAGTCATGTATGTCAAGATTGGGCCCATCCCTTGGGACTATAAGTGGATTTGGACTTTGTCTTGGGTTTAGGCCCACTGACTTAGGATAAGTCATATGTGGGGAGTTTAGGTCCATTGTTTTGGGCTTATGAGTGTTTTTGTTTAATTCAAAGCTCACATCTCCCCATTTCATTCGATTGAGTTTAAGGGATTCCATCCAGGCAGGTGTATGATGGTCATTTCCACACCCCTCTACTAGAGGAACTTGGGAAATGGACCTGCCCAGGAAATGAAGCACATAAAGGTTTGGTTGGGGGGGGGGGGGGAGGGAGGCACTTATAGTTATACCCCCCCCCCCCCACTTGTTTGAGGAAATGACTGGAAGAGCCCTATGGATATCGGGGTGCAAGCCTAAGGGCTAGCCGCAAGGGCATGCACGCTCAGCAATCCCTACCATGTGTTGCATGCACGCAAGCCATGTAGACCTGTGCACATGCATGCCCGCCCGGGAATGGGCACGGCATGCCCAAGTAGGCTGGATTGGTTTTACTGGGTCAGCTTGGGTTGACCCAAAATAAAATTTTTTATAAAGATTTTTTTATTTTAAATATTCCTCTTTAAGGTTATAATTTAAAATGTTAATTTTCCCCAATTCGTGCGGCCGATTTTCGGATGCCACATATTTCCTCAATGGTCTCTACATGAACTTTTTCTAAGGTTGTTAAACGGTTTGCTTTGGAGCAATTTTTTTAGGTTACACCAAAATCGAACCGTTAAATAAACGGTTTCACATGTTGAAAGCGAAACCATTTATCAACGATTTTGGTTTTATAAGCTTTTTAACATTTTTTATTCAAACGGCTACTTTCCATTACATGTATTTTAAATTTTTTTTATTGAAGCGGAAGTATGAATTAAATTTTTAAATGTTTTTCTTTAAACAATTGTTTATTTGTACTAATATATATTGACTAATTATTTATTGTTACCACGGTTTCAGTGTAACCGGCTTGATTCGGTTGTAGTAAACGGGTTCGGTTTGATTTTTTCACCCATTGTACTTTCATCCGTATGGCGGTCATGACCAGATTTTACCAAAAATTGGAACGAAAATTGAGGGCCCCATTGCAATGATGTTTCATGCCGATCAATGTTTGAATGATACTCGAACTTCACACAAATTTACGTGTATGCTTACTATGACCAATTAAGGGCATCTAAAGGGGTTTTGAGCCACATCAGGAGGTTCATATTCCGAGAAAATGTTAGAGGCAAAATGGCCATTTTGCAATTTACAACGTACAAAACGATGTCGGACTTGAACGAAATATTAAGTGCATTTTTAAACCCTAATCAAGTATATGACATAATTACCACTATATCCGTTGGATGAAATTACTAATTTACTCATAAGGTTGAGACTCAAGGTTTCTGAAATCTAGGCTTTGACAATTAATATCCCAGAGTAGGTGGGGCCACAAAATTATGGTTTGATGAAATGATGGCTCAATAAAGTCTAAATTGCACCAAATTTTAGGGTATGAAGTAAAATCATATAAACAAACTAACCGAAAAGTTTCATTCCATCCTAACAATTTCTAGGATCCTGAAATAAACGTGGTTGGCTCCAGATGGGTCTTCAAAGCCAAGCCAAGCCAAGCCAAACCTAATGGAAGTCTTGATAGCCTTAAGAATCGCTTTGTTCCGAATGGATATAATTAATTGGCCAGAATTGATTTTAAGGAACTTCGCTCCTTTGGTTCATCGTCTACAATTTGGTTTTCTTTTTTGTTTTTTTTGTGTGTGTGTTTCCTCATGCAAGACTAGACCATTACTCAACTGGACATGAAGAATGCTTTTCTTCATGGACATCTGTCGGAATGGGTATTTATGTTCGGATTACATGGAAATTCACCATAGTTCCATTAGTTTTAGAAGGGTAAATTCGAAAATATATTCATTTTAGATCAGGATTAACGCAAGGCAGCCCAAATGTCCATTTTCAAATTAAGGGTATCTTAAAATCCTTCTAATAAAGATTGGGCACCTCAAGTGTACTTTACCCTCTCTTTTTTGTCGCAAAGAAATATGCTATTAATCACTTGCAGAGGGCTCAAGTGGATGGATGCAAACCTATCTCCACTATAGGAAAATTATCTCCTCCAGGTCCCTGCCTGGCCCAGTTCCTTAGTTCTTCAAATAGGGGGGTGGTGGACCCCATTTGGGCAGGGGAAGGATGGTCATTCCTATCCCCCTTGTTAGAGGAATTGGGGAATTGGGCCAGGAAGGGAACTGGAGGAGATAAAGATCCCTTCACTAACATGGTTGAGAAATATGTTGGTAATGCCTTAGATACTCTCTTTCCTGATCCTACACTTTGTCATAGTCTGGTTTGCGCTCTAGAATATCTCACATTACTCGCCTTAAATTGTCCTTTTCAGTCGATTATGTTTATCGCTTTATGCATGCCCCAAATATTGGCCATTTCAGATTTAAAGTGTATTGTTCCATTATGTGAGTGATAACTTTGTTCATGGTTTATAGCTTTGCTCCAATTCATCCTCATCTCTCTTTATGCCATTGTTGAAGCTCTATAGGCTGGTACTTAAATTGATTGTCGGTCAACTACTTGGTATTCCACTTTTTCATGGTGGTAATTTAGTCAGCCATATTTTAAAATAGCATTGTGCTGCTGGCCGTTCCTCTAAGGAGTCAAAGTATCGGACTCTTCTATCTTGTATTGGGAATGAATGTGATTTCCTTTAGTATTCATGATCTAGAAGTTCCTCTCTGGATTCCTCTAACTATTTTCTTTGACAATATGCCCGCTTTTCATATGACCATTAATTTTGTCTTTCAAACGTGCAAAAAACATATTGAGATTGATTTCCACTATGTGTGTAAGAATGTTTTGGCTCATCTTGTTATGGATTTAGCTATTTTCCGACTCAACTTTCTGTTGTTGTTATTATACTTTTGGCTTGGTCACTTTTTAATTGTTTTCGGGTAAAAAAATGGCGCATTTTCCTCGCCAAGTTTAAGGGGTAGCATTGGAAGTATCACACACCTTGCGAACTCAAAAGAGGACTTCACAGGCAACTCAGAAGGGATCACAGATATTACAAGTACGTCAGAGGATATCACAACCATGACATCTTGTACTCTTGTCTATGATCTCCTTCTATGTAAATAAAATATAACAATAAAAAAGATCGTTTTCTATGTATAGGGTGTATTACTTTATATTTGGTAGATTTTCTTTATTCTTTAATACTACCTGAGGTAGCTATAGTATATCTTTGAAAAGTTTTTTTAGTTTTTTTTTTAAATTATAGGCAAACTATTTTGCACAAGTCCCACAGCCGGATCTCTATCGTCTCTATTTATCTGCCCTTCCATTTCCTTCACTTCATATCATAGGGGGCAGAAATGACCACTCTACCCCCAGTCCAAACACAATGCCCGGATGGGATCCACTTCCCCCCTATTAGATGAAATGGAGGAAATGGAGGGACAGATAAATGGAGACGAATATTTTTTCCCCCAAAGAGATTGAGGGATCAATGTATATTTTATATTTTTTGTTTAGCTTTATCGTCTGTAAATACTCTAGCTCCTCTCTTAACAAAAATAAAAATATTTTGGTAGACGACAAAAATATAATTAGGGACACGGAATCCATCAAAGATTGAGTATTTAGAGAGGAAATAAATAAATAATTTGTATTGACTTTGGAATCAAGCACAAGGAACTGCAATACAGCACAGGGAAATAGCAATACAATAATAGCTCATCTACCTAAATTAGATGTGTTTGGTTCAATCGATCAGGAAAAAATAATCTCCTCTCATGTACAGGGTCCTGCTTGGTAGGAGCGGTCGTACCATATTATACGACACAACGTAACCCACATTGCGGAATTACCCAGGCCATGAAAACGATAAACATGGAACCAAACACATTGTACGCACAAGGGGATGGACTCGATCATAAGCATGAACTTGGGTTCTGAATGCCAGAAGTAACCCCTTTCACATTTTTACAGAGCGCAGTGGCGACGCCATCGGCTAAGTTATGCTTCAAGTCGATATCAACGAGCTCTACGTTCTCACATGGCACACCTTCACTGCATGAGAGGGTAATTGCAGTCTTGGTGAAGCTTGTACCCTTGATGTTCTTGAAATGAATGTCAGTGAGCTTCACACGCGAGGGCTGTTGAATATATAAAATATATGGGTGAGACTATTATATATTAATGATATATATGTATACTATATATTAGTTAGTAAGTCTCTAACCCAGCTAGCTAGCAAGAGACTATATATCTATATTTAATAACAAGAAACAAATAAATTAATGCATTAATTAAGTAATTAATTACCTACTTGCATTAATAATTAATTAGTTTTGGTGTTAATTAGGAATAAATTACCTCAGATGTGCAGCTTTTCTTGTCACAATATTGTTGGTTGATGATGATGGGGTTTGACACATTTGTGACAACAATATCCTCAAATCTAACATCAGAAACCGTGTTTTCTGGACATCCTGGCCATGTTTTGATCCGAACACCATTATCGGTGTTAGTAAAGGTACAGTTCTTCACCAGCAGACCACTCACCTCTTGTTCATTTGGATATTTCCCAAGGCTTCCCAAACTACATTAACAATTAATTAATTAATGACAAAAAACCAAAAAAAAAAAAACCAATTATATATTAAGGTAATTATCCCTTAATTAATTTGTTATTTATGATGTAAGATCGAGAAGAAATGATTAATTAATTAATTAATTACCTGATTCCATGACCTGGTCCACATTGGACATTGGTGATGGAAATGTTGGTGACACCCGATCCAATGGAGATGCAATCATCACCAGTTCCAATTTCAGCGTTAGTGATAGTGATACCGGTTGAGTTGCCAATGTGGAAACCATCTGTGTTTGGGCTTTCTGCAGGGGCAACCAGCTTGACATCTTGGATGATGAAGTCTTTAGTGTTCCCAACAATCCCATGGGAACCTTTACTATTTGTCGAACTTATACCACTCAAGGATCCACCTGTAATCGACAACAATTCCAAGCTCTGCAATAACCAAATTAAGTGAAAATTAAGTTAATTGATTGTTTAACCTCAACTAATTAACGTGAATCTACATGTTGTCCTGCCGGGCCGGGCCGGGTATTAAAGAACACTTACGTTTGGGTGGGTTTTGCAATTTGAACTGCTTGTGTGACGACAACCGGTCCAAGCGGTTTCTCCTTTACCATCCAGCGATCCTGTTCCGAACCCATTGATATGCAACTGGCTCAGGCGTTGGAAAGAGATCCAAGTTTTAATGCCGTCCGTGCCTGGGGAAGCTATAATTTTACCCCTTATCTCAACACGTGGAGAAATGTTGTTGGAGCATGGACCAGAGAAAGTTATTGCAGGAAGAATGAAGTCCCCTTTGGGTACCAAAACGGTGGATGGCCCTGTGGACTTACATGCAGCATCCCATGCAGCAGAAAATGCCTGCAAATTAAGAAATTAATTAATCAAAGTGTTCATCATTTTTATTCATTCATAATAATGAAGCTGGAAGGCTTAACGGTTGGATTATGTATTCTGTACGTAGAAAATATTGTACCTTATTATTATCCGTCTTTCCATCACCAACTGCTCCATACTTTGTGACATCGAACACTGTATCTTGTGAAGCCGTTCCAGGTGTTGTCGGAGCTGCTTCTGGGGCCGTAGGTTCATTTTCAGGCGTAGGATCTACTCCTGGAGCCGGCGTAGGATCTGCTCCTGGGGCCGCCGTAGGTTCACTTTCGGGTTTCTCTGGAGTTGCTTCTGGAGCCGCCGTAGGTTCACTTTTGGATTTCGCTGGAGCTGCAGTAGGTTCATCCACAGAAACTCTTTTGGCGTCAGCCCCCCATAGAAGGAGGCCCAATAAACAGGTTATTAACACAAGATCCCTGTTTGAGCCCATTATTCCCCTTAGTTATTTGATCGGAATTGAAAGAAAGAAAAAATTACAAAATTAAAAGAAAACTAATTTATAAGAAAGATAAATGAGCTGGTTGGGATCAAAGCCCTGAACTTATTTGAGCGAGGCTCGATCCCGATTCCCAATCCAGAGGATTCCTGGTAGACTTGATTCAAGGAGTAATGCTTGAGGGGGTTTGATATTTATACCTTAGTTTACACATCTGATTTTCCACCTTTGGGCAAAACTAACTATTTTACCGATCTATTTGGGTGGAGAGAGAGAGAGAGAGTTTTTTTGCTTTTTATTTTATTGTTTGTGGTTGGAGGTCAATTTGAAACCCTTCATTCCCAACTGGTGATTTAACAGGATCAATGTTGTGTCTAAACCATAGTTAAAATGGATTTCAAGCCATCCATTTAGACAGTTATCCTTAATTAGAAGTTGGACCTAATCCTTTCCAATGAGGGCTACCCCACACATTAATGAGAAGATAAAATATTCCTTGCTTTTATGTTTTTTGTTGGTCTCAGTTCACGCTAGGGGTGTCAATACCCAATCCGAATCGATGAAACCGGCCCGAACCAGCTTGAATCACACCGGACCGAACTCTTAATGATTCGGTTTGGTTTGTGGATCCAGAAAGACAAACGGTTTGGTTTGGTTTGGGCTAGCCCGACGGTGCACCGGTAGTCCGAACCGTTAGGCCCGAACCCAAACCGAACCGACCTAACCCGATAAATGAGTATATCAGTAAATGCCTAATGCCCCATTGCCCCCTAAATGTGTTGTGATAGTTTCTCACTTTATCTCATATCCTTTGTTAGTGATTACCCAACCAATTGTATCCATAGGCCATAGGACATAGGATACAAAGAGAAGAAAAATTAGCACTAACCGGTACCAAACCGATATCAACCCGTTATCATAAACCGAAATCGACACGAAACCAAACCGCACCGAAACCGAATATTTCTTAATGGTTTGGTTTCGATTTCTATAAAAGTCACACCGAAACCGAAAAGCCCGAACCGAAATCGGCCCAAATCGGCCCGTTGACACCCCTAGTTCACGCTAATGTTATTCCTTGATTTGTGATGCAAGATTGGATTTCCCTTCAATTTTTCTTATTATTTATTGTGTGGAAAATTTTGCATTGTTATAGGGTAGCTAATCCTATTGCTGATTTTCTAGCTAAGGAGGTGACGAATCAAGGAATTTCTTCCTCTATTGGAGCCATATCATATAAAAGATGAATTGTTGTTAGACGCTTAATGTAGGCCTAGATTTCAGTTTTCTCGATCATTTTTTGGTTATTCAGATGGTTGGTTTTCCCCTGCTAATGGATGAAGGTTTGAATTTCCAATCATTTTTGTGCTTGGGTTTTCCTTATTTTTGGAGATTTTATATTTTGGGAATTTTTCCTTACACAATTCCCAATATGCCCTTGGAATGAAAAGATACAAATAGACATGCAAGTTCACATCACCCATTAAAGGGGAAGGTGATAAGTCATAAGCAACACCTAAGAGGACATCAACTAAATTTTTTGGGCTAAGAAATCTTAGGGGAATTTTTTTTTGGGTATTTTTCTACTGCAAAAGTGCATAATGGGTACAAAAAAATGGAAATGCATTTTAAAAAAGTAACATAAACATTTTTAATAATCCACCAAAATATGCATATGATCCTATATGCTGATATGTCATGTACACGTACTAAAATGGCTGAAATTCACTATGCAACATGCCATGGTGATTTGTAATGTAATTTTACTCCATTTATGAAAAATATAAAATATATAAATTAATGCATTTAAAGTGATAAAATAGTGATTCATATGTACAAATGCATGCTAAACAGTGAGTTATGCTACGGTAAATGATTACAAACCATGGGAACAATCGAACAACATGTTGTAGACACCTAATTTTTGTTACCCTTCCTGACGATGATGATACATGGAGGATCGACAATCTCTTTCTCAGACACATCAAGAAAAATAAAAAGAGAGTGTGGAGACACAGAAAGGATTTTCATAGAAAAAAAAAGGAAAAAAGTGAGATGGGTCATCATCATTAGAGGGAAGACACAGAAAAAAGAGAGAAAGAGCAGAGAGAAAGGAGGGAGAGTTACAGAGAGGACGGGAATAAGAGCAAAAAAAACGGAGTGAGAAAGAGAGGGAAAAAGAGAGAGATTGGAAAAGACAGAGAACTTTAGAGGAAGGGAGTAAGAAGCACTGAGACGAGAAAGCTCGAAGCTTCCCTGAGCCGGGGTAGAAAACTCTCGTCCGACATCGTCTTCTTCTTCTCCACTTCTCCTTCTTTTATTTTGATTTATTTTCTTACCATCTCCATTGCATTTCTGAGACCTACCAAATCCATTTGTGTTTTTTTGTTTTTCCATCTTTAAACCCCAATCTCCAACACCCTATTCTCTCTTCTCCATCTAAAAACCCATCTCCCAGAGATAAATTCCCTCTTTTAATCTCCACCGAACCCACTTCTTTATCTTGAGTTCCTATTTTCTAGTTTTTATTCCATATCAAACCCCACCCATCTCTATTCTCATTCCACTCAACCAAACCCAAATCCAACATCGGAAACCATTTTTATTTTCTCTTTGATTACCCCAATCCCATAACCAGAACTCCATCGTCCCATCTTTCCCTTCTTTCATATTCTTTACCTTTTTTATTTTATTTTAAGTATTAATGTGTCTGTAATAATCTTCAGTCGCTGTTACTTGTAATTTCTGCAATCGAACGTGGGTCTCCATCTCAGCAAAGGTGTTCTTCGTTTCAGTGATCGGTTGTTGCAAGTGTTGGATCGAGGAGAAGCAGGTTTGCAGGGTTCCAGATTTTATTCCTTATTACAGTCCTATTTTATTTTGTTTCCTTTAATGTTTTTTTTTGTAATTAAATCCCTTCCCCCATATTAGCTCCCTGTCTCTAATAAATCCCAATCCCCACCCCTTGTTCATGATCGAGCATGGCTGCAAGGAGAGATCCCCATCATCCCAGGTATATGGTTCTTTTTTTCTCCTCAATTTCATTTGATTTTTTTTTTTTGTAAATATCTCTGCTACCATGTCCCTACTCCTTTGTTGCTATGCATGATTTGGTCTCTGTTTAGTACATTTCATTTCATGTTTTCATTTGAGGTTATTTCTGTGGACTGTTGATGTTCTGGTTTACTTCCTATCATTTGTTCTTGGTAGTATGCTACGCCCCCACCCTTGTTAAGCCCTTGCCATGTATACCTTTGGTTTCGGTCATGACCATGACCTCTTATTTCGGATTATCTTTTTCATATGTGCTGTGGTGCGGCTCTCCCTGATCGGTTTTGATTCTGGTCATGGTTTGTAAACAGTGTTTTTTTGGTTTAGGACCATAGATTTCATGAATTAATTCTTTAATTGAAATGTGTCTTATGGGCCGAGTTCCTATTGAATTTGATTCCGATTACAATAATCAAGTTTGGTTTAGTCTTTGAAATTTGGTTTGAAGCTTATTTGTCATTTGGACCTTGGGCTGGACTTTAATAGAATCAGATTTAGGATTTGATATAATTAAGATTGTAGGATCTATTTCGGCTTTGTTTTTTGGTTTGGACATAGATCTTATTTGGTGAATGGCCCATAATGGTTTGGGCCCATTTGATTTCGGTTTCGGTTTCGGTTTGGACATTGACCCATCAACCCAGGTTGAGTCATGTATGTCAAGATTGGGCCCATCCCTTGGGTCTATAAGTGGATTTGGACTTTGTCTTGGGTTTAGGCCCACTGACATAGGATAAGTCATTTGTGGGGAGTTTGGGTCCATTGTTTTGGGCTTATGAGTGTTTTTTTTTAATTCAAAGTTCACATCTCCCCATTTCATTCGATTGAGTTTAAGGGATTCCAAATGAATTTCTAAAACCTATTTTGGGTAGAATTAGAACTTGTGCGAAGGAGTGAGAATGCTCATCTAGTGGCCTGAATTGATACGTTTAATGTTGGGATCCCATGGGACGTAGATACACACTCTTTAGGACGGAATTTATTCTAGCCCGTCATCTAGCCCATAGTTGTCTAAAATTTCTTACATTACATGAGTAGAATAAATAAATTTGCTTTCATTGTTTGAACTCCATGCATGCTACGTCTAGTCAAGTTAGAATAATTCAGCCATGTTGTTGTGATTAGATTGTGTACATATATTCATTTAATTAGTTTAATTGTTTGTTATGTCAATTTGATTAGTTTAAATATCCTAGGGTAGAATAATATAGGAACTCGGTGTAGGGTTACCCAGTTTGCACACAGACACCTAGTCCTAAGGGCCTAGTTTTAGAATGACTTAGATTTAGAATAATTAGTTTTAGAGTTGCAAGCAAGACTTATTCAGGCTTAAACAATGGTCTAGAGAAGGACGGCCGGTTTCGACCGGGTGGATTGGGTGCCCAACACCTTCCCAGTCCGTAACTTGACACTTACCCAGTGACCTAGGTGGATCTCAACCTTATCCATTGAGTCATTTGTCTCCCCGCCCCCCATCCGTGGGAGAAATTTGTGGGCCCTAGACCCTTTCTAGGTGGCAGCTTCAATATTACCCATTTGCCCTCTTAGGAGGGATCGGGATCCTTGCTTTAGGATTCACCGGCGAGATCCGATTTGCATTGAGAACCAACCCCTTGTCGGGAAATGTGGATTTTCGGAATCCATGGTTCTTACACATGTGCATCTTTCTTTTCATTTTTTGTTCCATCAAATCTGGAAATGATATCTATGTCCTAGGGGGATGGGGAGCATTCACAACATGACACATGCATAGACAACAAAGGCCATTGAGTCCAAAAAATAAAACATAATGAGAGGAGTTCTCCATATTGTTTTGGATATGTTTTCCGCATTTCTAATATTTATTATATTTTTTTTTAGAATGCTAAAACAAGGGTAAGAAAGAGAAAAATACAAAAAACCACCAATAGAGGCCGAATTGACTCATACCAAATAACAGGTATATTGATCAAAATATGTACTTTAAGCCTAGCACAAAGGTTGAACTCACAACACAATCCACCGATTCAGAATCCACACATTCTTAAAATGTTTATACGGGAAAAAGTGTCAAAAATAAGATCACATGGGAACTGGGAAAATTAGTCGACATCAAACACAGTGGTAGACATCTTACATAAACATTTCAATTTTTTTACAACCAGCAACTATTTTTATTAAATTTTTTACTCAAAGCATGTTTTCAATAAGAAAATCAAAATAAATACAAAAAAATACAAAAAAAAAAGAAGGTAAATTAACCCTTGACATGTGGGAGTGTCTTAGCTCAGTATAGGGACATCTGGATGATTGAAATTTGTTGTCAGAATCCACCAACATCTGCTCCAAGTGTGATTATTCCAAATGACTCAATAGTTGAAAAAGGGTATTAAGAGAATTTTTTGATGAAATTTTGACCTCTGGGCTTCCAAGTGGTGGGTGGGGTATTTTTATCTGCTCAATTTTCTGTCCGCTCTATTTCCTCAAGTTCATCTAATTGAGGGGGTGGATCCCATCCAGGCAGGTGTAGGATGGTCATTTCCACACCCCTCTACTAGAGGAACTTGGGAAATAGACCTGCCCGGGATATGAAGCACCTAAAGGTTTGGTGGGGGGGGGGGGGGAGGGAGGCACTTATAGTTATACCCCCCACTTGTTTGAGGAAATGACTGGAAGAGCCCTATGGATATGGGGGTGCAAGCCTAAGGGCTAGCCACAAGGGCATGCACGCTCAGCAATCCCTACCATGTGTTGCATGCACGCAAGCCCTGTAGACTTGTGCACATGCATGCCCGCCCGGGAATGGGCACGGCATGCCCAAGTAGGCTGGATTGGTTTAACTGGGTCAGTTTGCGTTGACCCAAAATAAATTTTTTATAAAACTTTTTTTATTTCAAAAGAAAAAGTATTTTTAAAATATTCCTCTTCAAGGTTCTAATTTAAAATGTTAATTTTCCCCAATTCGTGCAGCCGATTTTGGGATGCCACATATTTCCTCAATGGTCTTTACACGTAGTTTTTCTAAGGTTGTGTAACGGTTTGGTTTGGAGCAATTGTTTTAGGTTACACCAAAATCGAACCGTTAAATAAACCGTTTCACATGTTGAAAGCGAAACCATTTATAAACGATTTTGGTTTTATAAGGTTTTTAACATTTTTTATTCAAACGGCTACTTTACATTACATGTATTTTAATTTTTTTTTTATTGAAGTGGAAGTATGAATTAAATTTTTAAATGTTTTCTTTAAACAATTGTTTATTTGTACCAATATATATTGACTAATTATTTATTGTTACCATAGTTTCAGTGTAACCGGCTTGATTCGGTTGTAGTAAACGGGTTTGGTTTGATTTTTTCGCCCATGGTACTTTCATCCATATGGCGGTCATGACCAGATTTTACCAAAAATTGGAACGAAAATTGAGGGCCACATCGCAATGATGTTTCATGCCGATCTATGTTTGAATGATACTCGAACTTCACACAAATTTACGTGTATGCTTACTATGACCAATTAAGGGCATCTAAAGGGGTTTCGAGCCACATCAGGAGGTCCATATATTGAGAAAATGTTAGAGGCAAAATGGCCATTTTGCAATTTACAACGTACAAAAAGATGTCGGACTTGAACGAAATATTACGTGCACTTTTAAACCCTAATCAATTATATGACATAATTACCACTATATCCCTTGGATGAAATTACTAATTTACTCATAAGGTTGAGACTCAAGGTTTCTGAAATCTAGGCTTTGACAATTAATATCCCAGAGTAGGTGGGACCACAAAATTATGGATTGATGAAATGGTGGCTAAATAAAGTCTAAATTGCACCAAATTTTAGGGTATGAAGTAAAATCATATAAACAAGCTAACCCAAAAGTTTCATTCCATCCTAACAATTTCTAGGATCCTGAAATAAACGTGGTTGGCTCCAGATGGGTTTTCAAAGCCAAGCCAAACCTAATGGAAGTCTTGATAGCCTTAAGAATCGCTTTGTTGCGAATGGATATAATTAATTGGCAAGAATTGATTTTAAAGAACTTCTCTCCTTTGGTTCATCGTCTACAATTTGGTTTTCTTTTTTGGTTTTTTGTGTGTGTGTGTGTGTGTGTTTCTGTTTCCTCATGCAAGACTAGACCATTACTCAACTTGACATGAAGAATGCTTTTCTTCATGGACATCTGTCGGAATGGGTATTTATGTTAGCATCCCATGGAAATTCACCATAGTTCCATTAGTTTTAGAAGGGTAAATTCGAAAATATATTCATTTTAGATCAGGATTAACGCAACAAGGCAGCCCAAATGTCCATTTTCAAATAAAGGGTATCTTAAAATCTTTCTAATAAAGATTGGGCACCTCAAGTGTATTTTACCCTCTCTTTTTTGTCGCAAAGAAATATGCTATTAATCACTTGTAGAGGGCTCAAGCGGATGGATGCAAGCCTATCTCCACTATAGGAAAATTATCTCCTCCAGGTCCCTGCCCGGCCCAGTTCCTTAGTTCTTCAAATAGGGGGGTGGTGGACCCCATTTGGGCAGGGGAAGGATGGTCATTCCAATCCCCCTTGTTAGAGGAATTGGGGAACTAGGCCAGGAAGGGAACTGGAGGAGATAAAGATCCCTTAACTACCATGTTGAGAAATATGTTAGTAATGCCTTAGATACTCTTTTTCCTGATCCTACACTTTGTCATAGTCTAGTTTGTGCTCTAGAATATCTCACATTACTCGACTTAAATTGTCCTTTTCAGTCGATTATGTTTATCGCTTTATGCATGCCCCAAATATTGGCCATTTCAGATTTAAAGTGTATTTTTCCATTATGTGAGTGATAACTTTGTTCATGGTTTATAGCTTTGCTCCAATTCATCTTCATCTCTCTTTATGCCATTGTTGAAGCTCTATAGGCTGGTACTTAAATTGATCGTCGGTCAACTACTGGGTATTCCACTTTTTCATGGTGGTAATTTAGTGATCCATATTTTAAAATAGCATTGTGCTGCTGGCCGTTCCTCTGCGGAGTCAAAGTATCGAACTCTTCTATCTTGTATTGGGAATGAATGTGATTTCCTTTATTCTTCATGATCTAGAAGTTCCTCTTTGGATTCCTCTAACTATTTTCTTTGACAATATGTCCGCTCTTCATATGACCATTAATTTTGTCCTTCAAACGTGCAAAAAACATATTGAGATTGATTTCCACTTTGTGTGTGAGAAAGTTTTGGCTCATCTTGTTATGGATTTAGCTATTTCCCGACTCAACTTTCTGATATTCTTATTATGCTTTTGACTTGGTCTCTTTTTTATTGTTTTCGGGTAATAAAATGACGCATTTTCCTCGCCATGTTTAAGGGGTAGCATTAGAAGTATCACACACCTTGCGAACTCAAAAGAGGACTTCATAGGCAACTCAGAAGGGATCACAGATATTACAACTACGTCAGAGGATATCACAACCATGACATCTTGTACTCTTGTCTATGATCTCCTTCTATGTAAATAAAATATAACAATAAAAAAAGATCTTTTTCTATGTATAGAGTGTATTACTTTATATTTGGTAGATTTTCTTTATTCTTTAATACTACCTGAGGTAGCTATAGTATATCTATGAAAAGTTTTTTTTTTTTGTTTAAATTATAAGCAAACTATTTTGCACAAGTCCCACAGCCAGATCTTTATTGTCTCTATTTATCTGCCCCTCCATTTCCTTCACTTCATATCATAGGGGGCAGAAATGACCTCTCTACCCCCAATCCAAACACAATGCCCGGATGGGATCCACTTCCCCCCTATTAGAAGAAATGGAGGAAATGGAGGGACAGATAAATGGAGACGAAAATTTTTTCCCCCAAAGAGATTGAGGGATCAATTTATATTTTATATTTTTTATTTAGCTTTATCTTCTGTAAATACTCTAGCTCCTCTCTTGACAAAAATAAAATTTTTTTGGTAGACGACAAAAAAATAGTTAGGGACACGGAATCCATCAAAGATTGAGTATTTAGAGAGGAAATAAATAAATAATTTGTATTGACTTTGAAATCAAGCACAAGGAACTGCAATGCAATACAGCACAGGGAATTAGCAATACAATAATAGCTCATCTACCTAAATTAGATGTGTTTGGTTCAATCGATCAGGAAAAAATAATCTCCTCTCATGTACAGGGTCCTGCTTGGCAGGAGCGGTCGTACCATATTATACGACACAACGTAACCCACATTGAGGAATTACCCAGGCCATGAAAACGATAAACATGGAACCAAACACATTGTACGTACAAGGGGATGGACTCGATCATAAGCATGAACTTGGGTTCTGAATGCCAGAAGTAACCCCTTTCACATTTTTACAGAGCGCAGTGGCGACGCCATCGGCCAAGTTATGCTTCAAGTCGATATCAACGAGCTCTACGTTCTCACATGGCACACCTTCACTGCATGAGAGGGTAATTGCAGTCTTGGTGAAGCTTGTACCCTTGATGTTCTTGAAATGAATGTCAGTGAGCTTCACACGCGAGGGCTGTTGAATATATAAAATATATGGGTGAGACTATTATATATTAATGATATATATGTATACTATATATTAGCTAGTAAGTCTCTAACCCAGCTAGCTAGCAAGAGACTATATATCTATATTTAATATCAAGAAACAAATAAATTAATGCATTAATTACCTACTTGCATTAATAATTAATTAGTTTTTATGTTAATTAGGAATTAATTACCTCAGATGTGCAGCTTTTCTGGTCACAATATTGTTGGTTGATGATGATGGGGTTTGACACATTTGTGACGACAATATCCTCAAATCTAACATCAGAAACCGTGTTTTCTGGACATCCTGGCCATGTTTTGATCCGAACACCATTATCGGTGTTAGTAAAGGTACAGTTCTTCACCAGCAGACCGCTCACCTCTTGTTCATTTGGATATTTCCCAAGGCTTCCCAAACTACATTAACAATTAATTAATTAATGACAAAAAAACAAAAACAAAAAAAAACCAATTATATATTAAGGTAATTATCCCTTAATTAATTTGTTATTTATGATGCAAGATCGAGAAGAAATGATTAATTAATTAATTAATTACCTGATTCCATGACCTGGTCCACATTGGACATTGGTGATGGAAATGTTGGTGACACCCGATCCAATGGAGATGCAATCATCACCCGTTCCAATTTCAGCGTTAGTGATAGTGATACCGGTTGAGTTGCCAATGTGGAAACCATCTGTGTTTGGGCTTTCTGCAGGGGCAACCAGCTTGATATCTTGGATGATGAAGTCTTTAGTGTTCCCAACAATCCCATGGGAACCTTTACTATTTGTCGAACTTATACCACTCAAGGATCCACCTGTAATCGACAACAATTCCAAGCTCTGCAATAACCAAATTAAGTGAAAATTAAGTTAATTGACTGTTTAACCTCAACTAATTAACGTGAATCTACATGTTGTCCTACCGGGCTGGGCCAGGTATTAAAGAACACTTACGTTTGGGTGGGTTTTGCAATTTGAACTGCTTGTGTGACGACAACCGGTCCAAGCGGTTTCTCCTTTACCATCCGCAAGATCTGTTCGAACCCATTGATATGCAACGCTCAGGCGTTGGAATGAGATCCAAGTTTTAATGCCGTCCGTGCACGGGAAGCTATAATTTTACCCCTTATCTCAACACGTGGAGAAATGTTGTTGGAGCATGGACCAGAGAAAGTTATTGCGGGAAGAATGAAGTCCCCTTTGGGTACCAAAACGGTGGATGGCCCTGTGGACTTACATGCAGCATCCCATGCAGCAGAAAATGCCTGCAAATTAAGAAATTAATTAATCAAAGTGCTCGTCATTTTTATTCATTCATAATAATGCAGCTGGAAGGCTTAACGGTTGGATTATGTATCCTGTACGTGGAAAATATTGTACCTTATTATTATCCGTCTTTCCATCACCAACTGCTCCATACTTTGTGACATCGAACACTGTACCTTGTGAAGCCGTTTCAGGCGTTGTCGGAGCTGCTTCTGGGGCCGTAGGTTCATTTCCAGGCGTAGGATCTGCTCCTGGAGCCGCCGTAGGTTCACTTTCGGGTTTCTCTGGAGTTGCTTCTGGAGCCGCCGTGAGGTTCACTTTCGGATTTCGCGAGCCGCTCGAGCTGCAGAGGTTCATCCACGAAACTCTTTTGGCGTCGCCCCCATAGGAGGCCCAATAAACAGGTTATTAACACAAGATCCCTGTTTGAGCCCATTATTCCCCTTAGTTATTTGATCGGAATTGAAAGAAAGAAAAATTACAAAATTAAAAGAAAACTAATTTATAAGAAAGATAAATGAGCTGGCGGGATCAAAGCCCTGAACTTATTTGAGCGAGGCTCGATCCCAATTCCCAATCCAGAGGATTCCTGGTAGACTTGATTCAAGGAGTAATGTTTGAGGGGGTTTGATATTTATACCTTAGTTTATACACCTGATTTTCCACCTTTGGGCAAAACTAACTATTTTACCGACCTATTTGGGTGGAGAGAGAGAGAGAGAGAGAGAGTTTTTTTGCTTTTTATTTTATTTTTTGTGGTTGGAGGTCAATTTGGAACCCTTCCTTCACAACTGGCGATTTAACAGGATCAGTGTTGTGTCTAAACCGTAGTTAAAAATGGATTTCAAGCCATCCATTTAGACAGTTATCCTTAATTAGAAGTTGGACCGAATCCTTTCCAATGAGGGCTACCCCACACATGCATGAGTAGATTAGAAATTTTCCTTGCTTTTATGTTTTTTGTTGGTCTCAGTGCACGCTAATGTTATTCCTTGGTTTGTGAAGCAAGATTGGATTTTCCTTCAACTTTTCTTATTATTTATTGTGTGGAAAATTTTGCATTGTTATAGGGTAGCTAATCCTATTGCTGATTTTTTAGCTGAGGCGGTGACGAATAAAGGAATTTCTTCCTCTATTGGAGCCATATCATATAAAAGATTGTTAGACGCTTAATGTAGGCCAAGATTTCAGTTTTCTCGATGATTTTTTGGTTGTTCAGATGGTTGATTTTCCCCTGCTAATGGATGAAGGTTGGAATTTCCAATCAGTCTTGTGCTTGGGTTTTCCTTATTTTTGGGGATTTTATATTTTGGGGAATTTTCCTTACACAATTCCCAATATGACCATGGAATGAAAAGATACAAATAGACATGCAAGTTCACATCACCCATTAAAGGGGAAGGTGATAAGTCATAAGCAACACCTAAGAGGACATCAACTAAATTTTTTGGGCTAAGAAATCTTAGGGGAATTTTTTTTTGGGTATTTTTCTACTGAAAAAGTGCATAATGGGTACAAAAAAATGGAAATGCATTTTTAAAAAGTAACATAAACATTTTTAATAATCCACCAAAATATGCATATGATCCTATATGCTGATATGTCATGTACACGTACTAAAATGGCTGAAATTCACTATGCAACATGCCATGGTGATTTGTAATGTAATTTTACTCCATTTATGAAAAATATAAAATATATAAATTAATGCATTTAAAGTGATAAAATAGTGATTCATATGTACAAATGCATGCTAAACAGTGAGTTATGCTACGGTAAATGATTACAAACCATGGGAACAATCGAACAACATGTTGTAGACACCTAATTTTTGTCACCCTTCCTGACGATGATGACACATGGAGGATCGACAATCTCTGTCTCAAACACACCAAGAAAAATAAAAAGAGAGTGTGAGCTTTGTCCATGGAAAAGTCCATTGGTGCCAAATCCACAGGAGGGTGCCACATGGCATCAAAAAAAAGAAAGAAGGGTTAAAAAGGAAAAACAATAAAACCTAAACCTAAACCTATTAAAAGGGGAGGGTTAAAAAAATAAAAGAAAAAAGAAAAGAAAAGAAGCAAAGGGTAAAATGGAAAGAGAAAAAAGAAATATCTAAACCTAATTTGGGAAAGAGGATAGAATAGAAAAATGACCTAAACCCTAAGCGGGTAAAAGAAGGTTTTAAAAAGAAAAGAAGGGAATATTTTGGAGGAGCAGCCGTCATTCAAAAAGTGGGATTTCCCAAAAAAATAAAAAACGGAAAGAGTGGGGAGTCAGCGGTCGGAGACAGAAAGGATTTTCATAGAAAAAAAAAGGAAAAAAGTGAGATGGGTCATCATCATTAGAGGGAAGACACAGAAAAAAGAGAGAAAGAGCAGAGAGAAAGGAGGGAGAGTTACAGAGAGGACGGGAATAAGAGCAGAAAAAACGGAGTGAGAAAGAGAGGGAAAAAGAGAGAGATTGGAAAAGACAGAGAACTTTAGAGGAAGGGAGTAAGAAGCACTGAGACGAGAAAGCTCGAAGCTTCCCTGAGCCGGGGTAGAAAACTCTCGTCCGACATCGTCTTCTTCTTCTCCACTTCTCCTTCTTTTATTTTGATTTATTTTCTTACCATCTCCATTGCATTTCTGAGACCTACCAAATCCATTTGTGTTTTTTTGTTTTTCCATCTTTAAACCCCAATCTCTAACACCCTATTCTCTCTTCTCAATCTAAAAACCCATCTCCGAGAGATAAATTCCCTCTTTTAATCGCCACCGAACCCACTTCTTTATCTTCAGTTCCTATTTTGTAGTTTTTATTCCATATCAAACCCCACCCATCTCTATTCTCTTTCCACTCAACCAAACCCAAATCCAACATCGGAAACCTTTTTTATTTTCTCTTTGATTACCCCAATCCCATAACCAGAACTCCTTCGTCCCATCTTCTCCCTTCTCTCATATTCTTCACCTTTTTTTTTTTTTTTATTTTAAGTATTAATGTGTATGTAATAATCTTCAGTCGCTGTTACTTGAAATTTCTGCAATCGAACGTGGGTCTCCATCTCAGCAAAGGTGTTCTTCGTCTCAGTGATCGGTTGTTGCAAGTGTTGGATCGAGGAGAAGCAGGCTTGCAGGGTTCCAGATTTTATTCCTTAATACAGTCCTATTTTATTTTGTTTCCTTTAATGTTTTTTTTTGTAATTAAATCCCTTCCCCCATATTAGCTCCCTGTCTCTAATAAATCCCCACACCCCTTGTTCATGATCGATCATGGCTGCAAGGAGAGATCCCCACCATCCCAGGTATATGGTTCTTCTCTTCTCCTCAATTTCATTTGATTTTTTTTTGTCAATGTCTCTGCTACCATGTCCCTACTCCTTTGTTGCTATGCATGATTTGGTCTCTGTTTAGTACATTTCATTTCATGTTTTCATTTGAGGTTATTTCTGTCGACTGTTGATGTTCTGGTTTACTTCCTATCATTTGTTCTTGGTAGTATGCTACGCCCCCACCCTTGTTAAGCCCTTGCCATGTATACCTTTGGTGTTTCGGTCATGACCATGACCTCTTATTTCGGATTATCTTTTTCATATGTGCTGTGGTGCGGCTCTCCCTGATCGGTTTTGATTCTGGTCATGGTTTGTAAACATTGTTTTTTTGGTTTAGGACCATAGATTTCATGAGTTAATTCTTTAATTGAAATGTGTCTTATGGGCCGAGTTCCTATTGAATTTGATTCCGATTACAATAATCAAGTTTTGTTTAGTCTTTTAAATTTGATTTGAAGCTTATTTGTCATTTGGACCTTGGGCTGGACTTTAATAGAATCAGATTTAGGATTTGATAAAATTAAGATTGTAGGATCTATTTTGGCTTTGTTTTTTGGTTTGGACATAGATCTTATTTGGTGAATGGCCCATAATGGTTTGGGCCCATTTGATTTCGGTTACAGTGTCGGTTTCGGTTTCGGTTTGGACATTGACCCATCAACCAGGTTGAGTCATGTATGTCAAGATTGGGCCCATCCCTTGGGACTATAAGTGGATTTGGACTTTGTCTTGGGTTTAGGCCCACTGACTTAGGATAAGTCATATGTGGGGAGTTTAGGTCCATTGTTTTGGGCTTATGAGTGTTTTTGTTTAATTCAAAGCTCACATCTCCCCATTTCATTCGATTGAGTTTAAGGGATTCCATCCAGGCAGGTGTATGATGGTCATTTGCACACCCCTCTACTAGAGGAACTTGGGAAATGGACCTGCCCAGGAAATGAAGCACATAAAGGTTTGGTGGGGGTGGGGGTGGAGGGAGGCACTTATAGTTATACCCCCCCCACTTGTTTGAGGAAATGACTGGAAGAGCCCTATGGATATGGGGGTGCAAGCCTAAGGGCTAGCCGCAAGGGCATGCACGCTCAGCAATCCCTACCATGTGTTGCATGCACGCAAGCCATGTAGACCTGTGCACATGCATGCCCGCCCGGGAATGGGCACGGCATGCCCAAGTAGGCTGGATTGGTTTAACTGGGTCAGCTTGGGTTGACCCAAAATAAAATTTTTTATAAAGATTTTTTTATTTCAATTTTTTTTTTTATTTTAAATATTCCTCTTTAAGGTTATAATTTAAAATGTTAATTTTCCCCAATTCGTGCGGCCGATTTTCGGATGCCACATATTTCCTCAATGGTCTCTACATGAACTTTTTCTAAGGTTGTTAAACGGTTTGGTTTGGAGCAGTTTTTTTAGGTTACACCAAAATCGAACCGTTAAATAAATGGTTTCACATGTTGAAAGCGAAACCATTTATCAACGATTTTGGTTTTATAAGCTTTTTAACATTTTTTATTCAAACGGCTACTTTCCATTACATGTATTTTAAATTTTTTTTATTGAAGCGGAAGTATGAATTAAATTTTTAAATGTTTTTCTTTAAACAATTGTTTATTTGTACTAATATATATTGACTAATTATTTATTGTTACCACGGTTTCAGTGTAACCGGCTTGATTCGGTTGTAGTAAACGGGTTCGGTTTGATTTTTTCACCCATTGTACTTTCATCCGTATGGCGGTCATGACCAGATTTTACCAAAAATTGGAACGAAAATTGAGGGCCCCATTGCAATGATGTTTCATGCCGATCAATGTTTGAATGATACTCGAACTTCACACAAATTTACGTGTATGCTTACTATGACCAATTAAGGGCATCTAAAGGGGTTTTGAGCCACATCAGGAGGTTCATATTCCGAGAAAATGTTAGAGGCAAAATGGCCATTTTGCAATTTACAACTTACAAAACGATGTCGGACTTGAACGAAATATTAAGTGCATTTTTAAACCCTAATCAAGTATATGACATAATTACCACTATATCCGTTGGATGAAATTACTAATTTACTCATAAGGTTGAGACTCAAGGTTTCTGAAATCTAGGCTTTGACAATTAATATCCCAGAGTAGGTGGGGCCACAAAATTATGGTTTGATGAAATGATGGCTCAATAAAGTCTAAATTGCACCAAATTTTAGGGTATGAAGTAAAATCATATAAACAAACTAACCGAAAAGTTTCATTCCATCCTAACAATTTCTAGGATCCTGAAATAAACGTGGTTGGCTCCAGATGGGTCTTCAAAGCCAAGCCAAGCCAAGCCAAACCTAATGGAAGTCTTGATAGCCTTAAGAATCGCTTTGTTCCGAATGGATATAATTAATTGGCCAGAATTGATTTTAAGGAACTTCGCTCCTTTGGTTCATCGTCTACAATTTGGTTTTCTTTTTTGTTTTTTTTGTGTGTGTGTTTCCTCATGCAAGACTAGACCATTACTCAACTTGACATGAAGAATGCTTTTCTTCATGGACATCTGTCGGAATGGGTATTTATGTTCGGATTACATGGAAATTCACCATAGTTCCATTAGTTTTAGAAGGGTAAATTCGAAAATATATTCATTTTAGATCAGGATTAACGCAAGGCAGCCCAAATGTCCATTTTCAAATTAAGGGTATCTTAAAATCCTTCTAATAAAGATTGGGCACCTCAAGTGTACTTTACCCTCTCTTTTTTGTCGCAAAGAAATATGCTATTAATCACTTGCAGAGGGCTCAAGTGGATGGATGCAAACCTATCTCCACTATAGGAAAATTATCTCCTCCAGGTCCCTGCCTGGCCCAGTTCCTTAGTTCTTCAAATAGGGGGGTGGTGGACCCCATTTGGGCAGGGGAAGGATGGTCATTCCTATCCCCCTTGTTAGAGGAATTGGGGAATTGGGCCAGGAAGGGAACTGGAGGAGATAAAGATCCCTTCACTACCATGGTTGAGAAATATGTTGGTAATGCCTTAGATACTCTCTTTCCTGATCCTACACTTTGTCATAGTCTGGTTTGCGCTCTAGAATATCTCACATTACTCGCGTTAAATTGTCCTTTTCAGTCGATTATGTTTATCGCTTTATGCATGCCCCAAATATTGGCCATTTCAGATTTAAAGTGTATTTTTCCATTACGTGAGTGATAACTTTGTTCATGGTTTATAGCTTTGCTCCAATTCATCCTCATCTCTCTTTATGCCATTGTTGAAGCTCTATAGGCTGGTACTTAAATTGATTGTCGGTCAACTACTTGGTATTCCACTTTTTCATGGTGGTAATTTAGTCAGCCATATTTTAAAATAGCATTGTGCTGCTGGCCGTTCCTCTAGGGAGTCAAAGTATCGGACTCTTCTATCTTGTATTGGGAATGAATGTGATTTCCTTTATTATTCATGATCTAGAAGTTCCTCTCTGGATTCCTCTAACTATTTTCTTTGACAATATGCCCGCCTTTCATATGACCATTAATTTTGTCTTTCAAACGTGCAAAAAATATATTGAGATTGATTTCCACTATGTGTGTAAGAATGTTTTGGCTCATCTTGTTATGGATTTAGCTATTTTCCGACTCAACTTTCTGTTGTTGTTATTATACTTTTGGCTTGGTCACTTTTTAATTGTTTTCGGGTAAAAAAATGGCGCATTTTCCTCGCCAAGTTTAAGGGGTAGCATTGGAAGTATCACACACCTTGCGAACTCAAAAGAGGACTTCACAGGCATCTCAGAAGGGATCACAGATATTACAAGTACGTCAGAGGATATCACAACCATGACATCTTGTACTCTTGCCTATGATCTCCTTCTATGTAAATAAAATATAACAATAAAAAAGATCGTTTTCTATGTATAGGGTGTATTACTTTATATTTGGTAGATTTTCTTTATTCTTTAATACTACCTGAGGTAGCTATAGTATATCTTTGAAAAGTTTTTTTAGTTTTTTTTTTAAATTATAGGCAAACTATTTTGCACAAGTCCCACAGCCGGATCTCTATCGTCTCTATTTATCTGCCCTTCCATTTCCTTCACTTCATATCATAGGGGGCAGAAATGACCACTCTACCCCCAGTCCAAACACAATGCCCGGATGGGATCCACTTCCCCCCTATTAGATGAAATGGAGGAAATGGAGGGACAGATAAATGGAGACGAATATTTTTTCCCCCAAAGAGATTGAGGGATCAATGTATATTTTATATTTTTTGTTTAGCTTTATCGTCTGTAAATACTCTAGCTCCTCTCTTGACAAAAATAAAAATATTTTGGTAGACGACAAAAATATAATTAGAGACACGGAATCCATCAAAGATTGAGTATTTAGAGAGGAAATAAATAAATAATTTGTATTGACTTTGGAATCAAGCACAAGGAACTGCAATACAGCACAGGACGGCTGTTTCGACCGGGTGGATTGGGTGCCCAACACCTTCCCAGTCCGTAACTTGACACTTACCCAGTGACCTAGGTGGATCTCAACCTTATCCATTGAGTCATTCGTCTCCCCCCCCCCCATCCGTGGGAGAAATTTGTGGGCCCTAGACCCTTTCTAGGTGGCAGCTTCAATATTACCCATTTGCCCTCTTAGGAGGGATCGGGATCCTTGCTTTAGGATTCACCGGCGAGATCCGATTTGCATTGAGAACCAACCCCTTGTCGGGAAATGTGGATTTTCGGAATCCATGGTTCTTACACATGTGCATCTTTCTTTTCATTTTTTGTTCCATCAAATCTGGAAATGATATCTATGTCCTAGGGGGATGGGGAGCATTCACAACATGACACATGCATAGACAACAAAGGCCATTGAGTCCAAAAAATAAAACATAATGAGAGGAGTTCTCCATATTGTTTTGGATATGTTTTCCGCATTTCTAATATTTATTATATTTTTTTTTAGAATGCTAAAACAAGGGTAAGAAAGAGAAAAATACAAAAAACCACCAATGGAGGCCGAATTGACTCATACCAAATAACAGGTATATTGATCAAAATATGTACTTTAAGCCTAGCACAAAGGTTGAACTCACAACACAATCCACCGATTCAGAATCCACACATTCTTAAAATGTTTATACGGGAAAAAGTGTCAAAAATAAGATCACATGGGAACTGGGAAAATTAGTCGACATCAAACACAGTGGTAGACATCTTACATAAACATTTCAATTTTTTTACAACCAGCAACTATTTTTATTAAATTTTTTACTCAAAGAAGGTAAATTTACCCTTGACATGTGGGAGTGTCTTAGCTCAGTATAGGGACATCTGGATGATTGAAATTTGTTGTCAGAATCCACCAACATCTGCTCCAAATGTGATTATTCCAAATGACTCAATAGTTGAAAAAGGGTATTAAGAGAATTTTTTGATGAAATTTTGACCTCTGGGCTTCCAAGTGGTGGGTGGGGTATTTTTATCTTCTCAATTTTCTGTCCGCTCCATTTCCTCAAGTTCATCTAATTGAGGGGGTGGATACCATCCAGGCAGGTGTAGGATGGTCATTAATTTCCACACCCCTCTACTAGAGGAACTTGAGAAATAGAACTGCCCGGGATATGAAGCACATAAAGGTTTGGTTGGGGGGGGGGGGGGGGGAGGGAGGCACTTATAGTTATACCCCCCACTTGTTTGAGGAAATGACTGGAAGAGCCCTATGGATATGGGGGTGCAAGCCTAAGGGCTAGCCACAAGGGCATGCACGCTCAGCAAGACTAGACCATTACTCAACTTGACATGAAGAATGCTTTTCTTCATGGACATCTGTCGGAATGGGTATTTATGTTAGCATCCCATGGAAATTCACCATAGTTCCATTAGTTTTAGAACGGTAAATTCGAAAATATATTCATTTTAGATCAGGATTAACGCAACAAGGCAGCCCAAATGTCCATTTTCAAATAAAGGGTATCTTAAAATCTTTCTAATAAAGATTGGGCACCTCAAGTGTATTTTACCCTCTCTTTTTTGTCGCAAAGAAATATGATATGAATCACTTGTAGAGGGCTCAAGTGGATGGATGCAAGCCTATCTCCACTATAGGAAAATTATCTCCTCCAGGTCCCTGCCCGGCCCAGTTCCTTAGTTCTTCAAATAGGGGGGTGGTGGACCCCATTTGGGCAGGGGAAGGATGGTCATTCCAATCCCCCTTGTTAGAGGAATTGGGGAACTAGGCCAGGAAGGGAACTGGAGGAGATAAAGATCCCTTAACTACCATGGTTGAGAAATATGTTGGTAATGTCTTAGATACTCTTTTTCCTGATCCTACACTTTGTCATAGTCTTGTTTGTGCTCTAGAATATCTCACATTACTCGCCTTAAATTGTCCTTTTCAGTCGATTATGTTTATCGCTTTATGCATGCCCCAAATATTGGCCATTTCAGATTTAAAGTGTATTTTTCCATTATGTGAGTGATAACTTTGTTCATGGTTTATAGCTTTGCTCCAATTCATCTTCATCTCTCTTTATGCCATTGTTGAAGCTCTATAGGCTGGTACTTAAATTGATCGTCGGTCAACTACTGGGTATTCCACTTTTTCATGGTGGTAATTTAGTGATCCATATTTTAAAATAGCATTGTGCTGCTGGCCGTTCCTCTGCGGAATCAAAGTATCGAACTCTTCTATCTTGTATTGGGAATGAATGTGATTTCCTTTATTCTTCATGATCTAGAAGTTCCTCTTTGGATTCCTCTAACTATTTTCTTTGACAATATGTCGGCTCTTCATATGACCATTAATTTTGTCCTTCAAACGTGCAAAAAACATATTGAGATTGATTTCCACTTTGTGTGTGAGAAAGTTTTGGCTCATCTTGTTATGGATTTAGCTATTTCCCGACTCAACTTTCTGATATTCTTAGTATACTTTTGACTTGGTCTCTTTTTTATTGTTTTCGGGTAATAAAATGACGCATTTTCCTCGCCATGTTTAAGGGGTAGCATTAGAAGTATCACACACCTTGCGAACTCAAAAGAGGACTTCATAGGCAACTCCGAAGGGATCACAGATATTACAACTACGTCAGAGGATATCACAACCATGACATCTTGTACTCTTGTCTATGATCTCCTTCTATGTAAATAAAATATAATAAAATATAACAATAAAAAAAGATCTTTTTCTATGTATAGAGTGTATTACTTTATATTTGGTAGATTTTCTTTATTCTTTAATACTACCTGAGGTAGCTATAGTATATCTATGAAAAGTTTTTTTTTTTTTGTTTAAATTATAAGCAAACTATTTTGCACAAGTCCCACAGCCAGATCTTTATTGTCTCTATTTATCTGCCCCTCCATTTCCTTCACTTCATATCATAGGGGGCAGAAATGACCTCTCTACCCCCAATCCAAACACAATGCCCGGATGGGATCCACTTCCCCCCTATTAGAAGAAATGGAGGAAATGGAGGGACAGATAAATGGAGACGAAAATTTTTTCCCCCAAAGAGATTGAGGGATCAATTTATATTTTATATTTTTTATTTAGCTTTATCTTCTGTAAATACTCTAGCTCCTCTCTTGACAAAAATAAAATTTTTTTGGTAGACGACAAAAATATAATTAGGGACACGGAATCCATCAAAGATTGAGTATTTAGAGAGGAAATAAATAAATAATTTGTATTGACTTTGAAATCAAGCACAAGGAACTGCAATACAGCACAGGGAATTAGCAATACAATAATAGCTCATCTACCTAAATTAGATGTGTTTGGTTCAATCGATCAGGAAAAAATAATCTCCTCTCATGTACAGGGTCCTGCTTGGCAGGAGCGGTCGTACCATATTATACGACACAACGTAACCCACATTGAGGAATTACCCAGGCCATGAAAACGATAAACATGGAACCAAACACATTGTACGTACAAGGGGATGGACTCGATCATAAGCATGAACTTGGGTTCTGAATGCCAGAAGTAACCCCTTTCACATTTTTACAGAGCGCAGTGGCGACGCCATCGGCCAAGTTATGCTTCAAGTCGATATCAACGAGCTCTACGTTCTCACATGGCACACCTTCACTGCATGAGAGGGTAATTGCAGTCTTGGTGAAGCTTGTACCCTTGATGTTCTTGAAATGAATGTCAGTGAGCTTCACACGCGAGGGCTGTTGAATATATAAAATATATGGGTGAGACTATTATATATTAATGATATATATGTATACTATATATTAGCTAGTAAGTCTCTAACCCAGCTAGCTAGCAAGAGACTATATATCTATATTTAATATCAAGAAACAAATAAATTAATGCATTAATTACCTACTTGCATTAATAATTAATTAGTTTTTATGTTAATTAGGAATTAATTACCTCAGATGTGCAGCTTTTCTGGTCGCAATATTGTTGGTTGATGATGATGGGGTTTGACACATTTGTGACGACAATATCTTCAAATCTAACATCAGAAACCGTGTTTTCTGGACATCCTGGCCATGTTTTGATCCGAACACCATTATCGGTGTTAGTAAAGGTACAGTTCTTCACCAGCAGACCGCTCACCTCTTGTTCATTTGGATATTTCCCAAGGCTTCCCAAACTACATTAACAATTAATTAATTAATGACAAAAAAACAAAAACAAAAAAAAACCAATTATATATTAAGGTAATTATCCCTTAATTAATTTGTTATTTATGATGCAAGATCGAGAAGAAATGATTAATTAATTAATTAATTACCTGATTCCATGACCTGGTCCACATTGGACATTGGTGATGGAAATGTTGGTGACACCCGATCCAATGGAGATGCAATCATCACCAGTTCCAATTTCAGCGTTAGTGATAGTGATACCGGTTGAGTTGCCAATGTGGAAACCATCTGTGTTTGGGCTTTCTGCAGGGGCAACCAGCTTGACATCTTGGATGATGAAGTCTTTAGTGTTCCCAACAATCCCATGGGAACCTTTACTATTTGTCGAACTTATACCACTCAAGGATCCACCTGTAATCGACAACAATTCCAAGCTCTGCAATAACCAAATTAAGTGAAAATTAAGTTAATTGACTGTTTAACCTCAACTAATTAACGTGAATCTACATGTTGTCCTACCGGGCCGGGCCAGGTATTAAAGAACACTTACGTTTGGGTGGGTTTTGCAATTTGAACTGCTTGTGTGACGACAACCGGTCCAAGCGGTTTCTCCTTTACCATCCAGCGATCCTGTTCCGAACCCATTGATATGCAACTGGCTCAGGCGTTGGAATGAGATCCAAGTTTTAATGCCGTCCGTGCCTGGGGAAGCTATAATTTTACCCCTTATCTCAACACGTGGAGAAATGTTGTTGGAGCATGGACCAGAGAAAGTTATTGCAGGAAGAATGAAGTCCCCTTTGGGTACCAAAAAGGTGGATGGCCCTGTGGACTTACATGCAGCATCCCATGCAGCAGAAAATGCCTGCAAATTAAGAAATTAATTAATCAAAGTGCTCGTCATTTTTATTCATTCATAATAATGAAGCTGGAAGGCTTAACGGTTGGATTATGTATCCTGTACGTGGAAAATATTGTACCTTATTATTATCCGCCTTTCCATCACCAACTGCTCCATACTTTGTGACATCGAACACTGTACCTTGTGAAGCCGTTTCAGGCGTTGTCGGAGCTGCTTCCGGGGTCGTAGGTTCATTTCCAGGCGTAGGATCTGCTCCTGGAGCCGCCGTAGGTTCACTTTCGGGTTTCTCTGGAGTTGCTTCTGGAGCCGCCGTAGGTTCACTTTCGGATTTCGCTGGAGCTGCTTCTGGAGCTGCAGTAGGTTCATCCACAGAAACTCTTTTGGCGTCAGCCCCCCATAGAAGGAGGCCCAATAAACAGGTTATTAACACAAGATCCCTGTTTGGGCCCATTATTCCCCTTAGTTATTTGATCGGAATTGAAAGACAGAAAAAATTACAATATTAAAAGAAAACTAATTTATAAGAAAGATAAATGAGCTGGCTGGGATCAAAGCCCTGAACTTATTTGAGCGAGGCTCGATCCCAATTCCCAATCCAGAGGATTCCTGGTAGACTTGATTCAAGGAGTAATGTTTGAGGGGGTTTGATATTTATACCTTAGTTTATACACCTGATTTTCCACCTTTGGGCAAAACTAACTATTTTACCGACCTATTTGGGTGGAGAGAGAGAGAGAGAGTTTTTTTGCTTTTTATTTTATTTTTTGTGGCTGGAGGTCAATTTAGAACCCTTCATTCCCAACTGGCGATTTAACAGGATCAGTGTTGTGTCTAAACCATAGTTAAAATGGATTTCAAGCCATCCATTTCGACAGTTATCCTTAATTAGAAGTTGGACCGAATCCTTTCCAATGAGGGCTACCCCACACATGCATGAGAAGATAAAATTTTCCTTGCTTTTATGTTTTTGTTGGTCTCCGTTCACACTAATGTTATTCCTTGATTTGTGATGCAAGATTGGATTTCCCTTCAATTTTTCTTATTATTTATTGTGTGGAAAATTTTGCGTTGTTATAAGGTAGTTAATCCTATTGCTGATTTTCTAGCTAAGGGGGTGACTAATCAAGGAATTTCTTCCTCTATTGGAGCCATATCATATAAAAGATGAATTGTTGTTAGATGCTTAATGTAGGCCTAGATTTCAGTTTTCTCGATGATTATTTGGTTATTCAGATGGTTGGTTTTCCCCTGCTAATGGATGAAGATTTGAATTTCCAATCATTCTTGTGCTTGGGTTTTCCTTATTTTTGGGGATTTTATATTTTGGGAATTTTTCTTTACACAATTCCCAATATACCCTTGGAATGGAAAGATACAAATGGACATGCAAGTTCACATCACCCATTAAAGGGGAAGGTGATAAGTCATAAGGAACACCTAAGTGGACATCAACTAAATTTTTTTGGGGGGAAATTTTTCTATTTTTGGGAAATTTACACATACCACCCCTGAGGTTTGGCGAAAGGATATTTTCACCCCTCAGTTCTGGAAAATTTTACGTACCCCCTTGAGGTTTGTAATCGGTAACAAATAAATCCATTCCGTCAGTTCATGTCTAATGGTGTTAAAAACATGGGGTGAAATGACAAAATTGCCCATGCACAGAAAAAAGAAACCTGCAACTCATCTATGAGTAGCCGGTATCCTTGTAGGCAGGTTGAGTTTTAATGTCCTTTATCATCTTCCCCAGTAAAGGACGAATTGAGAAGAAAGAACGAAAGAAAGGAAAAGATTTTAATGTCCTTTTTTTGTTTACCTATAACAAGAAGACCTCCACACTTGCATTTTTTAAAGAATTGCAGACAGGGCAAGAATCGAGGAAGGCTTCGCAAGACTTGCACGAACACAGATGCCTACAAGGGAGGAAAAGACGCACGACCTTCGAGAATTGCAGACCTTACAAGCCATCTTTCTCATTGGTTCCTGTTCTTCATTGTATCTGGCTTCTTCTCTTCCTTTCTCTTCCCTGTTATGCTCCGGAGAGACATCGCAAAAAGACTCTGCGTCATCTGCTCCGGCAGAAGGAAAGCAGCAAGCGTTCTCTTTCACCTGTTCCAGTGTATTATTCAGAGCCACAACCATGGCCTCGTTCTCTTTAGCGACTTTTTGCCAAGCTTGGTTCTCCATTTCTACCCTTCTCAAGCATTCTTCCAGCTCTATTGTTCTTTTGGCCGCTCTTGCAATGTCTTCATCCTTCCGTTTCAGTAAGCTCAACGCCTTTGATTCCATCTTTTTTAGAAGGGTCGCCATTTGTTGCTTCCTTTGTTCATGTAAAGCTGATCTGAGTCTCTCATTCTGTGTTTTTTCTCACCAAATAAACAGAACAGAAACATCAAAATAAGATACTGTAATCCATCCATTCCTGCATCTGTAACTGCTGCATCTGTTCTTGCTGTTGAGGATTGAAATATAAATCATTAAACCCAACACTACCACCACCACAGGAATCCATCCATTCCTGCAATCCGAACAAAGGAAAACCCAGATTCTCCGGATACTGCTGCGCTTGAACAGCCATCATGAGAACAAAATTAGAACTAATTCACCAAAACTCACTCTCTTTTCTTCCTTTCGCTCCAGGGAAGAAAGAAACTCAAAGAGGTTGTTAGGACTAGTTGGGGGTACTGGGTATAAGGGAATATCAGTTGTTGTTGTTGTAGTAAGTAGAGCAGTTGGATGGATCAGAAGGCACGCGTGATTTCCATATCTCCAGCCAAATTCTTTTTTTTTTTACCTCTTTTTCCTTCTGGTTGTTAGCTTCTGTTCTGGTTTTGATATGTGTGAAGAAACCGAAAAAAACCCAAGAGGGAAAGAAAGGTGGTGGGATCCCTTTTATACGTAACATTCTGATTCACGATATCTTCAAATGGATTAACTCCTTGGTTATTCTGCCTTTCCCTCTCTTGAATTCCAGTCAAGAATTGGTCGGGTTGGATATCAAATCTTTGATGCGCAAAAGGGTTTTGATTTGGGATTTTTTCCCAATTTGAAACCCTAAATTCCTTAAAGATTGAAAGGGTTTTGAAACCTGCAACTCATCTTCTTCAAAATCGATTGGGGAAGATGCGTTGCGGGTGTTTTTTTTTTTTCTTTCTTGTAAGGGCAATTCCGTCAGTTCAAGTCTAATTTTTAACAGTGTTAGTCATGAACTAACAGAATGGGCTTATTTATTACCGTTTGCAAACCTCAGGGGAGTACGCAGAATTTTCCAAAACTGGGGGATGAAAATATTCTCTCGTCAAACCTCAGGGGTGGTATGTGTAAATTTCCCTTATTTTTTTTGGTATTTTTCTACTGAAAATGTGCATAATGGGTACAAAAATGGAAATGCATTTTTAAAAAGTAACATAAACATTTTTAATAATGCACCAAAATATTCATATGATCCTATATGCTGATATGCCATGTACACGTACTAAAATGCCAGAAATTTACTATGCAACATGCCATGGTAATTTGTAATGTAATTTTACTCTATTTATGGAAAATATAAAATATATAAATTAATGCATTTAAAGTGATAAAATAGTGATTCATATGTACAAATGCATGCTAAACAGTGAGTTATGCTACGCTAAATGATTACAAACCATGGGAACAACATGTGCATCTTTATTTTCATTTTTTTCCATCAAATCTAAAAATGATATCTATGTCCTAGGGGGATGGGGAGCATTCACAACATGACACAAGCATAGACAACAATGGCCATTGAGTCCAAAAAATCAAACATAATGAGAGGAGTTCTCCATATTGTTTTGGGTATTTTTTTTGCATTTCTAATATTTATTATATTTTTTCTAGAATGCTAAAACAAGGTTAAGAAAGAGAAAAATACAAAAAACCACTAATAGAGGCCGAATTGACTCATACCAAATAATAGGTATACTGATCAAAATATGTACTTTAAGCCTAGTACAAAGGTTGAACTCAAAACACAGTCCACAGATTCAGAATCCACACATTCTAAAAATGTTTACAAGGGAAAAACTGTCCAAAATAAGATCACCTGGGAACTGGGAAAATTAGTGGACATCAAACACAGTGGGAGACACCATACATAAACATTTCAATTTTTTTACAACCAGCAACTATTTTTATTAATTTTTTTACTCAAAACACCATGTTTTCAATAAGAAAATCAAAATAAATACAATAAAATACCAAAAAAAAAAAAAAGAAGGTAAATTTACCATTGAAATGTGGGAGTGTCTTAGCTCAGTGTAGGGACATTTGGATGACCGGAATTTGTTGCCAGAATCCACCAACATCCACTCCAAGTATGATTACTCTAAATGACACAATGGGTGAAAAAGGGTATTAAGAGAATTTTATATACATAGTGGGAAGGAATTTGGGAACGCTATCACATGCACTTGGCAGAAGGGAGTGGGAGCTACAAGAATTTTTTTTTATGACATTTTGACCAATAAGGCTTCCAAGTAGGGGGTGGGGTATTTTTATCTACTCCATTGTTTGCCCGCTCCATTTCCCCAAGTTCCTCTAATAGAGGGGGTGGACCCAATCCAGGCAAGGATAAGATGGTCATTTCCACACCCCTTTATTAGAGGAACCTGGGAAAATGGGCATGCCCAGGAAATGGAGCATATAAAGGTAGGGGTGTAAATAAATAGCCGAAATCCGTTTCCGTATCCGTTTAGCACTATCCGAATCCATCCGAAAGCTGAACGGATGCGGATATGGATAGGCTATAGCTATCCGAAACACTATATTTATATGTAAACGGATAAAATATCCGATCTATATCCGTATCCGTATCCGTTTAGATCTGAATCTGTCTGATAGCTAATCAGATGCGGATACAGATATAATTCTATCTGAGCCGAATCCGATCCGTTTACAACCCTATATAAAGGTCGGGGAGGGGGAAGGTAGTTATGGTTATAGCCCCCCACTTGTCTAGCCGTAGGGGCATGCACGCTCAGCAATCCCTACCATGTGTTGTGTGCACACAAGCCCTGTAGACCTGTGCACATGCATGCCTGCCAGGGAATGGGCACGGCATGCCTGAGTAGGCTGGATTGCTCTCACTGGGTTAGACTAGGTTGACCCAAAATAAAATTATTTATAAATTTTTTTTTATTTAAAAAATATATATATTTTTTTAGATATTCCTCTCTAAAGTTCTAATTTAAAATGTTAATTTTCCCCAATTCGTGTGGCCGATTTTGGCATACCACATATTTTCCAAAAGGTCTCTGCAAGTATTTTTTTCTAACATATTTCCCAAAAGGTTTCTACAAGTACTTTTTCTAAGGGTGTTAAACGGTTTGATTCGGAGCAATTTTTTTTAGGTTACACCAAAATCGAACCGTTAAATAAACGGTTTCACATGTTGAAAGCGAAACTATTTATAAACAATTTCGATTTTATAAGCTTTTTAACATTTTTTATTCAAACGAGTACTTTTCATTACATGTCTTTTAATTTTTTTATTGAAAAGGAAGTATGAATTAAATTTTTATATGTTTTCTTTAAACAATTGTTTATTTGTACCAATATATATTGACTAATTATTTATTGTTACAACGGTTTCAGTGAAACCGATTCGATTCAGTTGCAGTAAATGGGTTCGGTTTGATTTTCATACCCGTGGTACTTTCATCCATATGGCGGTCAGGACCAGATTTTACCAAAAATTGGAACGAAAATTGAGGACTCCAAAACAATGATGTTTCACGCCGATCAATGTTTGAATGATACCGGAATTTCACACAAATTTACGTGTATGCTTACTATGACCAATTAAGGGCATCTAAAGGGGTTTTGACCCACATTAGGAGGTCCATAAAACGAGAAAATGTCAAAGGCAAAATGACCATTTTACAATTTACAAAGTACAAAATGATGTCGGATTTGAACGAAATATTACGTGCATATTTAAACCCTAATTATTTATATGACATAATCATCAGTATGCCCCTTGGATGAAATTACTATTTTACCCATAAGGTTGAGACTCAAGGTTTCTGAAATCTTGGGTTTCACAATTAGTATCCCAGAGTAGGTGAGTCTACAAAATTATGGTTTGATGAAATGATGGCTAAATAATGTCTAAATTGCACCCAATTTTGGGGCATGACGTAAAATCATATAAACATGCTAACCGAAAAGTTTCATTCTATCCTAACAATTTATAGGATCCTGAAATAAACGTGGTTGGCTCTAGATGGGTCTTCAAAGCCAAGCCAAACCTAATGGAAGTCTTGATAGACTTAAGAATCGCCTTGTTGCGAATGGATATAATTAATCAGCTAGAATCGATTTCAAAGAACTTCTCTCCTTCAGTTCGTCAACTACAATTTGGTGTTTTTTTTGTGTGTTCGTCAACTACAATTTTTATGGAAATTCACCATACTTCCATTAGTTTTAGAAGGGTAAATTTGAAAATATATTCCTTTTAGATTAGGATTAATGAAACAAGGCACCCCAAATGTCCATTTTCAAATAATGGGTATCTTAAAAATCCTTTTAGTAAAGATTGGGCACCTCAGGTGTACTTTACTCTTCTTTTTTTTTGTCGAAAAGAAATATGCTTTTAATCACTTGTAGAGGGACTCAAGTGGATGGATGCAAGCCTATCTCCACTATAGGAAAATTATCTCCTCTAGTTCCCTCCTCGGCCCATTTCCCTAGTTCTTCAAATAGGGGGTGGTGGACCCCACTCGGGCAGAGGTAGGGTGGTCATTCCAGTCCCCCTTGTTAGAGGAACTGGGGATTGGGCCAAGAAGGGAACTGGAGGAGATAAAAATCCCTCCACTACTATGGTTGAGAAATATGTTGGTAATGCCTTAGGTACTCTTTGTCCTTGTCCTACACTTTCTCATAGTCTTGTTAGTGCTCTAAAATATCTCACATCACTCGCCTTAAATTGTCCTTTTCAGTCAATTATGTTTGTCGCTTTATGCATGCCCCAAATATTGGCCATTTCAGATTTTAATTAAAGTGTATTTTTCCATTATGTGAGTGATAACTTTGTTCATGGTTTATAGCTTCGCTCCAATTCATCCTTATCTTTCTTTATGCCATTGTTGAAGCTCTATAGGCTGGTAGTTAAATTGATCGTCAGTCATCTACGGGGTATTCCACTTTTTCATGGTGGAAATTTAGTCATCCATATTTCAAAATAGCAATGTGCCACTGGCCGTTCCTCTGCAGAGTCAAAGTATCAGACTGTTCTATCTTGTATTGGGAATGAGTGTGATTTCCTTTATTTCTCGTGATCTAGAAGTTCCTCTCTGGATGCCTCTGACTATTTTCTATGGTAATATGCCCGATCTTCATATGACCATTAATTTCGTTTTTAAAAAGCACAAAAAACACATTGAGATTGATTTCCACTATGTGTGTGAGAAAGTTTTGGCATACTTTGTTAGGGATTTAGCTATTTCCCGACTCAACTTTCTGATATTCTTATTAAACATTTAGCTTGGTCTCTTTTTTATTGTTTTCGGGTAAAAAAAAAAAATGGCGCATTTTCCTCGCCAAGTTTAACGGGTAGCATTAGAAGTATCACGCACCTTGCGAACTCAAAAGAGGACATCACAGGCAACTCAGAAGGGATCACAGATATTACTACTACGTCAGAGGATATCACAACCATGACATCCTGTACTCTTGTCTATGATCTCCTTCTATGTAAATAAAATATAATAATAATAATAATAATAATAATAATAATAAAAAAGATCATAGTCTATGTATAGAGTGTATTTACTTTGTATTTGGTAGATTTTCTTTATTCTTTAATACTACATGAGGTAGCTATTGTATATCTTTGAAAAGTTTTTTTTTTTTTTAAATTATAAACAGACTATATTGCACTAGTCCCCATAGCAGGATCTTTATCGTCTATATTTATCTACCCCTCCATTTCCTCCATTTCATCTTATAGGGGGGTAGAAATGACCACCTTACCTCCTGTCCGAACACACTGCCCGGGTGGGATCCACTTCCCCCCTCTTAGATGAAATGGAGGAAATGGAGGGACAGAAAATGGAGACAAAATTTTTTCCCCCACAGAGATTGAGGGATCAATTTATATTTTTTCTTATATATTTTTTATTTAGCTTTATCTTCTGTAAATACTCTCCTCTCTTGACAAAAATAATTTTTTTTTGGTAGACAACAAAAATATAATTAGGGATACGGAATCCATCAAAGATTGACTATTTAGAGAGGAAACAAATAATTTGTATTGACTTTTGAATCAAGCGGAAATAGCAATACAATAGCTCATCTATCTAAATTAGATGTGTTTGGTTCAATCGATCAGGAAAAAATAATCTATCTAAATTAGATGTGTTTGGTTCAATCGATTAGAAAAAAATAATCTGCGAAGCTGCTTTGTCCTTTCATGTACAGCAGCCTGCTTGGCGGGAGCGGTCATACCATATTATACGACACAATCTAACCCACATTGAGGAATTACCTAGGCCATGAAAACGATAAACATGGAACCAAACACATTGTACGTACAAGGCGATGGACTCGATCATAAGCATGAACTTGGGTTCTGAACGCCAGAAGTAACCCCTTTCACATTTTTACAGAGCGCAGTAGCAACGCCATCGGCCAAGTTATACTTCAAGTCGATATCATCGAGCTCTACGTTCTCACATGGCACACTTTCACTGCATAAGAGGGTAACTGCAGTCTTGGTGAAGCTTGTACCCGTGATGTTCTTAAAATGAATGTCAGTAAGCTTCACACGCGAGGGCTGTATGTTCAATATATAAAATATATCGGTGAGACTATTATTAATGATATATAATACTATTTATATTAGTAAGTCAATAAACAAATAAATTAATGCATTAATTAAGTAATTAATTACCACCTCGATATATCTACTTGCATTAATAATTAATTAGTTTTGGTGGTAATTAGGAATTAATTACCTCAGATGTGCAGCTTTGCTTGTCACAATATTGTTGGTTTATGATGATGGGGTTTGACACATTTGTCATGACAATATCTTCAAATCTAACATCAGAAACAGTGTTTTCTGGACTTCCTGGCCATGTTTTTATCCGAACACCATTATCGGTGTTAGTAAAGTTACAATTCTTCACCAGCATACCGTTCACCTGTTGTTCATTTGGATATCTCCCAAGGCTTCCCAAACTACAACAATTAATTAATTAATAACCAAAAAAAAAAAAAAAAATCAATTAGTAAGGTTCATCATCGATCATTCCTTAATTTGTTATTTATATATATATATATATAATGAATTATGATGCAAGAAATGATGAGCATTATTGCATGTAATTAATTACCTGATTCCATGACCTGGTCCACATTGGACATTAGTGATGGAAATGTTGGTGACACCCGATCCAATGGAGATGCAATCATCACCAGTTCCAATTTCAGCGTTAGTGATAGTGATACCGGTTGAGTCGGCAATGTGGAAACCATCTGTGTTTGGGCTTTCTGTAGGGGCAACCAGCTTGACATCTTGGATGATGAAGTCTTTAGTGTTCCCAATAATCGCATGGAAAGCTTTACTATTCGTCGAACTTATACCACTCAAGGATCCACCTGTAATCGACCACAATTGCAAGCTCTGCAACAACCAAATTAAGTGAAAATTAAGTTAATACACTGTTTAACCCGGCCCCGGGCCCGGGCCCGCTTCGTGATAAGAAAAGAAGACTATTTCCATTCCATGTTTCGAACCTGCAACATTATTCATTCAGAGGTCGGGTTGGTTGCAATTGTGCAACTTAAAGAACACTTACGGTTGGGTGGGTTTTGCAATTTGAACTGCTTGTGTGACGACAATTGGTCCAAGCGGTTTCTCCTTTACCATCCAGCGATCCTGTTCTGAACCCATTGATATGCAACTGGCTCAGGGTTTGGAATGTGATCCAAGTTTGAATGCCGTCCGTGCCTGGGGAAGCTACAATGTTGCCCCTTATCTCAACACGTGGAGAAATGTTGTTGGAGCAAGGACCAGAGAAAGTTATTGCAGGAAGAATGAAGTCTCCTTGGGGTACCAAAAAGGTAGATGTCCCTGTGGACTTACATGCAGCATCCCATGCAGCAGAAAATGCCTGCAAGTTAAGAAATTAGTTAATTAAAGTGTCGATCATTTTTATTCATTCATAATAATGAAGCTGGATCGAGACTTAACGGTTGGATATAGAAAATATTGTACCTCAATATTATCCGTCTTTCCATCACCAATTGCTCCATATTTGGTGACATCGAACACTGTATCTTGTGAAGTCGTTCCAGGTGTTGTCGGAGCTGTTTCTGGAGCCGCCGTAGGTTCACTTTCGGATTTCGTTGGAGCTGCTTCTGGAGCCGCAGTAGGTTCACCCACAAAAACTCTTCTGGCGTCAGCCCCCCATAGAAGGAGGCCTAATAAACAGGTTATTAACACAAGATCCCTGCTTGAGCCCATTATTCCCCTTAGTTATTTGATCGGAATTGAAAGAAAAAAAAATTACAAAATGAAAAGAAAACTAATTTATGAGAAAGATAAATGAGCTGGCTGGGATCAAAGCCCTGAACTTATTTGAACGAGGCTCGATCCCAATTCCCAACGTAGAGGATTCTTGGTAGACTTGATTCAAGGAGTAATGCTTGAGGGGGTTTGATATTTATACCTTTTGAGAGAGAGAGAGTTTTGTTTTTATTTTATTTTTTGTGGTTGGAAGTCAATTTGGAACCCTTCCCTCCCCACTGGCGATTTAATAGGATCAGTTTTGTATCTAAACCATAGTTAAAATGGATTTCAAGCCATCCATTTTGACAGTTATCCTTAATTAAAAGTTGGACTGAATCCTTTCCAATGAAGGATACCCCACACGTGCATGAGAAGATAAAATTTTCCTTGCTTTTATGTTTTTTGTTGGTCTCAGTTCATGCTAATGTTATTCCTTGGTTTGTGATGCAAGATTGGATTTCCCTTCAACTTTTTTTATTATTTATTGTATGGAAAATTTTGCATTGTTATAGGGTAGCTAATCTTATTGCTGATTTTCTAGCTAAGGAGGCGACGAATCAAGGAATTTCTTCTTCTCTTGGAGCCATATCATATAAAAGATGAATTGTTGTTAGATGCTTAATGTAGGCTTAGATTTCAGTTTCTTGAAGTTTTTTTGGTTGTTCAAATGGTTGGTTTTCCCCTGCTAATGAATCAAGGTTGGAATTTCCAATCAGTCTTGTGCTTGGGTTTTCCTTATTTTTGGGGATTTTATGTTTTGGGGTTTTTTCCTTACACAATTGCCAATTTGCCCTTGGAATGAAAGGATACAAATAGACATACAAGTTCACGTCACCCATTGAAGGGGAAGGTCCTAAGTCATAAGGAACATCTAAGAGGACATCAACTAAATTTTTTGGGCTAAGAAATCTTTGGGGAATTTTATTTTTTTTCTGGGTATTTTTCTACTGAAAATGTGCATAATGGGTAAAAAAATGGAAATGCATTTTGAAAAAGTAACATAAACATTTTTAATAATGCACCAAAATATGCATATGATCCTATATGCTGATATGTCATGTACACATACTAAAATGGTTGAAAATCACTATGCAACATGCCATGGTGATTTGTAATGTAATTTTGCCCAATTTATGAAAAATATAAAATATATAAATTAATGAATTTAAACTGATAAAATAGTGATTCATATGTACAAATGCATGCTAAACTGTGAGTTATGCTACGCTAAATGATTACAAACCATGGGAACAACATGTGCATCTTTATTTTCAATTTTTTTCCATCAAATCTAGAAATGATATTTATGTCCTTGGGGGATGGGGAGCATTCACAACATGACACATGCATAGACAACAATGGCCATTGAGTCCAAAAAATCAAACATAATGAGAGGAGTTCTCCATATTGTTTTGGATATTTTTTCGCATTTCTAATATTTATTATATTTTTTTTAGAATGCTAAAACAAGGGTAAGAAAGAGAAAACTACAAAAACCACCAGTAGAGGCTGAATTGACTCATACCAAATAATAGGTATACTGACCAAAATATGTACTTTAAGCCTAGCACAAAGGTTGAACTCAAAACACAGTCCATAGATTCAGAATCCACACACTCTTAAAATGTTTACAAGGGAAAAACTGTCCAAAATAAGATTACTTGGGAACTGGGAAAATTAGTGGACATCAAACACAGTGCGGGACATCATACATAAACATTTCAATTTTTGTACAACCAGCAACTATTTTGATTAATTTTTTTACTCAAAACAACATGTTTTTAATAAGAAAATGAAAATAAATACAAAAAAATACAAAAAAAAAAAAAAAAAAAGAAGGTAAATTTACCATTGAAATGTGGGAGTGTCTTTGCTCACTACAGGGATATTTGGATGGCCGGAATTTGTTGTCAGAATCCACCAACATCCGCTCCAAGTATGATTACTCCAAATGACACAATGGGTGAAAAAGGGTATAAAGAGCATTTTATATACATAGTGGGAAGGAATTTGGGAACATTATCACATGCACTTGGCAAAAGGGAGTGGGAGCTACAAGAATTTTATTTGATGAAATTTTGACCTCTAAGGCTTCCAGGTTGGGGGTGGGGTATTTTTATCTGCTCCATTTTATGTCTGCTCCATTTTCCCAAGTCCTGTAATAGAGGGGGTGGTTCCATTCGGGCTGAGGTAGGATGATCATTTCCACACCCCTCTATTAGAGGAACTTGGGGAAATGGACCTCCCCAAAATGGAGCACATAAAGGTCGGGGGGGGGGGGGAGGTACTTATAGTTATAGCCCCCACTTGTTTGAGGAAATGACTGGAAGAGCCCTATGGACATGGGGGTGCAATAAGGGTGTCAATTTGAAACCGAAACCGTATACCGAAACTGAAACCGCCCGTGTAAAGTCAAACGTTATTGACCATGGTACGATTCGGTACCGGTATTGGGTACAATACTGTCGGTATGTACCGAAACCATACTGTTATACCAAAACTGTACCATCTTGGGGGTATACTTGTAAAATTAAAAAGAAGTACGTAAAGTCGAAATGGCTAAGACTAACTCCTAAAAGGCTAAAACCTAAAAACCCTATTGAAGGAAGTCTGTGCTCTGGCTCTCACCCGTCTCAGAACTATGTCCGCATCCTTCTATGGATTGATGTGAGTAACCCCCTTTGTAGAGCAGGAGCAAATCCTCAGAGATCGAGAGACCTGATTTCAAAGGTGGAGTTCAAATACGAGAGGCTGGAAACTTTTTGTTACTTTTGTGGCCGACTGGGACATGCGGACACACATTGCTTGGAATGCTTTGATTGGGTTGAGAGGCATAACCAAATCCATGAGTGTGGGGGGAATCGATCTTGCATGGAGCGCGACATCCGTCCCTTTTCCAGTCATCTTCGTGCTTCTAGGAGTGGTGTGCATCCTCATGTTTCTACGCAAGGATACCATGGACAGCCCCATGAACCTCAGCAAAACAGATCTATGCATTCAAGGAGGGCAGGCATCCAGTGCTCTTGGTAGCGTCAATGACTTGGAAGATGGGAGTGACTATCCTCTTCCAAGGCTAGTAAACTACCACTAGTCCACCACCCTGCTGCTAAAGGCTTGCTGCCGCTGCCGCCGCCGCCGCATCCTCTATTAGGGTTACCATCTCCTCAGTCAAATGAAGAAGATGGAAGATGCATGGAATCCACACCACCCGATCAGATGGAAAGGAAGCCATTCTTATGGTCTTACCCATCACCGGTCCAGATCCATTCTTGGTCCACTTGTCCTTAATCCAATTCTTATATGTTGTACCGAATCCATACCATTTTTATACTGTACCGAAATCATATCAAAATGGTACAGTATCGGTATTGAAAATGGTATTCTTAAATGGTGTGGTATGATATTGGTATTAGGTACTTATTTTTGATACCATACCACAACTGTATCGTATTACCGAAACCGTACCAGTTGACAAGCCTACCACAATGACAACTCATCCATTCATGAGTATTGAAAAGCAATAGGGGTTTTCTGGTTTTTTAACGTACCCGACTTATTCGCATATAATTCAATATTCTAGCGAATAAATCACGAATCATTGGCCTTGATTTGGTCAAATAATTTTTCGATTCAAAATTTTCATGAATTTTGTTTCATTCCGTCAAGCAAATCAAAATAACTATGTCTTTGGTTTGGTCTATTGGTCAGTTTGCTCCCTTGGACGCAGAACGACTAAATATCGGTTCGTGTGCACGGGCATCCAAGGAGAGAGGCAGGGCTATTATTCATGAGAAAAGTAACTTTACCTCAACATTTCCATCCCAACAAAACCCCACTAACATGCGGGTCCCATATTCCCAACAATCTTATCCCACTTTCTGTTCTAAACAAAGGGGTGGGATTTTGAAGTGTTATATCAACAGACAAAGCAATTAATGATGTCCTTGAGCTTTTGTAAGTTTACTACCCAAAATTAATCAAACAAGGTTCGGGAGGGATTTTGAAATGTCATATTAGCATTTTCCCGAATCGTTATCATCTCCTGTTACAGCATGGTGCTATAACGCATCGTGCGGCGCTGCATAGGCCATGTGGCACAATGGGCCCCACATGACGCACATGACCTGTGCAGCTGCCGCACGATGCATTACAGCACCGTGCTGTAACAGGAGAGGATGAAAATTCCATTTTCCCACCCCAATTATGCTCTCCCATCTCATCTAAGTCCCCTCTCAACAAATGGGGCCTAATAGATTGGAAGTGAGAGAGAGAACCAAATGAAACTCATAGAGGGTTTTGATCTTTGGGATAATAGGCGCTTGTAAAAACACACACATAGAGCGTAAAAATGAGAACCATACCTCACAATTATCAAGCTAAGCCCAGTTGAAACCCAATGGATGATGCTTTTCTTGAAGCCTTAAAGCCTGAAACCAAACCTGCAGATCATGCTTTACTTGAACCCTAAAATCGTAATAGAAGAGTCAATTGTGAAAGAAAGAGAGTAAGGCTTCAAGTACATATGCTTGAGTTTGACCACATCATCTTTTACATGAGCCCAATTGGGTTGACCATTGTACTAACCTTAGGAGCATATCTTATCACAAATTGAGTAGAATAGAATTGGGGTTTGATTATCCAGATTAGTTAAAATTACATGTATTTTTTGGGAGCGGTACGTTGCCTCAACGCCTAAACACAGGGGTATGCGAAATGACTGCACATTCTATGGGGGTGTAGCAGTCATTTAGCATGCCAGCACACCACACACACCTGGGTGTTAGCAGTCATTTCACATGCCTCTATGTCTGGGCACAGGGGCAGCGCACCACACACCCACACGTCGCGTTTTTTCTCCCTTACTTCTGTATTTTATTGGTAGACTACATGTACTTATTCTCTATCAAGGAGATAGGATTTCCATACATGCTTGGTTGAAGTAATTAGAATTGGGATCTTTATCGTCCCCAGTAGGGGTCCTGTGCGCATCATGCGGCTGAGCACCACCCATGTGTGCACGGTGGGACCCACTGTGCACACATGGACGGTGCTCAGCGGCATGATGCGCACAGGAGCGCCCCCAATACTGGGGGCGATAATTTTCCATAGAATTGGCAATTAACTATTCACCCAAAAAAAATAAAATAATGGCAATTAACTCGGTTTGATTTGATTAAGTTGGAATTGATCTAAACCCTAAAAACAAAGTACGAATAAGCCGATTCAAATCAACTGGAATTGGAAGTGGAATAAATTGATTCCGATTTCAGATACGATGTGACCGGAATCGATAATTGATTCCTCAAACAATGCATACGTGGGCAAAGTATAGACATCGGTTGTCACGTGTCTGTCGTGGGATTGTGGCATTGGATTTTGTTATGGAGCCATTTTGAATTTTGGACTTTTGAGCCTTTGGTAGGGTTTTAAAATGCAGAATCGGTGATGGAATCGGTTAATATTGATTATGATCTAGGCCGGTTTAGAATCGGCCAAGAGCCTAAATTCAGTTTTCAAATTCAAAAATAGAAAATTTCTAGAGCTCTTGGGCATGAATTGGTTATTTCGGATCGATTCGAATTGGCATCAGTAATGGCTGATTCCAATACGAATAGACTGATTCACCAACCCGATTACCAATTCCCGATTTGTAGTCGATCAATAACAATCAAGCGACCGTCAATTTGCCCCCTTGCACACGAAACGACTAAATATCAGTCACTCGGTCTTGTAACTCGGCATGTTTTGATAACATGTCAAGCCAATCTCTGTTTTCATTGGGTTGCCTTGTGCCAAAATAAATGGATGCTCCCTCTCCTCTCTTCCCTTCCCAACCAATGGAACAAATATTAGCCAAATCCATAAGCTACTTGTTTTAGAATAGTACAAAGCTGCTACTATGTTTACTCTCAATTGGCACTTGTAACTTGAGGCCATCATTTTGGGATTGGAGGTAGCAAGATCTAGTAGAGAAGGGAATGATCTAGTTACTAAAGGTAAAGATATATTGCCTATAAGATCATAAGTACCACAATTTGGTACATATTCCCATCTATACCTATCAGTTCAAGCTAGAAACCCTTTTGCAAAAAAAAATTATGATTGAAATAGCCAACCTTTTACCTCTTGTTTGATTAATCTAACAATAGAGATTCATAAATAGATGCATTTGCCTTTTAATATTTGGTACAAAAAACCTTCATTTGAGTAAAATAGTCTAAAACACTGCAACAACATCCATCAATCTGCAGAAGTCATCAATAGAATGACTTACCATTCAGCTTCATGATTCACGTACACTTCTTCACTTGAATAATAGTTCAATGTAACCATGAAGTAGATCATACTGTTTCTTGTGGACTCAACTCAAGAAGTATTTTATTTCAATATAACATAGCAAGTTAGAGTATCCAGATTCTAGAGAACTAGTAACCATTTTACCATCCTCGATCTTGAGCTCTCTGAAAAACAAAAACAATTATTAGAAGACATAGGATCCATCACAATTTATGCATCCTCTAACTCTTTTTTATCAAACAATTTCATCCTTTAAAAAAAAATAAGGAATTGAGTATCACAATCCAGCAAAAGAACATGTAGTTGGCAATATTCCTTGTAAATACATTTAAGTCCCTTTTGTTTTTTTTCCAGTTTTTCAGTCCAACTATTCCTTATAAAAATACATGTAATCGTACTTAGATTAATTTCGGTGGCTCCTCGTCGGCTAGCCCAAAATCCACCAATTTCAATGTCCTTTTGTCATTTGAGCTTAAAAGATTTGCTATCAAAATAAGAAACAAAGTTTGTTTGACTTCAAGGGTGTAAATCTTTCACCTCAACAAATTATAGAAGAACAATAAGAAAAGTTTATTATCAGTCTTTAAGTCTTTATAAACGACATCCATTTTGTGTATATAATCCATTGCTCTACTAATATCCAAAGGGAAATTTACATTTTGAATACAAAGTTTATTATTTATTGTCAGCCTTCAAATCCTTATGGATGATGTGCATTTTGACATTTTGTATACATACTTCATTGCTCTACTAATATCTAAAGTGAAGCTTAGACTTTGTGTGCAAAATTTCTTACCAGGCTTCAAGTCCTTGTGGATGCATAGAGACACCAATAAACTTATGGATGACGTCCATTTTGTGTATGTACTCCATTGCTCTACACTTTGAGTACAAAGTTTATTACCAGGCTTCAAGTCCTTATGGATGATGTGCATTTTGGTATTTTGTGTGCAAAATTTATCAGGCTTCAAGTCCTTGTGAATGCACAGAGACACCAATAAACTGTTCCAGTAAAATAGGTCAATCTCAAGAGCTTAATTCAGAGAAGCCAGAACAACTAAATGAAAAGTATACATTCATATATGACAATAGTGCCTCCAATAGAGCTCCCAAAGAATGATGGAGAAACTGTAGCTATTAGCCTGGAGATCGTAGTTTAAATCTTTCCTTAATAGCTGATCAAGATTTCCATAATCAGATATTGAATTTCAATGAGAAAGTATTCAAAGAGGTTTACTGGACGAAAAAATGGTTACCTCACGAACCCTATAGATGGGTGTACCAAACTGAACATTCTAACAGTTTCAATGTCATTTTGTCCTTTGAGAGTACAAGATTTCTTGCCAAAAAAAGAAACAAAGTTAGTTTGATTCCAATCCATGGATAGATATAAACTTGCAAGACTTACAAACAATTAAAGAACCTCAACAAATTATAGAAAAACTTGCAATCCATGGATAGATATGTTTGCAAGACTTACAAACACTTAATTCTTTCACCTCAACAAATTATAGAAAAACAGTAAGAAAATTTTATTATTAGGTTACAAGTCCTTGTGAAATATGTTCTTTCCATGTACATACTCCATTAATTTGTCCAGGACGAAGCGAACACTTTTTTCTAAATCTACAATTTCATTATCCACTAAATAGTATTTGAGTATTCCTCCTTCCATAAACTCCATTATAAAAACAACACATGCTTCGTGCACGGAGGCACCAATGAACTATTCTTATAAGATGATACCCATACATATATATATATATATGTACACACGTAACCGGCCAAGCTAAGAGCCTATGACATGCAGAATAATAGTAAAACACTTTAGTGAATAATTGTATCTGGATTCATGATTTGAAATTTGATTTTAGTATAAAGTTCTTTTGAGATATTTAAAAAATAAAATAAAAAATGAAGCAACTAAATAAAGTTATTCCATGGAAGGCAAGCAAGCATAAGTCGATTAAGCTTAAACACAACAAGAGAAAGCTTGGAAAAAACACAAAGTTAACCGATACTCAACCCGATTCGTTGATCTGTGTTAAGATTAGTCATGTATTGGTATTGGGCACGACTAATACTAATGCAGGTCTGCCAATACACCTAATTTAATACCTATTCCTAAAAGCGTTCTTGAGACTCAAAGTGATTTTTTAAGGTGAAATTATGTTTAGAATTTATTAGATATAAGAAATATTGGATGTTGGGTCAATTTTTTCTTTTGAGTTAAAATGCATTACTACTTTCTGCTTTAGGGTTTATAGAATGTCATCTCATATAAGTTTTTATTGAAAAATCATTGATTACACAAAAAAGAAATAGAAAAAACTTATAATTTTTCTGGTGAATCATTGATCCGATTTGTGCAAACATCCTCATATGGAAAGATCACTATCACTTCCATGAATGACACTATTCAATGAATAGATTGAGCAATGATTTAGGATGAGTTAAATGAGAACAGCCAATACCTTGAAATTATAATGCAAGAGAGGTGATCGTTCTGTTATAGGGTAACTCATTCTAAAAACAAGATCTGAATCTTCTTCTCTGGAAATATCATGGATTCTTGAAAATTTCAATCTAAAAACACACTATTAGAAGATCCCTTAATAGGTCTGAAATAGTTCCCTGATAAGAAAAATAAATTCATATCAATATTCTGAAACCAATGTTAAACAATTTTCATCAGAGCATTTTTCTTAAACCTAGCATGAAAAAAAAAAAAAAAAAAAAAAAAAAAAATGGAAAAAAGTATCTGGAGATAGAGAGACTCAGGGATTTACCCAGTCAAAAACGGTAAGAACTCCTCCTCTTCCTTCTCATTCTTCTGTGTACTCTCGAGGATTTGGGACGAAGAACAGCAATGTCTGGGTAAAGATCGGCCAAGGGAATGGGTAGAAACCAATGGAGCATAAAAGAGAAAGTTGGAATGAGAAATGAAGAGAAAGAGAAAGTGGTACCTAAATAATAAGAGAATGGGAAGGAAGATAAAAAGAAAGTGGAGATTGGAAAGTCCGTGAACTCCAAGCAGAGCAGATCAGAGTAGAGTAGCAGAGCCTTGGTTCTGCAGATTCGAACTCCCAACTTGGGAACCCACGAGTAGTCCGTGACCGTTCCACGAGACCTTGAAAGGAACGGTGCTATCTCGGGATCGGTTCTGGCCGATACGGATCCGATCCGAGATTAAAAACCATGTTTTCGGGCTGTTTTCAGAAATTGTACAAGAGTAAAAGGAATCACTTCAGGCGGGTTTCAGAGACATTGTACAAGAGTAAAAGGAATCACTTCAGGCGGTTTTCAGAAACTGTACAAAAGCAGGAATGATACTAGGCGGTTTTCAAAAAAATAGTACAAAAGTATGAATCAAACCAGGCGGTTTTCAGAAATTATTCCACCTAAAAGTTTTTTTTTTTTTCATTTTAATTATTTTTTTTGTTTTTTTTTGTGTCAAAACTGCAGTTTGATTGGTCACAAATGGGTTTGAGTACAAGAAGTTCATTGTTTCGGTGTAAACGGTTCGATTCAGTTACATTAAACAGTTTCGATTTGATTTTGATAATCTTAAAAAAAAATTTTGGGGCAAGGACAATCTAAGTTGGAATATAGTTACTTGTCCAAAACTAATACAACCTTGATAAAGATTAGACTTAGGTAAGGTTAGAATTGAGTCTTAAACTTTTCCAATTGTCAAATTAACTATCATATGTGAATCTAGTTTTAGCATCATTATTGGCCTTGACCTGTCTATTCCTGATCAATATCCGTATCGGTATCGTTACCGTTTTTTAAAACCAAGGTATGCTTAACTCTAGATTAGCCTACTTCTATTGCATGATCTAGAACTTTCTTTTCCTTAGTTTTTCATGAGCATTAAGTGGCCTAAACAACACAATAAATTTAGAATCACCTTATAATCAGGCATACTTGCTCTGGATTGATATATTCTTGTTTCAAAAAAATTTCTCTTTAATTAAATGTAAACCTCTCACAACATCATCCATGTTCATTCGTACTCTTGGTGATTCCATGGAGCATTGGACTGCAATTTCAATTATTGGCGTTATACATTCTTGCAAGTGATCTTTCTTATGACTAGGATCTTCAATCTTATTGATGGCAATCTTTTCAATTTCTTCACTTTGTTATTCCTTAGGTAGGAGTCTTGGATCTAAAATTTGCATCACGTGTACAGGTAAAGCTGTCGTTACAAAGTTATGGGGATTTAAGTCATCAGTAAACACCTCATCTGTTGGCTTTTTTCCTGTGAACATCTCCAATAAAAGGATCCCATAGCTAAACACGTCCCCTTGTATAGTTGCCCTTCCACCCATTCCATATTCTGAAATTTAGAAACATCACGTTGTTAGTAAAACATTAAGAGATTAGCATATTTTTTTCTCCATACAAAAGAAATACGGTATGAAATATGAAAATTGTGAATACATTATTCAAAAGTAGCGAGTTACATGAACATTTTTTTTTTTCAATTTGGGAACCATGATTCTTTTGATAATGTTAAAAATAATCCAATCTAAATTCCAATGTGTTCATAGTAATATAATGAATTCCTAATTGAAATGAATATAGATAAAACCATGATCCACCCTAATGAAGATAGAAAAATGTGTCGATATGCTCAATCAACTATTAAAAACAAGATCTGAATATCCAACGATAGTTGGATTGAAGTAGTAATCTAATGAACATGATCTTTAGATTTGGACCCTTTTTCTAAATCATTATTTGGATCATGTTTAATAGCCTACAAAAAGATTTTGATTACAATAGACATAAACAATAGAATAAAAATTGAATGTATTGATTGATAACTCAAAATAAAATTGTATAGTTTATTTGTTACCTGGAGCAGCATAGCCAATAGATCCTTTTATCCCAATGGTACTAGTTTGAGTCTGGAATGAATTGTCGTCAGGTTCTAAAAGTAGCCTCGCCAAACCAACATCATTGACATGTGCAGTCATTTCTCTATCAAGTAGAACATTGCTTGGCTTCAAGTCACAATGAACAATTGGTGCATAACTGTTATAATGAAGGTAATCCAAAGCAGAGGTCACATCAATTGCGATGTTTATCTTTGAAAAACGCTTAAATTTCTTGAATGATTATGTGTCTCCACCGGTAGATGCAACTAATCATCTAGACTCCAATTGGGCATGAACTCATAAACAAGGGCCTTGAAATCTTTGCCTTTTGAATTAAGACTTGAACAGGAAGTTACAATCTTGACAAGATTTCGATGCCGAATGTTTCTTAATGCTTTGCATTCAGCCATAAAGCTCTTGTAGACTCTTGGATTTTGAAAGTTGAATACCTTAACTGCAACAATGGCTTCATCTTGATCAATAATCCCTTTGTATACAAAGCCAAAACTATCAGAACCTAAGAAATTATTTGCAAAAAATCCTCTAGTAGCTTGGAAGAGATCTTTGTAAGAAAGCTTCAACAATTGTTCTCCGATTATTGGTGTGGATGGAGGTTTACTTTTTGACCTTCTTATCCAATAGAGAGTAAGAAACGAAGATATCAAAAGAAAACCGAGAATCACACCGATTATCACCAAAACTATGCTCAGAGCAAGGGATTTTTCTCTTTTCGTAGATCCATGGTTTGTGCATGCAGGTAGATGTAACTCCGCAATTCCACCACAAAGCTTATCATTTCCACTCACGAAAATTGCACTTGTATTTCCAAAGATTTCTTTTGTTGGTACCTCTCCTTCAAGATTATTGAAGGATAAATTCAAACTCTGCAATGCTGAAAGTTTTTCTAGATCTTTTGGGATTTGCCCTGATAAGTTGTTGAGTGAGAGATCTAAAACTTGAAACTCCTTCATAAGAGTTAGAGATTGAGGAATGGTTCCTTCGATTAAATTACCCCCCGTATAAAGATGTTCCAAACTATTACAACCACCAATGGAGAAAGGAATTTTTCCAAACAATCTGTTGTTAGAGATATCTATTGTAGAAAGACTCTTCAAGTTACCGATTTCAATTGGTAGGGAATTGGCTAGAGAATTATAAGATAAGTCGAGATATATTGATAAAGAGGAAAGAAGGAAGAGTTGTTTAGGTACTGGACCTTGGAAATTATTATTATCAAGGGTTAGATACTGTAACTGTTGACAATTTCCAATGCTGGAAGGAATGCTTTCATTCAAATTGTTTGAATCAAAATGGAATTCATACAAAAGAGTGAGATTGCCTATAGAAGAAGGTATCTGTCCTGAAAGTCTTTCCATTCAAGAATAATCTTTGAAGATTTGGAAGGTTTCCTACTACAGATGGAATATTACCTTCCAAAAAGTTATGTTCCACTGCCAAATCGATCAAATTAAAGAGATTCTCAATCCCAATAGGAATGGTTCCAGATATTTGATTCTCTCCCAAAAGAAATACCGAGAGCTGTGTTGAGAGATTGGCTACAAAGTTGGGATGGGGACCCTTAAAACCATTATTTTGTAGTTGCAAATTCTCTAGATTTGTACAATTGATCAAAGAATTTACAAAATCTAAATCACCAGCTTCCCCTGTTCCACATTGATTTGCATTAATACTGAACCATTTAAGGTTTTGAAGATTTCCTAAGTTGTTAGGGACGGATCTATCAAAACTGTTTCCAGCTTGTTTTAAGTTATACTATAATATATCTAGTGAAATAATATATACATATTATAAACTTTAAATGTCACCCACATTTTGTTGTATAGCTGGATTGGATCGGTATCGAGATCGGTCTCGACCAATACCAATCTGACCAAACCAAAATCGGCTGAACCAATCTGATACCTCAAACCATGCTTCTGGAACAATCCCCAAAATCAGCCCATAGTGGATTCAACCGCTATGAGAGGCAGCCTGGTCTAATGATTTGTCCTGGTTCTTGGTTAGTTCAATGGGCCAGATTACAAATTGGCAATTCAGATCAGATCGGAATCGTCTGGAATCGGTCTGAATAACCCTAGAGTTGGCACGAAACGGTAGAAATTGGGGAATCTTGACGTGAATATTTCGAATCAGAATAGATACCAGCCGATTCCGATACGAATCATCCGATTCAACGATTTTTGAAACCCTAAGCCCGATCCTCGAGATACCCCGCGCTCTCATCATCCTCAAGCCCTGTTATCGAAGCCAAGAACCTCTGCTAATCCATTCCACCGGAGCTCACCGCTGCGTGTCTACATCCACCGGAAGTCGCCACTTGTCTCATGGACACTCGCCCAAAAAACCTCTCTCCCTCTCTGTCGTTCGTGCTACCTAGTCTGATCTCCTTCTAAGAACCACCTGCTTGCTGTTGATTTGGCCGGCATTATTGGCTTCAACGACCCTTCGATAAGATTTCTCCGCCATTATTGGCTCCAATTCGGTAAATTTTTATGATTTCGCCCTTCGTTCTTCTCTCATCAGTAACCCTAGAAAATTTTGAGGGAACTTTTTCCTTACCAAAATATCCAATTTCATCTCTGCCCTGTACTGTGGCAGTCTGATTTTGTTCAACGGAAGGAATTCGCCGCTGATTTGGCCGCCATTCTTGACTGCAACGACTATTCGGTAAGCAATCTCTTTTGTTTATATTGATTGCTCCTTTTGTTCTTCTCTCATCGGTAACCCTAGAAAATTGAGGGAATTTTGTTTTCTATATCCTTCAGTTCACCGGATTTCATTGTGGGTCGTTGTCTGATTCCGGCGACTCAAACAAATATAATGAGGCAGTCAGCCAATACGCAATATACCTATGCTTAATGTGGCATCTAGCCTAAACACATTATCTTCAGGTCTCAAGAGACCGAAACAGTATATGTACCATTCCAACAATTAGAGGTTTACTTTGCTTGCCAGTCCTATATCATGGTTCAGGTCCCAGGTAAAGATGAGTATTACTATTAGTCTTAGACATCAAAGCATGCCCAAGCCAACTATGGTTCTGATCCTATCCATTGCTGTGTTATTTCTAAGTGAATGTAGAATATTTCTTGCCAGTGAAATGCTACAAAGGTGTCTGATCTTTGTATGGTGTGTGGCAGCTTGATAGTTACATATGGAATGAATACTTTATTTTGTGTGATATCTGTGTATATGTGTGTGGCAGCCCAATGGTGGCATATGGAATGAATACTTTTTTTTGTTTTATATCTGTGTATGAGTGTATGGCAGCCAGATGGTATTTTATGCAATTTGGTATAAACACACGAAATATTTCTGTTAAGATGCATTCCATACTTGTTTTCTTTTTTTTTTTGGTGGCAGAAGTACTTTTTTTTTCATGTTTTACCATACAACATTTGTTGGGTCAGAAGTATTCCAAATTAACACAAACACAAAAAAGTACTTCAGCCTCAGAAAATACTAATACAACACATGCCCATTTCCATTGCAGCTCTTTAGTTCATTGAGAAGACTTTTTTATTAAAGGCATGAATCTTTTCTTTCCAGGGACGATGGAATGGCCAAATATGGATGGATTAAAAAAGTTGTTGGCGACCTTTCCCTCCCCAATTCGACCACCTTTGCCAAGCTATTGGATTCATGCATCCGATCAAAATCCCTGCGTGACGGTCATCGTGTTCACGCCCGCCTTATCAAAACCCGTTTTGCATCTGAAATTTTCATTCAAAATCGACTAATTGATATGTTTGCGAAATGCGGCTGTCTAGATGATGCCCACAAGCTGTTCAATAGAATGCCCGAGAAGAATACCTTCACGTGGAATTCGATGATAAGTGCATTAACAAAATCAGGTTTTCTTGATGAAGCTGAGCGTCTCTTCAGGTTAATGCCGGAGCCTGATCAATGCTCTTGGAATTCAATGGTATCGGGTTTTGCTCAACATGATCGATTTGTGGAAGCTCTGGAATTTTTTGTGAAGATGCATAGGGAGGATTTTGTACTCAATGAATACACGTTTGGTAGTGCTCTCAGTGCTTGTGCAGGGTTAGTCCATTTAAAAATGGGTACCCAAATCCACTGTTCGATCTTCAAATCTCCATTCTTAGCTGATGTTTTTATGGGTTCTGCGCTTATTGACATGTACTCCAAATGTTGTTGTGTGGTCAGTGCTCAAAACGTTTTTGATGGGATGGCTGCAAAAAATCTAGTGTCATGGAACAGCTTGATTACTTGTTATGAACAGAATGGTCCAGCAGATGAGGCTTTGAAAGTTTTTTCTAGGATGTTGGAATGTGGGCTTGAACCAGATGAAGTCACACTAGCCAGTGTTGCTAGTGCTTGTGCTAGCTTGTCAACAATAAGAGAAGGTTCACAAATTCATGCCCGTGTGGTCAAATGTGATAAGTTCAGGGTTGATCTAGTGTTAGGCAATGCATTGGTTGACATGTACGCAAAATGCAGTAGAATTAAAGCAGCAAGGTTTGTTTTTGATAGGATGCCAGTTCGAAATGTGGTGTCTGAGACCTCATTGGTCAGTGGTTATGCTAAGGCTGCAAGTGTGAAAGCTGCACGATTAATGTTCACAAAGATGACAGAGCGAAATGTGGTATCTTGGAATGCACTTATTGCTGGTTATACACAGAATGGGGAGAGTGAAGAAGCAGTGAGACTGTTCCGTCTCTTAAAGATGGAATCTGTCTGGCCAACACATTACACATTTGGAAATACCCTTAATGCCTGTGCGAACCTTGTTGATCTACAGCTTGGCAAGCAGGTTCACAGTCATATTCTGAAGCATGGATTTCAATTTCAGTCAGGTCCAGAATCTGATATCTTTGTGGGAAATTCTCTTGTGGACATGTACACAAAATGTGGATCGATTGAAGATGGGAGATGTGTGTTCGAAAAGATGGTTGAAAGAGATCATGTTTCATGGAATGCCATAATTGTGGGTTATGCACAAAACGGGTATGGCAGTGAAGCGCTTGACATCTTCAGGAAAATGTTGGAGAGCGGGGAGAAACCTGACCATGTCACTATGATTGGAGTCCTATGTGCCTGTAGCCACACAGGCCTGGTTGAGGAGGGGCGTCGGTATTTCCATTCAATTACAATGGATCATGGTTTAGTAACATCAAAGGACCATTATACTTGTATGGTTGATCTTCTTGGTCGCTCTGGTTACCTTGATGAAGCAATGAAGCTCATAGAGAACATGCCAATGCAACCTGACACTGTAATTTGGGGGTCCTTGCTTGCAGCCTGTAAAGTTCATGGAAATATTGAGATGGGTAAGCATGTGGCTGAGAAGCTCTTGGAGCTTGATCCCAAGAACTCTGCTCCATATGTTCTTCTCTCAAATATGCATGCTGCGCTTGGAAGATGGGGGGATGTTGTGAGAATAAGGAAGTTGATGAGACAGCATGGGGTTGTTAAGCAGCCAGGCTGTAGCTGGATTGAAATACAAAGCAAGTTGCATGTTTTCATGGTAAAAGATAAAAAACATCCACAAAGGAAAGAAATATATGCATCTTTGAGGATACTTATAGAACATATGAAGCGAGTTGGGTACATCCCAGATACTGGATCTGCTGCTGTAGAGATCTGTGAGGAACCAGAGAATTTGGAATTAACTTCATGTTCTCAAAATGAAATGCTAGCAGTTGCAGCATTAGGATAATCAGTCTGAGCATTACTTAGAAGGTATTGGGGGATTCTGGTTAATTAAATCATGTCTATTTAGATTGTTGTCTTTTATTGATTGAACTAAGCAAATGGTTAGAAACCAACGTTATACTTGCATTTGTAATTTAACTTGAAGCTCAAATTATATATATGGATTACAATTTTCTTCAGAATTTTTGTTGTAAAACATCAGAAAAAACAATTGTATCAAAGTCCGGAGTTGGTATTGATGGTAATTGTAGATGAGTCTTGTATAAATGTCTTTCTATTCTGTCTAGTTTGGTGCATTTTGTCAAAATATGGTCTGCTGTATTTTTATTTATTTATTACTTCCAAAAGAACTGAAAAAGAGAAGAAATCTTTCCTTATTACTTTATCCTTTTTAGCTGTAATGTGATTCGTGATAAGAGTGTCAAATAAGTTTGAATCAATCCATTGTAATACTACTAGGATGGTCCATGGTTGCCTCTTGTTTCTTTTCTACTTTCCATTGGTCTTCGGGTGTATAGCACCCAGAAAAGAATAAACAAAGAAGAGAGGGAGCAGGGGTCGTAGTCTGGAGGGACCCTTTTGATTTTTATTCAAAAATTCAGAATGGAGTAAGTTGGTTATGGGTAGGAATTAAATTGGTTGATATTCATTTTTATTGATTTAGACAAATTTTGGTTTGGTGAAAAAGGGAAAAAGATTGATTCTTGCCTTCTGTTCTGGAGGTCTGGTTTGGATCTGTTATTGTTTGTTTGTTTGATTTCAATTCAATTAGGATCTGTTATTGTTTATTGGTTTGTTTTCAATTCAATTATCATTGAATTCGGATGACGCATCCTAATTTCTACTCTTCAGGTAGGAGCTACACCTGTTCTTGAATGCAGAATGACCTTGGGCTTGGGTGGTTATGATCCATAGTGCTGGATTTCTGATACCTGCCTGAATATTTAATCTGTTGAAGTGTCTGAAGTAATGAATTTTTCATGTTCAGTTTCAACTGTTTTATTTCATTTCATATCTCCTTTACCCTGTTTACAATTTCTAATCTGGCAGATTTTCATTTTCATATTTGATATAGGTTATTTACTGAAGTGCTTCATTGTCCCATTTTACACAGATCATACATTCTTTTTCGTGGTTCCTCTCTATCTGTCTCCGTCTCTCTCTCTCTCTTAAAAATTAATATCTTATTTGAGATTAACATTTACATTTGTTCTGAAAGTTCACCTTGTTACTCAACAAATTTTTTTTTTTAAATTTTGATTTGTTTTGCGTTTTTTAGCTTCTCTTTGTTTGGCTCTCTGAGTATGATAGTCCAAAGCAGTTTAGTGAAAGCAGGACAAGCCATCTCATCCTAGAATTGCCTTATAATCTGCTTTCTCATATTTGTGGCATCCGAAACATTCTACTTCTATAATGGTGTTCCTAAGATTTGGGTTTTAATGGCAGTCCTTGTTATGAAAATACTTGTTTACCATAGCTGTCTCCTGTCTCCATTGTGGTTATGTTTTGGGATTGTATCAGTCATTTGAAGTGTACATACAGACTGATTATGAAGGGTTATACAATTCAGTTTTACTGGAATTGTAATGATGCTGTCAATGACTGTGAAAGAGGATACGTTGATCTAATGTCGTTCACCCCACTGATTTGATGTTGTTATGGTCTATGTGAACAGTTGAAGACTGACACCAAGGGTTGAGCATTATGTAGTATATCCTGCTGTACCTCCCATTGCATAGCCACTGATCAACGGATGTCCTGTATGAGCAACCAATATGTTACTGTTGTATTCTGTTTGACAGCACATGTGAGTGATGTTTAATGCATAAGAGTGATCAACATTATTCCCTTCAACTATGATCTCATTGGTGTGTGTGTAATTGAAGAAACTCCTGCTGTATAACTGTGTTTTGCTGTTCTTAATTCAGTACCACCCTTACACCATTGATGTTTGATAAAAGTTATGCGAGGGCGATTGCATGTACTGTTGTTTCGTGAAACCTGAAACAAATCGGAATTGTACTTGCACAGCCGCTGATCTGTCAAACCTGAGTGCAGCTGCTGTCTGTGTTAGTTATATGAGAGCTTGACTGTATAGACACCACAACACTTGTTCATCCAGATGATGCTTTTGGGCAGCAAATGATTAGAAATTTGAAGGTAATAGGGATTTTACCTTCATCTTTTATCTTTCTTGTCATCTCTCAGTTTTCATTTCTCATCTCATTTCCCATCCCCGTCTTCCCTTCTCTTCATCCCCCCCCCCCCCCCCTGTTTTTTTAGACAATAGTTTTCCCTACTTTGTTTTGTATGGATCCATGTAGCCGACCCCATTAAGTTGGGATAAGGCTGAGTTTGTTATTGTTGTTGTAGGGATTTTACTCTCCATACCAGGAAAATTTTGCAACTTCTTTTATTTCTTTAATGTACTAGCACTATCATTTACTTCAAAACTAGTCTATTATACTTGTTGGAGAAAATTTGCATGGGCTACAATTTATCGTATTGAACTTTTTTTTCTTCCTATTGGGTGGTAGCATGCTCTAACAGTAAGAATTTCCGTTTTGAGCATGTTTATCCAAAAGCTCCTTCAATTATAAGTATGTAATCTTCTTTTTCTTAATTTCATATCCTAACTGTGTGCTGAATGGTCTCATACCATCTTTCAGGTAATACTTGCAACTGCATTTGTGGAAAAGCATTACGAAAAGGCAAAAGCCACTGCAGCCCGAGTATTATAGGTGAATCATTTGTCAACAGAAAAATAAAATGTCTTCTTTTTTGTATTTGAAATTTCATGATTTCTTCTCAAAGTTGTAGATAAAACAGTGCGGATGAGTTTTATACTCGGGTTTGGGCTTGCAATCTTACTGGTTCGTCTTTACAGGTACATGTAGAGATCCGACCCATCAAACCTGTCGGTACAACATCTGACATGGGACAGGTGGATGAGCTTCTTATGCTGTGTCAATGAGATGTTCAAAGAGGTATTTATATTCTGCTTTTTCCCAGATTCTCAAGTTACAATTATGTTATACTTATAATGCAATTGCAAATTAATTAGAAATACTGTTAGCTTTGGGACAGAGTACTGTACTGCATTTCAAAAGTTTTAGGATTGTGAACTTTAAATGGTCGACTGATATGTATCCGCAGATATGCATATAACAATATAGGCCTCCATGTTGAAGACAATTGACCATTGTTCTTGTTTTTAGTGATTGTTGACCTTATTGGTCTGTCTTTATAGGTAGATGCAGATACCAATATTGAGAGGAATTTTACAGCTCATTGTTATTGAGAGGAATTTTACAGCTCATTGTTTAGCATGGGATCATAGAGCTTGTCATGGGAGCAGTAGATCACAAGCATTATTCAAAAGTTGAGAGATGTTTTTTTTTTCTTTTTTAGGAAACCTTGTACAAGAATGTTTTGGACACATTAACTAGGATGATCAAATTTTTTTTTTTTAACTGTAAACATTTGGTTGTAGAGTTTATTTTGGATTGAAATGAAAAAACTCCTGGTATATGTAAAGTTTTGTAATTAAAGTAAATGTAGTATTCAGGAACAAGGGGGAAAAATCAATATCTTTTAGCGGCATTAGTTAATTGCCCCTAAAGATAAGAGAGGCAATAGTAAAACACCTCTAACATTAACGAGAAAAAGCATCTGAGGCATTAGTAAAATACCTTTAATATTAACATAAATGCCTCAAAAAAGATCTTTTTTTGGTTACCCAGTTTGGTATTAGCAGCTGTTGGGGAACGGTTTACATGCGTTTCACAAATGCCACTAAAAGCTTTGGGGGCGTTTCACAAAATGCCACTACAAACTCTCTTAAGGACCCAAAATAGAGATATTTTAGCAAAGGCCTCTCTATTCATTTGTGGCATGAGATATAGAGGCGTTTATGCGGCATGAGTAGAAAACACACATATTTATTTAAGCTTTAGAGGTGTTTCGAAGGCCCCTAAAGTCAGATTTTGTTGTAATGCTAGGTCAAGTTTTGTATCCCCTCAAAGAAGGATAGACTAATTATCAAAGGATGAAAAGAACAGAAAAAGGATAGGATTAAAGACAAAATTAAGTTGTCTTGTTTTCTCTCATGGAGAAAGAACTTTGTTTCTTCAATGGGTATCTTTCTTCCTCAGTTATCTAGCTCCTTCAATCTCTGCAAACCTTTGTCTATGAGCACAGTATCATTTGCAGCAAGTTGATACTGATACTGGGATCCTCTTAGCAAGAAATCTCCACATGGCAGTTTAGTTTGGGCCCCAAAAGAAATCCATGTATTGGCTACTTCAATGACTTCTTGCTCAATTTGTGGGGTTTTGCTTGTGGGCTCATGCCAAAGCTCACAATACCTAATGGATAAGAAAAATTCATTTGACTAAGAGGTCCAGGTACATTTACCTCTCCCAGACCCTGCAGTAGAGGGAGCATCCTGCATCGGGTAGCTCTTTTTTTCCTTCATTTTCTGCCTCTGAAAAACCAAAATTCATTTGACAAGGAGGTCCAGGTGAACCACCTAGAGTTCCTTTTTTTTCTTTTCTTTTTGTCTTTGTTGGGGTTCTTTTAAACTTTTCATGCTTATTGAACTGAAATCTGTTCCTGAGAACCTATGAACCATCTTTAAACTACATAACTTAATTTTCTTTTTGGCAAATTTCAAAGCAAGAGAGAGAGAGATATGATTGATTCAAGTAAGGTTTCCCTTGACAGTTCTGAGAGAGCACCTACACCTAAGGACGACATAGGAGATGAATCTGTAAACCAAGATGAAGCAAACCATGATCAACACATTCGTCCATCTACTCTCATTCCCAAATCCTTCTTCCCTCATGACATCTTCTGCACTCATCACACACTCACCAAACATGTATTCCAAGCACTTCCCCTTCCCAGAGAACTCATTTATGAGAAACCCTTCAAAAGGATATTTAAACAACGATATATAATGTATAAAAACCCAATACTTTGGCATCCCACTCTTGGATATGAAATACCCAGAAAACAGAAAGAAAGACCCCATCACCCCTGAAATCACCGAGTATCCAACTATGAAATTCGGAACCAGAGCACTGCAACACATGACAACCGAGTTCGCTGTGTACAGAATCAACCAGATTAGTAGCAGAAAATACATGAAAGCGGTGAAGCTCCGGTTCAGACCCACAAGCCAGTACAGTGGAGCAGAGAACAAGAAGGCCAAGATGAGCAGAAATGGCAGAAAAACGAGCCCATTAGCTATCACATAAGATGAGACTCTGTAACTCCCACATGAAGTCTCCTTCATAAAGATTTCTCTCTCTTGTAGAAATATGGGAAGAGCTTCTGTGCTACACGACAGCAGGAACGTCAATAAGAATGCAAATAAACCTACCCTCTCTTCCGCACCTGAGAGATCGTTTTCGAGATCATGAAAGATGGAGCCTAAGACTAGCCCTGCAATCAGCATCTGAACCGTTCTGAAAGCGAAGAGCTCCTTTGTTCGATACACGTTCTTAGAGAACCTGTGCGTTAGTATAAATGTCTCTTTTAATCTCGAATTAGCGAAACCGCAGAGAAGATCTAATTGAGCATTACCGCCGCCGCCGCCGGCGGTGGTTTCCTCATCCGCCACCTTAGACTGTTGGAAGAGCTGCTGTAGCGTAGACTTTCCACTCCGATTTCGCGGTGGTTGCTTCGACTGTTGTGATAGTTGCTTTGACAGTTGGATTGTTTCAACGGCGTCAATGGCAAACTCAACGACGTTAACCTGAAGAGGAAGTTGAAGACCCATTGAGCCCAAATGCAGGCCCAGCTGCTCGACGCTCCCGTGATGCAAAACGGCACCGTCAGCCATTAAGAGGATCGAATTAAAGAGCTTCACGATTCTGAACCCGGGTTGATGGATGCTCAGGATTATGGTCCGACCGCGTGTCTCGGCCATGGTATTCAACATGTCTATGATTTGCAACGCTGAGGTGCTGTCAAGCCCTGAGGTTGGTTCGTCGAGAATCAACACCTTGGGTTCGTGGATCACGTCGACGCCGATCGATACACGCCGCCTCTCACCTCCGGAGATGCCGCGAACCCGGTTGTCTCCGATTCGGGTTGATGCGACATCGGTCAAGCCGAGTTCGTTCATCAGGGAGTTCACCCGGGAACTTAACTCGGCCGGTTCGAGTCTGAGCCTAAGCTTAGCACTGCACATGAGTGTTTCTTGGACCGTGAGGAGAGGGAAGAGAGTGTCTATTTGGGTGACGTAGCCGGAGATTTTTTTAAACCGGGCGTGGTCGATGGGTTCCTGGTTGATAAGAATGGAGGAAGTTTGAGGAGTGAGTCGACCGGCGAGGACTTCGAGAAGGGTCGATTTGCCGGCACCGCTCGGGCCTACGATGGCGAGGATCTCCCATGGTTTGGCTCTGCAAGTTATATTCTTGAGGACGTGCCGGAAATCTGGTCTGGCTCCTGCAGCTGGTTCGAGCTGTTCTTCTTGTTGTCTGGTGGTGAAGACCTTAAATGGGTATCTAAAACTTGTTTTGTGGTTGTAGATCTTGTAATCGATGCCCACTGCTTCTATCTCACAACCTTGTTTCGTCATTGGAAGTTCTCTCTCTCTAAATTCCCCGCCCTGTGTCTGAGCTTCTTCTTAAGCTCAACTTTGTACTTGCAGTCTTCAGCTTCTCTCTCACTCTCACTCTCACTCTCACTCTCTCGCTCTCTCTCTTCTTTTATTATTTAATTCGAGTAATGAAAATTGTCTTTTTGGATGGTTCACGTGAAGAAGAACCTTTGTCCTGTAATATATATTTAGAACAATTCTGGTAGTACGTTATACATCATCGGTCACGAGCTATTGTTGGTGGTGCTTCATAGCCTCATCGGGGTGCTGCCCATTTTGCTCCAGTATACGCATATCATCGGCTTATGTCTTAAAGCAGATTAATTTTGCCATTTGGCATTTAGAAAGATATGAGAAAAATGTTGAAAAGACCACTTTAGCCATTTTCCATTACAAATCAAATTGTGCCATGTGAGATGGCTGTGTGGCAAATTGGTCATTTCAATTGTGTATTAAGTTTTATTTTGCCATTTTTGGTCATTTTTTTTTATTTTTTTGGGGTTAAAACTAACATGTGAGCAGCAAAGACCTAGCTAGATATGTAAACAATACCTTCCCATATAAACTAGGGCTGCATTATTATCATCTAAGGATAATAGTGGATAAAACCTTTCCAATTTCCAATCATCCAATCGAAATCCCTAGCTAGCACCAAGTCACAAGATTAAAGATGTACTCACTAGCTAACTTGGAAAGTGATTTTGATAGAATCTTTATGATGACAGCTTGATTTGTTTGCAAGCTATATATATATTTTGTTGATAGGGCATCAAACTTATCTAAATACAGGTGATAAACTTATGGGAAAAAAGAACGCTGTTAGGCTATGTAGTGTATGCTAGCTTTTTCTTGTTACTATTTTTTTCCTCCATTCTATGAAATGATATATCTACCCTCTACCATAAGAGAAAGAGAGAGAGAGAGAGAGAGGCTATTGTATGTTACACAATGGTCAAACAAGAACTCAACCCATATATTAGTATGGACCGAGTTTCCCTTCACCCAAGGTGAATGGATTCATGGGGCGAGAGAGAAGGTATTGGGAGGATATTTTGGAATATACCAAAACCTTAGGATCAATGGTGGGTGAACCTTCCTCTATGAGTAGAAGAAAACTTAATCCTACTAGTATTTGATAGGTCAGGAGACTTGAAAAAAATTAGACTTCTCCTTTGTCATGTTTACACAGAAGTACGAAGTACGAACGTAAAATTTTGGAAGCATGCAAGGCCTGGGGAAGTGGGCAGGGGCACAAAGGGAGGCCGACTTGTGACAATTTTATGTGACTATGTCCCTAAGGCTTCACATTATCACAAAATAAGCGCTCTTGGCCATGCTCTCTGTAATTCCTAGCTAGGGATCAGTTGAACTGAATCAGTTCTCACTTTTGATCTGGCATCTGACCCAAAACAAGGAACCTGTCCTATTGATTAAAATCCTCTGCAATTCCTTCATCTTGTTCATTTCATTCAATGGTGCGAGCTTGATTGATCCAATTTTTTTTTTTTTCTTTTTGAGTTTGACATCGTTGGATGTCACATCTTCCATCTATCGATCTCTCAAATCCGAACTGCAAGGCTGCGGTGAATTTTTCCCCTGCCCTATATAGAGGGCCCAAGGTTGAGGAAATATAATGGGCTGGTTCTAGGCTGGACTTCGATCCCTATGATGAAAAAAATATTCCATTAGAAGATAGGGGTGAATATTTTATGGAGAGTTAGATGACGTGGAATGAATCTTTCTAGTGGACAAAACAGGGATAGACCACTGGAGATTTTTCTGTGCTGGCAGAGTTTTCTTTCCAATGATGCGGCAGCCATAGGAAATTTTGTCTAAACTAGCCCCCGTGAGCGCTAGTCTAGTCAGTGGGCCACCAGGCCCAACCTTAGGAGCAGTGAATAGCATTAATTGCATTCTCAATAGAAATCGGCCCGTGAACCCATCATATTCCCACGTCCCACTCAAAGTCTTCAACTTCCCTACTACTTCCACCATCATTTTTTTGGCTGGAGTAATACTACTTTGAGATTTTAAACCAGTCCGGGTTGGTTCACATTAAGGAGTACCGGTCTTTATGATAATCCAACCGGTTTGACTGGGGTAGACGTCGCCAAATCTCTCTTAAGTCGGACTGTTGTTATATTAATATCAAAAAGTTTTCCTACACCCATAGTGTAAGGTTCAGCCACAGTTCAAGGGACCATAAAACATCTCCTATTAGACAAAATCGATAATACCCTCCTCTTGTTTGCACGATGTTTTCTACTGCCCATCCAAAGGCCACGGTATTCCTTTGACTTTGGCCGAAGGAAAATTCGGTCCTATTAATTTAGTTATGGGAAAAGTATCTCTGAGCTGTCAATATCTCCTCTCTGTCTCTCCACTTCTGCATCCCTATTGACGAACCATAACCTACCCCCTAGCTCAGAAAACCCTCTACCATTAGTTATATACCTAGATGGACCGGTCAGATGGGTTTGTTCCGTATAATTTGGACCAGTTGGGTTGATGAATGAATGATCATACAATAAGGTGACTGGACTGGCCATCTGATTGCTTGGTGAAGTGTGGCTGGGGGTCCTTATCGCCCCCAGTACTGGGGGGTGCTATGCGCATCGTGTGGTGCAGCACCACCCATGTGTGCACACATGGGTGGTGTTGCACCGCACGATACGCACAGCACAGCCCCCGGTACTGGGGGCTGCGCTCAACTGTCAAATATAAAACGAGTGGTTCCAGTTCAACACTTTCGCTTCCAAAATCTTAACTAATTATGTTAAAGAAGAATTTCTCTTTGTACTTCGTCATGATATGATTTAATTAATGAAAATATTTGCTTGATTATGATCCAAGAGTTGGTAATTTGGTTTTGTTCTCTGTGCACCCCCGGGCCAATGGAAGCACGAGCAGAGGCATCAATAGGCGGACATTTCTGCCTTTCATGGTGTGGACAGTCATTTCGGCCATCTGTGTCTGGGCATTAACTAGGCAACGAAAAGAAATCCCAGGCATGCCTCAAAGTTAAAGAGGGGTCGGGTCGGTCCTGGTTTGACGGATAATAACTTGTCTGGTTTGGGCCGGACTGGGCCAGAGATTATCTGCTCCAGCCCAAGTTATGCGGGCCTATACTGGCAACCCAATCCTCCTGGGCCGATTGGTTAGTCACTGGTAATCAAAATCGTCTGATCTCTCCGGTTTGCTTTGAACTCACTCTGTCTTCAAAGGCAGAATCGGCACGCATGGAGCTCCAAACAATCCTTCGTCCTCCCACCGCAGGTTTGCTTTCTGTAATTGAACCTCTTTTTAACAACTAGGGTTTCGATTTTATTTGTTCCTTCTCTAATATTCCAGCGAGCTGATACTGTACCAGACCTCAACCGTCTCTCTCTCAACATAACCATTAATTCCAAGTGTAATTCTCGTCACTTAAGATAGCAAATCTAAAATAGGAACTTTTGGATTCCTCTTATTTCTCCTCACTTAAACTTTTTCAAAGTGTAATTGATGTTAACGGTCATATTATCTGAGTTTTGAGTATCTCCTCCGCTCACAGATACACATCATGAATCTAGCCCATTGATATAAAGTTAGTATTGGTATAAACAATTGGCATATGCTAAGATGCACAATGTATACCTGCAACGGTAGAGACATCTCAATTATAAATAGCTAAAAATGATCCATACTTTACTCTAATAATGATCATGTCCAATACACATACAATATGAATGCTCACATCTATATTTTTGAATCACATTCCGAGAAATATAAAATGTGATAACCCTGTGAACAATATGCCCAATACTATCCTTAGTTATTGTCACTTTAAGGTATGGCCTTAGGACAACACATCACACATAATATGATAATGCAAATTAACATGCTTAATTAGGGTTTGATGGACTCATATCCAACATAGCTGTCAAAAACTGCACTAGTAAGTTCAACCAGAACCGACTGGTTAAAGCTCAAAACCACATTGATTGGTTAGTAAACAAGCCTGATATCGGGTTAGACCAATTGATATTTGGTCAGAATTGGTGTTTGGAAGGAGCCCAACGGGTGTTCGATTGAGACTGGTGCTAAGCCTGTTTAACATGAGTTTGATTATGAACCATAAATCAACTAATCAAATATAAGTGTGATCATGCCTAACCTATGAAACCCGATTAACTAAACAGTGCAGTAAAGATATAAAGCCTTAAATTAATGAATACTGATTAAGTCGGACCACAACCAATAACATACCAACCGGTTGACACCTTTAGACCTACAATGATGGCCGGGTCACCTTGAGACAAAGCCTGAGACTAACCCATTTTATTGAATCTAGATCCTCTACATTTCCACAAGGTGTGTGGTGCACATCCTACGGCACAACAGAAGCCACCTGACACACATGACACACGTGGCCTCCGTTATACCGCAAGATATACACGGCATACCCTACCGTATGGAAGAGGATTTTTATACCATTTTATTTATCACAATCAAATACACTACTAATATTAACCGCATTGTCCATTGTGGGCTGACCCTTGAGAAGTTGACTAATGTGATGACATCACAATACGTCACTATGAGAACTTGAATGTTCAATTGCTTTGCCTTTTTCATGCACCTGTGATCTTGATTTGGTTTTTTAGGGTTCCCATCTTTCTTTAGTGCATGAACCTGCATTTTTAGGTAATACCACTCACAACTCACATATGCATTTTCCTTCTTGTAAGGTACTCTCCCTTTCCATCTTTCTTCTCACTAATGCCTTTAAAAAATATAAATATAAATAATTCTTATGACATATTTAGTAATCTATAGTATAATGAAATAAATAAAATATTTAGTTTTAAAAATCTTGTGGGAAAGAAATGATGTGGGTATTTAACAATCATTGCTTCCAAAGTGGGGGCTCTTACTAGGGGTTTGGAGACAGCAGGGAAGGAGGGAAGTAGTGGGAAGGAGAAAGTGAGAAATGGAGAGATTGGTAGATAGATAGACATAGGTGGTAGAGCACATTGTTGGCTTCCTTGGCTTCCTTTACAAGTGATTGAACTTCTTGTACTTTCTCACCACGTCACTATTAAATTGGAGGACCACCCCTTACTCTTTACCCTCCCTTATCCTTCCTTCCCTTTCCATAAGAGAAAGAAATGTCATTTTGACGCATTTATTGAGGGTGGGTGACATAAGCAAAATTGAGATCATATGTGTGTGTGTGTGTGTGTGTGTGTGTGGTGGAAGGGGTGGAGGGTTATGTAATCTAGATGTCACCACAGTAACTGATCATACACCGCATGATTGTAATCTATTCCCTTTACTAAAAAAACCAAAGGGAAACTGTTCTGTTGGGGCCACTTGGTTGAAGGGTGATGATGATAGAATCTTTATTCCAAATATATATATATTTTTTTTTGGGTTCTGGGTGTCACCACTATGTCTAGTGATGTATAACACTTTACTATTTTTCATTTGACAATATATTGGTTATTCCATGTACATCTCAATGACGGAATTTCAGTCCTAAGTAAGGAAATTTGTTCAAACTCTGATTCAAAATTTTAGTAAATTTATCAAAATATCATCAAATGAAGATAAATATAAAATACAAAAATAACAACTTTTACCCTTATAAAAGCTTCATCTATTCATTTTAAGTTGAAATTGTACTAATGAGATGCTAGTTTGAACTTCTATCACATAGACTAATCCATTTACTCTTTTATGGTAACTAGTGAAGTGTTATATTTCACTAAGCACCCTTTTTTCATTTAAATATATATTTTTTGATAATATTCACATCTCTATCTCTCTCACACAGAGAGAGAGAGAGAGAGAGAGAGAGAGAGAGAGAGAGAGAGAGAGAGAGAGAGAGAGCCTATGAAGCTATGCCGCGCACTAAGTAAGCATTGTCAAGAGGCTATTTATCATAGTTTGTGATGGAAGCGTGGTAGTAAGGGGGGCCCCATTTGGATAGTTATCAAATGTTAGGCTAGCTTCCAATTTTTGTTTCATGGGGCCTAGTAATAGTTTTTGTTGCCTGACCACAAAATGATAAAAAAAATTTATGGACCAGTTATAGTTAGCAATTCGGTGAACATCTTGATGGTTTAGTTGATTTCCTTTTCGTTTTGCAAACGTAAAATTTAATTTCCAAACCAAACATTTTTAAGTCCAAATTTAAGTAAAAAAGGGGCTCTGCTTACAACGCCTTGTGTTCGACACATTCTCACATCAAGCCTACTACTCTCATCATAATACTAATGGTAACTAAGGAAAAGTCCATAAGGGCCTAATATCAAAGCCCATGGCCCAAATCTAATAATTAAGAATATAAGTATGATATATTTGCTGGAGCAATGTACATCATCAACAAGCCAACTTATGCAATTAACATGACCAATTTTGGATTTTAATAATCACTCTCAAGCCTAATCCCTACACAACTATGGTAAGAAACATTTCTATGGGCCCACATTAAGTACCCACAATTGTCATGTGGCAGATCAAATGGATCCAAAATTTGTGTTTTCCGCCGCTCACATGTTAACTTTTAGCGTTATCAAAATTTATCACATGGTAAAATAAAGTTTTGAAAATCCAGGGTTATGAGAGAGGGTAGAATAATGGAGTACTGTAGATGTGCATGGATGTATTTGGGACCATGGTTTTAGTGCACGATATTAGGATATCAATCACCTTCAAAATCGGTACAATACCGATATGGATCGGCACAGATTGGTCCATATCGTACAAGTTTGCCCCCGATTGTTCTTAAAAAAAAAAAAAAGATTATTTGACCATTTTACCCTTGATCCATACTATTTCATCAGTACTATATCAGCACAAAATCTAGATCAGTGGTTAACGATACCGATATGAATCATCCGATATGGGCGATCCGATACCAATATTTCAAACCATGTTTGGGAGGCATGCCGAAAAACAAGGGATGATTTATGATTGAAGTAAGCACTAAAATTTGATAGGTGCCTGACTACCTTTACATATGACTTCTCAGTTCAACGGTTAGAATGATCACAACAGTTATCCACATGACAGTATTTAAAATGGATGCATGATAGTATTTTTGGAAATTGGAAAGGAGAAAGATCCATTAATGTATAGTGCAATATATGATTGGACTTAGATGGGCCAATCAATATAGTCCTCTAATGGGTAAAATTGTCACATCAACCATCTATTTGACATGCTCTTGATTTGATGGTGTATGACACATGAGAGAAAACTATGTAGAAGATTATAAGCCTCTCAAATCAAAGTTACAATTAGGGGCGTAAATGAATAGCCGAAATTCGTTACCGTATTCGTGTTCGTATCTATTTAGCACTATCTGACTCCGTTCGAAAGCTAAACGGATGCGGATACAGATAGACTATAGCTATCCGAAAAGCTATATTTACATTTAAATGGATAAAATATCCGATCCATATCCGTTTAGCACTATTCGAATCCATTCAATAGGTAATCGGATGTGGATGCGGATATAACACTATCCGAGCCGAATCCGATCCGTTTACAGCCATAGCTAACATATGGTACAATATCTTACTGGTTACCTGTATGGTTTTTTATTTTATTTTTTTTGTTGGAAGGTTACCTGTATGGTTAATGGTTTGAGTGATGAAGATCAGCAATTCTAGTGGCTGAAAAATGGTGTCGATAAAAGAGATTTTATAGACCAAGATTTTGCCCAATGCCTAAGAAATGAGGTATAACTGTCTTACAAGCTTAATAACTTCAAAAAATCCCATATATTTCCTAAAATGGTGGAATTTCTATCCACACTAGAACAAAGTCAAAAAAAAAATTTATTTGAAACTTTTAGGATCCACAAATTGTTTTGATACCTAAAAATTTTCAAGTTATACCTTCATTTTTCCATGAAGTCACATTAATAATTGATTTTTTGGGGGTGTATCTCAATCAAAGGCGTACGTTAATTACAATTATCGAAGTAAAGGCTCAGACAAGCCAATAGAAAACTACAACTACCAAGAGGAGCAGGGGAGGGTGCCTTTTTGTAGCATAAATGTGACCAAGAGAATCAATCCCATGACCTTTTGGGGGGGGGGGGGGGGCATGCACTTCAATTGGCTAGTTGATGACTTGGTCAATTAGATGAATTCTATAGATTTGAGATGAAGAAATGAGATTAGTTTTCTTGGCACTATATTCTTAAAAGAAAGGCGAAAGTTTTCCTTCACCGCATGGTGATGGTTCAGCCACTATCTTGGGTTCTCAAACCTCTATAGGATTTTAGTATGTTCCCTAAAATACCCTCCCAATACCCCCTGGGTGCATTTGAACCCCCCATGGTGAATTGATTCCCATTCACCGTGTGTGGAGGGAATCTCTGTCCTAAAAAGAATATACAAAAATTAATTGAAAATTTGCAACAATATTCAATATATTTTCTCCAGAGGTGTTCTCTATTAAATAATGAAAATATTTGGTTCAAATTGCAATTTTACTTGAAACAAATTAACTGTTTTCATAATGCATTTTTTGATATCAGATTACCAGTTGAAGTAAATCACATTTCCCCCTTTTTCTACTCTTTTAGGAGGTTTTTCCAGTATAACTTTTAGAAGAAATTTGAACTTCCAATTGTTTCACCTTAATACTCAAAATTATATTAAAATATATGTTTTGATTATCATTATATGTTTACTTTGTTCTTACTAAATTACATATTTACCAAGAATTAATAAAATTATTTAATAAAATGTATTTTTGCAATATATGTTTTATAGTTCTTTTCTTTATAAGATTCATGTGGTTCTTTTTTATTTAATCTACTTTTAATTTTTTTTGAAAAATAAAAACTTAAAAGTATATTCTACCATATGTGGTGAACTTACAAGAGTTTTATATAACAAAACTTTGCAACTAAAAGTGATGAACTATTGAGTATAGGTACCTACCTAATAAAATCACCTCAAAGCAACTACAATTCATCAAATTAGCAGCTATTATCAATCAATTAAATACTCAAAAAAGGATTACTAAATTTAATAGCTTAAGTTTTGAAAATTTTTATCAGCTAAAGTTTTCTTAGTTTTCACATTTACAACATTTTGTTGCATTTTTACTTGGTATTATAAATGTTCAAAGTTTCTTAAAAAATGTAAAGTTTTATTTATCAAATAAATATATCGAAGTTTTCCTTATCCTTAAAATATTTATTATTTTTTCCTCCTTTATAGTAGATGGGTGGGTTTTTGCATCCTCGTAGTATATGCCTCAACTTGCTTCTCAACATCAACAACATGCGTCTTACCATCAACCCTCCTCCCCCCCCAAAAAAAAAAAAAAATACAAATTTGAGATTTTTTTAAATTCACAGATTTTCCGAATCATAGTATGAAGATCAACTTATGTTTCCAAATTCCAATAATTTAAGAGAGAGAGATAGTTGCATCATTGTACGTAATTTTCAATTTTTTTATATCTATGTTGCATTATTGTCTCTTATTTTTTTATATTGATGTTGCATTATTGTCCCTTATATTATACATTATTGTGCAGTTACAAATTTTTATCCCCTCTTTGTCCTCTCTCTTTCCTGATTCCTAATATTTTGAAAACCTTTTTTGTTTTGTTACTATTATTATTATTATAATTAGAGTAGTTATCAATGTAACAATGGATGGTGATACTTCCAAAAAATCACAAGATAAATCTGAGTAATCTATTTTTACATTTTTATTAATCTAAAAAAATGTCTGTTTTCCCTCAAATTTGGGAGAGTATAGCAATGTTTGGAGTACTAGTACACCGTACACATGCATAGACATACACTTGATGTGTTCCAATTCAAAAGGGGATATTTAATTGAATTAAATTATAAAAATTGACACGTGGCTAATCTAGATCATGTTTCTCTATCCAACAGTAGGTAAAGATATCATTTGTTCACATGACATAATAGATGCTTTATGACATTTGAAAATTTATGGCTTTTGACCGACTAATCCCCCAGAGCTCTTGTACGACCTCGCAACATACACGAACCAGGAGATACTGGGGTCCCCATGTTCACTAGGGAGTTTCTTCTCAGGCGGGTGGCCCCAAGGGGGAGGCGGAGTCAAACCCAAGACCTTCAGCTTCCTTAGGCCTCGTCCCATGCCAACTGCGCTGCCCCTTGGGATTTATTATTATTATTATGATAATTAACTTAAACCCCTACAAATTAGCTACTTCTATACCCTAATGACTCCATTGCAGCGCAAACTTGGAATCTTGGACACCACTCAATTAACATCAAACAAAAACAGTGACAAGGATGGCAACATCAGCACTCTTAAGATCGACTTAATCTTCATGCATCTTACCAACTAATTATCTGCTCGTAATCATAATTAATATGGGACATCTCTCTATGCCCAAAAAAAAAAAAACCACTTAAACTACAGGCCATGCTGTCCCTTTAATCTCTCTTATCTCTCTTTCTTTCCACTAACCAAAAGCTTGGATTTGCATTAATTATATATTAAACCCTTAATGGATAATCATAAACAACCTGATCATTGGCTTGTTTAAGTAAGTGGCACATACAACAATGTGAACTCTTGGACCAAAGTGAACCCGCAACTTTCCATTTTGTTAGGTGTAAAGTGAACCATCAAATATAATTGGAACTTAGAAGATAAGAAGAGTTTAAAAGTAAATGAAAAAAGAGTGAAGGATTAAATCATCTCTTACGTCAAGAGCTTTGAAACTAATCTCCATAAGAAGAAGAAGAAGAAGAAGAAGAAGAAGAAGAAGAGTGAGTGACACATCAAGAGTCAAGAAACCTCTCAACATTGCCAAACCCTACTATGCCTATCACGGCTCCTAAAACCTTTGAGGATAAGTTTCAAGTCGCTACCACTAAACCACTACTACTGCTCTCATCAATTCATATGATGGATTAATAACATGTCAAGTCTATATCTATATTTGTGAGAAACTCATGCCTTTTATAGCTGACCCCACTAACTGACCTGGTTTTCAATAATTGTCCCCGTTTTTAAGATGCTAAAACCTTGGTAATCAAATTGCATGTCGGTAATCCAGGAGATGGGCATTTCCAACGGTTAGGTTAAGAAAGCTAAGGTTTTGATTTTGGTTTATTATGATCCATATTAAGATGATGAAAAAAGGATTTTTCTTACACTCAAGTGTCGTGCACTGGACTGTCTAGTGCACCTTTAAAATGCATCGGATGGTGGCAAATGGTTTTTAATTTTTTTCAATTCCCTAAAAGTGTGCAGTGCGATAGCTAATTCGAATCAAAATTGACGATATCGGATGATTGATCATTAATCTTTATTCATAAAACTCATGTAAGATTAAGTCATAAATGTATTTAGATTTCATTTTTTTTTTCTTAAATTTAGTAAGTTAAATAACAGAAAATCAATGAAACTTAACTTTTTATAGTTTAGAAAATAAGTTTTGGTGAAATTTTGATCGATTTTAATCCAATTTGAACTAGATTGATATTTTTCTTCCCCTTTTATTTTATTTTTTTTCCTTTTTGGTGATAAAGATCCTTATTTGACCAAAATGTTCAATTGATGGGCAGCCGTCTATTTAGGATGTTGACTGAAGGCTGCTCTAATTGCTACAATTCAAAATGTATAGAATTAAAAGTTTGATGGATTTTCATTCCTTGTTTTTTCTCCCTCTTTCTTGTGATGGTGGTAGCGCACCAGGGCTTGCGTCTCTTTTTTTGGGTTATAGTTCCATTTGTCCAAATACCATCGACACCGGCTACGCTGCACAACAGACAGTGTTCCACACTTTTCCATCCACGTACGTACGGTGGGCACACAAATGGGCATTTTTAGAAGCAAAAGGATAGGGCACATAGGTGCAGTGGAGCTGGACTCATTACGTACCCTTGTGTTTTTTCAATTCCCTACCTATGGATGGAGAGATAAATAAATACTCTAAAATCTGAATTTGATTTAAAATAATTAGTATCTATTTATTCAGTTATTTATCAGAGTAGTCTGATAGGAGAGTATTGGACCCTCCTCTAGTAGTGGCGGGAGTTTGGGGATCCAGCCCAGTAAAAATAGGGGTGTTTGGGTCATTTTATAGGTAGGCTCCCTTATGAAATGACTACAGCCCCCCCCCCTCTCCTTTTTTTGTTGGGCTGGATCCCCCAGTTCAATTTGGATATCTTTTGATATCTAGATGATTCTCGGATTATGAAGTTGGATATTAATTTAGCTTCATACCTGTTACATACGTTTTAATAGGATAAGAGATCGTTGTTTGATCGTCTAACTAGCGTCAACACTAGTGCAAGGGCCAATGAGAGCACATGCAAGGGCATCAACTTAAATGCAATTTTGATTTTATGGGGGGGGGGGATAGGGTGATACTTACATATGCTTTTGTGTCTCGACGTAGGAGCCACACGATTAGGTAGTATTATTTTTCCTTTTTTTATATTATATTCTCACCAAGTCAAAGGTTGTAAATACAATCAAGTAGAAACAACTATATAGTATATTATATTATTTTTGCAAATATTTATGTATAAAAAATTTAAAATATTTTTTAATTTGAATTCAGATATCCAATTCCTTGGCCAATTTGAATGCAAGGAGTAAAGTTTATACAAAATTAACACTAGCCCTTCCCCCCCCCAAATAAAAGTCATGGAAAAAGGAAAAAGAAGCCTTTTATGGATCAATTTGGAGGCTTGAAGCTTTAACAACCTATACATATGCAGCCATGAATCTTTGGACAAATTTTAGATGTATTACAAAGAATCTAATACAACTGTCCCAAAAAGGTCCATCTGAGGATATTTAAGAAAAAAAAAATACAAATTCTGTTATGAGTAAAATAGGGGCCACAGATTGAGTGGGTCCTACGCTAAGGATGTTCTACCAATGTGCAACGTGGATGAATGAGGCACCCCTTATATTGTAGGATAAGTATAAGTTCGATGAAGTGGGCCATGGCCATATCATCATTCTTAGTACATATTTCCTTTCCATCTATATCCTTAAAACTGATCAGTGCCTGGTTAGTCCTGTGTACCTCCAGTTGCCTTCTTCCAAGTATTGATGAGTTGAAGGTTCCCCAACGCCAACAGATCCCGTCATTTTAAAATTCTAACGTTTCCGTTACTACCAAGCGGCGGCCCTTTTCTACTCAAAACCGCCTTCTCTCTCTCTCACGTCAATTAATGCTTTTCTTTCTCTATAAATATCTCTCTACCTCTCCCCAAAACTTCCAATAACAAACACCATTCGATCGATCGACCAACACTCTACTCTTCTTCTTCTTCTTCTTCTTCATATTGATATTGAGATGGGAGATGATAATGTAAACCTCCCTCCAGGCTTCCACTTCTATCCAACTGATGAAGAACTTGTGGTTCATTTCCTCAATCGTAAGGCATCGCTCTTACCTTGCCATCCAGATGTCATTCCCGATCTCGATCTCTATCCATACGATCCATGGGAACTTGATGGTTTGAAACATATCTCTCACAATCTGAATTCCATTTTTTTATTTTTTATTTTTTTTTAATTTTCCATTCTTCTTTATTCTCTAATTCTTGATTCTGTTTGGATTTGGGACTTTGGGGGGAAAGTGTAGGTAAGGCATTGCAAGGAGGTAACCAGTGGTATTTCTACAGCCGAAGAACTCCGAATCGAGTTTCAGCTAATGGGTATTGGAAGCCTGTAGGTATGGATGAACCAATAATTTCAAATGCTGGTAAGAGATTGGGCTTGAAGAAGTGTCTTGTATTCTACGTCGGCGGCGGCGAAACACCGGCTGATGGAATCAAAACCAATTGGATAATGCAGGAATACCGACTTTCAGATTCCGGTTCTAGTAGCAGGACGTCTTCCAAAAGAAAAGGAACTTCAAAACTAGTGAGTTCCTCTCTCATGTAAATTAAGGCTGTGTTTGGCATGCATTCTTGGAATAGATTCTAGGTCTAAAATGCATTTTGAAACCTAATTTTTTTTTTTTTCTCTATTTTGTTATACTTATGGCTAGGATTCAAGCAAATGGGTCCTTTGTCGAGTCTGCGAGAGGAATAGTGGTTCTCAAGGGGGATTTGGAGACGACGATGACGGAGATGGCACAGAGCTTTCATGCTTAGATGAAGTTTTCTTGTCATTAGATGACCTTGATGAAATTAGTTTGCCAAATTAGATTGAAAAATAACTATATATGATCTAAATGGGCAATATTTTAATTTTAAAGGCTTATGAGAGAAAGCTTATATATATATATATATATAGATCCAATTGTAATATTATTGGCATGTTTCTTGTATGATTCTCAGAACCATAAACATTTTGCAACAAAGTTAATTTGGTATCACTTGTTTTCTACACTTCTGTTGAGATTCTCACGTGGTTGGCTTATTGGAGAGAATAAACGTGGGGGAATGGGTGGATTGTGGAGCCCTAGTAGCACTGTTAGCTTCTTGCCTTGCTGCAACCATTAATCTTCTCCTTTTAGGCTTTTTAGCTTTTTCTGCTTTGATGGTCTTTTGGTGCTTGTCTTGTGTCACAAAGTGAAAGGAAAAATTTTTACTTCTTCTATGGGTGTCTGCTTAGGTCTGCATTTCGTCATATATGTTGTAAGCATTCATAAGTGTGAGAACAAGTTTCACCGCTTTGGAATCAGGGGGGCCATTACTTAATTTCTTGTTGTAATGGGTTTGATTAACACTAATCATGAAGCTTAATTAACATGTTTTTTTAAAGACTTTTTCCTAATCCTTTCTCATTATGAACACGTGGGTAGATGACCCCATAAACACACCCAATTAAAAGAGAAACTCTTTCTCATCACCATCCACTTAGGATCTAATGGTGAAAATTAGATTGGGTTTTACCATCATAATTAATAGAGAGTGCACATAAAAAAATATAATAGTTGCTCGAACTCAAGCAAACAACAATAAGTGGGGTAGTCTTGTCATTTCAACCATCAAGGACATTTATTGTTTTAAGAAATTGCTTTCAATAATACTATTCATTGCTTAATAAGCTCGTAACTACTGTTCTTCATAATCATCTCACCCATACATTACAAAAAACAAAAAAACAAAAGGGCTCTGAGGGTAGAAATAAAATAGATGCATGAGAGCAGTTATGATTGCAGAAAACATGTGATTGGGCCTATCAGAACTTGTTCATAAAGCTAAAGTGCCTAATATAAAGACATCAACAAGAGGAAGGTATTGAGAATTGAGATAAGCCCATAATGTTCCCACATAATTAAGGATGATGATTTTTATGTTTGGGTTTGAGGGAGGAGAAACTAACAAAGATTGTTGGGCCAGCATATGTCGCTTTTGAGAGAACCTAATTATATTAATCCTTGTAAGATGATCAGAAGGGAAGAAGAAGAGAACTTTTCCACAAAATGGGTCATTACTAGTAATAAGTAGTGCAAATGTTCAAAGTTGAGAGTTGATAAATAAGAGAAGGGAGAGGGTTTCCCCACACTGTCCAAGTGAGGTTTGGGGAGGTGGTGTGCAATTTCATTTTTGAGCTGACATTCCTATAAGAGAAATGTTGAGTTTTTATGTCTTGTATTTTGTGGGTTCACATAATTAGTATTGGGTTTGTATTTGCAATTGGATCGAGTTTTGAGTCTATTATATGTATTATAGATATAATTGTAATTGTGTGGGGATTAAGGTTTTGGGTTCCTTATACATTGTCTTTGTGGACCCTAAAAACAAACGAATGGAAATCACTTTTATTTCCTAGGGGCCCAAATCCCCTAAGAATCAATACCCCTTGTAGAGAATTGGGGAATTCACCCAATTTGGTCTTCTGGACCATGGGTTTTTTTGAAGTTGTCTAAGGTTTTTGATTGGATTGGTATTTTTTTTTTATTTTTTTTTCTCATTGTAGCTCTATTGGTCTCCTTTGATTCAAGGACTCATTTTTATATTACCTATATAAAAATATAAAAAAAAATCATTTTATGAGGTGGAGAACGGTGTGGTTAGGATTAATGAAAAATCTCTGATTCTCTCAGTTGGCTCTAGGTATTCGTGACAAACTATATTAAATTTTTCGTGTTATGTGTGATTGTTTGCTTTTGATTTCTTCCTCGTGAATATGCATTCGTTCCCAAAAAGAAGGGCACTTCAAGGTTGGACCCTAACCTCGGAACCTTGTCAGAAAAAATCCAGCTAACTTTATTCTCCCTCCCCAATATTTGTTTTCAATTAGGAGTATAACTTGGGCCGGCCCATCAAAGATTTTGTAAATTAAAACCGCTTCGAGCTGGGTAGTCCTATGTACAGCCCAGCCCTATTTAAAATTTTCAAAATTTCTAAACCCAGCCCGGCCTTGTCAAGTAGGGGTCAGAAAATGCTCAGAGCTCAAACTTTGGCATCCACTTGGACTACGAAGCAAAGCTTAGTTCAACCTTGAAGTGCCCTAATTTAGAGTACACTTTAATGTCTTCCTATCAATTAAATTACCCTTATATAGTTTCTAATTATGTACTCACACTATTCCAAAGTCCAACTTCTAATTAAGGATAACTGTCTAAACGGATGATTTGAAAAAAAAAAAAAAAAAAAAAAAGTTAGTTTTGACCTAAGGTGAAAAATCAAATGTGCAAACTAAGGTAATAATCGATTTAATCGATTTTTTTTTTTTTTTTTTTTGTCATTAATTGTTGTAGTTTGGGAAGCCTTGGGAAAATATCCAAATGAACAAGAGGTGAGCGGTTTGGTGGTGCAGAACTGTACCTTTAATAACACCCACATATTGAACAGCCTTCGCGTGGGAAGCTCACTAACATTTATTTCAAGAACATCGAGGGTACAAGCTTCACCAAGACTGCAATTACCCTCTCATGTAGTGAAGGTGTGCCATGCGAGAACGTAGAGCTCGTCGATATCAACTTGAAGCATACCTTGGCTGATGGTGTCGCCACTGCAATCTGTAAAAGTGTGAATGGGGATAGTTATGGCATTCAATCTGTAAAAATGTGAAAGGGGCTGATGGCCCAACTACCTGTCCATCCAAATATTTATACTCTTACCATTACCCACAATCCATCTTTCTGTTTGGGACACAAAATCTCACATTCTCTTCACCCCTAGCCAAATTAACCAATGAGGAATTGTAACCCTTCTTTATAGACCCGTTTCTACTCACAAATCTGGACATAAAGAATCGACTCATCACCGAGTAATCATGCTTGATTTGCCAAACTAATTTGCTGATCGAGTTAATCATTATTCACATCACAAAGCTTCTGAATCCCAATACTCCTTTCAGATTTTGGCTTGCAAACATCATCTCACTTCACCGTGAATTTTTTTGCAGAGAATCCATATACCTGTACAAATAAAATTCCTTATCCATCTCTCTATGATTTTAACTAAACCTAATGAGCAATGGCCACCAATAAACTGAGAAATTATGAATAGTAATCCAAGATATCATCGATCGTACAAGCTCCACTCACCCTACCTTAGAAAGTAACGTCCCCTTCCATCCTTGCATTCGACAATATCTTTTTTCTATCTCTAGAAGCATAGCCTCCTTCTTAACCCTTCCTTTAAATATTTTCATCCCTTGATAATGGGTGGAAAATTTTACAAATAAGGACGCCACACACTTCTGAATTACACTGCCTCCTGTAAGGACAAGTATTCCTAAGAAACAACATGCTTTTCTCCAAATTAATTCTCTGACTAGAATAGTCTTGATACTTTGGGGCCTTGAAGAGATGATTTAATTTTATTTGCATTCATCAAAACCCTTACAAAGAACCTTCTCTGCCAGAATGAACAATTAAAGAGAGATCAGATTACCTTGACAAAGTCCTCTCTGAACCTTCTCTGCCATTATGAAACAATTAAATGTTTCATAATTCAGCCTAAATCTGGAACCCCACCTTATATAGAGGTCAATATAAGGCTGTAAAACAAAAAAATTTATGTATGACATGAAAGCTAATTGCTGTTCTATGCAAAACCATGTGGACCCATGGTGTGTTGAGGTGGACTCCCCAAGTGTTAGCAAGTGGATTCCATTGCTACTTATGAACTCCTTATTTTTCCTATTCTAATTCATTATACCACCATATCAGGTCAGTTATTTCTGTTAGAGTTTATGTTTTAGGGGTATTTTTGTAACTGGTCATTGTATTGTGGCTTAAGTTGTATTTTGTTTTCTTGTTTTTTCTTTTTCCTTTTACCTCCTTAGAGAGTTATTTGTAATTCTAGCAGTTGATTAATGAAGAATATAAGGGAGAGAAATCAATTCTCTCTCTCTCCCACAGGATTGTGTTCATTTCTCTTCTCTCTTCTCAGCCTCTACCTTCTTACTTCTTTTGTCTTGAATCAATCCTAGCTCATTTCTAACTATTTCACCCTAACACATACCTGTGATAGCTCTGTTTTCAGGCCATCGTTCAGCTAGTTTGTTTTGATCATCTATCTTTCTTCAGTGATCAGTTTTACTTCATATTTCATATATAGTATTCTGATATCATTCTCTATTGATTCTGATCTTTGAACACTACTTTAACGTACACCTGCTGTTACCACTTTCCATACCCCTGCTCTGTTTCTGTTAGTTCCCATATCAGCTCCGATCACACCCTTCTCATTAACCACTGATAGGTTTGATCAGAAGGGTTACTCAACCCAAGTTTCAGTCCCAACAGCTCTGTAGTTTTAAGTAACAAAATATCCCATCTTCTCTTAATGAGCTTTCAATTTCCTTCACTTCTGCTTTAATCTTCTAATCATATATGCTGTTTCTGTGGCCTACCCAGTTCCTGTAGTCAGTGTTTCTTCTTTTCTAATTAGCCTATTCAATCCTTTTAGAGCCTTTGCAAATTCTTCCCTAATCTCAATTTAGGGTTGGGTTTCAGACCATGCACCAGGAGAATTATCCAAAGTGAGCATTTTTCCTAGGTTCCAACTCATATTCCATAGAATTTGGTGAATCTTCTTATTAAGAATTTGCTTATCCTCTACAAACAGGCTGACAATTAGTAGTCAGAAATATCATGTAAAAATAATTGACATTCAATGAAACCAATAACAGCCATTGGGGTTAGATAAGAATAAAACAGAAAGAAGGTAACCAAAGCTTAAGTCTCTGTTTACTGTGTTAGTGTTGTGAGAACTCATGTGATTAGGGTAGTTTGGGAATGTAGTCTTTGGACGCCCTTTGTAATCACTTTTAGAACTGCAACCTATGTGATTAGAGAGTTGTTTTATCTTGGGGGTATAGATGCATGGTCAACCCGGATTGCAGAATTTGGGCATCTAAAAATCTTAAGGAAAGCATCGTTTGATGCGACTCAACTCTACTATTTATTGTTCAAGTTACACAAGATGACGTGTATTGTTGACGAGGGCCGGATGTGCACCACCGCCCCACCGGTACTGCAGAGTATTTTAATACTGTAGTTGGTGAATTGTGGTGCATTTCATGCCCCATGCTCCCCCCCCTCCTACTAGAGAAAATTATATATCTAAGCTCCCAATTCCAAAAAAGAAAAATTGGGAGCAGATTATAAATTCTTGATTGATGATGGATCAGATTCAATGGACGATCCAGATTCGGATCCGAATCCGATTCTGGGATTTTTTTTTTAAACCTTGAGAATACGCCGTCTACGTAGACGTGGCAGAGTTAGCAGGTTTTCGGATTTGAAAGAATCTCCTCAGTGAGAGAGAGAGAAAACACTTTTCGCTTTATGGACACGTTACTATAAGATCACTAAAAAAAAAAAACTTCATATGCATCCACTGACGTGTCAATCTTTCCTACAGTCTTTGGAACACGTGGTGACCCCACATCTCTGACTCTTTTACAACTTAAAAAAGCAGACTAACTTGACACACAGCACTTCTCGTTGTCTGCGAAATTACCTCTCGTGAAATAAAAAATTTCATCCATATTAAACAGATAGTGATCGATCTATTGTCATATATATATATAAATATCCTTCTTCATATCACTATGAAAAGTGAAATAGTTTATGTCACTATCTTTTTTTAACCCTCTTGAATTAGAAAAGTCAATTGCTTATCACTAATCACATCTCCCAACAACATTTTAACCCTCTTGAATTAAAAAAATCAATTGCTTATCACTAACCACATCTTCCAACAACATTTTTTGAAGCCGATTAGACAAAATCTTGGTTATAATCTTATATGTCAAAGTACACAATACAATTGGATGATACCCAACGAATGAAGAAACATGACCATCTTTTTTATTTTATTTTATGAGAGTGTCTTGTGATCGTTAAGAGAGGTGAAACATGACCATCTTTTCTATTTTATTTGACAATTCGATTCTTCTACTTCCGCCTGCCCCTATTGCTGTGTGCGCCTCACACACAAGCAAGGCGGAATGTACCGCCTTACCCCTGCCTGAGCGCCTTGTCCGAACAAGGTTAATACGGTACTTTCCGTCGCGTTTGTGTGTGGAATTGCACGACAGTACCAAGCAGGCGGAAACAGAAGAGTCAGATCCTCAATTCATCTGTGGTGACAGCTACCTTCAAGGCATCTTGCTGGTCGGTAGATAAAGTTCTGCATTAAAAAAAAACCCTAAATTGTTCATTAAAAAAAAAAAAAAAAAAAAAAATTGTCCAACCTAGACTCAAATAAATTATGGTAAAAAGAAATACTCTCCTTAATTCGGGCTGGATCATCATTAAATGAACCATTCTCCCTTTGAGACAAATTGGCACTGAATAACTTTGATCTTCTTCTATGAGAGCTTTATTGCTTTATTCCTTTCTTATCCCTCTAGAAGTCTGAAAAGAAAATTTCTCTTTTTATTCTAACGATTACATTTTATTTTATTTGGCTTCATTGAAATTTGCGTCTATTCCGTCGTAATTAAAAGGTGTACCCAGTCCACGAGGGTTCCACCACTACGGGGTCTGGGAGGGTCATAATGTACGCAGCTAATGAAAAAAATAGTTGGCTTATTATGTGAGAGTGGAGAAAGAAAAAAAATGAACAAGAATATTAAAGGAAGGCGGGTGAAGATGAGAAGTTAATATTTTTTTTAATCATATAGGCATGAGAAACATGATAATTAGGGGAGACCGGGAGAGAGGGAGAAACACAGGAATATATAGAGTTTGGAAAGCTGAGGTTGTCTTCTTAAACATTTCACGAAATCGACACTATAAAATGCATGTAAACTAATTCTGAAACGGATAATGAAAACTGAATAAAAACAAGTAACACCAGAATGAATACAACCGAACCAAACAACCGGAATAGAACCATTTGACACCCATACTCTCAGCACTTATGGATATCCCTTATTGAAAAGGATTCGGTCCAACTTCTTATTAAGGAAAACTGTCTAAATGGATGGCTTGGAACCCGTTCTAACTATGGTTTATAGACACAGCCCTGCTCCTGTTACATCGCCAATTGAAAGGGAAGGGTCCCAAATTGGATGATAAAACTAACAAAATTCTGACAACACTAGGGTTTTTTTTTTTTCTTTTTTTTCTAAGGATACAAATTAATTGAATGTTAAACTCCTACCGCACAAAATAAAATAAAAAATAGAAGTAAAACTCTTTTTCTCTCTCCACCCAAATAGGTCGGTAAAATAGTTAGTTTTGCCCAAAGGTGGAAAATCAGGTGTCTAAACTAAGGTATAAATATCAAACCCCCTCAAGCATTACTCCTTGAATCAAGTCTACCAGGAATCCTCTGGATTGGGAATTGGGATCGAGCCTCGCTCAAATAAGTTCAGGGCTTTGATCCCAGCCAGCTCATTTATCTTTCTTATAAATTAGTTTTCTTTTAATTTTGTAATTTTTTCTTTCTTTCAATTCCGATCAAATAACTAAGGGGAATAATGGGCTCAAACAGGGATCTTGTGTTAATAACTTGTTTATTGGGCCTCCTTCTATGGGGGGCTGACGCCAAAAGAGTTTCTGTGGATGAACCTACTGCAGCTCCAGAAGCAGCTCCAGCGAAATCCGAAAGTGAACCTACGGCGGCTCCAGAAGCAACTCCAGAGAAACCAGGAAGTGAACCTACGGCAGCTCCAGGAGCAGATCCTACGCCGGCTCCAGGAGCAGATCCTACGCCTGAAAATGAACCTACGGCCCCAGAAGCAGCTCCGGCAACACCTGGAACGGCTTCACAAGGTACAGTGTTCGATGTCACAAAGTATGGAGCAGTTGGTGATGGAAAGACGGATAATAATAAGGTACAATATTTTCTACGTACAGAATACATAATCCAACCGTTAAGCCTTCCAGCTTCATTATTATGAATGAATAAAAATGATGAACACTTTGATTAATTAATTTCTTAATTTGCAGGCATTTTCTGCTGCATGGGATGCTGCATGTAAGTCCACAGGGCCATCCACCGTTTTGGTACCTAAAGGGGACTTCATTCTTCCTGCAATAACTTTCTCTGGTCCATGCTCCAACAACATTTCTCCACGTGTTGAGATAAGGGGTAAAATTATAGCTTCCCCAGGCACGGACGGCATTAAAACTTGGATCTCATTCCAACGCCTGAGCCAGTTGCATATCAATGGGTTCGGAACAGGATCGCTGGATGGTAAAGGAGAAACCGCTTGGACCGGTTGTCGTCACACAAGCAGTTCAAATTGCAAAACCCACCCAAACGTAAGTGTTGTTTAATACCCGGCCCGGCCGGACAACATGTAGATTCACGTTAATTAGTTGAGGTTAAACAGTCAATTAACTTAATTTTCATTTAATTTGGTTATTGCAGAGCTTGGAATTGTTGTCGATTACAGGTGGATCCTTGAGTGGTATAAGTTCGACGAATAGTAAAGGTTCCCATGGGATTGTTGGGAACACTAAAGACTTCATCATCCAAGATGTCAAGCTGGTTGCCCCTGCAGAAAGCCCAAACACAGATGGTTTCCACATTGGCAACTCAACCGGTATCACTATCACTAACGCTGAAATTGGAACGGGTGATGATTGCATCTCCATTGGATCGGGTGTCACCAACATTTCCATCACCAATGTCCAATGTGGACCAGGTCATGGAATCAGGTAATTAATTAATTAATTAATCATTTCTTCTCGATCTTGCATCATAAATAACAAATTAATTAAGGGATAATTACCTTAATATATAATTGGTTTTTGTTTTTTTTTTTTGTTTTTTTTGTCATTAATTAATTAATTGTTAATGTAGTTTGGGAAGCCTTGGGAAATATCCAAATGAACAAGAGGTGAGCGGTCTCATTGTGAAGAATCGTACCTTTACTAACACCGATAATGGTGTTCGGATCAAAACATGGCCAGGATGTCCGAGAAAACACGGTTTCGATGTTAGATTTGAGGATATTGTCGTCACAAATGTGTCAAACCCCATCATCATCAACCAACAATATTGTGACCAGAAAAGCTGCACATCTGAGGTAATTAATTCCTAATTAACACAAAAACTAATTAATTATTAATGCAAGTAGGTAATTAATGCATTAATTTATTTGTTTTTTGATATTAAATATAGATATATAGTCTCTTGCTAGCTAGCTGGGTTAGAGACTTACTAGCCAATATATAATATACATATATATCATTAATATATAATAGTCTCACCCATATATTTTATATATTCAACAGCCCTCGCGTGTGAAGCTCACTGACATTCATTTCAAGAACATCAAGGGTACAAGCTTCACCAAGACTGCAATTACCCTCTCATGCAGTGAAGGTGTGCCATGTGAGAACGTAGAGCTCGTTGATATCGACTTGAAGCATAACTTGGCCGATGGCGTCGCCACTGCACTCTGTAAAAATGTGAAAGGGGTTACTTCTGGCATTCAGAACCCAAGTTCATGCTTATGATCGAGTCCATCCCCTTGTACGTACAATGTGTTTGGTTCCTTGTTTATCGTTTTCATGGCCTGGGTAATTCCTCAATGTGGGTTACGTTGTGTCGTATAATATGGTACGACCGCTCCTGCCAAGCAAGACCCTGTACATGAGAGGAGACTATTTTTTCCTGATCGATTGAACCAAACACATCTAATTTAGGTAGATGAGCTATTATTGTATTGCTAATTCCCTGTGCTGTATTGCAGTTCCTGTGCTTGATTTCAAAGTCAATACAAATTAATTATTTATTTCCTCTCTAAATACTCAATCTTTGATGGATTCCGTGTCCCTAATTATATTTTTGTCGTCTACCAAAAAAATTTTATTTTTGTCAAGATAAGAGAGTATTTACAAAATATACAGGTAAATAAAAAATATAAAATATAAATTGATCCCTCAATCTCTGTGGGGGAAAAATTTTCGTCTCTATTTATCTGTCCCTCCATTTCCTCCATTTCATCTAATAGGGGGGAAGTGGATCCCACCTAGGCAGTGTGTTCGGACAGGGGGTAGGGTGGTCATTTTTGCCCCCTATGAGATGAAATGGAGGAAATGGAGGGACAGATAAATAGAGACGATAAAGATCCGGCTGTGGGACTTGTGCAAAATAATTTGTTTATAATAAAAAATAAAAAAAATAAAAAACTTTTCAAAGATATACTATAGCTACCTCATGTAGTATTAAAGAATAAAGAAAATCTACCAAATATAAAGTAAATACACGCTATACATAGAAAAAGATCTTTTTTTATTGTTATATTTTATTATATTTTATTTACATAAAAGGAGGTCATAGACAAGAGTACAAGATGTCATGGTTACGATTCCTCTGACGTAGTTGTAATATTTGTGATCCCTTCTGAGTTGCCCGTGATGTCCTCTTTTGAATTCCCAAGGTGTGTGATACTTCTAATGCTACCCCTTAAACTTGGCGAGGAAAATGCGCCATTTTTTTACCCGAAAACAATAAATAAGAGACCAAGCCAAAAGTATAATAAGAATATCAGAAAGTTGAGTCGAGAAATAGCTAAATCCATAATAAGATGAGCCAAAACTTTCTCACACACATAGTAGAAATCAATCTCAATGTGTTTTTTTGCGTGTTTGAAAGACGAAATTAATGGTCATATGAAGAGCGGGCATATTGTCAAAGAAAATAGTTAGAGGAATCCGGAGTTTGAGGAACTTCTAGATCACGAAGAATAAAGAAAATCACATTCATTCCCAATACAAGATAGAAGAGTCCGATACTTTGACTCTGCAGAGGAACGGCCAGCGGCACAATGCTATTTTAAAATACGGATGACTAAATTACCACCATGAAAAAGTGTAATACCCAGTAGTCGACTGGCGATCAATTTAACTACCAGCCTATAGAGCTTCCACAATGGCATAAAGAGAGATGAGGATGAATTGGAGCGGAGCTATAAATTAACCATGAACAATGTTATCACTCACATAATGGAAAAATACACTTTAAAATCTGAAATGGCCAATATTTGGGGCATGCATAAAGCGACAAACATAATTGACTGAAAAGGACAATTTAAGGCGAGTGATGTGAGATATTCTGGAGCTCAAACGAGACTATGATAAAGTGTAGGATCAGGAAAAAGAGTATCTAATGCATTACCAACATAATATTTCTCAATCATAGTAGTGGTGGTGTTATACCCGCACCCCAGGAGTATAATTAATTATTAATTCTTCCCCGTGACGTGTAGTTATCATCGCCACGTATGCGGTGAGTTGTTCTCACCGGTGGTCAAACCCAGACTATATTGACCATAGTACGAGGTTGCTGTGGAAACTAGTCGGGACCACGAGGTTGCACCTTGACGTGTCGGGGTAAGTAGTTGACCAAATTTTGTTGTGTGCTTCGCCTCTCAAAGCCCTCGAAGTGTGGTCCAAAGGCCCCGACCTCTTATGGTGGGAACCACCTTCCTACTCGATCGGAGGCAAGGTTCTGGCTGCCTCCGACCCCGCATCCAATGCTTGCTAACAAGGACCCTTGTGGGTGAGACCCGTGGCTAAGGTGCTATTGGTGCCCTGCCATGTTTGACCCTACCCAAATAGACCCTAGGTTACACTTATGAGGCCTTATCCAAATAGGCCAATAAATGTGAAGTCTATATGAGAGAGAGGGTAAGACTATTCCTTAGTCTTTCTTTTTCTTTCTCTTTCCTAACCTAATCGTGAAAGGAGAGGAGAGCTTTGAAGAGAGGAGGAGAAGGAGGAGAAGGAAGGGAAGAAGAAGAAGGAAACGGCTGCTGGGTTTGGAGCTTTAAAGAGGGCACCTCGTGTGTACCTCAAACCGGGTAAGCCAAGTGCCCTTTTCCCCCATTTTTCTCTCTTCCCCTTGCTCGTTTGAGCTTGGGTGGTTCGTTGGTTGCAGCCCCAAGATGGGGATTTCTTTTTGGAAACCCAAAGGGTTAGCTCGAGCATGTGTAGTTTCCCCTTGTAGGATGCTATCCCATTTCATTACAACCCTGTAAAGACCTCTATTTGACCTCTTGCTGAATCTATTTGATTCTAAAGCTTCAACCACCAAAGAAAACCCCAAATCTGGATTTTGAGCTTTTGATCCTTTAAACCCCCTTAAATCTTTGAATGTTGGGTGTTTCTAAGACCCAAATAGACTCCAAGACACCCCTCCCTTGTCCCTTGAGGCTTAGAGAACCAAATGGGACAACCCCGGCTTTAAAGACCTTGAAATCACACTTGGGTTGCATCGGAGGCAAGATCTGCGTGAGTCCGATGTTTGCCTCCGATGTGTCCCGAGCCTGCAGGGAAGGTCGGAGGCAAGGTCGGAGGCGAGCCTGCCGAGTCCGACGTTGCCTCCGATGCAGTTTTTAAGGCTTATAACTTATGTAAACGGTGGGGTTTCTCTATGAGGCCTCCCCTACACTCTCTCACACTCTTATTCACTTCCATAGGCGCCAACATATGTGCAATGGGGTGATTTTGAGCGGAATCGTTGCGCTTATACAAACTCCATTTGAAGTAATTGGTGAGTGGGTTTGGGTGACTGCTTTGAGCTTGTTTACTATTGCTTATTCATGCATTTATGAATTATATTGTGACATTATCATTCAAGCATGATTGCATATTTGCATTTATTCTTATTCGATGATGATGATTTGGATGATATGGATTTGTGTTGGGTTACGGTCGGAAAGATCGCACCGGAACCCCGTGATACGTGGAATTGTATATTGCATCTCATTCTTGCTGATGCGCCGTGTTGTCTTGGTACCGGTGTTAGATGGAATGGGACGTTGACACACCCGGATGTACCTCTCAACACGATAGGATTCATGTAGTATATCCGTGGTTAGGCTCGATTCCTATGCTACGACCCTTACCAACAGGGGTTTAGGTGTTGGGTAGCCGAGCACCTGCTTGCTCGTGGAGAGTTAGAGAGGCCAGGCCGGGGGTAGTAATGGTTATCGGGTCCGCCTGCGGGTGGTGATGACTACGACGGCGCGGGCTCCATAGTAATAATTGAGGTTGCATTGTGGTGAGAATGGAAGGATCCACAATGTCTTCCCGGAGTTATGCGTAGCATATACCCATTGACTTAGCATTGTGTGTTAGGTGGTAAATGGCTCGAGCTCCCTATGCTACGACCCTTACCAACGGGGGTTTAGGTGTTGGGTAGCGAGCACCTGCGCCTATGGAGAGTTAGAGAGCCCGGCCAGGGGTAGTAATGGTTATAGGGTTGCCTGCAGGTGGTGATGACTATGACCGGCGCGGCTCCATAGTAATAATTGAGGTTGCATTGTGGTGAGAATGGAAGGATCCACAATGTCTTCCCGAGTTATTGCGATAGCATATACCCATTGACTTAGCATTGTGTGTTAGGTGGTAAATGAATTAATAATAGCATGCACCATGGACTATTTGTGATTGTGTGATTGTGCATCCCCTTTTCTCTCTCACTAGCTCGGTGGAGCTAACCCCGTGTACACATTCTTTTTAGATTTTGATGCGAGATGATTCTTGTGGAGCCAGAGACCGTGATCGAGGATCATGGCGATGGTTGCCCATGATGATTGTGCCTACGGGCTGTATTGATACTTGGGACTTGATCCCTTCTTTTATTTTTTTTGGGGCCACGTGCCTTGTATAAATATTTATTATTATACTTGTTTTGGGGTAGTTATGCTATGGTCATTCGGGATATCCATCCAAACTATTTATGTATCACTTAGCCGTGTGAACATGAGGTAACTACTGTAAACGCTTCCGCTTATTTTATGATCGTTGGAAATGTAATATTCCTTTATCTTTCGCACTCGATATTATTGTATTATAATATTGGTTTATGATGTGAGTTGGCCATTGCGTCGAGATCCTGGCGGTGAGGTGGGATGACGCGTGTCACCCCAATCACACCCGATATTGTATTTTATCCCTTGTCGGGATAGGGGTGTGACAACATGGTATCGAGCAAATGATGCTCGCACCGACGATCTCCTCGCGGACTCTTGATTTACTCTCCACAATTAGGTTCTAAACTAAAATCTTCAAGAACATAAATGATTATGTGCGGACATAGGAGAAGACTGGTTGTGGTGAAACAAAAAACTTAGAAGATAATAGACAACATGGCACTTAGGACTTGAACCATAGGCTGTTAAGCTACAACTTTGAAATTGCTTGGTTGAGCCTTAGGTAGGTCATAAATGAGTAACTATATGTTAAAATTCATAAACAATAATGAACCAATTATAACCAAGCATAATTATCAACAATGATTTAAACAAGAGAGAATTAAGCAAGTACATAAAGATATATATAAGATTAATTAGAAATGTCAAGTTGTTCCAAATCTTCCCAGAAGGCAACCATATCCTTCTTATTTCAATATTCATGATTTCATCCATTCCAACAAAAACATATGACTCCATCCTACTCAATCAAAAGATACCAATCTAAACACCATAATTGTTCCAGGACTCTGCCTTCGGCATAATCGTGCCTTTCCCAACTCGAATACAAGATCTCATCTGTTCCAACTCAAAACATTTGATTACGTTCATCTCAGATTAAATATACAAGTCTACCATTTCTAAAAGTTCCCAGTTGTTCATCCTAAGACAAGAACTAGAAGAACTGATCCGGGATAACTTCAAATTGTTGAGAGAAAGTTGGGATAGTCATTTGCACCACCGCCACCATTGCGACCAAGAAAGGTGTTGATGTCATCTACCCCTCTCTCGATACCCTCTAGGCTCAGAGTCGATCGAAGAGTTGCTTCGTGACCTCATCGAAGCATCCACCACTCGCAGTTCAATCGCCGATGGTCGTCAGAATGTCAATACCTCCCACCTGATGAAGGTATAGGGATTCCTTCTAGGTGAACAGTAGGTCTTCTCTTCCCCAATGGAGACATTGATAATGCCGGCCAATTGTGCTGCAGTGAAGGCTATAGGAACCCCCTTTACATACGAAACAACCCGATAGTTTTGTGTACCGGGTTCCGGTGTTCGAACTTGCATAGAAATGTCGGATGAGTTTTGGGTAATATGGTTCGAGGAGGTTGAGAATGTCAGTCCACCCCAATGCCTCGAATCTCTATTCCACATTGTATGCTTTGAGATCATCCAACACTACATTTCGCCCCTTCCATTATATTTACGGAAAGTAGTCTTGATAAAGCTCTTGGTCCTCTATCTTTTGAAACCAAAGTGGATCTAGGACAGTTGGTGCAACTTGTTCCACGCATGCACGCCGTGTTCTTGGAGCCATTGATTGTTTTAACTCGCAGCCAAAAGCCAAGTAGATAGCAAATTAATACCTTGAATGCTAAGGCCTAAGTAGATGATCAATGTAAGGTTATGAGGTTTAAAATCTAGCATTTGATTCTTTTCCCAAAGCAAATTAAATTACGACAATATTCTTAGGCTAGAAAATTCTGATTTTTATCAAATTGTGATCTAAGAAGTTGGGAAAAAGGAAAGGCATAGCCATTATGTGAATGACATGATAAATAATGAAGATTCATGGTCATAATATGCCTAGAAAGTAATATTTTATAAAAAATAGTGGGTTCAAGCAAGAAATAGGTTTATTCAATCATGGAGCATACCTTGAACTTCAAAGAAAATTTTCAGATTTTGTGGTTGGAAGTTTGAATCTTAGGAAACAAGTAAATATGATTTGTGACAACTCGAGAGAATGTAAGCTAAGCCCTATCTAGTAAGACCGAATCAAATATGGCAAAAAAGAAGAGGAAAGATTCTAAGGATTTTATCAACAATCATGTATACAAGGAAATATGTTTGAAGATAAGACAATGTGATAATTTTCTATGAGATTTTATGGCATGTAAAAGAATTAGATTTGAACTTGGAGAGTTTTCCCAAAATATTGTGAATTGATAACTTTACCACAATCAAAACTGAACATAATCCTAGTAAAATTCAACTAGACTTGACAAACATATGTGATCTCTAAAATGCTTGCAAAGACTTGAAAATTTATAAAAGATGCAATAATCAAACAAAGATCCAACAACTTAGTGTCATCGATCAAATAGGACTTAATTTACACCTAAAAACCCTAGTTTCGCCAATCGGTTTGGTATGAATTTGGTGTACATGGCCATGGGATTACAAGCAAAATCAAGACATGATCACAACTTGAGATGATTCATCCCAAATCCAAGAAAGAGAAAGTAGGAATGGGAAGAAAGCCATATCTTGAACAACTGAGAGTTGAACCTTGAGGTGAGGATTACAAGAAAACCACCTAAGGGGAGCTTGAACGGAAGTCCCGTAGAGATTTTCTCCCTGCGGTTATGTCCTTTTCTTTGGAGCCAAAAATGAGTTTTAAAACTCGTGGCTCTGTTTTGTTAAAATTCTACGAACAAGCGAACGAACGGATCCACTTGTCGTGAATCCGCTCTGCACAAAACTTGAAATTATCATTTTAAAAGCGTGCGGATCAACGAACGGATCCACACTCATGCGTCTATCCATAGATTCGTTTGACTTCAACTCTCTCGCCTTTGAGACTTCGAGACCGGACGAGCGAACGGATTCGCATTCCACATCCGCCGTTAGTCTGCTCTCCCTATTTTCGCGGAGGAGCCACGAACGGACCCAAAATGCGACACCGCTCGTGTGTCCACCCGATTTCTTTTAGGATTTTTAGCTTGTTTTGGAGACCTTTGACTACACTTATATGTGATGATTATGTGCCTATACCTAGATCGGACACCCGTTGTGTGACTCATTTGTGGGAACCACCTAAGTCTAGTCAATACCTAAAAATTGAAAGAGGTTAGGACTTGTACCCGTCGGGCCAGCTAATAAGAAGTAGCGAGGCATTGGTAACCGTTGTGACTCCTCTCTTACATAAAGGAAGAAGAGTTACCTTTGAGGATGAAGATCCTTAGACCCTATGAATGTAAGGGCTCAAACCTTATGGATAGGAAAACCTAAATCAATGCGGGTAGAGACCCTTAAGGGGGTGCGTAGAATCTAAACACATGGGTAGGTACTAGGAAAGGAAAGTAATAGGCTGGTTTGGGCTGTTTATTTGAGTAAGCCATGAAGGTCACGTGTATTTGGAAGTCACTCATAACACCTCAAGCTAGTGATGACTCTATTTGGACTTTACTTGGTCCATCCAAACCTTGTTTAGACTCATAGAGAAAGTCCTACACCGTGATTCGACTTTCCAAAGAAAGGACTTAGCGAACCGTGCACTGAGAACTTCTTGTTACGGTGGATTGACCTAGATGCGAGATATGTCCATAGGAATTTGAATGTAATTATTGAATCTATGCCTACATATTGGTGTGATATATATATATAGATATCCCTTAGAACCTTGGACTTGTGTGACTAGAGTGATTCTCTGGTACTACAAGTATGACTTACCTCGACCTTCTTTGTGAAACTAGTTGGAGCCTTGACCTTGGTTGACCAAACCTTAGGGTAATGAATAATGAATTTAATGACCGAGTAGGTTAATTTATTGAGACTTGCTTGAAGAGTTGACTTGGACCAAAACTATTGAAGGGTTATTAGTTCTCGAAAGAGGGTGATGTGGACTCTTCCTGTGGGATAAGCTGTGTAGTAGGTTTAAAAGGTTGTGAAAGCTGAAGCGAGGATGTAACAAGACCTTCTCCAACAGCAGATATGAATGGGGTAATGGATCACCAAATGCGTTCCCTCCGTCTTGGGAGTGAACAATAGGAGATTCCATCAATATTCCAAATCATTCTAAAGTTGGGTTAGGTAATGAGACAACCGGTGTGAAAGCCTTGAATGTAAACCCTATGTTGGGTCATGGACGGGTTAAATCCTGTAACCCAAGAATGACCGAGGAGTAGTGAAGGCTAGAGTGGTATCACCCGATCTGGAAGATCTAGGGAACCTTTGTTCCTTGAGACTTAACTTAGTAGTTGGAACCTGTTTTCCTAGGGTTATTGTGAACCACACCCGGTGGTAATGTGACCTGTAAGGAAAAGAGAATTGTGGAACTGACTTCTTGTGACATGTAGGCCTTGCCTCATCTTGACCCGACCTTTGACTTAGTTTAAGATGTGGGTGACTTGGGATGTTGTTATCCAACAGCCCTTATCATGAGACCCTAGTGCCTCAAATTTCGGGGACGAAATTTCTTGTAAGGTGGGGAGAATGTTATACCCGCACCCGGGAGTATAATTAATTATTAATTCTTCCCGTGACGTGTAGTTATCAACTGCCACGTATGCGGTGAGTTGTTCTCACTTGGTGGTCAAACCACTATATTGACCATAGTACGAGGTTGCCGTGGAAACTAGTCGGGACCACGGAGGTTGCACCTTGACGTGTCGGGGTAAGTAGTTGACCAAATTTTGTTGTGTGCTTACGCCCTCTCAAAGCCCTCGAAGTGTGGTCCAAAGGCCACGACCTCTTATGGTGGGAACCACCTTCCTACTCGCATCGGAGGCAAGGTTCTGGCTGCCTCCGACCCCGCATCCAATGCGCTAACAAGGACCCTTGTGGGTGAGACCACTGTGGCTAAGGTGCTATTGGTGCCCTGCCATGTTTGACCCTACCCAAATAGACCCTAGGTTACACTTATGAGGCCTTATCCAAATAGGCCAATAAATGTGAAGTCTATATGAGAGAGAGGGGTAAGACTATTCCTTAGTCTTTCTTTTTCTTTCTCTTTCCTAACCTAATCGTGAAAGGAGAGGAGAGCTTTGAAGAGAGGAGGAGAAGGAGGAGAAGGAAGGGAAGAAGAAGAAGGAAGCGGCTGCTGGGTTTGGAGCTTTAAAGGGGCACCTCGTGTGTACCTCAAACCAGGTAAGCCAAGTGCCCTTTTCCCCCATTTTCTCTCTTCCCCTTGCTCGTTTGAGCTTGGGTGGTTCGTTGGTTGCAGCCCCAAGATGGGGATTTCTTTTTGAAACCCAAAGGGTTAGCTCGAGCATGTGTAGTTTCCCCTTGTAGGATGCTATCCCATTTCATTACAACCTGTAAAGACCTCTATTTGACCTCTTGCTGAATCTATTTGATTCTAAAGCTTCAACCACCAAAGAAAACCCCAAATCTGGATTTTGAGCTTTTGATCCTTTAAACCCCCTTAAATCTTTGAATGTTGGGTGTTTCTAAGACCCAAATAGACTCCAAGACACCCCTCCCTTGTCCCTTGAGGCTTAGAAGAACCAAATGGGACAACCCTGGGCTTTTAAAGACCTTGAAATCACACTTGGGTTGCATCGGAGGCAAGGCTGCGTGAGTCCGATGTTTGCCTCCGATGTGTCCCGAGCTCGGGGAAGGTCGGAGGCAAGGTCGGAGGCAGGCCTCTTGAGTCCGACGTTGCCTCCGATGCGTTTTAAGGCTTATAACTTATGTAAACGGTGGGGTTTCTCTATGAGGCCTCCCTACACTCTCTCACACTCTTATTCACTTCCATAGGCGCCAACATATGTGCAATGGGGTGATTTTGAGCGAAATCGTTGCGCTTATACAAACTCCATTTGAAGTAATTGGTGAGTGGGTTTGGGTGGTTGTTTGAGCTTGTTTACTATTGCTTATTCATGCATTTATGAATTATATTGTGACATTATCATTCAAGCATGATTGCATATTTGCATTTATTCTTATTCGATGATGATGATTTGGATGATATGGATTTGTGTTGGGTTACGGTGCTTAGGAAATCGGCACGGAACCCCGTGTACGTGGAATTGTATATTGCATCTCATTCTTGCTGTATGCGCCGTGTTGTCTGGTACCGGTGTTAGATGGAATGGGGCGTTGACACACCCGGATGTACCTCTCAACACGATAGGATTCATGTAGTATATCGTGGTTAGGCTCGGTTCCTATGCTACGACCCTTACCAACAGGGGTTTAGGTGTTGGGTAGCCGAGCACTGCTTGCTGTGGAGAGTTAGAGAGGCCAGGCCAGGGGTAGTAATGGTTATCGGGTGCTGCCTGCGGGTGGTGATGACTACGACCGGCGCGGCTCCATAGTAATAATTGAGGTTGCATTATGGTGAGAATGGAAGGATCCACAATGTCTTCCCGAGTTATTGCGAGTAGCATATACCCATTGACTTAGCATTGTGTGTTAGGTGGTAAATGGCTCAGTTCCTATGCTACGACCCTTACCAACGGGGTTTAGGTGTTGGGTAGCGAGCCACTACTGTGGAGAGTTAGAGAGGCCAGGCCGGGGTAGTAATGGTTATCGGGTGCGCCTGCGGGTGGTGATGACTACGACCGCGCGGGCTCCATAGTAATAATTGAGGTTGCATTGTGGTGAGAATGGAAGGATCCACAATGTCTTCCCGAGTTATTGCGATAGCATATACCCATTGACTTAGCATTGTGTGTTAGGTGGTAAATGAATTAATAATAGCATGCACCATGGACTATTTGTGATTGTGTGATTGTGCATCCCCTTTTCTCTCTCACTAGCTCGGTGGAGCTAACCCCGTGTACACATTCTTTTTAGATTTTGATGCGGATGATTCTTGTGGAGCCGAGACCGTGGTCGAGGATCATGGCGATGGTTGCCCATGATGATTGTGCCTACAGCTGTATTGATACTTGGGACTTGATCCCTTCTTTTATTTTTTTTGGGGCCACGTGCCTTGTATAAATATTTATTATTATACTTGTTTTGGGGTAGTTATGCTATGGTCATTCGGGATATCCATCCAAACTATTTATGTATCACTTAGCCGTGTGAACATGAGGTAACTCAGTAACGCTTCCGCTTATTTTATGATCGTTGGAAATGTAATATTCCTTTATCTTTCGCACTCTGATATTATTGTATTATAATATTGGTTTATGACTGTGAGTTGGCCACTGCATCGAGATCCTGGCGGTGAGGTGGGATGACGCGTGTCACCCCAATCACACCCTGATATTGTATTTTATCCCTTGTCGGGATAGGGGTGTGACAGGTGGGATCTTTATCTCCTCCAGTCCCCAGTTCCTCTAACAAGGGAGACTAAAATGACCATCCTACCCCTGCCCGAGTGTGGTCCACCACCCCCCTATTTGAAGAACTAAGGAACTGGGCCGGGCAGGGAACTGAAGAAGATAATTTCCCGATAGTGGAGATAGGCTTGCATCCATCCACTTGAGCCCTCTGCAAGTGATTAATAGCATATTTCTTTACAACAAAATAAAAAGGATAAAGTACACCTGAGGTGTCCAATCTTTATTAAAAGGATTTTAAGATACCCATTATTTAAAAATGGACATTTGGGGTGCCTTGTTGCGTTAATCCTGATCTAAAACAAATATATTTTCGAATTTACCCTTCTAAAACTAATGGAACTATGGTGAATTTCCATGGGATGCTAACATAAATACCCATTCTGACAGATGCCCATGAAGAAAAGCATTCTTCATGTCAAGTTGAATAATGGTCCAGTCTTGCATAAGGAAACACACACACACAAAAAACCAAATTGTTGATGATGAACCGAAGGAGAGAAGTTCTTTAAAATCAATTGTAGCCACACACACACACACACACACAAGTTCTTGTTTATATGATTTTACGTCATGCCCTAAAATTTGGTGCAATTTAGACATTATTTAGCCATCATTTCATCACACCATGATAATGTGGCCCCACCTACTTTGGGATACTAATTGTGAAAGCCTAGATTTCAGAAACCTTGAGTCTCAACCTTATGAGTAAATTAGTAATTTCATCCAAGGGATATAGTGGTAATTAATTATGTCATATAATTGATTAGGGTTTAAAAATGCACGTAATATTTTGTTCAAGTCCAACATCGTTTTGTACGTTGTAAATTGCAAAATGGCCATTTTGCCTCTAACATTTTCTCGGTATATGGACCTCCTAATGTGGCTCGAAACCCCTTTAGATGCCCTTAATTTTTCATAGTAAACATACAAGTAAATTTGTGTGAAATTCAGGTATCATTCAAAGATTGATCGGCGTGAAACATCATTGTTATGGAGTCCTCAATTTTCATTCCAATTTTTGGTAAAATCTGGTCCTGACCGCCATATGGATGAAAGTACCAGGGGAGACAAAATCAAACCGAACCCGTTTATTTCAACCGAATCAAGCCGGTTACACTGAAACCGTGGTAACAATAAATAATTAGTCAATATATATTGATACAACTAAACAATTGTTTAAAGAAAACATATAAAAATTTAATTCATACTTCCATTTCAATAAAAAAAAATTTAAAATACATGTAATGGAAAGTAGCCGTTTGAATAAAAAATGTTAAAAACCTTGTAAAATCGAAATCGTTTATAAATGGTTTTGTTTTCAACATGTGAAACCGTTTATTTAACAGTTCGATTTTGGTGTAACCTAAAAAAATTGCTCCGAACCAAACCGTTTAACACCCTTAGAAAAAGTACGTGTAGAGACCATTGGGGAAATATGTGGCATGCCAAAATCTGCCGCGCTAATTGGGGAAAATTAACATTTTAAATTAGAACTTTATAGAGAAATATTTAACAAAATACTTTTTTTTTTTAAATAAAAAAAGTTGTATAAAAAAATTTTATATTGGGTCAACCCAGGCTGACCCAATTAAACCAATCCTGCCAACTTGGGCATGCCGTGCCCATTTCCTGGCAGGCATGCATCTGCACAGGTTTACAGGGCTTGCGAGCATGCAACACATGGTAGGGATTGCTAAGCGTGCATGCCCCTGCGGCTAGCCCATAGGCTTGCGCCCCCATGTCCATAGGGCTCTACCAGTCATTTCCTTGAACAAGTGGGGGGCATTTCCTCGAACAACTGGGGCTATAACTATAAGTACCTCCCCCCCCCCCCCCCCCCGACCTTTATGTGCTCCATTTCCTAGGCAGGTTTATTTTCCCAAGTTCCTCTGATAGAGGGGTGTGGAAATGACCATCCTACACCTGCCGTATGGGGTCCACCCCCTCTATTAGAGGAACTTAGGAAAATGGAGCGGACAGCAAATGGAGCAGATAAAAAATACCCCACCCCCAACTTGGAAGCCTTAGAGATCAAAATTTCATCAACAAAAAATCTTGTAGCTCCCACTCCCTTCTGCCAAGTGCATGTGATAGTGTTCCCAAATTCCTTCCCACTATTTATATAAAATTCTCCGAATACCCTTTTTCACTCAAAGTTTCATTTGGAGTAATCATACTTGGAGCGGATGTTGGTGGATTCTGGCAACAAATTCCGGTCATCCAAATGTCCCTACACTGAGCTAAGACACTCCCACATTTCAATGGTAAATTTACCTTCTTTTTTTTTTTTTTTTTTTTTTTTGTTTGTATTTTTTTGTATTTATTTTGATTTTCTTATTGAAAACATGTTGTTTTGAGTAAAAAAATTAATAAAAATAGTTGATGGTTGTAAAAAAATTGAAATGTTTATGTATGATGTCTCCCACTGTGTTTGATGTCGACTAATTTTCCCAGTTCCCATGTGATCTTATTTTGGACAGTTTTTCCCTTGTAAACATTTTAAGAATGTGTGGATTCTGAATCTGTGGACTGTGTTTTGAGTTCAACCTTTGTGCTAGGCTTAAAGTACATATTTTGATCAATTCGGCCTCTATTGGTGGATTTTTGTATTTTTCTCTTTCTTACCCTTGTTTTAGCATTCTAGAAAAAATAAAATAAATATTAGAAATGAGAAAAAAATACCCAAAACAATATGGAGAACTCCTCTCATTATGTTTGAATTTTTGGACTCAATGGTCATTGTTGTCTATGCATGTGTCATGTTGTGAATGCTCCCCATCCCCCTTGGACATAGATATCATTTCTAGATTTGATAGGAAAAAATGAAAATAAAGATGCACATGTTGTTCCATGGTTTGTAATCATTTAGCGTAGCATAACTCACTGTTTAGCATGCATTTGTACATATGAATCACTACTATTTTATCACTTTAAATGCATTAATTTATATATTTTATATTTTCCATAAATAGAGTAAAATTACATTACAAATCACCATGGCATATTGCATAGTGAATTTCAGCCATTTTAGTACGTGTACATGACATATCAGCATATAGGATAATATGCATATTTTGGTGCATTATTAAAAATGTTTGTTACTTTTAAAAAATGCATTTCCATTTTTTTACCCATTATGCACATTTTCAGTAGAAAAATACCCAAAAAAAATTCCCCTAAGATTTCTTAGCCCAAAAAATTTAGTTGATGTCCTCTTAGGTGTTGCTTATGACTTATCACCTTCCCCTTTAATGGGTGATGTGAACTTGCATGTCTATTTGTATCTTTTCATTCCAAGGGCATATTGGGAATTGTGTAAGGAAAATTCCCCAAAATATAAAATCCCCAAAAATAAGGAAAAGCCAAGCACAAGACTGATTGGAAATTCCAACCTTCATCCATTAGCAGGGGAAACCCAACCATCTGAACAACCAAAAAATCATCGAGAAAACTGAAATCTTGGCCTACATTAAGCATCTAACAACAATTCGTCTTTTATATGATATGGCTCCAATAGAGGAAGAAATTCCTTTATTTGTCACCTCCTCAGCTAGAAAATCAGCAATAGGATTAGCTACCCTATAACAATGCAAAATTTTCCACACAATAAATAATAAGAAAAGTTGAAGGAAAATCCAATCTTGCATCACAAACCAAGGAATAACATTAGCGTGAACTGAGACCAACAAAAAACATAAAAGCAAGGAAAATTTTTAATCTTCTCATGCACGTGTGGGGTAGCCCTCATTGGAAAGGATTCGGTCCAACTTCTAATTAAGGATAACTGTCTAAATGGATGGCTAGAAATCCATTTTAACTATGGTTTAGACACCACTGATCCTGTTAAATCGCCAGTTGTGAAGGAAGGGTTCTAAATTGAACTCTCTCTCTCTCTCTCTCTCTCTCTCTCTCTCTCTCTCTCCATCCAAATAGGTCGGTAAAATAGTTAGTTTTGCCCAAAGGTGGAAAATCAGGTGTGTAAACTAAGGTATAAATATCAAACCCCCTCAAGCATTAGTCCTTGAATCAAGTCTACCAGGAATCCTCTGGATTGGGAACTGGGATCGAGCCTCGCTCAAATAAGTTCAGGGCTTTGATCCCAGCCAGCTCATTTATCTTTCTTATAAATTAGTTTTTTTTTAATTTTGTAATTTTTTCTTTCTTTCAATTCCGATCAAATAACTAAGGGGAATAATGGGCTCAAGCAGGGATCTTGTGTTAATAACATGTTTATTAGGCCTCCTTCTATGGGGAGCTGACGCCAAAAGAGTTTCTGTGGGTGAACCTACTGCAGCTCCAGAAGCAGCTCCAGCGAAATCTGAAAGTGAACCTACGGCGGCTCCAGAAGCAACTCCAGAGAAACCCGGAAGTGAACCTACGGCGGCTCCAGGAGCAGATCCTACGCCTGAAAATGAACCTACGGCCCCAGAAGCAGCTCCGACAACGCCTGGAACGGCTTCACAAGGTACAGTATTCGATGTCACAAAATATGGAGCAGTTGGTGATGGAAAGACGGATAATAATAAGGTACAATATTTTCCACGTACAGGATACATAATCCAACCGTTAAGCCTTCCAGCTTCATTATTATGAATGAATAAAAATGATGAACACTTTGATTAATTAATTTCTTAATTTGCAGGCATTTTCTGCTGCATGGGATGCTGCATGTAAGTCCACAGGGCCATCCACCGTTTTGGTACCCAAAGGGGACTTCATTCTTCCTGCAATAACTTTCTCTGGTCCATGCTCCAACAACATTTCTCCACGTGTTGAGATCAGGGGTAAAATTGTAGCTTCCCCAGGCACGGACGGCATTAAAACTTGGATCTCATTCCAACGCCTGAGCCAGTTGCATATCAATGGGTTCGGAACAGGATCGCTGGATGGTAAAGGAGAAACCGCTTGGACCGGTTGTCGTCACACAAGCAGTTCAAATTGCAAAACCCACCCAAACGTAAGTGTTGTTTAATACCCGGCCCGGCCGGACAACATGTAGATTCACGTTAATTAGTTGAGGTTAAACAGTCAATTAACTTAATTTTCATTTAATTTGGTTATTGCAGAGCTTGGAATTGTTGTCGATTACAGGTGGATCCTTGAGTGGTATAAGTTCGACGAATAGTAAAGGTTCCCATGGGATTGTTGGGAACACTAAAGACTTCATCATCCAAGATGTCAAGCTGGTTGCCCCTGCAGAAAGCCCAAACACAGATGGTTTCCACATTGGCAACTCAACCGGTATCACTATCACTAACGCTGAAATTGGAACGGGTGATGATTGCATCTCCATTGGATCGGGTGTCACCAACATTTCCATCACCAATGTCCAATGTGGACCAGGTCATGGAATCAGGTAATTAATTAATTAATTAATCATTTCTTCTCGATCTTGCATCATAAATAACAAATTAATTAAGGGATAATTACCTTAATATATAATTGGTTTTTTTTTTTTTTTTTTTTTTTGTTGTCATTAATTAATTAATTGTTAATGTAGTTTGGGAAGCCTTGGGAAATATCCAAATGAACAAGAGGTGAGCGGTCTGCTGGTGAAGAACTGTACTTTTACTAACACCGATAATGGTGTTCGGATCAAAACATGGCCAGGATGTCCAGAAAACACGGTTTCTGATGTTAGATTTGAGGATATTGTCGTCACAAATGTGTCAAACCCCATCATCATCAACCAACAATATTGTGACCAGAAAAGCTGCACATCTGAGGTAATTAATTCCTAATTAACACAAAAACTAATTAATTATTAATGCAAGTAGGTAATTAATGCATTAATTTATTTGTTTCTTGATATTAAATATAGATATATAGTCTCTTGCTAGCTAGCTGGGTTAGAGACTGACTAGCTAATATATAGTATACATATATATCATTAATATATAATAGTCTCACCCATATATTTCATATATTCAACAGCCCTCGCGTGTGAAGCTCACTGACATTCATTTCAAGAACATCAAGGGTACAAGCTTCACCAAGACTGCAATTACCCTCTCATGCAGTGAAGGTGTGCCATGTGAGAACGTAGAGCTCGTTGATATCGACTTGAAGCATAACTTGGCCGATGGCGTCGCCACTGCGCTCTGTAAAAATGTGAAAGGTGTTACTTCTGGCGTTCAGAACCCAAGTTCATGCTTATGATCGAGTCCATCCCTTTGCACGTACAATGTGTTTGGTTTCATGTTTATCGTTTTCATGGCCTGGGTAATTCCTCAATGTGGGTTACGTTGTGTCGTATAATATGGTACGACCGCTCCCGCCAAGCAGGACCCTGTACATGAAAGGAGATTATTTTTTCCTGATCAATTGAACCAAACACATCTAATTTAGATGGATGAGCTATTGTATTGCTAATTCCCTGTGCTTGATTTCAAAGTCAATACAAATTAATTATTTATTTCCTCTCTAAATACTCAATCTTTGATGGATTTCGTGTCCTTAATTATATTTTTGTCGTCTACCAAAAAAATTTTATTTTTGTCAAGACAGACGAGTATTTATAGAAGATAAAGCTAAATAAAAAATAAAAAATATAAATTGATCCCTAAATATTTGTGGGAGACTTGTGCAAAATAATTAGTTTATAATTTAAAGGGAAAATTACATCTCTCTCCCCTGTACTTTGCCCTAATTACATGTTCTTCTTTTTTATTTTTCCACTTTACATTTTGACCCCTTCCTGCTTACAGTGTTAGCCTGCTGTTAGATATTATTCAGAAAAGACTATTTAACCCTTACATTAAAACAATAGAAAGTAAATTACAATGCTACCCTTACCGGGGATGGGAGACGAGGAGGAGGTTGGCGGCGGGTAAGAAATACACCGCCTCTGGTTATCCTATGACGTTTCTGTTTCGTGGTCTCTCGCTCTATCTTCATTTTTTTTTGGGGGGTTTTGGCGGAACCCTAGGAAGGGGTTCGATTGAGATCAAAGTGGGGCAGTGGATGGTTTTGTGATTCACGCTGGATGTTGGGAAGGGTTTCAGTGGTGGTCGATGGGATGGGATTAGGGTTTCAGTGCTATCGGAAACACTGAAATGGTGTAGGGTTTCAGTGGGAGAACGAAGGGATGGGGTTGGCGGTGATATATAGAGGGGTGGGGTGTTGATTCGGCTGCTTTGTCTGAAATGTAACTGAATTTTTTACCCATCCATTCAAATCCAGACAAAGAGTCGGAAGGGAACAGACAGAGAGAGATTTAACTAAACCAGGCTACCATATTTCATTGTTATTGTCAAAGAATATTCCTAGCAACAAACTATTCTCTCTTATAAATTCAGGCACCGGAGTTCCTAGATCATGATACTCAAGGAGTTAACATTTCCTCTCTCATGTCAGAAATCTCCTCTCTCATGTCAGAAATCTCTTTTTCTCACTATCATCTTGGCACTTCGCCAAAAATGTAACTGTGAATAAAGTCCAATATTCATATTTGATACAAAAACTAGCACAGGAAATGACCACTGTATTTTTTCCAGACCCGTTTTAACTATATGTGGACTACAGTAGGAATCAGTGATTGCCTTATATTTCTTCTCAACAGTCATTGCCCTACTTTGGCGGCGTGATTCTTATCTTTCCTTCGCCGCTGCAGCTTCCGGCGAAACTCCTTTTCCCTACGTGAGGGCTGTTTGTGTGCCAGAACAGGGGATTGGGGAAAATAAAACCAGAGAGAAAAGGAGGAGACGAAAAAGAATGAAGAAAGAGAAGGGATGGAAGGGTCTCACTGGGCGGGAAAGAGGATGTGGTGCGGTTGGGCAGCATTGGTAGTGGTGGCGATGGTGAAGCGACAATTGCAGTGGCAGTTGCAGGTTGTGATTCGATTAGGTTTTAGAAGAAGGAGAAGAGGTAGTGAAGGGGTGAAGAGGAAGATAAAATTGTCATAATCATTCCAGGAGCTTGGGGTTCGTGGGGTCTGGGGTTTACAAGGGCAGGGGTTGCAGGTTTCTTCAAGAAACAGAGAAAGGGAGACGTTGCGAGATGGGTTTTTTTCAGTTTCTGCAAATTCTGGGATTAGCCATGGCACCCCTTCTCATGTTCATATGTTGGGTTTCGCTCATCCAAGCGTATAAAAGGCTTCGAAAGAATGGTTGCAGAGGGGATGGGGCGGGAGGGTTGCAGGTGGAGGAGGAAGAAGAAGAAGAAGAATCCTTTTAATCAAAAGGGTAAAAGGGTCTATTTACATGGACTAAGGTTAGTTTGGGGATTATGAAAAATCTAACAATGTCACATCGGCATTTAACAGATGGATGCTAACGGTAGTGGTTAAATAGTAATATTTTTCAAAGAATAGGGGAGGAAAATGTAAGGTGGAAAAATCAAGGAGAGAAGGTGTAATTAGGGCAAAGTATAGGGGAGAAATATGTAATTTTCCCTAATTTAAAAAAGGAAAAACCTTTCAAAGATATACAATGGATCCAGATCCTCTACTTCTGCCTGTTCGGTACTACCATGTGCCCCACACATGACAGCAAAAAATACCATCTTACCCTTGCTCAGATAAGGCATTCAGGCAGGGGTAAGGTAGTATTTTCGCTGCCCTATTATGTCTAGGGCACACACGACAGTATGGGCAGACAGAAATAGAAGATCTCGATCCATTTATATCTTGAAAGGTTTTTTTTATTATTATAAACAAACTGTTTTGCACAAGTCTCCCACAAAGATTGAGGGATTAATTAGTAGATTTTCTTTATTCTTTGATGCTACATGAGGTAACAAGGGATCAAAAAATAACTTTCTCACACACATGGTGGAAGTCAATTATCTCAATGTGTTTTGTGTGTACTTGGAGGTCATTTGAAGAGCTAAGAAAATAGTGAGAGGTATCCGAAGAGGAACTTGTAGGTCACAAAGAATAGAGGATATCACGTTAATTCCGCAAATAAGAGCCCGATACTCTTACCTCCGCAGAGGAGCTGGCAGCAATACAATGCTATATTTGAAATTTAGGTGACAAGATTACTACCATGAAAAGTACAATACCCAGTTGTTGACCATTGAGAAGTTTGACTACCACCGTATACAATATCGGCAAAGGCTCAAACAAACAAGGATGAATTGGAGCGAAGCTATAAACCATGAGCAAGTGATCACTAACATAACAAAGAATGCAATTTAAATTCTGAAAATGGCCAACTATTTGCAAATCGGCTCATCTCCAGCTCCTGCTGGAGGATCCAACCTAGCAAAACAAGGGGTGGATCATTTCACAGGTGGGCCCCCTGTTTTTGCTGGGTTGGATCCTCCAGCTCCCGCCAGGGCTGGTGGAGAGCCAAGTCCAACTAGTTGGGACATGCATAAAATGACAAACATAATTGGCTGAAAACGACAAGTCAGGGTGTGTGACGTGAGATATTGTAGAGCACTAGCAGGATGATCTGGAAATTAAAGGAGTTTCTAAGCCATTACCAACATATTTCTCAACCATGACAAACATAATTGGCTTAAAACAACAAGTCAATTTTTTTAAAAGAGTAAAAGAGTCCATGTGTTGTTGATATACAAGGTAGTTAACTCTTCCTCCATGGCGAGTTCGGTTCCTCTGCACGTACCAACAGGTGAATGTACATGATGAGAACCAACCACCTGTCCCATTTTTGCCATTTATAAGGGGAGGAGGGATTTTTATGGAAACAAAATTAAAGTGTGATTGGCTCTCACATGTACGTTCACCTGTGGGTACGTGCAGATGATCCATTCTCCTCCATGGCAGCCTACAAACTAGGATGACAAAAAGCCCAATGGATCAGCTGCATGTACGTGTATGTGCAGGTGAAAGTACATGTGAAAGATAATCGATCACTTGTCCCTTTTTTTTTTTCAATAATACCCCTCCTCCCCTTGTAAATGGCCAAAATGGAACAAATGGTTACCTCTCACACGTATGTTCGACTTGATAGTTTATAGTTCAATGGGTATAACGATGATTAGGGTTTTGGGCACAAGAGGCTCGATCGATCCCAACTCAGTAGATGCCTAGTAGACTTGATTCAAGGAGTAATGCCTAGTGGGAATTTGATTTTTATACCTGAGTTTAAACACCTGATTCATAATCAAATAAGGATTGTTTGGCCTATTGAGCTCCTCTCCAGGAGCCCAGTGCCTAAGGAGTGTCCAGGGGGTATCCAGCCGTTGGGCTATGTCGCACACATCCCGATGGCTGATTGGGCATGCACCGAATGTGTACGACACAACCTAGCCCTTGGATGCCCCCCGGGTACTCCCTGGGCGCTGGGGTCCCTAGATAGGAGCCGGATCCCTTTTCATTTGGAAAAAGAAAAAGAAAAAAAAAAAAAAAACTAATGTGTTGGTTTTTTTTATTTATAAATAATGTGTTGGTTGACATGGTAAATTACTTTTATCTAACACTAATATACTTAGGCTTTGTATGGTAACGCTTCTGTTTTTTTTTAGTGTTTTTGGGTCCGGCACACTTTTATGTGTTTCTGTGTTTTTTGAGCGTTTCTTGATCCTGAAATGTTGTATGGTTACGCTGAAAAAAAAACTTTTCTAAAGTTTAAAAGAAACAAAAATCTGTATGGGGTCGCATTTAACAAAATTGTTTCTATTATTTACCAAAAATTACGTAATTGCCACCTACACCATACTTTTATACTGGTGGGTTTTTAAGGAAACAAAAGAAACAGGCTTCTTTTTCGCAGCTAGCGAATATGATTGCCTCACATCTCGACTGACAATCACCCCATGAGATCAATATTCTACTCAGCTTACCACAATGAAGAACACAAAATGAACACTCGGATTCATTGGCCTCCAAATCCCAAGAATCATGCAATAGGTCAGTATTTTGCTCACCTAAGCAGACATTGTTTGATGCTCATGATTGTCTTAACTGACTACGCTATGAATAGTTGAATAAAATAGGTCTTGATGGCTTCGAACCACCATCCCTTAGAACATGCTTGAGACATACTCATGTTCCAAGTGCTCTACCAATTTGAGCTAAAGACCCAACAAGTAAAGTTTAAAATTTACAAGTAACAATGACACCATGCCACAAACCATACTTCAATAATAATACCCAATGGGGACCTTGCCACAACCCTTCCTAATGTTCTCACATGTATTGAACAAAACAAGAGATCCTGTAACAAAACATGAAAAAAAAAAAATTGAAGAGGAAGATCAAAATCAATTTTTTCTTCATTAGATAACAAGTTAAAAGGCACCCACACTGAGAAAGATATCAGTAACTATTCAAAAAAGAAACCAAAACCAGAAATGACATCAATGAGATACTTTTCTCATTTTTTTCCCCCAGTTGGGGGCGGGGTGTACTGCCACCATCATCAATAATCATATATTGGATCAGACAATGTTAAGTGGACATCACTAATCATATAACCATGAGGTTGTCCTTAGCAAGTTCTGTACAAATAGACAAACAAAGAACTGGACAGCATTTGTGAGTGTTGGTGTTATATACATGAGTTCAAAAACCTCTTCTTCCCCTTATACACCACTTGAAGAAGGAAAAAGATGAAAAAAAAATCAGAATAAAAACTAGCAGCTTAAGTCTATATCCACAAATTAGCAATTAGATGTCAAAAGGTAATAATGCGTTCAGTAATAAAGATGAATGCTCAATAGACTACATCAAGAAATTCAAGAATATTCAAGGCTGAGTAAAAAAAATAATGCAATGTACCTGAAAATTGAACTTGAAAAAGTAAACAGTTGAAACAGATACACAAACTTCGAAGTTACAAATCTTCAGTCTCCATTTGTAAATGAATGAGCCTAGGCTACAAATGGTTCACCTAAAATTTTCAAAAGTATCTAACTCAGAGTTTTATGTTATCATGGGCCTATGGCATCTTTTACCATGACCAATTTATTTTGATAGAATTGGGTTGTGTGGACAGACCAACAAAAGAAAACCTGACTCAATTGTGCGAATTTTTTTGGTAATCAGTTTGTGAAACAAGTCACACTTTATTGGGCATGTTATTTAAATCACAAGTAACATTAAAGGTGGATAATGGTTGCTCAAATTGTTGGATTCTGCTACAAGTATCCTGTTTTTCCATTCTCCTCTAGAGAAATCGAATTATCTTCTTATTGGAATCATATTCCATCTATATAATGCACAATTGAGAATTTTGTATAAGGAGTGTTGTTAAACAGGATAGGATGAGAGAGAAATCAAAGAGGAAGAACACATAAGCAGCAGCAGCAGCAGCAAGAGAAAGGAAAGACTTTTCTCATGTGATCATGCCATCCATTAAATTGGAAAAGTAAATTAGAGATTTGCTTAACTTTCAGGAAATCATATGGTCGACCTGAACAAGTGCATAATCAAATCTAGACTTCTCAAAAACGCAGAAATTCCATAGTTTGAAAGCCATTTGACATTTCTTAAAAAAAAGGAGCATTTTTGGAAGAGAATCAGATACAACCTCTTCAATATCATGATTCTAAACTACATAAAACTACTATAACAGAAGTTGTTCTACACATTTACTTTTAATGGTCAAAACCATCGATCAAGGGATGCTGACCAATGCGGGTCAGACACCACCCGATCACCACAGAGACAGAAAAAGATATCTCAATAGGATCGATTTCAACAACTAATTTCCAAGGGCTTTTGATTGCCCAGGGGTTTATACATTTCACCCAAAATTGAGGCTTGTTTAGGGATTTGAAAAGCACAAAAGGGTCAATTCACCCACATCCACACCCACACCCACACCCACAGAAGCAGAAGAAAATACACAAGAAGATAAAGGGAACCAGATCGCAGGGAAGATGGAGAGAGTACCTTCGAAGAGTCATTTCACCCACACCCACAGAGCTCCGACCCATCCACAAGACTGTGAACTGGTTTCGATCGTAGAGGACCTCCAAAGAAGAAGACGTGATGTTGTGTTTCTCCAAAGAAGAAGATGGTAGAAGAAGACGGACAAGAAGACTGGTTTCGTTTAGGGCACAAAATCATGGATTTTATGTTTTAAAGGTCAAATCCCACAAATACCCCTCGTACTTAAAACGGACGCTTGTTTCTCCGACTTTTTAAAGAAGTGTTTTCACCAAGTGAGAAACACCAATTTGGTGTTTTGCAAATGTGTCTTAAAAGTATGCCAAATGTCCGGTTCGTTTCAAAAAAACAAAAAAGCTAACCGGACTCACCATACAGTTTTTAGCGTGTTTCTATTCCAAAAAAAGGACAAAACACTAAAAATGAACGTTACCATACAGAGTCTTACGACCCCGTTCGGTAACGTTTCTGTTCCAAAACAGATGTTTTTGACCTTTATCATTTTTTTTTATTTTTGTACTAAAAAAATGTTTCTGGGCTCTAAAATGGTGTTTGGTAAACTTGTTCTAAAAACGTTTTTAAAATAGAAAAACAACACAAATCTGTTCTGAAACACCATTTACCAAATCAATGAATTATTACAAAAATGCCATTGCTAGACTAAACTTACTTAAAATTAAGATAAAAACATCCACCATAATCATGTATGACAATGCAAAAAAGATCTTGGTGGATTCGAACCACCATCCCCTTAGAACATGCTTGAGACATGCGCATATTCCAAGTGCTCTACCAATTTGAGCTAAAGACCCAACAAGTAGAGATTGAAGTTTACAAGTAACCCAAACCTAACCCAAATCTAATGAAACAAATTCAAATGAAATCCAAACCTCATTGAACTACAAACATAATATCAATGGGGTGCTAATGACAAAGAAATCATTTACAGATAGGTCACTACAATGTGGTGTCAATTTCAAGAACAATATAAGCAAGAACAAATGAACTGGTTCAATGAGCTGGTCCTACTACAAATGAGCTTACCTTGTGCATGCTTACCCCTCTCCATTTAATAAATGAGCTGGTTCAGGCCTGTCACATCTTTCCCAAAACACAAAAACCTGCATGTTTTTCACCCTTACAGCTCACCAAGAAAAAGATCAATTCTTTTCCTCAATTCTAATCAATTCATATCTGTTATGTGATTCATGCCAACCAAAATTAAATAACTGAAGGAAAAAATACACTCTTAACAAGCCATGTTTATCTGCAATGTATATGGCTGATCCAATAGTTCCATCCTTTGATTTGGTAGGTTTTTTTTATCAGTCCTATATGCTGTACTCATTGTCATTTTTTATGGTCCATCTCAACCATATGACCCACCTTATTTGACTTTTTTGTTTTGCATTTTAACAATTTGTTTTCAAAATTATGATTCTTTTTCTTTTAAATCTTTATTATCATGGGGCAATGTTTGACTCAGCTGATACTTCTCGCCTTAGCAAAGACTGATATGAATGGTTTTCTACAAGTTTCATTGCAAACTGAACTGCCACGTATGGCAGAAAACAAACTTGTACAAAGAGGCTCTACAGACTATGAAGAGAAGCCTCTCCCCATCATAGCAACCACCATCCACCCCAAGGCCTTAGCCCAACAAAATTTCGTTTTTTTGGGGTGGGGGAATAGACACAAGTTTCTGAGCTGGGCTTGGCTGGGTTGAAGACAGCAACGTATGTGGCAGTCACTCCACATTCCAATATTCTATAGCCATTACCGTTTCTGTAAAGCTCCAAGATAGTACGCTTGGCATGGGAGATGTAGAGGGAAACCATAGAGGAACTGTCTCCTCTACACGAGATTAAAGATTCCAATTGCGAAGGAAGCACAGAATATACAAATATAACAGAACAGAAGAATAACAATAACCAGATTGAAGAAGCAGCAGCTCTTCTATTTCAATAGTACCTTGCTGCCCCTACACTTGAGCACTCACCCCCACCCCTTGCTGCCCACACACCCGAGCACTTTTTCCTTCACCCCATGCTGCCCATACACACCCTCACACACTTACACTAATTTACTCACACGCACCCCCACACCTTGCTGCCCCTACACTTGAGCACTCACCCCCACCTCATGCTGCCCATACACACCCTCACACACTTTTACTCACACACCTGAGAAATTCAGAATTCATACTCGAAGAAGGATTCTAAGAAAAAAAAGTGTGAAGATTGAATTCTGAAAACAGAGTTTAATAATGATGTATTGAATTGAAATCTGAAAACCAAAACTATCTTAATTACCCAAGGGGAAAAAAAAAAGATATCAAATCCACACCTTTCTATAAACATGGTAAGTCGAATAAAGTGGTAGTTGATAGTCCAGTCTTAACTCTATCCTGTGCCAATGACCAAAGCCATAATGAATTAAAGTATATAGTGTATATTGAATGGATGCCACGGTCAGAAATAGCAGCTGAGGTGAAATTCACTCTTTAATTTAGAGAGAGCCATGTACACAGCTCTCCACAGAAACAATAATAAATACAAAAAAACTATCACTAGAATCCACACGGTGCCACAAGATTTCCTGCCACCATCCATGACTCTATCTGATAAAAAAAGTTTGACAAAAAAATTAAAATCCAATGCACGTTCTCATCATATCTGCAGAATCGCATGATTTTAAGCTTATTCACAACTTGTTTGAAGACTTTCCTTTGGACAAAATTGGAATGATACAAAAAGAGTTAATAAATCCAACCTACATACATGCTTACATCACAAGGCAACAATGGCTTTTCTGCAAAGTGGCATGGCAAAAGTCAAATAAACCTACTATATAAAGCCATTATCTGTCCTAACTCCCTACTGTTTTGCCTGAGTTAAACCTACTGTTACAGATCTGATTTTGGTTTCTATTATTGACAGTAAATCTGAACTTAGAACCTATTGGGTATAATTATTGAGATCCTGCTTGGGACTAGGTCACTGTGACTTGGTCTTACATTCGTGTAAGGGAAATGTAAGACAGTGACACTACAGTCTCCAGTGGTTCCCACTTGGGTGGAGTTGAAGCCTTTCTTCAAAGGCAACATCAAAGATAATGGTAGGTTCATGTTTGCATGTTTGTTTGTCTAACAACCTCACTAGTTATTGCGTTATCTCTATTGAGTATCTACTTGGGCTAGAACAGCTATATTAGGGAAGAAGGGAAAAGGAGGAAAACCTTTAAGGATATGAGGCTTTTCATGAATTGCTCAAGCAAAAGCAAATTCCAGGAAAGAACAGCATTATCCTTCGAAATATGCCCTTTCTCACCACAGATATACCAACATAACCCAGCAACAAGGTTTTACAAATCAAGGAGATGGATCGCAGAGAGAGCTTTTACCTGTGGAGCTTGGATCGGTGTGTGAGAGGTCAGAAATTGTGAACTCGAGCTTCGATCGTTGGGGAAGAGCCTCTCAAAGTCTTGGATTTTTTGGGTTTTCTGCAAAAATCAGAGTACAATCTTTAAACCCAACCAAAAAAATAATAGAAGAAGAAGAAGAGGTTGAGCAAAGGAAGAAGGATAAGAAGATCACAGACGAAGAAGAAGAAGCTGATGAGCAGAGGTTTACCTGAGTAAAATGGAGATTCGTTCTACCCACTAGATGCCTTCGATTCAGTTTCGGTAGAGAAGAATGATAGGAAGCAAGAGCAAGGGATTCGTTGGAGAAGACCAGAGCTAGGGGTTCTTGCTCGTTGGAGAAGACGATGTCGCAAGATGCCTTCTATTCGGTTTCGGTGGAGAAGAATGGCAGGAAGCAAGAGCAAGGGTTTCTTGTGCTCGTTGGAGAAGACGATGTCGCAAGCACCAAGAGTAGTCGCTGGAGCTTTTAGGATGTCTTCAGTTTATCGGGCGTACATTTCCAACTTTCCCTTCTTTTGTTCCATTTGAAGTGTTTTGAAACTGTAGAAACAAGGTCTAGTAAATAGGTGTTTTAGATGTTTTTTTAACCCGATTTATTTCATTGGCACATAAAAACAGACCGCTGGATCCAAACAGTAGATTCCGTTTTTCTGTGTCAGTACACCAAAAACAAGAAACAAAAGCATTACCAAACGGGCTCTTAGAGTGTGTTTGGTAACATTCAGAACAGTATTCTGAACAGTTCTTTTGTTCAAAAAGAACAAAAAAACATGAAAAAGTGTTTGGCTTTGTGGTTCGTTTTTTCGTTCTTTTAGAACGAACCGAAGGTTATTAACACCTAAAGAACAAGAACGACTAACGAAGGCGTAAAACGAGGAAAACCCGATAGAAAGAGCAAAGGCATCTGCAACTCTTGGAGAGGAAAAGGGGATTCACATCGACGAAGAGGAGAAGGGCTTCCGTGCTCAAAGGCATCTGCAGAGGTGAGTTCCAACCGATGTTCTGCAACTCTCTCTCTCTCTCTCTCTCTCTCTCTCTCTCTCTCTCTCTCTCTCTCTCTCTCTCTCTCTCTCTCTCTCTCTCTCTCTCTCTCTCTCTCTCTCTCTCTGTCTCGCTTTCTCGGTCATCTCTGTCCAAATGCATTCTCTGCTACTCTCTCTCTCTCTCTCTCACACATGAGTCATGAGTCCTACAGTAGTCTCTCAAAATATGACTTTCCTCTCTCGGAGTGTAACAGTTGTTTTGGGGAGGGAGAGAGAGAGAGAGAGAACCTTCACTTTCCTCCTTTCTCATTTGAAAAATGAAATCCGCTATACATGTCGCTCTTCCAGGGCTTTTGGGGGCTTCAATTCAGCTCTTCTTAGATTTTCGTGAGGAAACTCTCCACTCTCCGGTGCTTAGGGACTAGCACAGGAGTCCCTTCTCAGGCCTGTGTCACGCGATGCACCGTCATAGTCTGAATTTCTCCGGAGAAGAGATGGCATTTCTTCAAAATCATTCTCGAGACCAACATTCTCTCTCTCATATTCTGGTTTTCTATTATGGGTGTGGGTTCTCTATTATTTGATATTTCGGTGTGATCAACTGTTTATGCAGGTATTGATTTGTTGGTTGATCAGCATGAGAATCATAAGTTACAGAGTACTAGGAGACGGAAATGATTTTTGCTTTGTGTACAGTTTGAAGTTTCAGAAAAGTTAGCAGGATTTTGTCAAATATCACTACATGTGAGAATCACTTGTTAGTTTGCAGATACAATGGGGACTCAAATTTTTATGTTTGTATATTCAATACAACAGATTCTGAGATAGAATAACCGAAGCTGGTATGTTCTTTAAAATCAGTTTCTTGAATGAATTAGTTCGTTTGTGTAATCATTTTGTCAATAAAATGTAGATTGGTGCACTAGAGACCTTCTCACATCATGTGATCGAAAATGCGAGAGGATTGATGAGTACGAGGAGGCCTATTTCTATATAGTTTTTTAATTCTATGGGATTAATTAAGCCATCTGTTGTGGTTGTTTAGGAAGCATTTCTTGAAGGGCCCTAAAAACCACAAATTTGTGGTCATGTCATCAACATTAGGCCTTGAATTTTGACAGAAATGTAAAATTGACTGGAAACATTTGGCTTTGAACATTTCATTACTGTTAAAATCATTCAGGATTTCTACCACAATAACAATAGCAATAACTCTGAAACTTTGTGCATCATTCCAATATCTGTACTTGGAGTGGGAGACCAGGACTAGCAAGTGCTGCTCTGGTTTCACCATCTTCAGCATAGGTTGTGGTATGTGGCACCAAATCATAGCTGATGATGGGCTCTAAATATTCTGCAGCTGCTCGGTATATATGGACACGCATTCCATCATTATCCCCTATTCCTTCTTGTATATCATGGTGTTGTATAGTTTTAGTTCTCCTCCTTATATTTTCTTCATTGCAATTGGACAATTTTTTAATATTGGACTTTGTAGGTTAGTAGTATGAGACAAGTCATGTTTGGTCCTGTTTGATAAACAACTCATGTTTGTTTATGCAACTAGGAGGCAGTGGTGCATTTCATGTAGAAAAACAGGGTTTTGGAGGTTCAAAATGAGTTGATTAGCTAGAGTTTTGTGGCATTTACTGCTAGGTGCAATACAAGATCGAGACTTGAATATTTGATGATAACTGAAGGATCAGACTACATATGTTGATGGAATTGGATGTGTTTGAGGGGTTATAATGGCCAGCCATATGGGTCTCAGATGTCGGTTTTAAAATAAAAGAGAAACCAATTACAAAATCCATTATTTACCTCAAAAAGCTTTAACTCAACTATTTCTGTGAAATGGGGTCGTGGGTATATTGCTTTGATGGATTTTTGAAATCTGACTTTTCTCTATTAATTTTCTTGCTTTAGAATTTTGGAATGTTGTAGATTCAGATTCTTTTCTTTGAAAGTTAGCATACCAAACACAGCATGAGATTTGTGGATCTTCACTATATATAATTGTATGAGATATATATCTAGGGTATGGCATGCATGTCCATGTTTAATTGCTGAACAGTTGTAAATAGCTAATGTGTATTTGGGTTTAAAACCACTGCGGCATATATGATCTAATCAATTTCATGCTTTTCATGTCCCCTTTATATATCCAGATATATACTACTGGAAACTTGCACTCCTCTTACGCCTACCACATGTGAATGAACAAATTCTAAAGTCAACTTATTTCTACCAAGTACCATGTCCTCCTTTTCATGCTTTTGATGTCCTCCTTATATATCTTGATGTATTTCTGTTTTAGACCTTCGCTCATTGCATTCCTCATGTAGAGATTCATGCTACTGTGTCTTTTTTTTGTTGTATTTCTATTTTGGATCTCTACTTGATGGGTCTTTAGCTCAATTTGGTAGAGCACTTGGAACATGAGCATGTTCCAAGAGGATGGTGGTTCGAGTCCACCAAGGCCCTCTTTATTCAACTGTCCATAGCATAGTTAGTTATGCCACTAATCCACACAAGAACCCAATTTTAATGGCATCTTTGAAATTTGACATCTTTTTATACTTACTTTGGTTATGTTAATGAGATATTTTAATTTTATATTAAGGTTGGTAAAAGAAAAGGATTTTACAAGTCTTTTTTTGGTATAATTGACAAAGAAATGGCATTATTATAATTAATATCAAATAGGGAAGAACAGATTTTACCGAACACCATTTTCGTTCTGAACAGCATTCTTGAGAATGTTACCAAACGGTCATTTTCGGTCTCAGAACGCCGTTCTAGACCAAGAACGCAAAAGAACATTTCTAATCAAGAACGGACGTTCTTTGTTCAAACCGTTACCAAACGCAGCCTTAGAGTGCGTTTGGTAACGTTCAGAACAGCGTTCTGAACAGTTCTTTTGTTCCAAAAGAACAAAAAAACATGAAAAAGTGTTTGGCTTTGCGGTTCATTTTTTCGTTCTTTTAAAACGAACCGGAGATCTTGAGCACCAAAAGAACAAAGAACTCACGTCGGACAAATCACAAAACCCGTGATTTTTTTGAGAGAAATGATGACACTCGTCTCTCTCGCTCTGCTGATTAACAGAGAAGAGGAGAGGTGTTGTGTGTTCTCTGTAGGGAGAGAAGGGAAGAGATGTTCCTTCAGAGGTTCGCTGGGCCATTGTTGGCGAAGGTGAAGGAGACGACTGGGATCGTAGGCCTGGATGTGGTGCCGAACGCAAGGGAAGTGTTGATCTCACTCTACTCGAAGACCTTGAAAGAGATCCAAACCGTTCCCGAGGACAAAGGTTACAGGAAGGCTGTGGAGAGCTTCACAAGGCATCGGCTCAAGGTATGCCAGGAAGAAGAGGATTGGGAGCAGATCGAGAAGCGCATCGGCTGTGGTCAGGTCGAGGAGCTCATTGAGGAAGCCCAGGACGAGCTTAAATTCATGGCCAAGATGATGGGTTCGTATTATTCCCTTGCTCTACTTTCGAATTAATTGATTGAGGATATATCGGATAGATACATCGCGAGCAATTATACCAACAACATCAAGAAGAGATACTTAATTTGGATTGTGTGATGCCCTAGATGGTTTCGCGCTCAAGGTCCTGTTCTTAAACAATAATCTGGGGCTTGTAGTGCTCACTTATTACTTGATATAATTCCCCAACGTAATTTTAGGATATATAATTGGGAGTTGGAATTGAAGGATTGAATTTCACTACATTTTGATGGAGAAATTAGTTCTCTACCATGGCAATTTTGAATTTCATGGAGAGATAAGTTACATGGTTGGTATTTGAAAGGGAGAAGAGAAGTGGGTTTGGAAGAGGAGAACTGTTATACCCGTACCCCGGGATATAATTAAATATCATTTCTTCTCGTGACGTGTAGATACCGCTGCCATGTATGCTGGTGACCTGTTCTCCATGATGGTCAAACCTAGCTACAAAATCGTTGACCACAAGACGGGTTTGCTGTGGAGGAAAGATTCCTCAACCGCCGTGGGGAAAGTTCGTGTGGCGACTTCGTCGACTACCCTCCAAGTACCAGCCCAGGGAAGCGAGGAGTTCAGGAGAGAGCATCCCGGACCGTCACCTCGATTGGATAATTCGTTCGGTGATGAGCTTAGCATTGCCGTGGCGAGTCGTTCAGTCATGGGTAATAAACCATGACGGGGAAAAGTAAGTTCTAGCCTCAAGACTTATTAATTATTCTTCCCTTGGTAACCTCGAAGTGCGGGTCCGGGCTTGAACCGCTCGAGCTATTTCATGAGAGAAGGGAATAATTTAAGTTCGGGTCCCACGTACCTTTAGGAAGTACATTGGGGACTTATACCCATCTCATATGAACCCATCTAAGAATGGGCTTTTCCCTAATTAAAGTTGTGGGCAGGCCCATTTAACCTATTGACCCAATGATGGGTTATTCCATCCACTTACCCACATAGAACTAATGGGTTGACCCATTAAGTCTCATGACCCATTTGACTAGAGGTACCCAAATACCCATTTATTATAAATGAGTCCATGAGGGAGAGAGAGAACATTACTTCTCCTTCATCATTCTCTTCTACCCTAAATCGCGGAGGAGAGAAAGAGGAGAGAAAGAGGAGAGGAAGAGAAAGAGGAAGGAGAGAGAGGCTTGGAGGAAGGTGGAGACCCCATCTCTTGGGCCATAAATCGTGGAGCTCTCTCATCTTGGGGGTAGGTAAGCTATTGAACCTTCTTCCTTCTTCTATTTTGGATTTTAAAAAGGGGTTGGGTAATGGGAGAGATTGACCTAGATCTCTCTTGGAACCTAGGGAGTCGGTGGAGCTTTAAAGCCAAGCTATGGTGGAGGTATTTCACTCCATTATGAGCTCTAATGTAAGGGTTCTCATTGCCATTTGAGAGATTTAAGGTTGGACCCTAATGAGCTTAGGATGGAGTTTCCTAGAAGTCCTTGTGCTTTAAAACCACTTGAAAGAGGGTCCTTGGAGGGGAATCCTTCGGATTTTGGACCTGAAGGTGTGAGGGTTTACATGTGGTTTCAGACCTGCAAGAAACCACCCTGAAATTACCTTCCCATGAAGGCCCCTGTGAAGGTCGGATTTACACTCGGTTTCAGTTTTCTGAAACCACATCTGCATCCGACCTTGACTAAAACTGTCCCGAACCCCCGGTTTCCTAGGATTTACATGTGGTTGCAGAATTTGGGCATGAAACCACTCCTGCAACCACTTTGTTTCTGAAACCTTATACTTAAGTGATTATGGGAGACCTTTTGGGGATCCTTTCCCTTCGCTCGTTTAACCTTATTTCACTCTTTGTATAGGTTAATATATTCATTTTGTGGCTTATTGCTTGATCGAGGCGACAACTGATAATCTTGGTGCTTGGCGTATACGTTGTGAGTGGGTTTGGTCGTTTGGGCTTGTTATTATTATTGCATTATATATTATGTAATCATTATAATTAATAAGCATGTTTGTGCATATTGCATACTCTTATATACAATTGTTATAATGTTGATTGGTAATGTGATACCTTGATGGGTCTCGGTGCGGTGGGTACCGGTCTGAACCCCGAACACTATATACATTTATGAAGAAATTTTGTTGAATGTCATGTTGAATCAGATGCGCCGTGCCGTGTTGGTAACCGGGCACTAAACCTGATGAAAAGTTGATGCGCCCGGATTACCTCTCGGGACGATAGGACTTGCATGTAGTATATTGTGGCTAGGATTTCACACCCTTATGCTACGACCCTTACCAACAGGGGTTTAGGTGTTGGGTAATCAGTACACCGGATTCTGTGGAGGTGGGAGAGGCCAGTCATGGTAGTATTGGTTATCGTGGGTCCGCCACTGAGTGGTCTTGGAGGCTTCGATCGGCGTAGGTCCCACGTGACAATTGAGGTTTCATTGTGGCGATAAGTTAAGTGACCCACAGTGTCTCCCGAGTTGTCACAGTAGCATATGCCATTGACTTAGTTGTTTGTTAGGTGGGAAAATGGACTTAACATGTGCATGCATCATTGGACTATGTGAATTGCGTGTTTGTGCATTCCCATCCCCTCACTGGCTCAGTGGAGCTAACCCCCTCGTGCGCACACTTTTTAGATTATGATGCAGGTGACGGATATCTCGCGGGACTTGGAGTTCAGCCCTCGGGATACGATGAGATCGGTGAGGAGGAACCAGAGGCCGTGTTTGAGGAACATGGCGACGGGTGTCCTTGCGATGATTGTGCCTACGGGCCGTGAGGATATTCGGGACTCGATCCCTTTTTGATTACTTTTGAGGCTAAGGCCTATGGTGAAATACTTACTGTAATACCATTTTTGATAGTTATTAGATGGTCATTGGAAATGTAACTAATTACTGTATTTATCATCTAGCTTTGAACATCTTGTAACTATTCGATTTATACGCTTCCGCAATACTACTGATCCTTGGAATGTAATATTCCTCTTTTCTGCATTGTAATATTATATTGTGTTAATATTGGTTATGACTGTGCGTTGGGACACTGTGTCAGTGATCCGGGCGGTTTAGTAGGATGACACGCGTCGTCCTAGTCACCCTTTATATGATATTATATTCCTTGTCTGGAATAGGGGTGTGACAAGAACAGGGCTTTAATGGAAAATAGAATCCAACCCCTGTCTCTCAGGTTCGATGAGAAGGTCTCAATTGAATCCAGGCTCAATGGGTTCAATGGATTTCGTGAACAAGAACTCACATCTTCTGATGATCTTTCTCTGCTCACAAAATCCTTTTTTTCTTCCTTGTACTAATTCAGAGATGAGTTGATTCTTTGAGTTTGGTTGTGTGACTCCACAGGCTGAAATATTACTTGGGTATCTGAGAGAACCGAGGCAAGAGGCATCCTCTTCTAACCCTTTGTAGAGGTAATGAAATTCTTAAGTGGGTTCTTGTCTATTTGACTCTGTACATAGCTGAGTGAGTGTTCTTCTCATGGTTTTGTTTGTACAGTCTGTGAACTAACTTAGGTTATATCTAAACTAAAACTAGATGTGGAGTGTGTTATGTCTTGGTGGATTAAAAAGGGTTTGGGTTGTGATCATGGGTTTTGTATGGGAGATCCAAATTTCTACTGAAACACATAAAAGAGTTTTGTTTTAGGCCTTACAAGATCGATCTTAAAACCACCATAGCCTTCTCATGTGTAGCCTTCTCTCTCGCACACACACACACGCATAAGTTTGCTGGTTCTTGAATGTAATAACCCCTCTTTGTTGCATTGGTTCTTAAGGAACCCAATAGCAATTTTTCCATTGTGATCTCTCATTCTATAAATTTCCTACTGTGAGCTTATTATCACTTCTGTATGTAGTTTGGTTGCATAAATTGCTTGAATGTGTTTCCTATTTTTTTTTCAATGAACTCATGGTAGAGAGTGGAGACTGTTTCAGTAGATTTTGGAGGAAAATTTGGTTGCATAAATTCTCAAGCTAGTAGTTCTTTCTTTAACCACATTGTTCAGTGCACCTTTCTTCTCCGCATCCAATAATATGGCATTGGAGGAAAATTTGGTTGCATAAATTCCTGTTTTAGTTCTCCAGATTCTAGTCCAATCTCTTGGATGAGGAGAGAGTCCAAACCCTCTAAGATTTTGGTTGCAAGATCAGAAAGTATTGCTTCTGCCATCCTTAATTTCTTGGTTAATTAGGAAGGCCAAAGAGCTCTTGGGGAAGACAATTGTGAGAGATTGCTCCTTAAGCTTATTATAGTGTGTCATTTTGGCATAATAAAATCTACTCAATGAGTTACACAACAGGGGAAAAGGGTTGCTGTCCAATCTAAGAAGTAAACCAGCTAAAGTTATCATCAATCAAGGATATTTCTTACAATTTGGGAGTCCAATCATTTCAGATTCCTAACTATCAAAGATTTATATCTAAAGAAAGGAATAGACAAAATTCAGGTCGTTTTCTAAGAATTAAGCAAGAAATGAGGTTCATAAAATGCAACACTTCTCACTTACGTGGGTTCTCTCCCTCTATAGTAGGGGTGTCAACGGGCAGGTTTCGGTTCGGGCTTTTCGATTTCAGTGTGACTTTTATACAAACTGAAACCACACCATTAAGAAATGTTCGGTTTCGGTGCGGTTTGGTTTCGTGTTGGATTCGGTTTAGTACCAGTTTTATATAACTACTAAGATCCGATTAGTGCTTAGTAGTATAAAAGTAAGATTCAAACATGAGGGAGAAGGACAGCCTAATAACATCCAAGAAAAATAAAAAAGAAAGTTGTGACTTGTGATTCAAAACCAACCTCAACCTTCCAAGAAATGAAAAACACAGAAGGAAGAAACAAAAAAAGAAAACCGCCCAAATAAATAAAGTGATGGTGAAAGCTTTCTTCTTAGATAAGAATGTCGGTTTAGTGGTATTCTTCCAAACTTTCCTTGGACATCCTGATAACATTAACTAACTTTTATATAAAGCTTTGAGGCTTCATTGCTTGAACAGTTGAACTCTTGAAGCTTGAGGGTCGTTCAGTGACTAAGGACTGAGGAGTGACGCTGCTATCGCCGTTGTCGCCGTTGATCCCCTATGATCTATAGTGTTTTTTTTTTGTGATTTGATCCCCTATGAACAAACTTAATCAAATGCATAAATGACTGAAAAAAACCATTTGGTTCAAGTATGCGAGACGAGATCAGAAAGAGATCCAGTGAAAACTTAAAAAAGGTAGCAAGAGATTTAAGAATTCTCAATTGGAAAACAAAAATGCAGGTACAAGAACGAAATGTCGGTTTAGAGGTGAATTCTCCATTTCTGAATTGACACCATAGATCGTTAAAGATCGTTCAATACAGAAAGAACCAAAAAAAAAAATTTTGTAAATATCGTCGGAGATATAGGGCTTCTCAGAAGTGGGTAAAAAAAAGGGATAATCAGAAAGAAGCTCAAAATTTGAATATGAAGATCCAAAAAAATAATAAAAAAAAAAGTTCAGAAGAAACTAATTCCGAAAACGAAACAAAGCAGTGACGCAAAAAATAGAAATGAAGAATCAGGAATTGAGATTGGAAAAAAAAAAAGAAGGGATAATCAGAACCTACCTTCGGTTGCGACTTGCGCTTGTGCCGTTGCCGGTTGCCGAATGCCGGTGTTGCCGAGTGACCTTGAGCCTTGAGGCTTGATTGCTTGAACAATTGAACTCTTGAAGCTTGAGTATCGTTGAGTGACTGATGAGTGAGGAGTGACGCCGCTGCCGCCACTGAGAGTCGAGAACAGAGAACTCGAGACGAGAGAGGAGAGACTGAGAGAGTGAAATAGATTAGGGCATTTAGGGGGGAATAAGTGATTTTCGGGTCTAATGGGTCGGGTTGGGATCAAGCCCAGTGGTTTGGGTTGGGTTCGGGCCTAACAGTTCGGGTTTGCGGTGCACCGTCGGGCTAGCCAGGACTGAACCGAGCCCGATTGATCTCTGGATCCTCAAACCGAACCCAAACCGCTAAGGGATCGGTCCGGTGTGGTCCAGGCTCATTTGGGTCGGTTCGGGCCGATTTCAGTAGGTCGGGCTGGATATTGACACCCCTACTCTATAGTGTCTATCTATCCCCAAAGACATCTCTCCCATTTCTTCAAACCAGACCACCCATTTTCAGTCCCAAATATTCAACAAATATAAGAAAAAAACTCTTTCACTCACTTTCACTCAAAATGCAAACCCACCCCAAGGCTGAAAAAGGCTAAACAGATCAATCCATTTAGAAAAGGTAAGCATCACCTCATAAAAGCAACTAGAAAGAATGCAACCACCACTCCATCAACACAAACACATGAACCCTCCCTTTTAAATCTATTTAAACATTATTAGGAAACTTAGGAAGAACAGACTGAGATTTAATTAGAAGAAGTAATCAACCAAAATCTGAAAATTAGGGCTGAATAGAGAAAACATTTGATACCCACAGGGGAATAATAGAAGTAGCAACAGCAGTGGGCAAAAGGAGCCAAGACTGAGTTCGAGCAGCCCTCTTAGAGGGTGGAATAAAACCCTAAAATCCTTTAGAGAAACAGAACTTAGGAGAGACACCAATAGAGGATCGATTTCTGCAAAGAAACCCAGTGTTACAGCAGGCTCGAGTGGACCGAAAGTCGGAGTTTGGAGCTTGAACTTCAGAAGACAGATGGAGGTCTTCTTGCATAATAGCGGGGGTTTGGCAGTAGTTAACTTGATGGGGAAACAGCCTTCAATTAACGAAAGAGAACACAGCAAAAGAAAGAAAGAGAGCTTGAGATAGAGGTGATAAAGGGTGCCCATCACAAGAAAGAAAGAGAGCTTCAATTAATAGCAGGTTTTTTTTTACTATTTTTGTTTCATAATCACAATTTTATGTATTGGTTTCTCTTGAAAGGGAGGAGATACAACGCATCAAAGTGGCTAACCGATACCACACCGTGAAGCTTTCAGCACTGCAGCCAAAAATGTAAGTCCCATTTTTTCCCAACCTAAAATTTTCCTCCAAAATCTACTGAAACAGTCTCCACTCTCTAAAATGAGTTCATTGGGGGAAAAAATAGGAAACACATTCAAGCAATTTATGGAACCAAACTACATACAGAAGATCTGGTGCCGTTTTGAGTTTTAGATCTAAGACAAAATGGGAAACAAAGGGGTGTTGATCCATACCTTTTCGGTTGAAGGGTGCTGATTAAACGGGTGTTGATCCAGTTCGTGAGACAAAATGGGAAACAAATTGGATCAATTGTCAATGAAATATCCACACAGAGAGAGGAAAAGAGCCAAAAAGAGCCAGAGAAGGAGAGTATGAGAGGGAGAGAGAGACAGAGAGAGGAAAGAGCGAGAAGAGAGGGAGAGGATAGAGAGGGAGAGAGAGAGACAGAGAGAGGGAGAAAGAGCGAGAGAGAGGTGCAGAGAGTGCGAGGGATAGAGAGGGAGAGAGAGAAACAGAGAGAGGGAAACAGCGCGCGAGGGAGTCAGAGCATGTGAGAGATAGAGAGGGAGAAAGAGCGAGAGAGAGTGAGAGATCTCACCTAGGGTTGCAGAGCGAGGAGTCCTTCCTTCGTTGTCTCCAAACTTCCATGGGCAGAGCAAGAGATGAGTTTCGTGATTTGTCTCGAAAAATCACGGGTTTTGTCCGTCGCGAGTCGTTCTTGTTCTTTGCAGACGGTCTACAAAGAACGTTCTTTTGGGGCTCAAAACCTCCGGTTCATTTTAAAAGAATGAGAAAATGAACCGCACAGCCAAACGCTTTTTTATGTTTTCTTGTTCTTTTAGAACAAAAGAATTGTTCTGAACGTTACCAAACGTGCCCTTAGTATCTTCTTTCACTATGTTAAAAAGAAACTTTAGATGATTTGACTTTTCAACTAGTCAGTTAAAAGTCAAAAACTCAGGTAAAAATAAAATTATTATCCCCTTTAGTTTCCTGCCCCACCCATGTTCCCATTGCCCCCCTAACAAAGGGAGGGGGATGCAATGAACATCCTACCGCTGTCCAAACAATCTATCTGGGTGGGGTCCACCCCATCCTTATTAGAGGCATTGGGGATCTGAAGGAGATAATTTTCCCTCATATGACACAATGTCATTATCCAATATTTGTCTTCTCTTAGCGAAGCTTGAAATGTGAAATAAAATTATCCAGAAAAGACTTCAACCTGTAACAATTAAACAATTATTTCTATACACAAATTTACAGGCTTACAATCCTCAACAAACATAATCTTGTCCTTTTTAGGAACAAGTGCAATCAACGTATGACTCACACATGGAGACAAAATATGATTCCAAAAAATAATAATAATAAAAAAAAAAATCTGACCAGGCCATGAGAAATAACTTCCCAACAAATTTGAATAAAAAACCACCACATAACTATTATGCTTGATTTTCAAGTACACTTGGTAATCCACTGACCTCAACCTCTTTCCGTTTTTGAGTTAGGATCAAATTCACATACGAGAATGGTTTACAATCGTTCAAATGGAATCCATTTTGTAAGACCCATATGGAGTGAATTTCATCTGAACAGTTCTAAGCCGTTCTCGTACATGAACGTGAGTCTAACTCCTTTTTTACCAAAGGAAAAATATTCGTACATGGATATCAGTGCCAATCTAATTGCATTGAATATTGATCGTGTATATATCAAAACTTTAAAGTTTACCTAATCCATCCACAAAATTTGGAATTTCTTACTTTTAACACATGACCTATATTGAGTGCAAATTGTGCAATAGTAAAGGAGGCTCGAATTTAACCTTTCCGAAGTGGCTATACACATAACACACCTAGTCCTCAATCCTCAGCCCTCGCCAGCTATTTGGATCACACAGCATAAATGACATATATGTGGGATTCTTAGATTTGTAAAGACAGGTGGGGATAGATCTGAATCCTCTATAAGGCTACAACCCAGAGTTGGGTCCGTCCCATATCCCATGGAAGATGTGAGATCTATCCTTGTGCCCTATTCCCACATGGGACATGGGACAGGATAGTGGATCCTACGCTCTCTCACTTCATTAGGCCGTACATGATTTTATAATAAAGATTCCACATCAGCGGTTTTCACAGCGCTTTATCCGAAAAAAAAAATTCAGAGTTAATTAAACAGTTAGAAACTCAAGGAAGGCATGTGTCATGTGGGAAAATGACAATTTTTTAAAGTTTAGTTTGGCCTTCATCAAAGAGGAGATAAGTATCTGATGTGGAACGTGTAAGTCCATGACGTGGACCCGCATGGCTAAGGATTGGTATTATACCCAACCCCTCTGACATCCCCATTAGTCTCTCTCCCTCGGCAGATCATTATTTCCTATTTCTTCTTCTTCTTCTTCTACTTCTGTGTAGATATAATAATATGGCTTTGTCGGTAATAACATCAGGGAAGATCGCTCATCATCTCAAAGGAAAGATGGGTTTGCTGGGAGTTCTTATTCACAGCTCGTCCTTGTGTTCTTCCCTTCGTCATCGTCATCACCATTGTTCTTCTTCATCATCATCATCATCATTAATCCCTCACAATTCTAGAAACCCAGATGCAGTTTTTAGTGATTCAGCACCTGGTTTCTCTATTCGACGCTATGAATCCACCAAAGCTCAAAACCAACTTGATTCACTCTTCGTTGATCATGACGACGAGATTCAGGTTTTTATTTTTCTGTAATTCATATCTTTCTTGAAACCCTTTTTGTTTTTTTTTCTGTGGATTTCAAATTCTTGGTTTCTTCATTGCTTCCTTGAAGAACTTGGCAACTTGAATTCGATCAATAGAACAGAGCCCATCTGTATGACAATAGAATCCGGTCATATTGTGTAAGGAACTCATATCAGCCCATAACATTATTACACAACTGGCACACAGACCCTTTCAAGATAAACCAATACATCCAAATTATATCTGATTGTCTGACCATCATTAACTTTATATTTTTATATGGTAGACCTAAAAGGCTCAACTGAGTTATGATGAGTCTTCTTCACCTTTGAGATAATCTGTGTGGATTTTTTTTTTTTTTTTTTTTGGAGAGATCTGTTGTTGGAGGATTAGAAGAAAAGGATTCGTATTGGATTTTTTTTTTTTCATATTTATAGGTAAATTAGTAGTGTAACTCTGATTCATAGAAGGGAAAAAGTCCCTTTTATTTGATATCGTTCCCATAAAACAGGGCATCAAACTCTTGCTCTCTCTTGATTAAAAATGGCTGACCAGTGTATTTATTCCCTAATGTTATTTCTTTCTTCTTACTTACCTAATAATAAAGAAATTAATTGACCTATTCTCAAACCCTGATACTAAGATTGAGCCACCAAAGATGAGCTTTATGGGATTTTTTAATTCAGAACACCCCCCCCCCTCCCCTTTTCTTTTTCTTTTTTTTGTAGTTGCTCATGAATGTTATGGTAATCTTTTTTTCCTGAAATCCCTTTAACCTGTATTCATCTAGGGTTTCCTCATATTCTCAGGTCCTAGATTTTCCAGGGGGAAAAGTGATGTTAACTCCTGAGATGAGATTCATAAATGAGTCACCTGAGACTAGAATAAAATGCTACAGGGTTCTTGATGACAATGGACAGCCAATTATGGGCAGCAATTTTCAGGAGGTATTTGTTTCCTTTTACTGCAATGGATTCATCATTCATCTTCAGTGATCAAATCCAGTACACCATTGTAAGAACTGAATTGAAATTTTATTGATTCTTTAATAATACTTTACTCTGTCTTGGTAATCTTTGGACCACAAATTTTACCAGGTAAGCCAGGAACTTGCTATGAGAATGTACAGGAACATGGTCACTCTTCAAACGATGGACACCATTTTCTATGAAGCTCAGAGGCAAGGAAGGATCTCTTTCTATCTCACTTCAATTGGAGAAGAGGCCATTAACATTGCATCAGCAGCTGCATTTACAATTGATGACATTGTTTTGCCTCAGGTGTGAATGATGTGTGCATGACTCAATGAATCTGTTAGCATAACTTTGATGATCCCATCTCTTGACCCTTTTGAATATTCAAAATATTGAGAATTGTTTTTCTCAGACAGCTCTGGGAATGGTCTATCACTGAACCAGGTGATACCATTGGTGGATCCTATGTAATGTGTGTCCCAACTCCTGCTCCTGTTTCACCTCAACATTGGAGGCAGGGCTTATCAAAATACTCTTTTCCATATCTCCTATTATAAATGATGGATAACTTTAATGTAAATGCAGTATAGGGAACCAGGTGTTCTCCTATGGCGTGGCTTCACTTTGCAAGAATTCACGAACCAGTGCTTTGGGAACAAAGCTGATTATGGTAAAGGTCGGCAGATGCCAATCCATTATGGGTCTAACAAGCACAATTACTTCACTGTTTCATCCCCAATTGCGTAAGCTATCAGCCTTTGCATATGTAGAACTTCAATATTTAGTATTTACCAGTTATCTTTCACACATGAGAACCAAAAAAATTTGCCCTGTGCTTGTGTTTCTCAGTACGCAACTTCCACAAGCTGTGGGAGCTGCTTATTCATTGAAAATGGATGGAAAAGATGCATGTGTGGTCACCTATTTTGGCGATGGAGGCACAAGCGAGGTTAGTGTTTAATGAGTGTGAAGTATTTGTGAAACTGAGATTTTTGGTTATTTATTTCTAACACCTGAATAATGTGGTAGGGAGATTTCCATGCTGCTTTAAATTTTGCAGCAGTTCTGGAAGCACCAGTTGTTTTCATCTGTCGCAATAATGGGTGGGCCATTAGTACCCCAACATCAGAACAATTTAGAAGTAGCTGCCTCGCTTGCCTTGTTTTCTCATTTTCTGTCAGTTCTGAGGAACTCTTGGTTTAAAATTGAATTTTTATTTTTGAGGTGTTTTTTGCATTGGCAGGCGATGGTATTGTGGTTAGAGGTCAGGCTTATGGTGTTCGTAGTATCCGTGTAGATGGAAATGATGCTCTTGCTGTTTATAATGCAGTTAAAGCAGCACGCAAAATGGCAATAAGTGAACAGAGACCGATCTTAATTGAGGTGCCATTGTTGTTTCTGTGATACTGATTATTGTTATTTATGTTTAAAAACCTATAGAATGAACCTTTATCTTTCACTTGGTTTTCTCTTTGGTTTCTAACCACTAGGCCCTTACGTATCGGGCTGGGCACCACTCTACATCTGATGATTCTACCAAGTATCGCTCGGCCAATGAAATTGAACACTGGAAAATAGCACGAGACCCTGTAAGTAGATTAAAAAAATGGGTTGAAAGGAATGGTTGGTGGACAGATGAAAATGAATTAGAGCTCCGAAGCAGCGTGAGGAAGGAGGTACTGTCTTCCATCTGCCCATAGCTTCACCTGATCTCTTTAATATGGCTTTTTAATATCTCTGGTGAATTTTAACTGTACACACTTTGTTGCAGCTGTTGCATGCAATTCAGGTTGCAGAGAAAGCGGTAAAACCTCCACTTGCAGACTTGTTTACAGATGTTTATGATTGCCCCACATCTAGTTTATCCGACCAAGAAAGGTTGCTCAGAGAGACAATCAAGAGACACCCACAGGACTATCCCCCCGAAGTTCCTGTGTAGATAGCCCTGGTGGAAATCTGGATGGATGGAGTTATCTCCTTCAGAGAGCATGAAGTCCTCCACATTGCATCTATCTATCTGTCAGTACACCTTTATTAATTAATCAGGTGTTGCGCCCAAATTGGGCACTTTCAGAATTGGGAATTAAATGCATATCATATCTTGTGATTAAATGTGGCAATGAGAAACAAGGAAATGAAAGCTGTAAATTGTTAAAAATTGATCAATGAAAAGCTTATACAGGAAATCCATTGCAATCTTGCCTTTCAACTTCTTAGATATCCTGGATGGATCAAGTAAAGCACTATATTCCAGTGAATCATACCCCTTGAAAAAACCTTCAACATATTAATAATATCATTCTGCATTTCTGTAAGATGACATGAAATATGACATTATCTTCTTAGTTTGATATTTTTATATATGTCATTTTGGGTTAAAATAATCATAAAGTTTTCTTAGATTATATCAAATGCAACATACACGACCCAACATCTGGTAGTTATTAGACAGATCTCCTGGATGGGAATCAACCCAATTAGATCAGTCAATAGAACAATCCTTAGATTCATTGTGAAACCACACAACACAAAGTAAGCAAATGGTTTACATCAATAACCACTTATGACCTTCTCATCTTCTTGTTCTCTCTCTTATGTTGTCCACCAAAAAAAAAATAGTGAAGTGAGAATTGTGGATCACTTGAGTGTATATTTTGACTTCTGGATTATAATTCTTGGATAAGACTATCATTTAACATCTCTTCAATGGAAAAATATTTAGAACTACTGGCCTTTAAGATGCCTCACTTATTAATGTAAGTCTGGATCAGGGAATGAGCTACTAAGTCCCTGTTTGACCATACTTCTGCTTTTGTGGATGTTTTCTAGCTATAAGTGTTTTTTCTTTTTTTTCTATTCTCAGAGAGTATTAATGTAGGAGTTAAAACAGGTTTGGTAACAGAGTGTAAGAAGTGTTTCTAAATTAGAAAAGAAATAGAAATATGTTTGGAAAACACTTTTAACAGAAACACTTCTATAACACCCATTTTCAATATTGTATGGTATACATCAGGATCAAATGTATGATTTTTGCATTATAAAATTATTGTTGCACCAGCTATATTGGCCACGTGGCAAGTTTAGAGTGTTCAATAAATTCTTTTAGCTTCATTTGAATCTCTCATTAGTAGTTTTTAACACATTGGACACTTTTGTCCATCATTTCAGTTTTATGGTCTTATCCATATGACAATTGTCATTTGCACTTGTGCGATAAGAATTCAAAAAATGAGACCTAAAAAAATTCAATGGGTCTTGATGGATTCAAACCACTATCTTTTGAGAAATTTAAGAGCCACATAATATTCCCCAAGTGCTCTACCTGTATGAGCTGAAGGCTCACATACAAATGAGAGCAATTCCAATTGAATAAGAACACCTGGAGAGATTCAACATCATTGACTTGCTGAACTCATACAAGTAAAATGAAGCCTTGCCTTGTTCTATTCACTCACAGCCAAAAGGCAAATTCTTCTTCACCACTCCACTCTATCTAAGACCATGACTTCCATTAAATCAACAATCCTCTGTCTGTCTCATTAGTTCAATACAAGCAAGGTGTCTATAAATACCTGCAACTTGCACCACAAATCTCCTTTCTGATCAAATAGAATTACAGCATCTTAAATACATAAAACTGCAACCAACCCACCAAGAACTGAGATTCTACAACATCCAAAACCTGAAATCCACATGAAGTTTATGTGAATTTCTATAAGTAAATAATTGCAACCAACAGATTAACAATCTTGAAGAATTTGAAGAAACTGAACAGGAATCAAAGAAGGAACATCAACAACTGTAGAAAGATAACTGCAGACCATATATCGAATGATACAGATTAGAAACTTGAAAGAAAAACCTATATAACAGCAAGGATTATGTTTTCAGATACAAGAAATCTGATAAGTAAAGTAAGAACTGACTTGAGAATGGAAAAGTAAATTTGATCAGTTTATCTTGAAAATCAACAAGACACCAGCAAGTATGGAGGCTTCAAAGAAGAGGAGCATTTTGCCAATTAAAAGTTCTATATGAAGTTACATATATAGCCTTAATGATTTACATTCAAAAATCACAATTGGACCTTTAGGGAATCAACTTCAAATGGGTCTTGATCAATAGGTTATATGCATATGACTGCCAACCATGTGTCTGTCTCTCTTTCCACCCCCTGTGAATGACGCCCCTGTCCAATCCATCTCGCGCTTCCCATTGATGCATTCTGCTCGTTCGCTCACTCGCAGAAAGTGAGTGGTGTGAACCTCAATACTAAAATTCTTACCATATTTATAACGATCTTTTTATGTTTTTTCTTTTATTTTTAATTCAGAGATTTGGATGCAAATTATAGTTCATTTTAATAAAACCAGATACAGAATAAAGGTAGAAGCTTCTTTCAAATGATCTCTGACTATAGGCTCATATTGACCAGAATGCTCTATGAACCAAAAGTGCCTCTGATTCGCATATAATATTATTGGAACAAATTCTTAAATTTCTAACTACATTTAATAATGGTACTTTTAGATGTAATTTTCATTTTACTTTTCAAATTCAAGAGATTTGGATGCAAATTAAAATAAAATTTAATAACCAAATATGAAATGATTTGGATTTAGTGTTTGATATAATTATATGAGATAATAATTATAAAAATTTTCCTTTTAGATTTGGAAATTTTCACATTCCTTCCTTCTAATTTCCCTTGCAACCAAACATAACCTTTTTATGTCTTTCCAACCTTTGAATGGAATGATCAATGGATCAACCTTCACTAGTTCAAGTCACAAGAGACGGAAACCATTTGATGGGTCAGGCTTGGGCCTAATCCCTCTTAGATCTTTACAATTGTTTGTGAAGCCCAACAAATAAGACATAACCTAACTTACATATATTGTTACAACATAGAATGACACCCAAGCCCACTAACCAGGTATAGCCATAAAAGGCCTCAGAGGCGTAAACACAGTCCAAGATGGGCCAAGCATTAAGACCCATCATGATTCGTCGTCCCAGCTTTGCCCCCATTGTATAAGAACCATTCTCGTATGGCTGGAGCCACACAGTTGGAATCTAGGTGGGTCCCACTCTTGGATTCCATCTGTAAGGCTCACAGGCCTGTATGAGTAGTACCTGAGCCAGCCTCTTATAGCTGTGTGTGTGAGAGAGAGAGATGGATGGATGGGGTTCACACGTGTGTGTGTGTGCGTGTGAGAGAGAGCAAAAACCCCCTCTGTAAAGCTAGTGACTGTTAAGACACTCCCCTCGAGGGGACAAAATTTTGCTGCTACCTATGTTGTAGCCAAGGAAATGGAATCTCAAAGAGTATTTTGAAAAATACTAAAATCTAAGAGGTATTTGTGAAAAAGGGCAGTGAATATTACATTTTTTTTTGGCTTGGGCCGCGGTAACAGGAAAGTTCCTGCAACCCAGGTCGCAGCAAAAAATTCTCCCCCTAAGGCAGTAAGGGACACATGAAGTCATTAACGACAAGAAATAGGCTACGTCAAGCATGGCTTAAGGTATCGGTCTTGGAACAGTGAATTCAGCCAGATCGGATCCATATAGGCCGAGACCGATCCACAGTACATTAAGGGTATAAAGGTAAAAATAGAGGCAAATGCGTCTAATTCAGCCCGATTCTGAGCGACATCAAGATTGATCTCTAGATCGATCCGATGCACCGATTCGAGACTGACCCGGAGATTACGAACCATGATCGATGTCAAGTGAACCAAACAATAGTGATCTCCATTCAGTATCTTCTCAATATGGTCTAAGAGAATAATTAGGGTTATGCCGTACTCAATACAAAGCCTCAGATTCGTGAAGGAACCGAAGTGGAGAACCCTTTATGAGTAATTTATATTTTATAGTGTCCATTGCCTTTTAACTTTGCTCCTTTGTTTACTTTATTACTTGGGAATAAGATTGGGAAGGACAATACACAATATGAATCTTTTCCCCTTTTCTCTCTCTCTCTCTCTCTCAAAAGTTAAATTTGTTCTCTAGGTTTTATTTTCTCTTCACTTTATGCTTTAAATGATGATCAAAATAAAATATCCTTTTGGGACCTCTTAAGAGTAGTGTTAGTACATATACTGATACTTATCATTCAAATCTTTTGAGAAGTAATGTAGTTGAAGCTGGTAAATATGTAACATCTCACACCTTCTGATTAATTAGAATCTAAACATGGCTAATGCCCAAGTTTCACCACTAGATCCAATGCAAATATTCTAGGCAATTCCAATGTCGAGATGAGATAAGTGGCAAATAAAACTAAAAAAAGATAAAATAAGAATAAATAAATTAGACCTAATTACTTAGAGAGGATGGGAGTAAGAGAGGTTAAACACTTGACCTCGCTTCCTAGATTTACGCTAGACCTTCATGGCATCATTGACTAACTGTCACTACTGAAATAGGAGCTCATCCTGCCCTTAGCTAAGAGTTTAAAAGAGAAGGAAACAAAATTAGATGATGGTTTTTTATTTTCTTCGATCATTTGGTTGGAGAATGAATTCTACGTAAGAATAAACGCTCCAAAAACAATATAACATAAAGAATCATTTTAATAATGTTGTTTTTGGATATATACAATCTTTGTAATTGAACCTGTACGTATTATCTTGTTCTTAGCCAAAGAATGATCTTTGGACTAATCCTTTTGTCCATATTTTTATAATTTTGGTTGTAATTACTATTAGCTAACTCCAAATGACCAGGCTATATAGCTGCTCTTATTCTTTTGATCCTTTTTGATAGGAAAGAATAAGCCAAACACATCGTTGAGGAACTCCTCCTTTATTTGCAAGTTATTTAGGGGTTAGTTTCAGTCATCTATCACATGACCCCATAAGATGGTTCGAGACACCTGTGAAAAATAGACCCCAACTTCATCCTATCTTAAGAGGATTATGACCTACCACTCTATGGGAATTCAATTCAAAAAGGCTCAAATCTTGTTCATGGCATCATCGACCATTGCAGTATGTTTCAAGCTAATTCCTAATACCAAATTGAAGAATAATTTAAAGATTCTAGAATTGGTTGAAAATTTTTTATTTTTTACAATTGGGTAAGAGATCTATATACTAGTTTTGTATATTGATACATGAAACCACATCTCTCGCGTGCCCATGGGCAATGAGGGAAATATTGTTGAAATGAACGTTATCTCTAACTAGAATGTTCCACTCGGTCCCAAGGTTTTTGTATGACAATAGGCAGTCCTTTTTTGATGGTTTTCACTCTACTCTAGGTAGTCCTTTTCGTGACTTAACCCTTTGATGTTGTGAAAAACTCCAGAGCTGATGAAACACATTAAATCAATCCCTTTAACTAGGCTGATCCTATCTAGGGTCCGGTCCATACACTAGATCGAACCCTATTAGGTAGATACTATAGGCGTCGGGGTCCTCTACTTCCAAGCTGCCCCTACTGTCCTGTATGCCCCAGACACAGCAAGGTGGCGAAAAGACCACCCTACCTCTACCCGAGCTGGGGTAAGGTGATCTTTACTACCTTGCTATGTCTGGGGTGCACGGTAGTAGGAGCAACTCGAAAGTAGAGGATTCGGATCCGATAATATAGTGTCAATCACTGAATACTTGATGAGAAGCTTGCGGAGGATCCAACTCTTCTCTAGTGCACATCATGCGGTTGGGGAGCTCCGATCTATATTGCTGCACGTTTCCCAATAAAATAGTATGTGGATCGAGGCCTCCCCAGCCGGACGATATCCGCTGGACATCGTCCCACGCGGGGGAGAGGATCTCAATCCGCTTGCGGATCGGAGGTGAGGGTCGTCCAGGACTTTCGTCACACATCCGAACCACTTTGCCTATTTGGTCTTCACATCAAGAAATCGGAGTCACGGGGATCAACAATAATGCATAAATGCAGATGAAGAGCACCAAAATACAAAGAGAGATTCTAATTCAAAGGATCACAAAGGATGATATTATTATTAGGTGAACACTACCACCCACCCAATCACCACTCGATCTTCACAGGGCAGCAAGCAACAGAACAGCCTCAGGGGAGAATCATGGACACAATTGTAACCATAAAAACCTTTCAGTGACATGTCACCATCGCCAGTTTCTTTCATTCATTGAAAGGTACAGTGGGCCCCAATGTCCCGCTCCTAAACTGTGTGTGCGATGTTCTACGTTATCATTTTCACTCTTTAAAGTAATAAGTTAAAAACGGCAACGCTCGTCAGGAAAACGACGAGTAGGAGAAGAAGAGGGGGCAGAGGCTGACTCATTTTGTGGGACCTACCTCTCATTTTCCAACGGATGCGAGGCTCTGTGGTAGAGATTCAACGAATCCACCACTGAGAATGATTAAAATAATCTCAATGGCTATTATGGAGCAAAGGATTATCCCGAATCTAAACTTAAGATATTGATGACGATGATTCTCTCAAATAAGCAAACCCCCGCTAAAACACAAAACAAGATGCATGCAACTTGCTTGTTTTTTCTTTTTCTTTTTCTATTTTTTGTGTCAGAAGACCCCACACATTGGGGTCAATAAGAACCCATTGAGAGCTAGAGTCGCAAGATAGAGATTCACAAGGGGCAGGAAGGGGATTTATTGGGCGACACTTATTACTATACTATTATACTATTATTATTATTTCAAGAAAGAAGGGGTAGGAACGTCAAATTCTCAACTTTCTCGCGTTAGATCCAATTGTTCAGCCGCCAGCCGCTTACCATCCTGAGCTAGAAGCTCATTCCCACTTCTTTGATTTTTGAAAATGACTCTTGTGTTAAATCATGCTAAATGAGTTATAAAATATATGAAAAACTAAGGAACTGATTTAAGTAAAGGAAAAAGAACACACATCACTCTCACATTCTCTCCTCTTTTGGTACTCATCTTCTTTAATCATGTAGGTTTTCTATGTATATTTCGTGTGACATCTCCTCCCGTGTATCCATTGGCTTGATGTTGTGGGAAATGTCATTACATATGGGCAACGTGTAGATTAATATGAAATTATTTGAAGATTAGCTTTCAATTTAAGTTTTTGATATATTATTATTATTATTTTTTTAAAGTATCTCTTGGATAATCATACAATTTTCTATGGAGAAAATTATCCCCATAATATGGTTGCATTCTTTACTTCAGTCAATCACATCCAAATATGTTTCTTTGTCATTTATAAATATGTCCACCTTTTTTTTTTTTTTTTTTTGATAAACTATAAATATGTCCATCTTCTCCCCAAATGCCAAAAAATACAAAATAACATTTAATAACTATAATTGAGTTTCCAATGGATATTTTGCATAGAAACAAAAGGAACTTAATAATTACAGGAACTTTCTTAATTGAAAAATCTAGTTAATTAATCGGGTTAGGATTTTGCATAATTGAGAATTCTTGAAATTGAACGGTGGAGACAAAAGAAAGAGTCAGAAAATTTATCATAGGGGAACATATTGTGTTTCGTAGTTCACTATTGGGGAAGGGTTCTCTGATCTATCAAAAAAAAAAAAAAAAATTTGGGATAGCTTGCACATATATACCACAAGCCATTAGAATTGTCATATTACTCTTTGATATAGAATCTAATTGCACAAATCATAAATGATTGGTAGATTAGAAAACCTCTTACCTTTAAGGTGAAATTAAATTTAATTTCTCATAAACAAGAAAAAAATCCATACCAAACATCATATTTTCAATTTATGATCCCATAAAATTGAAATAGAAATCAAATCAAAACAGCCAACTCTTTTTTTGTCGTTTGGCATATGATTCAATGGTTCTTGAGTGGGACCATATTTGCATTTTCAAACGTGGTTCCTTTACCTTTGGATCCTTTCCTGCACTACTTTTAAGAGCTCCACTAAATTTGGTGACTTATGCCTCTCTCTCTCTCTCTCTCTATACCTCTACCTAATTGTCATAATATGAATGATGAATCTGTCTCTAATTTTTTATTTTTTTTTTGGTGGGAATCTGTCTCTAATTGCTTATCCTTATTTATATATCCTGCATTATCACTTTCTTAATCACATCAATTCTCAATCTGTCTTTCTCTAAATGCGCTGCTTATTCTTTAATTAAAGTAATTACTTTCCTGATTGGTAAGTACAAGTCACATCATTTACTTCATGCCAAATCTCCCTTCATTTCAATTCACTTTAGTTTAAAAATTACTAATTCCAGCCGCCACTTTTCCTAATTGGATACCGATGCAAATTGATTCTGAATTTCAATTATCCGTTTACATTCTTGAATTGTGTAACTCAGAGCGTTCTTCCTCTGGTAAATACGATTCACTCTTAATCCATATTTATCATTTGTCTTAGTTATTTTCCTCATTCGATCTTCAGAACCTGTTGAATTTTCAAGAAACACTTTCTATTCTTAGTTGAATATCTATTCAAATTGGATAGCTATGTTCCAGATTATTTGGATTCAGATCCAGATACGGATGCGAATCAAATTCGTATTTTCGACTATCATTTAAACCCTTAAATTTCTTCCACAACCCCTCAAAAAATTCTTAGAGGGGGAATTTAGTGAATTACAATCTACAACCCCTCTGACGTGTGTTGGCCAAGTACTTAGGCATTTTTTAAACAATTATTACATAGTTTCGACTTTGGTGCCAAATTAAATGCATACTATGATTCTAATTTTGATTCTAGATGAAATTCTACAAAACTTTATCCAAAGCAACTAATATTTGTTCTATGTGATAATCATTTCATTTTTAGTGAGAATAAATAAGATATATGAAGCTCCATATCATAAATGACAATTACTCCAAGTAATGATTTTTGGATTAGAAATCCATACTTAATATTGCAACTAGAAGCAAAGGTGGGCTAGAAAGTAGTGAAAATCTACATACAAGTGGAAATAATTAAATAAATTTAGTTTGACCATAGAATCAACAACTTGGATCATAAATAAATTTAGTTTGGATATAGAGTCAATAACTTGGATCGGGAGTATCACTTGATGTGAATTGAATTAGCATTATCCAAAGCCATTAGTCTTTTACAATCGTTGCATATATTATATGTATGACCTATAGGCTCATTCAACTTACTAGGTCTATAATATCGGGAGAAAAGTTCACAGCATGGGACGCAGAGGCCACGCCAAACACATTTTTTTCGTTGGGGGGGAGGGGGCGAAAATGACCACCCCACCTCATGAATGGCAGAATTTGTGCCCCACAATGTGTCAGTGCACACTCTCATTCGTTGCTATGCCTGTTGTGCATGTATGAATCCTGCGCTCCCATGCAGAGAACGATTCCCCATTTTTGGTAATCCCCAAAGAGAATTGAACTAATGAAATTAATTACTAAAAGGGCACTTCAATGTGTCAAGGATAGAAAAACAATTATGCCTCACCAAATGCATCAATGAGGAGAAGCAACTTCTTTGATTTTTCTAATTGAAAAAAAAATTTGGGAGATTGTTCTCTGTGTTGGGGCGCAGACTGCGCCCAGACACATGGGAGTGGGTGCAATGACACATCCTACCCCCTAAGTGGTAGACCCATGTGTCTGGACACAGCGCGACACAGAGAACATGAGCCCAAAAAATTATTATAATTGATATGATGAGAACATGGAAAACCACCCCAAAAAGAACAAAAAAATTTAGAATCACTCTAGGGAATCGTATTTGTGTTAGTCTACTACATATGATTATGGTAAGAATTCCTTCAAAAGATTACAAAAAATAACACCTGGACAGATGTACCTTGTGACCAATTTTGGTCCATTGCTAGTCTCCGAAAACCTAAGAAATGTACAAATAGATTAGGATTCCAAATGTTGAATGCATATATAGTAAAGTAAATAGTTAATTTGATCATTTTCAACCATACAACATCTAATATAGCCAATCTTAAAGTGGTCAAGTGCTTCAGATCATCTTTATAGTGATGGGCTCTTGTTCTTCATCTACATATCAGAGGGAGAAAATTAAATATAAGCAATTCAGACATGCAAAACATGTACAGATGTTATGTTATTTATGTAAATTTTGATAAAAAAAATGAACTATTTAAACCATTAAATATTGCTATTATTATTTTTATGATAATCCTTTTTTTTTTTAATAAATTTTTGGGAAAAAAATTAGTGGAAGGACAACTGCACTAACTCGATCTAAGCAAAGAGAATTATCTGAAAGGTAAAAGGAAAAAAAATAGGGCTTTTTTTATTGAAAAGAAGAGCTTGTCCGGGAGTGTAGCTCCTGTTGCGTCAAAACACAGGATAGATATGGAACAAAATGGCTGCCCCACCCCCATGAAAAGCGGAAGTCCTATCCTTGTTGATGCTTCCTTGTGTACTCCCGCGGGGCCACACTCCTGAACAAAAAATCTCTTCCCTTTCTTTTTTTGGGAAAGGGTTCTCTCAACCCACACCATTTCCTACGCATTCTCACAAGGTAAGTTTTTATTTGTTTTCTAGTTGAGAAGGCATAAGAAACATCTTAGATTGAAAGACACTTCCATTTTAGAAATTTTTTTTTTTATTATTCTCCAATTAAATTCATCTTAATCACTATTTCTTAGATATAGTTTTGCTGAAATTGGCATTTTGCATGGTTCCATACTGCACAAAAAAAAATTCCAAATTATTCCCTTGAAGAAGCTTATCCTCTTTCCAAATTGATGCTTTAGTTGCATTAGGCTAGTTGTTGCCCTTTTAATGTGAAATTTTTCCAATTTAATGGCTGAGAAGGACCTGTCTATTATTACCTTTTCACAAGATTCTCATGTAGGGTTTATATTAGAAAAGAACTACATCAACAGCTGAGGCTATAAAACCATGCCATAAACTACTACTTTGGAATCTTTAGTGGTCCTTTTACCCTTTACCAGTATTGAAGCAAGAATTACAATCCAAGCCAGCCCACAAGAAAATTGATGTTAATCTTTCTTAAACTAGGTTTGTTTCTACCATATTTTATGTGAGAATTTTATTTTTAAGTGATTCATCTTCTTATAAGATTAGTATAAAAAAATATTTGAAAAAAAAACTCAAAAAAGGCAACATGACTGCTACAATCAGACACAAAGGAGGTTAAATGACTGCCCCACCCTGTGCAGGACAATAATAATCATTCATGAAGTAATTTTATGTCCAGGAGTATGGCCTACACCAGCACTCACATGTCTATCTCTCTCCTCCTTAAAATAAGGGGGCAAAGCTATCTTTTCATATAGGAAAGAGAGATAAATTCATGAGAGTACTGGCATAGACCACACTCCCAGACAGAATTCTTTTTCCCTAATCATAAATGCACGGTAATGTGTATTCAAAAGAAAAAAAATCCATAAGGACAATAGTGCAAGCCAAAGACCACTATTCATCCTATTCATTATTACGTCATCATGAATCATAGCATGGGGTATTTTGATAATTATTCAAATCATGATCATCTTCATCACATGACCACATGCATTCAATGATGGTTAAACTACTTACTTCCCAACGGGACCCACTTGTGGTCCCACTTCCCAATGGAGGCACAGTTCTTGAAATGGCAATCTTCCGTGTGACCGGCCATATGGGATCAATACACATTCTTAACAACAGAAACGACAAAGCCTGAAGCAGAGAGAAATCAGACATGCACAAACGCTTACAGAATTAGGCGTCCGGTCGCCGCGTCATACCTACGTAACCGTAACAAAATTACAAATAAATCAACAATTGTTTAGCTCAATTGTTGAGCCGCGGTACGCTTCATGCTCAAGCTCACCAAGAGGTCTCGAGTTTGAGTTTCTTGGCTGGTATCTTATCCCTTCCCCGGTTCGATCCCCCTCTTCTATCAAATATATATGTAAAATTCTCAATTACCAAGAAAAAAATTATAAATAAACCAATGAAAGATGGTTATTTACCTAGCAGCGTGGGAGCTGATCACAGTGCGTACGGGAGGTATAGTCATTTCGCCTTCCTTGGTGTTTGGGCATAGGTGCATATGCTGTTAAAAACTAGTCCGCACCGATAGGCTTGATTGAAATCGATCGAGTAAAGCCCAAAAGTGGACCTACTAGTTAATAAAGAGTTCAATATCGGATCTAAATCGATATTATTTGGCCGTTTAAGTGCCTGGTTGTAGCAACCGATTCTAGTAGTCAACCGATGATCGATCGTTTAAGCTTGATTAGAGCTTGATCAACTCATGTATCACATGTTAGAGTTTGTTTATAGTTTATTTAGTTCAATTAGCCTATTTAATGATCAGTTATAGCTCAATTAACTTGACTTTGATTATAGATCCATAATATAAATATGTCTATACCTAACCTATGATGCTGATTTGGTGGGGACGAATGCGCAGCCACAAGAAGAAACTCAAGCAAACAATTATACACAACACAAGATATTTATTATGGTTCAACACGTACGAATGCCTACATCCATTCAAGAGAATCAAAAAAAAATTCACTATTTCTTGAAAAATTCTCTACAGTACTCTCCACCTCACAAAATGCTTTCTTTGCTTATGGTTAGAGTTTTCCACACAGAAACTATATATAAAAAACCCCAAAACCGTAATCCCCATATAATTACAATTTTACCCCTTATTTATATGTACCATTATAGAATACAAGACATACCCGTCCTGAATCCTCAACATGATTAAGTAAACAATGTAGTAAGGGTGCATGGCCTAACATTGGTAGTGACTAGTGACCGATTAAACCCGACCAAAACCGACATGGACGGACCAATCAACACTCCTAAACTTAATTTTATTTTGTTTCCTTGTTTTTTTCGGCCGAGAATTATTTATGGAGCTCGCTAGTCATCACCTGTGTTTGCCCCCTCTTTTTAATCGTTATTTTAGATTTTTTATCCCCCCAAAGTGCCCCTCTGAGAGATGTTCTCTGCAAGTGCCCTTCCAACGTCGAAAGCAGAATTATGAAAACCGGTTCCAAAGCGATTTCTGTAAGAACTTTCGTTAGTGATTGAGAGAAGATTTCGGGAACAGAAATCGAGGTGGAAGATAAAGCCTTAAAAGGTAAGTCTTCCCCCCCGCCCTCCGTTTTGAGGTGTCGTTTCTGTTCTTCTCGGTTTCGTGTTTCGTCGTGTTCATAGATTTCTATGTTCTTCATGCTTTTTGAAATTTCAATTTTGCGTTTCTGAGATTCTTAATATTTTCAATGAGTCTTGTAACCATTCCGCAAGAATTTCAGATCTTATTTTCTGTAGATTCTTCTCTGGAATATATCTAGTTTTCATTGAGGACTAATTATCCCACGCAGTTTTGTTATCCAAGTGAAATGTCAGTAAATTTTCGAAATCACTACATCTAATTTCTGAAACAGATTTCATTTAATCCAACAGTCATTCCTCAAAATTCATGTTTTGTGTTTGTTCCAGCTGAATTTTCACATTTCTGGTATTTCTGTACGAAATCAACTCTTCTTTTCTATGTTTCAGACCTTGTAATGAATCCAAATCTTCTTGATTTTATGCTCTCAGTTCCCAAAAAATTTCAAAACCAGTTTTGAGGCTTCTACTCTGCCTCGCCGATTACCTCATCTCAACTTGATCAGATCAAAAGATCAAATCACTCATTTGCTCTCCATTTTGCTTCGATTCAAAGACTCACTCTCTGAGCAAATCTCTGCCAACCAGACTCGAATTGTGAAAAATCAAGAATTCGAGATAGGTGTGTGTGCACTTTTCACTTTTAATCATCTCTAATCAGAGGAAAAAGGTTGGGAGGGCCATCAGATTCAGAATAGATGGTCACGAAAACTCGAGAATAAAGGGTGATCAGACAAAAAAACTTTTGGTTATTTTGCTAAGAAATTGAGAATCAAGTAATCAAATCAATCAAATCACACTAGAAATTATTTTTAGTAACTTCCAAACTTTGTTCTCTCTACATCTGCATGTGTTCTCCTCTGCACTATCGTGAGATGCGTAGGTAATCCTCTCCTACGCTGGAGTTGCCATTGGTTATAATAACTGTTTATTGGCTTTTGAAAGTATATGCTAGCAATAATGATTAGAACTTTAACTGCTTCTCCTCCTCTCCTTTTTAATTCCGGATTTCTCGAAAGGCGAAAGATTCCTTATATTCAATACCCAAATCTAGAGTAGTTGCACAGATATTCTTCTCTGACGCGACCACACCGAATAAGAGTATGGGGGTGAGTGGACTGAGACCTATCAGGCCCAGTCGCCCAGCCGCCCAGCCGCTCAGCCCAATAGTAATCCTTCCCTGGTGGTTCATTTAAAAAGGTTTTTGTGTTTGGGAGGGCCCATGGAAAGTTTTAGCTACAGAGAAAACACATGGTTGAAATGACAAGTGGTATATATGTCTTGTGACTCTTTGTCCTCTTTTATTTACGGTGATAATGATATTATGCGGTCAGTTGTATTGGGATCCACATGCTGAAGTACGAACTTGTTTTTCTTTTATGTGGTACTAGTTTCTAAGTTTCTAGCCCAAAAAAAAAAATTTAAAAGTTTCATTTCTGGTGCAGGTAATAGCGTTCATCATGTAATAAGCATCTTTTAAGAGATTGGCTTAGGAGCGTTGATTCGAGTGCTACTAACTTCCTGCTTCCTTTATCGAAACGGACTAAAGGTACTCTCTCTTTACCAATTCTAAGAGAAAGGGGGAATTTATAGTTTCTATCATTACTCGTTAACAAAGACAATTGCTATTTAGTTAGTGTTTTGACGGTAGAGTGTAGGTTTTCAGGAGATCATAGAAATTGGATAATGTTTTGCCTTCATCCCATAAATCTATAGTCGTCATTATTCCCCCTATGTGTATGGAGTCGAAAATGTTCTTAGCAAGTCTCTTATGCCTATCTAACACCAGGCATACCTTTTTCATCGTAGCTTGAGGAAAACTCATTCTTTTCTTTTTTTTGGATTAAAATTAGGAGGCCGTTTCTCTTCACCCTATGGTGAATGGAGAATCATGTGCTTATGGGTTTGGATGTCTTGGGATGGAGTATCGGGGATAGTAAGGAAGGCATTATCGACTATGTACAATAATGGACACAATAATAATAAGATAAATTATGTCACGCCCTAATTTTCAAACAAAACTCAAATCACCCCCTGGTTTTAAAAAATACTCATCCATCCCCCTCTACAGTAACGGTGTTAGTCTGTTATTAGTTATTGGTGTGAAAAGACTATTTTACCTTTTTACTAAAACATTAGAATTAAATCATTATTTAATAGCATAAAACACTGGTCAATGATAGTTTAGGGATTTAAATTTATTTAACTGAATGACATCATCACTTAACAGCATAAAACAAACGATAGTGACTGATTTGTCATATTGGGATCTAATTCAAGGGATGATTTGAATTTCGTTTGAAAACTAGAGCGTAACATGTAATTTACCCATTATAATAATGGTAGATGAATGTACTTTGGGTGGAGGAACATTTATCCTTAATCCCTCTATTGTGAAGACCAAGATTTTACTTTGTATAGTTAATTATAGGACCTAAGAAAACAAAATAAAATTTTTTAAAAATCTTTCATTTGAGTGGTGGACCCCAACACAAGACAGACATTCCTAAGAAGGGAGTGGGGCCATTTGAGCTGGCAGTATTCATTTCATTTGCTGTGGCTTTTATGAGAATGATTCACATATTAAATGCTGTTAAGTGTCCGCATTGAATTCTGAGCCAAAAGAAACACCATAAGATTCCAGTGAATATGTGGGTCTAAGAATAATTTAGAACCCTACTTAACAAAAAAGAATATATGGTCTAAGATTAATTTTGAAGCCTTCAAGGAAAAGGATCTACACCAGTGCATACTACACCTCAATAATTAACATTAATGTGGCGCAGGAAGGACTCAAAGAGGAGTGTGTTAGTAGCTTCGCAGAAGGAAAATCAAGAGGCACAAAGAGAGGTGTGGTTGGATGGATAGAGTTTGTTGGCCGTACTTCGATCCCGAGTACGAAAACTTGAGCCTCCGCCTTAATCCTCCAAGGTAAGAAAGCTTTTCATCTTAAATCCATGTATTTTTTGTATTGTTCTTGTTCCAACTTCTATAACTATATGCCTTCGTAATTAATAATGCAGAGTATCTATAGACAATGCGACTTGCAGGGATTGCACACTAGTCAAGGTAAATCCCCTTATATTTAAGTCATTAATGATGCAAATTACCTCAATTTCATTAAGGATCGTGTAGCCGTTAATTGATCTATCTCTGGTCCGATCATATTTCTTGGGTTTTTTTTTTTTTTTTTTTTTGGATTTTTCATTTGTTTTTATTAAAGCATCAAGGCATGATTTTTATTATTAATCATGCTCAGTATAGCCTTTTACACCTAATTTGAGAGTATGAATAGATAAATTTAGAATTAAAGCTTAACTTGATACTAAATTAATAAGTAGGGATGCAATCGGGGTAGGTTTGGCTAGGTTTTGAAAATCCAATCTCAGTTGAGGCCCGATCCCTCTCGATATTGGGTTGGGATATCTCGGCCTATGTTGATTGATATCACTTTGGAAAAGTTAGAATTTTTTACCTTGTGTTCATATCTATAAACTAAGGAACAATTTTAGGTAGACTTTTTGCATAAAAAATATTATCTTAAATGAAGATATTCATGTTTAAATGACGGCTTCGTACATCATGAAAATGCTCTTTAATGGAACTTTAGTTTTAATTGGGAGAAGTCCATTAGAGATCAGAAATTATTAATACTAGTTCTTCAAATTAAGAGGAATCAAGAATTCTCACAATTTCTTAGACTCATAAACCAAATTTAATTCAGTGGAATTTTTTACTCAAATGATTTTTTTTTCACCAAGTTGTACATTATCTCTTTCTTGCAATAAATTATTTGGGAATTTCACTAAAAAGAAAAAAAATGGATTCTTTGGGAAAACTGTTGCTAATTTTATTCCGTCAACTCTTTCATGTATGACTACGGTCGAACCAAAAAATCAGTTCAAGATTGGGGTGAGGCCATACTTGGGCTGGCTGGAGTTTTCAAATACGTGGCCGAGCGTGGCTGATTTTGTCCCTATTATGGAATGAGGTTGGGTAACACCTTGAGTGTTTTCAAATGTCATATTGGACCTTAGCCGATAAAAGTGATGTCATACCCGAGGCCACGGACGATCTGCAATGGTTTTTTATTTATTTTGGGTGGGGGGTTGGGTGGGGTAGTGCCAATTCCAGGGTTGTTTTTTGATCTTTGCTCCAATCTCGTGACTTTTTGATAACATACTTTATTTATCGCTGGAACAATGTTCCAGTACCATCAAAGAACAAAGAAAAGTAAATACATTCAAGGAGGGTAGAAGTCCAAAAGAAGTCCTGTTGAGAGGAACTACCTAATTTAGCTAGACAGTCTGCCACCGCATTCCCCTCTCGGAGGGTGTGATTGACTGAAATAAATAAGAACTGAGACGCTAAGATTAGACAATCCGACACCAAAGCCGATATTCGCCAAGGAGGAGCAACTGTAGGATCATTTAGCAAGTGGACAACGAGCCAGTTATCGCTTTCTATAATGAACTTTTGGTATCCCAGAGTAATGGCCACTTGCATGGCTCTATGAACAGCCAGTACTTCTGCTACTAACGCATAGTTAGTGCCAATCCCTGAATCCCAATAACGTCTCTTATATTAGCCATTCATTGACCACACCTATTAAATTTGTAGACCAATAATCTTTCTTGGGATAAAGCTCGCAACACAAAAGATCCCAAGCACTAATATTCCTACTTTTTTAATCCGAATATTTATGTGGAGGGGATCTACATTGTTTCGCAGGTGGACAGTGTGAATAAGACAGGAATACTGCTTGAAGTGGTCCAAGTTCTAACAGATCTTGATCTCATCATCTCCAAAGCTTACATCTCTTCTGATGGCGGATGGTTTATGGACGGTAAATCTCGACGAAACACACACTCTCTCTCTCTCTCTCTCTCTCTCTCTCTCTCTAATAGCTAATGTATATCAGTTGTTTTTGGATCAACAGTGTTTCACGTTACTGACCAGCAAGGGAACAAGGTTACAGACCCTAGAACCATTGAACACATAGAGAAGGCAAGTATTTCTCTCCTTAACTCTTCGATTTTCTAGGAAAATAAATAATATAGGTTAAATCAGTTAATTATTTGCTGGTACTTGTAGAAAGAGATATGAGCCGATGACTAACAAATGCAAAACATATCCTTCTCATTTAATTCATAAAAAATGAACAGTAATGAATGCCCAATGTTTTCTGAATGTAGATGGTAAGGGTAAATGCAGTTGCCTATTCCAAATGTACCATTTTGAATCTTGAATCTGTGTACATCATTATTGAATCCATTTCGGACAGTACTGGTCTCATTTGGACAATTTATACCATAGCAATGGCCTTCACACAGGAATCTGAAAATGAGGGCCTTCCTTGCTCTGTTTGAGTTATTTTACTTAACCTTTTCAATGGTGAGGCCTCAAATGCTCTCAGGCAAGCAAGCCTACGGCCTCAAGGAGATCCAATGAAACTTGTGCAGCTGAGTTGGGTGAGGGAATGAATGCCCATCTCAATGTATGAAAGACCATGTGGGTAAGTTGGTTGATTCAAGGATCAAAGACCCAACTGCCCTACCACCCTTTGAGCAGAAATTCTGTTAACCTGACCTGGTCGGACTGTACCTGGGCCATAGTTAGCAAAAGCTGAATAATGTGGTAACAATTTGGACCGAATTTGGATCAGTTTCAAAATTTTGGAATTTTATTTTCAGCATTTGAGATTCCCCAAACAACTTGCAAATAAAAGTTGGTCCTTGTGGATAACTTGTGAATTAAGTTTGGTACATAATATTTGCCCTAAAAAATTTGAAATATTTTACAGAATTTCAATGAAAAAATTTAAGAAAATGGACCCCTTTTTTTTGTCCTGTATTTTTAGCAACATAGAGGGTTAATTTGCAAATTAATCAGAATCCAACTCAATTTGCCACTTCTGTGTTTTTTTAACCCAACCTAATTTTTTTTTACCCTAAATTAGAAAATAATCAAATTAATCCGGATTTTATTCCAAGAATTATTCTCCACTCTGAATTTGTCAGCTATTATTTGGACTTTCTGCATATGATTCACTGTTTTTGTTGATTGCCTTGAGTACTAATTCATTTAGAGTATGGTGAAGTAGGGAGTAAATATCTATGTTTTTGCTTGTGTAGGCTTTAGGACCAAAGGGTCACATTGTGGCACCAGATGGGGTGAAGGCTTGGTCAGGGAAGAGAGTGGGTGTACATTCCATTGGTGATCATACAGCCATTGAGCTCATTGGCAGGGATCGCCCAGGTCTCCTATCAGAGATCTCTGCTGTACTCACCAACCTTCATTGTAATGTGGTTGCTGCTGAAGTATGGACCCATAACATGCGTGTAGCATCTGTTCTTTATGTCAATGACGTCACCACAGGTCATGCCGTCGAGGACCCAATCCGATTATCAGCAATGGAGGAGCACCTCAAGAACATCCTACGAGGGTGTGATGATGATGGGAAAGCAGCTCGCACCAGTTTTTCCATGGGCTTCACCCATGTGGACCGCCGTCTCCACCAGATGATGTTCGCCGCAAGGGACTACGAAGATACTGGGGTGACAGAAGATAAGTCTTATGCTCCTGCATTCCGGCCAAGTATCACAGTTGAACGGTGCGAGGACAAGGGATATTCGGTGGTCAATGTTCGATGCAAAGATCGGCCAAAATTGTTGTTTGACATAGTTTGTACACTAACGGACATGCAATATGTTGTCTTTCATGCTTCCATCTCATCCAGTGGCCCCTATGCACTACAGGTACAAATGAAGTTTTGCCTTGATGATTGTCCCAGGAACAACTATGTTGACACAACAATAACCATTTTCAGATCAACATGCATGCCCTTTGTCCAATTAATTTTCTTGAGCATCCAAATTCTTACTTGCAATCCATAGACTAGGATCTGCAATTCAGCTTACGGCCCACCCAAGGGGTGTAACCTGTTGGAAACATTTATTGATTTGATAAGTTTTAGTGTGAGTCACTGACTGCGAGTTTGTTGGAATTAATATATAGGAGTATTATATACGTCATATGGATGGTTGCACACTTGATACTGAAGGAGAGAAGCAAAGGGTTATCAAGTGTCTTGAAGCTGCAATTCGAAGGAGAGTATGTGAGGTAAGGGACAATTCCAAACTGAACTCAAAACCTTTATTCTATTTTTCTTCTAATAGTCGCGTAAAGGCTTGTTTTCCATCATTCTGTTTTATGTTGTCTCAAGATGTTTTGTTCATTGTCTGTTACTGTCCTGCAGTACATGTTCTGTTCATAGGTTGTCTAATGTAATAAAGTCACTGCTTGACTTAGTGGGTATACTGTTTACCGAAGAAAAAAAAGACCTAGTGGTTATACTGTTTACTTGCTGTTTAGGTGGTACCATGTCCAGTTGTCCACTTGTCCACTTGCTTTCTTTGTAGTAACATTTGTTTTTCTTTGGTTGTACTTATGGCTAGCTTTTTATCGAGAAAGTGACCTATTGCTGCTGATTGGGTCATACTGATAAAGGGACATTTTTCTTCTTGCTGAAGGTCCCTGTGGAATACAATACTCTCCAGAAACAATATATTAAATGATGAAATCTTCCAAAATATTCATCAGTTATCATATGATTTCTTCTTCATGGAAATCTCATACTTTTTCCTTAGCTTTGTACTTGCTTCATTTGTTCTAGTTTACAAGCCTATGCATCTTCCTTACAGAGTTGTATTAATCCAAAAATTAACAAGTGCACAAGTTGTGAAGTTTAATAGTGTTTTACCATCTCATACTCTTTACTCCTAGTTGTGAGACTGGATTATTCAATTCATCTGAAAATGGAATTGCTTCCCTTCAAAATTAACTTGTGTATGTAGAATAGCCGATAACAGAGTTGCCCTTCGGTTAGAATTCACAAGGCCAGGTTGGGATCAGGACTGCTAGAAGTCTAGTAAAATTGAGGATTATCATCCTACTTAGCATGCTAATTGTGCAATGTGTGATTTCTTCCTTCCCCACCCCCCCCCCCCCCCGCCACGGTGGGATTCTGTCAGGTTCATAATTCACCTATACTATGTGAAGTTGATGTAACTTTCTTCTCAAATTCTTCCAATCCTAAACATCTTCATGGCTGCTAATATGATCTATGTGAAGTGGTCCGTTTTCTATTCACAGCGAAAAGTTCTAGTTATGACTTATGACTATTGAAAAAAAAAGGGGGTTTTGCTATGAGTATAATAGAATATCCTTGAGTTTTTAGTTGTGCCTTGCAGTGATCACTTTTCTACTTTCATAGTGCATGACTGAGGATAGGATTGTAACATACACTCAACCTTGGACAATCTATTTGAAATATGGGGTATAAGCTTTTTGTTGAATGTATTGCAGGGTCTGAGCTTTGAGATTTGTGCAAGGGATAGAGTAGGGTTGCTATCTGAAGTAACTAGGATTTTTCGTGAGAATGGGTTGACTGTTACAAGAGCAGGTGTTACAACAGTTGGTGAGAAAGCCATGGATGTCTTCTATGTAAGGGATGCTTCTGGGAATCCCGTAGAAATGAAAACTATTGAGGCACTCCGTAAACAAATTGGACACACTATGATGCTCAGTGTGAAGAAAGTTCCAGGCAGTGTTGAGGCACCTGATCAGTCCAGTGGATGGGGCAAGACAGGCTTCTTCTTTGGGAATTTGTTTGAGAGATTCTTGGCTTGAAACATATTGCTTCACTCACACAAACCCCTAAGAATGTACAGTACAGTACAGTAAAGGTATTCAGAAAAGAATGTGGAAACAGCCAAAAGGCTCTGTTTATATAGTTTAAATGTAAGATAAAAATACTTGATTAATTATGTGCTGTTTTGGTGGATTGAAACAGATACAAATGCACAAGTAGTGTTTGCATAGGTTGAGAACAGAAACAGAGATAAGGAGGTTTGATTAGGCACTTGTGCTTAACTTAAATCACCAACATTCACATGACCTGACCATTGGAGAACTGAACTAATCTGACTCCCGAAATTCTCCACACTACGATTGAATCAGTCTTCGGAAGTTCGTTCGATCCTCTTCATTCAGATTTAACTTGAATCTACCCAAAAAAAAATAAAAATTTGACTGCTTTACTTCATTATTTGGATAAATTTATTCACTAAATTAAACCCTAATGTTTTTAATGTAATTAATTAATTTATTTATTTATTAATGAAGAAAAACATGTTTTGAATTTTATTATTATTATTATTATTATATCGGACAATTCATTGCATTATTTACGAAGTTTTAAGACCAAGTCTTCCCAGGTTTTATGCAGTAGGAGGAGATTGACTTGAATGGGTCATAGGTATTTGAGTAACAGCACCACCTAAGGTTAGACACTTAACTAATCCCAATACTATAATAATAGAGATGGGGGGGTACTATTCATCTTCAGAGCTAACGTTTAATTAGTTGGGAAAGTATGTGGACTTAAGGAAGTCTTCAATAAATAAGAAAGTTAGCTACCAAAGTAATGAATGTGTTTTTATTATAGTTTATAATGATGATTGATGATGAGAAGCATAGACAGCAACAGCTCTCCATCCTTATATTGTAATTCTCTCTATTGCTTTGATTTGCTATTGGGCAATACCGTTCCTGAAACTATTTTATTAGAGAGTCTACAAGTGTCGTTGATTAGCATTTTCTTTCTGGCCTTTTATGTTTCCATCATCTTAGAGAGTGTTTGCTATTCAATTTGGTGGTCAAGTCATCCCTAAGGGGTGGCCTATGTGGAATTGGGGAATTTTTTTTATTTATTTTTGGATAGAGAATTGGGTAATTGGGTTTTAAGGGAAAATGTTTTTCCACGCAGCTAGTATAGCCAGCGCCCTCTCACATTACTTTTATGTTTTTTTTTTTTTTTCCCTCTCTTCCATCCTAATCATGGGCATAGTAAATTAGCATATAATACACAATGTAAACAAAAAATCCAATAATTTTTTTTTTTCTCTTCTAAATCTTCCCTACTGCCTCCTGAGCCGGCATTGCCCCCTCTCAAAGCATGGATCAAGTTCTCGTATGCTGCAAGCTGCACAGATGGAATCCACTCAAGTAGATTCCATCTGTGCGACTTGCAGCGTATGAGGATCTATTTCCTGGCATGATGAGCTAAAGAGATTATTGAACAACATTATACATGAGTGGGAGTGTGGGACATCGAAAATCAAGCCTTCCACTTAGTCTAATTTTTTCTTCTTCTTCATTTTAAAAGGGGGATGATTCTCTTGGTCTAGTTTTATAATTAAGCTTTTTGTGTTTCATTTTGGATTTCATTCACCTAAAGCTGCGGGCAAGTCTAGTCAAGGACTCAAGGCCATAGTAAATTGGCATATAATACACACTCAAAAAAATTCACTTTCTCTCTAGGGCATTACCCATTGCTAGCAGGAGGTCTTGGGTTCAAGTCTCTCGATTCACACCTTCAGAGTTGCAAACATATGAAACAAAAAGAAGATTGATCAGCTTCTAGAAAAGGAGAGTCTAAAACAGTGCAGAAAATACTGGAAATTACAAACAAACAAGTAGAAGAAAAAAAAAATTGGTAAACAAATAATCACACAATTGAACACAAGAATTTACTACTTTGTCATTAGAGGTGATGTTTTAGTTTGAATGTAAAATTACTATTTTGCCCATCCAATTAACCATGTTCTCATTAAGGAGCAACTCCCCCCCCCCTAATTTCTCCCTTTTGTTTCTGGAATAATGAAGTTCTAAATTAAAGCTTATATTTCTCTATTTCATTGCAAATTTTTGTAATTGATTCATCCCCGGCAACACAGAAAGAAAAAAAAAAGAATTCGCAATAACAAACAAATTTGTTTTTTTTTTTTTTTTTTTCATAAAAATAAAAATAGAAAATTTGAAAAATAAACTGTACGTTATCATGTAGGGCCTTGACGATCCTTCAAAATTAGCCCACTTATGCAAAGACATCGCAAACCCCTCAACACAGTTAAACATTTAATATTATCAAAAGAGGGTGAATAAAACGTGTGACCCAACAATCAAGAAATCAATATATTGACCAGGCCGCAGAGATCAGTGTCATCCCTCCATGGAAGGCCCTAAGTTTTTAATTTTCCTTAATGGTAACAGTGATCTGATTCAAAGAAAAGATTGATTATTCAATGTCAATAATTCTAAAATGATAAACAGTTATTGAAACTTATTTATCCCAGTAGTGATCTGATCTAATGGTTAATCATCATCTTGGATCTTGAAGTCATTTCTGAGACGTCACTTGTGAGATCAAGTCGTTTATGATGGCTTTTAATTCAGTTTTGCTTGTGTATGCATGCATGCTCCTTGCCTTTTTTTGCTTCTTAGGAGGAACGATCCTATCTTGCTCTTATCTGGATATAGCTAATGTGTTTTTAGACTGATTAGATTGGTCATTAACTGGGATTATCTGAACTGGTGAATATATATATATTTTGGGTTTTGTTTTGCTAGTTTTGTGTGTAATGTGCTTGTTCTAACTGGATTTGGTGTGTTCCTTTCCATTTCTTGGTGTGTAGGGTTCAAAATTTGAAATATGCCTACTTCAATGTGATCAGTGATGTTCAAATATATCGACTGATCTTGGAAAGAATGAGACAGGTTATTTCTAGGGTTGGCACCCCTAAGGTGTCGATAGATTTGTAATTTTACTTTTGGGAAAAAAGAACACCACTCAGTCGTGTGCTATTGCGTGTCGATAGATTTATAATTTTACTTTTTGGCTTTCACGTGCATTGAGACTTTCCACATGGCAATTACAAAAGGTGTGATTGAATGACGTTAAGAGAAACACATGGTGGAACCCACTCCACACCCCTACCAAAAGAAAAATGGACCAAGTTTTTCTCCATCCATGGTACCATTGGATTGGCATTAGAAATAGGGTTTAAAAAACAGCAATTGTGATTCAGATATATTCTAGCTGGTTACAGTCCGATTTAAATCAGAATTGTTAGAATCAGTGGAAATCAGTAAAAACCCCTTAAACCCTAATTTTTATATAAAATCGATCCATTTTGAACCAACAGCCCAATTCAATAAAATTTTTTAAACTCAATAAAAAATAATTTCAACCTCTATAATAGGGGATAAGAGATAATGATGACATAACAATCTCAAACACATGGTCACTTCACCATACGAGTAAAAGATATTTTAATTCAAAAGAAAATGGCACATTTGTTTGTTGTTGTGGGTTCATTTGAAACAATATAACAATAATAAGAAATCTTATAATTATCGTGAAGACTTTCTCATACTAACATTTAAAATTTCTTGTTAAGAATGGAAAAGGCCAATTGATGTGACATGATTTTTTCTATTATTTACATGGATTTTAATTTCTCCGCATTAACAAATAAGCGAAGTTATAATATTAATAATAACAATAATATAAAAAATGATAGGGTGAAAATTCTCTATCCTGAAGTATGGCCAATGTCAGCACTCCCATGAGTCTATCTCTCTCCTCCTCATATGAAAAGACACCTCTACTTTTAGGAGGAGAAAGATAGACACATGGGAGTGCTGGCACAGAAAACTACTTCCCAAAATGATAATGACAAAAAGTTTTTCCACTTGGAAGTTTTGGATTGTTCTGAGGTAGGGAACTTCGGGTTTATTGTTTATAAAATTCAACCTTACCTTACATGTCAATCGCATAGTAGTTTAGGTGTCATTTTAGGAGATCCTTTCCTTAACATCCATGTAGGAAAACTAAATTTATAAAAATAATAAAAAAAATTGCACTTTGCGTGTAATAAACATTTTCTAACCAACTGATAAATTCATTATATAAAAGGCTGATTTGATTGGTTTATTGTTTGAATACGAAATGTATTAGATTTTTGTTTACATCAAATCTGGTATCGATTATAAAAATATGACTCATCCTGTATTAGATTTTCAGTCTTACAAGTTTTTTGTTGTCCAAAAAACCACTTCCTTCCATAATTGTTATAGGCTATTACCACACACACAACCCCTGGCTGAGGTAAAGTAAAAAAATATAGAGAAAAAGAACTCTGTCCGAATGTGTGGCCTATGCCCGCACTCCCATGAGTCCATCTCTCTCCTCTCCATATGAAAAGACACCTCTGCCTCTTTGTTTTGAGGAGAGAGATAGACTCATGAGAGTGCTGGCGTAGGCCACACTCCCGACTAGAAAACTACTTCCCAAAAATATAATATAACATGCTCTATTTTTTCATTAAAAAAACACTTGCATTTTTTTCTAAGGGAAAAGGTTGGGTACATTGTTATGGTGCTCAATAATTCCATGTGTCTATCTCTCTCCTCCTCAAAATTAAGGGGTAGATGTGTCTTTTTATTTGGGGAGGAGAGAAATAAACTTAAGGGAGTGCTAGCATAGGTCACACTAGGAGGGAAGGTGGGGGTTAGGAGGCTCAAACCCGAGACCTTTTGGTGAGCATGGGCATATCGCACCATGAAACAATATATATATATATATTTTTTTGATAGAACATCATAAAACATTAGTATTAAATAATTAAGGCGAAGATAGATAATTAACCCCTCTTTTTTTGTTGGAAGATAAATAATTAACCTTTTTTGTTTTTTAGGGTGAAAAGATAGATAATTAACCCAGATCTGGGCATAAATGTTCGAATACTTTATCAATTTAATTGGAAAAAAAAAATAAATAAATAACTCAATTAGACAGAGACCATTACTTTCCCAGAGCTTACCCTTTTGGGTTGTGAGGGCTTGATCCCTTGATGGTACGGCATCATAGCAAATTATCTCAAATACGTAAAAGAGACAACAAAATGAAAGTAGAGATCATAACGGTAGGATTTTTTTTATGGAAAAGATCATAACGGTAGATACGCCTAGTTGGCCGCTGCCCAAAATTGTCCATTTATGGTAAATGGTGGATTTTAGTAGGAATAGACGAAAGCTCGACAGCCACGGCTACGGACCTAACCATGATGGTTCAAGGAATTGGAATTGGATCAACGATTTCGATTACGATTCTAGCCAATACAAATTGATCAACTCATATTTGATTTTCTGGGTTCATGTCAATTTTTGCCAATTCCGACTTGTTCCAGGCGATTTCGGACCATTCTATCTGGAATCCATGGGGCCCGATTCCATTATTGATTCTAAGGGTGTCAAAGTTCAGTTCGAACTGGTCGGACCAACTGAAGTTGACCAGTTTAGCTTGGACCGAATCGAAACAATTCCTTATCATATTGGTTTAGGGTTGGGTTTTATGAAACGATAGAAACCGAATCGACCAAAACTGAAAAGCAGGCAAAAATCGAGACCAGAGCGATAATAACCCAATAAGAAACCGAACCCCCCCCCCTCCCTCCCAAAAAAAGGAAAAAAAAATATTTCCATTTATTTTCTTATGTATACAAATAAAATCAGATGGAACCTAATTGTAACTCGATTACAGACCAATTAAAAAAAACAAATCAAATCAAAATCTAACTAGCCTAGTAATATACCATAACCAATTACGCTTACTTGAACCATGGACCACCATCACTTAATTTGGAGTTTCCACTTTTCATATTCATATAAACATCATTAAATCATTATATATTGATAGAGTAAAAGATTTGCACAACACTAGCTTAATTTGAAAATTGCATGCTGGCACCCCTCATAAGACTCAAATCACTGTAGTACATCCCTTGTAAAATGTCTCTTATACCCCTTATTTTTAATATTTTCCCATAATACCCCTCTTCCAATATATAAAACTGCACAGCATCCGTGTAGCAAACCCTCTTCCTAATTAATATTATTTTCATTGCAATATAGCATATGCAATCCTCACATTGAGTTCCAATCTATTGTATCAACAATTGTCGCTAAAGATTCAAAACTAGTGGTTTTAGTAGCTTTTTTAGAAACCTTAGGTCATCTACATTGTCATAATCCATATGACGTACAATTGCGTCGGGGTCATCTATTGCCGAGCTGTCCCTACTGTCGTGTGCGCCCCAAACACAATAAGACGAAAAAATGATCGCCCTACCCCTGCCCGAGGCTAGAGGGTAAGAGATTAGGAAATCCACCTCTTTGTCTTCAATTTTGCCAACTTCACGTACAATCCTACCCTAGAGCACAAATCATCCTTAGGAGAATCTTATCTTATTAGATGTATTTAATTACAAATGGGACCCATGTTAGATGCTTACTCAACCTAGGTAAATTATTTTAATGGCAAATTTTTTTATTTTTAATAGTTTATTTTATTGGATTCACAATATGATGGTTACATCACAATAATCCATAAAAATTACGACAGCAGTGCAATGAGATAAGATTTATTACATTATAGATTTGTATACCTAAGAAAAGTTTTAAGGATAATTTATATGTAATCAAGCATAGTTATAAAGAGTTGTCTTCTGATGTGGACCACATAAGATAAAAGATAATGACATTATTTGATATAATAACAATACGAAGGAGGGCAAATTCAATGTAGTCATAATAACAATGTAATCATTCAATGTAGTCATAATAAGAATGTAATCCTTACCAAAAAATAAATAAAAAAATAGTAAGAATGTAATCAATCGTGGTAATATATAAGGGTGGCAATTGAGTTTCAATTTTAGTTCGATTCCGATTGGAATCAGGATATAATACGTAAAAATTGAATTTAAAACCAAATCAAATTGGTTTTGATTTTTTTTATTTGGTTTCATTTGGAACCACAGATGAATTATTTGGTTTCACAAAGAACGATGGATTGTAGGCAATGGATCCAAGATCAGTTTTTGGAACCACAGATGAATTGGTGACTTCTCAATTGTAGTCCACTAGGGAGCGGCACTTTTAGGTTCCTTTTACACAACTCAAGAAAGAGAATCATAGTAGATAATGTCACATAATTCAACATGGATACATGGATGGTTGGAGGTTTAATATGGTTTAGGTTTGATTTGGATCTGGTTTACACATGTTACACTTATTCGATTTGGTTTGATCAACTCAATAAAGCCACATGATTGCATGGTCTATGTTTGGTTTGGATTCTGTTTATACGGATTACAGTTTGATTCAGTTCAATTGAGTTCAAACTGATAATGTCTAGTCTAAAACCAAAATCAAACCAAATTGAATGAAATTCACTTTCCAAAATTAAAACCAAACAAATTTTTTTCAGCTCGATTTAATTCACTTCTAAACAGCCATTTTTTTTAATTTTAATTCTAAATTGTAAACCTTAGTTATGCAGAGCAAGACCCCTTTATTTTTTTAAATATATTTTATCGATTAAGGGACAATTATTTGATTGCATGTTATTTTTTAAAAGACTAGTGTTTCCAACTCTTTTTTAAAGTAAGGGGAATGTTTTCATACATGGCCGTGTATGTATGTAGGGTCGTGTCCCCTCTCACAAAAAATTAAAAAAATCATAAACCCCCAACCATTAATTAATGCTTTGGAATTCCTACCCTCTCACATACACGACGACCATATATGAAAACTTTCCCCTTAAAGTAATGGCCAAAAATACTTTTGACCTGTTCAACTTGGGGAAAGATCTTTTTCTAATGGTGCTTCCTTACATAATTTTGTTTGTTTAGAAGGTTCTCAAAACGTCCCTTGAATACAGAGAGGAAATGGATTAGAACTGTATTTTTTTTTGTAATTTAAATCGAATGACTATGGTGATTAAAATCTTTATTTTGAATTCTTAACCAAGTTTAGTTTCCTATTCAGATCTAGGTAATTTGGTTATTAAGTGCAATAAAATTCAATTATTATATTTAAAATTTTTTTTATGAAGAATTATTATATTTAATATGTTTCTTAATTAATAAGACAATCATTTTTGAAATGGTTAGAAAAATTGTCATTTTATTCATGATTTAATTTTACTTCCAACCAAATAAGAACTAAACATTTCAAAGCAAATTTTTTTTTTTTTTAATTTTTTAGTTATATGGAAGGATTATTTGGTTAAATCAATCTTTGGATGGAAAAGTTACCAAGTCCGATTAATCCCGAATATCAAAAAATTCCCACTAATCTAATAGTCAAGGTGACCAAAATATTCTATAATGTGATAAAACAAATTTAATAGAACAAAAAACCTTAGACCTTTGCTGGGGGTGAACATAGCTTCTTGTTCTCCCAATCTCCAACCCAATTGGCTTCATTATTTGTTTTTCCGAATGTATATTAATTACATGGAAGTAAAATAAAATGGGATGATGTATTCTATTGAGAATGTGGCCTACGCTAGTTCTTCCTTGGTCTATCTATATCCTCCCCAATGGGTGGCAGAGATGTCATTCAATAGAAGAAAAAGAAAGAGATAGACATAAGGAGTACTTAGGTAGGCCGCACACTTGGATAAAAAAATATTTTTCCCCTTAAAAAATATAGAATTTTCTAATTATAATGCTTTATTAGAAGTCAAATGAAAGACGTAAACTTCTACAAGATATGTGAAGTCTTATGATGATACACATTATAAAATAAAGGAAAAGGGTTTCACTAGCTCACCTTGTGCTAACTAAACTGCACCCTTAAGATACAATAGAAAAACAGAGAAGCCAATTTTCCTGCACCGTTCAGAATTGAAGGCCAATTTGATCTCTGAATTGAAGTACTTATTAAAGAGATTCTTTCCTTAAAATCTAGGTTGTTTAAAATTAAAAAGGAGAATAAAACGAAAAGAAGTGGAGTTGGGGAAAGTGATTATGCGTTGAGCTGTTTTTTTCTTCGCACTACTGGGCCAGTGGGCCAGGTCCAGGGCCAACATCCCACACAACCATGACCCATGACCCATAACCCCCTCTTACATTACAGTTGCGGTTTCGATTATAAACAAACACAATTATCATTCTTGGCTTTTTCCTCATTCTTTTCCACTTCTTTTTTTTTCTTTGTGTTTGGACTGGAACTTTAGCTTTTCTATGATTACATTCAAATTTCCATTCCGTATGTCAAAAACCCATCATTCAAAATCCTTTGATTTCTTCTACTTCTTTTTCCCTTCTTTCCTCTTTTCTTTAAATTTTTGTAAGGACGAAATTTTGCTGTTACATTTGTAGCAAGAACATTCCTGCTACCCTTCTGCTAGGCAAGGAAATGGAATAATTCACTTTCCTTTTTTATAAATATTTTCTTATTTTTTAAAATATTCACTAAGATTCCATTTTCTTGGCTGCCAAAGGATAGCAGGAATTTTCCTGCTACACAACCCTATAGCGTAGGTCCCATCACATTACCCTCTCACATAACGACACGTGGAACATACTCCGTCATCCTTTACAGACCTTTCACGTCTTCTTTGCCTTCTTCGCCTTCTTCGGTTCCTGTCGCGTCATTCTCTCTCTCTCTCTCCCCCCCACCCCAATTTTTCCTTCATTAGCTGTGCTGCGTGTAAGAACCAACCAGAACTTACAAGCTCTATAAAACCCTATCGATCTCTTCTCAATTTTGAATTCTCCCTTCTGTGACGATTTGCTCTTTTGTAGAAATTTTAGTCTAAGTCCCCTCTCTCTGTTTCTTCGTTCATTTCCGAGCACGCTTTGGAAACTCTCAACAATCAAGGTAATTCATTTTCTTCTTTATCTGATCCTTTTTTCTAGTCCAAATTTTCTGTTACCATTTTGGGTTCAACTCCAAGTCTCTTGTTGCTTTCTATACTACCTTCTGCTTTTTCTATTTTCAAGAATTTCTCCGGATTTCTTATGCCGTCGTGTGTACTACAGGACGTAATCATCTGTACCGTCTTGATTTCTGTATTTTGAAGGTTTTAATTGAAACCCTTGTTTGGTTTTCCCTTTGTTCTTTTGTCAAAATTTTATATTTTGGGTGGCATTTGGGAGTACTGGTTCGCAGCTAATCTCAGTTCTAGCTGCTGCTTCTGTATTTGGCATTACTCCACTCTGTAGCTCTTCATCTTCATCTTGGTCTTCTTCAGCTAAACACCCAATAACTTTCTCTTGGGTTTACTTTTTATAAACAGTTTTACTTGCTTTTCCTTTGGCAGTTTTTTGGGTTGCTGAGGTTCTTGTATAGTTTCTGGGATGGAATTGCAGTTTTACCTTAATCATGATTTGATTTGATCTTATTTTGCTTTCCTACCTCTGGTTTTTTAAGTTTCTTATGAATTAACGTACGTTTATTTTAATATGACGTGTAAAGAATCTATTGATTTCTTTTTTGTGGGGTGTGGGATGAATTGGAGGGTTTTTGGAGGAGGTGATTCATATCAATGGCAACATCTGGAAGCCCCTATTTATTTCTGACAGATGGGTTTTACTTTGGGTGTATTGGATGCCCTTGTCGTTTTTCTATGCTTTGGGTTTCTGAATTTTGTGTATTGGAATTCGGGAACACGGGCCTCTCAGTCTTTATATAATTTATCCACTCCTCTCTCTCTGTCTTGTCTTTTCTTTGGCAGAAGGGAGCAGGTCTAGAATATATTGCAGAAGGCGGAGCTTTTGAGAAGTGATTATGTTCGGTGAAGGATCAAAGATTGGGGATTTAGAATCTTGCTTTCAGAAGCTTGTAGTATTTGGTGGTGGAGAAGGTAAAATGGGTGGTGGAGTGTTGACTGAATGGAAGGACCTTCCCATGGAGCTCTTGTTGCGGATTGTTTCGCTTGTCGACGATCGGACTGTGATCATTGCTTCTGGTGTGTGTACTGGATGGAGAGATGCTATTTGCTTAGGCCTCAATCAGCTGTGTCTTTCATGGTATAGCTTCCTCTTTCACCATCTTTCAAACCCCTGTTACTGTCTATTTTTATGTTTGTATATGCCCTTTGCTCTGTGATACTCCAATTTTCTCTGTCTCAGTCATGATTCATGGTTCAGCTTCCCTTTGTTTTTGTGCCATTGATGCTCTGTGTTCTTTTTTGTAGTGGATTTATTTTGGGGCTAATCGTTTATCGAATGGACTGTGATGTTACTTTTTCTTTCGCTTAAATTTATCATGGACTTGCTTATGGCCTTTATTGCTTGTCATATTTCTTTACTTTCCCACCCCCTCTCTTCTTTTGACAATTTTATGGCGTAGGTTATTTATTTCTATGCTTTTTTTCTCCAGGAGAAAACCTTATGGAAGGAAGATTCTTGTCCCCGAAATTTGATTTGTGTAGGGACTTGTCTCATCTTTACTTTATGAAAGTTTAGGGCAACATGGTGAATAATCTGCAATTCGGGATATTTGAATTGCAAATCTAGAAAGTTTGTCCTCCCCCTCCCCCTCCCCCCCCCCAAAAAAAAAAACCCGATATTGTTCGACCAAGTTTACAATCAGTTTATTTCCCCCTGTTTTTTAATGTACTTTGAATCTGAGGATGGGCTTTGGATAAGGACCTAAAGGTTGCTCCATTGCAAATTGACCAAGTGGTCACGGGTTCAAGTCTGGAAACAGCCTCTTTGTGAAAGCAGGGGATAAGACTGCAGACCCTGAAGTGGCAGGAGCCTCGTGCACTGGGTACGCCCTTTTTTTCTCCTGGAATCTCATCAAAGTGGTGTTAACTGTGCCCAACCCAATAGACCTTTTGCCCCCTTTCTGATAAGTGAATGGATGAACCTCTTACCCCAACCATTTAGGTCATACAATTTTTTTTTTTTGATACTCTAAAAAAGGACGTACCCAATGCAATAGGCTCCCGCCAATGCGGGGTCTGGGGAGGATCAAAATGCATGCAGCCTTACCCTCCGCTTCGGGAGAGGCTGTTTTCCGACTCAAACCCGCGGCGACTAGGTTGTAATGAAGCAACCTCACCGTTGCGCCAAGGTCTGCCCTCCTTTTTTTTTGATACTCTATTAATAGTAAATTGGTATGGGTTATTGAATTTTTATATGCTCTAATTATCAGGTTAGAACTGTCTCATATTTGATTTGTGAGATTAATTTGGAGTAAATCTTATATTTTCTTCTGTAATTTGGATTTTTTATTTCATACTCAGTCTACTCATTTTTCCCTTGCTGTTTTCATATATGTTGCCTTTTGGATCTTTTAGTTTTGCTTCCATTTAATTTCTGTACTGTGTATTATTTTCTGTTTTTATAATCTTAACACTAAAAGAAATTCTGTGATTGGAAATTTATTTGAGCCAGCTGGATCTTGGGGCCTCTGCTGCAGAATCAATTATTTTGTTCGGATCTTTGAGTGGCTGTGGCCCCTTTATCTTGCTGAGTGTGTGTTTTTTGGGCAAGCATCAGCATTGTGTAGGAAATATTATTTTGAATGTGGAACCATTTCTTCCCTATTGAGTTGGATCAATCTTTCTCTTAGCATCTATATGGTTTACACTTGCTGATGGGTGTGGTCTAACTGTTCACAATAAGTTGTTTGTGTAAAATCTTTTTTTCCCCCTATTTTTGGGGTAAAGAGGGGGGGGGGGGGAGCATTTTGAGCTAGATTTGTCTACTTTTAGTTGACGTCTTGCATGTAAATGCTATATTGAACTGGGCCAAGTATTGGGAAGACTTTGTTGGCATTTATTAATTTTTGGACCATAACTGTCTTGGTGTTGCTGCGTAGAAATGACTTAATCTTTCATTCAGGCTGTTGATTAAGTATCACTTTGCTCTTAGATCAGGCGCATTCTGGTTATTGATTATCCAACATTCTGATTGTCTTGCTAGCTTTAGCACTGAAAACCTGGAAGTTATCTTAAGACATGCTATGGTGCATATCGTTATTCCACGTGTTCATGTGCATGTGCTTCATGGTCTTCTAGAGGATCCAATTAAGTACTTAAAGAAATTTGGCATAATGAATTCCGTTCCTTGTTTCAACAAATGTAAGGAATATATAATTGGAGTCTTTGGATATGTTCTATTAGGAAAAATGCTCTATTGTAAATTTACTGGAGGATTATTTGTACAGATCTCTATTAAAGTCCTTGGGGTGAACTTTCTAGGCTCGCCAAATATGGGATAGAGAAATCGGGGATAAGGAACGTTGATGGCTCTTCATTTTCTAGAACTTTGAGATACATCTTTGGATGAGTATCCTATTCAACATCCTCGATATCAGCCACATGGAGGATTGCTGTCCAAGCTGTTCATTAGAAAGGGACCCTCGATATCATATTCTGCAAGGACCATATGGTCCATGATCTCTTGGATCTTTTCCCCTTAAACTCCATTTAAAATTTGGCCAGCATAAAGCTTTATTTTATTTTTTGATAATTGCAAAAATCCCTATTTTTCCACTTAGATGCTGGCATGTGGCACCCTTACACGTTGGCTGCTTGTGGAGATCTTATTTAGTTCAGTGGGTGGGGTAACCAAACACCCCCCCTCAAAAAAGTGGGGTGTTCGGGAGGAAGGGGGCGGGGGAAGAGAGAGAGAGAAGGAAAGAAAGAAACAAAGAGAACGGATGAATTTTCTGATACTGGTTGAATCCAGTTGATTCTCGTGGGAAACCCATCATCACCATTTTTTTTTAAACTTCTTTCTTCCACCGTAAAACTTATATTGAAACTTTTGTTGTAGATGTCGTTTTCTGTGACATTTGCTACATCATTGTGATCAGCCATTGTCATGTAGAAAACAGATGGAAATTTTTAAAAATGACCAGTGTTACTATACTAACTTGAAAAATTATATCAGCGACATGCATATCATATTCCTAGGCATAATAGGCTATCGGATTTTTGTTTTTTAAATGTAATTCAGTTGAACTTTACAATACTGTATCCAGCACCCCCTCTCCCTCTGATAGAGAAGGAATCCCAATCCACTTAGTCTTGTCTATTTAATCTGCTTTTTTTTTAAGACCTGATGACACTTTCCTGTAATGTAGAGATTTTGAAGCTTCCTTGCATATTTTATAACTCATTAGCTCTTTTGGTGTTCACTGTCTGTCTGCTTGGTGTATATGTGTCATGTTTTCCTGCTCTTGTTGTTCATGTTATGCATCTCCGTCATTTATTAGTTGGTAACAGAATATTGCTTGCTGTTGTGATTTTACCATTACTACTATCCTCTAAACATAGGCATGAGGTTATCTGTCAGTGTTGTTCGCAACATTCAAATATCACAAGTTGTAAGAATGCTAGGCAGTGAAATTATGTGATTCTTATATTCTCTCTCTCTTCAGGTGCAACAACAATATGAACAACCTTGTGCTGTCACTTGCCCCCAAGTTAACGAAACTGCAGACTCTAACTTTGCGCCAAAATAAACCACAGCTTGAGGATGAAGCAGTTGAGACCATTGCAAACTTCTGCCATGACCTGCAGGACTTGGATCTCAGTAAAAGCTTCAAGCTCACTGATCGCTCCTTGTATGCCTTAGCCCATGGATGTCCTAACCTTACCAAACTCAATATCAGTGGTTGTACGGCCTTCAGTGATGCTGCCCTGGCATATCTTACTGGCTTCTGCAGAAACTTAAAATCGTTAAATCTTTGTGGATGCATAAGAGCTGCATCTGACAGAGCTCTGCAGGTAAATGGTCTTACTGTTTTCAACAGGCAATGATATTTTAGTTGCTTTTGGCTCCATGTGGATAAGGATCTTCATTCATTCTTGCTGCTACCTGTGCAGGCCATTGCTTGTAATTGCAATCAGTTGCAGTCTTTGAATCTGGGTTGGTGTGAGGGTGTCACTGATGTAGGAGTGATTTGTCTGGCTCTTGGATGCCCGGATCTTAGGGCCTTGGACATGTGTGGCTGTGTCCTTATAACAGGTGGGCAAAACCCATCAAATATGCTGTTTGGTAGTTATGGGATGAATTTTATGTTGACATTCTTGTGGGCTTATTCCTTTCATCTAGTGTTGTGTTTGGCATTGAATTTCTTAACCTTTTTGCATGATTTGCTGCAGATGAAAGTGTGATAGCATTGGCAGACAAGTGCTGCCATCTGAGATCCCTTGGCCTGTACTACTGTCAGAACATTACGGACAGAGCCATGTATTCTTTAGCCAATAGTCGGGTGAAGAGCAAGCATGACTTGTGGGACTCTGTGAAAAAGGGGTACAGCAAGGATGAAGGGCTTGTGAACCTGAATATCAGCCAGTGCACGGCTCTCACTCCTTCAGCAGTTCAGGCTGTGTGTGACTCATTCCCTGCGCTTCACACATGTCCTGGAATGCATTCCCTTATAAAGAGCGGCTGTCTCAGTCTTGCATCTGTGCACTGTGCCTGTTCTTTCCAAGCACATCGTGCGCTGAGTTTGGCTCATCCTGCACACTGAACCAATCGGTATGGAATTTCTCCTGGAACCAAAAAAATCCAATCCCTGTACATATGGTGGGTGATGAGGTGTGATGGTTGTTTTGTCCGGTAATAGTTGGCTTTTCCTTGAAAACAAGTATCGAACTGTGGATTTATTATGTTTATAACTTGTGCGTCAATATAGACTTTGAACATCAGACTTGCTTCATTATCTTGTTCGTGTGCATGCCCTGAGATTTTCCATCGGAATTGGTGTAACCAGTCCGAGCAACATGTATGTGTTCAGTGCTTGTTGGAAGATCTGCTCCTGTGTTACTTTGAGAACAGGTCAGGACTGGGTTAACCAGATCCAAATTATCTAAGCAGAGGATTTAGGCATCTGGTAATAACATCAACTGAATGTTTAGTTTGGATCCTGTTATTAGAACATCTAAATGATCTGGGGCCAGGGGAACCACAATTAGGGTGCTTTAAAAAGAAGGGTTTCTGTACTGCAGATTGGAGATAGAGTCGAGCTATCTCACGTAGACGACAAGAGGGATTAAGTTACAAACCAGACTTTGCTGTCACAAATATATAGATAAACTCTAGTTTAGGCAAGCCAATGTATGAAACTCACTGATTGCATTCTGCTTTTTATGTTGGAATGAATACATACAGAATTGGGTGGGTAGGGATGATAGCCAAGAGGCCTCTTGCTTTGAAATTGATTAGAAGTTACCGGTCGGATGAGCACTTCTGAGTTTTCTGATCAGCAATTATTTTGTCGTTTGTTTGTTTATTTGATATTGTAACTATCGGTCTATGTTTTCATGTCATATGACTTTTCATTGGGCTGCTTCTGTAGGAGCCGGCTTGCTTGAGCTCGAACAGAGAGGCCTTGCGAGAGCAAGCAGAGCCTGACCTAATCCTGGGTTTTGAGGCCTCACCCAGCCCTACCCAACAATTAAAGCAGAACTCTTGAAGTGAAAGCTCTAGTTTCCTTGGGTTGGGTTCTCTGTAGGTGTATATTTAGAACTCAATATCTTTTTTTTGGATGCCCAGTTTAGGGTATAAAAGGGTTTATAAAAATAATTTAAAAATGACATCATCATTATGTCATTATCAGAAGGTGTTATTTTCATGCATATTTGCGTGTAAATGATAATATTTACACTCTTTGAAAAAAAATTATATGTTTTATTAAAAGAGTAACAAAGTAGGTTAAAAATTCTTTGATACCATGAGGCATATCAATAAGAAAATCCCCAAGTTAGATGGCAGGCCTTGGCACAAAAGTAATGTTGATCCATTGTGATCAAGTGCTTGCAGAGTTGCGGGGCATATGACCCTCCCGAGAGCCGTGGCAAGAGCCTTGTGGACTGAATGCACTTTTTTTTGGCTGTTCTAATCTCAATTAACTTTGTGGGCCTATTATGCTTTTCCCCCTTTTCATGATTAGTAGAGTTGGTGGTTATCATTGCGAGCACACTGTAGACCCACACTCCGTAGTTATTACATTCTAATCAATAATTTTTCTACATTTACAGTGAATACAATCCCCTTTTCAATTAAGCATTACACGTCTACTTTCCAGTCCCTGAGATTTGTGGTTAAGCTGATAAGCAATCACTCAACAGGTTCTGTTTGAAAGAGGAGATGGAAAGAAAAGAAACAGTCACACACTAGACCCTTAAACCAACTACAGTAAGAACATTGAGATTTCATGGCCTGTGCCACAAAAATTCACTTCCAAAGGATCTTTAAGAAAAAAGTAGTCACTCATCCTCACCTTAATGCCACTTATCTTCGGTATTGTTGAAATATGCATTTCGCATATTACTTGCTTCTGTACACAATCTCTTCATCCTCCACATCTAAAGCAGGGTTACAGAGGCATCTAAATAGCCTTCCAATACCCTACATAAGAAAAGGAAAAGTTAATACAAACTGACCAACATGACTTTAAAAATACATTTAATGGGCAAGTAGTCAGGTTTTCTTAGTGGGTTTAGACCAATGGAAGTTACTTCCATGCAGAAGTCAGCAATTTTTGTTTCCCTTTTTAAAAAAAAAAAATCTTTTTAACGCTGATAAATCAACAGTGAGCAGTCTTCAACTGAAGGAATAAACCAATACTTAATTTGGTAATCGGGGTTGACAATAGAGACTCAAGCAATCTCTGACATCTAGTAGCATGGACAGTTCACATCATGACAATGCTGGTTTTAAACTCAACCCTTAAAAGCTTACATCTTATTCTATCGCACACTGTCTAGAAAGAGTGGGCATTCTAAGAGCAAGATAGCCGAAAGCATTTTAATATGGCATACTAAAACTGAAAAATCACTAGGAAATCAAGTTACATTCCCCAGGCAAGATTTCCTAGTAATTTAATTAGTCACTGGTCATGCAGATGAAGTGATATGAGATTCAAAATTGACAGAGATGCTCATGTTAGTGGATGGAAGCAATATCACAGTAGTTTGTTTGTTTGTTTGTTTTTTTTTTTGGGTTTATATCACAGTAGTTTGTTGGTTGGTCGGATCCAATCTTTTGCATTATGGATCTCCAACTTCTTAAATTGCAGGTGAACAACGAAGCATGAACAAGTGTGTAGAGTCATGTGTCAGGGCAAGTCAAAGTTAGAAGTTTACTTGTGCCTGGTCCTAATAATTACAAACAGTGATTGTGCAAGAAAAACTTGTAAAAAAGAAGCATTTGATAAATGGAAATATAACTGATTACTGTAAGGAAACCATTGATTAGTCATAAGTTCTGGGGTTTCACCGTGAGCGAAACAGATGGCTTGACTTCTTGATAAAGGAAAAACCAATCTCTTGCACTTAATGAGGTGTACAAGTAGAAAAATATCTTTAAAGCACATGTATGTCACCATGCATAATTCAAGCGATTTGTTTCTCTCATAATCTAGCAGCTCCATCATATGCTGAGATGGGGAATTGACATAGATTGAAAACTTGTTGCTAGCATAAATATGATAATCAAAAGCAAACAAAGGATAATATATTTCTACCTGTCTCAGATGTTGGCACATCAATGATAAAGTGTAAACTGACTCAATCTTCTACCAAAAAAAAAAAACTGACTCAATCTTTATGCAGGAGGTTACAACATGTTTATACTACATTTAGCACAATAGATAATGCACTGTAACAGTGTAACTAAAATATTTTCAGCACACATGCCCTAACACAATACTTAGCTGATGCCCACTAGTTATTTATCGATTTTATTTCATGTGCTATCTATCTAGTGTTTTTTGATATATCTATAGGCATGCATTAACACTAATAAATTGTCGAGTTTCATTAACTCTCTCATTTTGACTCAAGAAGATCATAAGAATTTTCATTGACCTCTACAAATTCACTTGTCTTCAGGGTTCTCTTAACAATTTCAGTTTATCTACAGCATTTAATGTTGTTTTGGCACCATTTATATTAGAAATAATAGCAATGCATTAAAGACTCTTTTACATGATAAGATAGCTCAAAGAATGCTCTAACATGCCTGAGTGATTAAGGGTGCACGATATGAAAGTGTTCTGGGTGAATCCTCAACAGAACTACTGTCAGAACTGCTTCCATCATCATATATATCAGAAACACTTTTCTTCTTTGATGTTCCACCATTACTTGCATCTTTTTCCCTCTGCATGGATTTAAAAAAGAAAAACAAAGGGTAAGTCACATCATTTATATTTTGAATATATGAATAACATTTTCAGTTTTCATGACATGAAACTGGACAAAAACAATATAAATTTAACCAATACAAGAACTGGACAGATTAATGACATATTCCTCTCAGGTATTCCCAATACTGATACAAATATAGTATTAATAAAGCATGGAAATTGTTACTTGCATCTATTTTGCATGGCTATGGATATGGGCATCAGGATCTAACACATGCAAGCAGGACTGCAATGGCAAGTACTATAAATAGGCTTTGGACTCACAAGTGTGTTCCGGTAAAAGAAACAAATATTTACATGCAGTAAGGAGAAATGTGTTGGATTAAAGAACGGAACGCTACAAATTTATCTTGTGTGAGGGGAAACAAAAATAATTTGTTTGTTGAACTTTCACAAACTGAAATTAAAGATTGAATATGTTTGGGTATCGCAATCCAGCTTGCCTGTAGTTAATCCACATACATGAAGTAATTCATGTTAGGAAATATCCAGTGAAGAGATACCAAATACATTTTTCTTTACTAGATTTTGTAAGAAAATCTAGAAATTGGATATTATGATAGAGCAAATTATAAAAATAGACTGTATTGCACCTGAAATATTTTTCCCAGAATTTTCAGTGCACGCGCACGAGCTTTAAGCTCTTCTTTCTTTACATTATTTTCTTGTAGAACCTACAATGAATTCAAGCATAATAAGGAAATATGATGCCATTGTATTTCAGATAAAAAAAAAAATCCAAACACTGAGAGAAAATAAATGGAATAAAATTTTCTTCAGAATCCAACAATTCCATTGAATTAAGATAGGAAGAAATCACAATGGATGGATGCAAAAGACAAATCTATTTTATGCCAAATTACATGACATCATCTGATAATTGAGATGTACCACAACGTATCATACTGGTTGTGATGGTCTGATGGACTAATATATTATTATTTATCCATCTTCATAATCTTACTGAAAATTTATGAATAATAACTTTTCGTTCTCTTCAGCTCATCCTTGTGGATCATCAGGACATTTTTTATTTTTTCGTTCTCTTAATAAAACCTAGAATATTATCTAGAGACCTGGGCCAGATTTTATAAAACTATCCTTGAGGTCTCCAGGATATGATATTTTTCCTGTTCAGCATCTTCTTTGGCATAACTATGCTAATGGAAGTGAAGAAGCTCAAGAAATGTACCATCTGACACACATGTAAAAGAGTTACTTCAATGTCTACCACATTCAGTTTCCACAACGAGTTCATCAGTGCATCCTTATTCAATCGTATATGTGATTCAACATCATTTTGTGGACCACTACCATCCATGTTAAACTGTCGTCGCATATCTTCTTGCAGTTGCAGTAATTGAAAAGCACCTGTATCAATATCCAAAATAAATCAAAAAAATAAAATAAAATTTTAGCATAAAAATTAATGACATGACAATAGCGTCAAATACCTTTTGCAGCTGTGAGTTGTGACCTCCAAAAATGTCCTTTATTCCTCACCCATTCAGCCACAAATGGGACTCCCAAGTAAATTGCCTTTTTTCCTAGTTCTTGTGCTGCCTGTCTTGCATATATGTAGCCAATGGTATATAGAATATCAACTCCAAAAGCTGTATTTGCAACAGACATGAAAAAAATCATTTTAGATAATTCTCACCATTCAAGGTGCAGGAGTGTATCAGGTTTATGTTTTAGGTTTTCTTGTGAGCATAAGAAACAAGTCCTTCACCGCACATAACAAGTGTATAACAGTATCTTCCCTCCACCCCTTATTTTTTTTTATTTCTTTTTAATTCTTTTATAGAGAAGACAATGTTTTTTGCTTTGCTCGTCAATTTTGTGATAGGACCAATAATAAAGTATAGTTTTTGGACTTTAGAAGGATTGCAGCTTTGGTCTAAGAAATATTTATGTTGTAAAATAATAGAACTGTACATCACTTATGTAGGTTATAGGAAGAGAGAAAAGAATAACTCTCAAAAAGATAGAAATCATCTAAGTTATGTTTCTCAAGGTTCAAAACGGACTAGTGGCAGCAGATAGTCTCATAGTCGATTACAGAAAACACCAAATAAATCATGGTATGGTTTTTCTAGGTGAACACCCATAGAAGGAAACTCTAGGCTGGCACTTTTGGGTACTTTTATCTGCACATGGCAGCTCAACTTTGTGGACAAGGTGCACAAGTCATTATCCTCCCCTTCAATAAGTTTCAATGCAAAAGAATTACTAATGTGGCACAATGACGAGCTCAATCTTGGTATTGATTTGCTTACTAGTCATACCAAGGGAAAATTTTAGAAATCTAACCATAAGATTGTGTTTGGTTTTGAAAATTGATAGATGGCAAATCCATTTGTTCCCCTATCTATTCAGTGTTCAAAGTACCACATAAGCACTTCATGGTTTGATGGCTGAAAATAGAATTGGAAACAATTTGTTAGATGGTGGGATATATAAATGAAATGCGCGATGAAAGTTAACATGTAGACTATCCAAAGGGGTGGTCTATGCCTCTACCCAACAATCAGATTGGCCAAATCAGAGTTCCACATGGAAAAATAATCCTCCCAATGGCTACCCATATAGAGATCCCTCTCTTGGAGTGCTCACCTAGAGCAAGGTTTGAAATTTCGAATTTCGACCCCATTTCGATTTCTGTCAGAACCAAATATTTCAGTGAAATTTCAATCTATTTCAACACTGCAATTTCGATAGTCATTTCAGTTTGTTTTTGGTCGAAACCAAAATATTTCGTAAAATTTCAATTTTTTCAACCAAAATTTGAACCATGCATGACCTAGAGAACGTTTCCCATTTTAGATATGAACAAATATTCTGACAAGTATCCCAGAGAATGTTTCCCATTTTAAATATGAACAAATATTCTTACAAGTATCTCCTCCCTAAGGCTATCAAGTGATTACGCTGGCCCACTGCTTAGAAACTGGATTTAGTTTTTGTATTGATATGTTGCAGAGTAAAGTAAGACAGAGAACCATAACCAGGGCATGAACTTAAGAAAAGATCTATAGTCAGTGAGTAGTTAGTGAACCTGTATCTGAAAGACGTTTTGCTTCAGATTCAGCATGCTTAATGAATCCTTTTTTGTCACCACGAACATATTGAATGAGAATATCTTTCAGTACACGAGCAAGCTTTTCTTCCCTTTCTTTCTGGACAGCCTTCATTGAAATAGTTGTGCACAACAAAATAAACAGGAAAGCTCATTAGACCATATCCTATTATGTGGAAACTTTGAGAAACTTCCATTTCTTATTTAAATGACACAAAACAATAATGTTCCAGTAAAGGAGAAGGATCTGAACTTAATGAGAATCTCAAGATAGGAAAGAATTCCAGTCTATAAAGCAAAGACACTTATTTTCAATATTCCACCATGTCAGTCACCTACTATATATGCGTCTATGGGGACACCAGACTTGATTTCCATACAGGCTTCATCTTTGATGCCCTGTTACACTCAGCATCCATGTCATTGTTACCTCATTTCTAACTAGAGGAGATAAAGCCACAGAATTACATATTGCATTCACTTGAGGAAAAACTATTGAATAGAGACCCCTTTACATTCTGATGTCTAAAAGGAATTATTGTGTAAAGGTGGGGGACATGAAAAGAACAGAAAACATTGTTGATATATATTGTAATGCTTAATTAACGACATATGTATTGTTGTGTTGATAAGTATTGTTGTTTCACTAATTAACAGCTCGAGCTTTTGGAATAAGCGGTTGTAACATGGCATCAGAGCTAGGAGGTCGGATGTTCGATCCCGGTAAGTGCGAGAGGATTTGTGTGTTGTGCCCCTATGCCTTGTGCCCCTCAGTGCCACATGTGGTGCCACTTGCAGACCGATGGGTGTGTGGGACTGCACATGCAGGGGGTGTTGATATAAGCTCAAGCTTTTGGAATTAGCGGTTGTAACAGTTTATAGAATGTTTCTGCCAGGTTGGGGGGGGGGGGGGGACTTGAATGATCATGACTAATGTCTCATTTGTCTAGCTGTGCAGTCTCTAAACTTCCATTTATTTATTCTTCATGAATGAAATACATTTTCACTCCCCCCCCCCCCACCAACAAAAAAAAAGGCAACTTCGAGGACATATAACAAAAGAGTAAGGGAACACTTCTCTGCAGTTCTTGCCTATAATTCCATTTTATTGGTTAAAATTTCTTTTCTACTTCTAAATTATTCTTACCAAAAAAAAAAACTTCTAGATGATCGTTTCCAGCTTTGTTTTTATCCATTTACTCCCTCTGCCCCACAAAGATAATCCTGTTTGAGTTTTTTCACTATCCTAAAATGTTTTGACATTTTCTAAAACCAAGATATGAAGTTTTGTTGGATTCCCCAATCCCCATAGTGCTTCTTGTTGAGACATTGCATTTCTATGATTGTTTTTGGTTATTCGTACTTGTGTTCAAAGGTGAAAGAGCTTATTCTTATTGGTATATCTTACCTCACTCTTAAGCTTCAAAGTATGTAGGATGATTGTCTTAGCAATGATTTGTGGGTTGTCATGCTTCACTCAAAGGAAGATTTTCACGCTTGATCAACCATCCGTGGCAACAAGTGGCATAGTTCATGGGTTCATCATTTGTCCTAGTGTAAGCCCCCCCAGGCATGGAGTGTTCATACACTTTTGTAAGTCCATCTACAGCATGTGGTGACAACATCTGGTATAATCGAAGCTGCTTAGTAAGCCCATCAAAAAGATAGGTTAGAGTTCAATTGGACACATTAAGACAGTGTACTCAAGACTAGGGAATTTTTTTCTTTTAACTTGTATTGTATTTTATCTTTTGAAGTTGTTAAGTGATTCTCAAAACCCTTAGACCCATAGGACATAACCTCTTAAGTGCCGAAACATAACCTAATGGTTTAATCTTAGCTGGGTGACTTTGCCTATGACCATAGGGGAACTTATATTGGTGTATTTGAATTGGTATATTGACCTAACACCTATAGGGAGTCATATGCCAAGAGTCAAGCTGTTTCAGGCCCAAAAAATCGAGCCAGTCAGAGTCCTAGTCGACAGGCCTGAAGCCAGTCTGTGTTTCCCGAGGCCAGTGCTGTCTTGAACCCTGTTTCTGCATATCCCCTGGTCATGCAATTATAATTCTCGAAACATGAAAGTTGTAGCTTTTTAAATCTACTTTCATATATATAAAAAAAGGATCAGGCCAATCCGAGCTCGGGAGAGTGACTTATGTCTATTTTACTGAGAAGAGTTCAGGTGGACTGAGTGGCGATCGAACTGTTGACAGACCATGGTCTATCTCCGGCTGGAGTGTCGGTCGACCAGCAATTGACCAGTTGGCCCAAATGGCTATATAATAGTAAAAATTGAATGGCTATATCCCGGGGGGTCGACCAACCTTCGAGGTGGTCAACCAGCTCTATAAAAAAAAAGCTGTTTGAGACTCTTTTGGCCACATTTTTCAGCCATCCCTTCCCCTATATTTAAGAGCTTTAGTGGAATTTCACCTGAGACTCATGCACACATTTTGCACATCTTTTGTTTTGGGTAGTAAGTTTTAATTTTGGCGTATCATTCTGCTTTACCGAATTCACCCCCCTCCCTCTTGGGTTGCCTTCTGGTCCAACACTCCTATCTAATCATCCCTACATTTATGTATTCACTTGTCAAAATTGTTTCCCTCTATTACATAAGCACACATTTTAAGGATCTTGTTGTTAATGCGTTAATCACTCCTGTTGGAAGGAATCCCTAGGAAGACAGTGTGTCTCATTCAGAAAAGAGAACCATTGGAAGAGTCAGTAATACATGAACTTGATGTCACATAAGCAACATTACCAGGCTAGTACTGATTAAAATATAGCTTCTCGGATAATATATATATTACTGTCAAAAAAAGTAGAATAAATAGATTAATCACTTTCCTAAGTGACATGTTGATAACTTGATGGAATGTATAACATACTTGCCTTCAACCTGTCGTGTAGTTTTTCTGAATCGTCACTTTCACTAGATAATTCAGTGGAAGCCATTGATGCCACAGCCAAATGTCCTATGTAATCTTCAAATTTTTCACTTCCAAAAAGAAGGGCAAAGACCGCAGTTGGGTCAAGCATTGTTTCCCTGCACACAAAAGAAAAAGGATATAACAGTTTATCAGGACGGTCTGAAGGGGGTGAGAGTTCAACAATAGGACATTAACTTGTGGAAGCAGATGAGCAGTAGGACAGACCATGATAAGAGGAGAATAAGATACAGAACAGCACTTATCACCTTTAAGACTTGGCAAAAAGGATTTTAGTAACACACGAGGAAGTATTTTCAGACAATGCACAAAATATTGAGATCTGGCATGTATCAGTGTATATAGGATTGCCAGGACTCTTGGTTTGTAGGTTGGGGCTTAAAGTCTTGTTGCACTTGTTTTATGCATCTAAAACACATCCATCGGTGCCTTATATGATTTAATTTTAATTGAGTTGAATATTTTGAGATAGCATGTCATGCTCAAAGTAAGTTCAGAACTAAGCTGCAGAGTTCAATTAATTTAGACCAAGTTTGTCAACTTTATGATTGGGACTCTAGAGAGCTTATCTCTGGGTTTGTTGAAAGAAAGGGGTCCGAAGTAGATTTATAAACATGATTTAAGGACATGGTTGTGTACGCAAAATTGTATTAGCCAAAAAGTTTCATAGTTGGCCAAGTTCAGTGAATTTCATATCACAAAAATTACTCACTTGCAGCATCTTGGTTCCCAAATCAATGTTTACACTCTATAGTTGAGAGGTTGTGAATTAATAAATAGTACAAAGGGCCAAGATGTGAAAATGGTGCCTGACAAAGTTGTTTGATATTTCATAACATCAATTTTCCCTCCTTCCAGTGTCTTGGTTTATATGGTCTTGTCATTCACCTTCAAGCAAGGTGTCTTATGCATCAGTAACCTACATATATGTACTTACACAAACACATGGCAAAAAAAATACTTGTATTTCTTGTGTTCTTTTTGGCATACCTGGAGATGCAATATTTTCCATTCCGATTGTAAGCATCCCTTTGTACAGGATCACTCAAAACCTGATAAGCTTCTCCCAATACCTGCCGAGCAATTGAACTTGGATTACTCAAGAGGTTCTACAAAATTGCATTCATAGCTCCTCATTTCAGACATACTTGGCACATAAACGAATCTACGATCAAAAGTATTAATAAAGTTGCACAGCAACTTATATGAACTAGTGGAAGATCGATGTCATATCAGGTGGTGGCATCATGTTCTAAACTTCTAATATGAGAAACTCACTACATGGATAACTACATGAGAATCAAAATTCAGGATTTATTCATTCTGTCCTACTACAGAAGAGGAAATGGAGCACTTGCCTGAAATCTTTCAGCTGCTTGAGGATCATTTGGATTTTTGTCAGGATGAACCTGTCTTGCCTGCACCAAAGTACAGAGGTTCCAGTAAAATGCACGAATATCAATTAGATTAAAGCAAAACCAAATTCCTCCGTAAGGAAACGTGAAAGAAAAGGGAAACACATTGTGTTTCAGAAGAAGTCGATGAAAAATGTAATTTCAATATCCACTGGTATCTCAGTAACGAAGACCATAAATCCTTAGAATCAGTTTTAGATGTTGCGTTCCTGTATTCCATAGGGTATTGAAGTTCCGTAAGATTTCAACACAGAAAAACAGTCAAGAAGGTTATCGCTCTAGGATTGGAGAAACTTCTCGGCGATCTCAATTGAACAGACAATGGAGAATCAGATTCTTGATACTGTTTGTCAATGCTTCTTGTGAATTACTAAATCTTAAAGGGAGACTAAGAAATAGAACAATAGAACGGAATCAAGAAAAGAAATACAGAGAATCAAATAAAAATCTGATTGAATCAATAAATCATCATGAGTTGCTCTTCATCGAGTTCAAACCTTGAGATAGTAAGCTTTCCTGATCTCCTCCTCGGATGCAGAGGAACTGACGCCAAGAACATCGTAATACTCCGTGTCCTTCACCATTTTCTTCTGCAATGAGTAGTAGAACAAGCTGCAGATGAACTTGAAACACAAGAATAGGAGATGAAAGAGAGAATGTGAGAGAAGCCGAAAAAATAGAGCATTCGAACCCCACGCACACGCAGCTCTCAGTATGTCTCTCAACTTTCCAGTTCTTCACAGAATAAACAAATACCGCCAAAAGTTAATTTTCGAGAGGGAAAACAGTATTATAACTGCCACAACGATCTGCTTGTGCTCTCTTTGCCTTTAGAGCTGTCACTGGGCTGGGTCGGTAGCCTTACTTTTATGGGCTTCTTGGGAGGTGGGCCCATTTGGCCAATTATTGGGCCTGATATGACAGGCCCCAGTAGCTCTTAGTGGATTTTTTAGAGATAAGACCACTAACGTATTTTGTGCCTTCGTTTGCCTTGTTTGAAGGATTAATATAATTGGGTTAGATTTTCTTTTGTTCACAAATTAGAACTCTTATGTGGGCCTGCTAGCCCATTTACTTATTTGAGAATAACCAATGGGTTAAAAAATGAAAATAAAAGGGACAAAACTGGCATTCGTATAGAGTTGTTAAATGATTGAGTTTTTATTCTGATGCCAACTTGCTAGTAATGTCTCTTTGTGTTTGTGATCTTTGATAGCTTATTATAGGAGGTTGTATCTTCACCTGGAAATTCCCTAACTAACCCGCCGTACTTTTTAAACCATTAATTATACTAGATAATATAGGTCCAACCCAGGCCCAATTCACCCTAGGCCCATTTCCAATCTACCCAGACACAGGATGGTGTGAAATCCCCCCCTCTAAAAGCAGAAATCTCATCCTTGTTGATGCTTCTGTGCATACTCTCATTGGTAAATAGTAACAAGAAATTAGGTGCATCAAAAGGGAATAGAAATTACCCACCTTAACCCAGTTAGGTAAATGAAATTTTCTACACATGGTTTGGGGGGAACGTTTTCCTCCACCCATAGAGGATGAGTTACTCACCATCTTAGGGTTTAGAAACCCAATAGGAGTTTAGTATTTTCCCAAAAGACCCTCCTAATGGCCTCTCCCACCAAGTGGTCACCGTGGGTGGAGGAAAATTCGGTGCCATGGTTTATAAGGTAAGGGTGAGAAAATCTCTAACGTGTACCCATATCGGGTAAGAATTAAATGTTTCTACCTCTTAAGAGGACAAGGGTGAGGGCATTAAATATAATGACTAGGGAGAGGGTTATCTGAGCAAGTAGGGAATTCTACATTCTCTCACATCATTTTTTTTAATTATTGTTTTTTATTTTTTAAAAAAATTAATATAATATTTCATGTGAGAAGACTGGAGTCCTAGCTCAAGCCTACCTGTCCAACACAAGGCCCATTTACACTTGTGGCCCACCAATTGACAATCCTATCCATTTGCAACTTTTTCTTTTTTTGGTGGGGGTGGTTTGAAACCCCACTTATTAGATGGTTTATGCTCCTCTTTTAACACTTCCATGTAAGGGTATTAATCAATTCCATTCAGTTAGGTTGATATTGTAATTTACTTTTTTTTGGTAAACGGTTGATATTGTAATTGACAGAAATTGAAATCGACCGATTATTGATCGGTTTAAGGTTCCCAATTAGAAACTGATTACCAAATGGTTTGTAACGGGTTAAACAGTTTATTATTGAGTAAGCTTCAATTTTTTGTTGGTAATATGGTTCGTAATTTGTTCAAGCGGTTTAGTTTTTTTCAGTTTAATTGATTTTATTTGGTTTTATTGGTTTCATATTCGATTATATTTGATTTATCTGTTTAAAACAGTTTAGACCAACAACTTATCGATTTAAAATTAAAACCAAAACTGAATCAAATAATAATTGATTATGGTTCGTTTCTATTTCGGTTTATAAGTTGATTTAACTTCTAAGTGGATGTGTGGAGGAGTTAATCACGCTACCCCTTTGTGTAGGGATTTTGTTCATGCTATCAGTGCCGGTATTGGTCGCCACCGATATCGATACATATCAATTGCATCGAATCGGATCAGATCAGATGATTTTGCCCTCAAATATACCGGTCCCAACATTATCTTGACCATTTTACACTCTAACCATACTGGTAAAGAAGAAGGCACTCGATCAAATAAGGTTGATTGGAAACTTTTGAGATCCATATACCTTTACATTTCTTTATTAATTTTAAGAGATAGGGTTTTCTGAGCTAGCGGCATAGAGGAGCACACCAATGAGGTGTAATGGAACGGTTTTTACATATAGGAGGGTAGTGTGAAGTCATTTCATGTGATGAGAGAGAGAGGGGTGTTAGCCCTCCCTAGAACCTTTTCCCTAATATTAAACATATGAAAAAAAGAGTGTTGTTTGGTCGCGTGGCTCCAACGCCCAGACACAAGAGCATGCACAATTACCATCCAACCTCCTTTAAAATAAAAAATCACATCCGTGTTGATACCTTTGCACACATTCTCATTGGCCACTTGCTGATTCAAGGGCTACAAGGCCAAGCAGTGATCTCTTGCCCTTAAACAAATTATTAGAAAAGAGAAAAGGAAAATGTATAGAAACTCCATGTTGTTGTTAGAATCTTTTGAAGCTAATAATTTCTGTTTAGGTCCTTTTAGGTGTCACGATGCCTAGAGCGCTTTACTATTTGGCACTTAACACTACATGGGTTAGTCCATGTGATAGAGGACACCACATACATCTTAGTGGCCAAATTTTAATCCAAAGTAAATAAGGAAAATTGATTAAACTCTGATTCAAAGTTTTAGTAAAATTATTAAAATGTCATCAAATGGAGATGATAGAATGTACAAAATAGAATCTTTTGTAAATTTAGCTATTTCCTCTACTCGTTTTAAACTGAAATTCTACCAATGAGATTCTTGTCTGGTCCTCTATCACATAGACTAACTCATGTTTCCCATGTGATAAATAATGAAATAAATAATGAAGCGTTATAATTCACTAAAACCATAGTGCCAGGGCTTTGCCCTCAGGCCCAACAGGCTTTGTTTGCGTCATGTGTTTCTTTGCGGCCCTTATTCCATCCAAATTGGTGCTTGGCTGTTTAGATTATTCATTGGGGTAATCGGCCTGGTTTGAGCAAGAAGGGGCAAAAGGACTGTTTTGTAACCTATGCTGTTATCCTCTAGGAAATTTGGAAAAGGCAAAATGCCATGACCTTTTGCCAAACCATGTAGTCCTTTGGAGCTTGGTTGGACTTAGTGCACAGATTTGTTGCTGAGATTTCTTCGATGGCAAACCCTCCTCCTCCTAGCCACCCTTCGCAGACTCAAAGCTCTTCTTCCATGATCTCTGAATCCTACCACATCTTCTCTGATGCTTCATTTTTTGTTAGGCCGAGGGCCATGGGGCTGGGTGTTGTAGTTCTCAACTCGAGTGGGCATCTCTATATGGTGACTACTGATCATGGTTTCCCTTGCTCCGCTTTTGTTGGTGAAGCTTTGGTGCTTCGGCTGGGGCTTAAGGCTACCTTAGGTAAGGACATCAGGCGGGTTTCCTTTCATTCTGATTGTCAGCTTCTGATTCGGTGCCTCTTTGACAAGTCTGTGCTTTCACCCCTCAAAGCTTCTACCATCTTGGGAGATATCCGCAACTTTTTGCACTCTCTAGATTCTTACTCTTTTTCTTTTACTAGTAGAAATGTAAATGTATTTGCCTATGCTATTTCTAAATGGGCCTGGTTCTACCCTCACTTGGGTATGTGGTGTCATTTCTATCCAAATGATCTCTCAGCATTGTATCTCCTTTGTTGCCCTCTGGGGCTTAATGAAATGCCTCCCTTGGGGTTCGTGTCCAAAAAAAAAAAAAAACTAGAGTACTAGGCTTAAAAGGAAAACAACATAAGAAAATTCCTACCCTATATTGGGCCGGTCTTCCCCGTCGTTAGGCTACTTATGGATCAGTACAAAATCTGGGTATTGGACTTGTGTTGTTTACATTACTCTGTGGACCTGAGTCTGACTTGATTTTAATGCCCATTTGGTTGATACAGAGGATTTCACATGTCTACAAAAGACCTTATTACTTTTCTCAAACCATAAAATTTTTTTGACCAAATTACTTTCACCTCCCCTCATGAGGTGAGTACGTTTCGTCAGGATAAAATTTTTACAATAGAGATGAGGTCCTCCGGAAAATAGAAACCAAAAACCCCGACCTTGGGTAGCATAAGGCCACCTAGCTAAACCATGAGCATTAGAGTTATTCTCTCTACAAATAAAACTAAAATCTACAAAAAATAAGAACTCCTTAACTTGCCCGATATCGAATACCTCAACTGGTGATCAAGAAAATTTGTTTGCGATGTAACATACGTATTGTTGTCAGTATCGATTTTAGAATCAATCAATGCTCGATCCAATAGAAAAAGGCAGGATCCAATACATGAGACTTCCGCCATTATAAAGCACGGGACTGATCATAATGTACGTAGTCATAACCATTTCCTGATTCAAATCCGTAATCATTAGATCACAATGGAACAACCTTACTATTATGCTAAGGTCCGATATGTGAACTAAACCCTGATGTCAAACACTCGATTAAGCATTTTAAGCACTACAGATAGTTAGGTGCTTTTGCGGTTGTGCTTGACTTCTTTGCTTTGGGCGGGCACAGTCAGACTAAGATGGAGTGGCTGTTATAGTCTGTTAATTTGCCTCAAACCAGTCCTATTAGGGCGTGGGGCGGCACCGGCCCATTGCCATCCCTAGCCGGACAAAGTTAAAAATTCGACACACATATTTATGTAGGGGTTGAGAATGGGTCGGCCAGGTGGAATCGGAATTGGTTGGAACTGATCCTGAGTCGGGTCACCACTCACCAGTTTCGGTTCCAAACAAAAAAAAACCCTCCTCAAAAAACATTCTTTTTAGCTAAGTTTGTATTTTGAACTGATCTGACCAAGTTAACTCGTGATCATGTCTCGTCTTTACCGATTCCTAGAATTTATGGCTATGGGTATGGATCTGGGTCTATCCAGTCCGACCCATCAACCATTGCATAATCATGAATCATTTTGCTTTGTCTCGGAATCAAATCTAAGATGGGGGCCCTCATCTGTTACCTTTATTGGGCCTTGGTCAAAGGGCAACATAATAATATCCTTTGGACAATTGGACATTCTCTCATCTCATCAACGACTCTAAGTGGGCCCATTCGTGAGGAGGTCCCACACTTCAATCTTACACTATTATGGGACCCATAAGAACACCTGCATCTTCAAACAGACATCCCATAAAGTACATTTTCAATTACTTTCACTATCAAAATTATTTACCTCACTGACACTTGGCTGTTTCTTGCACTGATTTGACGTGGCAGTTGTTCATTAACCTGAAGAGAAAAGAGTACAATTTGATCTGAAATTATTAGACATCATCATGTATTCACATGTTACGTAGACACTGCTACAGTATGCTAAATATTCCAATCCAACACTCCCATGCTCATGGTTTGAAGTATCGGTATCGGTATTGAATAGCCGGTACATCAATATTATATAGTTTTGAAAGTGATCGATATCGATATCATACATGGTTTTAGTACATGGTATCGGAACGGGTATCGACAACCCACAAAATCGATACGATATCAATATGATATCGTACTATGCTACCGATACAATATCGACACGATATCAATATCAGTGACTAGCAAAATTAATACGTATCACCCGACATAAGCGATACAATACCAATACTTAGAACCATGATACCATATCAATGAAATGAAACGAACAAAAGGTAAAATAGTCAAAACAAATAGAATACCTTAAAAGCGAACTCAAAGTGACAAAATTATGGATGGTATTGTAGATTTGTTACAAGTTAGTGACATATTTCATATAGCCTATCATGTATGAGTTTTTGCGATTAAATTTTCTACCATTCCTCCGGAGTACATGTTTAGTTCAATTTCTGTACTTTTCAAACTCTGTTTAAGCCATCAAATTGGTTTGAAATATCAGTATATGGTGATGTAAAAAATGTCCACTAATTTTGGATTGCCACATGGACGTTATGTAGTCCTTTAGAGTTCATATTTTGATCATTTTCTAAACTTTTCAAATTCTTTTTAAACCATAAGATATGTAAACATGTCCCACCAAACTTAAGCCCTAAGACCTACTACATGAAAATTATTTAGGATGGGCTAGCTAAAATGGGTCCATGTGGTTGTGGGTTCAAGTCATGAACCAATCTCTTAGCAAATTAAAGGTAAAGCTACGTATATTATAGTCTTTCTGTTGGGATATTCACGCATAAGGTAGAAAAAATAGTTTCACATCAAATATAAATGGGGATGTGGGTGGGTTAATAGGTACTTGGGCATCTGCTTCTTAACGGTTAACTTTTGAGGATGAGACTTAAGTCCCTAATAAGTGGTATCAAAGTCGGGACGTGAAAATTCTCATTTGACCGAGGATTCTCAGGTTTGATCTCAGGCTCCACGTTTGCCTTCTACGTGGAGGGGGAGATTGTTGGAATATCCATGCATATGGCAGAAAAAATAATCCCACATTGAATATGAATGGAGATGGGAGTGAGTTAATAGGTACTTGGGCACCCTCTCCTTAATGGCTAGCTTCTGGAGATGAGACCCAAGTCCCTAACACCTTCCTAGACCTCGCAATCGAAAGAGCCTTGTGCACTGATACACCCTTGTAACTGAAATGGGTCCATGCACCCACAATCATTAAAAGTCTAACACGTGCTAGGAAAAGATTTCCTGCACTCCTAATGTGTTTACTTTCTAAGTGGAAACTCAGTGAGAAGTTGACCTTAGAGACTATAAACTACGGATTCAAGTTGTCCACTTAAGAATTAGGTTATGTGGGAATAATCATCAAGAGAAGATGCATCTCAAAACCTAACTCACAAAATAATCCAAAACCTCCACATATTAGTGTTGAAATTACCTACCTGCTTAATTGTTAACCATCCAAAATAAAAACCATCAGTGGATGCCAATTCAACCCGCATGACATGCTATGGAATTCATGGTTCATAGGGACTTCTCGAAAGTGTCCTATTTGTTAAGAAGTACCTAACAAGTAATAGATATGTTTACTTTTGACCTAAAATTAACATTCAATTATTAAACTATAATGTTGAGCTAATCCCCTAATCCTCATCTTCACAATTTGGGGATGATGAGCTTCTAGTTCAATGGCGGCCACTAGTTGGTGGACGTTTAGCAAAAATCCAAGGAAAGGCGGAGTGTTCGACCCTTTTATCCCCACCCTCTCTGAATAATAGTGGTAGGTAGTACATAGTGTAACAATAAGTGACCCTTTTAGATCCCTCTTGGCCCTCAGTGGGTCCCTTGTCTGACCCTTCAGCTTGACATCCTAAAAATAGGCATGGCACGGACGTCCATCTAAGTTGGGAGCTTTATTTCAATTTTCACTACTATTTTAGCACTCCATTGTTGACGTGTAGAGCCACTTGGTGTTCCATTAAAGTCCAGATCAACTTAGTGTCAGGGTCAATAGGTCCGCCCAAGTTAGGGCATGAGTCCAACATGGCAACTCTCCACAAATCTGCATGTAATCTAACCTTCCACAAACTCATTTCCTATTTTCAATTGGAGATTGAGATGGTTTTAATTTCTCTGATGTGGACACATTTTAAGGATGAAATAGCTCCCCTCCCCGGGTTAAGTTAATTGATATGATTCTAAATTTTTACAAGAAGTTAAAGTTTATCTCTTCCACCAATATCTTCATTTTGAGAATTCCTTTGACTATAGGTTTACTAGCAGATTATGTTTGAAGACGAGGGTAAGAAATTACTGTTTGATTGTGCATGTGGGCCAATAAGAATGCATGCAGAAGCATTTGATTGAATAAGATTTTTTTATTTCACTGAAGATTGCAGGAACCATATGGCTGGTTAATGATCTTTTTCCCTAAAAATAAATTGTAAATAGGCGAATTAGGACCCAGTTTCTCTTCACTTCTAATCACCACGATTAAGGAGAATCATTTGATCGTGAGTCATAGTGGGATAGACATTATTATGAAGGAAGGGGTAATTTCAATTTCGTTAAGTAAAGGCATGGTAATAATAACTCTAAATTATTGTAATTTTCCTTCACCCATTGATAAACAAATTTTCATTAAAAATTTTTTTTTAAATACATGTAATTTCCCACAAAAAATCTTCTAATTTAATTCAAAATTTTAGATTCTATATATATATATATATATATATTATTTTTTATTTTTTTTTTTGAGTTAGTTGCATGATTATTGTCTTCTCCTGAACGAGTGGCATAGGCCCCTTAATAGATGACCACGCCATCCAAAAAATAAATTTGTCAAAGCGGTTTGAGTTCAAGTGAATTCTATTATATCTTAAAATAAAGGTTAAAATATAAATAAATAAATAAATATATATATATATAAACTATTGAAAATACAAAAAATGACATGCAATCCATGATAGACCATATGATCGAATTAAGAACCATATTTGTCCCCTAATCAATAAATGGTGTCCGTTGAACAATTCTCTAAATTATTGAAAATACAAAAAATTACATACAATACATGATACACCATATGATCGAATTAGGAATCATATTTGACCCCTAACCAAGAAATGGTGTCCGCTTTCCCATTAAATGATTTGGAATTATCTAATTCCCATTGTGTGTGGCAGAATTGCTCTTTCTATCTGAATTGTGATACTTGCATTCTTTTTTCTTTTTGATATTATTTTAATCTTAAGGACAAATTAAGTATATCTGGTAGGTCTGATTAGACACACTTACCTAGTCAAGCTAAAAAATTGTGACATGGCATTTGGTATGTGGCTCAAATTTTGTAGATAGATAGTTCTCCAAATCCCCTACTAAGATGTCGAGTTTAAAACTAAAATGTGTTTGTCAATTGGGAAAATAGAGCTTTGAAAATTCATGATTATGATTTTATCCAAAAATAAATTAGAATCAAGGAAAAGTGCATAATAATAGTAAGTACCATAGGCATGCATTTGAACCTAAAATTTGACATGTGATTGATATAAATTGTCAACTATCTATCCAGTAGTTGAAATTATCATATCATTTTACGATATGATAGTATAAGTTAAGAGTGTCAAAACCTAGTCCGAACCGTTAAGATCGACCAAAATGATCGAAAAAACCCGAGATCAAACCGAATCGATTCTTATTGGATTGGTTTTGGACTGGGTTACGATGGGACCGGTTGAAAATCGGACTGCACCGGACTGATCGATAACAACCAAAAACCAAACCGAATTAAATCGATAAGAAAATAATGAGTGTAAGGTTATGAATCATTGAATTGATTTCAATATTAGTGAGCAAATTTATGGTTGTAAGATAAATTGTTACAAATTAATGAGTATGAGGTTATGAAAATAGGGAAATTGATTTGTAAAAATGCTTGTTCCATTGATCTCCTTTTTAAGTGTGGGACTAATGAAATATTTTATGTAGTTGAAAAGAGAAAGAGAAGAAAATAGGTACAAACTGAACCCAATTTGTTTTAAAAAATCCGGTACTGAACCGAATCCAAACCAATATCAACCCGTTATCATAAATCGAAACCGACATGAAACCAAACCGCACCGAAACCGAAATCAAAAAGTTATTATTGGATTGGTCTCGATTTCTTTAAAAATCACATCGAAACCGAAAAACCCAAACCAAAATCGAACCAAACCGACCCATTGACACTCCTAGTATAAGTCCACAATTGAAATAAACGTACCCACAATAAACATGAAGTGACAATTTTTCCAGGCCTTGCTTGCTTTATAGTAAAATTTTATTCTTGTAATTTTTTTTTTTCGTTTTCAATGCATTTGTTTTTTATAATTAAAACAAACAAACAAACAGTGAAAAATTCTAATAAAAGGAATAGTCCAGTCTAAGGTGGGCTGGTTGGTCAGTTGGTCTGCACCATTGTGGGCTACACTCAGCCACAAACAAGACTTGGCTCTGGTGCAGCCGTGGTGGGAGCTGCACAATTGCAGCACCAAAACCACCCCAAATACAGTGGGGAGGAGTGGTCATTTCACATGTGGGGTCCATGTGGGATCCACCTGTGAAATGATTATCTTACCCCTATTTTTGCTGTCGTTTAGCGGTGTTATATCTGTGCAGCTCCCGCCACGGCTACACAGGATCTTTTTCCCCACAAATACCAAAATACGGGAAAGGATGACTGTTTGCTCTAGGGTTTTAGTAAACGGTATGACTCTTTGTCGATATTGATCCGGATCGGTTCTGTTTTCATCAAAAAAATTTGTATTTTTCATTTTACCCATGTCCGGTCCGATCCACCAATATGAGATTGATCAAGGAGACCGATAACAATACGAATCAGCTGATACCGATACCGATACCTACCATGGTTTGAAACGAAGAAAATCTACACTGTTGGATATGTGGGTCTGGTCTGACTTGTTTTGACTTAAATGTCCATTACATTATTGGGCTAAGCTTGGCCCTACCTAAGCTGGACTATTAAAATTTACACAATTGAAGCTTATACCTGATCACTATCTCAGTGGTCACAAATTCATCATTCAATCAAACCCTTTTGTTGTGGGACCTTCTAATGTATGAGGCCATCTGCATCTTCACACTTGACATTCGGAGAACAGTTTGAAATTCTTTCACCATTTTAACTTATCTGTACTAAAGATTCTGATCCAACAGTAGTCAACAATGTCCTCATCCCCAATTAATGTCTTCGTGTACCATGCTATTAAATATCGGTATCCGGCTCAGCCGATACCGACATATATATACCGATATGATAATGATATGGATCAGTCTTATTGACCCATATCGGATGGTTTTACTCTCATTTTTTTCTTTACAAAAAAAATTAATTTTTTTGAATAGTTTTACCCTTACTATTAACCATTATGGCAATATAGTATTGACCAATTTCCATAAAAAAATATAAAAAAAGAGGCCGATATTGATACGGATTGGTCAAGTGAGACGGATATCAGTATGGATCGGCCAAAACCATGGTTTAAAATATTGGTAATGGTCTCAATCGATACCGATATGGATAGGATAGTTTTACCCTCATTTTTTATGCAAAAAAATTTGGACGGAATTACGCGAGCCTTTTTTTTTTTTGGGGGTAGGATTTACGTGAGCAATTCACCAATACAGATTCAGGTATGTTTAGTGATACAGATTGGCTGATACAAATGATCAATACCGGTTCTTGAAACCATGGCCGATACAGCCGATCCGATACTAATATTTTAAACCATGTTCTTTACTTGATCCACTTCGGGAAATAACCAGACCATATATTAGACAAGCAGATGGTCCAAATGTCCAATCTGCTGCCAATGGGGAAATCATACATCTTCCTACTGTACGCATGGCTTTTAAGTGGAAACACAGTGAAACCCATTAAAGTCTTGTTTGGATATTAAGAATCCAAACTACCTCGAATCCTCCAATTAAACATAAGATCAATGGGGATTATCATAATCCAGGTACTTATATGCGTTCATGTACCCCAAAAGCTGACTCGCAAATTAATCAAAACCACAGCCACAGGTATTAGAGTGTGAGAAGTAATTATTAAAGCTAAAAAAATATTGTGTCTTAAATTAATAAACAAAAGTAACTAACTACATATTGTTTGGGGAGTTTTAACTTCCACCATCCAAATAGAGCCTTAGTGGAATGCTAATGCGACGCGCATGATGCATATAAATGAACGCATGCGTGGTAGGAAATCGGCTAAAGTGCCACCTATCAGAACTCAGAAGTGATAGTTATGTGAGAAAATTCCAATTTACATGGTAATCATGGTTAAAAGTATCAGTATTAGATTGCCGTACGGGTTTTGCATCTTATCGATCCCGATATCATGTCTATACTGTATCAGTGACATGGTACGGACGAGGGGTAAAATGATAAAAAAAAAACTTATTTTTAAAGGAGGATCCAAGGCAAAATTTTCTGATACAACCATTTCTTGTCGATAGCAATCCGATATTGTATCGGTTTCTGAGTTAATCGGTAATAGGCCTTTTTTACAATAATCCTTCATGAAGTACCCATAATTTTGTCAATGATTATATATATTATTCTTGTCCAAACTCTAAAGTATTACCATGACTAATTGGGGCTGGATTAGGCCGGGGAGAAATATATTGTAGAACTAAGAAAAATCTTATTTTATCTGATTAAAGAATATCGTGTCATCGATGGAGCCGGCTTAGTGACACTTTATATACAACCAATGCTTCGTAAATCAATTTCTTTGGCATAAAACCTACAATAATCTCCCCCCTCCCTCCTCCCCCAACACCCAACCCATAGATACCACATTGTCAAGGACCTAGTCCACATACAAAAGATGCACCTATGGGAGGGGGTTTTTCCTTCCCCATTTATAGGCCTAAGACACTCCCCAAGGCTGGGGATGTGAGATTGGGAAGGGAGTCTCTTTGTAAGGTTAATGGATGAGCAATTATCATACAAGTTAGGGCATGAGTCAATGGCAGCCCTCAACCTATACTGCACATACACATTCCCCATTTAATTGTGATGTGAACACATTTGTGGATGCATTTGGTATTGTTGTCCCCTCCCTTAGACATGATTCTAGATCTTAATTTGCGGAGTCCAAATCCTTTTCAATGACATTTAACCATTAGAGTCGATGTCACTCCATCCATGTGGTGTGGGACCACCTCTGCGTTATGAGGACCACACCCCATGGATGGTGTGAGATCACAAATTTCTTGTCCAGTCTGTTTGGATTAGTAAGGTGGAATTTTTTGTGAAGCAATTTAGCACAACAATGCCCTTCATAGTTTGCCAAGGACTAGATTTCTCAAGGTTTAAAAGCACTGAAAACCAAAATATAGTGAGAGTTTCATGTAACCATTGGATTTCACATTTTCTTCTTGATCATTCATTTTATCTTTTTTAAAAACTTCCATATATACATACAGAAATAAAACCTTTTTACATATAAGACAACAATATTAATGATGTTGACATTTGACGACTCGGAAATACTTTTACCATACAAAGGTTAGAGGTTTCAAGTTAAAGGTTTTGTCCGAAGAGAAAAACCAAACCCCAAAAGATGCATCTATCACGGGGGGTTTCATTCCCCACTTGTAAGTCCAAGACACTCCCTAAGGGGGTGTTTCATTCCCCACTTTTAATTGTGATGTGATTCACATTTGTGGATGCATTTGGTATTGTTGTCCCCTTCATTGATGTGATTCTTGATCTTAGGCCGTATTTGGTACACATTCTTAGAATGCATTCTAGATCGATTTCTCATTCTTGGACGATAAAAATAATTATTTGTATGATTTGAGAATGCAAAATCGACCTAGAATGTATACCAAATACATCCTTAATTTGTCACAAACTTCAAGCTTATTTCTTCATTAGATATTAACATCATTGGAACCACCTTTGATCTATATTCTTCATTTCTTATAAGAAATTTATGTTTAAATTTTAAGCAATAATTTTCTGCAAATTCTTTGTCCAATTTGTTTGGATTAGTAAGGAAGAACTTTGGTGGAGCAATTTAACTCAAAATTATCTATATTCATGTCTTTTCATAACTGAGTGGTTGAACCAGGTTCTCCTAGGGCTAGATTTCTCCAGGTTCAAAGACACTAAAAACCAAACGTAGACAAAGCTACATGTAACCAACTGGATTTCACGCTTTTTTCTTGATCATTCCTTTCTTTAGAAATTTTTTTTTTTTGTTTTTTCTTGGGGTGGAGGTTAATCTCTAGTAGGCATGCATAGATACATATTGTCGCCATCCTAGAAGAGACAAAATCGTTTTACATATTAGACAAAACATTATTAATAATGTTGACATTTGACTACCCAAAATATCTCTATTATAGGGAAGTTCGATTCTTTAAGCTAAACGTTTAGTCCAAAGGGCAAAACCAAACCCTTTACTAAAATTTCGAATAATTTTTAATCATTAATGAAAATTAAAAAGGTTAATCTGGGTCAGACCAAAATAACCTCTTTATATTACTTTTAGACAAAATATTAAAAAAAAAAAAATTTAGGTCCCAAGCAAACCCAATTTGTTAGTGGTTTTATAGAAGCTTCCTTTTTAACCTAATTATTTAAGATGGTTTTATTTTCCATAAAATGGAAAATCTGTGTCTAGTAAAAGTCTTATACGTAACTGTGAAAATTTTCAAAACTTGGGATTGAAAATTTGATAACTAAGATTAATTAAAGACTCATAATTAGTTGGTACTACTTTTTCTTCTTTTTCTACTTTTTCCACTTTTTCCTGATCTCATTCTTCTAATTATTAATATAATTATTGCTATAACTTATTAATAGCAATGTTTGAATTGTTGAATTCTTGAAATGGCAGACAAGATAGTGTTCAAAGGTCACAAATTCTTCAAAACTGATAATAACTTTTATTATTGTGTGCCCTAATGTCCATGTCTCTATCTTTCTCACTCTATTTGATTTTCTTTGCTTGTGCTTTGACACTTTCCAATCACAGTACCACCATTAAGAGTTTATGAAACAGTTCCTTACTTCTTTTACTAGATTTGCTATAAATAAGTAGGCTTTAATGTGCTCATTTTGATAGAGATGTGTGAGATGGGTTTAAAGACCAGAAAGAGGATGAAAGAAAATTGGAATAGTGGTGGGGGTTTGTCTTTTTTTTTTTTCATTTACCATTGATATTGGAAGTCCAATTGAGAGAAAAAAAAAAAAAAAAAGAAGAAGGGAGAATGTTCTCTGTGCCGTAGTGTAGGCTATGTTCGGACACATGGGTTTGCACTCAGGGGGACAGGGTGGTCATTGCACCCACCCCCATATGCCTAGGTGCAGCCTGCATTGCAGCACAGAGAACAGCACCCCAAAAAAGAAATAAAAACTTGCTTAAAGGACAGAAGCCACTTTGGGTGGTTTTAATAAGCTTGGATAAATTATGAACTTTATTGGGTAGTTTAGGCCTGTGAAGAACTCATGATGTATGTTTGACTTCAATAGAATTTTAGGCTCTTCATGTGATTATAAAAGAGATTGGACTGGGTCGGATAAAGATGGTCTCTTTTATCTTTTTAAATTTTATTTAGGGCCGGCGTTCTCTGTGGGGGAGTGTGGGCCTTGTGCGCACACGAGGGCCAATGAACTTGTGTTGGCATCATGGAACGGGGGCGGTTATGTTGCCTCTTCCGATCCAAATCGTCCAGAATAGGGTTGGATTGGTCAGATTTATCCCTGCTTTTTAGTAAAAAATTAGTTCTTTTTACTTTTTTACCCTTTATTCGTACCAGTAGATCAATATTGGTATTGGTCGAGATTTGGGATCGGTCTCGACTGATATTGATCTGATCTGGCCAATTGACCGACCTAATCCAAGATTACGAACCATGTCCAATGTATTTTCCATGAATCTTCATAAAATAAAGAAGAAGGAATAAGGGGGAAAGTTGTTTACCAAAAGGAAAAAGTATAAGAGGAAAGTATTCACCGTGCAGCCACCACTGACCATAAATATCTACTCTCCTATTTACAAATGGTTGAAATCATCCTCTATTGTTGCTCGATGGATCGCACTTGTCTGCGGCCTGGGGTTGAGTGGCTATCGTGGTGCGCTTAATACGCAATCCACCACGTGGATTCAATGTCGATTCAATGGTTGATAGACGAGCTCTTCAATTGCGCATTTTTTAATTTTAAGCAGCAATTTTGAATTTTGAATTGAACTCATGCTATCGACCATTGGATCGGCGTGGAATTCATGTGGTGACCTGTGAATTGAATGCAACACAATGATCGCTCAACCCCAAGCCGCAGACAAGCTCAATCCGTTGCTCGATACCCTTTCAATACCATTCAAAGGCCTCGATCAAGGAAGCTGACCATAGCTGAAGGAAAATTTGATCCTTAATATGAAATTCAAAAAAAAATAAAATATTTTGCTTGGATACAAAATGTTGAAAATGTCTTCCAATTTAATTTTCTTTTCAATAAAAACGGCAATCTCAGTCAATATAAGTTTAGTAGAATACACTTCTCCTGATTATGTGCACAGAATTTCCATCAACAATAATAAATTATATATGTGGATGATTTCCAAAGTCATCTATGCTTAAATTTGCTTTATGTCAAGTATGATGTAAAAAGATAAATGGAAAAAAAATTATAATTTTTTATTTTTTTTTTGTAAAATAATTTTTAATTGAAAAAGGTTTTCTTTGCTGCCTAAATATTTTTCACATGAGAACTTAAATGAGGCTGAAATTTTATGAATAAGTACACCTAAGTTCTTTACTAACATGTCAGGACCCAACCCAAATGGAGTGTGCTAGGTGATCAAATAAAGTATAAAAAATTCAAGATTTCAAAGAAATGCATGAACAAGGACTCTGTTTGGGGAAGAGCCTTTCGCAAATTGGGAGGCTGATGACCATTATCTAGTAGCATACATAGAATACAAAGTAGACCATATAGCTAACATGCACAAGAGAACAATACACATAATTAACCTAGAGAATCGACCATTATCTTAGAGATGGATTGGCTAAATCAGCCATGCCAAACTCCCCATCCTGGGGATGAGCTTCTAACTCAGTCGTAAGCAGCGAAACAGTTTGGTCTAGCATAATTCCAAGTAAGGTTGAGAAATGGACCCTCTTACCCCCCGCCCCCTCCCCTTCTTGACATATAGTAAGAGTATAATAATGGGGGAGCATTTTCTGTGGGGGAACGTGACCCTTATGCGTGTAGGGCCAATGAGAGTGTGCAGAAACATGATGAGGGCAGATTTTTATATTTCATAGGAATAGGATAGTCATTTCGCTCCCACTGCGTCTGGGCATGGGCAATATACTCTCTCACCGAGAACTTTTCTCCTATAATAATATAATAATAAGTGAGGCATAGTGGACCCCCTTGCTGGCCCTTGTGAGTCTTTGTTTGCCCCAATGTGAGGCCTAGCACCAAAAAAAACAAAAACAAAACCTCCTCATCCCTATGGCAGAAAACCCAAATGAGAGGGAATGGAAAGATGAAAAAGGGTTTTCTTTGGCTATTATTTATTGGGCATTATATATACATATCTAAATATACAATTCATGGCATCCCCATGAGAAGAAAACATGAACATGTGATCTGTCTCTTATACAGATATTAAAAATCCCCATGCCCATACCTATTCTGTGCCCTATAAATCAATCCTACTGTTTCCCTTCTTTCCTAGTTTCCTCTTTTTCTAAGAAATTGGAATTTTTTTTTAGCTGATCTGATCGAGACAAAACAAATAATGATTGAAAATTTTTAGTGGGGAGATGAATGATGAAGAACAGGAACAGTGATAACTGATAAGTTGAGCATCAAAGAACATGGAAAGCTACTTTATGGAATAGAAGATCATGACCTTACACCCCTGGACTACAGAGATCATCTCACAACCTTACGATTGGAATCTCTATTACAGTATATTCTGTAAAGGGTCCCAATGAAAATATCCATGCTATTAAATTAAGCTGTTTTTTTGCTAGTTCCAGGTAAGGGTATTTTAGTAATTTCATGAGGGGATGATTTATTCTTTAAGAACACCCACACTTTGGTTTAGCCTAGGTGTCCAAGAAGGACAGGAGGTTCTTCTGTGAGGAGTTCCTCTTCCTTGGGAGGTACTGTTCTGATTTGATTCCCTGCCATTAATGCATTCTTCATGAGCCTTGTGACTACTGTCCTTTCTCTCTCTCATGGGCACTTTCTCTCTATAGTTTGTATTTTACTTTTTTTTTTTTTTTTCTGATAAATATAGTTTGTATTTTACTTAAGGCTTAAGGGAAAGTTTAGTTTTCTTTCTTTAATCAGTCCAAACTGGAAATTAGACAGATCCAAATAAAGTTTTCAAAGTTCAATATAGTTTTCTTTTTTCAAAGGGTGTTGGTAGGTCAGTTTGACTGGCTAGATAGAGAAATAGGTAGAGAGAGAGAGAGTGTGTGTTTGGCCCTTCATTTATGCAATTATACTATCTTATTTGGTTGTAATCTCTTGCTCTTACTCTTACCAAAAAAATCTCTTGATCTTACTGAGATAAGAACCATCAAAGCTATATCTCTAGTGTTTGGATGTTAGTGTTCATTACTGATTCCCCCAGCCGAGATGCACTTTTGTTTTCTTCTCTGTGACCCTATGTGTTAGTGTTTCTTCATCTCTCTCTCTCTCTCTCTCACACACATATATTGTCACTGTGAACTTGCAATTGCTCTCTATCTATCTATCCATCAACAATAGGTATGTACTTGAAGCTCTCAACTTCCTATTCACCTAAAGGTTCCCATCAGTTCCCTTTCTTTGCTTCTATTTCTTTTTGTACTGCAATGAATGGAGTTTCCTCATTCTTGATTGACATCCCACTTCAACTTCTCAATCTCTTGTCATCTCTACTTGGTCCTCGCAGTCAATAGTGAGCTTTGGAATCTCAAGTTCTACACCCTATTCATTCTTTTCAGTTCCATCATCTCTCTCTCTCTCTCTCTGTGTGGTAGTTCTTCAATACCTAAATCCAAGAATTTTAATTCAATCAAAGCCCATCAATTTTTTTGTACTTTTGGTTTAATTTTGTATGTTTATAATGAAGGATGATGAAATGGCCATCCCTCACTTGTTTAGATGCCCAATTACTCTGGACTTGTTTACAGATCCAGTCACTCTCTGCACAGGCCAGACTTATGATCGTTCCAGTATAGAGAAATGGATTGCAGCTGGGAATCTCACATGTCCTGTCACAATGCAGAAGCTTCACGATCCATCCATGGTTCCCAATCACACTCTTCGCCATCTCATCGATCAGTGGCTTCACATGGGCTACAGGTTCGATCCTGATCTCATAAAGATCATAGATCCTGACCTTTCCTTGGCTACTCTGAAGCATAACCTTGAATCCCAACAAGCTACCATGACAACCAAGCTCGAAACATTAGAGAAGATCAAAATCGTTTCCGAAGAATTGCCGCTGCAAAGGTGTGGGTTGATTCAATTAGGCTTCTTCCAAGTACTACTTCATCTGTTGTTCGGTAATGGCAGTTCCCCTATAGCCAACCTCAAAGAAGAAGAGTTAAAGATAGCCGAGCTAGCTCTTACTTGTGTCCTCAAATTGTTGCCTTTCAGCGATTTGCGTTCTCTAGATATGCTTAAACAAGATTCCAGTTTAGTATTCTTTCTGGTTTTATTACAACAGGGCACTTCCAAAGTCAAGACTAGCTTGTGCTATCTGATTGAGGAAATTGCAACCTCTTCAGAAACCAAAGATCTTTGTGAGATGCTGGGACAAAACCCAAGATTCCTGCAAGAACTAATTGCTCTTCTAAATCCGAATGTGGGAGCCTCTGATGCGGGAATTAAAGCTATATCTGTGCTATGTTGTTCAGAATTGATTCAAGAAAGTTTTGTTTCCGAAGGTCTGATCGATGGTCTCTTGGCTTACATTTCCACAGTTAACAGAGGCCAAGCATCAATGGCATTGGCCACTCTTGAACTCCTACTGGGTCTAGAGAATGCTAGAAAGGCAGTGATCAAAAACCCAAATGCGGTTCACATCCTAGTTAAGATGATTTTCAGAGTATCTGATCATGAAGGCAGTGAAAGTGCGGTTAGCTCACTCCTGATTGTATGTTATGAGTCTCTGAAGCTGAGGGAAGAAGCAATTTCTGCAGGAGTATTGACACAGCTCCTCTTACTTCTTCAGAGTCAATGTAGTTGCAGGGCCAAAAACAAGGCAAGGGTGCTGCTTAAGCTGCTTAGATCCATGTGGGTTGAGGACCCAAATGTTTGTAAACTTCAATATGGTCTGGTTGATGCCTGAATTGGATCTCTTTTCATTATGAAGCTTTTGTGGATGGATTAGTAGCTTTGTTTATTACAGTACAGTAAAAGGTCTGTAGAAAAAACTACTTGTGCACATTGCAGTTCTCAATAATCATCAATATTAATCATACTTAAAAGATCTTCCCATACCTATTGTAACCCAAACAAAGAACACAAGCAGGATTTTATTGTACTTAAATCGGTTCCTCTGCCACTCTTAAACCATTATAGTGTTTTTCTAAAGGAAAGTCCTTCCTAGTTGGGTTTGGTTTTTACTGAAGTTGGGTCTTTAACATAGGACAGTTTTTCATTATTCTCAAACATCTTTTGATACATTGGATCTCTTGGTTTGTGAAGATAACAAGTGTTAATGCCAGCAATTTGGGTTCAAAGCACATCTTCACACACTTGCCTTAAAGGATTTGTTCTTCAACACACCCCCCCCCCGAAAAAAACTAACAGAAGGAGAGGGAAAGTGACCTTATAATGAAGAGTAAGGAAGCATTAAAGAATCACTGAAGTGGAAAGTGATTTCAGAGTACAAAAAGCTTATAAGAACTGCTAACTTTATGAAGAAAGCATGAAAATTCTATGTAAAAGGCCCTGATTGAGGTCCTGCACTAAATGGTCCCTGGGTAATATGTGCTCCAATTGGTATATAGGGTTCCAATGAAGGGAAGGCAGGAGTCCTTCAGCCACGTTACTCATTAAAGAATAGATGCCCAAAAGGGTTAAAGGGATTGCAATGGAGTGGAGTAAAAGGGACCACTCTAGTGGGCTAGTGGCCTTACTTAAGAGAGAGATGCAATGATGGTTCATCTATGATCTAACAAACATTTTACACTTGAAAGGACCCTCACTTTGAAATTTTTTATTATCATATTGCCTCTTTATTTCAGGTTGCCAAAGCTCATGAACTATTGGTAGGTCCAACTGTTCACTAAATTCACTTTGCCCAACCAGAAAGGAAAGCAATTCTCCAGCACCATCCATGTGAAAATCTCATATCATCATATCAACTGGTTCACTTTCTTCCTCCCCAGGTCAACCTTTGCTTGCTTGCCATGAAGAAGAGAGCTTGCGCTTTTCTTCTTTTTATCCTCTGATCGAAGGGGGTTGCCGATGTCTCTTTATGAGATTTGTTGCTTCAGTTGGGTTCTTTACTGATCGGATAGAATGTAGCACCTTCTTTTGGGATCTTTGATGCTTTTCCACCATCTTGTGAAGTGAAATCCAAAAGTGCAATAGCTTTTAAGGGGAAACAATACTTTGGTGATTGATACAGATTTCAATATCTGCAAACAGATTGAATCTGATTTCACATGATTCAAGATCTGATCTAGAGGGAATCTTTTCCCAGGGGTTTGAACTTACACAGCTTACAAGTCAAACTAAGTAGTTATTGAATTCATTAAAAAATTAGATTCACAGATTAATATAATTAGATTGAATCCTTACTAGAAATTAGATTAACAGATTAATATACTTGGATTGAATCCTTACTAGATTAAATCAGGGCAAACCCTATTCAATCTAATAAATAATGGATCCATTCCAGCTAAACCTGCGTTAATTCATGGATAGCTGTCTCAGCTTCCTTGATGAGGATAAATTAAAGACTAACTGCAATGCCACTTCTTTAGATACAGATATATAATAAGTGTGTTAGATGATCTTCGACCATTCTGGAGAACTGGGTTTTGAACAAGAGCTAAACATAAAACCACCCAGGATTCCAAGCCTTGATCCGTATAAATATTGTAGCCCTTGTCGATGGATCATTTGGTAGACAAACAGCCAGCGACAGCAATTTCAGGGTCAAATGTACCTACCCACCTTTAGTGTGTAGTATCGATTAAAAGTACCCACATCCCTCAACAGTGTCCCCTGTTTAATCTTGGCCTTCACCAGAGAGAAGGGTTTGATATTACTTACTAGTTTACAAACCACTTCAGTTACTATCAATCTTTCCTTTTTTTACTTCCTGTAATTATTGAAGCAGTCTTTAGTATCAGAATAAATTATCTCAACAACGAATAGTTTGAAACATAGAAGAGTCTGTAAAGTTGAAATACAGCTAAATATGCATCTTAGTGAAAGATCATAGCTCCTTCGAAAAAACTATGGAAGAACGAAAATATGAATATTATCTTGGGTGAAAATAAATCTAGGCTTGCTTGGAAGAAGACCAAGCTACCAAGCAAGCTCAGTGGCAAAATGGATTTGTTGTGAATATACAAATAAAACATAATTAAATTGTTTGCCAACCTGAATCTGCCTGTTCTTCTCTTGCCAGAGTACCTCGAAAGTTCATCTTAATGGAAAATTCTGGTCCCTTGGCAAAGAACTAACTTACTCAAGATTTGAATAAAACCCCAACTGGAAGCTTGGGGGTTTTTTTTGGGGGGGGGGGGGGGGTCAAATTTTGGGCCTCTTCTTTTGGTGCATTTGAGACTCCCATCTTCCTCGTCACTTGCTTTAATCCTAAACGGCTCTATAGATATTTGCCTACAGTTTTCTCATTTCGCTTTTCCTCTTTTTGCGTTTTTTCCAAACTTCTTCCCCTTTGCAGATTTGTTCTTGGCATGAGACATTCTGCTTGCATTCATTTGCCTTACTTTTCGAATTTGTTCAGGATTTTTTAATTCTGAGCGGACATGAGCATTTGGCAATGAATGATGCTTCTTCCCACCTTTGAACTTTCTGTTATATCCTTGCATTCGATGGTCCCCTGGAAAATAGGAAAAAGGTGCAACAAACAATGTTATTGAATTTCATTCGCTAAAGGGAAGATGGGTAAGAACCTCATATCTATGTTTTATTTCATGCAATAATTTTTTCGAAATATTAACAACTTTAATTGAAGGTGATACAATAACATAAGTATCAAGAGCATCCACTACACTAAAGATGCAGATCTGTTATAAGCTATGATTTTAGATCTGCATGTTGAGATTGTTGAACATTAAGGGCTAAGCAAAATAAAACAAATAACTTAGATCTACAAGCAGGCAGGACAAATGCCACAACAGTTATTCTTAATGCCTTGAAACAAAATAATCAAAATTCAAAACAAATAACAAATAATAACAAATAAATGTAAAAAGGACATGGAAGTATGAGCAATACATATGCAAAATAACAGATTGGACCTCCAGCATTCCACAAAATACAGAAAAATTTTAGATGTGCCTTTTGTTGCCCTTTTTTTTCACGGAGGGAGGGGTAGGGGGACAGGCTGGCAGCTTTATTTGCCTGTGAGGGCTGTTTTGGCCAATCCAGATCAATAGGAGCCCCTCTCTATTCATGAGAAATCAAATAACATGCCCTAGCTCAATTATACATTCCACCAGTTATTTGACTCTTCCCTTGTATTTTAAGTGGTCCAGATGTAGCCTTTTTAGGTCAAAACAAATTAAAAAAAAAAAAAGAGTTACGCCGCGTGGCAGTCCTTTTGAACTCAAGCTTGATGCATGTATAGGGGAGGGTGCCTTACCTATTACCAGTAAGGCAAATGTTGTCTAGGTGCCAACTAAGCTGCCATGTGGCAGATATGTAGCTGGTTCCGCAAAGCCCAGTGGGACTGGAAATTCCATTAACCTTGTTCTATCTTAAATACTCATAACTTAGAAGTAGGTATCTGAAAGCATAGATATAGCCACGCTAACAGTGGAATCTAATGAAACTCAATGACATACATATTCAATTCCAGAAATTTTCATATCATTTCTATTCTAGAGAGCAAGAGCCAATATTGGGGCTGATTTTGTTACAGGTTTTGTTCACCCAAAATTATGTTCTCCTTTTAAAAATTTGTATATTTTGTGTGTAAGTCCCCCAAAAAAATTTCTAAAATGAATGACACAAAGACATGAGATTATTTACATATTTGCAAATTTTGTCCTAATCCCAATTTGACCCTAATGTAGCCTAGGTGAAATAAATCTCACTTAGGACCAGGTTCTGTTTTAGGGTTGGCCGAATGGGCAGTTTAGGTAACTAGGGCAAAATTAGGGTTAGGAATGGGAGATTGAGTTAGGGTTTTATTGGGTAATGGTCTGCAGAATTTTAGGAGTCTATTAGCATAGGTTTTAATGAGGTTTGAATAAGAAATAGAAATTCAGAAATATTAGGGTTAGGGTTTTGGGTTTTCAGATTTAGGATCTAAGCTGAAACTAGGGTTTAGGAGCAGATTTAGGGGCTGGGCTTTAGGTCGAGTTTTCCTAGCAGGGAGGGGGTGGTTCGGCTGGACTTTGGTGGGGTTTTGATGGCTGGTTAGGTCTAGGCAGATCTTAGGGTTTCTGGGTTTTTATGTTGAGGGAGGGATTTAGGGTTTGTAGTGGATAGGTGAGGCTGCAACTGAGACCGAGTGGGAGGGTTACTGTGATGGACCTGTGGTTAGGTTTTGAGTGTAATCTGATGAGGGAATAGGGCTGTGATGAATGTAGATGAAGCTAGGGTTTGGGGAAGTCGATTAGGTTAGATGGAAGTAAGAAGAAGAGATGATAAAGTTGCAGGAAATTGTAACTCTTACTGGAATTGCAGAATTTCAGCAGCAGCAACCTTGAAGAACTTGAAGGAAGAAGAAGACGAACCTCCCGATCTGCAAGATGCAAGGAGTCGCCGGATTACTCCAGCCCTAGCCCTTGATATTACTCACAAGGGGTCTTGATATGACACACAAGACAGAGAAGCAGCAGCAGTCATGGCGGCAGCAGCAAGAAGAAACAAAATTTCAAACATAATAGGTGGGGAGCCTCCCACGATTCTACTATTTATAATAATAAAGGGGGGCCTAAAGGCCTTACAAATAATCAATCTAAAGCAATCCTAATCAGATTAGGAGTTGGGATTCCTAATCTGAATCCTAATTATAAAACACATAATAGACTTATACTCTAAATAGGAGTATAAGTGTAAACAAATAAAATAAAATACTAATCCCTCTAAAATCGTGGAGGGGAACTAAGAAGATAAACCATGAAAAAGACTGTTTTAACCCTAGGCTAAAAGAACAAACAAATAAAAAGGCTCCAACGAAAAATCAAAGAACAGCCAAATTAATCATGGTTTCGGCTTCTGCATCAGACCCTGTTTGAACTTGAACTGCAATGTGCTCAAAATTCAGTTAAAATAACGAAAACATGGTTATAGCATATTCTATATCTATCAAAAGTTTGAAATGTTCAGTTTAGAAGCAGTTCAAAAAATTGAAACCAAATCTCAAAATTCTCAAAATCGTGCTTCTCTAAAGTCTTTGTCTTACAGTCCTTGTTAGGTACTTAGGTCTAAAACGCCTCCACCTGCATGAATAAAAAAGAAATCTAGCTGGGTTGGGAGGGAGAGACTATTGAGGATTGTAGACCTATTTATCTGCCTCATACCCTGGCACCAATACTGATATTTCCAGGGATAATATCCACTCTCCCAATTGTAACCCATTTCATGGGAACACAGCAAGAGAGAGATTACTAATGGTTACCCTGATGGTAAGTTAGGCAACTGAAGACTGACTAAGGTTACATTTATCTCCTCCCCCCCGGACCCCACCAAAAAAAAAAAAAAAAAAAAAAAAAAAACAGAAGAAGAAGAAAAGATATAGCTGGTGCCATAAGTAAACTAAATCACCAAAGAAGGAAGCTCTAGCGTGGAATATTTTAGCACTCAAAACAAGAAAATACCCTGGAGAAAACAAGCTACACTAATGGTTAATTCCCATGAGGCTGAAATCCTTATCCCAAGGATCACCCTCTAAACAATGTAGGATTATTAAAAGAATCAACAAGCCATCCAGAAGGCGTTAATGAATAAATAATACATAGTTCCAAGACTATGGAGTCTAATAAGTCTAAAATAAAACTGGTGTGATAAGAATTTAAAAGGGAAAATGTAAAGAAAGAGATGTATTTGGTAACTCTAAATTGTTATGCATGTATAGAGTAGTTCAGTAAAACTTGAAGTAAACAAATCAAGAACTGCTTAACAAACAATAGAAGATTCCAAACATCACCTGTTGAACCAGTAGCATCTCCAGAACCAGCTTCAGTACTCATTCCTTTGAGAGATATCTTCTTGTGTGACCTTTCTTTCCACTTCTTGTATATACCTGTCTTGGTGGCTGTCACTTTAGAGCCGCCCTCGGTCTTTATCTATACACCATTTTAGGAACAAAGAGTCAGAAGCCAGGAAAATTACGCAGACATTGACCACCTAACCTCGGAAAGTTTTTAGGTTTTAGAACAATAATTCATGAGTAAAATCATTGATTTGCCCAAGAAAAAAAAGAGTCAATACAAATAGGGAAGGAGAAAAAAAAAGCAAGATGACAAGAATCTTCGAACTAGCAGAATTCAGAATCATCTACAATAGTGCAATAGGGAAACTTACGGAAGTAACCAAATTGACAGTAAAAATGGCATGTGAGGCATCGATTGAGAACCATGGCATTACCATAGACCAGAACAAAATTCAGGCTAAACCAATGACAGATTTGCTGCATACTGTGGCTTTTTTATGTATTTTAAAGGGAAGCAATCTTCCATGAACCAGATTAAATTTGTCATTGTAATCTTTTATATATGATCACAAATACCTTCATACACTTGAAGATATAACTGTGAAAAAGAATTCGGTGACACCTCATTCCTGTATCATTCCCTCAAGTTTAACACAGAGCCACTAATTAGGAGGAAAGGAGGATTTTTAACACTTTTCTTTTTTTCCTGGATGGATAATGATTTGAGAACATCTGAACTCTGAAGGATACGAACATAGAGAAGTACAAAACCACCATAATTGAGCCTGATAATATAGAGGAACATAGCCCCAAACCACCCTTCGTTCAGAAACATCAGTAATTAATTATGGCAAGCTGGTTCCAGCTGAATAAGGCAATGGCTCCTTTCATAATTCAGTGTAGCCTCAATCTATGAGAGAAACAGCAAGGAAGATAGTTGATATAGCTCAAGAAGTTGTCAATCCATTACGGCAGGCATAGTTATCAGAACTAGCCATAGTAATGGCTCAGAAGGAGCACAGGCTTCTGGGAAACCCTTGGTGAGGAAAGGGAAGGAATTGAAATATAGAGAATTCTCATGGACTACTGGTGGCGTGATCAAGAAATAATGAGACTGCTGCTGAAAACATTGTGACCAATCACAATCTTGGGGACTATTAAAAGGTCTCGACTACAATAAAGCAAGAATTCACTAGGAATTGAGAACTCAAACAAAACAGCAGAACTAATAGAATGAAAACTCTTCACTGGACGCCATGACTAGAATTGTTGCGGTCTTTTTGCACCCTATGGATTCAATAATTCTATCCTGGAAGATAATGCAGTTCAAGGATTCTATAAGGAATCTAGAAGCAAGAACTAAAATTTTAACCGTACCAGTAATGAAACCAATAGGATCAAAACAGGTACAGGATTGATGGTACTTGGGAGAATTTAGAAACTCAAAAACCAACAGTCCGATTAAACCTAAAATTCTGGGGCAGTATAAAGGTTTAGCAAACCTATTAATTGACACAAGAATCATGAAAATCAGATAGGTGTTGATAGATGATTCGCTATTTCCTTAATTTACAAGCTAAGGTCCAGAACTAAGATTTAATTAAGAGTTCATTAATTATGTAACAGATCTCTACTAACCAGATTTGAAAGAAATAAATTCATTTTTCCAGCAGATACATAATCAAGTAAAGAAATAGATGCATCGACAGAGAGAAGAATTTACAAGGAAACAGAGAAGAAGTAGAGGAACTAGAAGAAGATTTCAAAATTAGAGAATAAGGCAAACGGACAAGGAGAGGATCAAATACACCTGATCAGAAGAAGTAAGGAGATCAAATCTTGAATAACAGTTGCATATGCATAGCTCAACAGCTTAAGAATTCTTGAAATACACTCAATTCTATTATTCAAATCATTTCTAGTCAATGTGTGTGTGTGTACAAATATAAAGACCTGTTGAAAATTCCTAATTAGTCTCACAATTAGGCTCATAAATATAATGCAGGACTGGTTTGAGTTGGTTTGGTCCAGGTCCAAACTTTTTTTATTCAAAACCTGGTTCCATCAATTGGGTGACCACGTTCAATAAACCAGCCTTATCTAAGTCAAATCATGGGTTGTGTAAGACAGGTTCAATGAACAAGTCTTATCTAGTCTAATCTTGGGTTGTTTAGGACACTTAGTTTCCTATTTTACTTATTACTCTACTTTTTAAGAAAGGTTAGTGTTGAGAATTAGGGGTATTCTGGTCATAAATTGTGGGGTTTGGGTTTTTCTGTGATTTTCTTTTCCTCTTGGTGTTAGATTGTAATTTGTAAGGAGTTAGGGGCAAATAGTAAAACCCCTAACTAACTTATCTATTTTGAGATTTATTTTATTATTATATATTGGGTAAGGGAGCCACGATAGAATATACCAATAATTCTATTGCAGGCTGCCCTTCCCAACCTCTCGGCAGTTTGTGCTCTTCACTTTTCTTCTTCTTTCTCTCTCCTTCTCTCTTCTCTCTACTCTTCTACTGGTTAGGTGATTCCTGGTCTGCAACAGTTAGGATATTATTCCTAATTTCCAGCTTTATTTTATAAGAGTAATATTGGGGAACGGGAAAAACATTAATCTCTGGAATGATAGGTGGCTGTCTTCTTCAACTATTGCTGAACTATCGGGGCTGGATTCTTCCTTTTTCCAGATTTTTAAAAGCAAAGTTTCAGACTTCATTTTTTAGGGTCAGTGGCTGTTTCTTACCACCAATTCAACTTTCCTTACAGGTACTTTCAATGAGATTTCAAAGATCACTATTCCAAGACATGATATGGAGGATTATTGTGTTGGGATCTTTCTTCTTCAGGCTCCTTTACGGTCTCATCAGCTTCGAACAATCTAAGGAAATTTAGCCCAAAAGTGTCTTGGTCTTCCATTGTTTGGAATAATTATCTCCTTTCAAGGCACTCTGCCTTTGGTTGGAGATTTATAAACCTCAAGCTGCCTACAGATGATTCCATTACAATCAAAGGAATCCCTTTGGTCTCCCGCTGTGAGCTTTGTAATCAATCATCTATTCCTGGAGTGTTGCTTTTCAAAGTCGATATGGAGCTAGTTCCTGAATTTTTTTGGGATTAATTAGCAGCCCCATAACTCCATTGGAGATCTTCTTGTATGGTGGAAATCTAAAGCCAATTCAATTAATTTAAAAGAGCCTTGGTTGGAGGGGTTCATTCTAATCCCATTATTCATTTGGTTAGAAAGAAATACTCGATGATTTGAAAGAAGAAAACCTTCAGCAACTCAAATTGTAAGATTGGTTGTTAAATCAATGATGTCATCCTAGGTAGGAGTAATCCCACTAGGAGCCAGGGGAATAGGGTTACCTAACAAGGCTGGCCAATTGGGACAGCTTAGGCTAAATAGGGCAGAAATTAGGGTTAGGGTTAACAAATGGTAATGGGGTTTATAGGGTTTTAATATGCAGGTTTTAAGGGTCTTAATAAACTAGGTTTGGTTAGGATTGAATAAGTTTATAAAATTTCAGAAATTTAAGTTTAGGGTTTCGGGAATGAAAGGGGTGATGGGATTTAGGGTTTTTAAGGGGAATTAGGTCAAGGGGTTCTGGCCGAGTGTCACTGGTGTGGAGAGGGTGGTTCGGTTGAAGTTTGGGGTGGTTTGGATGATAGATTAGAGCTGGACAGGTTTTAGAGGTTTTAGGTTTTAATGGGGAAGAGGGGGATTAGGGTTTAGCTGTTGGAATGGGGGCAGAAAAGGGGATCAAATGAAGGAGATATCCTGCTGGAACTATGGTGTAAAAGTGGGACAGATCTGATGGTGGAAAGGGGCTGCGCAGGATAACTAGGGTTTAAAACAATTAAGGTCTAAGGGGGATCGATTAGGGTTAGGTTGGATGGAGAAGAAGAAGAAGGAAACTTGCAGAAACTGTAAACAATTACTGGTTTTGTAGATCTGCCACAACAGTAGCTTGAAGAAGCTTGATTGAAGAAAAGGACCTCCCGATCTACAAGATGCAAGGAGTCGCCGGAGTCCACCAGCCCTCACCCTTGATATGACTCACAAGGGATCCTTGATATTACCCACAAGGAACACTCTCAAAGAGCAAGCAGCAGCAGCCATGGCAGCAGCATAGAGAAACGAAATTTTTAAAGCATAATAGGTGGGGGGGAGTCTCTCCCACGATTCTTATTAAATAAGAGGCCAAAGGCCTTATTCCTAACTCTATTACAAATCAAATCTCTCACTTAAATCGTGGAGAAGTGGACCAATTTAAAAACAACTTAAAAACTAAAAGAAAAAGACTTATCTACCGCTAATGACTTAAAAAACAACTTAACCACTTAAAATAAAAAAAGATTCCCTACTACTAGCCAATAGGATCACTTCACTTAAATTATACCAATTGAACCAATTGGATGCAACCAATTTAAACCGGTTCAATTAAAAACACAAAATAAAAACTAAGTATAAAAATAAACTAAACCAAGGCTCCTACTAAAACCCTAGATTTAGGGTGGCTTCTTCAATTCGAGGAGGCTAGGATCTGCATCAATCAATCTCTGAGCTTTCAATGAAGATTTCGGTTAGATCCTCTACTAAATTAAGTTGTTCAAGAAGCCTCTGCCTATCTATGCGTCCTCACTTACCACAGCGTATCCTGGAAGTCCACTGGTGCAAGCTGTATTCTAATTGGATTAAACTCAATGTAGATGGTTGTTCTTTAGGCAATCCAGGAAGAGCAGGCTTTGGAGGAGTATTCAGAAATAACTTGGGACAGGTTATAGCAGCTTTCAATGAGTTCATGAGAAACTATACAAACTTCAAAGCAGAATTTGTAGGTCTTATGAAAGGCATAATCAAAGCAATCGAATTAAATATTGATAGATTATGGATTGAATGTGATTCTGCTTATGTCGTTGTCTCCTTTCAAATAGGTTCACTACCATGATTTGTTCAACAGGACTGGCACTTCATTCAAGCATACCTAAGAACCATTACTTGGAAGATCACTCGCTGCTATAGAGAAGCCAACATAGTTGCTGACTTTCTAGCAAAAGAGGCAGCAAAACATTTGATTTCGTCATCCAATATAGTTTTTCCTTCACACACAAAGGAAGAACTTTTCTTTGATGCTACAAATAGACCAAGATTTCAATTTTGTTAGTTTTTAGCTGGATTTAAGAAGGGTCTGTTGATGGCATTGCCGAAGGTGGACTCTTCTTAATCTTTTGTTCTTGTAATCAGGCAGGGTATGCCCTCCTTTCCTCCGTGTAATATTTTTTGTTTTTAATATAAATTGACCCTTAGCGGAAAAAAATGGCTAACAGCTATTATATTCCTAAATTTTAGGAACCTAATCTTCATCCCAATCGATGGAGTAGTTGTAAGCAGTTATTTCTTTTATTTTGTTTTATGGCATGTTTATGACACCCCACATAGCATGTGTATGGGAGAGTTTGGTTGTTACTAATCATCATTGTTTTTAGGATGTTTAAGTCAACCAAGGAGGACTCTCCCAACATAGCCTACGATTGGAAGAGTTTGCCTTATTAGTTTAGTTTGTTTATTTAATAATTATTACGAGTCCTAGTGGTCTTTTTTTTTTTAATCTTTATAAATACAATGTAAGAGGGTAAGAGCCCCCATTGATTTGAATGAATGGAATAGTATTTGGTTGCCTTTGTCTCTCTCCTCTCTCTCCCCTCTTTCCCCCATTGATTTCTTGCCTTCTGTCTGTTCCCTTTCTCTTCTTCTCTCTTTTCTACCATATTCTCTTCTTCTCCACCATGAGCACATTATCCCGCTTCCGATCTTGCATGATAATAACTCTCTCATTCTAAGTATAACAAACTCACAACATGACTCTATGCTAGCTAACAAATATCCTAGTCCAATTTAAATCCTACTTAAAAGCTAAGACACTATGGCCATATGCCAACCTAATCCCCAAATATGGGATTATATAGATTAGGCCCATCACAATGAAAGTATGAAACCAATTTGTCTTTAAAAAAAAGCCCAACCTATATTTTTTGGGTGAATAAAGAATTCATTACCAAAGAGAGAAAAGAAACAAGGAGCCCCCAAAGAGGGGAAGAGAAAATTACAAGAGAACCAAAAACAAGCAAAGCACCACCCAACTGTCAAGGGGGAGGGACGGAGGGCAGCAAAAAGGACAAGGACAAACCCTAGGAGACGACAATAAGCCTGTTCCTTGGGGAGTTAATAACATTATGGGAGGGTAACAGGAGAGGGCTAACATTAATTGCACCAAATCTTATCCATGGATCGGGAGTTGAAGGACCATTTGCAGAGATTGCACTTCATCCATATATGGTTGACAGCAGCACCAAAGGCAAGCTTGCCGACGACAACACATAAAGAATTCCCAGCATAAGTCATATCCACCCAAATCCAATCTCTCATAAGAGGGAGAACTCTTCTATTGCTTGGCCAGCATTTGTCTAAGACTCTTTTCCAAACTGCATAGGAGAAGGGACAGGCGAAGAAAAGATGGTCAACATCTTCTACACCATTCCAACATAAATAGCAAGAAGGGGAGACGTGAATCTGCAATGAAGGAGAAATGACTACGTTGGAGGCAATCTGTAACAAAACCCCAAGCAGAGAGCTGAAGAGACCATTAGAGGATGGAAGCCAAACAACCACATCACTCCTACGAGGCCCAGAGGGGAGGAGAGGCAAGGCATCCCAGATGACAAATAATGCAGGCAAGGAGAGAAATGGAGAAGCCCAATCACCTTGGAACTTGGAAGATAATGGAAGCAATTGATGACTGCTTACAAATGCCCGAAGGGTAGACAGCTCTTGCACCCACAACAAAAAAGAGAACACCCATAGGATGCCAGACTAATGTAACTACAAGCCCAACCTATATTAAAACCTAAACTTACGTGTAGGCCTCCACATGAGAACATATTGATCCAACCAGTCTAATGCAACTGCATTCAGAAGAATAAATCCTCATGGGGCTACACTTTCATTTCAAATTACATTACACTCTCTCATTCTTCTGCACTCAATAAATCTAAAACAAAGGGATGAAGTAGGATTTCAACATCATACCTTTCCACTGGCTGTCACACGTTCACCATTGTTTAACTTGATGTACTTTTTACCCCTCTGTAATCAACATAAAAAAAACACAACATGATTCCAGAAAAAATTTTAAAATAAAAAGAATAATAGGAAATAAACATTTGATTCTTGAAAATACCTTATCCCAATGATACACAGATTTTTGTTTCTGCATTCCACTATCATCATCTGCAACTAAATCAAGGACAGCAGATTCCAACCTATAGATATAGATGGAATCAGTAGATGCAAATTTCAGGAAAAAAAAACTTAGTAGTTTTAAAATCAAAAGAATAGCAGACACAGAAGGCAAAATCAAAAGAATATCAGACACAAATCACAAACTCCATGTCCTAAGCAGTGCATTAAAAGCAGCAATGTTATGTTAAAGCATTTTGGCCTCCCAAATTATCAACTAGACGATTACATGTACAACATAGTTGACTAAATTTCAAATAACATTTACCAAGTTTTCATCCCTATATATTTTTACAACTGCAAGTGACTAAGTAAAACTGAAGCAGGGCCACATATAATATTAAGCTTGTCAAAAACCTAAATGAAATGAACATTCACCAACTCTGGAACAAATCCCCTTCAGATTCCAATTCTCTAATGTAAAGTGGGAGCAACACCCATGCGATTGACTTAATGATTAGCAATAGTCAACCAGGCACCATAAATTTGTTACAATATCAAGACCTTGCAATCAGATTAGAGAGAAAAAGAGAGAGAGAGAGAAAAAAAAAAAAAAAAAAGAGGAGAAGAAGAAGCAAACTATCCAAGAGGATAGGACAGCCTGCAGCTTGAACAGAATCCATAGCCACATACCCTCCCCCTTGTATTTATAATATCGCAACATGAAGAAAGAGATACAAGAACCATACTACCCCTGTTCATGTCACTGTTCGCGTGAACAGTGTCACAGCCCATAAGACCAAAATACCCCTAGAAACTCAATACTCCCCCTCAAGCTGGAGCATATACATCACCCATTCTCAGCTTGTTACAACAAGTACGAAAACTAGGAGCAAACAAGGACTTTGTGAAAACACATCAGCTAGCTGATCTGACAAAGGAACAAAAGGAGTCTCGATCAGCTTCTTCAAGACTACACCCCGAACAAAGTGACAATCCACTCCTCTCGTGAAAAACAGGATTACTAGCAATGTAGACAGCTGCATGATTGTCACAATAAATCTTCATAAGTGTTGGCACAGGAAAACCCATCTCAAGAAAATGAATTAAATAATGATGACTTACCAGTCATATGGGCCGAAGCCCCTGAATCAATAATCCAGGGTATAGAAGTGGTGGTAAGGAAAGCAGGTGTACCTGCATGAGCTAAAGTAGCAACGGAAGTGGAAGCCCTAGAAGATGTAGAAGTAGATGTCGCAAGACTCTGTATTCGGCACATCAATTGATGAACCTCATCACAAAGCATAGTTATCAAGGCGGGAAGGCGACCATGGCAATTTAGAAGGTCAAAAATCAAGGCGACACTGCCATGGCGGCATGGCGCCCGCCTAGGCGACCAAGGAGCCTGGACACCATGGCGTCGCCTTGATAACTATGTCACGAAGGATGGAAGAAGAATCTCCTGAAGATGGAACAGATTTAGTGTCACCAGAGGTCACAACATCAGAACCATCATTAGGCGTTGCATGATTGGCCAAATGTTGAGCCCATTCTAGCTTTCCATACTTGGCCCAGCAAGTCTCAATTGCATGATTGGGTTTTCCAAAATAAGAGCATTGTCTATTAGCATGATCAATATGCTGCCCACCCGAACTGCAGCTACCATAACCACAACCTCCCCTTGAACCACGGCCTCGACCAATAGTGAATGCAGAATTTTCTTTAGTGTTGGAATCAAACTTGGAAGGGGAAGCAATACGCTGAAGTTTGGAAAAGGTGTCATAGAGAATAGGAACTGACTCACCAACAAGCAAATGACCCTTTACGACCTTTAGATTAGAGTTCAGACCAACAAGAAATATAGAGACAAAACACTCATTCTGTTGGGCTTTAAGCTCCTCAATGTCTATAGCAAGTGGCTGAAACACATTCAGCTCTTCAACCATACCTTTGAAAGTATTGTAGTAATCTTGTAGAGACTTGTCAGATTGTTGAAATTGGAACAGCTTCTCATACAGGTCATAGATTCGAGTCATACTCTTCTCTTGAGAATATGTCTTCTTCAAATCATCCCACACTCCCTTTACAGTAGTCTGAAACATGAAATTGGCAGCAATTGACATTGTCCTTGACCCATTCATCATAATCTTTAGAATCAGATGCAGGAGGGCTTGAAGTAATATAACGGAGCTTATCCTTATCCATGATGTAAACCCGAACAGCTTGAGCCTAAAGCAGGTAATTGGAGCTCCCTTTGAGCTTGATAGAAGTAATATGGACATTAACATAGTCCATAGTATTCTTGTTCTCAGCCATGTCACAAGAAAAATATTAAACCCAAAAAATCAATAGCAGAGAGGGTTATGAAAACCCAAAAATCAATTCGGATTGAAAAGGAACAGGAGCAGTCCAAAAGCACCAAAAAAAAAGACTGGAATACACAACCAGCAATGGGGAAGGCTTCACCACTATTAAGGAATGCTAGAAAACCAACCAGGAAGAAATCGATTTGTTTGGATGATGGAGCACCAAGTGCCCACACCCGTAGGAAGAAGAAGTCCTGACACTAGGGCTTAGTTTGGGAGCCATAGTTTAGGTTTGCATTCTAGTATTTTCCATTCCATACTTAGTTTATTTTCTGTTTTTTAATTGAACCGGTTCAAATTGGTTGCACCCAATTGGTTCAATTGGTTCAATTTAAATTATTTAGTTAAGTGTCTTTTAGTTTAAGTTAGTAGGGTCAATTAGGTCTTTTCAATATTTTAAGTTATTAGCTTTTAATTATAGCCTTTCCCTTCCACGATTTATGAAGGATTCAATTTGTATTAGGATTTGACCATTGGCCTTATTATAAATAAAGGTAAATCGTGGGAGGCTCCCCCACAGTTGAATATTTGAAAGAAAAAAACAGAATTGTTGGCTGCCGATTGTTGTTGCTACTGCTCCTTGAGTGTTTGCCTTGTGGTTCTATCAAGGAAGAAGGGCAGGTGGATCTCTTGTGACTCTTCACGCCGTGACGGTTGGGAGGTTATTCTCTGAAGGTGGTTCTATCCTTCAACCCTGTTCAAGCTGCTGCCAATGGATTTCTGCTGCAACTTGTTCACCAATTTCTCCTTCTAATCCTCAATTCCCCCCCCCCAATCGATCCCCTTTATTTTTGTGTTTGAATTCCATTAAACCTAATTCCATTAAACCCTAGATCTTGCTGCCCAACCGTATTTGACCATCAGAATTTCTTCAAATTCAAACCACAGCCTCCATACTACATCCCCTCCATTCGATCCAACTTGCAGCCCCATCCTTTCACTCCAACCCTAGTTTGCCTTGTCTCTGTGAAACCCAAAAAAAAACCCTAAATTCCAGAATTAGTACTTTCAGCCAATAAAAACCTCCCATATTTGGATCAAACCTTCCCCTCCCTACCTGGAAAATTCGTTCCCAACCCTAACCCTAAAATCCCATTAAAAACCCTAGTTTTAGCCTAAGTTCTAAAACCCAAAACCCTAACCCTAATTTTCTAAAATTATTTTTTTAGTTAAACATCATCCAAACCTACATTAATAGCTTCTCCTAGACCTGCCCATCAATACCCTATAAAATTCATCTCCATATTCATAAACCTAACCCTAGATTTGACCTAAAAGTGCAATTCTGTCCTACTGAGACTGCAGAACCAGCAGCCCCTTAATTACTTTGTTATTAGATCCTTGATAATCGGCCTCTAGTAGAATCTCTCCCTATCTAGAGCTCAATTACAGGATTTTGGTGAAGTAGCCACAATCGATGTCAGAAGTAGTGCAGAAACATGAAGACCAGAATAGAGTCAGCAACCAGGAGCCACGAGCCCATAAGCTTCATAAAAAGAACACCAAAACCAGCAGCACAAGAGAGATCAATTTTATCAGGGTTTTGCTTGAGATCGATACATCAAGGTTGGATATGAATTCAATGTAGACTTCAATCAGCAGCATTATACTCGAGTAGAAACAGGTACAGGGCACTACATATATGAGAGGAGTGATTACTTCTTACTAGATGCAGCATTAGGTGGCTGCACACCACAAGGTGAGAATCGGAAAAAAGAAACCAGTAGAGAATGATTGAAAAAAGTCCCAGATCTGATTACAAGTGCTCTGATATCATGTTACAATATCAAGACCTTGCAAACAGATTAGAGAGAGAGAGAGAAGAGAAGAAGAAGAAGCAAACTATCCAAGAGTAGAGGACAGCCTGCGGCTTGAACAGAATCCATAGTCGCATACCCTCCCCCTTATATTTATAATATCGCAACATGAAGGAAGAAAGAGATACAAGGACTATACTACCGCTGTTCACGACACTGTTCACATCATTGTTCACGTAGTCACAGCCCATAAGACCAAAATATCCCCAGAAACTCATTAAAATTGAACTTTAGCTGGATACGATCAATATGGCATTGACTAAACGTGACTATCTACAAGTTATTGGCCTGGGAACACATTACCTATACTGGTCCTACATCCTAAGAGTATGCCTAACTTTTTTGTATTTCTACTTCCAACCTAATGAGAACACCAAAGATACACCCACAAGATCATCTTAATTGGCTTGAATAAGTATTTGATGACAAGGCACAAAACATTGAAACACAACCCACCAAACCTAAAAAACCAGAACAAAGCTACCATCAAATTACCCCCAAAAAACCAACCAAACCTATCAACCCGAATTTTAAAAAAAGAAAAAAGGGCCCAACTTTACCTCTAGGGAAAGACAGCCCCCTCTTTTAGAAACCAACCAACCCCCCCCCCCCCCAGGGGGAGGCAAAGAGCAAAGGCATTTCCCACAATTAAAGGAATGGTTCATACAGAAGTATCAGAAAATAGCCAACCAATTACAACACTATATTCAGAAATTGTTGGATTAACTTTTATATTTATTTCTTTCCATTATTCTTCTTAGCTTCTGAGAGAAAAGAAAACAGGTGATTGAATCCAAAAATCAAATTGGTAGAATAGAAGAGTAGGAGAAGCTCCCAGAGATCATGAATGGGGAAATGGGAATGTAGAGGCATGGATTTCTAATTAATAAAACATGAATAGAGAACAGAAGAGCCAGAAAAGAGGATGAAAGAAAAATAGCTAGCTTATAGTTCAGATATCGTTCTACAGGCAGTGGAACAGTGAAACAGGATTCATGTAGCCAACCCAGTAAGTTGGGACAAGGCCTAGAATAGTTTAGCCAGTTTATCTTTTACCTGCTTGATCCAAAGCCCTGGTTAGATCGTACTGAAAGTCCCGCCTCCAAATGCTGAAAGCAATACCAGAATATAAGAAAACTACTCATATTAACCTCACCAATATCTTCAAAATGGTAAACAGAAGGTCTACTTGAAGGACAAGTTAAGAAGAAACTGCAGATATACAAAATTACACCTAAAAATGTAGTCAATGAAACAAATAATTGTGGTAAATGGCCATAAACAAGAGAAGAAACAATCTGTGATATAATACAGGGCATAATTAACATTATTCATTAGGTGGAAAAAAGAAAGGATGATGAACCTACTTGATTTGTAGGTACAGAACTAATGAAGTACTCCTCATCTTTAAAGCTCTTTGCCTTTCTTTTAGAACCCCGATCTTCTTTGAGGATTCAAAAACATCGAAGTAGAGAATCAGGAAACAAGATAAGGCCTGATTATATAGCCATCTTCCAGTTTCAAAAGAGAGATTGATTGGGGAAGGGGGAGATAAAACACAACGCAATAGCTTTTGACAAAGATTGCTGAAGTAATTAACAAGTAATAGTGAACAATGTAAGAAAGAATGGAAATCCAATGGTAAGCAAATTAAGATGAAAATATGACCTCATGAGCTAATGGAAATCCTCAAAAAAAAAGGGGAGGGGGGGAAGGACAAAACCTTTTATCTTCTTGTCCTTTGAAACTGTTCTCTCCTCCTCCACTGAAAAAGAGCTTTCAGATTGACCTTCCTGCATTGAGTAGTATGTGACAGCAAAGAGTTTGTTAAGCTCCACATAAAGGGGAAAAAACTTACAAATCCAAATACATTTCCTGTATCAACTCAACAAATTTGATCCTGCATTTTTAATGATCTATTCTAATGCACCAAGATACCTGAGCTGTTTTATTTAAAGAAACCAAAATTTTTTACCATCCAAAAAAAAATCAGAAATAGTTACGGTAAAGTTGTTCTGATTACAGTAAGTCCACTTAAACAGTGATAAGGAGGTAGCATATACTATTCAAACACAAAAATAACTCAATACTTCTAGTATCAAGATGGGGAAAAAAAGAAAGGTTAGAAATCGAAAACAATACATATAATGGATAAATCTTCATTAAGAACAAAGAAACTGGAAGTGATGTATAAGAAGCTGAAGATAACATCAAAAGCAGCCAGTGTAAATGTATTATAAAACAAAACAAGTCGACTAACATTAGACCCTACCAGGAAAAAAATAATAATTGAGAGCATTTAGAAAAGAAACCACCAACTGCTCAGATGTGGACCGCTTTTCTGCATTAAGTATTTTAGATGATTCAGCAGAGTTTACTCAGCAAGAGAAATATGGCCTTTAGATCAAAGAGGTAAAGACTATATGGGAAGGATTAATCCACAATGTGCAATATGAGAAGTCTCAGTTGGAGATCAGGACATCATGTCCAGAACAGAGGTGCCATATCTCATTGGTTACTAAAATGCAGGGGAGTTTGACAAGAGAAAATCCTATCAAACCCTTTGTAGGGAGCTCCAGATAGGATTTGAAGACCACTAGGTGACTAGCATACTCCAAATTTTAAATGGGAATACAAATTCAATTAGATGGGATTGACCAATTTACACATATGCCAGCCAATCCAGTAAAAAAACACTCAAAATTCCAGTGAATAGCATGCTCCACTGTTTATTACAGCTCTGACCAGTTCCCTATAATCCTGATCCAGATTGAGCTATCTGGATTAGGATCAGGTGAGCCTTCAAACCAAGCTCACAAAAATACAAGATTAAAGAAGCCCAACCATTAGCTGTATGACAGGTATTCTAACTCAATTACTCTTGTCAGCATGGTTTGAAGGCTTACTATAGTAATTACTATGTTCCCTTGTTGCATGTCGAGTTAGGCTCACTAATATAGTGAACTAAAACAGAGGGAAAACAAAGACACTGAAAGCCAACCCTCTTCCCTGATATTGAAATACAGCTAACCACGAGTTTTAGTGTGTTGGGGAAAAGCAACTTACCCAAAACACTCAATGGATGGAACAAATGTAAGACAGAACTAAAAAACAAAAAAAAGGAAAAGGAACTCAACATATAAAGGGTCCAGTTTCTCTCGATGGACACATCTCAGAAAAAAAGGGTTCCACATGACAGGCCAAATGGGGCTGAAATTGTGGACAGGTAGGCCCCAAAGATCCCCTGCTCACAAGCTGAGCTTCAGCTTAAAAGGAGTTAGCCTACTGGCAAGCCCAAGCATTGAAAAATTTAAGGCTCGGACTACTGCACGATGCATGGAAAGATCTACCTTTGATGCCTGATTGATAGAGCGTTGGTGATGAACCAAGTTGATGATCCCTTCATGAACAGATCTTTTCTTCTTCATGACATCAACCCATTGGCTGGCAGGACCCTGCAAATTCATATGATAATCTTAATGTAAATCAGTGGCGCAGGGATAAAGATCTCACATAAGCCAGCAATTTAGAGGATAATCCTATATAAAATTAATGAAGGGAGAAAAGAATGCCCTCAAAAAGAAAATTATCAGCAAAAAAGGGAGTCCACATCATTTGGGGATGGAAACTCTACACAGACCAAGGATTATACGAGTGGTGAGGTGAGAACATGAGCTTGCACCCATTTGTAAGTACATTATTCATTTCCTTCTACTGTGGGACCAAAGTATATATAACCATGTACTACCACTTTCAGATTCTGGAGCCTATTTCAGAAAAATTTAATGTGGTTATCTAAAGTTTACTATTGCACTGGTTAGGCATGCTAACGTTTTGAGCACCAATCATGGAACTAGATTGTTTTCTTCACAATTTCCATGAAAAAGCACTTGGCTTAGCTCACCTCCTCGTAAAATTTGCATAACCATGCTTCACTCTAAAATTAATGTCTTTTGCTTGGCATCTTGGTATAAGACACTCATTATAGATCATCCTGTGTATGGGGAACACTTCTTAAATATTTTCTACTTCTTAATAACTTGCTACCTTTTACTTTCAGTGGGCACGTGGAAGGAAATACAGAAGTATCACTTCTTGATATCTTTCAAAGGGGTTATGGTGTTAACACAATTTCTATGATACAGTCCAAAACAAATTGAATTAAGTTGTCTAAAATATAGGGTATAGACTTAAATAAAGAGACACCAAACCCAATGAAGTCATCTCTTCATTAAATATCTATGTTGATGAATAAATTTGACACCCAATTTTGTATCTGAAGTGTTTTAGAAGGTTTACTATGTTGGTTATCGTTAGTTCTAGGTATGTTACAAATAAACTAGTAAAGGGAAACTCAAATCATTGGTACAAACAAAGGAAAATTTTGTCCTAGATGATAAATTCAAAGTCACTTAAATGGATAAGATATGCAAGGGTCAGGAATTCCAGTTACTTTTCATAGAAATAAAATTTTATATTATTTTCCAACCCCAAGAAACAAAGGCATACTACAAAGCCTTTATTTGGAACATTAAGGGTTATTTTGGCCACAAGAATAGGGGACATGCCTTGATACAAGACTGGTTTAGCATAATCAATGGTGAGGAACTAGAATACTAGAATAGTTATCTACATATCTAATATAATCTTTCCTTTTATTCTTCTTTTTCTTCTTCTTTTAGAGGGGGATGAATATCTCCTAAAATAAGTTAACTTCAGAATATGGTTGAAGTAATCAATAAGGCTTGAAGTCTTGAAGATGCATCTATTGTTTCATCAGTATAATACTATGAATCAGAAAGCAAAAGAGTTAAAATATGTGCCAGAAACAGCTATATAATCCAAAAGCAAATAAGCAACTATAGATGGGCATCAAATAAACAAGAAACCATCCAAAGCATCTCAAGGTACAAGAAACCTTATGAAGAAAATTACTTGTAGGTGCTTCGATTTAGCAGCTTCACCTTCTGCTTCCAAAATGGTCTGCTTTGGTCTAGAAGCAACCACCAATCAAATAATCATACATTAGCTATTATATAAGAATATAATTGCACAAAAGCTCTAAAAAAAAAAAACTGGAAGCAGACATAACAATACCAAAAAGACTTTAGATAAGAAAAGCATAATTTAGAAGAGAATGCATATTAATTCAGGCTGCAAAAAAGACCATCCAGATATTTAGCTGACAGAGCACTCACCTGAAAGTTTTCAAGCGTTCAGAGAAGGCCAGCGCTGTCAACTCACTGCCTCCTAAAACATTTTTAAAAATTGGATGCAGTCCTTCACGAGGCAGAACCTTCGCTCTTCTAATGGACTCCTTTGAGGGTAAAGGCTTTGTCTTTGAATATAAGCGAAATGCATTATTACAAGCTTTTTGCAAAGTAACCAGTTCTGTGCATGAATCAATAACTTCCCGAACTCTATCCGAAACAAGATCTATAACTGTCTGGGGAAAACGCCCAAAAACTGTTTCACCATTCGCAACTGCTTGGTCAATTTTGGATAATACTCTATCCATGTCTTGAAGAACCTCCTCCTCAGTAGGAGCAGGTCTAACTGGCTTCGAGAGGAAGAGATGAAGATCTAAAAGGTAAGGCAAATCTTCTGATGTGACAAAAGAGAACGCCATCCCAGTCCGACCTGCTCGAGCAGCCCGCCCCACTCTATGGACAAAAAGTTTAGGTTTTGAAGAAAAGTCCCAGTTGATAACATTATCAAGCAACGGGATATCAATACCTCTGGCTGCAACATCTGTCACAATTAGAAACATTGTCTTTCTTGCCCTAAACTTTGATATATGAATCTTTCGAGCATCTTGATCCATATCACCATAACATACAGAAGGCTCAATACCCTCTTCTCTAAAAAGAATATTCAGAAACTCCACATGATGCTTTGTAGAAACAAAAATCAAAGTCTGCTGATCAGAACTGATATGTTCCCTAATCAAATACAAGAGTGCAGCCACTTTTTCTTCCTGCCGTAAAGTAAAAAAGGCAAGCTTCAGGTCAGGGCTAATTCTTGTCTCCAAATCAAGCCGTACAAGTTGAGGATCTCGCAATCCCGCTTTGGCAAACTCAGCAAGAGCGCTAGGTAATGTTGCACTGAAAAGCAATGTCTGACGGGTTTCACTCAGCTGTCCAAGGATTTTATGCAACTGCTCAGCAAAGCCCATGCCAAAGAGGGAGTCAGCTTCATCGAACACCACGTATTCCACAATACGCAATGACATATCATCAACCTCAGACAAATGATGCATGAGCCTACCAGGAGTTGCAATAATGATATCAGGATTCTGTGCTAATTCTTCAAACTGGCTTTCCATGCTGTCACCGCCAACCAATAAACTAATACGAAGATCTATGTAAAGAAGATAATCAAAATTTCGAATGATTTTCCACTGAGACTACTAATAAGGAAATAGTATTGTATCTTTATTGACAATGAAATCAAAACATAAAAAAACAAATTATACAGAAGTTTCAAGCAGGACCGGAAAACCACCAACACAGACAAACAGAGTTCTCTTCTTCAACCATATTAATTATCTGAAGTGAGTGAAATGAGAGAACATTTCACAAGCTTTTCGGTTCAGCCCACATTTAAGAAAAAGAATAGCGTCTCTCTAGGTGAGCTCAGATTATAAACAAGACGATATCTGAGAGACAAAAATGGATAAATGGCGATCTTCAATGAGTGGACTATTTCTTTTTAGGTTAAATTTCTTCAGCAAAATGGCACTTCACCGCTACAAAAAGGTTAGATAGGAATTCCCCAAAGCAAAACCAAATTTTTTCAACCCATGAACAGGTAATTACTAGTGTTAACAGTCAAACCCTCTCCAAATAAGCTGAATCACTGATTGGACAGTGGCACAAGGGATAGAATGAAAATTGTGCACCTAGACAAGCCGATAATGTTTTTGAAAGTACTGTTTAGGACTTGTGAAATGTTGATTATCACAGATTTGCATTGAAACCAAGAGCAGAATATTACGTTCTCCAATAGTTTCTTTCACCTTGAGTTGATTAATAGCTTCCATTATCATTACCATAAGAAAACTCCATCCATCTGAAGCTTTAGACAGCATATTAGGTTTTCCAAGAGTTTTTTTTCTCAAGCAGGTTTGACAGTGAAGTAGCTTCAAAAATCGTTCCAAAGTGGAAAAATAATAATAATAATAATAATAAGATAATGTTTTGCAAAGAACAACTGAACATTCCCGATAACTAACCTGTAAATCGACCAAGCTCTTTGGTGAACTTCAAAGTCTGAAGAGCCAAGTCTCTAGTGGGAGAAAGAATGAGAGCCCTAACCCCACCTTGAGGGACATGCTGCTTTAACCGCTCGAGCATCGGTACAAGGAAAGCTGCAGTTTTACCAGAGCCAGTCCTGGCCATAGCAACAACGTCTGCACCGGCGAGTATGAGTGGCATGGTCTTCCGCTGTATGGGCGTGGGGACCCTATAACCCTTGCGTTTGATGCCTCGGAAGACATTAGGACTTAGGCCCAGAGATTCGAATCCCCCAGACTTGGCTTTCTTCTTCTGCTTCTCCCTTCTTTTCAGTTCTGCTTTGGAGCTAACACGAATATTTTCTTCCTCCGCCATGAGCAAGATTGGATAACTTCTGCTTGAATCGTGCAGTGGACGGCGAGGGCTTGATGGCTTGAGTTCAATGGGGAGCTATGCAATAAAGATATAAATCTGCTCCATTGCGGGTTTAGAATCTTGAATCTCAGGAGTTGTAAGACGAGACGACGAGAACGAACCCTTCTTACCCTTGGGCTCAGGAGCAATTCTCTCTTCAGTCTCTGCTCCAAGTTTTAGGTGTTGTTTGGATACATTGATAAACATACACTACGCTTACTAATAAACTGGATCATGGATTCTTATACCATTCTATACAAAAGTGTCCAATTTTCTCAAATACAGAAATTCGTAATTTCTTCCAATCTACGGTATACTTCTCCAATACGAAAGTTTCTAACTTCCTCCCCAACTCGTACTCCGACTTTCGATGCTCAGCAGAAGCTCAAGCTGGAAAATATAGCGTTACTCCAATGTACGACACACTCTCTCTCTCTCTCGTCATCTCGACTCGTTGAAGCGATTAAAGAACGACCTCCACCAGATCATTATAGGAAGCAGATATTGGAACCCTGTAATGGTCGATTATACCTACAGCAGCAAAGGAGGGTAGTGGGAAAAGCTAATTGTCACTCAAGAAGGTTACAAAAGAGCTGTAACCTAATTTGAGTGATTTAAAATGCTCATGATATTAAAAATATGATTGGTCAAAACAATTACAGAAAAGGGCAATTACTATCACTATCCTACACTTAGCCTATATTTACTGGAACTACCCTGTATTAAATTTCTTTTCTGAAATTACTTTACTTTTAAACTTTTACATCTTCTTCTACCCTCATGTTATACTCAGATTGCCCTTCTTTTTCACGTAGTGACCTACTAATCTATTCAACCTACCATTCTTCTTCTGTTTTTTACTATTTTCATTAAAATAGTAAAAAATGAAAGCTCCCACCCGCTTCTTCTCTCTCCCTTTCTTTACTCCATTAGTTTTTTTTTTCTTCAAATTTTCTATTTAATTATTTTTTTATTCAACATTTCATCCTCATCGTTCTTCTTCGAACTGATTGACCTGATCCTCATCGTGATCCCTTTCTTCTCCTTTGTCTCCGTTATAGGTGCGTTCCCTTCTCTGAAACCGATCTATCTTTCATGGATTCTCAATTGAAATCACCAAGAAGGTAGAGACAATCCGATGATTGATCATGTGTTGTTCTATCCCATGGTTACGAGGTTGATGAGAGTTGAAGATGGTCATGTAGAGATCAATTGTAATGGAGAGGGAGGGGTTGCCTTCTGCTTCTGCAAATATGAAGAGGGAGAAGAAGAGTGACGATTCAAGAATCGCATTGTAGGTTAATAAAAAATAAAAAACATGGAAAGGTAAATTGAATAAAGAGAGGAAGAGAGATAATAAGTGGGATGCTTTGAAGAGAGTCGATATGTTCCATGGTTTTAGTACACGGTATCGGTAACCTACAAACCGATATGATTTAGATACGATATCGGCCTGGATCGATTATATCAAACAAAATTACCCCTGAATCTCCTTAAAAAAAATGAGTTTTCTGACCATTTTATCCCTTGTCCGTACCATGCTACCGATACGATATCGACATGGTATCGGTGACTATCAAAATCGGTACGTATCGTCCGATACAAACGATATGATACCGACTCTTAGAACCATGATCTATTCGAAGAAGAACGATGACAATGAAATGTTGAATAAAAAATTAATTAAATAGAAGAATTGAAGGAAGAAAAACGAATGGAATAAAAAATGGGAGAGAGAAAAAGCGGGTTGGTGCTTTTATTTTTTACTATTTTAATGACAAAATAGTAAAAAGTAGAAGAAAAATGGTAGGTTAAATAGATTAGCAAGTTAAAGGTGAAAATGAAGGGCAATCTGATTATTTAAAAACATGAGAGTAGAAGGAGATGTAAAAGTTTATAAGTAGGGTAGTTTCAGGAAAAGAAGTTTAAAGTAGGGTAAAGACCGCCTTACCCCCGTTCGGACAGGGGTACGTAGGGTACATGGTTTTTTCATGTATCACTGTGTCTGGGACGCACACGACAGTAAGGATAGCTCAACAGTAGAGGACCTCGACGTAGGCCAAAGGTGATGGTATTAGGGTGTCTCATTCTAAACGACAGACATAAACTTCTTTTGATTGCAATTGACAACATGTTTCTCTACTTCAACGGTTGTTGGGGTGAAGCCCTTGTACTTTAGTTGGGTCTTCCTTTTGTATCACCTTTCATGTTGGCCTTCATCACATTGTCTTCCATTTTTACTACCATGTACTAAATAGATGATGCTCTCTCTCAACTAACTACCTAGTTATTGAGCTATCCACTGTACGAGATCCAGCTTCTTCAAACTTACTTTGAGTCTTATTGTTTTTGTTATGTATATAAATATGAGAATGTTATTGCCTACTCTATTTCTCCATTTGTTACTCTCATCAGGGTTCTTGGGAGTCCTCATTTCCCGAGGATTGATCTCTTTAAGTTTGTATGTAAATTTTGGGAAAATGTTCTTTGCACTGTGGGTGCAAGATGCTTCCAAACACATGGGGATGGGTGAAATGATCACTCTGCCCCCCAAATGAATAAATGACCATTGCATACTATCCCCATGTATCTGGACGCAGCATGGTCCCTCTCCCGGGCAGTGAACATTGCCCCATAAATTTTTTCCAAGTGAAAGCCTAATAAATTTGGTAATAGGAGTGAATGAGAAAGTAGTATTGTAGTAGAAGTAGAAGAGTTCTACCAAAAAAAGTGTATTATACGTACTTCTACCCCCCCCCCCCCCCCCACAAAAAAAGGTAGAGTATACGATAGAGAAAAACCACGTGATTGCATTAATGCATTTAAAAGTAGTATATATCGATAATGGAGAGAGCGAGAGCGAGTCCTTTGACCCACCATCGCCCACAGCTCAGGGCGTATAAATAAAACAGGAAAATGGACGGCATGCCCACCACCCTCCCTCCTCCCCCCCTCGCGGTCGCTCATTCTGCTGGGGATGACGGAGAGGCTCAACCTCAACCAACAACAGAAACAGTAGTTCTGGAATCTGAAACCATGAGTGGCTCCTGGGATCCTCATGCTCTCTTCAGCGGTGGTGGAATCAGGTCTTCTTTCTTTCTTTCTTTTTCTATCTCATGATCAAAGACGATCAATTTGTTGTTCCGATTTAGGATCAAAATCGACCCTGTTACTTAGATTTGATTTTCATTGATGGTTCATCATCGGTTCTTGTTGAGATCTCTACTGTGATAATTTCCCCCACCCCTCTGAGTTAGGATTGAAATCTGGCCTTTTTCCCTTTTATTTGTTTGGATTAGCTCCTTATACTATACCGTAGATGAAATTATAGAACTTAAGGTAAAGATCAACTTGCTACCTCTCCTTCAAGATGAGCTATTTGATCGCAACTTATTAGAATAGCTTCCTTATCACAGGATTTTTTGAAAGACATATAGCTTATTCCTTTGTAACAATCCATGTCAAGATATCGAGAATCGAAATAGCAGCTCCTAATTAAAAATTTAAAACAAAGTGGAATATGGAATAATAAGAAATAGGGAAATGACGGAGTTTATATGATTACAACATTGGTCTTTCTTAATCAGTATTGTATGCGTTTCTCTACAGATTACTGGTTCTGATGATTTGCACCAAAAAACTCATCCAATTTTGGAAGATGAAAATCTGATAGAATTAGAACTCATAATATCATAAAGTTCAGCACTATGAATATTAGAAGTAATGTTGTATTCAGGTTGCTTGGATACCTTTGCTACCTGATTTGTCTGGCGAATCCATTGGAATGATACACTGAACTAGTTCATATGACATCACCCGAACTGCCTAGACGCTTGTCTATAACTTACCAATCTGTAAAGTCTGTAACCAACAGTTTATTGCATTTTTCTTTTCCAAAAGAATATCCCCATTCAGAAAAAGTTATTGTTTGTTTCTGTTAAAGACTAGATGTTGGTTGTTGCTGATTTTTAGAGCAGTTGGTTCTTGCTAAGATGTATTCTTTGTTTCTTTTTTCTTCTTGCACTTAATACTTCAAGATAGAAATGAAATCCCATTACCTGTTCTTGTATGCCAAAGTTTGTCACTTCTATTACCAACAACCTACATCTTTGCTACCATCATTTTCGACGTGTTAGCCCAACTCTAATGAATAAACATTTGCAGTTCTATTTTAGCAATAGTCTACATATTGTTTTTAACTTTTCTACATAAATGCACTGTTTAAAAACCTAAAACCAGCTTAATTTAATGAACCCTTATCCCAGTTAACTATTCAACTCTATCTAGGGTCACAAGCCCCTAATTTGTAACATCATTAAGTCTTTTCTCTGTACAGCATCTTGTTTTTCTGCCTGTCTTTCCTCTTGTCTCGGTAGAGCCATCAATTTGAACCATGTTCTTTTTTTTTTTTTTGGGGGGGGGGGGGGGGTTGTACAGAGAGTGGTCTTCATTTGGTGTGACCAATAATTCAACTTCTCCTGGTCTCTGTCACCTTTTGATGCTATCCTATATTCACATAGATGCATTTGTTTCTATTATATAGTTGCAACCATAGTTGTCAAGGCGGCAAGGCAACCCAAGGCGGTAGAGAGGTGCCTAAGAGCTTAGGCGACAAGGCGCCCGCCTAGGCGTCACCTAGGCGGCCAAGGCACTCTCAAGTGTTATTTTTTATTTTTCCCCTTTTCTAACATTATTTAATGTGCTACAACTATTTTAGTATGCTACAATATATACCTTATATCATAAAAAATCAACACTAAGCCTCCTCAAGTCATAAAAAATCAACATTAAGTTAACTCAAGTCATCAAAATATTTACTTAAATGATATTTGGCATAAATAAGGGCCAATACCAGGTTCGATACCAATAAAACCAATGCAAGGCGCCCTGCAATAAGGCGGTTGTTGCCTAGGCCCCAGCAAAACCGCCTGGACGCCTAAGCGGCGCCTTGGCGATGCCTAGGCGACGCCTTGACAACTATGGTTGCAACTGATCCATCTCACCTGTGTATGCACTCTTTTGGTTTGTTATTTTTTATTTTCCAATTTTCTGTTGCTGTCTCACAAAAATTATCGTCTGTGACCTGAAGCACTTCTTTACTTCATCCATCTCTTAAATTTGAGCATGTCATCATCTTCAATATGTTAATCCTTTTGGATCCTTGAACCAAGAAGCAGAAAAATAATAACTATCAGTCCAAGGTGTCTCTTGGCCATCAATCTTAACCACTTATATTATCTTTACTAAATCTACTTAGAATATATGTTTCAAAAACCTTCTCCAAAACCAAACTCATTGATTTCATCTAGGGGTTGATTTTGCTGAACAATTATTCCAAGTAGTGGATGTTACATGGGACACTGAATTATTTTGTTCTCTTCGCAGCTTCCTCACTGGTAACCGAAGCAGAAGGTTCAGTTACGGGTATTCCAGTTTTAAGGGTAAAAGGGCATCAATGGAGGACTTTTACGAGACAAGAATTTCAGAAGTTGATGGCCAGATGGTTGCATTTTTTGGTGTTTTTGATGGTATGCGTCAAATCTTATTTTGTGATAATATCCATCAAATCCATTCAAGTGGAGACTATCCAGCTGATAATGGCCTAGTCTTTCTGTCTTTTAGTGGAGTGTAATCTGCCAGGAATTGGTCAGGTTTCTGCTTGAACCACCCTTTTTGACCTGGCCCTGCAAAACCTTTGTTTGACTTAATTTCCTGAGCAACTTGGTAATCATTGAATTCAGATGTGTTAAATGGTGGTTTCTGCCATACTCTACATTTTCCTCTCTCCCTCTCTCTTTCTGATCCATCCAACTCACAAGATTTCATGCAAGTTCAGTTCAGGATTTTAAAACACTGTCCTACGCTCTCTTCTTAAATTTGGATATCCTAATCCATTTTAGCTACACTATATGGTTTTGAATGGAGTTTAATGGCGAAACAGGATATGTGTAGCCGATCCAATTTGGCTATTTAGTTGGGATAAGATAAGGCTTAGTTGAATTTAGAGTAAATCTGATGTATTAGATTGAGTTGGCTTTTTGTACTTGGTTACCTATTTTTCTAAGGTGGTTTCTCCTTGTGATCCAATTTAGGTCATGGAGGTTCCAGAGCTGCAGAATACCTCAAGAACAATCTTTTCAAGAATGTGAGCAGTCATCCTGATTTCATCAAAGACACAAAGTCAGCCATTGGTCTGTGGTTGGTGAATTTTTAGTGATATCTGTGGACTGAATTACTTCTACCCTTTGTTGCTACTTGTGTCTTTTATTTAACAACACGAAGTTCGTGACTGCAGTTGAAGCATTTAAACAAACAGATACGGATTACCTCAATCAAGAAAAAGGCCAAACAAAAGATGCTGGCTCAACTGCATCAGCAGCTGTACTGCTAGGGGATCGGCTTCTTGTTGCAAATGTGGGAGATTCCAGGGTCGTTGCTTGTAGATCTGGTTCAGGTAAGCTGCCTTCATGAAGATGTGCTCTTATGTGAGAGTGGTAGATATATGTATATGGAGGAACTTGTTATTTCACATTTATGATTTATCCGAAAGAATGTAATCCGTTTATAGTTTGAAAAGAAAAAAATAAAGCATATAATTTTATGAGAAAACATTTGAAAGTAATCACTATTATGAATGGGTATGTTTGTGATAATGTCTGAGGCTGGAGGAACTTTTACCGTTGTCAAGGTGGGAGTGTTCTTTCAACAGACTCTTAAGCGTGGAAAATGGGATGGCTAACTATCTAGCTAAGCGGGGCCTGGAGGTCATTCATCCCAGACATTGTCTTCGGAGTAGCTTCCCTATTAAAGGAATTGGTCTTTGTAAGGGTGGTTTTCTTTGTTGTTTTTGTAAAGTAGCTGTGGTTTTGCTGCTTGTTGTGCTTTGGAGGGGGAATACTTTATCACACTATTAATGATGGAGTTTGCTAGGCTGGAAGGAAACAAACACTAGAAACCTGCTAGAAACCAGAATTGCAGTGAACTGAAAAACTATGAATATGGAAGGAACTAAATATGTTTAGAACTTGCAAACCACGAATCTGATGGGGCTGAAACTAATTTAGAATGGAGGTCTTAATGGGGTGACTATGTGGTTAAAATATCAAAGCAAGATCGTGGTGAGATTGGGAGAAACAAGCAAGGATAAAAAATGGAAACTAAAAATCCATAATTAGATGGGAAACAAAAGCAACAATAGGACTAAGAATAGAAAATAAAATAGAAGTTAGGAATCACCATTACAAGCCACGGCTGCCAGTATATGGTTGCTGGAATTTCTGCAGAACAATGAAGAAGAATGAAAGAAGATGAAGTAGAAGAAGAGAAGAAGAAGGGGATATGATCAAGGCTTTACCACCTATGGCCTGCGCGAAAGGCTTCACCACCAGTCCCAAACTAAGGATTCACCACCTTGGGTTGCATTTGCTTGATGCTTCACCACAAGAGCTACTCTTACCATCACCACCGAAGAGAAACATTCAATTGGACATTAGCCAAAATCAGTGGGCAGCGTGCTCCCCTCCTTTCTTTATTGTAGTTGATAGCTAAATCATAAAAATAGGAAACTCTTCTAAATAGAAGGAGATCCTTTACAATATGACAACTCTAAAAAATCAGAAAGTCTATGAAAAAGGAAACAACTAAAGAGCAATGCTAACTTGCCTTGAAGTAACTACCATTGCATCCTAGAAACTACATACTTAGTCCTGTATAGGCCTTAAATCCCTAATATTTGGGCTTATAGAATGGGACCATTACAATACGAAACTCAAAATTACTTTGCTCATGACCCATATAACCCATTGGGGACTTAAATTTGGGCCTAACTTAAAGAACAGGAGGCTCAACTTGACCCAAAAAACTGAACCAAAAATTCTTCTTCCAAGGGATGTGATCTGCATCAATCAATTGCAAAGTTTCAAAGGTACATGCCTCTTTTCAGTCAAAGCTAAATCATTGATAACATAGATTTTCACACACCATAAGGGCAGGTTGGTTTACCCAAAGATTTTGTGGGCACACTGCCCAACAAAAAAGAATGGAGCTCTTATCTGTGAGATACTGAAAATTTTAAGAATTACCATTACCACGAAGTCTAAGTTACAGCTTTAGAGATGTATGTTCTTGAGGAAGTTGAAGAATTTTCTTCAAATAATTGGCTGTTGGAAAGAATAATCTTAACAATGGAGAAATTTAAATTATTTTATCATCTACTTTTCTATTCAGACTTGCATTAGTGTGCGTTGCAGTATTTAATGAGTTTCTATTCAGACATGTGGTTTATATGTCAGATTTTTGCAAAATCACAATCACTATGCCTATAAAAGTTAATAAGGGTTATATCTTCTGGCCCCCAGCCTCCTCCATCTCTCTGTCTTTTATTTTTTTTTTTGGTTGGGGGGGGGGGGCGGGGAGTGGGGGAGGAGGTGGTGTCATCTTCCTTTCTAATAGGTACCAGTTGGTAGAAGTGGAAAACTTCACCTCCTCCATTGTTGGAGACCAAAGAATAAGGACTTTCTCATATCATCACACATTGATCAAAGCAAAGACCTGCATACACTGAGGCAGTAGCGGTCCTTATCTTAAATCAGTCCACGTGTTTGTTATATTTTATCTTTAAGATTTGACATTTAACAGAGCACTGACTGATGGAGAACCAAGAACTATAAACAGTCCAGGTCCATCTTACCAAACTCTTGAGTCGTCCAAGGAAGTCAAAGTTATGTCCTTCAAGACATTAAAGCAGAGTTAAGCCTTCACCAACCTCCCTATCCAACAGTCTCTTTGAAATCTGAGGTACAAGACCACAGACTGATGTAGCACAAAGGACTATAAACAAGAAAGGTATGCCTGATTGCCTGTAGGATATGAATCCACAACAATTATGAATAGTCAAGACAAAACTAGCATATATCAGAGGAGTTCCTTGTAATAATGAATTCAAAGGCTTGAAGCAATTAATAGCACAGGTGCTGGTGCAATAAAGGTAGGTTAGTGAACTGTTAAACCCTAAATGAGATTAGGATATAAAATTACGCGCACGGGTTTGCAAAGGATTCAGAATATTAAGATTAAATTATATTCCACAGAGGTCAATTTCCATGCAAGGATAATGCCATAGCCAATAAAGCATTAAGTCTTAAAATCTGAAACCAAACAATTCATAAACATAAAAAGAAATCTTTCTGCAAGTTTCCACGTATTCTATAGTTTCTTCCTGTGTTAATTGCCAATTTTTTATCATTGATATTCATAGGCAATTCAGATTAATATTTGGGATAAATATTATCTTTATTTTCCCCCTTTCAAACTACACTCAAACAAATTGAAATGATTGAAGTTTTTCTATTTAGAATCGTGTTAGGTCTGATTCCTATTACTTTGGCTGGATTATTTGTCACTGCATTTTTACAAAATAGATGTGGTAATCAGTGGAACAGAATTGACGGGGTGGTAGGGTCGTGGAAACGCTTGTTTCTTCCATATCTTGGACCTTAGCTCCATGGAACAATATGGTACTGCTGAAATGTGGAAGAATTGAAAGTGGGATTAAGAGGAACAAAATTGACGGGGTGGTACTGTTGTGGAAACACTTGTTTCTTCCATATTTTGGACCTCAGCTCCATGGAACAATATGCTACTGCTGGAACATGGAAGAATTGAAATCTTAGATCAAAACACTATGTAATGGATGGTATGAACTACCTAAACAAGAATTCTTGAACGGGCATGCTCAATTATCTCTTAACCTATAGAAATAAGTTCTTCACTGTTACTTCTTAGTTTTCGATAAAATTATTTAACTCAATTATCAAACCCATAGGGCTTGCCAACAAACCGAATTCAAAAGAGTATCATTCTGCCTGACATATATTTTACCATTTCTTTCAGTTAAACACACATATACAAATGTGCATTATATATATAAGGTCCCTTTCTTTTTTTGTTTTCCCTTGCTCCAACTAGGACTAAGAAATAAAAACTTCTAAACAGAATAAAAACTAAAATAATTAGTATCCCAGGCTTGACAGGTTTTCCCCTAACTATTGACTCAAGCAGATCCAATTAGTAAAATGGCAATGGCTATGTTTTTGGGGCGGAGTTTCCGAATAGTAAATAAAAGTGATGCAAAATCGACCTCGAACCGGGGAAACCAGAGGGAGATCGATTGAAGCAGGATCAATACAATATAATGAACAAAATTAAATAACTGAAACTCTTTTTTTTTTATTGCTATTTTCTGTTTACATATGAAAGAAAAACATGAAGGATAACAACAAGAAGACGGGGATATGGAAGGGGGATAGGGTCGGCTCTCTCAGCCTCTCATCCTCTCACCCGCGGTCTCTCACCAGACCATCACTGCATCTCACAGCTTCAACCATAACTCTTTTTCTTCAATCTCTGTCCCTTTTCTGCTCAGCCACATACTTATTTATAATAAAGTAATTACAAAGCAACCCAATGCTAATCTAAGTAAGAAACCAAAGAATCCTAGGAAAAGGAAACTACTAATTCATAAAATCCAAAAAATAGAAACTAAATTTTAGCTAATAAAATCCTACGCAAGATATAAAAAAAAACTTCCTAAAATTTAGGACTTAAAAGGGTATGTAATCCTCCTTCCGCTAACTGTCCATGGGCCCCACAGTATTCCACGATTTATCTCCTCCTTGCGAGATGGCCATGGGGCCCACACAATCTTTTCATTATCCTCCCAAATCTGGGAATTACCTCCACTGCAAATCAGCAGGTCGGTGTGCCAGAATGGGCAGAATTCGATTCTCTTTAGGCTGACTCGATATCTATCCAAATCTGGGATCTAGCTCTTCTGGTTGGTGGGCATATCTTGGCAAATCAACGGCTAACCTGGGCAGATATCAACTGGATCAACAACAACAACAAACTCAGCCTTATCCCGACTTAATGGGGTCGGCTACATGGATCCAAACACAACAAAAGAAAACTAAATTCTAATAGGGGATGCAATATGAAAGAAGAAATGGAAACCTAGGAAAGATGCAATATGACACTAGATACAAAATGGAAAGTGGAAAATGACAAGTGAAAGATGAAAGATAGTAAGAGGAAAGAAGCCCAACTCAGCATGACAGGAGAATCTTAGCTAAATGGGATCTGCTATCTGGATCGTTGCCCTCCAATAGGCCCTATCCGAAGTCATACTAGGTACAAGACCTAGGCTATGCATGTCCTTCCTCACCACTTCTCCTATGGTCTTTTTAGGCCTGCCTCTAGATCTTTTAGCTCATTCAATCGGGATCATATCACTCCTCCTCAATTGGATCAATAGCCCCAAAATAAGGGCCAGATTTGAACCCCCTTTGAAACCCGATCGTTGGAGCTGATCTGCATCAAAAAGACTATTAGATAGTCCTTAAACCTGATTTGACTCACCAAGTCTGCTTGGGAAGCATACCTATTTCATTCGTTAACAGGGCTTCCCATGAAAGGTATCTACTTTCCTAACAACATAGTCTATGTCCCATTTTTACATGTAGAATTCCAAATCAGAGGGATTCTAGGGCTGTGGTGGGGTCCTTTAAATAAGTGTATGGGATAGAAACCCCTTTGCAGCCCAGTTGTAATACCCTATCATCAACAGCCTCTGGATCAAACAGGTTACGGATCAATTCTAGGGCTTTTGGATGCATATGATGGCCCCAAAATTGAAAACTTGGTCACTTGGGTATCTAGCAATACCAAGTGTTGCCCGGATTTCTCCTCTGAAACCTTCTTCCCTTTATCAGTCCAATAGCCTTACCACTCAATGACCAACAGCCTACTGAGGACTTCTCCCAAATAAAGACTAGGAGTTAAGATGTCAAACTGCCCTTTTAATCCTCCTTGATACCTTAAATTCTTTGGCATGAGCCCCATTTACAAGTTCACAATGGTGCTGTAGTTGTACACCTTTCTGATTTTGTATGATCGATTCATCTCACGGTATTATAGAATCATGAGATCCTTGATCTTGTTTATTTCTCATAGATTTGCTGTTCTTTTATGGTACAAATGTTTGGTGATAAAGAGTGCACTAAACTGGTATGTCAGGGATGTTCTATATTTTATTATGAGGTAGGCATAGACTTCTTTATGCCTTTTGATTTCCTGGGTCTTAAAGTATGAATCTAGAGGCACATTTTTCTTATTTTGTATCATTGGGTGATTGATTGTTTTCTACTGCAGCTATCCCATTGTCGATCGATCACAAACCTGATAGGTCTGATGAACGCCAAAGGATTGAACAGGCTGGAGGGTTCATCATATGGGCAGGTGAGTATACTTCTCCACCCCCCCTTCTGAATGTCTAATGTTTTCATGGGGGTAAATCTTCATGCTTAAGCATGAAAGTCCTCTTTCTGTGAGATTATGTGCCATGTGGCAGCTCACTCATATTTTGGATCAAGCTTCTGCTTGAGCAGACCCAGATGTAATGTATTCTTTAGATAAAAAAGCTTCTGCTATGCTTTTCTGAAACTGATGCTGGATTTCACCAGGAACATGGCGTGTCGGTGGCATTCTTGCTGTATCTCGTGCCTTTGGAGACAAACTGCTTAAGCCATTTGTTGTTGCTGAGCCAGAAATTCAGGTATCCAAAATCACTTTTCCTTTTCCGTGCTTTTCATCATTGTTAGTGGTTTATCTTTAATCCTATAGTCATAAGATTCATAGGATATTGGTGCTATTAAGATATTTCGATGTGCCACATCAGCAATTTCTACATGAGTTCCATAATCCTTCTCATATAGGAAAGGCAAAGGAAATTTTGTTTGTTTGAGGGGGGGGGGGGGAGATATGCAAAAGGACATTTCCTATAGGATTGGCAGAACAGTGTGGGGCACTCATAATTTGGCACATGTCATATGTTCAGAACGTTGTGAATGAGTCTATTTATAGATACTGAACCAGGAACGAGGTTCTGACCTAGCTGCAAAACATGACCATATGATTGTGGGGGGGGGGGGGGGGAGGTAGGATGAACTCTAAACCCTCCCAGATAGGATCCCAAGCGAACCCAACTCAAATAATCAACTCAAGAATTAACAGAAATTTCAATTTTTTCAGATGAAGGTCAGATTCTAGGAAATAATCACAGATATAGGGAATAGGATCCCTTTAAAAGATGGGAGCGATCCGACAGTTAGATTTAAAGTAATTTGAAAAATCAGAAAATCTGAATCTGAGAACTTGAAACAGTAAAACCTAATAAATCAAATCAGAACATTGGAATGGGCTGAAATTTGGATCACACCTCTGTTTTAGTACGACCCTAATCCGACCCCCAAAATATTATAGCAATCAGATGGTAGGATTAGGAGTAATTTTAAAAACACTAAATCTGAAATTTGGAAATCACAACAAAAGGTGGATTTTTAATTAACTTCAGAAGCAGGGCTTAGAAAGGCTTCAAACCCTGGTCGAGTTTGACTCCTTGGGGTCTAATGAGATCCCCAAAATATGGACTGAATCTGGGTTACAATTCAGCCTGCAGTTGACAAAGTTCTGGCTGTAAATAGGTTCCAGAAACAGGTGATCAACCAGTTTATAAAGAGAGATATTCCCGGTGCTTTAAACAACAAATTATAATCCCTATATATAATTCCAGATCTGCGAATGTAAACTGAACAAAACCAGAGATTAAAAGTATAACAGAAAATCCAATCGATAAGGACAGATCAGTACCTGGTTGAGGTTTAAAACAGTAAGAAATAAGAAAAAAATTAAAGTAACCCAAGGTTCAGTCTCACCATGGCTTCTTACCCGAGACTGATTCACACAGCTTCATGTGCAGGGCAAACTCAGTTGCATTCCAAATCTAAAGTCGTTGGGGGGGGGGGGGGGAGCCTTGGCTCTAACAATGTTTAAATAGAAGGCAATAAAATTGAATCCTGTTCTAAAAAGGAAACTCGAGTCCTAATCATACTACTGTATTTACTTGCTGATTATAACAATGGCTTTAAGAAACATAAGTGAATTAGGAATAAAAAATAGCAATTAATTAATTAACAAACTAAGTTCATGTGGGCTGGATCAAGCCCACGATTTGGGCATACTTTGTCACCATCGAGCTGGCTGGCTCGGCCTCCATGAATCTGGTCCACTTTATGGCTTGGTTCATGTTGGTTTGAATGGTCCAAACTACATCAACTCTCCCCCCCCCCCCCCCAACTTAAAAAACTCGACCACGAGTTTTGATAAGTTGGGGACTGATCTGCATGTGGCACATTCCGTCTTTAATTCATAGCATAATTCAGGCAGCTCCTTAAAAGTATGAATGAACCAAGTTGATGGGAGCGGGGTAGGTAGGATGAACTTTAAACCCTCCTAGGTAGGATCCCAAGCAAACCCAACTCAGATAATCAACTCAAGAATTAACAGAAATTTCAACCTTTTCGGCTGAAGTTCAGATTCTAGGAAATATTCATAGATATAAGGAATAGGATCCCTTCAAAAGATGGGAGCGATCTGACAGATTTAAAGTAATTAGAAAAATAAGAAAATCTGAATCTGAGAACCTGAAACAGTATAACCTAAACTAAATTAAATCAGACCATTGGAATGGGCTGAAATTTGGATCATACCTCTGTTTTAGTACCCTAATCTGATCCCCAAAATATTATAGCAATCGGATGGTAGGATTGGGAATAATTTTAAAAACTCTGAATCTGAAATTTGGAATTCACAGAAAGAGGGAGTTTTGTAAGTAACTTCAGAAGCATGGCTTAGAAAGCCCTCAAACCCTGGTCAAGTTTGACTCCTTGGGGTCTAATTAGATTCTGAAAATATGGACTGAATCTGGGTAACAGTTCAGCCTGCGGTTGACAAAGTTCAGGCTGTAAATAGGTTCCAGAAACAGGGGATCCACCAGGTCATAAAGAGAGATATTACTGGTGGTTTTAACAACAGATTGTAATCCCTATATTTAATTCCAGATCTGTCAATGTAAACGGAACAAAATCAGAGTGTAAAACTATAACAGAAAATCCAACCGATGAGGACTGATCAGTACCTGGTTGGGGACTAAAACAGAGTAAGAAATAAGAAAAGAATTTTAGTAACCCAGGCCTCCCACCCACAAGGTTAAGCTTCTCACTGTCTGTTGTTTGCTTCTCACCTGATACTGATTCACACAGCTTCATGCCCAAGGCAAACTCAGTTTCATTCCACATCTAAAGTCGTTGGGGGAGCCTTGGTGGAAGACAAGCACGCACAATCGCTTTCTTGCACAAACTAGCAATTTCAACTTTAATATTTAATTCTCTTCAATTATGGTTCTCTCAACCGTGTTACATTGAATATATAGAAGATTCTCTTGCATGAAACTAGAAACTCAACTAAATTGGAAACCAACTAAAAGAAGAAACTAACTGAAATAGAAACTAAATAACCCCAAGAAAAATACCCTACATATCTACTCAACTTCCTAAAATAAAGAGAATAAAATAAACTAAGTATTGCATCTACAAGCTGATGCAGTTACATCACCAAAAGAGGCTTATTTTGATGGGAATAAGCCTAGGGCTAGGTTATATACATGTTGGGCCTTTGGTCCCATGGGTTTTCAATGTAATAGGTCGCATTTATGGACCTAAAGTAGGGTAAATAGGTTGCATACGGGATTAGCTTATATACTTAGTTTATTTTCATGTTTTAGTGTTTTAAATTGAACCAATCCAAAACTAGTTTGGACCAGTGGTTCAATTTAAGTGACTTGAGTCATTTTTCTTTTATTTGTTTTCATTGTAAGTTGGGTCCACACCTCTCCACGAATTTGAGAGAGGTTGTGATGTGTAATTAGAGTCGGCTAGGAGCTTTTAGACTCCTAGGCTGATTAGGACAGCAGGCCTTTTTGGCCAATATAAATAATAGAAATCGTGGGAGTGCTCATTACCTCTGAATTTTGAAAAAAAACTACTCTTGCTGCTCTGTAATTTTGTTTCTTCTTTGAAGAATTGCTTTGTGTCTGATCAAAGCTGGTGGGATTGGTGTGTGATCCAATCGACACCTTGCGGTGTGAAGCCCAGGTGGTTCTAGTGAAGATCTTCTTCAAGTTTAAGTTCAAGACTCAATTTTAAATCTACTTCCACCTTCAAACAACCCCAGTAAGTTTGAAACATTCCCCATCCCCCAATTATTCTTCTTACCTTCTCACAGTCCAAACCCTAGCTTTCCCCCTTTTATATTTTCACTTGTCCATAACCTAAAATCCCCACAGACCTTACCAGCCATCAGAACCACACCAGAATTGGATCGATTATCTTCCTACCTATTGGAACACTCGATCTTAACCCTAGCCATATTCACCCACTCAAACCCTAAAATCCTCCATCTCTTTTCATTCCCCAAAACCCTAAATTTCTGCACAGCTATTCCAATCATAAAAAACCCTTCCAATTCTGACCAAGTGCTCCTCTGACCATCAGAAAAGTCAATCCAAACCTCAGCCTTTTCTGCCCCTCCTAAACCCTAGATTCCCCTCTTTTCCTCTTTTCAAAAACCCAGGAAACCTAACCCTAACCTGCTGCCCATTTAAGTTTATACGCTTCCATCCATCAAAACATCTCAGGACCTTCACTGGAAAACTCCCCTACCTCAACTTTTCATAACCCATTCATCAGACCCTAACCCTAATTTCACCAAAATACCTATTTTTAGCCTAGCCGATTGAGTGTTCATAGTAGATCTTGGTTTACTGGCTCCTAGTTTGACTTTTCAAACCTAGGGCTACATTGCCAGCCCTTGCCAGACCAGAAACTGGTTTAGGACCGGTTCTTGGCTTAGGCCTCCAAAGTGAGTCATGCCGGTCCAGCCAGGCTAAGGCAACTGCATCAAGCCTTGGCTCTTGCAATGTTTAAATAGAAAGCAATAAATTGAATCCTATTCTAAATAGGAAACTCTTATCCTAATCAAACTACTGTATTTGGTTGCTGATTACAACCATGGCTTAAAAAAAACACAAGTAAACTAGGATTCAAAAAAAGCAATTAATTAACTAAGCCCATGTGGGCTGGATGAAGCCCACGATTTGGGCATACTTAGTCACTATGAGCTGGCTGGCTCGGTCTCCATGAATCTGGTCCACTTTATGGATTGGTTCTTGTTGGTTCGAATGGTCCAAACCATAGTTAGCAAAAACGGGAACGGTAATAAAACGGAGTTTTATGGTACGGGTTTTAAACGGTAAAAAATTGCAAACGGACGGTCAAATAAAACGGTCAAAAAAACAGAGAACGGACAGTATAGGTTTTAAACGTTTATATTTCAAAAAAACGGAACCAAAAAAACGTCACTATTCTCATATAAATTGAGGAATTTTTATTTGAAATACTTGCTTCTATTTCCGGTATCCATGCATTGACTTTGAGTTAAAGGTGATATCATGAAAAATGTAGCCCTTCGAGTCATCTTTACGTCGGTGAAAGAATCAAGCTGATCAGAGTTCGGGAGAGAGAGATATGGTCAGCTAAGTCCAAGGTTGTAAAAAACGCCAAAAAAAGGGGAACGTGTTTTAAACGTGTTTAAAATGGGAATGCTTGCCGTTTGCCCTTTTTTACCGTATGTTTGGGAAGCATACAGCAAAACGTGTTTAAAACGGTAACTCCAAACTACATCACCATAACTATGCATTTCTTTTTTTTATTCATTTGAATGGTGAAAATAAAATGTAATGAAGCTCCGAAAGATGATACAGCAACAACAACAACTCAGCCTTATCCCAACTAAATGGTGATGGCCACATGGATCCTTGCCCTCCAATCAGCTCTATTTGAGGTCATACTTGATACAAGGCCTAAGCTATGCTTGTCTTTCCTCACCGCTTCTCTAAGGTCATCTGCCCCTGGCTCTTTTAGCTCCTTCAATCTGAATCAAATCTCTCCTTGGTACTGGAGCATCCAAAGGCCTCCATTGAACATGGTCATACCACCTCAAACTACTTTCTCGTAGCTTATCATGTATCGGAACTACTCCCAAATCAGCTCTAATATGAACATTCCATACTTTATCCTTCCTAGTTTTGCCACTCATCCATCTCAACATCCTCATCTCCGCTACACTGGGTTTTATCTATATGATGCTTCTTAAATGCCCAACATTCCGCACCATACATCATAGCCGGTCGTATGACTGTCCTATAAAAGTTTCCTTTAAGATAATGCATCGGTTTATTTTGAAATCATCTGATTATGCCTCTATTTTGTGTAGATAATCTATTAGGTGGGACTCATGCAGTGATGAGTCCTGATCCTCTGAGCATTCAACGTATTGCTGGTTATGGGTGTCCCATATCCATCTTTGACTCATACAAGCCCGCATGAAGATTTTCTATTGGAAATGCATATTATCCAGTGAATATACTCAAATTCTTGCGTCTCATGTAAAAAATGAATAACTATCTCAGCATGGAAGAAGGAATATGAGTCACCGTCCTCTCCATGCTCTGAGTTTTGTGCTCATCTGTGATTGAGGAAGTGGATCCATTGATGATGAGCTTTCGGTTCATCATGGTAGTTTACCAATTCATATGAGAATATAGATTTTCAAGCGCTTATAATCATTTATGATCATGCTTTTAATCACCAGGATTGGATTGACAACTCGGCCAAGTCAACTTGGAATCGAGATATGACACTGTTCCCACAAATAGTGGCTGACCAGGTCTGTAATTGGTTGTTTTCTCCAAATTCAGCTAGGATTGGTTGAGATAGGTTGAGTCAACTTGGGCTTGGGATTGGCAGGGTCCAATCCAATCCCAGAAAAAGAAAAGGGCCTTACTGGTCGTGGCTTGTCTCTCAATCCGTTTAGAATTCTCTGCATCACTTTATCTGTGCATGTTGTAATCATATTATCTTCAGCACATAAATGTACTTCAAGTCCATGGTAAAAGAAACAAAAATAAATTTAGTTTGAAAGGAGGCTGCCTTTTTTTTCTTTTCTTTCTTTCCATTTCATTGTGGTGGTGTTTTCAGGTGTAGTAGGCCTTGGGCTTGCATTTTTTTTACTCTAAAAATACTCTTTCTTTGCCAAGAAAAAGTTTTGTACTGCCAACTAGTGAAACACCATCCAATGATTTCTATAGAATTTTGGAACTATTGGCTCTGACCTGCATCAATATTAGTATTCTAATTATATGATGTCAATTTGATCAGTTTATGTTTACTCTCCTTGAAGCTTTGTATTTTTATTACATTGTTTCAATTTCCTCTTTGTCGAAGTATGTAAATGAAACTCTTAAAGTGCAGACATGGTATAAGTGACCACCTTTTCAGTTGGTTTACATATCAACTTCTTGCTGTTGTTGCACACATGCTTAGGAAGAAGAAATTGATGGTGTGGAGTTTCTGATTATTGCAAGTGATGGACTTTGGAATGTTGTATCAAATACGGTAATACTTTATTTTCTGCAGTCAACTTAAAAATTTTATTGAATGTTTTGATAGGAAGTGGTCAAACTTTAAATGATCGAATTACTGTAAGAAATTTAGGAATCTTGTATTTCAAAATGTTAATTATGGGGAATTTCAGTTATTATGGTAATGTTTTGACTGCCTATGTTGCTCTGTGATACTCAATTCTTTCTTACATTTTTTTAATGGTACTGTTATCAGTTTAGGATAACCCAAAAGTTTGAGAGGAAACTAATTTATTGAAGAAGTATACATGGTCAGACTTTCAAATTTTATTGTTGAAATGGTCTTGTTTTCTGAATCAAAGGTAGTCCTGAAAGCTATTATGTAACTTTTTCCAGTTCTGCTCTTATCCCAGGCATCGTTAAGATAGGGTGTTCGGATGAGAAATGCCTTCTTTAGGATTTTGTGTTGACACCATTCAGGGGTTTTCAAAGAGGTCATGGCAATGCAAATCCAGCGTTATTTATTCTTTATTTTATTTCTAAAATGCATTAGTTGGCCAACTCTTGAGAAACTGTAAACTAATGGGAAAATGCAAAGTAACAAAGTTGTTACACCATTGACTGCACCAGTGAGATGTGATTACTATGATTGCTAATGAGTTGGGGCATAAAGGACAAGAAGGCCATAAAGAACCAGGGAAGGGGACCTAGTCAAGCACTAGATAGGCAATTTGTATTTAGAGCTAGCCTATTCATTATGTGGAATCAATGCTCTGGGCCGAATAGTGCTTACCTTTGCTTTCTCCCACACATATTAGCGTAGCTGCACTCAATAGTTTGGTTTGGCTTCCTCTATGGCGGCCACTTTCCTTACCTTTTCTGAAAAAGCATTCCTATATCAATCCCAAGGAAGTTGAATCGATTCTTGTGCTGAAATTTCTCTCACAAACTGTTAAACCAGCACGAATGTGGAAGCTGCTGTCTCGAGGTCATAATTCTAGGGGCATTTTGGTCTCTTGTAAGTATGTTATAATAGAGAAACCTTGTTTTTGTCTAATAACTTGCTTAGGCAGGATACATTATTTTGGATGGATGCTTAGGCAGGGTACAATGGATACCTTATTTTCATATTATATAATAGTTAACTGTTATAAAGATCATATAAATTGTTCTCGTAACGTGTGTCTTGGGCTCCTGGTTTGTCTATTTTCTTTCTTATACTTTCTTTCTTCAGCATATTGTGGAATACCTATATTCTGCATTAACTTATGAGGAAATCTATCACATACTGGCCCTGCAGCCATCTCCAACATTGTGGAAGACCTGCCATAGGTGGCACAAAGGACACATCAATCTTGGCTGTTTGAGGGTGCTAAAAATGTCTTCAGGAGGACCATAAACCAAAAAATTTTAGGAGGAAAAATTCTAATTCATCTTACGCCTGATTTGGTACGATTTCTATTTCAATTTCAGAGGGTGATTTCTATTCGGAAATTATTTGATTTGATTTTTGCACTTTATTTCAGTGAAATAGAAATCAAATTTTACTAAAATCCTGAAACAGGTGATAAGCTTTTTCAATTTCAAAATTGAAATTGCATTCACTCTTGCTCTTTAATGAGCTTGTGATTAATTTGATGGACAAAGGAATAATTTCATGTTAAAATAAAAGACTGCCCTTCTTCTCTAATATTCTCATCTCCATCAGCACTCCCACCGCCACCCTCTCCCAAAGAACTATTCTCAGAAATTGAACTAACAAATAGATTTCTTATTCTTGAAATTTTGCAAATTGATGCAACCAAACAATTTCAATTTCTTCACAATCTATTTGTTTACTATTTTATGAAAATCAATCTGAAATTGAGATAGAAATATACCAAATCAGGCCTTAAAGAGTTGAAATATATTTAGCTATCTGTATCGAAATAGCCCATTTAGTTGGGATAAGGCTCTGTTGAGCTGAGTTGTATCTGTATTGAGCAAGGGAAATGGTGAAAGTCAAGAAATACAACTCTGTGTTTGATGCAAGTTAGGTCCATCTGAGCTGTTTCCTTGAGAAATTTTTTTTTTTGAGATAATGTCACATATTATAAGGTATTAAGAAGTGTCATATTTATTATTTACATTCTAAATTTAGTTTTAACAGAAAGTGCAAATCTATTTTTTTACCTTCCCGTTTCTATGTTTTTCAACTCACCAATCAATCTATGCATTTCAAAGTACTATGTTTTCTCCATCTAGGATGCAGTGGCTATAGTGCGGGGAATATCAGATGCTGAGGCTGCATCAAGAAAGCTCATAGAAGAAGCCTATGCCCGAGGGAGCTCTGACAACATCACTTGCGTCATTGTTCGATTTGAGAATATTTGACTATTCATTAGGTTTCTATTTCATCTCGCTTCAGATGATCTTAGTATCAATTTAATGTCTATTGTTTATGTTTGTAATCAAGTTTTATTGGATGCTACAGGGTTTAAATGCCAAATTCGAAAGGGTTAGAAGAAGAAGATGGAGGTTTTCAGTTGCCATGCTTTTGGCGCAATGCTATCAACAATCGGTGTGGCAGTTGAGGTTTCAAGATGATTTTGATCTACCCTTTCTTTGTTCAGTTATTTGTTGTTTTCATCCATGCAAAATATAGGTTTTTTCATTCTTGTTGTGGGGATGGGAACTTGGTTTTGTATCTGCATCCCTTGTTCAAAGTAGGTAATGTTTATTACTGGATGTAAAATTACTTTGGCATTACAATTAAAGGATTGTTATAGAAGCCAAAAAAATAATCTAATTGAAAATGTAGTCTTTGTCTTGAGGGTTCCTGCTTCATCCGCTAGGAACTTCATCGTAAATTTTCAAGTGTTATAATGCCTCTTTTGTGGTGAAGCATACTTATATATAAGAACTTCATGTTATTTTCTTTTTATTTTTTTGGGTGGGTTTTTTTTTGGGGGGTGGGGGGGAGGGGGATGGTTGGGAGTAGAGAAAAGTAAATACCACTAAAACAAGAGAACAAGTATGCACTATTGAATCCTTATTCCCTCCAATTCACTGCTTCTTTCAATTCCTCATATGGGGTGGAAATAACCACTCTACCACCTGCCTGAAAACACTGCCCAATGTGAGATATATTTCTCCCTATTAGAGGAATTGAAGGTGATAATTATGGCTATTGCACTACGAACCACCTCCATGGTTCATCAACCATGGAGAAAACAAATCCTACCAAACAAAACTAGAACCCAAGTAATGTTAACTAAACAAAACTAAAGTATAAAGTTGGGTAAGTTTTCATATTTTTTTGTTTTTTGTGAGAGGGTTTGAAATGCTGCCAGTGGGAAGGAATCAGAAGGATAAGAGGAAGGGCAAGTGGGCTTACCTGTCATTTCCTTATTATGATAAAGAAAACATCCTCAAACCGGGTGAGAATCTTTTATAAGCTTACAAAGTCGTCGTTGGACATAAAGCAAACAAAAAAAGGTCGTTGGACGTTGGGAGAAGGGAAAGGGCACGTTGGCTCTTTTTTTTTCTCTATTATTCTCTCACCTTTAGACGCTTGGGGATCGGGTTTTACTAATCGGTATCGGTATCAGCATAAGCTGAAATCGATAATTCAGATCGGCCTGTATCAGTCTGGACTGGACTAGTCATGGGTTTTTTTTCCTTTTCAAAAAAATTTGATTTTTTACATTTTAACCTTACCCGTATCGGTCCTTGATACCAATACGAATTGTAGGATCCGATACCAATTCCTCAAACCATTTTGGGGATATGAATATTTCAGCAAACATTGCTTGGTTGCGTGGCCATTGTTTAGCAGTTTGGCCAATGACAACATGCGTATGGGCCATTGATCAACAGGGTTGGAATGGTCTTCTCACTTGCTATGTGAGAAGAGATAGGGGGTGCAATCAAACAACATTCTTTCTCCATAAATGGGTAAGAAATTGTTGCCTGGTCACGTGGTTGTACATTAACACAATGCCCAATGAGAGCATGCGCATGAGCATCAACATGAATGTGATTTTTTATTTTACAAGGTAGGATGTTAATTTTGTGCACTCTTGTGTTTGGATGCAGGATCCACACAATTAGACAATGCTCTTTTTCCCTTATAAATTATCTTTAAAGAATTCTAAATGTGGAGAGAGGTAGCATTGACATACATAAAAGGACATTACATAAGGGGACTCTCTAAATGACACCTTAATAGGTTTATTTAGAACTTGTAACCTCATGCACAAAAAAAAAAAAAAAAAAAAAAAAAAAAACCTTCTATTGGTTATTCGTGTCTTTCTCTTAATTTTTCTTTAAAAGTTGATAGAAAAGTGTTTTCAGAATAATTTGAAAGTAAACTTATCATTATGTCATTATAAAAAAATTATCACATCTCGGTAGTTATATTTAGAACTTATGACCTTCTTTGATGTCTCTTCTCTTACTCCTAAAAGTTATTTAAATAAAGGGTAAAACAAGATTTTCAAAATTATTTGAGATCACCATATTATTATAAAAAACTCTCATTGTCTTTGCACATTTTGGGAGTACATATGAAATGACAAGATTTATCCTTGTTAAATATAGTGTGTTACATTAAACGAAAGAAATTTAAGGTGACAGATTATTTGACACCTTAAGAGAAGTGTCGATAAGAAAATACTTCATATAAGAGAACATCTGATCGAATTGAAATTTAACATGGATATAATTTACACCATTATTTAAACATTCAAGTAGTAATAATTTTGGAGTGTTGAGATAATGTAGACAAAACTTTCACTTAATTTTTAATTTGTTAATAAAAAAGAAAGGGATCGAGTTTCCCACCATCGATCCCATTCACGGTGAGGCAGGAGAGAGTAGGAAAAGATATTGGAACAGTATTTGGAACATACAAAAAACCCTAGGATGGTTGGTGAACCGTCCTCTATAGATTTATATATATTTTTATAATAAAAAATTCCATGAATGAGTAAGGTCTTGCATGTAAGTCACGCCGGTGGTTTAGAGACACATTCCAATATTACGTTGGGTTCACGTTCATATACGTGAATGTATGAGAACGACTCAGCCATTCAGATGGAATCCTATCCATGTGGGTCTCAGAGTGGATTCTCTATGAACGATTGTGAGGCCATTCTCGTACTTGAACGTGATCCTTGCTCGTCAACCATGTGATTGAGTCAGTCAAATCACCACTACCGTGACAGCAAATTAGATCATTTAAATATTAGAACAAAGGGTTCTCTCGCATATCTTGAGTCTTCATATATCCTAAGCTTATGGCTATTATTCCCTGCTGCTTCTGATAGTCTTTCAGGAACCCTAATTCTATAGCGTTTTTAGTTTTTACAGCCTCTCTTTGTCCACTCTTGCTGAATGATGTAGAGAATTTCTCTTCATTCAATAGCTCAAATCGTTCTGCTATCATCTATTATCTTGGGAAATTTCAGAGAAACTTTTCCCTCCATCTACTTCCCATCTCATTTATTTTTATTAGTCCATTTATAGAACTTATTAACCAAGATCTGATTTTCTCCATTGTCCGTATGAGAGGTTTACAGAGCTCAGGCTAAGAGCTGATCATAAATTCAAAGAACAATTTGTAATGGCAATGCCACCTTCTCCAACACCTGTTGAAGAAATGGAAATTGAGTCCACTGAGGCAACTGAAGCAGATTCTTTATCCATGTTTTGGGATCTCTACAGCTTATGGAATGGGAGGATTAGGTAAGAAAACTTATACTAAATTCAATTATTATTATAAGGTCGATCTATGTATTGCAATGTCGATTTTAAAGATTGGGTGGAAGAATATATGAAAATATAAGGTATTAAGGATTCTTCCTCTCTTTAAAGCACAATTTCTTCCGGTTAAAGTTGAATTTCATCATCTTATATAGTTCAATTTCTTCAAGATAATATGGTATGACATAAATGTGAGGATGCATGATATGATGCAAGCTTGCATTTTAGATTGAGCTTGCACTTTGAATTAGTGGGGTGTAAGCAATTTGAGATAAGATTTGGAGGTGTTAATAAGCAAGGGTATTTTCTTGTTGGCTCAAGATAGAAGAATTAAAGTCATTAGAAAATAAGTTACATAACATTGGGGATGAATGAAGATTGAAATTGTGATTTTTTTTTATGGATATGAAAACTAAGATTCGAGTGATTGCAATGGAGGAATGAGCGGAATAACAAGGATGAGAGAAGTAACTCTAATGGCAGTCAAGTTTTTTGCAATGTCAATAAGGTGAGGAATTCAAAGGGGAAGATTGGGACAGAGGTTAATGAAGATTCCGTTCAAGTTACCAATAATATGTCTCTTTTTTAACCTATCTCTGTCTTTTGCTTTTCTATACTGGTTTTAGATTACCACTAAAATTTAGTGAGGAATTGTATTTTGAATTCTTTTTGAACAGTCTTGTATCTTATTCAATTGACAAATTTTATATTTGAATTCTCCATTCTGGTGGGCAGAGTGACTTTCCATTCTTCTCTTTCATTTTTATTTTCACTCTACTCATCTTATTAAAGCACTGCACCAAGCTATAAGTGTTCTATAAAAATCATTAGATTTTGAAAGGAGGGGAGTGGAGAGCGCATTCTAAACTTTTTTTTTTTTTTCTTCCTTTTATTAAAAATCTATTGAATAAAGCCTCTAGGGAGGCCGGTACAAAGAAGCATAAAAATGTTAGAGACAACAAAATAAAAAGAGGGGTGGGGATAGGGGGCCAGAGATTAAAAGCATTCTATACGGATGCAGATATTTCAAGTAAGGGCAAAAGATCTCTATTTGGTAGCATGGTCTTTATACACGCGTCTGGGTCAATGGGTGAGCACACCTAGGTTTGAACCGTCATCTCACGATGCCATGTGAGAGGGCGTAGAAAACACCACCAAGTAGAGATTTTTTTTCTTCAAATAATTATTTATGAGGGTGGGTTCTCTACAAGTATGTATAAATGATATATCCCTATAACAACCGCCCAAGTTATGCCACATTGGGCATTGAATAAGTATAGAATTTTATTGACAAGGAAAATAAGTTATGATGGAATTGGAGACTGAAATTGATGTGTATAAAATATAACATTTATATGGTTCAAATTGCTTCATCTCTTTTCAGTAAAAATTTGGATGTAGGTGTTGAGATACCTTTAGAGATAATTTTAATTTATTTTTAAACGGATGGGAAAAGATCCTTGTAACGCTTTGTGGTGCTTGTGTTTAGAGACAGAGGGGTTGAAATGACGATCCTGCCTCCTGAAATATGAAAATCCTGACAGTGTTGATACTTCCGAGACCATAGTTAGTAAAAACGGAAATGACAAATAAACGGAGTCTTACGGTATGGGTTTTAAACGATAAAAAATTACAAATGGACAGTCAAATAAAACGATAAAAAAAAAAGAGAACGATAAAAAACAAAAAACGGACGGTACGAGTTTTAAACGTTTATATTTTAGAAAAATATATGAAACAAAAAAAATGGCACTATTCTCATATAAATTGAGGAATTTTTATTTGAAATACATGCTTCTATTTTCGATATCCGTGCATTGACCCTGAGTTGAGGTGATATTATGAAAATGTAGGCCTTTGAGTAATCTTTAGGTTGGTGAAAGAATCGGGCCGATCAGAGTTCAGGAGAGAGAGAGAGATATGGTAAGTTAAGTCCAAAGTCTTAAAAAATATCCAAAAAAGAAAACATGTTTTAAACGTGTTTTAAACACGTTTTAAATGCGTTTAAAATGAGAATACTTATCATTTGCCGTATTTTACTGTATCTTTGAAAAACATACAACAAAATGTGTTTAAAACAGAAACGTATTTATAACGGAATTTTAAACATGTTTTTACTAACAGTGTCCGAGACATGCTCTCATTGATCTTCATGTTGATACAAAGGCAACGCAACTTAGCAGCGATCCCTATCCTTTTAAATCTATTAGAAAAACTTAAAGAATATATTTTCTACTTTCTGACAATGGAATAATGTTTTGAAAAATTGATCAAATCGGATTAGAAATCGTCTAATTCATGTAACGGTCAGGGTTGGGATTAGACGATTTCTAATCCGATTTGACCGTTACAGGAAGAACAAAGCGTCAAAGCCAGATTTGCCTGCTTTGTGTTAAAAAAATACTAATTTTGTAATGTGATTCAGTCCCCAAACCCCTAATAATTGAAGTATTGTTCTTTGTTCTTCAATTTATCTCCTCATTGAGACCTGGTCGAGCCTTTAATGTTTCTGATCTCACATTTCCCTTCTCTCTCTCTCTCTCTCTCTCTCTCATAGAGAAGCTACCTAGCTAATGTTAGACCAAATCTTGATTTCTCATGGAGATCTTGAAGAAACCAGCGGTGGGTTGCTGTGATGATCGGAAGTAAATTCTGGTCTCTTTGGACTGCTCTGGTGGCTCTCCTTGGAGGAGACGATTACAGTTTGGCTGCCGGGGGTCTTCACTGACTTAACCAGCGTAAAAATGAGAGAAAAGAAACCTGTAACAGGCTAACAGCCGGTAATAATTTAAAGGATAAAGGTTTCGTACATGGTGTAAATCGTGTACAAAACCTTTCTCCATACAATTATAATAAATACAACCCTCTTTGATTTCACTTCAAATCAACTCCTCTCCTCCATGATTGCTTCTCTACTACCTGAAGCTTGAATGCTTGATGTCTTGAATAAAGAGTGAGATGTTGAGATGAGAAGAACCCCATTCTTCAACTGCTCTGTTTGCTATCTCCCCAACCTCTTTTGCTTTCTTCCTTACCACTTCTCCTTCCTCTCCACCATCCATTAAAATCCCAATTGCCTTCTCAACCTCTTCTCCCTTCACATAAACCCCAAGCTTTTCACCTTCCCCCATTTGACAAGAGACATCCACATCAACCCTTACTTCAATCCCCAAAATCTGCACAATCAGTTTCTTGTTATAGAATTGATCTGCAAACATGGGCCATGTTATCATAGGCACACCTGCACTCACCCCTTCCAGGGTCGAATTCCACCCACAATGTGTTACGAAAACTCCCACTGCCCTGTGTGACAAGATCAACACTTGTGGTGCCCAGCCTCGAATCAAAAGCCCTCTTCCTTTGGTCCTCTGTTCCAATCTCTCCAATTCTTCTGATGGTTTATTGTTGTTTCCTTGTCTGATCACCCATACAAATGGGCGATGCGATCTCTCCAAAGCCAACCCAATCTCAATCAATTGTGAAGGAGCCAAGGGGCATAGGCTTCCAAGACAAACGTAAACCACAGACTCTGCTTCTCTCGAATCCAACCACTCCAAGCATTGGTCCTCATCAATGGCTGCTTTATTACCTCTCTCAACCTTATCTGAGGCTTCCTTGTTGTATAGTGAAACAGGGCCAACACACCAAGCTTTCTTCCCCATAAGCTTCTGGTACTCATCCACATAACAAGTTTTCAATTCGTAAAAACTGTTAATCACCACACCATCCGTCGTTCGCTCAGCTTCTCTGACTTGTTTTCTGATTTCTCTGATAGAGGGTTCATCGTCACGAACACTTCCCGATAACTAAGCCTTTGTTAGCTCGATTCGATGAGGCATGCCTGGAACCACAACGGGCTCCGAATCGGAGTCGACACTTTCATGCGGCTTGTAACAGAGTAAGTTTTGGTTGCACAAGAGACTGAAGCAAGACATACCACTGAAGAAAAACCTTGGAATTCCAAACTTAAGAGCCGTATGAGATGTCCATGGAAGACCCATATCGGAGATTAAGCAGCTCGGGTATGGTTCTATTTCTTGAAGAGATTGCTCCAAGGCTGGTTGAAGCATGCTTGCAGCGTTGAAGAAATTTTTGATCAGTTCTCGTGAGGGGAGATTGTCGAGATTCTCACATCCATCTGGTAATCCGAATTCTGTAGATGGGAAACGAAGTTGGAGAAGTCGGATTCGAAGGCCGGCTTCGGCGGCACGATCGATGATCGATGATCGATTTGAATCGAAAAACGTTACGTGGGGTAGTGACGATGGTGATGGTAATGCCTTGTTGGGCTAGCAATCTCGCTATGTCTATCATTGGAATCATGTGGCCTTGAGCCATTAGGGGAATTAGAATGAAGTGAAAATTAATGGTTTCAGATCCCCTTTATATGAAAGGTTTCGTACACGGTTTACACGATCGTGTACGAAACCTTTCCCTAATTTAAAAGATAAATAAAATAATAAACTATTAAGATTCATTTAAAATATATCAACGGTCTTGATTTAGGTATTGCGTTTATGGGTGAGTTTGAGATTTAGAGGGCAGCGCTGCTACAAGTTACTCTAAAAAAAACAATTTTGGGGTTCTTTTTTGACTGATCAATTTGTACCAGTCCAAAAAAGTATCGGCCATGACCAACACTGAGTCCTATACTTGGATTTTAAATTTTTGTAAGAAGGTTCAAAATTCAGGTATCCGTCATTGCCAAAATCTTTTTGGATCGAGATCGAATCGATACAAATTGATCATGTATTAGTTAAAGTTGGTGGGTGTTTTGATCTTGGGATCGGATCGATCGATATTATCTAGATCAGATTAGTCAATATTAGTTGGTATCGATTAGTATCGATCAACCTCGGTCAAGATAATAACAAAAATAAAACTTAAAAATTTTAAAAAAATAAAAAAATAAAAAATTATTCAGTTGGATCAATTAGGGTGCGTTTGGTTGCGTAAATCAACAGAATAGTGTTCTGTTGGACCATAATTCTAAATTAATAAAACCGTTTGGTTGCCTAATTCCAATGGATTATAAGAATTGCATGATTCTGATTTTTACACTAAACATGATCCATATCTGAGTTTACCTTTTTAGGTGAACTCAGATATGAATTACAAATTCTAGTGTTAGTATAAATAGCATCATCCAACATTGAATGATAGCTTCTTGCCCTAAATCAAAAAACAATTCATGAATCGCGACCTCTCTCTCGACTCTCTCACGACCTAGGGAAACAACGATTGTTCATCCATGGCTTGAACCTGCGTTCTCTCTCTCTCGGACTCTCTCGGACTCTCGCGCTTCCTCTCTACTCTCTTTCACAAACTCAAAACCTATCTTCCTCCAACCTCCATCGCCTCACGAACAAAGCTCCAACGAACTCGAACCTTGTGTCTGCAAGTCCCAAGCTCACACTCTCCTTCGTGATACTTGTCCAAGGAAAAGCTCCTCCATTGCTGTAGACGGTCCAACCTGCTTCTCCGAACGAAGCTCCTCCATCGCTTCTCCAAGGAACAAATTCATCCTAGGTATGCTATATCGCCCTCTTTGCCTCCCTCATTCTTTCTATGACTGATACATCCATCTCTTCCATCTCTGTTTCGAACCCCAAACCCTCAAATCCCTAGTTTTTGTGAAGTTTGTTTTTTGTTTTATGTTGAACCCTAAATTGAGGATTTTTTATATGCCCAAACCCTGAAATCCTCAATTTTTTTTATGTTGAACCCCCAAACACAGTCAAATTTATATACGCTCAAACACCAAGGAATCTATAATAGGGAATGAACTAAACACTTTCTATTCTGGTTGCTTGCTATGAACCTTTCTATTTTATATGTTGATTTTACTCTTGTCCTACGCTTGACTTTGTTTCTCAATAGGGTCTCTTTGATGGGTTTTATTTCTAAACTGAAATTTGCAGCTTTAAGATATGAAATTATATTTGATGCAGTAGTTTCTTTTTTGTTATCTTGTTTGAGTGAATTTTATCAAATACAGAGACCGATGGATAGGTTTTAGGTCTATTGTGTGATTGCTGCTTGTGTATTTTAATTCAAAATCACATGGGCAGCAGCTTATGCTTGTATGTAATTTTTATTTTGTGATTGATGTGTTAAACTCTCATTGTTTCGTCAGCAGCTCCTACTACCCCCAAATACCTTTCTTGTTAGGACGTACCCTGCAGTAAGAGCTTGTTCCTGTTCATGCTAGTATTGTTTTCTTTTTAGGAATTTACGTACATTGTCCTCTTTGGGCTTGATGGAAGAAATGCTTCATGCATGTTGTAGTAATTATGGCATTAGAGCCTTGTGATACGGTGATGAAACCTATTTTAGCTATGCCAACAGAGCAGAGCAGTTTGGTCCTCATACTCTGTGATATCTATTTTCTGTTGTTCATCCTGTGCTTCTCTCTCTCTCTCTTTATTCTTGCTTGCTGTCCTTTAATTCTAGTTTGTGTACTACTTCCTACTGGCTGGCTGATGTTGGGAGTTGTTCCTGGCTGGAAAGCTGGTGAATGGCCTTTATGTATAGATCATGAAAATGATGGAAAAGAACCCTTTGGTAGTTGAAAATTAGCATTTAACAGAATTCAGTATGTTGAAGCAAATCAGATCTGATGAACAACTGCAGAACTGAAAAGATCTTTCCAGTCCATACCAGGTGAAAGATGGCTCCAGTTTAGTCCTCTTCACTTGATCAAATCCAATCAGTGGCTGCAGTAGGAGGAGAGAGACACGCCAGTATAGTACCAATGATTGAGTAATTGTAAGCTTATTAGGGGCTGATTGGTCCCTTCTTTTGGCTTTATGGTGGGTTTATTTGCAATTGTTTATTTTTATCTGTTAAGTCTAATATGTCCGTCCACATAATATGTCGTCCCGTTTATTTGGTTGGCAGCATCAATCCTTTGGTTCAACAAATTCTTAGGCATCCAATCAATTATCAGGAAAATAAGTTTGGATCCCTTGTGTCTCTATTTTATGGGGTTTGCAATGCCAAGGGATCTAATATGATGTATTGGTATTGATATCTGTACTGTTCTATTTTTATTGATCTGCCTCTCAACTATCAACTTTCAGTGGTTCCTGATTCATAAGATGTGTATATTGATGTTCTTGGATCTCCTAAGGTGCTTTTGATTCCATTTGCTCACTTTTGGGTTGCAAAGTAATATGTTCTTTGGATTTCTACATACTCCAGCAAGCTCTATCTGATAGCAAGTCAAATTGCTCACAAATCATTTCACACTGTTCGTTATCCATTGTTGATTGTTATGTTGTAGTAGATGAACTTGCACTGGTATGATTGTAGCATGGTTATGTAGGACCCTGTGGATATTTTGCTGCTGTTCTTATTTATATTTGTTTATAAACTTGATGGATTTGAGGCATATTATGATTTTCTTTTAAGGTAAAAGCCTAATTCATTAAGGACAAAGAGCAGGCCCAGGCCCAGGCCAAGGCCAATTACATCATCTCTCACAAGGAAGATGAGAATGTGGGGGAGAAGGTGCCTCTTAGTGCAGAACCAAACAGAAAATTAAATTAAATAAAAAGAATGATCAGGAGAAGGTGATGGTATTGAGTATGGTTGGACAATTAGATAATAAGGAAGAACAGCAGAAAATAAATGATGTTGGATCTGTGGGTTGGCTTCAAATGTTTTTTTTCTCTTTTGTTCAATTGCTATATGTTTTTGTGACATGGTTTATGTAGGTAGGTGAGTCTTTAGCTCAAAAGGAAGAGCACCTGGGTTTGTTCCCAGGAGATGATGGTTTGACTCCATCATGACTCTCATGTAGCAATAGCTTCTTATTTAATTTCTTATCTTGAAGTGAACTGATTACCCATCAAAAAAGGGTGAGGCTTGGGGGAATCTGAACTTTTGTTTTACTTAAATGAAAGCTATTCAGTCATACTGAGTCATACCCTGTATGTTGTCATACTTGAGCACACCCTCACCCCCACCCCTTGCTACCCCTACACCTGAACACAACACTGACACAGTCACTCTCACCCCTTGCTACCCCTACACCTGAGCACACACTCACCCCCACCCCTTGCTACTCCTACACCTTAGCTCACACTCACACATAGCAATGGCATATTAATAATTTTAGGTTATATAAGGTTGGTTGGTAATTGGATTTAATTAATTATTTGAGAACATTAATATGGTAATCGTATTTTTTTTTTGTTAATGTGTTTTATACTTTTAAATGTAAGGTTTAGTATTTAGGTAGATTCAGGTAAATCCAGCTGACAGACTCAGGGTAACCAAACAGTTTTTCAGATAGATTCAGAGTGACTCCAACTGACAGACTCAGGGTAACCAAACAGTTTTTCAGGAAGAATCACATCGCAGAATCATGATAATCAAACAGTTTATTTTTTAGAATTACGATTCAACAGACGGTAACTCAAGTGGATGACCATCCACAATCAGACCACATCCAAAAGATTTACGCAACCAAACGCACCCTTAAGGATTGGATTGGATTGGATCGACTGATCCAAAAACGATCTAATCAAACCTTATTATATCGGTCTAATCTTGGGATCGGCATCGACCGATACCAATCCATCTGAGATTCAGAACCATGCTTTGTAGGCACTCACCGCTTTCGTCACGGAGCGTTTTTAATCCCTGCTATGGGACTTTAAACAAAGGGTCCCCTCTTGTGAACATCTTGGAAAAGGAAAAGAGGAATATACATATCGATCCTCGATGCCAAAAAATGATTTTGGGCCCCACATAGTTGGACACTTGGACGTGGACGGTGGATCCTCTTTAATGCGCCAGTCGTTTTTGGCGGGATCCATATGTTGTTCAGAACGACAGAACGTGAGAGGCCGTGGAAAAATATCCTCGCACCGCGTGGGAATCTTTTTCTTATTTTTTGTGCTCCTATATAATAAAGTCTTTGACATTGATTGGGAGGAGGGGAACGGCAAGTGGGCCGTTAGCTGTCATTATCATTCTTTATTGTAATAAACAAAACATCCTCGAGCCGCGTGGGAATCTTTTTAAACCCTCACAGCCGTAGGACATTATTCAAAAAAATAATAATAATTTCTGTTTGGATATTATAAATGGGCTACAGCTGTTATTTGGACATTACAAATGCGCTACAGCTGTCAATGTGATTATGATTCTTTATTATTCTTTACCTATAACGTTTGCGGATACTTTAGTAGAGGAAAAAGAATTTTTTTTGGTCGCGTTGTTATCACTGCATCAGCAGCTGGCCAATGGCAACACGCATATGCGCATTGATCAATAGGGGTGTAATGGTCTTAATTTGCTATGTGAGAGGGTGTAGGGAGGTGTGAACATAGTTAGCAAAAACGGGAAAAAAAAAAAAGAATTGTACGCTACAGGTTTTAAACGATAAAAATTTGCAACCAAATGATCAAATAAAACCATCGAAGAAACCAGAGAACGGTAAAAAAAGAAAAATGGATAGTGTGAGTTTTAAATATTTATATTTGAAAAAACGAAACCTATAAAGCGGTACTAATCTCATATAAATTGAAGAATTATTTGAAATACATGTTTTAATTTCGATATCTGTACATTGACCTTGAGATGAAGGTGATACCATGAAAAATGTAGTCGTTTGAGTCATCTTTACATTGGTGAAAGAACCAAATTGATCAGAGTTTGAGAGAAAGAGATATGATCACTTAAATCCAAAGTCTTACAAAACGCTAAAAAAGGAAGAATGTGTATTAAACGCGTTTAAAATGGAAATGCTTGTCATTTGCCTATTTTCTCAAATATACTGTAAAATGTGTTTAAAACGATAAAAAGCGTGAATACATTAAAACTCCGTTTTAAACGCATTTTTGCTAACAGAGAGTGTGATCAGACAATAATCTTTTTCCTTGAATGAGTAATAAATCGTTGTCTGGTCACGTAGTTGTCCATTTTTTACTCTCAAAAGTTCTTTGATAAACGATAAAAAATGATTTTTTAAATAATTTGACAGTAACTTATCATTACATTATTACTTAAAAGAATTTTAAGTAAAAGGTGAAATAAGGTTTCAAAAAATTTCACAAAAAAAACAAAAATAAGGTTCAAAATAATTTGAAAGTCACTTCTCACTATGACATTATAAAAACTACCATTGTTTCACCCAAAAAAAAAAAAACTACCATTGTTTTTGCACATTTTTTGACTGCATGTGAAATCATAAAATTATCCTCATAAAAAAAAGTGTTACATTAAGAGAAAGAAAAAAATTTAAAGCACAAATAATCTGACACCTCTTAAGGTGTTAATAAAAAAGCTTTTGAATGAAATTTGATACCTTTTACTTCTATCATTATTTAGACATTCATATGGTTGAAATTGTCACATCATCTTTAAAATTTTAATTATTTAAAAAACGAGTGTTGAGATAGTGTACATAAAACTCCTTTATATTTTAATGGGAAGAGTTTTTTTTATAAATCCGTGCATGGTGTATGGTCATGCTTTCAACCATTAGACGGGCCTAATCAATGCACAACCCCTCAATCCATCCAACAATTGCAGGCATGGTCTTGCTCCATACACGGCCAAACACAAAATCTGTTATCTTTTTTAATTTATTAATAAAAGAGGGAAAATGATTCTCTAATACCAATTAGCCTTGAATTTATTTATATTTTCAAAAAGAAGATTAATAATAATTCCATGAATAGGGGTTAGGGGTATCAATTGATAAGTTTGGGCCAGCTTCGGGTCAGTTTGAGTTAGTTTCGTTGTGGGAATGGTGAAACTGAAATTAAACCAATAAGGAAAGTTCAGTTTTGACTTGGTTTTGGTCTCGAGTTTATATCGATTTCTTATATTGGTTTGCTATTGGGTCAATTTCAATTTTGGCCCGATTTGGGTTCGATTCACCATACACATTTATATAAATTTATAAAAAAAAAATATGATTTTTAATGGGTTTCAAGTTGTTATCAGTTTCTTATCAAGGTAGATTGGTTTGATTTCATCTCGGGTTTTGAGCTGATTTCGATTTGATTTGATTCACTTTTGAGGTCATAATCTGCCAAATCGAAACCAGTTCAATAAGATTCCAGCTCGATTTGGACCGAAATATTCCAGTTTGGTTTGAGCCAGTTTACCCGATTCGGTCCTAACTTCGACACGTGGGTGGAACCCAATAGGGGTAAAGTCTTGTAGACCACGTCGGTGGTGGTTCGGAGACACATCCAACCAATGTGGATTGAGTCAAATCACCTTTTCCTGACAACAAATTAGGATATTTAAATATTAGCAAAGATAAAAGAAAACACAAAAAAAGGGGTTTAGAAAACCCTATTTCACTCTCTCTTTCATCTTGACTCTTCATGTCTCCTTAACTTGTGGCTATTCTTCCCTGCTGCTTCTAATCGTGGCGCGGCTCTTGCCATCTTCAGAAGCTCTTATTGTATCTCCCTTTCTGATTGATGTTCCGCTTTCTTTCTAATTTCTTTGGAAATTTCAGAGAAAACTTTCCCTCTCCATTTCTTTCTCATGATCTTTTATTGATCCATTTACGCTGATTTTTTCCATTGTCAAATAGACTGCCTACCTGATAAACTCGGGCTGATCATACTTCCAGCGAATAATTTGTCATGGCAAGGCCACTATCTCCAACACTGGTTAAAGAAATGGAAAGCGAGTACAACCACCAACAAACACAGATTTTTCATGTGATCACTGCACTTTTTGGAATGGGAGGATTGGGCAAGAAAAATCATAAGATGAGTCTAAAGTTAGAGAGGAATAATATTTGAAATTATAAGGTATTAAGGATTTTTTTTCTCCTTAAAAATCTATTTCTTCGTATTAAAATTTATTTTATTGAGTTTTAAGTTCAATTTCTACATATTAAAGTTCAATTTCTTGAGGCCAAACTTGATTTCCTTAATATGATGCGAGAACTCGCATTTTGAATTACTATAGAATCTCAGTTTTTTGTTAACGATAGGGTGATCTCAGTAAAAAATAAGTTGTAGATCATTGGGATGAATGAAGAAACTGAGATTTTTTTTTTTTTTTTTATGGATATGAAAAAATGGGATTGAGGGTAGAAGATTGAAGAATGAGGAGAATAACAAGATGAGAGAACTGCCTTCTGAGATAAGATTGAGGGGAATAAGAAGAATGAAAGAAGTGATATATGTGATAAAAGATTGATACATACCTGTGTTTGACATGTTTTCCAATCTGTGTTTGATTTTCTATGTCAATAATGTGTGGTGAAAAATTGGAAGGGATGGTTGAAGCAGAGGCCGATGAAGAAAACATTCAAAAGCTCTTTTATGAATTGTATGATTCGTTTTTGAATTCTTCATTTCATTGTTGTAATTTCTTCAATTCGTTAATGTTGTATTTGAATTCTCCATTCTGGTGGGCAGGGATGACATCTCGTTCTCATCTTACCACTTAATAAAGCATTGTACCAAGCTTCATTCTTTTTGAATGATGGATACATTTTTTGTTTCCCTATTATTTCTCATTTCATTATTTATTTATGGTATAATGACCTTTCAATGGTGGTGGAGGAAACTTGTGTTTTGCTTTCCTTTTCTTCAATGGGATGGGATAACTCATAACAAGGCATTTTATTAGATGAAGTTAAAGGTATTAGAAACTTGTATTTTTAACTCAATTACCAAACATGTACCAGCTGTTATGATTTGTGCAAAAGAAACACTTAAAACTTGGTGATCCACATGACAAAAAATGGGAAGAATTAGACATTACAAATTAGACAGGATATGAAGAACATAAGTTCATCATTTTAGTGTTGGTTAAGAGAAACCTGTTTAATAAAGAACATTTATTCTGTAGAGGTCCAAACGACCTCAGTTTTGAAGTGTTTCTTAGCTTGTAAGGGGGGTTGGATAAGGCCTCGACAAATTGCCGAGGTAAGCCTTGGGTCATTTGGCGTTGGCTTGAGAAAGCTCTGGTTGCTGATTTGGGCCAACCTAGGCCTGGGTTTAGATTGGCTCTGGTCTAGGGTTTATCCATCTAATCCTTTATAAATTCCTCTTGAAATTTAAAAATCAATTACTTTGAAGTTCAAAATTCAAATTTTATGATTCAAAATGCATTTGAAAACTCATCCCAAGTACTTTCAAATGGGATGGAAATCGGAAACTATTTTAGGCAAAATTGTTTAGTTAGTTGGTCTCATGATTGAAATTGTCATCATCTTTAAAATAGTAATTGTTTTAAAAGCTGGTGTCTGATAGTGTAAATAAAACTCCCTTAGATTTTAATGGGAAGAGTTTTTTTATAAAGCCGTGCATGGTGCACGGTCATGCTTTCAACCATCAGACGGGTCTAATCAATGCACAACCCCTCATTCCATCCAACAATTGCAGGCATGGTCTTGCTCCATACACGGCTAAACACAAAATCTTTTGTCTTTTTTAATTTATTAATAAAAGAGGGAAAATGATTCTCTAATACCTGTTAGCCTTGAATGTATTTATATTTTCAAAAAGAAGATTAATAATAATTCCATAAATAGGGGTTAGGCGAGTCAATCGGTAAGTTTGGGTCAATTTTGGATCAGTTTGAGTCAGTTTCGTTGTGCGAATGGTTAAATCGAAATTAAACCAATAAGGAAAGTTCAATTTTGGCTCGGTTTCGGTTTCGGGTTTACATTGGTTTCTTATATCGGTTTGCTATTGGGTTAGTTTTGATTTTGGCCCAATTTGGGTTCGGTTCACCATAAACATTTATATAAAATTATAGACAAAATATATAATTTTAATGGGTTTCAGGTTGTTATCGATTTCTTATCAGGGTAGATTAGTTTGATTTCAACTCGGGTTTTGAGCTGATTTTGATTTCATTTAATTTGGTTTTGGGGTCATAATCCTCCAAACCGAAATCAACCTAATAAGATTCCAGCTCGATTTGGACCAGGATATTTCGGTTTGGTTTGAGCCAATTTACCCGATTCCGTCCCAACTTTGACACGTCGGTGGAACCTAACAGGGCTAAAGTCTAGTCGGCCACGTTGGTGGTGGTTCGGAGACACATTCAGATTGAGTCAAATCACCATTTCCTGACAACAAATTAGGATATTTAAATATGTTAAGGGTTGGGGTTTCCTGGTCCGTCACCCCCATATAGGGGATCTTTTGAGGGGTTTCTTTTTGGACCGTAGGATATGAACTCATAAATCATATGTGTTGGTTCGGAATAAAATAACATACAATATTATTATGAAATTCGTATTGCATAAATTAATAAATATATTATTTATACCCTGTAATACGTATGGCTCAAAATTGAAGAAATCGAAACTTTCGAGCTCCCTTTCCTTTTGGAAACCTATTTCCTCCGAATCCTCTCTGGCTTGTATTTCACACAGGTTTTTCTTACCTCGCTAACCTGATTCGATTCAACAAAACTCGCTAATCTGATCCGGTAGTCCCATCTTCAATAGTTTTTGTAAGGATTTGGATTTCGTTGCACTCGTCTCCGGCCTTAGATTTGGGAAATTTGCAGTGTTGCAGAAGAAGGGGAACAGAGGATTCGAGATCTCTCTCTCGTTCCAATTGCTCCTCTCTCTTCCATCTTGGTGGATTTATGATATAGAGCAAAGGCTATTCGGTGAAGAGCTGCATTTGATATAATGGTGTGAGAGCAGGGTGTTCCATGGGAAGTTGCTTGAAGAGCAACTGGCACTAGTGCCTCCCTCAGAGAAGCAAGCAATGATGGCTTCGATTGGGATATTGTTAAGGTCAACAATCTGAGAAAAAAAATAAAAATGGTTTCAATGTCTTTGGGCCTAAAGCCAAGATTAGAGATGGTGGAGCTGGTATCCAAACTGTGGAGCAGAAGATAGAGGAGACAAAGAGGAAAAACGAAGAAGTTGAAGATGGAGGAAACCACGCTAAATTTCCACACTTTTTTGACAGTCTTTCATCAGTTTCTTTTTCTCTCAAGGGGTACGTTCCACTCTTTCTCTATTGATTTCTCCAGTCAAACCCTTGCCATCTACCATCTCCCACGATAGCATAACCTATTGCTCCCCTGTCGTGCTCTCCCATTTTCGAACCCTGCTGCAATAGAGGAGAGCCTCCCACTTCCGAACCCTGCTTCCCTTGTGCGCTCCTCTATTGCGGACCACCTCACCCCCCAACTCCCATCTTACGTGATCCCTCTGCTGCCCACCCCCGGCACCTGAGACTCTTGGATGAACAGGAAGGACTCTGCGACGGAGTGCTCGAAGTGACACCGAAGAGAGGAGACTGTTGCGTATTGGGAATGGGAAATACCGAAATACAATCAGAATAAACACATTTTAAATTACAAAATAACTGTATATAATACTATATTTAGATATAGGTAAAGAAATGATTGAACGATCACGTTTATGAGATGCTTTTTCGAGGGATGAGATTACTCCCCTTCATCAATACGGTTACCTGCTCTGCCGACTAGCAAACGTTTTGCCTTTAAATATTAGCAAAGATAAAAGAAAAACCAAAAAAAGGGGTTTAGAAAACCCTATTTCACTCTCTCTTTCATCTTGACTCTTCATATCTCCTTAACTTGTGGGTTGTGGCTATTCTTCCCTGCTGCTTCTAGTCGTGGCGCGGCTCTTGCCATCTTCAGAAGCCCTTATTGTATCTCCCTTTCTGATTGATGTTCCGCTTTCTTTCTATTTTCTTTGGAAATTTCAGAGAAAATTTTCCCTCTCCATTTCCTTCTCATGATCTTTTATTAGTCCATTTATCAACGAAGATCTGATTTTTTCCATTGTCAAATAGACTGCCTACCTGGTAAACTCCAACGACAATGGGGTGAGAGATCTGCAGAACTCAGGCAAAGGGCTGATCATACGAACAATTTGTCATGGCAAGGCCACCTTCTCCAACCCCGGTTAAAGAAATGGAAAGCGAGTACAACCGGCAACAAAAACAGATTTTTCAAGTGATCACTACACTTTTTGGGAGGATTGGGCAAGAAAAATCATAAAATGAGTCTAAAGTTAGAGAGAAATACTATTTGAAAATATAAGGTATTAATGATTTTTTCTCTCCCTGAGTCCCTAATTCCTACATTGGAGTTGTTCTTGTCCTATTCTAAGATATAATCTCTATATAACATACGATATCTTTGTTATTCTTACCACCGCGTTTTACTCTCTTGAGCTTAAGAGGCGTCCGCCATGTGCTCATGTCAAAACTCTCAACGCCAAATTGTCTTGGACACAAATCCGGACGGTTAAAATGTATTTTAGCGATGTTAAAGTTAAATTTCTTTATATTAAAGATCAATTTTTTCATGTAAAGACGGCCAAGGGAAACAACAAGATGAAAGAAGTGATTTTTGTGGTAAAAGATTGATACATACCTATGTTTGACATGTTTTGCAATCTGTGTTTGATTTTCTATGTCAATAATGTGCCGTGAGAAATTGAAAAGAGGGATGGTTGAAGTAGAGGCCAATGAAGAAAACATTCAAAGCTTTCTTATGAATTGTATGATTCGTTTTTGAATTCTTCATTTCATTGTTGTAATTTCTTCAATTCATTAATTTTGTATTTGAATTCTCCATTCTGGTGGGCAGGAATGACATCTCGTTCTCATCTGACCACAGCACTCTACCAGGCTTCATTCTTTTGAATGATAGATTACCTTTTTTGTTTCCGTATTATTTTTCATTTCATCATTTATTTATGGTATAATGTCCTTTCAATGGTGATGGAGGAAACTTGTGTTTTGCTTTCCTTTTCTTCAATGGGATGGGATAACTCATAACAAGGCATTTTATTAGATGAAGTTAAAGGTATTAGAAACTTGTATTTTTAACTCAATTACCAAACATGTACCAGCTGTTATGAGTTGTGCAAAGGAAACACTTAAAACTTGGTGATCCACATGACAAAAAAATAATGGCAAGAATTAGACATTACAAATTAGACAGGAAATGAAGAACATCAGTTCATTATTTTAGTGTTGGTTAAGAGAAACCTGTTTAATAAAGAACATGTATTCTGTAAAGGTCCAAGCGACCTCAGTTTTGAAGTGTTTCTTAGCTTGTAAGGGGTTGGATAAGAATTAAGGCCTCGACAAATTGGGCCGAGGTAAGCCTTGGGTCATTTGGCGTTGGCTTGAGAAAATTCCGGTTGCTAATTTGGGCAAACCTAGGCCTGGGTTTAGATTGGCTCTGGTCTAGGGTTTATCCATCTAATCCTTTATAAATTCCTCGTGAAATTTAAAAATCAATTACTTTGAGGTTCAAAATTCAAATTTTAAGATTCAAAATGCATTTGAAAACTCATGTCAAGTACTTTCAAATGGGATGGAAATTAGAAACTATTTTAGGCAAAAGTTTTTAGTTAGTGGGTCCCATGGGGTTGAAAATAAAATATTTTATCAAATACTTGTTAAAATTAAAATATTTTCCAACCATCTTTTTGATACTCAGGATTTAAATTTCTTAACCATGAAATTTTATTGATTTCAAGGCTGTTCAATCCTATCAAGGGTGTTTTGGTAATTTAAAAATTAATTTCATAATTTTTTTTATAATGATTCATAAAATAAGTCCTACACCGTTCTAGGAGGATCTCTACCCTCTCAGGTTCTTGTCCGGTACAATTCGTCTGGTTCCTCTCAAAGGGACCGAAAAGACCACTTTATCCCCCTCCCTGAACACACTGTTCGGGTGGGATCCACCCCCCTCTTATTAGAGGCACTAGGGAACTGTACCGTGTAGAAAACCTGAGAGGATAATTTTCCATTCTAAGATGCTTGCTCATCATCACCAAGCCCACTGACAAGCATAATTATCTTTTTCCTATCGTTAAAGTTTATTAAAATTATTGGATGTTGGTAATTGGGAGGAGGGGAAAAATGGAAAATTACCCTCTCCAATTCCCTAAAGCTCGGCAATGCGACAATGCTAGATGGAGATGCTGACATGTAGCAGCTCGGAAATCCAATGGTCAGAGCTCATTGATTTTTTTTTTTTTTTTTGGAGACAGGAAGGGTATCTGACTTTAGGCCGACTAAATCCCCCCTGGGCTCGTACATGACCCATGCGCCACGCATGAACTGGGAGCTTCTGGGCCCTAGTGAGCCTCAGGCGGGTGGCCCCAAGAAATTATGCAACGGTGAAGGTTTGATCACGAGACCTCGCTTCCTGAGGCTGAGTCTCATGTCCCCTCCAAGCCAGCTGCGCTAACCCCTTGGGGTTCCGAGCTCATTGATTATGTTAAGCTTGGACCGTTGGATGTTCGAGCTGCCACATATCGGCATCTCCACCTAGAACTGCCACACTGCCGAACTTTAGGAATTAAAAAGAATAATAATTTGGGAAAAATGGCTCTAGCTGTCAAGTAATTATTTATGAGGGGAGGAAAAATGGTTCTCTACAAGCGGGTACAAATGTACAAATGATCTCCACAACAACCTACCAAGTTATGCCAAATTGTGCATTGGATAAGTATAGAATTTTATTGACAAGTGAAAAAAAAAAAAAAAAAAACTTTATTGATAAGTAGCCAAATGTGTCATCATACTTCAACCCAAATATATGGAATGATATGGTAATATATAAGAGGGTTTGATGGAATTGGAGACTCAAATTCGATATGTATCCGATTTAAATCGTTATCTAAACATTTAAAAGGGTCAAATTACTACACCATTTTCTAAGTGGTAAAAATTTGGATGTAGGTTTTTATCAAAACAGAATAAGGATGTAGGTGTAGAGTTACCTTAGAAATAATTTTTACTTATTTTTAAATTGGAAAAAAGATTCCTACCAAGTTGTGTGCTGCCCGGTGCCCAACACAGAGAGGGTAAAAATGATGGTCCCACCCCCATGAAATGCAAAAATCACACATCTGTTGATGCCAATGTACTAATGTAGGTGATGAGGCATAAAACACCCCACCAATCAGAAGCGGCCACATGGCCGAGTTGAGGTCATACTAAGAACCAAATCGAGCTAAGTGGAAGACCAGACTGACCCGATCTGGGTAAAACCCTATTGCTCGGCCGAGCTCTTCTGCCGATCTCTGGCCGCACGACACGATAGATCAGTACTCACCCAAAAATCCCCATCACGGCTGAGCTGCACGGCCACCGACCCCATGGTCCGGGCCTACGCACGTCGGCCTCGATTGGAGCACCACAGCGCGGCAAAGCCCACATAGCTAATGATGACCCTCACTGGCCGAGCTCTTAGGCCGACCTTTGTGGTCGAGCTCCGACGCCGAGCTCTCCACGAAAGCTACCATAGCGCTCCACCGGAGATCACGACGCCACGTAAGCACCACCCGGGAATCACGGGATAAGAATCGAGTCACGATCTCATTGCAATACCGAATCACACTCCCATTAGGACTCTTACTTTAACAAGAGTCCGACCCCGAAGGAAATGCTCCACTCCACTCGCTCCGCGGGGAACAGTCTTACCAAACGAGGACTCTTACCATACTCGGACTCCTTCAACCGCCTCATCTCCCTCTATAAATACTAAGGTATGGAGCTCTATTGCTCAGCTGGCTTTTTACTAGCTGTTACGCTGTTGCACTGGTGATCTAACTTGAGCATCGGAGAGTCCTAGGCCGGAGCCACATCGGCCCTCTTGTGCTCATCACTTGGTCCTTGCAGACTCATCCGTGGGCGAACCAAGCGTCGAAGATTTCCACACGCAACAGTAGGCATGGTTTTTGTGTACGTTATGAGATTGGGTATCAGTCGCTTTCAAAACGATACGATACAGATCGATAGAGATCAATTGACTCGTTGTTTGCCCTTAGTTTTCCTAAAAATTGGGTTTTGACTCTTTAGCGTTTCATCGATACAATATCAAAATCAATTATTAGTGATACTGATACAGATTGGTCGATACATGCGAACCTCAAACAAAGACAAGTGTTCCTCATGTAAACTTTTAGTGATCTTCTTGATCCTAAGGGGATTGGGTGGTTAAGGGGATTGGGTGGTTATTGGCTAAGAATAGAGATAAATTCCATCAAGCAACCTATGACAAGCATGTGAAGGATTCCATCAAGCAACGTTTTCTAAGGTCTTTGAGTAGGTTTAAGTAAAAGTTAAGGTCCAAAGAGGTAAGATAAGCCATTACAAACTTGGACTCAAAGAGCCCACATTCTGGAAATACTCAGAATCCAACGTCAGGTAGGCATTTGGCCGTAGGCGATGAGCCTTGGGCTATCGCCAGTGGATTCTCATCCAGTGCTGGTCCAAGCCAACACATTTACTGACTTGGGTTGGCAAAAATGGATTTGGCCCGGGTCAAGTGTGATCCGAACCAAGGTTGGGCCAAGTCTTATCTATGCATGATAAAGCCATCTTACTATGATTTGCAAAACACTTTGTTAGCTGCTTTTAAAATCATATAAACTTGAAAAAATACTGGGGCACTTGAAACATTCAAAGTTATAAATAATGGGTCTCGCAACATTTCGATTCATGATCACCTATAGTCTACTTTAATTGACAAAATTAGGTGTTTATAGTATGAAAAGCATTAATGATTATCTTTTAGGGCAAGGGTTTCACACATCGCTCGTGTAAGGGAAATCTCCCATTCTACACCAATCACGACATGAGAAATGACTTTGTTAACATGGGACCCACATATTTAGAGAGTAGTGGGCTTTTGAATGCGGATCCAGTTCGTCAAAATGTGAGAAGGCATGGGGAAGCATCCCTACACCACATATGGATCTTTTTCCCCATCTTTTAAGTTCTGTAAGTCATTGAACGTTGGGAGGAAGGGGCAAGTGGATATAATTTTTTATTGGGAGAAGATTCTCCAAGCAACCTCCTGTTGGTCAAACAACGGTCCAGGGATCAAACCATGGTTCCGTAGGGAAAGCAATTATAAATCAATTAGAGTATTGCACGCTCTGGGTTATCCCATGGTATCCCATGTGTGCCCCATTTTAATTTTAGGGTGTCCCATGGTTTCTCATGGGAACCTTGGTGCATCCCTATTAGGGTTTCTCCTTCCCTATTGCGTCCCATAAAATTAATTATCACAATAGGGACGGAGAAATTCGTCTCTAGTCCATCACATGGCAAGAGGGATCCATCCCATACTCGAATGCGCAGCGAAAATTAATCGATTTGAGTTTCTTTCGCATCCCATAAATGTTAATAATCAATGAGCAGAAGGAATTAATAAAGAACTGCTAACCTGGTGAGCCTCAAGTGTTGCTCCTCCAATAGACAGTGGTTCTTCCTCCAGTGAGCGCTCTAAGCAAACAGATCTGAACCTCCAATGGTGCTACCAATGTTCTACATGTCAATCCCAGATGCCCTCAAACTCCTCAGCACATATCTAGGGTTTCATAAACCCCAACTCTCAAACACAGGTGAGAGAAGCAAGAAGAAGAAGAGAGATCACAAGAGGGAGAGAGAGAAACCAAAAATGTAGGAGAGAGAGTGTCTGCTCCAAAACGTGGAGAGCTTCCTCTTCTGCGTTTTATGGTCCCCTATTTATAATAATAGGGTTTAATTAAATCCTAGATAGATTTAATAGAGCCCTAGTGAGAGTCCGACTCTCTCTCTCTCGATCTGAGCGATTCTGTTTAAACTCAAAGTCTACACAAGTGAAGAAGCGAGAATCTAATAGGGAAAGTATTAATTAGATTCTTTATTTAATTATTAATGGATGATTACAATTAGCACCAAATCCATTAATTAAATAAAGAGCCAATTAAATTAGCAAATTCCAAATAACTCCCTATATGATAACAATTTGTCATATACAACCCCCCCACTAATCAACACCATCATTATGGAATCTAGGGCATGTACACATGTCTTCGTCAAACCCCAATCCATAGTACATGTCCATATAAGAGCGTCTCGTGCATCCGATCGGGTCCCAAAACTCGATAAAACACTTTATTTGAAATAACTATAAATAATGTATCATTTTATGTAAAATAAATTTTGCAAAACCATTTCCAAAACGGTCGATCCGTTTCGATCCGACCATGCACGTGACAGCTCTCTATCTTGGTGTTCCCAATCGGGTAGTGGTGACCGTGTTGGATAACTCCTTCACTCACAAAGTGTTCACGCATTCCCGAACACCGGCTTTGACTCGCTTGAGTCTCACATTGATGAACCAAAGAATGCAATCACATTTTACAAGACAAGGTTCCCTGGTATGTGGTGTCGGTGACACATGTCTATCCCTTCCTACATCCGACGAATACATGAGGGAATCGACAAAGTAGATTCTTCGCCAATGCACACATCAAACATGTGAGCACTCGCATTCGTACCCTGACATCACATGTCTAGGCATACCCAATGCGACAACCATATGATAAGGGTGCCCAACCCAAACCCTAGTCGTGACTACCATTTTAAGTATAACTTACGGACACATAATGCTCAAAAAGTTTATATCGCATGTGACAATATTAAACTAAAATGTATAAATGTTCAATACAAAGGTGAACCGGGTTGAACCGGACCGAACCGGGTTGAACCGGACCGAACCGGGTTTGATGGACACACACTTGTCCAACACCTCCATGGTAGGGTATGTTAACATCCTCTCTCTCTCACCTCGTCATATGAAATAGCTTTACTGCCCTCTTATGTACCAAATCGTTCCATCACATCTAATAAGTGTGCTCCCCTATGCTGTTTGTTCTGAAAACCATCTCCTTTAGTATCTCCTACCTTTTAGATGTTTAGGGAATATTCTTTGGGGCAAAATGACCACCCATCCTGCCTTGCTCTTCATCAAAGACGAAAATCCCGTCCCCCGATATGCCAATGCGTGCATGCCTAACCCCTACGCTCCCCCAAAATATCTATATGATATCTCTTTAACAACACACAGTTATGCCCGATAGTAGATTGGATAACGCTATAACTTCATAGACAAGCAATGGAAAAGTCTCCTCATATGTCAAGTTTTAATCAATATAGATGGAATAATTTCTCACCACATGGAGGGTATATCCGTATATAACAAAATCTTATATTAAAATTTGATGGGTCTATAGGGTTCGCAATACCTTTGCCGACAAAAAAATATTGGGAATGAAAAAAAAAATCGAAACCCTATCTTTCTAGGTCGAATCTTGACTCTGTTTCTACCTCAAAAAATAAAAAGGGAAATTTACGCATACCCCCTGAGGTTTGACGAAAGGAAATTTTTACTCCCCAGGTTTGGAAAATTCTACGTACCCCCCTGAGGTTTGCAAATGATAACAGATAGGTCTATTCCGTCAGTTAATGACTAACACTGTTAAAAAGTAGACTTGAATTGACGGAATTGCCCTTACAAAAAAAAAAAAAAAAAACCACCTGCAACACATCTTCCCCAAATCGATTGGGAAGATGAGTTGCAGGTACATACAACTATACAAGGGGAGAAACTAGAAAGGGAGGAAGCCACTGCAGTTTCACTACTGCTTATTGGTTGGATTATTGAAGAAGAAGAAGAATGAGGGTTGGAGGGAGGGGTGAGCAAAGCCTTCGCTTGCGGTCATAGATTTCATCAATCTTAGCAAATCCTTCGCGCCCAACTTTCGAGAGATCAACCCTTCTCTGATATGTCATCTATTCTAAAAGAAAACCACTTAAGAACTTTCAAACTAATTAGTCTTGAACGTACACCACCAAGGCCTCCCTGCAACTCATCTGTTGTGCTGTCAATTCTGCCCTAGAAGAGCAGGAATATCTGATGGTTAGATCTTTAGAATAGGACAGAATCGATTTTGCCAGAAAAGTGCCAAAAAAGTGAGGACCGCCAACAGTTAAGAAAGTATAAATTACTATGCAACAAATTCTTGGATCAGGGCCATATTGATGTTGAGGAACCCTTGCTGATTGATCTTCCAAACCCTATAATATGGGACTGATCTGTTGGACAGATTTTGGAATTAATTTCACTATAAAAAAACTGCCAAAAATTTTTAAAAAACAGAGCATCGCAGAGTTCAGTTATTTGGGGCCTTCTTCTTCCTCCATCTGCTTCTCTGTTAAAACTGACAAAATTCATCTTTTGTTTTTCTCGCCATAGATGTTCCATTAGAACCCATGGATGGAGCAATCAATGGGGATACCTGTAACTCAGGTCCAATTAGGAATCGAAGCTTGTGTTCTCAGTGGGATTGATTTCAGTATCTAAAATCCTAGGGTTTCTACAAGGACTTTTGCTAATCAAACTTCAATTTCCCAAACCTAAGCGGTGGCCCCTTGCTTTCCTACAGCTCAATTGGGTGAGATTAAGTTGGGTCTTGAGCATTAGGGCATTCCTTCATCTGGGTCTTGGGAGGAAAAGAGAACCAAGGGCGATGGCTTCCAACAGGGGTTAAAGAGAAAGAATGGAAAATGAAAAAGAAATGGATCTCAACCTGCCGAGGCTCCCATCTTGATTGTTCGAAATCGAACTCAGTTAATTGGGGAAATTCTATTGGGGGTAATTCTCAAGTGTAGCTACTACATAGTTCCTCTTCCCATTGAAAAACCTTGAAAGGCCGGTGCCCTAGTTCTGCCCCTCAGTGGCCGGTTTTCGCCTTTAATTTTTGGAGCTCCACAGCATCCATCGAGTTTATCCTCAATTGTATCCGCTCCACAGATCTTCTTCCCAGTTAACAACCTTGTAGGCCGTCGCCCTAGTTCAGGTAAACGTGGTTTTCACCTTTGATTTCTGAGTTCGAAATTGAACTTAGTTAATTGTTTCATACCTGCAACTCATCTTCCCTTCCCCAAAATCGATTGGGGAAGATGAGTTGCAGGGTTTTTTTTTTTTTTTTTTTTTTTGTAAGGGCAATTCCGTCAGTTCAAATATGCTTTTTAACAGTGTTAGTCATGAACTGACGGAATTGACCTATCTATTACCATTTGCAAACCTCAGGGGAATACGTAGAATTTTTCAAACCTGGGGGATAAAAATATCCTTTCGTCAAACCTTAGGGGGGTATGCGTAAATTTTCTAAATAAAAAAATAAAAAAAAATCTTGATTCTGTGTCTCTCAGTTTTTCTTTTCACAAAATAAAGAAACCGAAAGCCTTATCTTTATCGGTAATCTTTGATTCTGCGTCTCTCTCATATATCAGTTGATTCTGAATTTTTGAGGAGTGATTCTCCTCTGGCCTAGACTGATTCGACTGCAATTTCAGCCTCAATCCACTCACTGGTTGGGCATCTTCTCCTCTTATCGATTTCAGCACTTTCAGGGTTTTGTTCAAACCCCTGCAAAAATCGATCTCAAGGTTTCCTCTGTCTGGTATTGCTGATTTTTGGAGATATTTATTCCTTCATTATTAGAAGGCTTTCATCATTGTTGCAGCCCTTATCGTGGAGATTTTCATGGGTTTCTCTTCACAACATCCCTTATCTGCGATTTGGAATTCTTCACTGTCGTCAATCGTCATGGGTGACTCTGTGGATTCGACTGCTACTTCTGTGGGTGATGGAAACAGCAAACCAGATTACCTTACTTTTTCCCCTAATCCAATCAAGTTGGATGGCACAAATTACCTGCTTTGGTCTAGGTCTGCCTCCTTTGCCATTGCAGGCCGTGGCCTTACTGGTCATATTAGGGGAACCACTGCTATGCCTACTGAGGTTGGAGCTGCTCAGGACAAGTGGCTTGCCAAGAATGGAGTTCTTATGTCCTATCTGATCGGTTCTATGACTACAGAGCTACAACACAATTTTATTCTCCTTGACACAGCCGCGGAAATTTGGGCTGCTTGCAAGGAGACTTATGGACAGCTTAGCAATGATGCCCAGGTCTATGAAATCAGGAAGAAGGTCCTTCATACTACTCAGGGAGAGTTGACAGTCTTCAAATATTATGCTACCTTGCGCAGCCTTTGGCAACAACTGGACCATTTCTCTGACTTTCACCCGAGTACAGCCACTGATGTTGCCTCCTATAAGAAGCATGTGGACAAGATTAGGGTCTACGATTTTCTAGCTGGCTTAAATGTGGAGTATGATCAGATTCGTGTTCAAGTGTTGGGCCATAAGCCTTTTCCCACACTTGAACAATCTTATGCCTTGGTGTCCTCTAAAGAGAACCGTCGGGCTGCCATGTTGCATCCTCCTGTTACTGACAAATCAGCACTCCAAGCTGCTGCCCCTGCCACTCCTGCACCTAGTGGCACTGCTTCTCTTGGTGATTCTACTATTGGGTCTGTTGTTTGTGAGTACTGTCACAAACCTTACCACACCAAGGAGAAGTGCTGGAAACTTCATGGGAAACCGGCTGACTTTGAAGCTAAAAGGGCTGCCAAGACCAAGACAAAGACTAAGACCAAGGCCCATTAGACAGAGACTGTTACTGCGGCCCCTGCTACTGACCCTGGTCTATCCCAGGATGATCTACAGGCACTCCTTCGTATGCTGAGGTCTTCTGCTGCTGCTGCCTCTACTACATCAGCTACTGCCAATTCTTCTGCTACTTCAGGTTCCCACTTTGCCCGGTCAGGTATTCCATTTGGGGGTCATTGTGCAGCTGTAGCTTCACATCCTTGGATCATAGATTCTGGGGCTACAGATCATATGACCGGTTCCTCTGGTTTGTTTCATAGATATTCTCCCACTTCTGGGAAAGACAAGGTCAAGGTAGCTGATGGTTCCCTTTCTTCTATATCTGGAAAAGGAATCATCAACTGCACTTCCTCTCTTCCATTAACTTTTGTTTTGCATATTCCTAATTTTACTACTAACCTTCTTTCCATTAGTAGTATTACTCGTGATCTTAACTGCAAAGTCACTTTCTTTCCTTCTCATTATGTGTTTCAGGATCTGGACTCTGGGAGGACGATTGGATTAGGTAAAGTGCACGGTAGGCTGTACCTGCTTGATGATGGTCGCTTCTCTCCACCACCATTGCCTTCTCCACTACACCAGAACTCCATGGTCTCTTCTGAACTCTACCAGTGGCACTCTAAGTCAGGTCACCCCCCTTTAGGAATTTTAGCACATTTATTTCCTAGTTTGGTCACCCTTCGTACTAAGGATGACTTTTTTTGTGAGGCGTGTGTTCTGGCCAAACAGACACGTTCAAATTATCCTATTTTAAATAAAAGGAGTTCTTCTTGCTTTCAATTAGTGCACTCTGATGTTTGGGGCCCTAATCGTAAACCCTCTATTTCTGGTCATCGGTGGTTTGTCTCTTTCATTGATTGTCATTCTAGGAACACATGGGTGTATCTTTTGCACACAACAAATCAGGTTTTTTCATGTTTTCAGCACTTTCATAAAATGGTCCAAACTCAGTTCCAGGCTACTCTCAAAATATTGAGAAGTGATAATGGGACAGAGTATAAAGAATCACAATTTCAAAAATATTTGGCTGACCATGGAATCATTCATCAAACTAGTTGTGTTGATACCCCTGCCCAGAATGGTGTGGCAGAAAGGAAAAACCGCCACTTGTTAGAAATGGCCAGAGCTTTGATGTTTGGGAAAAATGTCCCGTCTCAATATTGGGGGGATGCGGTTCTTACAGCGGCCTATCTCATCAATAGGCTGCCCTCTAGGGTACTTAACTCCCGTAGCCCCTCTGATATTTTGATTGGTAATTCCTCCGTTATTGTGCCTCCCAAGGTGTTTAGTTGTGTGTGTTATGCTAGAGATACCAAATCTCCAGGCAAACTTGAACCTCGGGGGCTCCGTTGTATTTTCTTGGGTTATTCTCCAACCCAGAAAGGCTATAAATGCTACCATCCCCCTTCCAGCCATACCGTGGTTAGCATGGATGTTATTTTCCATGAGTCCATTTCTTATTATTCTTCGCCACCTCTTCAGGGGTAGAGTGCTGGTGAAGATGTGGCTTTCGAAATTCCTTTACCTGAGGTGCCTCTGGCTGTTGCCCAGCCATCTTTACCACCCTCGGCTGCTGTCCAGCCCCCTTCACCACCCACGGCTGCTGCCCATCCTACTTTGGAGACTGCCCAACAACCTCTGGCTGTTCCTCCCTCACCTAATGGGAATCCTTTACAGGGGGAGACCATAGAAAATAGTGTTGTTAATATTCCTATTTAGGGGGAGCTGAATCCAGTCCAGAGAACTATTGGTGAATTTCAGAAGAGAATTGACAACTCCAACATGATCACCTATACAAGGGGCAGATCCACCAGAGGGCAGTTGCATCCCATTGTAGCACCAGTATCCATCCAATTGCCGGCTCCAGACACAGATCCTACATCTCCTGGTAATCCATCTCCTTCCGACCTACCTATTGCACTTCGCAAAGGTACTAGGACTTGCACTTTACATCCCATATCTCATTTTGTTTCTTATAACTCTCTTTCTCCCTCTTTTCGTGCATTTGTATCTTCTCTTTCCTCTATCTTGATTCCTAGAAATTGGCAGGAAGCATCTACAGATGGAAAGCGGAAGGCAGCAATGTTGGAAGAAATGAGAGCACTATACAAAAATAATACGTGGGATCTTGTGGCTCTTCCTCCAGGGAAAAAACCAGTGGGATGTAGATGGGTCTTCGTGGTTAAACAAAAAGCTGATGGCTCAGTGGATAGGTATAAGGCAAGTCTGGTTGCAAAAGGGTTCACTCAGACTTATGGAGTTGACTATCAGGAGACCTTTGCACCAGTGGCAAAGCTCAACACCGTCAGGGTGTTATTATCTTGTGCTGCAAATCTTGGGTGGGATCTTCAGCAGTTAGATGTCAAAAATGCCTTCCTCTATGGAGAGCTTGAGGAGGAGGTATATATGGACATTCCACCAGTTTTTTCTGATGACAGGACTAAGGGCAAGGTTTGTAAATTGAAGCGTGCCCTTTATGGTTTGAAGCAGTCACCTAGGGCTTGGTTTGGCAGATTTCATAAGGCTATGATTTCAGCAGGTTATAAGCTAAGCAATGCTGATCACACTTTGTTTATCAGACGGCTTGGTAACAAGGTTACTCTTCTCATAGTCTATGTGGATGATATTGTGGTCACGGGTAATGATGATGCTACAATCATGGATTTGAAAATTCTTCTTGGCCGTGAGTTTGAGGTCAAAGATCTTGGTCCCCTAAAATATTTTCTAGGGATAGAAGTTGCTCGATCTTCAAAGGGCATCTTTCTTTCTCAAAGAAAATATGTCATTGATCTATTGACTGAGACAGGGCTACTTGGCTATCATCCTTGAGATACTCATATGGAAGCTACTACAAAACTTAGGGAGAAAGAGGGTGAGCCTGTTGACAAGGATGCTTATCAGCGGTTAGTGGGCAAACTAATCTACCTTTCTCACACACGCCCTGACATTGCAGTTGCTGTAAGTTTGGTGAGTCAGTTCATGCATGATCCCTATTCCTCTCATATGGATGCAGTCCGTCGTATTTTGAGGTATTTGAAGTCTACTCCGGGAAAGGGAATCCTTCTATCTCCCAATGGTCACTTGAAGATTGAAACCTATACTGATGCCGATTGGGCTGGTTCTCCTGACAGGAAATCTATCTCTGGCTACTGTTCCTTTGTGGGTGGGAACCTTGTCACATGGCGTAGCAAAAAGCAGAATGTTGTGGCAAGGTCTAGTGCTGAAGCCGAGTTCCACACAATGGCACAAGGAATTTGTGAACTTATGTGGCTTAGAGGATTATTGCAGGATATTGGTGTTGTTGTCCATCTTCCTGTCACAATAAAGCCGCCATTAGCATTGCTCATAACCCTGTCCAGCATGATCGTACTAAACACGTGGAGGTTGACCGTCATTTCATCAAGGAGAAGCTTGAAGCCAGCCTCATTTGTGTTCCCTTTGTGAAGTCCACTGATCAACTGGCTGATGTGTTCACTAAGGGGCTGAGTAGCAAGCTGTTTCATCCTATCTTAGTCAAGTTGGGCCTGCATGATATATATGCACCAACTTGAGGGGGAGTGTTAGCTATATGGGTATTCTGGTCTTCTTTCTTTTGTTATTTTATTTATTTCGTACATGTGGTTTAGTTCCACATTGCTAATGTACAATTGTTTCATCCTTCATTATGATTATAAATAAAGATGTGCTTGGGATGACAAACTCATCCAAGCATCGAGTTCTAAATCTGGTCCTTTTAACACAATGAAACCACCAAAGCTTTGAAGTTTTGTTAGGTAAAGAAACCCATTTTAAGTCCTTGAAATATCTAACAGAAAATAGTAGGGACCCATTTTAAGTCCTTGAAACACATTATTTTATAATAAAAAAGAATCAACTAAATAAATATGAAAAAACGTAAGCCCTGAACACCTCAGAAGGAAAAAAGGCAAATTAAGAACCGAAAGTATGATATCAGCAAGGCACATATAAACACTTATCCCACCATCAGCCAAGAATATAGTAATTCTGCTCACCCCTGGGTTTTTTGCAACACAGATTTCATCAAAGAAAAAAAACAATTAAAAATAAAGAAGGTAAAGACCAAAATGGATTAAAAATAAAAAGGTAGACTACAACCATAGAACTGATTGAGTGCACAACCAAAAGCAACTCTAAGACAATTCTTCTATGAACACTAATTGCAGCTCCAAAGAACCAGCAAACCAGAAGAAAGCAAGAACAGAATAATGAAAATTAACAACATGTTGATCACTGTCTGAATGAGGCCAAGCCAAGCTACACTCAGCTGCAACCATCATTGAGGGTGTCAAGCACCATATGCAATGGAATCCACAGCTCTAAACTATTGGTGTTTATAAAATTGAAAACAAGACTTGTCCTTGGAAAGGATCAGATCCCCCACAGTGCCCTCCCAGAGAATGGCTCTTTCAAGAGTTCTCTGACAGGAAAACCCACATGCACATGGAATACAAATCAGGTCTACCTAATCTGCACGCCTGCACCCAACATATTGCATGTGTCATGAATGTGCAAGCAGGCACATAAATTGTAATCTGTTTCTCAAACTGCTATCAACAGTACAAAATAGTATCCTGCTTTTTTATAAACATTTCCTATGCCAGTCGGATCAATTGCCTAGGCCAACTGTAAAGAGATGTGGCACTCAAGTTTTCTAGAGAAGAAAACAAACCCTTCTTGTTTCTCAGCCAACCATCTGGAAAGAAATCGTATGTTGCTGATTCTAGTAACCAAAACTGCATCACTGTTTCTGGGTACTATTTTATTGACAAATTCACTTTATTTTTATTTATTAATCATTTATTTACATCAATCTAGTATCTTCCTTATTCTTTTTTCTGATAGGTCAGTATCATTTCATATAATTGGTCATATAGTGCAGTACAGCTGTGACCCCCAGTTAGGCCAAGTGTACTTTTATAATAGGTTGGGTTAATTAGGTTGTGATGTTGTGTGGTTTACTAGGTTCTGGGCCATAGTATTGACATGGTTCTCGGCCTGAAATCAGCAATGCCTTCAACCTGTGAAGATTTAGTTAAACTGTTGTCTAAATAGGTTAGGAGTTTGAAAATAGAAGTTCAAAATAGTTAGTTTTTCTAATTAGAAAGTTTAGGTTAGAGTAGCAGAAGGTTACACTCTCTAACCATGGGCTTTAAAATACTTTTAGCTGGTTTACTTTTCAGTAAACGAATCTGAGTATGGTAATGGTTTAGAGAATAGGGTTTCTCTTCCAACAGTCAAATGGACAATCATTGCTATGTTCATGGTGAAAGATTTCTTATTTCTGAATTTCAACTTAAAGTTCAGTTTCATTCTGGGTTTCAAATTAAACTTTGGTTTTTTTCTTCAGAAAGAAGCTTCTAATTTATAGGGCTGAATTCAGTTGTGGGTGCTATTTCAATCAGTAAGAATAATGGTGGCGCTTCTCCAAGCTCTGTTTTTCAAATGTGGTATGTTATTTTCTGAATGAACTGCAGATATTGCAATGACTTTTTAACTCAAATTTGACTTATCTTTTGTGGCTGCAGGCATAGATTCAATGAAACAGTTTAGTTCCATCCCTGTTGTGTACAGAAATAGATTACATTGAAATCGAGATTTTAAACTGTTTTCAATCCGGATGGTACCTTGTGCTTGAAATTCAAGCTCATCAATCCAAGTAAATCTGGCCTTGCATTTGATTTTTGGGATTTGTTCCTATCCCAGCAATGATTATAATGGTACTCTTGTGTTGGTTAATTCAGATTTGACTAGGATTGAAGACCATTATAGATTTCTGTCAGTGGGGGAACTGTAAAGTGCCATTAATGGAATTTTAATAATTTTATGGGGATGGTTTCCAACGCCAACAATGTGGGGAAATTTCCTACCCTACACCAATCACGGTGTGGGAAACAGTTTTGTCTAGTAGATGGTCCACATGGTAAGGGAGGAGAGCGAATATAAGTGCAGGACCAACATGATCAGGATGTGAGAGGGCATGGGCAAGCATCCCCACAATGTCGGAGTGAGGATCTTTTTTCCTAATTTTTTATTGATCATTTAGAGCTATTACTGATTGAATTAAGAGAACAAGGGCTACGAGTTATCACTAATTAAATTTACGATGACAAGGGCTAAAGTATTTCAAAACCTAAAGTTACATTGAATTTGGTCGCTGATCAGGATGTGCAGGACCAACATGATCAGGATGTGAGAGAAATGGGCAAGCATCCCCACAATGTCAGCGTGGGGATCTTTTTTCCCAACTTTATTGATCATTTGGAGCTATCACTGATTGAATTAAGATAAGAAGGGCTACCAATTATCACTAATTGAATTTAAGATAACAAGGGCTAAAGTATTTTAATCCTAAAGTTACATTGAATTTGGTTGCTCCTAAGTTCTCTATGACATAAGTGCCTCTGGTTTCTTAATAGTTACTGTTTTCTCCAGTTTCATGTGGGTGTTTAATTGTTGTCACTGACTTTGGTTGTTGGGAATAGCCCATATGCAAGCTAGTTGGATTTTTCTTAATTGTAATGGGAGTCATCATGTTTTGAGCTCCTCACTATTTCTTGTTTGTGTTGCCTACTAATATTTAAAGATGGAAGTAGTTCCCTATACGTAGAGGCAAACTACTCTCGTAAACCTCAATGCAAATATATGGATACAGGAACAGTGATCCATATACCTTTCTTCATTTCCTTACAATCCTATGTATCATAAATTCTCACCTATAATTTTAAGTTGGGCCCCTTGAATCTCATTCAAACAAGACCACTTATCCTCTAAAGAGATGACATTTAATATCAAAAGATCCCTATCTGAATTGCACCTCTGGCTTCACAGAGAAATGTATATAACATGGGGCCATTAATCTGTGTATAGGATCAGCAACCTTGAATGGGAGAAAATTTGCTCCACAAATAATAGCAGAGAACCCTCATACACCCAAAATGTGGACATCAATCCTTTGTCTTCCAATTCATAACTGTACCCATTTTTCCAACCAACTTACATGTCCATCCTGGAAAGGAACTTCATCAACTCACTAAATCCAAATTAACAACTAGCAAGTCGACATAAGACAAACTTCCTAAATAATCCAAAGCTATAGATGGAACACTGCAGCAAAGATGTCCAGAAAACTACAGCTTCATATCGACAAACCATTGATGATATTCTGTTAAAGAAAAAGTATAACAACAAGCTCAATTATATGTATACGTGTCTGAACACCAGAGCCAAAATCTGTAAAGAGGAATTTCTTCAATTGGTTCCATAAAAAGAATTTAGCATAAGCAATGCAACAAGTTATAACGTAATAATGTGGTTATACATTCCACCTTCCCTAAATCCTAAAATAAATTTATATAGCAGATTGCCATAACCGAAGAGTAAGAAGCTACTCCGTGAAACTTACCGATTGTAGGAGAAAGATCTTCGAAAGTATCGGACGTGAAACTTAAAAGTAAACTACTTTTTCCAACTCCAGAGTCTCCAATCAACAGCAATTTGAACAAATAATCAAATTCCGGTTGACTTGATGACGAATCCATCGTAATTCTCCCTACTTCCCCGCCAAATTCCTACAAAAGAGAATGATCAGTCATAGAAAATAAGAACCCTAGATCAAATTCCACCAATCTTACAACTCACACCGTCATTTCGCACGCTCCCAAACATCGAAAACCCCGTAGAAATTTGAATTACCTTTTTAATATGGAGAATTCAATGAGACATGGGAGAACCCAGATCAAATGTAACGTATAAAAGAGAGGGAGAGAGGCATAGAATGAAGAACTGAAAAGGCAGAAGCAGGGGAAGGAAGACACAAGAGAGGTTGCAGCAAGATGAAGAAAACTTAGGCCCTTAAAGAAATGAGACCTGTAACGTGAAAAGCCTGAAAAGGCGCCTTAAACTATAGAAGAATCTGGGCCTTCCACCGTTAATTTATTGCAGTTGTTATTTGATACGTTTGGGTTTACCATATTAAACTGTTATTTTCCTTTCTGTGCCAATCCAAATAAATGGATTTTAATTCGTCAGATACATCTTACATCCTCACGGTCTGATGGAAGAAGGAAAAATAAGGATGGGCCCCATCAAATCCTTATACGGTGATGCCACTCCTCCCACAAGCTAAGAAAATGAATTCAATGAGTGGTGAGCTTCTCTTGAAATAAGAATGTTGAGGTTTCTACTTTCAAGAGAGCTGTTCCCTTGTCCCACACTCCACTTCAAACTTCTGACAGGAAAATAATTAACAATTTTTTATGGTTAAAACGTAGCGGTAAGTACATAAAAACAAGTTGGCACAACGTTTATTCCACATTGACCATAAATTTAACGAGATTGAATTTCAGCCGTTGAACGCTTTTAGTCACTTTACCCGAAACCGATTGTAAAGGTGATTAACGGAAAGTAGTGGTTTCCTCTGCGTGTGCTTTAGAGCAAAGAGGGAGATTGCCGCAATGGAGTGAATGAGAACGGATCAAGCTTGCAGACGCAAACACCACATAGCCTTAACTTTGAGAGACGTGGTTCCACCACCATCGTTTAGTTGCAGACCGGAGAGTCATCAACTCAAACTCCATCAATGCCGGAGATGGAGTCGCCCGATGACTACTGCTGCTATTCCGCCTTCTCCTTCGTAGAAGAGGTCATACCCCCTTGCGATCCCCACTGCAACCTCTGCTGAGATACCGCGCTGGTTACTCTAAACTCCAATCCTTGCTATTAAAGTTCAATTTATTTGACTTTTCTACTTTCCGTCACAGCAGATGATTGCTGCTATGCTGTCTTCTCCTGAATAGAAGAGGCCGGCCACACCCCCCTGCGATCTCCGCTGCAACACTTGTTGATATCCGGCTGTTTAGTGTAAAATCCAACCCTTGCTATTAATTTCAAATGATTTAATTCTCAAACATCCAAATCCAATTTAAAAAGTTTAGACATTAATTTTAACATCTTAGGAACAGATGAAATCTGCTAAAACGAGATCGAATGATGCAAGCACTAGACAACCCACTAGCCAAAAGATCACCCTAGTCAAGACTATAAACTACAATTCCTCAGAACTTCCAACTTCAAAAAACGAGATCGAATGATGTCATCATTTTTTTTATTTTTTTTTAATTGTCAATCATCTGGGTTTAAAACAAACAGAACAAGGAATCCCTGCACCTGTAAATCACATCTCTCTGAGATGACGAAGAGGACAGATGATGCTCGTTATTTCCTTTGGTAAAATCATCCTGTGTAAACAAATGAAATCTCTCACTGCTGAAGATGATGACGGTGACCAAAGCTTTAGAAAACTGAATGCCTTCAACCGAAAAGTGGTTGAAGAGGCAGTTGCAGAGGGGTTGAGGTGTTGGCACAGAGGCATCGGACCGGAGGGTAGCAACAGAGTCACCGTGAGGGCGAGTGTGAATCTGTCTCTGTAGTAGCCGGGAACCGGTAACTAGATAGAAAGTCAATAGACGGTTCAGATAAATACTATGAAAGATCTATGGTTATAATAGACGAACGTGAAAATAAGTTAAGAAAACGTACGTTCCGCCACCACTCACCCTTTTTTTTTTTGTTTTGTTTTTTAACCAAAAAAAACGCAAAATTTTCGTTTTAAGTATATGATTGGGCAATAGATCGTTGTTTGGCCGTGTAGTGGCTGCACCTGTGCGGGGGCCAATAAGAGTGCATGCAAAAGAATCAACATAGATGTAATTACTTACAGCGGTAGATATGCTTTTGTGTAAAAGAATATGTTTAGTAATAGTTAATGAACAGTATGGTGAACAAGACTTGAATGTTTTCAATGTCTAAGTTGTCAATGGATTTGAATGTAATTATTTGGTGTTTCGATCTTATGGATGTTAGGGCCACCACAACCATTATATATGGATGGTTTATGATGTTGTAGTCTTCCATTGTAGCTTTTATAAGTATGATTCTAATTTATCCGTTGTAGAATGAATGAAATGGAAGACTAGTCGTTATCACATGACGATTCATGAGAGCCATCACCCACATCTTTTAACCGGATTTGGGAGCACTACAAATAATTTTTCCAAGAAAGGTAAAGTGGGTTCGATTGCTTTATGAAATATTGTGGGTGTTGAAGAACAATGTTACTTGCATAAAAATAAAAATAAAAAAAACCGATGTTACTTGGATCTTAAATTGAATGAATGAAATTAAGTTTTTCCAAAATTGGGCATATAAGATTCTAAAATATCTTCCCTCAAATTTTAAGAACAATAATTAATCATAATTTGCTAAAAAAATGCGTACGTAAGATTTTAAAATATTTTTAGAGCATATTGGTTGAAGAAACTAGCACATTGGTTAGCTGTTTACCACTTCCTCAGATTTAATGTCGATGAATATATATCATGTTGCCAAAATAAGATAAGGGAAAATTACATGATAGCTATTTTTGGGTTTTCATTTACAAAACTGTCCACCCTATGTTTGAGTTAACAAAAATAGAGAAAAACAAGTTTTGTTTTACAAAATTAGACAAAACAGTGACTCCCCTTCCTTCCTTGGCAGTTCCCCTCTGAAAAAATCTCTTTTTTTTTTCCTCTGTTATTTGGGATAGCAGAGAATGGTGGTGGCTGGGACCATGGTATAAAATCTCGCGAAATATCGGCGATATATCGCGATATTTCGTGAATCTCGACATGACCGAGATACGAAACAAGGTCGAAATAAAAAAGTACAATAACTCGTCGATATATCGAGATATTTCGACGATATATCGTGGAACTCACGATATATCGCGAGATATCACGATATATCGCGAGATATTGTAAAGTGACAATAGTGTCACATTCAAAATCCTTATAAATTTCATATTTCGCACTCTTGGTCGATATTTCGACCGAGAGCTGAAAATGAAATTTTCTCTCTTCTTCCTCCCTTCCAAGCCTCATTGAAGCTCCTGTCGCGGGAAGACGTCGGAGGGTCATCTAAGCTCATCATCCAAGCCTAATTTCATTATTTAAGGTAAATTATATTTCTCTAAAACAATTTTTTTAAAAAACTTTGTACAAATGTTGTTGGATGTTGATGATATTAATATATGTTAGACACGGAGGCCGATCTACATGCCTCACGTGTCAAATTTTTTCCCATATGTATTTTTTTATTTTTTCTGGTTTTAAAAATTCATTTTCCTACAACTAAAATAGGAAATAATTAGGGGTAATATGACTTAGATGGTAATGAATTAAATATATGTTAGACACCAATGGCCGATCTACGGCTTCACGAGTGTCGGATTTATTTTTCTGCTCTTAAATAATTCTTTTAATTTTCGAAAATTAAGAAAAATATATAAAAAATTAAAAAAACAGAAATAAATAAGGAAAAATATGAGTTTTAAGTTTAAAAAATAATGAAAAATATGAAAGTTATTTCTATATGTTTTGAGATGCATTACATGTATATTATGTTTACTAATTCATAGTTTTGTTGTGTTAGGTCAATACTTATATTAACATTATATATAAAAATTGGTTTTAATTTTGTGAAAAATATAAGGGTTAGGGAAAAATATTAAATAACTATACAAGTGTATTAGTAATCTAAAAGTGTCAATTGAAGTGCATCTACATTAAGTTTTTTAATTATTTGTGTTACTTACATTGCGATAAACAAGTATCATTATGGCGGATCGTGATAGACAACGTGCGAGGGGCAAGCAAAAGGTGGGGAAAGTAGTCAACAAAGGGGCGGACGGAACAAAGAGAACAGAGGGAACAAGAGAGACCAACCAGCCAAAGATAGGGGTGACATTGCATGGTTACATGGTACTCCCATTGATGGGGATAAGAGAAAATCTATATGTAATTATTGTCACATGCAATTTATGGGAGGTGGGTCCAGTGAGACTTAAACAACATCTCGAGGAGGATCTAAAGATGTTGTAGGTTGTCATATGGTCCCCTACTGAAGTAGCCAGGGAGATTGGTGATAGTTTGAGGGGAAGAAAGAAGAGGAAGGGCGACAAGCAAAGGATAAGAGAACAACTTGAGGATACGGTGAGGAGTTCGATGGGAGGAGGAAGACGATACAATGATGATGATGACTCCTCCTCCTCCTCGATGATGACATTGCGCCTGATGACATACAAACAAGAGAGGAGGCTAGGGATTTTAGGCGGATGTTTCAAGGAGTAGAGGAAGTTTTCAAGATGATCGCAGAGACAAAGAGTAGGGGGTAGTGGAGGAGCGGGCGCTTGGAGGTCCTAAAACTTTGAATCCTTTTAAAAGATCACAAAGTGTGAGGGCAACCCCAACACCTCTACCAGATCAGTACCACCATCAACATCGATCCTAAATTGCATAAGAAGAAAGGAAGCAAAACCCAGGAATCAAAGGAGCATGGAAGGGGATGAAGGGATTGGTTAAAGAATCAATAGCTAAGTGGATGCTATACCATACCATCCCGGAAACAACACCGCACAAGGCCCCCATTATGATACCATGATAGATACCATTGCGGGGCTGGCCCAGGATTCAAGGGCCCCACCCCATATGAGGTAATGAATGTTTATCTACCTCAACAAAAGAGTGAGATTGATGAGTACATTAGTGAGATGAAGAATATGTGGGAGACATATGGGGTGACTATAATGGCGAGATGGATGGATGGGCCTACAAGAAAGTCCATCATCAATTTCATGATTTATTGTGATGGGAGGGACAGTGTTCCTCAAATGCGTGGATGCATCCAAAGAGATAAAGGATGCAAAATATATTTACTGATTGTTAAAGGAAGTAGTGGAAAAAGATGTGGGTATTGAGAATGTTGTCCAGATTGTAATGACAATGGAAGTAACTTCAAGTCGGCTGAGAAGATGATGAACAATAATAAGTACCGCTCTTCTGGACTCCTTGTGCAGCCCATTGCATTGACTTAATGCTAAAAGATATGGGAAAGTTAAAGTTGGTGAAGACTGTGGTTGAAAGTGCAAGACAAGTCACCAACTTTGTATACAACCACTCCTATGCACTCAATCTATTGAGGGAAAAATGTGGGGGTGACTTGGTTAGGCCTCGGCATCACAAGATTTGCCACCAACTACATTGCCCTCAAAAGCATTGAGACAAAGAAGGCGGCCGAGAAGCATGTTTGCTTCGAGAGTGGTTTCAATGGAAGGGTTCCAAGACGCAAATGGGAGGGAAGCACAAACAACGATGTCATCCGAGGACTTCGACCAAACTAAGCAAAGTGGTGAAAGTTTTAGAGCCGATAATTCAAGTTCTACATGTTGCGACTCCGCTCAAGGGCCCAACCATGCCAGTCCTATATGCGCAATAGACTTGATGAAAGATAGTGTCTATAGTGTGGGTCCTCGCAGAGCAAACACTTCTTAGATATCATAAATGCTCATTGGGAGAATCAACTTATGCATCCACCGCATAAGGTCGGTGAGTAAATTTGTTTTATGTTTACTAATTCATAGTATTATTATTTACTAATTACCTATGCATTTGACAATACCTCTATTCTATATGTCATATTTCAAGATACTACTTCAACCCTAAGTATCAATATAACAATAGGCTTGGGTTGGAAACTCAACTTATTGATGCTTTGTGAAACAAGTAGTGAAGAAGTTGGAGCGGATGGTGCACTACAAGCAATTTGCAACAATGAAGTGAGTTCATTTGGAAACTCAACTTATTGATGCTTTCAAATAAGTAGTGAAGAAGTACTTACTAATTTTCCACATGGGTATAGATCAAGGTATTTAGGGATGCATTGGGAAGTTTTGGAACCGAGGTCGATTACAAGGCGAGCACGTGGTGATCTTGGTAATTCTTTTAAGTTTTAAATTACATATGTATTGAAATTTGAAAGTTGAAAGTTGAAACAACATTTGACACATGTCTTTTTGTTGTAAACTTGTAATGCATTGAATGGTGGGTGTTGTATGGGGAATCGGCTGAAAACTTAAGAAGAATAGCAATTAAAGTCCTTGCCCAAACATGTTCTCGCATCCTGGTTGTGAGAGGAACTGAGTACCTTTGCACTCATCCACTCCAAGAGGCGCAGCAGTTGGGGTCTCAACGTTTATCCGACATGGTGTATGTGCACTACAACTTGAGGCTGAAACTCGCAACACATACGCATGGGACATGAGGGACGAGAGGGCACCATTGATCTAGCCGACATCTTTCAAGTTGACTCGCGATGAGGACCCTATTGTGGATTGGGTGAGGATAGAGGTGAGCCAGTGTTGGATGAGGAGGGAGGTAGGCCCGACCCCATGATAGCTTCCGAGATTGGTGCCGATGTGGACGAGTATATGGGCGACGAGGGTCGATACATGCAAGGGAAGCCTCACCCATACCATTCCAACCCGTGGCAATGTTGCGATGATGAAGACTGGTCTAAGTCCTCAAATGATGATGATGGTGATGATGGTGATCTTGGTGGTGGTGATGGTGATCTTGGTGGTGGTGATGTTGGTGGTGGTGATGTTGGTGAAGAATATGACGCATGCGAGAGCGTTATGTGGTAGGCCAGGAGGCCCGGGATTCGGCACTGTAGACCCACTCCGATTCACCTGGAGAGACACGGTTTGATCATGCCACACAAGATACGGACCACGGAGCACGTGCCCCGCACCCCCACCCTCGAGAGGCCCCCTACATACATACAACAGAAGCGTAGGGGTCGACAAACACAGATTGCAACCTGATCAAATGGACATTGATAACCTATCTAGCTCTGTTGGTGGTTTGAGTATGGGTGATAGGGAGGGAGGACCGACGGACATTGGCGTGCCCCATCTTTTGACGCACATGCCACTCCATTGGCATCGGATTATGGTGCATCACAACCTTACGGTGGATATGGATATGGATCATCATCATATGGGCGGTTTAGTGGGGTAGGGGACTATGACTACTCCAGTCCCGGGACATCTTGGATCATCTTTTGTAGATAACATCTTTGCATACCCTAGCGGACCTAGATACCAACCTCACCACCATACATGCGCCAATGCCATCGCCTCTTTGCGCCGCGCCAACATCATATCACAAAGGATCATCTTCTTCACGATTTGGATCGATTGGTAACCCTAGTTTATATCCTAGGATAGGTTACCTACAGATCGTTGATGATTCCATTTACGTGACACTTGTGGATGACTACACTCGTTTCTTCTCCGATTCTATACCGTGGTCCACATATGTCATTCAAACAGAGAGCAATGGACGTCGACTCGGCGAGGCATGAGTGGGATTGATCCAGGAGGCACAAAGAACTACTATTAGCGATTTAGCACTTGTAATTTGTAACTTAAGTTGTGATTTCATTAATCTATGTGTATTTAACTATTTATACATTAAGGTCGGCGACGTATGTCAATCAAGGGTGCAAGCCCAAAACACCAATTTGAATTTACATTTTTACAATTTTATGGTTTAAATGTGTTTATTAAGCTTAAATAAGGTCAGTCCATGAAGTTTCAGGCCTAAATATGGCCAAATACCCCCGAGATGGACCCCAGAAATATTGCGAAAAAATGCAATATTTCGGGAATATTTCGCGATATCTCGGATATTTCGGATATCTCGGTAGGCCCGAGATACCGATATATCGCGAGATATAGTACTATGGCTGGGACAAGGGTAGGGTTGCAGGGAACGGAGGATGCCTGGGCGAGAAGGCAATGACATGGGTAAAAATGTCTAAAAAAGTTACTGTGGGAGGGAGAGACACTATTTTGTCCAGTTTTGTAAACCTTAACTTGTTTTTGTCTATTTTTGTTAACTCAAATATAGGGTGGACAGTTTTGTAAATGAAAACCCAAAAGTAGCTAATCATGTAATTTTCCCATAAGATAATGTGAGTTAGGCTGTTTTATGAAATATTGTGGGCGTTGAAGAACAACGTTCCTCATATCCTAAAGTTAACGAATAAAAAAAGTACTTTTCCAAAATTTTCTAGGTAAGATTGCAAAAAATCTTTATCCAGATCTTACATATCAACAAAAAATAAATTGTATTATTCCATAAAATGGTAAGGTAAGATTTCAAAAGATTTTGACACGCTATGGACTGAAAAAACAATCATATTGGTTAGTTGGTTACCACTTTCTACTGCTTCTATATTAAGGGTGTTGCTCATGCTAAATGGTTTACTCATCAGTTTTAGTAGTCTAAAGCACCTCTAGTCCTCATTCCTCTTTAAAAGACTGTTGCCACCATCAATAAACCAGTAGTTTTTGTTACCAAGTTCACCCATATGCTAGCAAATGCAGTATATGTGGAATATTGGTACCTCTCTCTCTCTCGTGTGTGTTTATGTTTACTTGTGTTTTTGTCTATAAAAGGGTTGTACTAGTTTAAGAAAATATTTTGTTATACTAAAAGGAGTTAGGAATATTACTAAAGTTATTGGTTTGTTTTTTTTTTTTCCCCCCTAGTTTAGTTAAAGGACGGAAATTTAACATTAAGATAACAAATGTTATCGCACCAACATGTAGAGTTTCATAAGCATGTAAAAGTGATGGTGGCAAGTTACATTGGTTCAACGATTTACAAAATTTTAGAGTGAGTATATAATTTGTTTTTTATTTTTGTGCATATATGTATAAATTATAGATTTTGAAAGAAAAAAGTAATATGGTAGCATTTCTTGTGTTGATATGGAGCATGTAATTTTTATTCCATCTAATCATCCTCCATTTGATATACTTATTCCATCTAATCATCTTCCATTTGATATACTCGCTCGTAAAGTAACTTCTTGAGGACAGGTAGTGAGACATGAACCCATAGAATACAAGAAGCTGAAGTGGTGTGCCTCAATGTATCTGTTCGAGACTCCAACAACAATTGGAACATTGCCCAGATCCAAGATTATGGAAGCCATTGCAAGTGAAGTTTTTTCACAAAAGTAAGCTCTGGTGAATTCAGCATCAGGATCTGGGAGATTCCTACTAGGTGGTGTGGAACATTGTGCATCTCCTCATTCTGTAACTTTATCATTACAATGTCTAAATCCTTGTGGACTTGATTTACAATGTCCAAACCACATGGAATTTAGTTGCAAGAAATATTGCAAGTTTGGACTTCCCTATCCTAGTTGAACCCATCAAGAAAATATTTTTTTCTCAACTGCTGAAGTTTTTTTTTATTTTTATAAGCACAAAAGAATAGCCCTAATCGGAAAAAATATCCTACATTTGAAGACCCATCTTCTAAGGTTGTATTCTCTCCATATATGATAAACCACTGCACTGAATGCAAGCTTTCCCAAAATAAAAAAAATGCAAGCTTTCCCAGCTTGTCACACCCGAATTTCCTATGAAACCATTTTCTTTCGAAAGGAAGAATCCTTCGGGAAGATATGGAGTACTTCCTAATTATGTATTTTCAGATCACAACAGACAATAGACATTTAAAGAAAATATAAGGGATATCCTCGTGGGCTACCAAACATAGGCAACATGAAGAAGATTGAACTATGCCTCGCTCTTGCAAAATTGACTGAGTAAGAGGGTTAATGAGAGAACCCTAAGTGATTGTTGGTTCTACTAGCTTGAAATTTGGAAGGGAAGAGTGCTTGTACTTTGTTTGGCTCTATGTCATTAAAGTGGGTCGGAAATTCAGAAACAAAAGAAATTAATGCTGATTTGATCACATTTGTTTGCATCTTGTTAGAAGTTGTCGTGAAAAGGGGAGGAAGTCATGAATTAGCGCTAGAGCTAATTCACGATTTCCCTCTTAGGGATGTTTTGGTCTTTTGCTGTTTACCCTATTTTTAGTCTTATTATATTGAATGTTTTGGGGCAGGCTGAGATACGGCTGTGACTCCCAACTTGTTGCAGCACTTCTTCTTCTCCTCCTCTCTTCTCCTCTCTTTCTCCTTCTTTGTCTTTAATTTTATAACATGGTATCAGAGTTGGATCGATAGGGACTGGTTCATGACTTCCAGAGATCCATTGTTCTCTTTTGATCGAGGTTTTACAGTGGCTGAAGGTGTCTTCTACAAACCAATCAAGTTGTAGACTATTCAGTCTTTCGTTTGAAAGGGTGCAACACCCTATGCTGTCTTTGGTTTTTGTTTAGAGACTAGTTCATGATTATATGAAGAACTAGGTCTATTTTTTGATGATTTTGATGAGTTGTTGTGGGACGTGAAGGTTAATGGAGTAAGTGTTTGAAGTCAGCGATATTGGGAGTATTCACAATATTTTTTTTTTATCGTGATTTTGTGCTTTGAGTGGTGTTATACTTTGGGGGTGATTCTCGGTTTTTTTTTTAATTGGGATTATTTGGTGGATTGTTCTTTGGCTGTCTTTGCAATTTGAAGATTATCTGAATTAGTAAGAAAGGTTGAGACCAAGACTACGGTGACTGAGCTTTCGTCTTCTCATCGTATTACTAATCGAAAGTTAGAGGGAATATCAAATTTCCAACAATGGAAGAAGGTGGTTCGATTGGCTGTGATCAACAGGATCATTTGACAAAATCGAAACCTGTTGATAAGACATCATGGGACACTGTTGATGCACGGATTTTGAGCCAGATGCTGAATTCAATGGAAAATCAGATTGCAGACTTGGTGACTCATATTGATACTGTTAAGGAATTATGGGAATATTTGAATATCCTGTACTCTGGACAGGACAACCTGTCACGTATATATGATCTTTCCCAAGCTTTCTATGAAGTGGAACAAAAGAATCTCTATGTTACCCAATATTTTGCTGACCTCAAACGTTTGTATGAGGAGCTGAATTCTGTCCTTCCTATTTCATCGGATGTGCAAGCGATGCAAAACCAACGAGAACAGCTTGTTGTTGTGATATTTTTGGGTGGACTTCATAATGAATTTGAGTCGGTGAGGTCTCAGATTCTTGGTGGAGATAAGGTCACCACACTTTCAGAAACTTTTTCTCGAGTTTTACGTGCTTCCCGTAAAAGCAGCCAAGAACCCACCAATGCTGAAAATTCTGCTCTTGCTTCTTTTCCATCAAACCGTGCCTCTAATGGTGGGACAGGTAATAGTGGTGGTGGTGGTCGTGGTTATGGGATTGGCACTAGTAAAGCTCCCACTTCTAGTGCTTCAGAGACTTCAAGACAGGTGAGGATTTGTCATCATTGTGGTAAGCCTGGCCATATTTAGCGCTTTTGCTGGAAACCACATGGTAAACCACCTCAATTTGCCAACTCGGCTAGTAGTGATTTGGGTGTTCAAACAGGTAATGCTACTGCATGTCATTCATCCACTTCTCATCCCTGGATCATTGATTCAGTTGCCTTGGATCATATGACTGGGGTTTCAGGTATTTTTTTCTTCATTTCGTGAGTCTTCTTCAAATGTTGTGTTGGTTGATGGGTCTTTAGCTCAGGTTCGGGGTATAGGCACTGTGCATGCTACCTCGTCTTTGACTTTATCCTTTGTTTCTTATTTGCCTAAGTTTCCATTTAATTTGTTGTTTGTTCACAAATTCACCAAAGCTCATAATTGTTCTGTCACTTTTTTCCCTGGCTATTGTGTATTTCAGGATCTCAAGTCGAAGAAGACGATTAGTAGAGGCTGTGAATCTGGGGGGCTGTATCTACCTAAAGACACATCAGCGGTGGCATGTTCGAGTGTGGCGCTTCCTCATCAGATTCATTGGCGTTTGGGTCATCCTTCCTTAGTGAGTTTGAAAATTTTAGATAGTCGTTTCAAATCTTTGTCTAGTCTTAATTGTGAGTCGTGTTAGTTTGGGAAACTTCACCATGTAAGTTATCCCCCAAGAGTTAATAAACGGGCTGCCCACCATTTTTCTTTAGTTCATTCTGATGTATGGGGCCAATGTCCGGTTGTTTCTTAGTTAGGCTTTCGTTACTTTGTTACATTTGTTGATAATTATTCCAGAGTTACCTAGATTTATTTAATGAAGAACCGTTCTGAGTTATTCTCCATTTTTTGTGCTTTTGTTCTTGAAATTCAGAATCAGTTTAATACTTCATTAAAAGTTCTTCGTAGTGATAATGCTAAAGAATACTTTTCTGCTCCTTTTACTACATTTACGGTTCAGCATGACATCATTCATCAGTCCTCTTATACGGACACACCTCAACAAAATGGTGCGTCTGAGAGGAAAAACAGACATTTAATGGAAGTCACTCGATCTCTTTTGTTTGAGATGAAAGTGGCTAAAATTTTTGGGCTGATGCAATTTTGACCGCATGTTATCTTATTAACCGTCTGCCATCTTCATTTTTGTGTAGGAGTATTCCATATTCTTTGTTGTTTCCTTCTCAACCTTTGTTTGCTTTACCCCCTCGTATATTTGGGAGTATTTGTTTTATTAGGGATCATCGTCCTAGTCACTCTAAGTTGGATCCTAGGCCTCTTAAATGTCTTTTTGTAGGGTATTCTAAAACTTAAAAGGGTTATCGTTGCTATTCTTTTGATATAAAGAAATAATTTGTTACAGCTGATGTTAAATTCTTTGAGTCCACTCAATTTGTTCAGTCTTCGTTGCCTTCTTCAGATTTGGACGATGATCTGCCCGTCTCTATTGTCAAGTATTCTTCTCTTTTCCAGGATCCTTTGCCAGTAGCGCCACCTCCTACGAAGCCATCTGTTGTGTTCCACCGTCGCTCATCTGACGAGCTGACACCTCGCATTCCAGCTTATGACAAATATAGCACCCGGTTAGCTACCTTTACCTCGTCTTATTCACCTCCAGATCTGGATCCTCCAATAGGTACCTCCTCTTCACCTCCTATTCCTGTTATTCTGATTTAGATGTCCCTATTGCTTTTCGTAAGGGTGTTCGGAGTTGTGCCCAACATCTTACATCTTATCTCTAACTTTATGTCCTATACTGGTTTGTCCTCTACTTTTGTTGCTTGTTTGTCTACTCTTGAACGTCATCCTATTCCTAAGTCTGTTGCAGAAGCCTTGTCTGACCCTGGGTGGAGGGTTGCTATGACTGAGGAATTATCTGCGCTTAAGGATAATCAGACATGGGACCTTGTTTCTTTACCCTCTGGTAAGTTTGCCATTGGCTGTCGGTGGATATTTGTGGTGAAAGTTAATCCTGATGGGTTTGTGACTCGGTTGAAGGCCCGTCTTGTTGCTAAGGGATATGCCTAGGTCTATGGTATAGACTACCTGGATACCTTTTCTCCTGTTGCGAAACTTGCTTCTGTTCGCATTTTTGTTTCTTTGGCTGCTACACACCATTGGCCTTTGTTTCAGTTGGATGTCAAGAATGCTTTCTTATATGGTGATCTCCATGAGGAAGGGTTTACGGAGCAACCTCCTAGTTTTGTTGCTTAGGGGGAGTCTGGTAAGGTGTGTAGGCTGAAGAAATCATTGTATGGGCTGAAACAGTAGCCAATGGTTTGGCTGATTTACAGATGTTGTGTTGGAATTTGGACTGACTCGGTCTGAGAGTGATCATTCGGTGTTTGAGAGCTTGAAGACACATTTGGGACAACAATTTCAAACTAAGGACCTGGGATGTCTGAAATATTTCTTGGGTATTGAGGTAGCTCAATCATGGAAAAGGATTTCGCTCTCACAGCGGAAGTATGTTCTTGTCTTGCTTTCAGAGACAGGGTTACTGGGATCTAAACCTTTGGAAACTCCTATGGATCCTAATTTGAAACTAATGGCAGATGATGGTGATATCCTTGATGATCTAGAGAAGTATCGAAGGCTTGTAGGGAAACTCAACTATTTGATTGTGACTAGGCCTAAAATCTCCTTTCCTGTCAGTGTACTGAGTCAGTTTATGTCCTCTCCTCAGACGTCTCATTGGGATGCAGTTATAAGGGTTTTGCTCTATGTCAAGAAAGCTCCAGGGCGTGGTCTTCTATATATTGATCATGGTCATGGGAGGATTGAAGGTTTTACTAATGCTGACTGGGCAGGGTCTCCAGTGGATCGAAGATCTACTTTAGGTTACTGTGTGTTTGTTGGAGGAAATCTTGTTTCATGGAAGAGCAAGAAACAAAACGTTGTAGCTCAGTCCAGTGCAGAGTCGGAGTATCGTGCTATGGCACATAGCACTTGTGAGTTGGGTGGATTAAACAGTTGATGACAGAACTTGGGTTTGGTGATGATTCTCCTATGTTATTATGGTGTGATAATCAGGCTGCCATTCATATTTCTACTAATCCTGTGTTTCATGAGAGAACGAAACACATTGAGATTGACTGTCACTTTGTTCGTGAAAAGCTACAACAAGGGATTATTTCTCCGCGTCATGTTCGAACCGGGGAGTAACTTGCTGATTTGTTTACAAAGTCTTTGGGGAGTGTGAGAGTAGATTATATTTGTAACAAGCTGGGTACGATTAACATATATGCTCCAGCTTGAGGGGGAGTGTTAGAAGTTGTCGTGAAAGGGGGAGGAAGTCGTGAATTAGCGCTAGAGCTAATTCACGATTTCCCTCTTAGGGGTGTTTTGGTCTTTTTCTGTTTACCCTATTGTTAGTCTTATTATATTTTGGATTCATATGACTGTTGGTGGCAAGTCAATCTGTGACACGGTTGGAAAGCTAGGCTTTTGTGCTACTATTTCCCACATTTGGATGGAGTGTAACCTTAGAAGATAGACGTCCAATTCCCGCTCTTTAGACACGATTTGGATGGCCATCTTCTTTGATGTTTCATCCAAAGTTAATTCCCTCCCCCTAACTAGTGTGATAGATTCCCCAAGGAACAGGCTTATTGTTGTCTCCTGGGGTATCCCTTCCACTATTTTGCGCCCTTCCTAGCCTCTTTCTAGATGGGTTTGTTGGCCTTCGGGCTTGTATATCCCTCCCCCTCTTTCTTCGTAATTAATTTTTTATTCATCCAAAAAAAAAAGTCTTATTATATTGAATGTTTTGGGGCAGGCTGAGATACGGCTGTGACTCCCAACTTGTTGCAGCACTTCTTTTTCTCCTCCTCCTCTCTTCTCCTCTCTTTCTCCTTCTTTCTCTTTAATTTTATTACACCTCATGAAACAAATCAAGAGCTGAATCCATTTTTCAGAATCGCATAAACCCATATGCTAGCTAATTCATTACATGCGTTTTACATTTGGAAGTAACACTTCCTCTCCTTCTCTTTCAAGAACCGGCATCCAACCTTGCTTTTCCCAATTTATAAAACCCTTAATCAAGGTGTTGTAAACCATAACTTCAGTACTTTTGCCACCTTTCTACTCCAATATCTTTCAAAAACCTTGATAGCTTTTTGACACGACCTTAGCTACATTTCACCACTTTTGTTACCGTGACAGCATCAAGAACCAACCCCAGGTTGAAGCTCTTCTCTAGCAGCACTAGTGTTTGAGCCACACACCCACACACACACACACACACTCTCTCCCCCTCCATGTGATTATAAGGAGGGGAAAAAAAAAGGCTGGGTACAAATTCCGTTTCTAACCTGCTTGGTTAGAATCAGACACACCCTTTAATTTGGGTAATTTAGTTGAAGGTTTGTCTAGTTGTAACCTAGATAGGTTACTCTTACCAGGGAAAAAAAAACTAAGTAGGTTACAAAAGAATTGTAACATATTTTCAGTTACCTAAGATGCCCAAGGGCATGGCCCCAACTTTTACTGATTACAGACAAATTAACCACCAGGATGCACATGTGTGATTGTATGTGATTGTGTTCCTTAGGTACGATATATGTGTTTTTAGTTCCCCATATTTAAGTCTTTTTGCACCAAGGTCCACCCTCAGTTACCTGAAATGCCCACAATTACCTTTTAAAAGGATTCAAAAGGTAATTTCCCATTTTTATACTTTAAGTAAAAACTGATGCTAATCAATAGGGTAATAACTAATAAGTGCCTCATTCTGATCATCATTAACAGTTGACCTTGTTCATCAACCTTGTAGTGCTATAAGTGCCCTCCCCACCTCCACTCCCACCCCCAAAAAAAAAAAAGAAAAAAAAAAAAGCCAATACTGACTTAAAAGTATTGTATCTGCAACTATTCTTCCTGTTTCATTACTTAGGAAAGAAGGAATAGCTAAGGGACTTACCAGTTGCGACATGGGAATCCAGAATTTGGGATGAATATCGAAGGAAGCAGCACCTTCTCTGCAAGCCCACATCAAATGAAAAAGAAACTTCAATTCTGGATCAAATGAGCAATAACAGAAAAAACTAATGACATCTCTCAGTAATAGAAACCTTTGTAAAGCACCTCCTAAGTTAAGACAAGATACTTTTAGGAAGATTATCATGGCACCTTAGAACAGGGAACATTTATACTCGCAAAGCAGCTCCTAAGTTGAGACAAGATACTTTTAGGAATCAACTTGCCATTCAGCATCACAGCTAAAACTCTGATCAATTGACAACTGATCGAGTAAACCTTAAAATTCACATCAAAGTTAAAATACATATAGCATATCCTTAAATTAGGATAATATACTTAATAGGACAACACAGTGTCACCTAACCAGCCATGTTGACAAGCAGCAAGTTTCCTCCCACGGAATGAGCATCCAAGATGATCTATCAAATTTACAAAAATTGATATTCAAATAGTAGAAAAAGTACAAAAAAATTTTAATAGAGAAAAATTATGCAGTGAAATGACAAACCATGCAGTGGCTTCCCGAGCTTCTGTCATTACAGTAGTCATGGTATACACAATCCTTTGCTTTTCCAGTTTTGCTACCTCTTTGGTTATTTTCCCAGCTTCAAGTCATTATAGTAGGCAATTAGGCATGGTATACACAATTTTGATCAAGGATAGTAAAACGCAATGAACTAAACCAACAAAGCAATTACAAAAACTGCATCTCTGAATTTGGAAGGTGGAAATTGAGTTAAAGCTTCAATGGATCGATTCTAATGGAAGATTAAGGAGTTAACAGCAAGGAGGAAGAAGAAGGAAAGAAGAGAAGAAGAGAAGAGAAGAAGAGTTGGGAGAGAATCGGTTGTGTGTTGAGAGATTCTCAACACACATATTACTTCATTAATAAACTCTTCTAAATTACACAGGCCTCCCTAGGGAGGTAAAAGGAAATAAAACAAGAACAAGAAAAATACAACTTAGTCATGTCTTCTAACAGGACAATGATAGAACTACCCTTATACAAGATATTCTGACAATTCTAACACTCCCCCTCAAGCTGGAGAATAAATGTCATACATTCACAGCTTGCACAATAAGGTACTAAATAGACTAGGAGTGAGACCTTTGGTGAAGATATCTGCTACTTGATCGCCTGCCTTCATGAAGGGAGTACAAATGCATCAAGAATCCAGCTTCTCTTTGATGAAGTGACGATCAACCTCAATATGTTTGGTTCGATCATGTTGAACTAGATTATGGGCAATGCTTATAGCAGCTTTGTTGTCACAATAAAGTCTCATTGGCCCTTCAGTTGCAAAGCTCAAGTCTTGAAGAAGCCTCTTCAGCCACATAAGCTCACACACTCCATGAGCCATGGCTTTAAACTCGGCCTCTGCACTGGATCTAGCTACAACTGGTAGTTTCTTGCTCCTCCAGGTAACTAGATTACCACCCACAAAGGTACAGTATCCAGAAGTGGATCTCCTATCAGAGACTGAACCAGCCCAATTAGCATCTGTGTAGCCTTCAATCTGCAAATGGTCATGCCTGGCAAATAGAAGACCTTTTCCTGGACAGGATTTCAAATATCTAATAATGCGATATACTGCATCCAGATGTCCACTCTTGGGAGCATGCATGAATTGACTCACCACCCCAACTGCATAAGAGATGTTTGGTCGAGTCAAGGAGAGATAGATTAGTTTCCCAACTAATCTTTGGTACTTACTTGCATCTATAAGAGAAGAGCCACATTCATCACCAAGTTTATGATTCGGATCTGTTGGAATATGTACTCCAGAATACTGTGGTATTCTGGTCTTTTTGGGGTAGTTTTATTCTTCTTATATTATTAAGTTTATGTCGGCTATGTGGGCTTTAGTCCCACATCACCTAGTTTAGTCTCTTTGTAATTTCCCCTCTATTATAAATAGAGGGGCTTACCTATCAATTAAATAATTCAAGTATTTACAACTTCCATCTTCTCTTCTCTCTTTTCTTCTCTCTAAAGTTACTGGTTACAGGTCCTAGGTTTCCTACATGGTATCAGAGCTGTTGTAACCAGTGATTGATTCTCTTCTTGGTTTGTAGTTTTGAGACTCGTTTAAAGGTCTCCGTTATGGTGAGCAGCCGATGTTACCGCTGCATATATATATATATCTGCTGTTTGCGTTTCGTTTGCTCTGCTTTTGAGCCACAAACATTGAATGATTCTGTTGGAGAAGATGGTTTTCGTTGGTGTTGTTTAAATCGAACCAAACTGCTGATGGTTCATTAGTTCTGCGACTATGGCTGCCGCTGTTTATTTTTTATTTTGCTTCTGCAAGTCTGTTTCTACCACTGGTTGTTCCGCTAGGTTCAACTGGGTATCGCTTTGCTGAATCGTTTGAAGGTTGCAGACATATAGCTTGGTTTGTCTCTGTTTTACCACCATTGAGTTGCTGCAATTTTTTTTTTCTGCCATACGGCTCTACTCCTCTCTTGAGGACTAGTTAATACTGTTCACGGTGGGTCTTCGATCCACTCTTTTGGGCTGATTTAAGCCCCTTGTTACCCTGCTGCTCTCTCTGGTATAGACTGAATCAGTTGCTGGTTTTTCTTCGATTGATGCTATCGATTTGCTGAAAATTAAAAAAAAAAAAAAAATTTAAATTTGAAGACCAGCTGCGTCTCGATCCATCTCGATCTACCAGTTCTGCTGGCTGCTTGTCGTTTGCAGATGTTCTTGTAGTTTCTATCGCTTCTGGCTGATTTTCCCCCCTGTTATCCAAACCCTTGAGATCCTGTTTTCACGGTTTGGTGGTTGCTTGAGGAAGACGATGAATGTTTCACAATGGGTTTCCTTTTATGAGTTGGTTTCCTTTTAGTTACTTTATTCCTAAAGTCTTATTTTATTTCTTTAAGTTTCCCTTCATGCCCTTATCATCTTCTCTTATCTACCTTTGTCCTTATTATACTCTAAATTCCCTTCATGTCCCCTTACTTCTTTATTTGCCAATTACCCTTTGAAAATTCTGGTTATTTACCAAATTGCGACTCTCCATAGGCATTATTTTACTTGTTGCATCCCATTGCTTTTTGTTTACCAAAAGGCCCTTGCAAAATTCTGGTTATTTACGGAACTGCCATTACTTTTTAATACATTCCCCTATTTGACTACCCAATTGATCCTTGAATATTCTGGTTTATTATCAGTTTGCCCTTTGGCTTGGATTGTATTTAAAAGTGGATTTTCACCAAATTGCAGCCATGCCATCCTTTTTTTTCCAACACCGTTCTCTTTCAATAATTCTAATTCCCTTCATATCCCATACCTTTGGTATTTACCCATAACACCTTTGGAAACTTCTGGTAAATTATAATTTTGTCATTCCTTCCTTTTTACTTACCCATAGCACCTTTGGAAAATTCTGGAATATTATGTTTTTGCCATATCTCTTACATCATCTCTATTATGTCCACGTGTACTACACGTGAGGGGGGGATTATGTACAATACACCTGCAGACATTGCAGAACGCAGAACTTGCAGGAACATTGGTGCAAAACATAGAAGATCAGTTTTCTCCACCATTGTCATTGGGTATCCTTCGTTATTGGGTTGAGTTTGCCGTAAGGGGGAGATTGAAGTATTGAAGTATTGAACAGTATTGAAGATATTTGGTTGTTGCCTATTTGAGGACTTTCAGTTGGGTTGATACAGTTTTTTCCGCTGCCTGATTCAGTTTGATTTCGCTGCTTGCTGCTCCAGTTATTTCACTTCAAGATTTTATGTCACTATGACAATCTGAGATTCATCACTAGATAGCTATTGAAGATCGTTGAAAGCTGCCTTTTTTGGAAGACATTCCAGTCCCGGTTTGCTGATCATGTCTGTCCAAGTTTTAAAGATTTATTTTTTCAAGTTCTTGAAGGTTTATTTGGGAGCTGCATTCATATGTCAAGCTGGATTCTGCTGCAACTTAGTTTTTTTCCATTTTGTTCAAGTTGGGCATCTTGTATGCGCCAACTTGAGGGGGACTGCTAGCATTATTAGGAGTTCCTTTTTTTCTTTAGTTCAAGTTGGATCTTCTTTCTTTACTTATTTGTGTAATCCAGCTTGAGGGGGAGTGTTGGAATATGTACTCCAGAATACTGTGGGGGTATTCTGGTCTTTTTGGGGTAGTTTTATTCTTCTTATATTATTAAGTTTATGTCGGCTATGTGGGCTTTAGTCCCACATCACCTAGTTTAGTCTCTTTGTAATTTCCCCTCGGGCTTACCTATCAATTAAATAATTCAAGTATTTATAACTTCCATCTTCTCTTCTCTCTTTTCTTCTCTCTAAAGTTACTGGTTACAGGTCCTAGGTTTCCTACAGGATCAATAGGGAAAGTGGCTGGTTTGCACCCCCATCATCCCTGTCTCTTTCAGAAGATCCAAGACAAATTTCCTTTGGCAAATGTTGATTCCTTTCCTTGATCTAGGTACTTCAATCCCCAAGAAGTATTTCAAGAGTCCAAGGTCTTTGATCTCAAACTGTTTGGCCAGAGAAGACTTCAATCTGTTTATCTCAGCAACATCATTCCCAGTTACCACGATGTCATCAACATAGACAATGAGAGCTGTAACTGTACCATTACCCCTCCTGATAAACAAGGTGTGGTCAGCTTGACTCTGATAATACCCATTCTTTAGAATGGCTTGTCTAAATCTCTCAAACCAGGCCTTAGGGGACTGCTTGAGGCCATAGAGAGCTTTCTTCAAGAGACACACTTGCCCTTCAGCTGAGGGACACTTAAGACCAGGTGGAGGCTGCATGTACACTTCTTCTGCTAAATCTCCATGAAGAAATGCATTCTTCACATCTAATTGGTACATTGGCCAATCTTTATTGGCTGCCACTGAAAGAAGAACCCTGATTGAGTTATGTTTGGCTACAGGGGCAAAAGTCTCCTGGTAGTCAATGCCATACACCTGACTATACCCTTTTGCAACCAGCCTAGCTTTGTACCTTTCCACTGTACCATCGGATCTATACTTGATTGTATAGACCCATCTGCATCCAACTGGAGTTCTCCCCCTAGGAAGATCAACTAGTGTCCAAGTATTGTTCTTCTCTAGAGCCACCATTTCCTCAGTCATTGCTTGCATCCATTTTGGATCGGATAAGGCCTCTGTGACATTTTTGGGAATGGAAGAAGACTCTAAGGCAGTGGAAAAAGCAATACCTGTAGGAGAAATGGAGTCATAGGAAACAAACTAGGCTATGAGGTTAGTACAGACTCTCTTCCCTTTTCTCACAGCAATGGGAAGATCTAATTTAGAAGGTGGGGAATTACCTGACCAAGGAGGATGAGACTGAGGATGTGGATCCAAAGAGGGGTTTTGGCAGGGTAGCTTATACCATGGTTGCTTCCCTTTGCCCTTCAACAAGCATTCACCCCTTGTGAATACACCACTTCTTTGAATCGTATTCCCTTGTATTCTTTTCTTCTGCTAACATCACCATCACTACTAGCATCAATATCAACAACATCATCAGCATCAACATCATCAACAACATCCACTTCTTTGTACTTTCCAATATCAAATAGGAATGGGGAAGTGGAGGTAGGTAAGGGAGATAGAATAGGCAAGGGAAATAGAAAGGGAATGACATCAGCATTTTGTTCACTGCTAGTACTCTCCCCCTGAACAGAATGTTGAGGGGAAGAAAAATAAGAGATGGACTAAAAGAAGGTGACATCTTTGGAGAGAAGTCACATTCGGGAAGGAGGATGGTAGCACTTATACCCTTTGGTTGAATCAGAGTAACCCAAGAAGATGCACTTGAGAGCTTTGGGATCAAGCTTGGTACGGGCTGATTTGTTGACATGAACATAACAAACACAACCAAAGACTCGTGGAGTCAAGGAGAAAATTGAGGATTGAGGAGAAAGAAGATCCAGGGGGACTTGGAGCCAAGGAGTGGAGTTGGCATCCGATTAATAAGAAAGGCAGCGATAAGAAGTGCATCAGACCAGAAGGTCTTAGGCACATGCATACCAAAGAGAAGACCCTGGTGATTTCCAGCAAATGGCAGTTTTTGCGCTCAGCCACCCCATTTTGTTGCGGGGTGTCAACACAAGCCAGTTGATGGATGATGCCATTATCGGTAAAGAACTGTTGGAGCCCCCCATACATGTACTCACCCCCCTTATCAGACCTAACAAGTTGGATTCGAGTACCAAACTGAGTACGGATAAGTTGATAAAAATCCTTAAAAGCATCACAAACATCACTCTTTTGTTTCAACAAAATAGTCTAAGTAGATCGAGAATAGTCATCCACAAATGAAACAAAGTAACGAAATCTAGACAAAGAAGTAGTAGGGGAAAGGCCCCCAAACATCAGTATGAATAAGAGAAAAAGGTGCAGTAGATCTATTACCACGATAAGGGTAAGAAGTACGACAATGTTTAGCAAAAATACAAGATTCACATTGAAAAACATAAGATGAAGGAAAAGAAGTAAACAAGTGGGGTAACTGTCTCCTCATAACAACAAAAGAGGGATGACCCAAACGGTGATGCCAAAGCATAACAGACTCCAAAGTACTACAGTCACTCCGACCCCAAACATAGGCTGCAGCAATAGATTGAGCAGGTAACCGTGGCTCAAGAAGGTAGAGTCCTCCTTTCTCAGTCCCATTGCCAATAATCCTCTTTGTCTCCAAATCCTGAAATACACAATAGGAAGGAAAGAAAGATATACAACAATGTAAGGACTTGGTGAGATGACTCACGGATAATAAGTTAGTAGCAAAATCAGGAACATGAAGGACAGACTCAAGGGAAATAGAAGGAGTAACTCGCACATTACCCTTACCAGAGACAAAAGAAAGGGAACCATCAGCAACCCTTACCTTGTCCCGACCAGAGCAAATGGAGTAGGAATCAAAGTACTGTGACATACCAGTCATTTGATTAGAGGCTCCAGAGTCAATGATCCAGGTGAGTGTAGTAGGAGCAGCAGATGAGACCTGTAGAGCTGAGGCAGAAGTAGTAGAGCCTCCAGAGGTAGAACCAGTAGCGGACCCTCCAAGGTGAGACATCAGCCGACGGAAGGCTGCAATATCATCTTGTGAGAGGGAATCAGGAGCCGGCTGGGGTCCAGGTGGGTCAGACTTAGATGTCACAGAGTGAGCCCGAGCTCCCCCTCGCTTGCCTCCACGGGCACTAGATGAACCACCACGCATACCAGGGGGCTATCCATGTAGATCCCAGCACCTGTCCTTGGTGTGTCCAAGCTTGCCACAATGATCACATTTGAATCGCTCACGGTGATCTCCACGAGGTGGCCCTTGGCCTTTCCCCTCACTTTTCCAGTCTCTGTGGGAACTAGAAACAAGAGCAGATCTCTCTGTGGATGGTGCAACATCCATAGTGGTTCTCTTGGTTTCCTCACTTTGCAAGTAGCTGTATACTTCATCTAGAGATGGAAAGGAAGATCTGCCTAAGATTTGCAGGCGAAGAGGCTCATACTTTGGGTTAAGACCACCAAGCAAAATAAGGATCCTTTCCTTTTCTTGGCTCCTGTAGACCTTTGCCTGATCATCAAAATTGGACAACTGTTGGTTGTGATAGTGATCATATTCCTCCCACAAGCAAATAACAGAGTTGTAGTACTCTGAGATACTCCTATCACCCGGCTTCATATGGATGATCTTTTGGAGGATTTGATACACCTTTGTTACATCTCCAACTCCGTCAAAAACTTTGGAGACACTGTCCCAGATATCTTTCGCAGTCTCCTTACTCATAAACCTCCTACCTATCTCAGGTTTCATAGAGAATATCAGCCAAGTCATAACAGTGGAGTTCTCAGTCTCCCACATTAGATAACCTGGATCAGTTGTAGCAGGAGCTGTGATAGACCCAATAATGTATCCCAACTTTCCACTGCTGCGTAGGGACAACTTCACAGACTGGGACCAATCCAAGTAGTTGGTATTATCTAACTTCACAACAGAGATTTGGGTGTTGGAATTATCAAAGGAAGCCATGGTTGGGAACCCACTACTCAAGCTGCCAGCTGTAGTAGGTCCACTGACTTCAGAATCTTATCCAGACACAGTAGACATAATAGGCAAACACTTCAACAATCAACACAGTGTTTTTGCTCAAGTGGGGAGTATACTCAACCCAAACAAAGAAGATAAACCAATACACAAATAGTGCTAAATCAACCAAATCACTAGGCTGAGACCAAGCCTAGAAAACAGCAGGCATACAAAGAGCAAAAAACAAGCATAACTCAGATCAAATCCTTTTAACAGCCAAGGAACTTCAGTTCATAACATCCAACAAGTGTACCATGATGCACACATTCCATTCTCAGGAACAAACAAGCACCCGATGCAAGAAGCTTCAAAAAAGGCAAACAAGAAGCGTAAATGAGTAGGCGCTAATACCAGACAAAGAACAAAAAAGGCAGCAACAGCCTTCCAATCTTCCACCTTCAAGAACAAGCTCTTAGGGCTTCAAAACAACACTCCTATACGACTTGAATGAGTTAAGTTCCAAGGCAAACCAATCTGCCAAAGGCAGAATTGAACTTGAAATAGCCCACTGCTGGCGGAAAAACAGAGTTTGCTTCCAATGCTTCACAACAGTTGGGAGCTAAATACCCTTCCTCTCAACAACCAAGAGGTTAGGGGTCTGAGACAGCTTCCCTAGGCGATTCAAAAGCACTAGGTCTCACCCCAAGAGATGGAGGGAAGAAGGAGAACCAAGGGAAATGCTTCACAGGCTGGCGGTAGCTAGGCAGACATCTTCCAAAGCTTCAAAACACTTCAGTAGCTCTTAAAACTCCCTCCATATGGCTTTGGTTTGAAGAATACTACTCCCAAGACTGTAGGAAGTATAGTATCTCACATATACAGCCTCTAATGGAATCCCCTTTACTTTTATAGGGTTCCAAAGAGAGGAGAAGACAACCACTGAGCTGAGCCGACTCTCAAACCAGAGATGCTGGCTCTGATACCAAGTTAAAGCTTCAATGGATCGATTCTAATGGAAGATTAAGGAGTTAACAGCAAGGAGGAAGAAGAAGGGAAGAAGAGAAGAAGAGAAGAGAAGAAGCGTTGGGAGAGAATCGGTTGTGTGTTGAGAGATTCTCAACACACATATTACTTCATTAATAAACTCTTCTAAATTACACAGGCCTCCCTAGGGAGGTAAAAGGAAATAAAATAAGAACAAGAAAAATACAACTTAGTCATGTCTTCTAACTGGACAATGACAGAACTACCCTTATACAAGATATTCTAACAACTCTAACAAATTGGTATGCCTGTTAGAGGATATTCTATAGTACACACTTGGTCACAATGATTTGCTTATGCCATATGCCCCAAACCCAGAACAATATCTCATGAACAGCTTCTACTGCAAAGCTCTTCATTACCTCCTACACATGGATCACCAAATGTATCGATTGTTTGTCACACCCCGGCCCGTTATTAAGGGCCAAGTGTGGCGGGATGTCTCTGACATCCAACCAATCCCCAAGGATCACAAGTGCAGTACCCTATTTACAATCACTGCTCACAGACATAGTAATAGAGGCAGCGAAAACAATTTAATTCATAGAGATAACATCATTAGTAAGAGAAGTCTAAGTGATATTTCATTTATATAAAGGATAAGGCTTGTGATATAACTATACAGTTCTCAAAGGTACCACAGAGTAAAAGTATACAAGAAACTATATTATAACTATATAAAGCATTTATAAAGCATTAAAGAGTGGGGAGGTAACCTGGACTATCAGGCCAAGATCAGGAGGTTGCGCAATCATCACGTGTGCACGAAGTATCGTGCACTTCAAACTCTAGCGCCGCCAATCCAACATTAGAAGTAACTAAATCACCTGAAAAATAAGGATATCCACAGGGGTGAGCTCTCAACTGAGCCCAGTAAGGGGGGTACAAGCATACAAACATAATAAATCCATGATGCATGTGCTAAACTAACATGTTCCTAGCACAGATACTAAGTCTCATGGGGTATAAGTACTACTACTAGTGGTAGATGCTAACCTCGGTCCCGGAACTAACCCTTCGGTTACCCCAGCGAAACCATTCTACCACGGTGAGGACCCGCCAGTTCCGGAACTAACACATCGGACCCCGACAGACCCCCAAATTACCAACCCTGCCTGTTTATTCCCACAGCGGAATTAGGGACCCGCTAACATGGGACAGAAGATGGCATCCCGGAACTAACACATTGGTCTCTGCCACGGGTTGTCCAATACCTTTCCCCCTGTTGGTAAGGGGCGCAATACTGGGTAATGAATATCAACCTAGCCCAATGCAGTCTAAACATGATGAGGCAAGCATGATCTGAGTTATAAATTACCGAATTCCATCATCATAAATTCACATCATATAAATAATTAATGCAAATGCAATGCAGTATGTCTTTGTGAAACCTATTTTACATGCAGTCTAATGCATTAAATAAAAGCTAGAAAACTACATGCTCCAGGTATAGAGGTAATGATGCATGAACATGGCATTCAATATAAAGTTGAAATTAATGTGATAAACACGTAGGAAATTAAGGTCGAATCCCCTTACCTGAGATAGTTTATAAACCTAGTCAGTTAGAATCCCAAAAGGCCAAGTAATCCTCACAAAAAATGGAGTAAAACAGTCCTAAATAAACATCAAAACATCATATATCAGTGAGGGTAATAGTCTAGGTCAAACCCTAAGGAATCAATCCAACAATCACACAAAAAGGGGCAGCCGGATGTAGACTTCCAGTGAGCCGGTCGACCGCCCCTAGGCCTGCAACAGCATCCGGGTCAGTGCCCGAATTTGAGGTTTTTGCTTGAAATGGCCAGATCTTAACATGCATGGGTCAAATTTGGTGTTTTAATACCATTTCAAGGTGGGTCAGTCTATTTTGGGTTCCAATTTCATAATTGTTTAGTTAATTTAGGAATTTCATAATTTAAACCTAAATTTCTTATCTAGGTTTCATGGACTAGTCATTAGGGACAGAAATTAAGCTTATTAGAGGTACTGCCATGGAGATTCAGGCATAACTGAGCCTAAATAGCATTAGGACAGCAAGCAATTGGGTAAGATTCTTATTACTTGAGCTCAAACTTAGAGCTTTACTGGCAGAATTTTATTTTAGGTATACTTAGACTGAAATCAAGTAAATTAATAGGAGAAGGAGATAGAAACAGCAAGAGTTTTCAAGGCTTACTTGAAATTGATAGAGAACAGCCTTGCAATGGAGGTTTCAAGTCCAAAATCGGATGAGGGAGCTAAGCCTTTAAGAGCAGCCCCAATTTCTCTCTACTTCTCTTCTGTTTTCCTCTTTCTTTCTTTCTCTCCTAAGCTGGAACGAATTTTCAGTTTTCTCTAACTTGTAAAGTGATTTGTAAATAGTATAAGAGAAGTTATATATATATATATATATATATATATATATATATAGGATACTTAACCACTAAGGGGCAGAATGGTCTTTTGGCCATAATTTATTTCTAAAATTGATTCTTTTGTATTTATTACCTTATTCCAGCTACAGAATGATGTCATGCGACATCAGGGATGATCCGGATACGGGTAACTGTCCGGAATTACATTCCCCATTGGGGAACTGGGTCCCACAGAGTCAATTTTACTAAAATACCCTTCTAACCCTATTTGGTCGTACAAAACGTTATATAAATATATTTTAAATTATACTTACATTGAGTTTAACTAAGGGAGAGGTCCTGCTGTCTGCCCAATGCAGCGACCGACACGTAGCTCAGTGCGGGGTCCCATTAGGTAAAAATTATTATTCCGCCCTTAATACACTAATTAATTAAAAATACAACATATATACATATAAAATGGGATTCTTACCTGGGATTCGGCCTAAGACAGAGAGAGGCTTTGCAGGCCATCAAACCAGCATGCCAAGCATAGGAAAAAGATGTGATATTGCCCATAGCTTGAGGTTAGCATGGGAAATATTGAACAAAAATCTGAAATCACTCGGGTTCCAAAAGTTTTTTTTTTTTTTTGCTAGTTTCACATTGTTAATCCAAGCCTGCAACAATGGCAAGAGCCTTGGCACTGGGGCTCCGACCATGACTAAAACTACAAGGGATGTCAAAGTCTTGGTAGAAACTACCAATACACTAACATAAGGAAAAGAAAATAGTATTTGCCACAGTAAGACATCAAGGCAATGGTCCCACTGTAAATGAGAAAACCAAAAGATGATTGGATCATCTTAGCAGAACACCAAACAATTAGTGTTATTTATTGAAACTCACCTGAGAAAGGAGACTACAATTTTGGAAAACCAATTCGGATTTATGCCTGGAAGATCCTCAATGGACGCAATTTTCTTATTGAGGAGACTCATGGAAAGACATAGAAAGGGCAAGAAAGATCTTTATATGGTCTTTATAGATCTAGAAAAAGCTTACGACAGAGTCCTCAGAGAGCTAATTTGGAATATTTTAGAGAAGAGAAGGATGTCATGTAAATACGTAGACATAATTAAAGATATGTATGCTGATGTGGTGACTAGTGTTAGAACAACAGGGGGCAAGGTAGTGAATTCCCAATCTCAATTGGGTTACACCAAGGATCAGCCTTAAGCCCTTATTTGTTTGTGCTCATCATGGACGACTTAACCAGAGGCATACAAGATGAGGTCACATTATATATGATATTTGGAGATGATATTATTTTGGTAGATAATTAATATTTCAGAGTTTGTTTCGATGAAAATGTGAGGATACATGATATGATGTAAGAGTTTGCTGATTGGATTACTTACTACAGATTTTGTTTTTTGCGTGATGATGTAAAAATTTCTTTCAAATAAGTGATTCGATCTTTCTTATACATATGTGGGGTGTGATAGTTTGATAGCATTGTTTTAGACTTTGGTCTTTTGTATTACTTCAGCCTCAAATTATAAGAACTAAACTCGCGCATTGGTCAAGTGCTCGCTTGCCGAACACTTGGTTACAGGTTCAAGTTCTAGAAACAGCCAATCTGAAACATGGGTAAGGCTACGTACATTTGACCTTCCCCAAACCCTGCTAAATGTGGGAGCCTTGTGCACTAACTAAGTGGGATAACATTGAGGTAGATGAAGATTGAAAATGTGTTTTTTTTTTTTAAATTCCATCATGAGTTTTTTTTTTTATTGAATATAGAAAATGTGATGAATAAAGAGTATGAAAGAAGTGACTCTAGTTTGACCCTTTAAACAACTACTGTATTTCCTTCAATGCCAAAGATGATGAAATTGGAGGTAATCAAGTGATTGACTGTAGAGTTAATACAGTGGTGGCATTGTTCTCAATGATTCACAAAGTCTATTGTGTGTATAAATTGGTACATATCTGGGTTTGACATGTGTTCCAACCTGTGTTCAATGTTCGACATCAATAAGGTGCTGTGAGGAGTTGGAAGGGGATGGTTGAAGCAAAGGGTGAGGATGGGGAGTTAAGAGAGGAGTAAATTGGAGTATTCTCTCATTCCCAAAACTGAAGATTACTTCTATGTGACATACCAACACAATTGTGCAGCAATCATATTATGAATGTTCTTTAACCTCCATAGCTGATTTCCTGCTCTGTTTTTTTTTTGGTTACGCCATCTGTATTTTACTTTTCTGTATTATGTGATTCCTTTTTTGAATTCTTAATTTCAGTATTGCACTTTCTTCCTTGTTTTCACTCTATCGTCTTCCTTGTTTTCACACTTAACTGAGTGACCCACGTGACAAAAATGGCGAAGAACCCAAACATCACAAAATTAGACAGGAAATGAAGAACATGTGTTTGATATGATATATATACCTAATAGCCTTAGGAAACATTGCAAAGAACTGATTAGGCTTCAATGCCAATGTCTTGTTTTTCTTACATAAGAGAGGTTCGAACAGCAGATTGGCGATCTCAAACCGGTTTTTAGCCACAGCAAAGGAGCATGCTTGTCCACATACAAGGCTAAATACACAGAAAGATAAAGAAATATCTCCAGGCTTTAACACTTTTATGCCTTTTAAAGATATAAAAACATCTTCCATCTCTGTAATCACTTCTTCTTTATCACCATCCTCATATGATACCAATGTTCTCTCTACTCTTGCATGGTCTTAGAATGCAAAATCTTTATACTCCTTGACCACTTGAAATGAAAAATATCTGAGAGCAGCAGGACGCCATTAAACAAATTCTTCGCACCACCATCATTAGCACCTGATAGCAGATGATCATGCCGGCCATTCATAATGTGGCTACCGATGCAGCAAACTCAGAGAAGATGTTAATAAATAAACAACCCTCATTCTCTGGAAGTAAAAATAATTGTTGATATGTTTATTTGCATAAAAGGTTTGCTTCACAATGCAAGAAACTTTAGAGATGTCTACTTTGATCAGTATTTCGTTCTTTCTTTCTCTTTTGGAATTTAAAAGAGAGGTGCAACATGAGGACTTTCTAGGAGGTCACCCATTCTCTCTTACTATTACTTTCGCAGAAGCACGCTTAAAAGTAAAAGGAAAGAGTTAATGTTGAGGTCAAGAGAAACCCACCATTTTTTTGGATTCTTTCTATCTATCCATTTCATTACTTGGAGAAAATTTAATTTGTTAGGTATAAGATCTACTTCAGAAATTCCCTGCTCTGGAAGTGAAACTTGAATTGAGAAAAATCAATACAACAAGATACGATTGGACTTGCATTGAAGCTTTGAAGATCCTAAAAGTAAGTGCTCCACTAGATTTTTTCACTCGATTACTTGGTCTCGCTCCTCAATCAAATATTCTTCTTCTATGGTTAATACTTTTGACCTTAATGGCCTCTAACCAACAACTAATGTTTTCTTGACATTATTTGGAATGCAAAGTTTGACGCATCGTTATCCCCTCCAATTCGCTGTCCGCTCCAATTCTTCACATAGGAGTGAAAATGATCACACTACCCCTTGCCCAAACACAATACCCAAGGTAGAGTAGGGTGGTCATTTCCGCTCATATGTGAGGAATTGGAGTGGGCAATGAATTGGAGGTGATAATTATTCAAAGTTTGACGCTTCTGATTCAACTTAATATGGATGACACTAAGGGTTTTATGGAAAAGCTTCCTTTCCCCCTTCTTTTATGTTCTTTTTTGAATATAAATTAGGAGAGAAGAATACCTATTTACGTGGCAAGCGTGGCTCTTGTGCCTAGACACAAAATCGTCTTACCCCATGGAAAAGCGGAGGTTGATGTTTGCACGTACGCTACCATTGGCCAGGGCACATATGTAGGCTCTAGAAGTCCAGAGACTCCAGACTGCATTCTCTTGCCCAAAAAATTAATTTATATTACAGTTTCCACCCTACACCTAAATATTTCTGGTGTTAAATAATTCTAGTTTAAACTAACACTTTCATTAAGTTCTTAGCATAAATGGTGAAGGGACCCCTTCGTGTTGGAAAGCCCAACCCAAGGCCTATCGGGCTTCGGGCGGGCTCGTCGGGCCAAACTTGCACCCCTAGTTTGAGGTATCAATATCGGATCGGCCGTATTGAGCGATAAGTATCAATATTGGTACAAGTTGATCTCGTATCTATGAAATGGTATGGACCAGGGATAAAATTGTCACAGAAACCCGATTTTTTAAAGGAAAACTTGGGGCAAAACTCTTTGATGTCATGGATTTATTGCACGGTATCGGATTGGGTATCAGCTATCATAGAAACTGATAAAATACCAATATGGATTGGCACATATCGGCCTAGATCAGAGAGTTTAGCCCTTGGGTTTCCTAAATATTGGGTCTTTTTTTTATAGCTTTGCCTCTAATCCATACCATTCCACCAATACAAGATCGGTCATGTATCATGATTGGTGGTTTGTGGTACTTAAACGGGTCACCTGATACCGATACCTCAAACCATGATCTGTATTGGTCTCACATCGATTTTTGGGATGGCTGATTCCCATCCGGTTTCGTGGATTAAATCCATGCTTGAGCCAAATCACCATTTATGTGACATCAAGTAGGGATTTGGGAGTCTCATAAAAAAAAGTTGGGATTTGGGAGTTAAGGGGAGATAGAAAGCAACCTAGTCGTGTGGCCCGCATGGCCCCTACGCCTAGACACAGAAGCACACAAAAGTACAATGCTACTTAGATGGAAAGGCTGAAATCTCACTTAGGCCAATGCTTGTGCAAGCACTCCTATTGGCCAGCATGTGCGTACAAGCTCTAGAGGCTCAGGCAGCAATCTCTTCCGCTCCCCTTTGCAACATCCGACGGCTTTCCACAACAGATATTTCAACTTCGACCTCATGTGAGGTGAGCTCCCTGCTACAGTTCTCCTCCTCCTTTTAGCAATGTCACAACCCTCCCCTCACCCGCTCGATCACCGTCCCATCCCATACCATTTGCAACACCACCTTTTAGCAGGAGTGAGGAGGACAGTAAGTGCAGGGGTGATGGTATCGTTGCGAGGTGAGCTCCATTTGTCTCCTCTCTCATCTTCCGCCACAAAAAATCTTTGTTTTCCATTAAAGGTCCCATTCTGGGCACGACGGAGCTAGGATCGCAGAGGAGGGGCTGGGGTAAGGGTGTCAAACAAGACGGTTTTGGGTCATTGGGACAGCTACTTATCGGTTCAGTTCCAAAGGGTTCAAAATAATCAAATATGTACAAAATTTTCAAGCATACAAATAAATTTTTTTTTTTTTGGTAAACATACAAATAAATTTTCTAAGCATACAAATAATTGAATATATTCTTAAGCATAAAATAATTAAGAATACACCCAACTAAGCCTAAAGTAATCAATAAACCTTAGTTTTTCTTTATAATTACAATATAACTCTTATTATAAACCCATAGTTTTTCTTTGTAGTTACAATAAAACTCTTATATAAGTTAGAACTATTAAGTATTAATTAATCCTAAATAAGTAATTTAGGCATGTTAAACACTTAAATAAGTAATTTAGACATGTTATTCATTTGTTTTTCTTTAGGTTTTTATGTTGTTCCCTTGAATTGGAGACTTGGAGAAGTGAGTACAAAAAGGTTTCTATGCTACTGCCTTGAATTGGAGAATTGGAGGTGTGCGGAATACAAAAAGGTTTCAATGCTATTCCCTTAGGTTTGGAGACTTTTATAAATAATGAGAGAATTGGGTATGTCATTAATTTGCGGTACGCTAGCGGCATGCATCGATCATACGCTTGAATACGGGAGGGCAGGGCAAAGAGAGAAGAGAGATGAGAGAGGATGACAAATGTATATATATGAAGTGTCTAATCTTAAGGCGTTTACTATGCCCCCTCACATTAGCGTTTTTTATCATTTTTTTCTCTTAAAAAATAAATAAAAAGAGTACATTGTGACAAAGCGTAGGAAACATAGGTTCAGAGAACCCTTCCCCTATACGTATATCATTAAAATTAAATTAAAAAATTCCATTTACTTTCAACTCAAAAGGAAAATAGATTTTGTTTTCGTGTTTGTTTCGATATAAAAAGCAAAAAACAAAAAAAATGACATTCAAAAATAAGAAGGGATAACTGTACAACAAAATAAACAGGGCCTCTATTAGTGTTCTTTTAAATCTTGACATCTTGTGTCCATAAGGATGGTTGTTCTAAAGGGCATTTGCCTTTCAGTAGCATAAAAGGCCTTCACACATCTCTCCACGTCTTGTGATGGCATGCTCATTTAAGCAGAGCAGAGATGCTGGCATGGTTGTAATTTTTTTAACATAGTTTAGGGTCACTAATATTTCCAATGAATGCTAATGATAGAATATTCAAGGTCTACATTTTGGGCAAGAAACAGGGTAAAAAATCAATAAGAAACTGGTACCAACAGAAATGTAAGATTTCAATAAGAGGGGGGGGGGGGGGTGGGAAGAAACAAGAGTTATTGTAACGTTTACAGCAACGATAATTTCATTATCAAAGACTAAATTTACAGTTGATGTCAAACATATTACATATGACAATTAAAGAAGGAAAAACCATTCCTGTAGCGATTCTGAAGTGCAAGAAAATGAATACAATAATCAACATTAGCAACAGCTACTAGTTGATGCATCAGCTTCTGGAGGTTTTTGTTTGAAAATGTTCTTTTTCACACCAGCTGAACCTTCAGCCAACAAACTGGGTGTGTCCAAGATCTGCACATCACCACCGAAATCATCATCATCATCATCCACAATGTTATAATCCATTAAATTATTGCATTCACACGAACAAACTAGAAGGCACATATTCAGATTTGAAAACTCTAGGTTGTGTATTAGTTGATGCAGAGTAATGACAGCATTTGAAACATGATGTACAGATATTTGAGTATGTCCGAAGAAACCATAGATGAACAAAAGAAAAATGCATAAGATTATAAGAACATATATATATTCTTATAAACTTTAGTATAGATTAAAGAATTTCAGGAAAAAAATTGAATGGTCCCAGATGCAAATACCGACATAGAATTACTTCACGAGCTTTTCATATTGTCAGCAATACATCTGCAACAATAATACCATGGCTACAGCTGACTGACAGCCACTTTGTTTTTTTGCTCATTTAGTCATCTGCAAACTCGTGGAAGACAGACATATGGGAACTGATATGGCTTCTATAAGATACAACATCCTAATTACAACAACTCCTCAGCCTTATCCCCACTACATGGGGTCGACTACATGGAACCTTGCAACGATAAAAGATTGACAAAGTAAAAAAAGAAAAAGGACATAACATCAATACTGACACACCAGCATTAACTAAATGGGATCAGCAACATGGATATTTGCCCTCCAATCAGCTCTATTTGAGATCATGCTTGAAACAAGACCTAAGCTATGCATGTCTTTCCTCACCACTTCTCCCAAAGCCATTTTAGGCCTGCCCCTAGCTCTTTTAATGCCTTCAATCTGGATCAAGTCACTCCTCCGAACTGTAGCATTGGAAGGCCTCTGTTGACCATGACCATGCCACCTCAGACGACTCTCTCAAAGAACATCTCAAATCGGGGCAACTCCCAAATCAGCTCTAATATCCTTCCTAGTCTTGGTGTAACCCAATTGTAATTGGGAATTCTCTACCTTGACCCCCACATTTCTTACGCTAGTTACTCCACCATCATACATATCTTTAATAATGTCCATATATCTACATGACACCCTTCTCTTCTCCAGTATTTTGCAGATTAACTCTCTAGGAACTCTGTCGTATGCTTTCCCTAAGTCAATAAAAGACCATATGGAGATCCTTCCTGCACTCCTTATATCTTTCCACAAGTCTCCTAAGTAGGAAAATAGCTTCCATTTTCTTGGCATAAAACCAAATTGGTTCTCTGAGATGGTAGTTTCCTTTCTCGGGTGGATTTCAATTACTCTCTCCCACAACTTCATCACTTGACTCATTAGCTTTATGCCTCTATAGTGTTATTGCAGCTCTGAATATCACCTTTGATTTTGTAAATTAGGACCACAATGCTTCTCCTCCATTCATCTGGCATTTTCTTTGAGCTCATAATCTTGTTAAACAACCTGGGTAGCCAAGATAAACCACAAATCATTAGGCTCTTCCACACCTCTATTGAGACCTCGTTTGGGCCTGGAGCTTTGCCTACTTTGATTTTTCTTAAAGCTTCTTTTACCTCAGACACCCTAATTTTACGTATATATATATACGCAATGTGGTATCAAGATGAGTAACACAGCCTTCCGGGGCCCTATTATCCATAAAGTTTTCATTAAGTAGGCTGTAGAAATACGCCTTCCATCTCTCTTTAATGTCCTCATCCCTTACTAGTACTCTACCATCATCACTTCTAATACAAAATACTAATTAATGAGAATTATAACCTAAAAAGAACAAAAAGATTTTGTACCGTTTTCTGTATGTACAACCAGCTAACCCGTATCTAAGAGAAACCTAGATAAAGGAACCCTCGTTATTTTTACTACTATCACAATCAGTCAGGGAAGAGGGTGTAGCATATACTGTCAGAATAGAGGACACAAAAAGTATAAAAAACCGTAGTATTATCAGGCTATCCGCAAAGAAAGATGTGAACATTCCGTCATCTGCTCTAAATGTTCATTGCAATTACTAACACTAATTTAACTGTCAAACTTCTATCAACACAAGGGTTTAAGTTGGATTGGTTAGTGCTTTCCATTTTGTACTATTGCATGGTTTGGCTGAGTATGAGCTGAGTTTTAGTTTATTAAGCCAAGAATATCATGAGCTGACAGCATGAAATGAGCAGATGATGCTTAAGCTGGCAATGGAAAAAACAATTTTTACCTCACAACTTCTTCTCAGTTTCCCTTATGGTTGTTTACAAAATCGAGTTCTCCAATACTTCAATGATTTCTTGGTTAAAATTTTGGATAGATGCACATAAATAATACACATATATAGTGAAGTATGCTTAACCCACCTCAGAGCTGTTTCACCTTCAAAAACTAGTTGAATAAATTTATTTATTTTTAAAAAGAAGGTTTGCTTCATGAATAATTAGCTTCATTGGTCAGTTCAGTTTTGGATCTATTCAATACCCCATACATTTGGTAAATTACTATAGTTAGGACATCAAATTAAGAAAATCCTCGAAGAAGAGAGCACCAGAGACAGCCACATCCACATTAAAGATGAAAATTGCTCTACTAATCTGTCTCTTAGATCTTAAAAGTCACAGGAAAAATCAGAGGTCAAGGTCTCAGTTGCATTGAGATTTAGGCTTTCGCCAAGAGGAGATGAACCACTGAGATTTATGAAGTCGGGCAGACATAATCAGATCTGAGATCATCACTGAGAGTTAAGAGGAAGTCATTAAAAGCTGGGACTCAACCCATGGGCTCCTCACCTGAATCTTATTCCTCCATTGGTCTCTCTCTCTCTCTCTCTCTCAGTACAATTGAAATGACACAAATTGGTCAAAGGAGGGTGAAACAGAAAATGGAAAAAAGCAGCGGCTAGTTTTATATTGGAGAATTCACTGGGTTTACTGATTCATCGTGGGATGAAGCAAAACATTTCAGATTTTTTGGCTAAAATAAAACAAAATTAATAACTAAGGTCTTTGCACTCAAACAATAAGATGGTAATCCATCATCCAAAGGCCTCAATTAGTTGTACAATTAATTATACCAGCAGAAGTACTCTGCAATTCTCAGAGGTGATAAAAAAAAAAAGAGGCTGATGGATTATGTATTGTCGAAATTAGATAAAGTTATTTTTAATAGGGAAAAAATGTGAAGATTCACGACTCTGAACAGATAAACCAAATTTGTAGAAGGTTGAAAGGATTATCTGTCTGCATAAACACCTCCTATATTAGTAAATTACAGTGTACAAGGTGAAAATGTAAAGGAAGAGCGAATCTGTAGAAAAAATTTCTTTTTTTGGGTACCAGTAGAAAGAATGATTTAGAGGAAAAATGAATGAAAGGCAAATGTGTGGAGTCGTTGTCTTGAAACTGACAGATGAATTCTTCCCATATTGAATATTCATCTTAAGAAATCTAATGATGAGTTCCCCCTACCTTTGTGATATTCTCCTCATTCCAAATTTGGGTGGAAATAAAAGCCATAAAGTTCTCATAACATAGCCACATAGCGAGGACCAAAACCAAAAAATGCCTGAAATATAAGCAAGTAGGACAACTTTCTGGTAACACAGCAGCAGAATAAGACAAATTCTGGACTCAGCATACAAGCGAGAGGCCCAGGTCACCACCAGGTATTCCAGATAAGGGAATTTAAAAATTAAAATTTATAAATAAAATACTAAAAAAATCTAATAGGTCAAATATGCCAACAGATTAATAAACTGGAAAGAACTACCTTACTAAACAGAATATAAATAAGTAAATCAACTATTAGACACTTAGAATAGTAATGGACTAATGATCTTGGAGTTTGCACCATTGAGTATATTAAACAATGCAGTCACAACTGAAGCAACAATGCATTCGCTATTTAGTAAATGCACAATATTAAACAATGCAGTCACCACTGAAGCAACAATGCATTCGTTATTTAGTAAATGCACATTCTAGAACTCGTATATTTGCACGATCAAGGAACATGAAGAAGAAATGTTTATACCTTTAAGACAAGCTCCTCAAAACACTGCTCTACATTAACTCGAGTTTTAGCACTACATTCAAGAAAGAGGCATCCATACTCCCTAGCAAAGTCAATTCCCTCTTTCTTGGTGACAACCCTTTCACTTTCCTGCAGATAAAAGGGTGGAAAAATGATCTGCTTATATCACTCATTTAAATGGGGCATAATTCTACGATAAAAGAAGATTGCTCGATAAACAAAAGAATACGAAATAGACACTAGTTAAAGAAAAACACTTTCTAGTTTCAATTATTTTTGAATCCTAGTTTTTTTTTTTTTTTTGTTGAATAAAAAATGTATTACCAAAAGGAAAAGGGACAAGAAGGGGGGGGGGGGGAATATACAAGGGGGAAGAGAGGGGGGGGAAAGCGAACCCACTAGCGGGTCCTCAATAAAGAGATATCTAAACCCCAGGAAACAACAATATGCCTGTTTCTTGGGGTGTCCGGGAGGGGCTTCAAAGGCAAAACACGTAGCTTGGAGGAAACATCGAAGAAGATGGCTTTCCAAATCAAGTTGAACGAACGAGAATTGGAGGTCCATCTTCTAAGGTTCCTTTCCATCCAAATGTGATAAAGGGCTGCACCAAAAACAAGTCTACCAATAGTGTCGCATATGGTTTGCCCAGAAAAGCTCATGTCCAACCAAAGCCACTCTCTGGCAAAGGGGCTTAACGAAAGTTTTCAACCAGAAAATCCATGAAGTACCTTATCCACTTTGTTTCCAACTAGCATTTTGATGCAATCTTGGTTTGTTGAGTAGAGGTCAATCTCCTTGGCCCATACATCAGAGAGGTTTGTGAATGTATCTCGCCGTGTGACGTCATAAACTGTCAAGTTCCTCACACAAGGGAAAAAATTACTACTGCTTTCAAACAAGTTAGCTGTAAATAAATTATGTTTCATAGATGTAGAAGCAAGCTAGGCAGGAAAACACAGAAAAGCTACATCTATAAGCCAACTAAGGATTTTGATGCTATTATCATATTTCAACCCCACCAACTATAGTTAAGTAATAAAATTGAATAAATTCTTCTTATTCAGCTCAAACAATCATTAGGTTCATACTCAACAATGCCCAAATCATTCTTTAGTTACTTCTGGAACAAAGATATAATTTTTCCAAATAGGCACACTTTCTGACAGTAGAGGAGTTTCAGAAGTAAAATAGCTTGGGAAAGAAACATGGAACAGGATTAACCTTCACTTGTTGTTCCTAAAACCTTCCCTCCAATGACATGTTTATATAAATAAAATGAGACTTAAATACTGAATTTCAATCACATGAATTTTGTAAAGAAATACTGAATTTCTATCACAATGAAATCCAAATGTCATCATAGTTGTTGAAAACATTGCCATGCAGTCACAAGTCAATAAATTACAAAATGTTTCAACTTGTGCAAAACCATCAGACATCACGATTGACATTTGATCCATCCAGTGAGATGAATTTGAACAATTTTTGCAGATGTATCAGTAACAATCATTCATGACAAAGATGTAATTCAATTGTTGTTAACACAGTTACAATCCTACTTGGAAATGCTAAGTGCTACCAAGGGATTGGTATTTTTAAATACATTGTATATTATTCATCGTCCCAAAAAGAATAGCCCATGGAGGACCACTCTATATGTCAAAGATATGGCATCCGCATATACCTTACTTAACAGTCCAAACATGGATAGCCATAAACTCAGCACAAAGTATAATTTCAAACCATTAGCATTTAGCAACAGCCAAAATAATTTTTCAGTTTACAGAACATCCAGAAAATTGAGAAACTTTACGTCACTGATGCAGGTACACTGCCTTGGACCAACCCAAACCCATTTGGAACCGGGTCCAATTTGGGTCCTAGTAGGACTTTAGGATTTTTATTTATTTTGGGATTAACATGCAATCTTTTATTTTAGTAATTTAAATAGGAGATATGCACTAGGAATTAGTTTCCTAATTAACTTTCCAATTTAGAGTAGGTTTATTTTTTTATTTAAATACATGTAACTGTGCAAGTAGAAGGCAGATTTGAATGAATAAAAGTTTTGAGTTTTGTTACCAGATTGGTACAAATCAGGTTGTGTGACCTCTTCTCCTCTCTCCTGATATTTCTTCTTCTTCTGTTCTTTTTCTTTTATTACATTTCCTGCTAACGAAATCCGGTGATGAACGACCTGCTATAACCTTGCAGATATCAACCCCTTTGGCCTGAGATTCTGGGAGTTAACTCACTTCCTCAGGGGGATTCAGTCCCTTGGATATCTCTCCCAAAGTTCCTTATATAATGGTTTACTGATCTGAAACCAGATCTAGAATCTATTGTTCCGCTAGAGCCTGTTTCAGAATTTTACGACAAATCTCCAGCTTCTGCTTCGAGGTATTGTAGGCTGGATTCAATTGAGCATTAGGGTATCGACTTCTCCCTGAAATTTCGAGTGAATCTGAGGCTGTTTAGGTGAGTTCTATCACCTAAATTCTAGACTGGTTCTACCGCCCCTGTTTGGAGTTCGAAGGTTGAAGAAGATAACCTTTCTTTCACGATTCCTTATTTCTTAATCCTATTACCCCACTTTCCCATATTACCCCTTCTTTCTCCCTTTATCCCCTTAAATCCCTATTCTACAAACCCTTCCAAAATTGCCCCTCACTTCATACGTGACTAATTCCCTTTGGTTCCTTTTCTTGTGAGTTTGATTCCCAACAAATTTACCAGATTGCCATTGAATTAGTGAATCTTATATTTGAGTATTTCCTTGCTTGGGTGGGTCCACAAGCAACCCAATAAGGGTTATTTGAAGCCGGGTTTGCATTACTCACCGCACAAGATTTCAGTGAGGCTACATATCTTTTTATCTATAGCAAGACTACACTTCAAGTGAATCCACATTTTCATCAACACAAATAAAATAAAAAGATAAGTATAGAAATCAACACCATGCCCCAAAAATACAATAAATAATAGGGCGACAGGGAAAGAAATACCCATAATGATCCCTTGTGCTCCTCTGTAGTATGAACTTGTTAATGTTCTAAACCTCTCCTGCCCAGCTGCATGATGAAAATAAGGCATAACTTAATTATTACCTTTTAATTTTGTGTGTGGGTGGGTGGGTGGGGTGGGGTGGAGGGGGGACCAAATGAACCTCATCTGCCTATAAAGAAAGATGGTGAAAAATGCCAAAATGCAAGCATACCATTGAAATAATATTAAAAGGAAGCACAAACAAGATGACAATACCTTATTCTAACAAGGTATTGTCGGACCGATCAAATGATCTGTAGCAGCCGACAGATCAAATGAATATAATTGTCGGACCGAGGACAGCCTTTTTCACAGTCAATGGTCACACAGGCTTTCCTCTCGATCGGAGTCGACCTCAGTCCCCCGCTTCCGAATAGAGTAGTTTGCCGTCATCAAGCGAACCGGGACTGAGCTTCTCCCTTCCTTCTCTTTTTCTCTTCTTCTTTCTCTTTTCTTATTTGCAATATATATATATCAGCAATACAGGGACAGAAAAGGAACAAAAAGAGAGGAGGGGGAAGCCCTCTCGGTATTACAGCCAGAATGTCTGACGCTAATCCCGAGAGGGGTCTTTCCCTTTTTTACCCTCCAACATACACTTCTAACATATATATTGTTGGGTCTCTAGTCCAATGGGTATTCATTGTAATGGGCCACCTTAATGGTCCTAGTCAGTTTATGTTATTTTATAAGTTCAAGATTGGTTTAAGCCCTTCCTTTTTTGAGTTTGACCTGTGTTTTTGAGTCTTTTATATAAGTTTGCAAGAGGCGGCCCTACCCACGAATTTGATGAATGAATTATGGTTTTTTCTTCCATTGTTCTGTGAGATTCATAATAACTTGCTGTGAGATGCCGTGAGACCCTTGGTGAGAAGCTAAGGCAGGAAGACATGGTGGGATATCAACTCTGAAGATCAGGCAGGATTCCTCATTCCAATCTTCTCTTCTTTTATTTTCTTTTCTATTTAATAAAAAAGGGCGAAGCTGGTGCATGAGGCTCCCACCACTGTGGGATCTGGGGAGGGTCCCGCAGCATCCGTGCATCCCTTGTTTCAGTTTTCTGTTTTTTTGTTCTGTTCTTGCACATACCCACTTTCGGGAATTTCAATTTGTCCATTGTTTACAATAGGATACCTTTCATGATTAGGTTTCCTGGTGGAAACGCAAATCCAGAAGTATTGTTCTTAAGGAATCTTGGCTTGCAGGTTTAATCCTTATTCCATCTCTTATTTGGAGTGAAAGGAATCTGAGAAGACATGATGGAGTTCAGAGGGGTCCGAACCTTCTATGGAGATTATTCTTAAGAGACTTTGCTTCAATCTCTCCTTCTTTAAGATGTCGGCCTCCCTCGATTTCTGTTTTGTTGACTGCAAGGCGATTAAGTATCTCCTTGATCCCAAGCAGGCCTAGTGAATTTATGGAAATCTTTTGGTGTTCTCCAGAGAGGGTTTGGGTTAAACTAAACGTCGATGGTCGCTCCTTAAGAAATCCAGGAAAGGCTGGTGCTGGTGGCGTCTTCTGTGATGATGATGCGAAAGTTATTCTCTCTTTTAGAAGATTCCTTGGGATTGGAACAAATTTTGAAGCTGAGTTTTCAGCCCTGACTCATGGTTTAGAAGCTGCGAGAGACTTGGGCCTTCAAAAACTTTGGATAGAATGTGACTCGGTAGCTGTGGTGTTGCTTGCTAAAAAGAGGATGGTTACATGGTTTGTTCGCCAAAGATGAATCTCCGTGCTCCCTTTCATTGCCTCTTTGGAATGGAAGATTTTTCATTGCTATAGAGAAGCCAACCCAATCGCCGACTTTCTATCCAAGTCAGCTGCAAAGTTCGAGTTATCTTCCTCTATGATCCCTCTGCCCCCCTTCTATTGAGAATGAGCTGCTGATTGATGCTCAAAGCAGGCCTCGCTTTCGCCTGATTTCGTAATTGTTCTGTTTTTGTAGTGCATGGTTCTTTCCCCTGTTGATGGCCATGCCGTAGATGGGAGATTGTAACTCACTTTTTTGTGGGTGTTTCTGGCTTTCCAGCCTGTATTGTATGATTCATTTTTCCCTTTGTCTAATACAAATGATCTTTTAGCACACAAAAAAAAGAGGGGTACACCGATAAGGCCTCAAGAGAAGTGGGTTGGCTTTGGGTCAATGACAAAAATAACTTCAAATAAACTTGAATAGTGAAAGAGGATAGTGTAGCCAACACCATTTAGCTGGGATAAGTCCCAATTGAAAGTTAAAAAAAAAAGAGGGGGTGTACCCAGTGCACGAGGCTCCCACCACTGTGGGGTCTGGGGAGGGTCATAATGTACGCAGCTTTACCCCTGTTTTAGCAGAGAGGCTGTTTCCAGACTCGAACCCATGACCACTTAGTCACAATGGAGCAACCTTACTGTTGCACCAAGGACCGCCCTCTAAAGTTAAGTTGAGTTGAATTTAAAGCAAAGAAATGTTGAATTTTATATTGTTTATCAAATTCTAAATCATACAGCTGTGCACTCAAAGATAAGTCTTTATTGTTCAAAGCCAAGACGAAACCATGATATTTTTATTTTTGTATTTTTAATTAATTAGTGTATTAGGGGCAGAATAGTAATTTTTACCTTATGGGACCCCGCACCAGAGCTACCTGTGTCGGGTCTGCTGGCTGGACAGGCTGCAGGACCTCCCCCTTATATAAGCTTGGCATGCTGGATTGATGGCCTGCGAAGCCTCTCTTTGTCTTAGGCCGAATCCTAGGTAAGAATCCCATTTTATACATATGTATGTTGTATTTTTAATTAATTAGTGTATTAGGGGCAGAATAGTAATTTTTACCTTGTGGGAACCCGCACCAGAGCTACCTGTGTCGGGTCTGCTGGCTGGACAGGCTGCAGGACCTCCCCCTTATATAACGTTTTGTACGACCAAATAGGGTTAGAAGGGTATTTTAGTAAAATTGTCGCTGTGGGACCCAGTTCCCCAGTGGGGAATGCTGTTCCAGACAATTACCCGTGTTCGGATGACCTTTAATGTCGCTCGGCATTAAGTTATGTATAGAATAGACCAATAAATACGAATTCAGGTTTATAAACTATTTTAGAAATTAGTTTAAATCTAATTTCTGTCCAAAAGACAGATTTACCCCTTAGTGCTTAAGTAGTTAGATAAATATCAAAAGCCTTTCCAATTGATCACTATTCACAAGTCTAAGGGAGCTAAAGAAATTGGTTCCAGCTTGGGAGAGAAGGAAAGAAAGAGGAAAAGAGAAGAGAAGAAGAGAGGGAAAAAAAGGAAGCTTACCTTAGGGCTTGTCTTCAACACTTGGAGCTGAACCAAGAATCTCCATTAGAAAGCTGCCTGCACTCTAAATCTGTTCCTATAACTGAGGTAAGCCTTGGATACTTGCTGTCTTCCTCTTTATTTCCCTTCTTCTCCATCTCTAGTTCACCTATTAAGAATTTCTGCCATTAAAGCTTGGAGACTAAGCTTGGGTTTGTGAAATTGAGCATAATTAGACTGATTTGAAACAGTTTTTGACTCTCTAAGACCTGAAATTTGGAGAATTACCAAGTTTGAAAGTTGTATTGCTGTTCTTGATGGCAATTTATAAACCCTAAACTAATTAATTAGGTTTAATTGATTAATTACCACAACTATGAAGTTATTTATGAAATTGAACTCCCATATAGGTAGACCCACCTTTATATAATGTTAAAACACTTAGTTTCTTCCTTGCATGTGAAGATCTACCCAAAAATAGGAAAAACCCCAAATTCGGACACACTCCTGGATGGAGTTGCAGGCCCAGGGGCGGTTGACCGACTCCCTGGAAGTCTGCATCTGGCTCCCCTATTTTTGTGCCCTTATGGCCTAGACCCCTTGGGACTTGACCTTGGACCATCCCAGAACCTATTGCATGGTGTTTGGTATGTTGTTTAGGGCTGTTTCTACTGTTTTCTAGTCGGTTTGTTCGATTTATTGGTGGGTAACTGACCTAGAATTCCTTCTATAACTAATCTATAATATTCTTGTCTCATATTTAAGACTGTCTTGGTCTGTTCTTGCCTGCCTATTGGAGTTTATTTACCTAGGCTAGCTACAACTACAGGTAAGGGGATCTTGACCTTAATTTCTGCGTGTTTATCATCTTAATTTCTATGTTGTGCTGATTGTCATGCCATGCATCATTATAACTGTATCTGAGACATATAGTTTCCTAGCTTGTTTTTAATGCATTAGAATGCACTGTGAACTAGGCTGCATATGAGCATGTTGCATTGCATTGCACTGATATATTATTTATGTGAAATTATTGATGATGGAAATCAGTACTCTATAACTCAATCCATGATTGTAACATCATAAATAGATTGCACTGGGTTAGGTTGTTATTTATAACCCAGTACTACGCCCCTTACCAATAAGGGGAAAGGTGTTGGACAACCCGTGGTACAGCCGAAGGGACATGCCGGGGTACCATCTTCTGTCCCATATTATAGTGTCCGCTCCGCTGTGGGAATAGACAAACAGTGTTGGTCATTGAGGGTTTGTCGGGTCCGTTGCCTGGTGTCATACCGATCTGGCGGGTCTTCACAGTGGTAGAATGGTTTTGCTCGGGTGACCGACGTCTGGAGCTGCCTTGTGTCATGCTTTTCGGTTAGTCATTGGGGGTTTGTCGGGTTAGCTGCCTTGTGTCATGCTTTCCTGGCGGGTTCTCTTCGAGGCTAGCATCTACTACTCGTAGTACTTAAACCTCATGAGACTTAGAACTGTGCTAGGAGCATACTAGTTAAGACATGCATCATGATTTACTGTGTATGTGTGCTTCCCCTCCCCCTTACTGGGCTCAGTGGAGAGCTCACCCCTGTGGATATCCTTATTTTTCAGGTGATTTAGTTACTTCTAATGTTGGCTTTGCGGCGCTGGAGTTTGAAGTGCACGATACTTCGTGCGTACGTGATGATTGCGCAACCTCCTGATCTTGGCCTGATAGTCCAGGCTACCTCCCCACTCTTTTATGCTTTATAAATGCTTTATATAGTTATAGTATAGTTTCTTGTATACTTTTACTCTGTGGTACCTTTGAGAACTGTATAGTTGTATTACAAGCCTTATCCTTTATATAAATGAAATATCACTTAGACTTCTCTTACTAATGATGTTATCTCTATTAATTAAATTGTTTCCGCTGCCTCTGATTACTGTATCTGTGAGCAATGATTGTGAATAGGGTACTGCACTTGTGATCCTTGGGGATTGGTTGGATGTCAGAGACATCCCGTCACACTTGGCCCTTAATAACCGGGCCGGGGTGTGACACAAGGACTAGAGCAGAATGTTGGGCAGTTAAGAAGCGGTACGTAGCTAAGAAGGGTCGATGCCTTAGAGTTTGTGTTGATGTTGTATGCCCCCCTCCCTTTACTACTGTCTCTTCTAGGATCCATGTAGCCGACCCCATAAGTTGGGATAAGGCTATGATGTTGTTGTTGTTGTGGTCTGTGAATGAACCCAGTTGGAAAACCTGAGTGGGAATAATCATTCAATTATAGTATCACAACCAACTAGTTTTTTTTGGTAAAAGACAACCAACTAGTTTAGCATACACCTAAAGTTGACATTTGGGGAAAGAATTATTAAGAGACGGAGACAAAAAAAGGCCAGAGAAAGAGGAATTGAACAAAAGAATTGTAGTGGCAAGACAGATACTTGGGAGATGCATCCACCATATCCAATTCCCTAAAGAACTGTTTAAAAATCAAGGCTGCAACCAGATGCTTTATGGTACTGGGGCTTTGACAACCATCCAATGAAATCCCAACAATGACAGTGTACCACAATCCCCGGCTCCTACAACAACCCCATTCATAAGAAATTAAGCCCCCTGAATTTATATAATTAAATAAAAAATCAGGTCCTCTCCATTGAAAAAGTACTGACTGATGCAGCAGAATTAACCAAGTGGGAGAAATTGCTCAAGTGAAGGGCCAATCCCCACCCCACACAAAACAAACAGGGAAATCCGGGGGAGGGGGGGGGGGGAGGATAAATCCACAACCGAGGAAACAAAGAACCCATCTAGGGAAAATGTAAAAAATGTACTACAGACAAACAGAAAATGAGAAAGATGTACTGCTTGAAGAACCCAGAAGTACCACCCAAAATCGGAAGCAATGCGAATAGCATACCCACAACACAGTCCTGTTGAGAAAGAAAGCTTAGATGTTCATCTTAGTTGCTTGACTCCTTTCATTTTCTTAACCAAGAGACATAAATCTACAAAAAGCTAATAAATCTAAACCTCCTAGAAATGAAGTAATATAGAAATAGATAAAAGCAATGTGATTGGGTGTAGTTCAAGGGAAGTGGCAAAAGAAGCTAATCAACGTACATGTTCTAAATGCAAGCATTGATATCAACACTCTCTGTAGCTAATATATTGTTATTTGTTAGATCCATGACATCATTGATTTAAAGGCCTTCAAAAAACTCTGTTCCACTAAGCACAAGAAATGACTATGCTTAAATTAGCTTAATGTTCAATACCACTGATGATAAAGCTGAAGACCTTGGTCTCTTGGGGAGAAAAACCTATGATTGTTAGAATTGGGGATCACCTTACCTAGAATGTATTTTTCAACATTTGGAAAGAAAGAGGGTCATCAACCTATGTTTCTCTTCACTATTTGAATCCCAGCTTTGAAGTTTGCATTTCTGAAGTTTCTGTTGACCAAACATTGTTATATATATATACACTAGTAAATATGCACGTCGCACATGTAAGCATTTGTTAAGTGGTGGAGAGCAAATGATTTTGTTTTATAAGGTAATGAGACTTTCTCAATGTGCAAAATAGTATCATGTACTTGACTCTTTTCAATAGATATTGATGCAAATGCACGTGTAAACCTTTGTTAGAGAGTGATTTTCGTGCAGTTGGATCAGCATTTGGGTAGTTGTGAACTTAAAAGTTTATCAATAATTGTGCGGGTCCATGCCTATTCACGATTCAGATTGGATCGGAATCGGTCAGAATAACCATGTAATCAGCCTGAAAAGGCAGAAATCAAGGAACCTTGATGTGAATATTCCGATTCAGAATGCAAGAAATTGCAATCAGTTTATGTCTTTGTTACGAAAGAAATTTGAATCTGTCTCGGCCGATTCACCTATTTTTTAAATTCTACTTGCATCCCACATAAACATCTATGACCCATATCCAAAATTATAATGGTGCCAAGATTTAAGGTGCCAACAATTTCACTTTTCAATTACACAAGTAAATGCATCTTCTTCGTGTTCCATAATTTAACATAACTTGATCGACATCATTATGAAATGAGTGCAACACGAACTTGACAATAATTTTAAGAATTTAATTTCCTAAATCAACCAAATACTTGATGTATTAAGGGTAAAACAGATAAAGCACTATAAATAAATCAAAGAGAGAGAGAGAGAGAGAGAGAGAGTTGAATGAAACCGTAGATGGACAAGGCAAGTTGATACTTGATGTTTTAAGGATAAAACAGAGAAAGCACTATAAATCAATGCTTTATTGACAATGATAATCCTGAAAAAAGTGACAAAATTGAACATCCATGAGGCTGCATCTACTGTAGCCTTCTTGTCGGACTTGCTTCCTACGGACATTTACCTCTAATACGGCTGATCCAAGACCGATACCTAAAACCATGCCTTCACTCATACAAGCATCAGTCTTGTTTAAGAGACCTGAAGCATCACAACCCTCTTAAAAAAGTCTAATGAGAAATTCTTCGAAGTAATGCATGGAGCTTTAATAGCAGCACCAATCGAACTACTTCCTGTAATATAAATTCCCTATAGCAGTTGAGACAGGAAAAAGTCTGAGAAATTCAATCAAAGCCAGTGAAATCAGAATAAAATCGGGTAAAGATTGTACCATCAAGCAGAATGAATTTTATTCACTTAGGAGCATTTATAGGCTAAAGAACAGTCACATAAATTATCAAACCCAATCAAATCCAGAGAAACAAAAGCAAACAAATTTTAATTGCAGCACCTATGAAACTACTTCCTGTAATATAAATCCCATTATAGAAGTTGTTGTAGGAAAAAGTCTAAGAAATTCAATCAAAACAAGCACAATCACAATAAAATCTGCGAAGAAAAAGGAATAACTGGGATAAAAGCAAAGAGATGGGATGATTACCAGGCAGCACCCAGCACAGGAGACACCGATTGCCATTCCAATGGCCTAATAAGGTCTAAGGTGAGATCTGCATCAATGCCTGAGAACATGAACTCGATGCTCCTGCCATCACCAAACCAAACATCAGTTTGGTAAGGGGGAAAATATCCTTCTTTCCTCCTGTTCAATACTTCAACTTAGGTTCTCTATTTACCAGATTGAATTGAGAGGGAGAGAGAAGAAAATAATGAACGGATTCTACGCATCTTGATTATTATATCGTAACATGGATAAAACTTGGAAAGTTTATACCTTTATAGCATTCCTAACTTTCTTCTTTGACATACTCTGGCATTCTGTAATTCTCTGAAAACAAAAGTAGCTCACATCAGAGTTAAAGCAAAGAGGAGATCAATAAAGGAGAAAAGAAGTAAAAAATAAGCAGAATCATACAATTTATGTACTTTGTAAATTAAGCTATAATATGTAATTGACAGAAATGATGAAGAAAGAGAAAAGCGAAGGTACACATGCATTAACATAATTGCAGAACAACCCATCCCCCACATAAAAAAATCGAAACAGAAGAATGCTGACTTACAGCTACTGATTGGGATACCCCTCTCCCTTCCAAGCATTTCGAATTAAGCTCAATCTTTCATGCATATTTGTAGGCAACATAAGAGTTCTGGAATTCTCAATCAGTGATTTTGAAACACCCAGTCAAAAAATTAGAAGCATATATTGCTGTCTGATTATAAAAGAACAAAGCAAAGCATTAATTGCAAAATAATCCTGATGGAGAAAATTCTTACTTTGCATTTCTACCATAAAGTGCTTAAATGATTTAAAAGTTAAGGAATTACAAAGAAAAGCTCAAACATATCCAGAACAGTTTGAACCCCACAAGAAATCCGAAAGAGAACATTCTTTTTATATTCATTTTTAAACAATGACAATGTTTTAGTAAGACATATATGCATGATCAACAAACAGGTGAATTGACAACCATATAAGTACACATTTCAATGGACATTCCTGCTTCAATGTACCAGATAACATTGATCTGAGTTTTTGAGTGCCTCCATCCATAATACATCGATAGCATTCACAAAATGTAAACTGAAACCACAACTTACTATACTTCCAGGCAAAGAGGTAGTCTTGCATTATATTTTAGCTGGTAAAGGCAAAATTCACAATGGCCTAATTTCAAATTTACTTTGTAATCTCTCCCTCCATGAAGCATTCATATAGCGTAACTGAAGAAGGCACAACTTGGTTGATTATTGCATAAGGCCGAAAAGAAGCACAATAGATAAAAGCAAAATGTGATCAGCAAAAATAAACCAAGAAGGTCCCTTTATCAGTTCCACATGCTTAGACATTCCAATTTTCTTGGCAGAGAAGGTCCCTTTATCAGTTCCACATGCTTAGACATTCCAATTTTCTTGGCAGAGATGCTAGGGTTCTAGAGCCGTTTTATCTACTCTAGGCTCACATTATCTATACTGAGTAGTTATCTATACAAATGTGTCAGTGGACTTCCTATAAACAGGTTGCTTCTGACCCACCTTTCAAGAGCCTCTCTCTCCTTTGTTTCCATGGGCACAGATTCAGTTGGGAATTTGCTGTGGAACTGTCACATACATTGACTAAGAGGGAGATCTGAAAGAAAATTGAGCTCTGATAAATCTGTTTCTTCTACGGAGAGAGAGAGAGATATAACCTTATGTCCTACGGTTCTACTTCTACATTATCTCTGTGACTAAGAGGGAGTTCTGAAAGGGAATTGAGCTCTGGTTAATCTGTTTCTTCTATGGAGAGAGAGAAAACCTTATGTCCTACGGTTCTACATTTTCCCTTTGGCTAGACAGCTTCAAGCAAGCTTTTCCCTCTAACCGACATCTACTATAGTTATCCAGAATTTACAGTGGTAGGCTCAACAGACCAAGTAGAGGCATGGCTGTTAACATCTTAATATTATGTCATACCTATAAGCTCGAATTCATCTTGATCTGAAATACTTTCATGAATAAAATTGTAGGTACCACAAGCTTCATTTCATGGGAAAATTCATGTTGTGCTACACCAGCCCATGACCAAGCAAAGCCAACATTTGAAAGAAAATACAGGTGCAGAGGCATGATGTAGTACCCCAAAGGAACATTTGGCTGCAGATCAGCTGAAGAAATACGGAGATTCCAGAATTTTTGTTTTGGGGATGTGAGGGAAAGGGAAAAAGAGAAGAAATGAGTATCTAAAATGGCACACCATTTGAGATATATTTTAAAAAATATTAACAAAGAGAAGCTAATCCTTGGAAATAAACCTTCCATGCTATGTAGGATGGCATCCACAAAACATTAACCTTAGGAACTTGAGAGAGAGGGAGAGACCGGCTGGCCTAGTCAGTGAGGTCTTGTGTTTGTCATAGCAAAGACCATCAATCGCTTCACCTGTGCAGAATGTGACACAAATCATAATCAAATTGGTTTGACGATTTTATGGAGCTATTTTGGGGGTGGGTGGGTGGGGGGGGGGGGGCAAGAGATGACCTATTTAACACACAAGCTAATGGACTCCCAATACTATTATATCAACACCCATTATCAAGAATTCCATAACAGTGGCATAATTGGACTAAAGGTACCCTATCGTGAACCTATTAGGTTGTTTCTATGGGGTTCGACTCCTATTTTTTTAACACCCCCATTACCAAAATGTCCAAACAAAATGATAACCTCATATCAGTGTGGTTAGTAAAACCCCCCACCCAATCTATCAGTTCACATTGTAGAATAAATTAAAAGCTATCCATGTCCCGTTAGAAAACCTCTATAAGAACCAAAAAAAAGGTGGGGAGACGCGGAGTTGTATGAGAACATAACAATTGACAAATTTCAGGATTAATTACAGGCATACAATGTGAAAATCTGAGACAAATAAATACAAAATGCAATAGAATCCTTTACCAGTTAAAACAGTAAATAGAGTTAAGTACCAAGAAGCCCAAAGACAAAATTTTGATAAAGCACTACTCCAGAAAAAAAAAACAAAAAAGAAGGGGATAACTCATAAACAAGATTTCCTAGAGGAGCAAACGAGATAGATTTAAAAAAAATAAGAGAGACAATTGAATTTGAAAAACCAAAATAAGATAAGCACTTAAGGCATGAAAAAGTACTGGAACCAACAATTTCACTTGTAGAAGTGCCCAAGCCAAACAAAAATGAAGATGTGAACAAATACATACTATCACAATGTGAATACATACAACAAAAATTTATGCTTCTGAAACATTTTACCCAAATTGAATGAACATAAACATAAATGAAGAAATTAGAAATACCTATAACAGGAACACTTATCTATAATAGAAAGTTGCATATAATTTTAAGGAATAGAGTAGAGAAAACAAGTAACCATTCACCATGAACAGTTAGAAAACTAGTCATTATTACCGAGTCAATAGAGTGCAATCTTTTTTTTCTCGTCTTGGCCTAAGGTACCTCAGGCTGAGATCACTACCAATACCAACACCACCCCTTGCTTCACATCTAACTACTTCATCAACCCAATTGTGATCTGGCTCCCCCCTTTCACCATCATCTACAAGATTTATATCTGGGTCGTAGTTATCCAGTGTGGCATGCACAATCTGCCCAAAGTATAAATCCTTAAATCAAAAGAAATTCATGATTGAGGAACCCAATTAAACTTAAAATAGCCAAAATTTTGAGATGTACAAACAGAAGCTTAAATTGGAAGTATATTCACAAGAAGAGAGACTTGATTATCAGACTCGCATATATACATGAATGCGCATGCTTTAATCATAACTTGCTACGGGTTTACAAACTGTTGATCCTATTTAACTACTATTACATGTGTTAGCGGCAGACGCAGATATTGTTAGATGGATACATATCAAACTCAATGATCTCCTAGAACTAAATGCAGTCTGCAGACACACCCATACTATGTCAAACGTGCATCAATATGAGTAAACATGTCAAAAATCTAACAAGAGTGTGAAGTCTTGGAATGCCAGCCCTAGAAACAAGAAATGAGCTACACCTAAAGTTATTTCAGAAGAAACTCCTCTCGCTGTGGAAAGTACCCACCACAGCCCCTAATCATTCCTCCATTAAAACTTTTCCACATTGTTGCTTCTAACTTTAACCTGTTTTCCTTGTGCAGCTTCTAGCTCCAAAGCTCAATTTCTTCATATTGTGCCAGGAAACAAGTCATAAAACACTGGGTCCAATTGCCAACACATACTAAAGCATTAGAAAACCACTCACCTCATCAAAACCATCAAGAACATGTGAAAAATCTGCCATAAACCACACCTGAAATGTGAAAAATCAATTTGACTCAATGAGGAATTAGATGGAGTTAAATTTAAAAAATGATTGTGCTCATGTTGCGCTAAGTCGCTAACAAGAAAACATTACAACCAAAAAAAAAAAAAAATCCACCAACTACCATGGCTGAAAGGCATTGCAAACTTGATGCCCTCAAACAGCACTTGCTATAGGGAAAATTACTTGTACACCCCCTAGACTATTGCCATTTTTCTTAAAATACCCAAATTTTTAAACAATTACTTGACACCCCTTGAAACCTGACGTTGTTAGTCTGCTGTTAGTGGTTGAATGGAAAAGTCCATTTTACCCTTATCACATATTCAACAGAAAACAGTGAAATTAAAATTACCTATTTACCCTTCTTCTTCTTACTGCAACCACACCTCCTGCTGTAAGCCACCCCTTTCATTGGGTTAATATGCCCTCCTGTAAACACAAACATAGACAACTGTTTATAATCAAATTGCAAATAACAGAAAACAGAGAAAGAAGCAAAAAATGGATTGCCCACCAGAGATGGTGGTGCAGTAAACGAGGATGAAGATCATGAAACAAAACAAGATATCATAGTTATGTCCCGGATTATAAGAGAAAATTTGAGCAGCAGTTATGAGGGGGCAAGCATCAAGAAGGAAATAAAAAGAATACAAAAAAATTAGAAACAAATAAGAAAATAGGGATGAGTTTGAGTTACAGTGAAGCAGGCTTGAATGAAATGAAAATGCCGGTCGCTAGAGATGCAGGTCCGAGTGAAGTAGAGAACCTCAATGAGAAAACCTCAGCGTTTCGATGATGACGATTATGGCTTCTCCGTCTGAAAACTTTTTTTGCAGAGCAGGGCTGCAGGTTTGAGCTATGATTGGTTAATAAGGTGAAGTGCACCAGGTGGAGCTGGACCTTTAGGGTTGGGCTCGGGCCTATTAAAAATTCAACAAAAAAAATCAAAAAACAACCTAAACGAGTAACCAACAACGAGAAAAGAGGAAAAAGGAAGAAATTCAATTGAGGCGGCCATCAAAAAACCCAGTTGTCCTAATAAGTAGCGACGAAGTAATTTCCCTCAGGACAGAAGCAAGAACTTTGAACTCTGCGCCATAGGAAAGAACAGAGACTATTAAATTGCAACCAATTAAACATAGAAGAAACCAGTGTCCTGGCTGCTATATTAAGGGAGGGATTGGGGGTAGAAGAAGATGTGCAGGACAGGCCTGTTTTCCTGAATCAATTTCTTCTACCTTCGGTTCTGATGTTTTCGAAATTGAGCGGAACTTCTTTCTTCTTCTGTGGTTGGGTTAACTTGGTCTCGGAAACAAGAGGAGGGCTTTCGTTGGTGGATGAGAAGAACCACCTCCTCAGCTTCGAAGAAGGAGTTGAAGTGACATTGAGGATGGAAGCAGAAAAAGGGTTTGGTCTTCTGCAATTCGGAAGGGATAGTAGGTTGCGGCGAGAACAGAGGGAAGAGAATCTTAACAGAGTTTGCAATTCGGAGGGGAGAGCAGGTTGCCGCAAATATGCATAGCACTTACTCCTTTAGCAATTTCCAATAAACAGTCTTCAATGAAGGTCTGGAGTGAAATGTTCAAGTTTGACTCTTGTTGTCCTACCAATTCAACTGTTGCTTGAAGAGACTTCCTCAAATGCCTGCTTAGATCACTGATAATCCCAATTTCAGCGACTACTACTAGTGTTCTCAGTTGTCGAGCCAAAGCGTTAGCAATCTGAACAGTATCAGATTTAATTTGCGGATCATGTACAACATTTTTGTGATCAGATGTCGAATGACAGCAGCTAGAATCAACTGCTCATTTCCTGTATGTAAGCAATGCAGAGACAACCAAAATTGGAGTAAAAATAAACAAATATTATAAGATTCAGATAAGGAAGAAATATTTGGAGGGGGAATAAGTCGGTTACAGAGATGTACAAACATGAAATGTGAGAATTTCAAATGAGAATAAAGATGTTAAACCAAAAAATCAATGGTTAGAAATTAGAATATAAGTCTCACAAGGAACAAGACCAAATAGAACCAGGAAGCCTAATGCTCAACCCTACTGTATGATCACCGGGCAACAATAAAGATAAAAATAAATAAATAAATGAGGTAAAAAATACATAAGAAATGAACAGTAGATAGATAATTATATATTTGGGCCACATTATTTGTAAGTAATTATAAGTTGTAACTAATGAATAAAAGAGATGGTATAGAGAGTTTATCTCGTCAGGATCTTTTTTCTTGTCGGATTGTGAGGATGTTCTGGTTTGAACTCTCTCTAGTAATGGTTTGTTCTCTACTAAAGCTGTTTGGAATATGGTGCGGGAAGAATCTCCAACGGTTTCCTATGCGAAGTGGCTATGGAACAGCACGCTCCCGGTGAAAGTGGGTTTCTTCTCTTGGCAGCTTCTGAATGGGAAGATACCTACAGATGACTCTTTGATGGTGCTCGGCATCCCCCTGGCCTCAAAATGCACTTGCTGCGGAAGGCCCAGGAGAGAGACGACGGACCATTGCCTCGTTGCTGGAGGCACGGCTGCCAGAGTTTGGGACCATTTCTCCAGGTTGTTTGACATTACACATCTTACCACCCAGGATGCTAGAAGCAGGGTTTGGCGGGTGGCCATGGCCTCTGTGCATTCATTACTGGAATTCTGCCATCCTTGATTATTTGGGAACTCGGGAAGGAGAGAAACTTCAGAAGGCACGATGGCAAGAGGCGGACAGCTAGCTCCATAATTGAATGCATCAAAGCCTGCGTGAGGGAATTGCCCTACCCAGCCAAGGTAGGCCCCCGCGGTTCTGCAAGGGAAGGACTGGTTTTGCAGTGTCTTGGCTTAGCTGCTCCTATCCCCAAGAGCAAGCCGCCCATCCCGGTTTACTGGTGCCCCCCCTTTAGTTTGGTAAAGCTGAATGTTGATGGCGCTTGTTGTGGTAACCCTGGATTGGGTGGAAGAGGAGGGATCATTAGAGACCAACGAGGGGATGTCTTGGCAGCGTTCTCTAATTTTTATGGCCCATGCACTAACTCTCTGGCGGAACTTAGGGCGTTGAGGGATGGTTTGAGGTTGTGCAAGTCGTTGGGATTCATGGATGTTGAGGTCAACAATGACTCAGAGGCAACAGTTAGAGCAGTTAGTCTGAAGAGTTGTAGCTTGTGGGGAGGATGGTACTACTACAAGGACATTCAAGGTTTAGTAGCTTCTACACGGGCCTGTGTTTTGTTCGCTTATCGGGAGAGCAACAGAGCGGCTGACTGGTTAGCTAAGCTCTCCTGTCAAACAGAGACATCTGCTAGTATTCAGCCTCAGAGCTTGCCTATGGCCCCTTTTCAAGCCATTCTCCGTGAGGACAAGGCTGGGTTTCCTGTCCTATGCAGTTAATGGCTTCTTTGTTTTCTCGTACTCTTGTATGGGGCGGTTAGGTTATCTAGAGTGGTGTGCATTTGATTTGGGTTGGGGTAAGGAGGAATGTCCCCCCCTGTATTCTTTATTATTTGCTCCTGATTTTAATAAAAGCTTAAGGGCCACCCGGGTCCCAGGTAATATTCGGGTTAAAAATAAAAAATAAAAGAGATGGTACAGAAGTTTGGATAGGATTGTTAAAACTGTATCACATGAACTTCTGAAACGGTAACTGAAATAAATGGAATGCCTCAGTGTGGCCAAAAGAAAAAGTTGTGGCAGAGATGAGGTCCAAAAAATATCTACATAGTAGTTAATGACTTAAAGAAAAATTTTCCATAGCAATCAAAGAGAAGATTTAAAGTTACTTTATGTCTGCATAGCTTGTCTCACTTCTAATAAAACAAAATTTATTTATTAAAAAAAAAAAAAAGGAATGCATGAGAGAGAGAATTAAAACATGAAATTGAAGGTTGATATTGTCAATAAGCAGCTTCCTGCAGATCGTGAAGAATTCATGTCTGAAGCCTAATTACAAATCATCTGTAAAACTCCTACACCATCCTACTGGCAAAAAAACATCAATATCACACATCAAGTATAATGAAAAAGAAGTTTCAGCGAGAGAGAGAATAGAAAAGGCACCAAAATACCTGCAGTGTCCATAAAGTAGCACATACCATACAGAACACAACCATAGCTAACCCCTGCCGTGGAGCCCAGTGCTTCCCATTATCAAAGTAAGCGAACATTGGATCTAAAACCTGGTAAATTGTCGTACTCTCCTTGGCCAATTCTACTATTTTCTGAATACAAATATGAGCACATATTTATGGATTTTCAATCTCTTCTCTGTTGTGCAAGTAAACCGATGAATTAACCACAGTCCACTACATTATTTTTTTTTATCTTTAGAGGAATGGAAAGAAAAAAGTTCCATCAGAAAAATGCATAAAGAATCAAGAATATGATACTGAAGGACCTCATTTTTGGAGTTAAACATGTGGGGTTGCTTATTATTACCGAGTCAATAGAGTGCAATCAAACTCATTTGATCCCATGTAACTACTATTACATGTGTTAGCGTCAGACGCAAATAATGTTAGATGGATACATATCAAACTCAATGATCTCCTAGAACTAAATGCAGTCTGTAGACACACCCATACTATGTCAAACGTGCATCAATATGAGTAAACATGTCCAAAATCTACAAGAGTCTGAAGTCTTGGAATGCCAGCCCTAGAAACAAGATATGATCTACACCTAATATTTCAGAAGAAACTACTCTTGTTGTGGAAAGTATCCACCACAGCCCCTAATCATTCCTCTATTAAAACATCTCCACATTGTTGCTTCTAACTTTAACCTGTTTTCCTTGTGCAGCTACCAGCTCCAAAGCTCAATTTCTTCATATTGTGCCCGTAAACAAGTCATAAAACACTGGGTCCAACTGTCAACACATACTAAAGCATTAGAAAACCACTCACCTCATCAAAACCATCAAGAACATGTGAAAAATCTGCCATAAACCACACCTGAAATGTGAAAAATCAATTTGACTCAAAGAAGGGAAGAAAAAGAAAAATAATATGTGCATCTATAAGTGCAAAATGCATATCAAGCTGTTAGTTTTTCAAAGTTTATATCTTTTTCTTCCCATTGCTTGATCTTTGCACTTCCCTTCAATACGAGGAATCTCTAAGTATTCCACCACAACCAATTAGAACAAGAAAAAAGTCAACACAGTCTACCAACAATGGGTGAAAAATGTAATTTAAGATCAGTTTCTCCACTGAATGGATGTTTCACCAAGCAGAAAAATCTCTTGATTTCTCAACAACAGATTGTTAAGAACAAACACAAGACCTACATTGAAGTCTCGAAGGGATTAACCAGTTTGTATAATGCAAAGAAAAAGTAGCAAAATGTATAAGTAACTTACTAGAAAACGATGCCAATTACATCCCAAAAGCACCTGACTATGAATGAATCTGGTCAAGGCTTTGCATCCTAGAATACGAACACTGTCTTGCTTTGATGAGTCCCAAAGTCCAAGAGTTCAATTACAACAATCAGTAGACTGAGAGCGAAGCATGCCCTATAGAACAAAATGCATACATGAGAAATATATTTGAGATCATGCCAAAGAACTACCACCTATGGCCTAGCAGAAAAAGAATGCAAACAGACCCACCTTCCGGCTACTAAAATAGATACAGTATCAAGAACTTAATCAAACTCTTCCCTAAATAAACTTATTTTCTTTTTTTTTTTTAATTAAAAAAATTATTCCACAACAAAATTAAAGTAAAAAATCAAGAAAGATAAGAGGGGAAAAGAAAACCATTACACTTACATCTGCTCCTTGCATATGCACAGCAGTTTATGGTATGCCTCTGTGATAATACTGATATATTTGATATGCTCAAACCTCAATTCTTTCGAGCAGCTTTGTTAAAGATACTTTGGCAGTCTACAGCAAAGAAAAGGAGACCAAAATAACCTCCAAGTAGGTTAAATTATGTTGAAAGAAGGCAGTAACTTTGGAATTCGGAGGGGGTTCTTGGCAGCATATTCACACAATTTAACAATTTTCCTTTCATTTGGAGCACCCTTCCACAAAATTACACAGCAAGACATCATTATCTTGGATGTTAAAAAGATAAGTAGGACTACTCTGTTTTTATAAACACAATGTAACAAGAAGATAGATGAGTTCATCTCAAACAAGGATACATGACAACCCTACAAACTAGATAGGAAAACCCATCTGTATATGTACTCTCTCTCTCTCTCTCTCTTAACTGGGAAAGTCAGTGTTTCTATCACAAAATCATGTGGTACCTTTCAATTCAGAAGAGCTCAAAACGAACCTTCATCGGCCACTTACCTGCAGATATTTCAACCTTGCCTCAGCTACCTCCTCAGTTGGATTAATCATTCCACATCAAAGGAAAAGGAAAGTAAAAATATAAGAGGAAATAGAGATTCCTTTTTCTTTTGTAAAAGGATGTCAGAATCACTTTTATGTCTTGTATTAATTCAGATTCTTGGTCCATTTGGCCAAGCAAACACGAAGTCCTACAGAAGGTTCAATATATGATCTACCTGGCTTCAAGCTCTGAAATTTTCACAAGCAATAACTGCTCCCTTTCAGATGCAGCTGTTTCAACCTGTCAATTGAGAAAATATAGAACAATTTGCACTTAACTTGCCCGCAAATGAGACATACATAAAAAGAATTATAGCAAAAAATTAATATTAGAAAGAAAGAATTGAACAGTTCCATCATGCTTCAGAGCTTATAGAGAGAATTGGAAAATTAAATTTCACATAGAGCTGCTATTGAGACCTAATATAATAGGCAAACATATGGCATATAATTCTTTTAATACGAAGAAGAATACTGAGTAAACCAGTGATCGGCTGTAGCTTTAAAGTAGTAGTGAGTTTATTAAAGAAGAGGAAACAAGCTGATAACAACAGTTTTCTGATAGGAATAATGATGAAAACTCGGATCATAACAATAATAATAAAAAAAAATTTATCCATGCCTAGGGAGTCTACCCTCCTGGTTTCTCTAAAATGTCACATATTGTCAAGGAATCTCTTACCCATGGCCTCCAGCCTAAAAACATTGTTAGAATCACCCTAGCTTACCACACGAATAGAATTAAGATTCTTCATTATTCTAGCTAAATAGAAGTTAATCATTGTTAGACGGACATAGCTCCAGCCTTATTTTGGTCACAGTTGCCTTGGAAAAGTGTAATGGCTATAAAGAACTCTCATGTTTTTTCAGCCTTTTCTACACCTTCAAAACTGATATTTCGAAAATCTGATCCTTCCTATATTGCCTCTGATGAACAAAGAAAGAGAGGGAGAAGAGAAAATACAGTTGATTTGAAAGGGAGCAAAGCAAAAACAGTCAATGGAAAATATTTATACAGAGGAGGTGACAACAGAGATACATGCCAACTGTAAATTCGTACGACTACTTAAGCTGCATAATTACCAAGCACAATTTTACATACATCTTGCCAGGCCAACTAAGGATTTTAATCTCGAATTGGTTCTAAAAACCTATCAAGTTTCACACATATCACGAAATGCGTAAAGATTAGATTATGATCTTCACTTCAAAATAGCGCAAATTAGAATATGCACTGCAAGGGAATGACTAAAAATAAAGAAGAGAAAAGAGGAAGAAGGAAAAAATTCAATTGTGGAGGCGATCAAAAAACCTGGTTGTCCCACCCACCAAAGGGGGGGAACAAAACTGCAAACCCAATTGGAAGTGGTGCCAATACCTGTAAATCCCAAGCAAAAGTTCTCAATTAGAACGTTTTCCATGTGGGTTAACAAGAGAATTGAGAATGATTTCTATATCGCTTCTAATAATACTCTGTTTTCCAAGTAAAACAGGTGAACTTACAGGGACATGGGAGTCTCTGGCACTTCTCTAGGGATCAGTAGCAGAGAAAACAATGCAGACAAGGACGAAGGTGCCAATAATTTGACCTGCCAACCCACATCTTTTCTGTAGCCATCGGCGATCTCCTTCGCCCCACCACCATACTGCACATAGTAAGACTTTGGGAAGGCCTCTACTAGCCCTACATCACACATTGCACCCAAGCACTCTGCCACGATGTACATCACAGCATGATTAGTGACACTTTGCGGGGTAAGAAAAGCCCAAACGTCACTGTTGGGTTAATATGCCCTCCTGTAAACACAAACACACAACTGTTTATAATCAAATTGTAAACAACAGAAAACAGAGAAAGAAGCAAGAAAATGGATTACCCACCTGAGATGGCGGTGCAGTAAACGAGGATGAAGATCATGAAACAAAACCAGATATCATAGTTATGTCCTGGAAGTTTTTTTGCAGTGCAGGGCTGCAGGTTTGAGCTTTGATTGGTTGAATTAGGTGAAGTGCACCAGGTGGAGCCGGACCTTTAGGGTTGGTCTTGGGCCTGTTAAAAATTCAACAAAAAAACATCAGAAAACAACCTCAACGAGTAAGCAATGAAGAGAAAAGAGGAAGAAGGAAGAAATTCAATTGAGGCAGCGATCACAAAACCCGGTTGAACTCTGCTCCATAGGAAAGAACAGAGATTATTAAATTGCAAGAAGTTAAACATAGAAAAAAGCACTGTGATGGCTGCTATAGTAAGGGAGGGATTGGGGGTAGAAGAAGATGCGCAGGATAGGCCTGCTTTGCTGAATCAATTTCTTCTACCTTTGGTTCTGAAGTTTTCAAAATTGAGCGGAACTTCTTTCTTCTTCTGTGGTTGGGTTAACCTGGTCTCGGAAACAGTAGGAGGGCTTTCGTTGGTGGATGAGAAGAACCACTTCCTCAGCTTCGAAGGAGTTGAAGTGACACTGATGATGGGTTTGGTCTTCTGCAATTCGGAGGGGATAGCAGGTTGCGGCGAGTATAGAGGGAAGCGAATCTTAACAGAGTTTGCAATTCGGAGGGGAGAGCAGGTTGCAGCGAATATGCATAGCGCTTACTCCTTTAGCAATTTCCAATAATCAGTCTTCAATGAAGTTCTGGACTGAAATGTTCAAGTTTGACTCTTGCTGTCCTACCAATTCAACTGTTGCTTGAAGAGACTTCCTCAAATGCCTGTTTAGATCACTGATAATCCCAATTTCAGAGACTACGACTCGTGTTCTGAGTTGTCGAGCCTAAGCGTTAGCAATCTGAACAATATCAGATTTAACTTACGGATCATGTGCAACATTTTTGTGATCTAGATGTCGAATGACAGCAGCTAGAATAACTGCTCATTTCCTGTATGTAAGCAATGAAGAGACAACCAAAATTGGAGTAAAAATAAACAAATATTATAAGATTCAGATAAAGAAGAAATATTTGGAAGGGGAATAAGTCGGGTACAGAGAAACATAAACATGAAATGTGAGAATTTCAAATGAGAATAAAGATGTTGTTAAACCTAAAAATCAATGCATAGAAATTAGAATATAAGACTCACAAGGAACAAGACCAAATAGAACCAGGAAGCTCAATGCTCAACCCTACTGTATGATCACCGGGCAAAACACTATCTTTCACCCATGCAGTGATAATTGCCAAAACACTATCTTTCATTATCATTATTACACAAACACTTAACATTTTCATAAAGGAAAACCCAAACTGCAGAGATTCAAGTGATAGAAGAATCAGAGAGCCTATGAATCCAACCCAGAGAACAAAATCAATCTAAAAAAATCTATAAAATTCAAAACCAAAGATGCAGCCAGAGTATTTATGCTAACCACAACCTTTTGAAAACCCAGAATTGGTTCAAAATGAATAGTGAGTACCAATCTACAGGCAGTAATTGAAGTTTCCACTGCCCCATCTTTCCAAATCAACCGATAACTTAAAATTTTCAAAAACAAAGAAACCCAAATACAAAGATCCCGTCTGAGAGAATAATCTAAGAACCAACAAAACTGAACTAACGTAGATCAAAATCCATCCAATAATCAACCAAACTGAAAACCCCAAAGCTGCAATCAGGGTATAGACATTTGTATAGAATATAAAGAAGAAGAAAAAATTCAGAGGAACACACAAAATAAATAAATTAGATCAATGTCCAGATGCTGAGACTTACGCACCCAATAACTTAAATTATCAAAAACCACGAGAAACCCAAATGCAGACATCACGTCTGAGAAAAGAATCAGCAATTAAATCAAATAAATTGAAAACTCGAAAGCTGCAATCATAGTATAGAATATACTATGATCTACGAACCAACAAAACTGAACTAACGTAGATCAAAATCAATCCAATAATCAACCAAACTGAAAACCCCAAAGCTGCAATCAAGGTATAGACATTTGTATAGAATATAAAGAAGAAGAAAAAATTCAGAGGAACACACAAAATAAATAAATTAGATCAATGTCCAGATGCCGAGACTTACGCACCCAATAACTTAAATTATCAAAAACCACGAGAAACCCAAATGCAGACATCACGTCTGAGAAAAGAATCAGCAATTAAATCAAATAAATTGAAAACTCGAAAGCTGCAATCATAGTATCGACATTTATGACATATACCAAAAACCCAGAAGAGCTCAGTATCTGTAAATCAAAAACCAATAACAACGTCCAGATCTAATCAGAATAGAACGTAAAACTTTTCATTAAGCTATATACATACTTTAAAAAAAAAAAAAAAAGGAAAACAAATTTTACGAGTGTCTAGACAGTATATTCCCATCCAATAATTAAACGATTGTTCCCCGTGTAGCGATGTAATGGTAGAAATACACAAATAAAGGTTCCACATTAGATAATTAAAATAAATACATTGATTTAAGAATTTAATTTCGTAAATCAACCAAATACTTGATGTATTAAGGGTAAAACAGATAAAGCACTATAAATCAATGCTTTATTGACAATGATAATCCTGAAAAAGTGACAAAACTGAACATCCATGAGGCTTTAAGGATAAAACAGAGAAAGCACTATAAATCAATGCTTTATTGACAATGATAATCCTGAAAAAGTGACAAAATTGAATATCCATGAGGCTGCATCTACTATAGCCTTCTTGTCGGACTTGCTTCCAACGGACATTTACCTCTAATACAGCTGATCCAAGACCGATACCTAAAACCATGCCTTCACTCATACAGTCATACAAGCATCAGTCTTGTTTAAGAGACCTGAAGCATCACAACCCTCTTAAAAAAGTCTAATGAGAAATTCTTCGAAGTAATGCATGGAGCTTTAATAGCAGCACCAATCGAACAACTTCCTGTAATATAAATTCCCTATAGCAGTTGAGACAGGAAAAAGTCTGAGAAATTCAATCAAAGCCAGTGAAATCAGAATAAAATCGGGTAAAGATTGTACCATCAAGCAGAATGAATTTTATTCACTTAGGAGCATTTATAGGCTAAAGAACAGTCACATAAATTATCAAACCCAATCAAATCCAGAGAAACAAAAGCAAACAAATTTTAATTGCAGCACCTATGAAACTACTTCCTGTAATATAAATCCCATTATAGAAGTTGTTGTAGGAAAAAGTCTAAGAAATTCAATCAAAACAAGCACAATCACAATAAAATCTGCGAAGAAAAAGGAATAACTGGGATAAAAGCAAAGAGATGGGATGATTACCAGGCAGCACCCAGCACAGGAGACACCGATTGCCATTCCAATGGCCTAATAAGGTCTAAGGTGAGATCTGCATCAATGCCTGAGAACATGAACTCGATGCTCCTGCCATCACCAAACCAAACATCAGTTTGGTAAGGGGGAAAATATCCTTCTTTCCTCCTGTTCAATACTTCAACTTAGGTTCTCTATTTTTCCAGATTGAATTGAGAGGGAGAGAGAAGAAAATAATGAACGGATTCTACGCATCTTGATTATTATATCGTAACATGGATAAAACTTGGAAAGTTTATACCTTTATAGCATTCCTAACTTTCTTCTTTGACATATTCTGGCATTCTGTAATTCTCTGAAAACAAAAGTAGCTCACATCAGAGTTAAAGCAAAGAGGAGATCAATAAAGGAGAAAAGAAGTAAAAAATAAGCAGAATCATACAATTTATGTACTTTGTAAATTAAGCTATAATATGTAATTGACAGAAATGATGAAGAAAGAGAAAAGCGAAGGTACACATGCATTAACATAATTGCAGAACAACCCACCCCCCACATAAAAAAATCGAAACAGAAGAATGCTGACTTACAGCTACTGATTGGGATACCCCTCTCCCTTCCAAGCATTTCGAATTAAGCTCAATCTTTCATGCATATTTGTTGGCAACATAAGAGTTCTGGAATTCTCAATCAGTGATTTTGAAACACCCAGTCAAAAAATTAGAAGCATATATTGCTGTCTGAGTATAAAAGAACAAAGCAAAGCATTAAAATTGTAAAATAATCCTGATGGAGAAAATTCTTACTTTGCATTTCTACCATTAAGTGCTTAAATGATTTAAAAGTTAAGGAATTACAAAGAAAAGCTCGAAAATATCCAGAACAGTTTGAACCCCACAAGAAATCCGAAAGAGAACATTCTTGTTATAATCATTTTTAAACAATGACAATGTTTTAGTAAGACATATATGCATGATAAACAAACAGGTGAATTGACAACCATATAAGTACACATTTCAATGGACATTCCTGCTTCAATGTACCAGATAACATTGATCTGAGTTTTTGAGTGCCTCCATCCATAATACATCGATAGCATTCACAAAATGTAAATTGAAACCACAACTTACTATACTTTCAGACAAAGAGGTAGTCTTGCATTATATTTTAGCTGGTAAAGGCAAAATTCGCAATGGCCTAATTTCAAATTTACTTTGTAATCTCTCCCTCCATGAAGCATTCATATAGCGTAACTAAAGAAGACACAACTTGGTTGATTATTGCATAAGGCCGAAAAGAAGCACAATAGATAAAAGATAAATGTGATCATCAAAAATAAACCAAGAACGTCCCTTTATCGGTTCCACATGCTTAGGCATTCCCACTTTCTTGGCAGAGATGCTAGGGTTCTAGAGCCGTTTTCTCTACTCGTAGGCTCACATTATCTATACTGAGTGGTTATCTATCCAAATGTGTCAGTGGACTTCCTATAAACAGGTTGCTTCTGACCCACCTTTCAAGAGCCTCTCTCTCCTTTGTTTCCATGGCCACAGATTTAGTTGGGAATTTGCTGTGGAACTGTCACATACATTGACTAAGAGGGAGATCTGAAAGAAAATTGAGCTCTGATAAATCTGTTTCTTCTATGGAGAGAGAGAGAGATATATATAATGTAAAACCCGGTCAAATTTTCGAATAAATTTGAACTTTTGGAATCTGTGTGATTTCAAGTTCTGGTTCAACTTTGCCCATACTAGCCTCTAAGTTGTGGGCCGTCTTGATTAAGAAATTCAGACCTATCTCATGACTCGTCTGTAAAGGCATTCCGATCAGCCAACTACCGTGGCCTTAAATGAGCCTGAGGTGTCTAGCGGAAGACAACACATAAGCTTGGCATGCTGGATTGATGGCCTGCGAAGCCTCTCTCTGTCTTAGGCCAAATCCCAGGTAAGAATCCAATTTTATATGTATATATGTTGTATTTTTAATTAATTAGTGTATTAGGGGCAGAATAGTAATTTTTACCTTGTGGGACCCCGCACCAGAGCTACCTGTGTCTGGTCTGCTGGCTGGACAGGCTGCAGGACCTCCCCCTTAATTAAACTCAATGCAAGTATAATTTAAAATATATTTATATAACGTTTTGTACGACCAAATAGGGTTAGAAGGGTATTTTAGTAAAATTGCCTCTGTGGGACCCAGTTCCCCAGTGGGGAATGTAATTCCGGACAGTTACCCGTATCCGGATCATCCCTGATGTCGCATGACATCATTCTGTAGCTGGAATAAGGTAATAAATACAAAAGAATCAATTTTAGAAATAATTTATTACCAAAAGACGGTTCTGCCCCTTAGTGGTTAAGTATCCTATATATGTATATATATATAACTTCTCTTAAACTATTTACAAATCACTTTACAAAGTTAGAGAAAACTGAAAATTCGTTCCAGCTTAGGAGAGAAAGAAAGAAAGAGGAAAAGAGAAGAGAAGAGGAGAGAAATTGGGGCTGCTCTTGAAAGCTTAGCTCCCTCATCCGATTTTGGACTTGAAACCTCCATTGCAAGGCTGCCATCGTCCCTTCTTGCTGCTGATTTCAGGTAAGCTCTGAGAATCCCTGTTGTTTCCATCTCCTCCTCCTCTAAATTTGATCTAATTTCAGCCTAGACTATACCTAAACAGATTTCTGCCATTAAAGCTTTTAATCCAAGCTTAAACAGTGGAAGTTCCACTTAATTTCTTACTGTTTAGTGTTGTTTAGGTTCAGCTATGCCTGAATCTTTATGGCTGTACCTCTAATCAGCCCAATTGCTATTTCTAATGGCATACCATAAACCCTAAGTCAACTAATTTAGGTTTAAATTATGAAATCCTTAAATTGGGAAGCCAAATATGAAATTGGAGCCCCAAATAGACTGACCCACCTTGAATTGGTGCTAAATCATCAAAGTAGGGCCTCGCATGCAAGGATCCATGCAATTGGAGCAAAACCCCCAAATTCGGATACTGACCCCGATGCTGTTGCAGGCCTAGGGGCGGTTGACCGGCTCCCTGGAAGTCTACATCTGGCTCCCCCATTTTTGTGCCCTTATGACCTAGACCCCTTGGGACTTGACCTTGGACCATCCCAGAACCTATTGCATGGTGTTTGGTAGGTTGTTTAGGGTTGTTTCTACTGTTTTCTAGTCGGTTTGTTGGATTGTTGGTGGGTAACTGACCTAGAATTCCTTCTATAACTAATCTATAATATTCTTGTCTTATATTTAGGACTGTCTTGGTCTGTTCTTGCCTGCCTATTGGAGTTTATTCACCTAGGCTAGCTACAATTACAGGTAAAGGGATTCGACCTTAATTTCCTGCGTGTTTATCACATTAATTTCAACTTTATGCTGAATGCCATGCTCATGCATCATTACCTCTATACCTGGAACATGTAGTTTTCTAGCTTTTATTTAATGCATTAGACTGCATGTAAAATAGGTTGCACAAAGACATACTGCATTGCATTTGCATTGATTATTTATATGATGTGAATTTATGATGATGGAATTCGGTAAATTATAACTCAGATCATGCTTGCCTCATCATGTTTAGACTGCACTGGGCTAGGTTGATATTCATTACCCAGTACTGCGCCCCTTACTAATAGGGGGAAAGGTGTTGGACAACCCGTGGCAGAGACCGATGTGTTAGTTCCGGGATGCCATCTTCTGTCCCATGTTAGCGGGTCCCTAATTCCGCTGTGGGAATAAACAGGCAGGGTTGGTCATTTGGGGGTCTGTCGGGGTCCGATGTGTTAGTTCCGGAACTGGCGGGTCCTCACCGTGGTAGAATGGTTTCGCTCGGGTGACCGAAGGGTTAGTTCCGGGACCGAGGTTAGCATCTACCACTAGTAGTAGTACTTATACCCCATGAGACTTAGTATCTGTGCTAGGAACATGTTAGTTTAGCACATGCATCATGGATTTATTGTGTTTGTATGCTTGTACCCCCCTTACTGGGCTCAGTTGAGAGCTCACCCCTGTGGATATCCTTATTTTTCAGGTGATTTAGTTACTTCTAAGGTTGGATTTGCGGCGCTGGAGTTTGAAGTGTACGATACTTCGTGCGTACGTGATGATTGCGCAACCTCCTGATCTTGGCCTGATAGTCCAGGCTACCTCCCCACTCTTTTATGCTTTATAAATGCTTTATATATTTATAGAATAGTTTCTTGTATACTTTTACTCTGTGCTACCTTTGAGAACTGTATAGTTGTATCACAAGCCTTATCATTTATATAAATGAAATATCATTTAGACTTCTCTTACTAATGATGTTATCTCTATTAATTAAATTATTTCCGCTGCCTCTGATTACTGTATCTGTGAGCAATGATTGTGAATAGGGTACTGCACTTGTGATCCTTGGGGATTGGTTGGATGTCAGAGACATCCCGCCACACTTGGCCCTTAATAACCGGGCCGGGGTGTGACATATAACCTTATGTCCTACGGTTCTACTTCTACATTATCTCTTTGACTAAGAGGGAGTTCTGAAAGGGAATTGAGCTCTGGTTAATCTGTTTCTTCTATGGAGAAAGAGAGAGAACCTTATGTCCTACTGTTCTACATTTTCTCTTTGGCTAGACAGCTTCAAGCAAGCTTTTCCCTCTAACCGACATCTACTATAGTTCTCCAGAATTTACAGTGGTAGGCTCAACAGACCAAGTAGAGGCATGGCTTAACATCTTAATATAACGTCATACCTATAAGCTCGAATTCATCTTGATCTCAAATACTTTCATGAATAAAATTGTAGGTAGCACAAGCTTCATTTCATGGGAAAATTCATGTTGCGCTTCACCAGCCCATGACAAAGCAAAGCCAACATTTGGAAGAAAATACAGGTGCAGAGGCATGATGTAGTATTCCAAAGGAACATTTGGCTGCAGATCAGCTGAAGAAATAAGGAGATTCCAGAATTTTTGTTTTGCGGATGTGAGGGAAAGGGAAAAAGAGAAGAATTGAGTATCTAATATGGTACACCATTCGAGATATATTTTTAAAAAAATTAACAAAGAGAGGCCAACCCTTGGAAATAAACCTTCCATGCTATGTAGGATGGCATCCACAAAACATTAACCTTAGGAACTTGAGAGAGAGGGAGAGACCAGCTGGCTTAGTTAGGTACAATGTGACACAAATCATAATCAAATTGGTTTGACGATATTATGGAGCTATATTGGGGGTGGGGTGGGGTGGGGTGGGGGGGGGCAAGAGATGATCTATATAACACAGAAGCAAATGGACTCCCAATACTATTATATCAACACCCATTATCAAGAATTCCATAACAGTGGCATAATTGGACTAAAGGTATCCTATCGTGAACCTGTTAGGTTGTTTCTATGGGGTTAGACCCCTATTTATTGACACCCCCGTTACCAAAATGTCCAAACAAAATGATAACCTCATATCAGTGTGGTTAGTAAAACCCCCCACCCAATCTATCAGTTCTTTTTTTGGTAAAAATCTATCAGTTCACATTGTGGAATAAATTAAAAGCTATCCATGTCCCGTTAGAAAACCTCTATAAGAACCAAAAAAAAGCTGGGGAGACACGGAGTTGTATGAGAACATAACAATTGACCAATTTCACGATTAATTACAGGCATACAATGTGAAAATCTGAGACAAATAAATACAAAATGCAATAGAATCCTTTACCAGTTAAAACAGTAAAAGAGTTAAGTACCAAGAAGCCCAAAGACAAAATTTTGATAAAGCACTACCCTCCAAAAAAAAAACAAAAAAGAAGGGGATAACTCATAAACAAGATTTCCTAGAGAAGCAAACGAGATAGATTTAAAAAAAATAAAAGAGACAATTAAACTTGAGAAACCAAAATGAGATAAGCACTCAAGGCATGAAAAAGTACTGGAACAACCAATTTCACTTGTGGAAGTGCCCAAGCCAAACAAAAATGAAGATGTGAACAAATACATACTATCACAATGTGAATATATACAACAAAAATTTATGCTTCTGAAACATTTTACCCCAATTGAATGAACATAAACATAAATGAAGAAATTAGAAATACCTATAACAGGAACACTTATCTATAATAGACAGTTGCATATAATTTCAAGGAATAGAGCAGAGAAACCAAGTAACCAATCACCATGAACAGTTAGAAAACTAATCATTATTACCGAGTCAATAGAGTGCAATCTTTTTTTTCTCGTCTTGGCCTAAGGTACCTCAGGCTGAGATCACAACCAACACCAACACCACCCCTTGCTTCACATCTAACTACTTCATCAACCCAATTGTGATCTGGCTCCCCCCTTTCACCATCATCTACAAGATTTATATCTGGTTCGTAGTTATCCAGTGTGGCATGCACAATCTGCGCAAAGTATAAATCCTTAAATCAAAAGAAATTCATGATTGAGGAACCCAATTAAACTTAAAATAGCCAAAATATTGAGATGTACAAACAGAAGCTTAAATTGGAAGTATATTCACAAATAGAGAGACTTGATTATCAGACTCGCATATATACATGAATGGGCATGCTTTAATCATAACTTGCTACGGGTTTACAAACTGTTGATCCTATGTAACTACTATTACATGTGTTAGCGGCAGACGCAGATAATGTTAGATTGATACATATCAAACTCAATGATCTCCTAGAACTACATGCAGTCTGCAGACACACCCAGACTATGTCAAACGTGCATCAATATGAGTAAACATGTCAAAAATCTAACAACTGTGTGAAGTCTTGGAATGCCAGCCCTAGAAGCAAGAAATGAGCTACACCTAAAGCTATTTCAGAAGAAACTACTCTCGTTGTGGAAAGTACCCACCACAGCCCCTAATCATTCCTCTATTAAAACATTTCTACATTGTTGCTTCTAACTTTAACCTGTTTTCCTTGTGCAGCTACTAGCTCCAAAGCTCAATTTCTTCATATTGTGCCAGTAAACAAGTCATAAAACAGTGGGTCCAATTGCCAACACATACTAAAGCATTAGAAAACCACTCACCTCATCAAAACCATCAAGAACATGTGAAAAATCTGCCATAAACCACACCTGAAACGTGAAAAATCAATTTGACTCAATGAGGAATTAGATGGAGGTAAATTTCAAAAATGATCGTGCTCATGTTGCGCTAACAAGAAAACATTACGACCAAAAAAAAAAAAAATCCACCAACTACCATGGCCCAAAGGCATTGCAAACTTGATGCCCTCAAACAGCACTTGCTATAGGGATAATTACTTGTACACCCCCTAAACTATTGCCATTTTTCTTAAAATTTCCCAAATTTTAAAACATATGGAGAAGTAACCGTACAAGTAAAGATGAGAGTAAAATCATAAAAGAAGTCTGGTCATTGTTCATTTATTAGAAAAAAGTAAGCATGAAAGGTGGAATTAACACTCAAAAAATGAGACATAAAATACTAAAATAAAGTTCATCGTTGGAGAAAAAAAGAGGAAAGCAATGCCAAATACACATCAAATGAGAGAAGTAAAACAAAATTCAGAAACTTTGTTAAGGACAAAAACCAAATCCATAACTTGATGGCATCTGATCCAAGTAAGCAAGCACTTCACAAACTGTTAGCACAAATCCACAATCCAAGCATCATCCCAAATCCAATCAGATGCTCAAAATAATGCTCCACTTTTAGATCCAAGTGATTGAAGAGGATCCCTTTATAACAATTGTAAACCAATCCAACCCCCCCCCCCAAAAAAAAAATAATTTATATATATATATATATACTAGTAAACGTGCACGTGTGGCCAAACAAGAGGGGAGCTTATGGAGACAAGGAGTTAAGGAATAAATTTGTAAACATGGTTAAGAGGTTTCCATGTATGAAATGGCAAGTCAAACTTGGTGCTTCCAAATTGGACATAATCTCATAACTCTTGATTAGACTTTCCAAAACTAATCATATTTTCTTCTCTCACAAGTGTATTATAGTTATACTCCGGTGATATGGGTGATTAAGTTTCCAGTTACAAAAATTCAAAGAATGGAAGAAAAAGAAAAATAAATATATGCATCTATAAGTGCAGAATGCCAATCACGCTGTTACATGTTCAAAGTTTATATCTTTTTCTTCCAATTGCTTGATCTTTGCACTTCCCTTCAATACAAGGAAACTCTATGTTTTCCACCACAACCAACAAGAACAAGAAAAATGTCAACACAGTCTACCAACAATGGGGGGAAAAATGTAATTTAAGATCAGTTTCTCCACTGAATGGATGTTTCACCAAGCAGAAAAATCTCCTGATTTCTCAACAACAGATTGTTAAGAGCAAACACAACACCTACATTGAAGTCCTGAAGGGATTAACCAGTTTGTATAATGCAAAGAAAAATTAGCAAGACATATAAGTAACTTATTAGAAAACAATGCCAATTACATCCCAAAATCACCTGACTATCAATGAATCTGGTCAAGGTTTTGCATCCTATAATACGAACACTATCTTGCTGCTTTGTGGAGTCCCAAAGTCCAAGAGTTCAATTACAACAATCAGTAGACTGAGAGCGAAGTATGCCCTATAGAACAAAAAGCATACATGAGAAATATATTTGAGATAATGCCAAAGAACTACCACCTATGGCCTCGCCGCAGAACAATGCAAACAGATCCACCTTCCGGCAACTAAAATAGATACAGTATCAGGAATTTATGGATAAAATCTTCCCTAAATAAAGTACTAAGAACAAAAAGGAAAGAAATAAATATTGAAAACTACTCCATAAGTCCGAATGAGGAGAATATTTAAATGACACCAAATCCGGGTCAAGCAAATGAGACTGAATTCACTTCTTGAGTTGCCTTGAGCCAGGAACGGAACTAGCAGTAGTTGGACTTGGAAGTTCTAAGAAAAAAAGAAATGAGACTAGTTTCATAAGAACATTAAGTCTTAAATAAACTTATTTTCTTTTTTCTTTTTTTAATTAAAAAAAGCTGTATTCCACAACAAAAATTAAAGCAAAAAATAAAGAAAGATAAGAGGGAAAAAGAAAACCATTACACCTACATCTGCTCTTTCCATATGCAAAGCAGTTTATGGTATGCCTCTATGATAATACTGATATATTTGATATGCTCAGACCTCAATTCTTTTGAGCACCTTTGTTCAAGATACTTGGCAATCTACAGCGAAGAAAAGGAGACCAAAATAACCTCCAAGTACAAACCATTGATACGGAAATAACAAAAGGAGGTTAAATTATGTTGAAAGAAAGGGGTACCTTTGGAATTCGGAGGGGGTTCTTGGCAGCATATTCACACAATTTAACAAGAGAAAATTACTTGGACACCCCCTAGACTATTGCTCGTTTTCTTACTATCCCCAATTTTTCAAACAATTACTTGGACAGATCTTCTTCTTCTTCTTCCTGCATCCAAAAAAAAAAAGCGCAGCCATGGCTGCTGTTTCAAAAACCAATAGGGCATCGTCGAAGATTAAGCCTGAAATGGAGCCAACACCGCCTGTACTCCCGCATCCGTCTCTGGAGCCGATTCAACATTCTAAAGTACCATATGCAAATTCTTTTTTTTTTTGAGGCATGGTGAAAAGAATTTTAGCAGCAGTCATGAAATCCAGTTTCTGTAATTGATGATACACCTCATCATCCCTTATTGCAGCATCTTCTTATCGTTTTCATTGTTGTTTCTTTCGAAGACAATGGAGTTGTTGGAGCAGAGAGGCCTGGGATGGATGAGGCGTGCTACCCCTAAAAATTGGACCCAAAGGTCTCCTCCCACGCAAAATGTTCTACCCATCTTATATCAACATTTCGGAGCTGCACATGACACAGGTTCACTCCTCAAATTCAAGGAACGAAGAAACCAAGGCTTAAAACCAACGCTCTGGTTAATATCTTTCATCAATTATGCCAATCATGTGCAGCAGAAATTTGAGGAATAAGACACCAAATAATGGTTTATCTATGACTTTGAAATTCAAGGAACACAAAACTCGTGATGAATGTGGAGAGAAAAAAAGGCAATATTGAGACCTAACCACAGTATAAGGATTTAACAAAGAAGAAAAAAAAATCGATTAACGGTTTTGGGTTATTTTGATTTGAAATTTGTTTAAGAAAAGAGGATTTTTTTTCTGAAATCGATTAGGGTGTCAAGTAATTTTTTGAACTGTCATGTTGCTGATTTGCACATGCAATGCAGTACAGGGTAGGGGCGGTGCGGTAAATTTGTCAATTTCACTGTTTTCTATTGAATATGTGATAAGGGTAAAATGGACTTTTTCATTCAACCACTAACAGCAAACTAACACCGTCAGATTTCAGGTGATGTCAAGTAATTGTTTGAAAAGTTGGGGATAGTAAGAAAACAGGCAATAGTCTAGGCGGTGTCCAAGTAATTTTCTCATTTAACAATTTTCTGTTTTAGGGCGGTGGGGTAAATCTGTCAATTTCACTGTTTTCTATTGAATATGTGATAAGGGTAAAATAGACTTTTTCATTCAACCACTAACAGCAAACTAACACCGTCAGATTTCAGGGGGTGTCAAGTAATTGTTTGAAAAGTTGGGGATAGTAAGAAAACAGGCAATAGTCTAGGGGGTGTCCAAGTAATTTTCTCATTCAACAATTTTCCGTTCATACACCCTTCTAAAAAATTACACAGCAAGACATCATTATCCTAGATGTTAAAAAGATAAGTAAGGCTACTCTGTTTTTATAAACACCATGTAACAAGAAGATAAATGAGTCTATCTCAAACAAGGATACAAGAGCTCAGAAGGAACCTTCCTCAGCCACTTACCTGCAGTTGTTTCAACCTTGCCTTAGCAACCTCCTAAGTTGGATTAATCATCCTACATCAAAGGAAAAGGAAAGTAAAAATATCAGAGGAAACAGAGATTCCTTTTTCTTTTGTAAAAGGATGTCAGAATCACTTGTATGTCTTGTATTAATTCAGATTCTTGGTCCATTTGGCCAAGCAAACACGAAGTCCTACTGAAGGTTCAACCCAGTTACTTGATTCACAATATGATCTACCTGGCTTCAACCTCTGAAATTTTCACAACCAATAACTGCTCCCTTTAAGAGTTCAGACGCAGCTGTTTCAACCTATCAATTGAGAAAATATAGAACAATTTGCACTTAACTTGCCCTCAAATGAGACATACATAAAAAGAACTATAAAACAGAATTAATATTAGAAAGAAAGAATTGAACAGTTCCATCATGCTTCAGAGCTTATAGAGAGCATTGGAAAATAAACTTTTACATAGAGCAGCTATTGAGACCTAATATAATAGGCAAACATAAGGCATATAGGCTGATAACAGCAGTTTTCTGATAGGCTGAGTAAACCAGTGATCGCTGTTGCTTTAAAGTACTAGTGAGTTTATTAAAGAAGAGGATACAGGCTGATAACAGCAGTTTTCTGATAGGAATAACGATGAAAACTCGGATCATAATAATAATAAAAAAAAAACCCCATCCATGCCTTGGGAGTCAACCGAATCATTAGTGGAAGTTGGGAAACCCAAGAATGATGCACCTGATGCAGCCGTCTACACCCCTGGTTTCTCTAAAATGTCACATATTGTCAAGGAATCTCTTACCCATGACCTCCAGCCTAAAACATGTTAGAATCACCCTAGCTTACCACATGAATAGAATTAAGCTTCGTCATTATTCTAGCTAAATAGATGTTAATCATTGTTATACGGACACAGCTCCAACCTAATTTTGGTCACATTTGCCTTGGAAAAGAGTAATGGCTCTAGAGAAATCTCATCTTTTTTCAACCCTTTGTACAACTTAAAAAATGATATTTCAAAAATCTGATCCTTCCTATATTGCTTCTGAAGAACAAAGAAAGAGAGAGAGAAGAGAAAATAGAGTTGATTTGAAAGGGAGCAAACAAAAAATGGACAATGGAAAATATTTATATAGAGGAGGTGACATCAGAGATACATGCCAACTGTAGTTTCGTACGACTCGTGTATGTAAAATCACCATGCACAATTTTACATACATCCTGCCAGGTCAACTAAGGATTTTAATCTCGAATTTGTTCTAAAAAACCTGTCAAGTTTCACACATATAATGAAATGCTTGAAGATTAGATTACGATCTTCGCTTAAAAATAGCGCAAATTAGAATGCACACTGCAAGGAAATGACTAAAAAATAAAGAAGAGAGAAGTGGAAGAAGGAAGAAATTCAATTGTTGAGGCGATCAAAAAACCTGGTTGTGCCACCCACCAAAGGGGGGAACAAAACTGCAAACCCAATTGGAAGTAGTGCCAATACCTGTAAATCCAAAGCAAAAGTTCTCAATTAGAACGTTTTCCATGTGGGTTAACAAGAGAATTGAGAATGATTTCCATATCGCTTCTAATAATACTCTGTTTTTCAAGTAAAACAGGTGAACTTACAGGGACATAGGAGTCTCTGGCACTTCTCTTGGGATTAGTAGAATAGTAGCAGAGAAAACAATGTAGACAAGGACGAAGGTGCCAATAATTTGAGCAGCCAAACCCACACCTTCTCTGTAGCCATTGGCGATCTTGTTCACCCCACCACCATTCTGCACATAGTATGACTTTTGTAAGGCCTACACCACACATTGCACCCAAGCATTCTGCCACGATGTACATCACAGCACAGATTAGTGACACTTAACGGGCTAAGAAAAGCACAAAAGTCGCTGCATGGTCAATATGCCCTCCGGTAAACACAAACACACACAACTGTTTATAATCAAATTGCAAACAACAGAAAACAGGGAAAGAAGCAAAAAAATGGATTACCCACCAGAGATGGCATTGTAGTAAACAAGGATGAAGATCATGAAACAAAACCGGATATCATAGTTATGTCCTGGATTATAAGAGAAAATTTGAGCAGCAGTTATGAGGTGACAAGCGTTGAGAAGGAAATAAAAAGAATACCAAAAAATTAGAAACAAATAAGAAAATAGGGATAAGTTCGAGTTACAGTGAAGCAGTCATGAATGGAATGAAAATGGCGGTCACTAGAGATGCAGGTCCAAGTGAAGTAAAGAACCTCAACGAGAAAATCTCAGTGTTTCGACGACGACAATGATGGCTTCTCCAGCTGAAATTTTTTTTGCAGTGCAGGGCTGCAGGTTTGAGCTTTGATTGGTTAACAAGGTGAAGTGTACCAGGTGAAGCCGGACCTTTAGGGTTGGGCTCGGGCCTGTTAAAAATTCAACAAAAAAACATCAGAAAACAACCTAAATGAGTAACCAACAAAGAGAAAAGAGGAAAAAGGAAGAAATTCAATTGAGATGGCGATCAAAAAACCCGGTTGTCCCAATAAGTAGCGACGAAGTAATTTCCCTCGGGACTGAAATAAGAACTTTGAACTCTGCGCCATAGGAAAGAACAGAGATTATTAAATTGCAAGCAATTAAACATAGAAGAAACCACCGTGATGGCTGCTATATTTGTGAAACCCAGTCAAATTTCATAATAAATTTGAACTTTTGGAATCTGTGTGATTTCAAGTTCTGGTTCAACTTTGCCCATACTAGCCTCTAATTTGTGGGCCGTCTTGATTAAGAAATTCAGACCTATCTGTAAAGGCATTCCGATCAACCAACTACCGTGGCCTTAAATGAGTCTGAGGTGTCTAGCGGAAGACAACACATAAGCTTGGCATGCTGGGTTGATGGCCTGTGAAGCCTCTCTCTGTCTTAGGCCAAATCCCAGGTAAGAATCCCATTTTATATGTATATATGTTATATTTTTAATTAATTAGTGTATTAGGGGCAGAATAGTAATTTTTACCTTATGGGACCCCGCACCAGAGCTACCTGTGTCTGGTCTGCTGGTTGGACAGGCTGCAGGACCTCCCCCTTAATTAAACTCAATGTAAGTATAATTTAAAATATATTTATATAACATTTTGTACGACCAAATAGGGTTAGAAGGGTATTTTAGTAAAATTGACCCCGTGGGACCCAGTTCCCCAGTGGGGAATGTGGTTCCGGACAGTTACCCGTATCCGGATCATCCCTGATGTCGCATGACGTCGATCTGTAGCTGGAATAAGGTAATAAATACAAAAGAATCAATTTTAGAAATAATTTATAACCAAATGACCATTCTGCCCCTTAGTGGTTAAGTATCCTATATATATATATATATAACTTCTCTTATACTATTTACAAAACACATTACAAGTTAGTGAAGCTGAAAAATTCGTTCCAGCTTGGAGAAGGAAGAAAGAAAAGGGAAAAGAGAAGAGAAGAAGAGAGAACAAAGGCTGCTCTTGAAGGCTTACCTCCCACAACCGAACCTGAACTTGAATCTCCATTAGAAGTGCTTCCAGCACCTGTTCTGCCTCTAATTTTTGGTAAGCCCCGAGAACCCTTGCTGTATCCTTCTTCTTCTCCTCTAAGTTTAGTTTATGTTTAGTCTAAATACCCCTTAAGATGGCTGAACTCCATTAAGGCTTCAAAGTTAAGCTTGAATAATTAGATTTTGTTGTGAGATTGGGCTGTTCTAACTAATTACAGCCCAATCAGACCTGAAATTGAGTGTTAAACTCTAATCAAACCTTCAATGTTGAAGCTATTACTTGTATAGTAAACCCTAACCTAGCTAATTTAGGTTTAATTGAAGAAATTCCTAAATTAACTAACTATTTATGAAATTAAACACCTAAAATAGATTGACCCACCTTGAATTAATGTTAAAACTCCTAATTTGGGCCATACATGCAAAGATCTGGCCAATTGAAGCAAAACCCCCAAATTCGGACACTAACCCGGATGCTGTTGCAGGCCCAGGGGCGGTTGACCGGCTCCCTGGAAGTTTCCATCCAGCTCTCCTATTTTTGTGCCCTTATGACCTATACCCCTTAGGACTTGACCTTGGACCATCCCGAACCTATTGCATGGTGTTTGGTATGTTGTTTAGAAATTTTCTACTCTTTTTCTAGTCGGTTTGTTGGATTGTTGGTGGGTAAGCGACCTAGGATTCCTTCTATAACTAATCTATAATATTCTTGTCTCATATTTAGGGTTGTCTTGATCATTTTCTTGCACTTATTGGAGTTTATTCACCTAGGCTAGCTACAATTACAGACGAGGATTCGACCTTAATTTCTGTGTGTTTATCACATTAATTTCAATTTTATCTTTGAATGCCAGCTCAGCATCATTACCTCTATACACAAGCGTGTAGTTTTCTAGCTTTTATTTAATGCATTAGGCTGCATGTAAAATAGGTTGCACAAAGACATCTGCGTGGCATTTGCATTGATTATTTATATGATGTGAATTTATGATGATGGAATTCGTAAATTATAACTCGGATCAGTCTTGCCTCATCGTGTTTAGACTAGCTTGAGCGGTTGATATTCATTACCCGATCTGCGCCCCTTACCAACAGGGGAAAGGTGTTGGACAACCCGTGGCGAGACCGATGTGTTAGTTCCGGGATGCCATCTTCATCCCATATTAGCGGGTCCCTAATTCCGCTGTGGGAATAAACAGGCGGGGTTGGTCATTTGGGGGTCTGTCGGGTCCGATGTGTTAGTTCCGGAACGCGGGTCCTCACCGTGGTAGAATGGTTTCGCTCGGGTGACCGAAGGGTTAGTTCCGGGACCGAGGTTAGCATCTACCACTAGTAGTAGTACTTATACCCCATGAGACTTAGTATCTCTTTAGAACATGTTAGTTTAGCACACGTGCATCGGATTTATTGTGTTTGTATGCTTGTACCCCCCCGCCGGCTCGGTTGAGAGCTCACCCGGATATCCTTATTTTTCAGGTGATTTAGTTACTTAATGTTGGATTTGCGGCGTTGGAGTTTGAAGTGCACGATACTTTGCACGCGTGATAATTGGGCAACCTCCTGATCTTGGCTTGATAGTCCAGGCTACCTCCCCACTCTTTCATGCTTTATAAATGCTTTATATAGTTATAGAATAGTTTCTTGTATACTTTTACTCTGTGCTACCTTTGAGAACTGTATAGTTGTATCACAAGCCTTATCATTTATATAAATGAAATATCATTTAGACTTCTCTTACTAATGATGTTATCTCTATTAATTAAATTATTTCCATGCCTCCGATTCATCGTATCGTGAGCAATGATTGTGAATAAGTGCTGTACTTGTGATCCTTGGGGATTGGTTGGATGCCAGAGAGCATCCCGCCATACTTGGCCCTTAACAATCGGGCCGGGGTGTGACAATATTAAGGGAGGGATTGGCAGTAGAAGAAGATGCGCAGGAGAGGCCTGTTTTCCTGAATCCATTTCTTTTACCTTCGGTTCGGATGTTTTCGAAATTGAGCGGAACTTCTTTCTTCTTCTGTAGTTAGGTTAACCTGGTCTCGGAAACAAAGGGAGGGCTTTTGTTGGTGGATGAGAAGAACCACCTCCTCACCTTCGAAGGAGGAGTTGAAGTGACATTGATGATGGTAGCAGAAAAAGCGTTTGGTCTTCTGCAATTCGGAGGGGAGAGCAGGTTGCGGCGAGTATAGAGGGAACAGAATCTTAACAGAGTTTGCAATACGGAGGGCAGAGCAGGTTGCGGCGAATATGCATAGCACTTACTCCTTTAGCAATTTCCAATAAGCAGTCTTCAATGAAGGTCTGGAGTGAAATGTTCAAGTTCGACTCTTGCTGTCCTACCAATTCAACTTTTGCCTGAAGAGACTTCCTCAAATGCCTACTTAGATCACTGATAATCCCAATTTCAGAGACTACAGCTCGTGTTCTGAGTTGTCGAGCCAAAGCCTTAGCAATCTGAACAATATCAGATTTAATTTGCGGATCATGTGCAACATTTTTGTGATCTAGATGTCGAATGACAGCAGCTAGAATCAACTGCTCATTTCCTGTGTGTAAGCAATGCAGAGAAAACCAAAATTGGAGTAAAAATAAACAAATATTACAAGATTCAGATAAGGAAGAAATATTTAAAGGGGGAATAAGTCAGGTATAGAGATGTATTGTGAAACCCCGTCAAATTTCATAATAAATTTGAACTTTTGGAATCTGTGTGATTTCAAGTTCGGTTCAACTTTGCCCATACTAGCCTCTAATTTGTGGGCCGTCTTGATTAAGAAATTCAGACCTATCCAGAAAGGCATTCCGATCGACCCAACTACGTGGCCTTAAATGAGTCCGAGGTGTCAGCGGAAGACAACACATAAGCGTGGCATCTTTGGATTGATGGCCTGCGCGAAGCCTCTCTCTGTCTTAAGCCGAATCTCAGGTAAGAATCCCATTTTATATGTATATATGTTGTATTTTTAATTAATTAGTGTATTAGGGGCAGAATAGTAATTTTTACCTTGTGGGACCCCGCACCAGAGCTACCTGTGTCTGGTCTGCTGGCTGGACAGGCTGCAGGACCTCCCCCTTAATTAAACTCAATACAAGTATAATTTAAAATATATTTATATAACGTTTTGTACGACCAAATAGGGTTAGAAGGGTATTTTAGTAAAATTGCCTCTGTGGGACCCAGTTCCCCAGTGGGGAATGTAATTCCGGACAGTTACCCGTATCCGGATCATCACTGATGTTGCATGACATCATTCTGTAGCTGGAATAAGGTAATAAATACAAAAGAATCAATTTTAGAAATAATTTATGATCAAATGATCATTCTGCCCCTTAGTGCTTAAGTTTCTATAAATATAACCCTCTTTATACTATTCATTATTCACCAACAAAGAGAAGAGGAACCAGAATTGTTCCAGCTTGGAGAAGGAAGAAAGAAAAGGGAAAAGAGAAGAGAAGAAGAGGGATTAGAGGCTGTTCTTGAAGGCTTATCTCTTGCACCTAATTTCGGGCTTAAAGCTTCCATTAGAAGGCTGCAATTACAGTTTTAGGTAAGCCTTGGTGAATCCCTTGCTGTAATTACCTTCTTTTCCTCTAAATTTCTTCTAAAACTGCTCTAAATCTCCCCTAAGTTCATCCTAGTATAGCCTAGGTACTGTCCAAGTAAATACCTGCCATTAAAGCTCTAATTTGAGCTTGACTTTTATAGATTTTACTATTTATAATGTTGTCCTGCTGCCATCTAGGTTCAGTTATGCCTGAATCTCCATGGCAGTACCTCTAATAAACCCAATTTCTGCTCCCAATAACTAGTCCATGAACCCTAGCTAAGAAATGCAGGTTTAATTGAAGAAATTTCTAAATTAACTAACTAAGTATGAAATTGGAACCCAAAATAGATTGACCCACCTTGAATTAATGTTAAAACTCCTTATTTGGGCCATACATGCAAAGATCGGCCAATTGAAGCAAAACCCCCAAATTCGGACACGGACCGGATCTTGTTGCAGGCCAGGGGCGGTTGACCGCTCCCTGAAGTCTGCATCCGGCTCTCCTATTTTTGTGCCCTTATGACCTATACCCCTTGGGACTTGACCTTGGACCATCCCAGAACCTATTGCATGGTGTTTGGTATGTTGTTTAGGGCTGTTTCTACTGTTTTCTAGTCGGTTTGTTGGATTGTTGGTGGGTAACTGACCTAGGATTCCTTTTATAACTAATTTACAATATTCTTGTCTCATATTTAGGACTGTCTTGGTCTGTTCTTGCCTGCCTATTGGAGTTTATTCACCTAGGCTAGCTACAATTACAAGTAAGGGGATTCGACCTTAATTTCCTATGTGTTTATCACATTAATTTCAACTTTATGCTGAATGTCATGCTCATGCATCATTACCTCTATACCTGGAGCATGTAGTTTTTTAGCTTTTATTTAATGCATTAGACTGCATGTAAAATAGGTTGCACAAAGACATACTGCATTGCATTTGCATTGATTATTTATATGATGCGAATTTATGATGATGGAATTCGGTAAATTATAACTCAGATCATGCTTGCCTCATCATGTTTAGACTGCACTGGGCTAGGTTGATATTCATTACCCAGTACTGCGCCCCTTACCAACAGGGGGAAAGGTGTTGGACAACCCGTGGCAGAGACCGATGTGTTAGTTCCGGGATGCCATCTTCTGTCCCATGTTAGCGGGTCCCTAATTCCGCTGTGGGAATAAACAGGCAGGGTTGGTCATTTGGGGGTCTGTCGGGGTCCGATGTGTTAGTTCCGGAACTGGCGGGTCCTCACCGTGGTAGAATGGTTTCGCTCGGGTGACCGAAGGGTTAGTTCCGGGACCGAGGTTAGCATCTACCACTAGTAGTAGTACTTATACCCCATGAGACTTAGTATCGGTCTTAGGAACATGTTAGTTTAAGACATGCATCGTGGATTTATTGTGTTTGTATGCTTGTACCCCCTTACCTGGGCTCGATTGAGCTCACCTGTGTATATCCTTATTTTTCGGTGATTTAGTTACTTAATGTTGGATTTGCGGCGCTGGAGTTTGAAGTGCACGATACTTCGTGGGCACGTGATGATTGGGCAACCTCCTGATCTTGGCCTGATAGTCCAGGCTACCTCCCCACTCTTTTATGCTTTATAAATGCTTCATATAGTTATAGAATAGTTTTTGAAAACTTTTACTCTGTAGTACCTTTGAGAACTATATAGTTGTATCACAAGCCTTATCATTTATATAAATGAAATATCATTTAGACTTCTCGTACTAATGATGTTATCTCTATTAATTAAATTGTTTCCGCTGCCTCTGATTACTGTATCTGTGAGCAATGATTGTGAATAGGGTACTACACTTGTGATCCTTGGGGATGGGTTGGATGTCAGAGACATCCCGCCACACTTGGCCCTTAATAACCGGGCCGGGGTGTGACATGTATAAACATGAAATGTGAGAATTTCAAATAAGAATAAAGATGTTGTTAAACCTAAAAATCAATGGTTAGGAATTAGAATATAAGACTCATAAGGAACAAGACAAAATAGAACCAGGAAGCCAAATGCTCAACCCTACTGTATGATCACCGGGCAACAATAAAGAAAAAATAAATAAATAAATGTGGCAGATACATAAGAAATGAACAGTAGGTAGATAATTATATATTTGGGCCACATTATTTGTAAGTAATTATAACTAATGAATAAAAGAGATGGTACAGAAGTTTAGATAGGATTGTTAAAACTGTATCACATGAGCTTCTAAAACGATAACTCAAATAAATGGAATGCCTAGGTGTGGCCAAAAGAAAAAGTTGTGGCAGTGATGAGGTTCAAAAAATATCTACAAAGTGGTTAATGACTCAAAGAAAAATTTTCCATAGCAATTAAAGAGATGATTCAAAGTTACTTTATGTCTACATAGCTTGTCTCACTTCAAATAAAACAAAATTTATTTATGAAAAAAAAAAAAAAAGGAATGCATGAGAGAGAGAGAGAAATAAAACATGAAATTGAAGGTTGATCTTGTCAATAAGCAGCTTCCAGCAGATCGTGAAGAATTCATATCAAAAGCCTAGTTACAAATCATCTGTAAAACTCCTACACCATCCAACTGGCAAAAAAACATCAATATCACACATAAAGTATAATGAAAAAGAAGTTTTAGCGACAGGGAGAATAGAAAAGGCACCAAAATACCTGCAGTGTCCATAAAGTAGCACATATCAGACAGAACACAGCCATAGCTAACCCCTGCCGAGGAGCCCAGTGCTTCCCATTATCAAAGTAAGCGAACATTGGATCTAAAACCTGGTAAATTGTCGTAATCTCCTTGGCCAATTCTACTATTTTCTGAACACAAATTTGAGCACATATTTATGGATTTTCAATCTCTTCTCTATTGTGCAAGTAAACAAATTTATTAACCACAGTCCACTACATTGTTTTTTTTTATGTTTGGAGGAATGGAAAGAAAAAAGTTCCATCAGAAAAATGCATAAAGAATCAATAATATGATACTGAAGGACCTCATTTTTGGAGTTAAACATGTGGGGTTGCTCATTATTACCGAGTCAATAGAGTGCAATCTTTTTTTTCTCGTCTTGGCTTAAAGTACCTCAGGCTGAGATCACTACCAACACCAACACCACCCCTTGCTTTACATCTAACTACTTCATCAACCCAATTGTGATCAGGCTCCCCCCTTTCACCATCATCTACAAGATTTATATCTGGTTCGTAGTTATCCAATGTGGCATGCACAATCTGCGCAAAGTATAAATCCTTAAATCAAAAGAAATTCATGATTGAGGAACCCAATTAAACTTAAAACAGCAAAATTTTGAGATGTTCAAACAGAAGCTTAAATTGGAAGTATATTCACAACTAGAGAGACTTGATTATCAAACTCGCATATATACATGAATGCGCATGCTTTAATCATAACTTGCTACGGGTTTACAAACTGTTGATCCTATGTAACTACTATTACATGTGTCAGCGTCAGATGCAGATAATGTTAGATGGATACATATCAAACTCAATGATCTCCTAGAACTAAATGCAGTCGGCAGACACACCCATACTATGTCAAACGTGCATCAATATGAGTAAACATGTCAAAACTCTAACAAGAGGGTGAAGTCTTGGAATGCCAGCCCTAGAAACAAGATATGAGCTACACCTAAAGCTATTTCAGAAGAAACTACTCTTGTTGTGGAAAGTATCCACCACAGCCCCTTATCATTCCTCTATTAAAACATTTCCACATTGTTGCTTCTAACTTTAACCTGTTTTCATTGTGCAGCTACTAGCTCCAAAACTCAATTTCTTCGTATTGTGCCAGGAAACAAGTAATAAAACATTAAAACATTTCCACATTGTTGCTTCTAACTTTAACCCGTTTTCATTGTGCAGCTACTAGCACCAAAACTCAATTTCTTCGTATTGTGCCAGGAAACAAGTAATAAAACATTAAAACATTAAAACATTTCCACATTGTTGCTTCTAACTTTAACCTGTTTTCATTGTGCAGCTACTAGCTCCAAAACTCAATTTCTTCGTATTGTGCCAGGAAACAAGTAATAAAACACTGGGTCCAATTGCCAACACATACTAAAGCATTACAAAACCACTCACCTCATCAAAACCATCAAGAACATGTGAAAAATCTTCCATAAACCACACCTGAAATGTGAAAAATCATTCTGACTCAAAGAATGGAAGAAAAAGAAAAATAAATATGTGCATCTATAAGTGCAAAATGCATATCAAGCTTGTTAGAGAGTATAGATGAAGAAAACCAGAACCAAGAATGGAGGAAGAACAGAGAAAGAGAAGAAGATGAGGAAGAGGAGAGAACTGTTAAACTTATCAGTCTCCCTCATAATGCTTATATTTATAATCTTAAATTGCAATAGAAAGGGGAACTCCTAATCAGATTAGGAATTCCTAATCATGATAGGATTCCAAGTTACAGTAGGAAAAGAACTAGAACTACCAATTCAAACTGAAACAAAGACTAACAACTCACAGTAGAATTAGGACTTGACATAATTAGAAACTAGGACTCAACTAGGACTCGGAAAATAGAAGATACACATATCAACCAAATCACTGTTCACGTGAACAGTGTCACATGAACAGTACTTCAACACTCCCCCTCAAGCTGGATTATACAAATAAGTAAAGAAAGAAGGTCCAGCTTGAACTAAAAGGAAAAAAAAGAACTCCATAATAATACAAACACTCCCCCTCAAGGTGGCGCATACAAGGTATTAATGCCCAACTTGAACAAAATGAGAAGAAACTAAGTTGCAGCAGAATCCAGCTTGACAGATGAATGTAGCTCCCAAATAAACCTTCAAGAACTTGAAATAATTGATCTTCAAAACCTGGACAGACATAATCAGCAAACCGGGACTAGAATTTCTTCCAAAAAAAGACAGCCTTTAACGATCTTCAATAGCTAACCAGTGATGAATCTCAGATTGTCATAATGACATAAAATCTTGAAGTTAAATAACTAGAGCAGAGGGTAGCGGAAACAAGCTGAATTAGGCAGCGGAAAAACACTGTATCAACCCAACTGAAAGTCCTCAAATAGGCAACAACCAAATATCTTCAATACTCTTCAATACTTCAATCTCCCCCTTACGGCAAACTCAACCCAATAACGAAGGATACCCAATGGCAATGGTGGAGAAAACTAATCTTCTATGTTTTGCACCAATGTTCCTGCAAGTTTTGCGTTCTGCAATGTCTGCAGGTGTATTGTACATAATCCCCCCCTCACATGTAGTAGTACACGTAGACAAATAACGGAGATTATGTCAGAGATAGTGCAAAAGTATAAACTTCCAGAATTCTCCAGAGGTGCTATGGGTGTGAAAAAAGGAAGGAATGGCAAAATTGTAATTTACTAGAAGTTTCCAAAGGTGTTATGGGTAAATACCAAAGGTATGGGATATGAAGGGAATTAGAATTATTGAAAGAGAACGGTGTTGGAAAAAAAAGGATGGCATGGCTGTATGTTGGTGGAAATCCACTTTTAAATACAATCTAAGCCAAAGGGCAAACTAGTAATAAACCAGAATTTTAAGGGTCAATTGGGTAGTCAAATAGGGGAATGTATGAAAAAATAATGGCAGTTTGGTAAATAACCAGAATTTTGCAAGGGGCCCTTGGTAAATAAGAAAGTAATGGGTCATGTAGGGAATTAGATTTATAGATGAGGGGCATACTTGGAAGGAGTAAACTCTTAATGGCAAGATGTAAATAATCATAAGAAGGATGGGTACTAATAAAGGTAGGGTAGTAGGCTAGTAGCATTAAATACCTAATAAGTTAAAACTTAAAAGGAAAAGGAAAAGGAAACGTGAGAAAGGGGGAGTCAACAAGAGGTAACGTGATATGGGTAGTGACATAAGATGGGGTTAATATGGGAAAATTAGGTTAAAATAAAATAAAAGGAATCATAAAGAAGGATGTTAACTTCTTCCTTACGACTCAACAGAACCAGCAAATCCAGCGGAAACCCAACATGATTCAGTTAATAGATCTCTCTCTTGCAAGCTTGGTTCAACATGAAATTTAAGATGTTGTAACGTAATACCAGGGCCTATTGATTCCCACAATATTGAGTCCAGAGAGTAACGATACAGTTGAAGTAATGATTCTGAAATCAGCCGTGGCGGTAGTTGCAGATCAGATCGAAACCAGGGAGAAACCATAAACCAACAAGTGATCGATGCAGCCAGTCAAAGAAGAACCAGAAAAAAAATAGTTCGATATTTGGAGAAATTGATTCAAGAGAGTGAAAACCTTTGATAGATGCTGTCCATGGCTGCTGGAATGAATCTCCAATAAGAACAACCAATCTCCAAGGCAAAAAAAGAGACTTGGTCTTCAAGGGAATAGAGACTCCAAAAAACGCAGGTGAAGAGGGGCAGCAGCTACTGCAGGAAAAAGAACTTCTTCAAACCATTAATTGATGAAGTTGAGTGTCTCTCTTGATGGTAGAAACTCCTCCAAAAAATTACTGCAGCAGCAAGCAAAGCAAAGCAGAAAATCGATTCTCGGAGACAGCATATACTCCATCGACCAAACCTTCGAACCAACAAATATCAGAAACCATAACAGGGACCGCAATAATCGAAGAACCAATGAACCCCTCAACATCAAACAGAAGGGGTTTCAACAATATCAAAACGCCATCAAAAATCGACTACCATATTCAGCGATTTCTGAACCCCAAAATCGATAGCAGAAACCAGACAATCCATGCGGCAAAATAAACACCACGACCAGCAAACCTTCAAATTAAATATGTATGATTCATCAAACGAAACCCGAGTTCTTCTCCTTTTATGAACTAGGGTTTCCTTCTTCAAACCAAAAACTTAAAACGACTCTCAAAACGACTATTATGGAGAGAATTAGTACTGGTTATAATAGCTTTGATACCATGTAGAAAACCTAGGACCTGTAACCTGTAACCAGTAACTTGAGAGAGAAGAGAAGATGGAAGAATTGATTGTAATGCTTGAATTATTTAATTGATAGGTAAGCCCCTCTATTTATAATAGAGGGGAAATTACAATAGAAAGAGGAACTCCTAATCAGATTAGGAATTCCTAATCATGATAGGATTCCAAGTTACAATAGGAAAAGAACTAGAACTACCAATTCAAACTGAAACTAAGACTAACAACTCACAGTAGAATTAGGACTTAACATAATTAGAAACTAGGACTCCAACTAGGACTCGGAAAATAGAAGATACACATATCAACCAAATCACTGTTCACTTGAACAGTGTCATATGAACAGTACTTCAACAAAGCTGTTAGTTTTTCAAAGTTTATATCTTTTTCTTCCAATTGCTTGATCTTTGCACTTCCCTTCAATACGAGGAATCTCCATGTATTCCACCACAACCAATAAGAACAAGAAAAAAGTCAACACAGTCTACCAACAATGGGTGAAAAATATAATTTAAGATCAGTTTCTCCACTGAATGGATGTTTCACCAAGCAGAAAAATCTCTTGATTTCTCAACAACAGATTGTTAAGAGCAAACACAAGACTTACATTGAAGTCTTGAAGGGATTTACCAGTTTGTATAATGCAAAGAAAAAGTAGCAAGATATATAAGTAACTTACCAGAAAACGATGCCAATAACATCCCAAAATCACCGGACTATGAATGAATCTGGTCAAGGTTTTGCATCCTAGAATACGAACACTGTCTTGCTTTGTGGAGTCCCAAAGTCCAAGAGTTCAATTACAACAATCAGTAGACTGAGTGCGAAGTATGCCCTATAGAACAAAATGCATACATGAGAAATATATTTGAGATAATGCCAAAGAACTACCACCTATGGCCTAGCAGCAAAAGAATGCAAACAGACCCACCTTCTGGCTACTAAAATAGATACAGTATCAAGAACTTATGGTCAAAATCTTCCCTAAATAAAGTAGTAAGAACAAAAGGAAAGAAAAAAAAAATCTTGAAAACTACCCTATAAGTCCAAATGAGGGGAATATTAAAATGACACCAAATCTGGGTCAAGCAAATGAGACTGAATTCACTTCTTGAGTTGTGTTGAGCCAGAAAAGGAACTAACAGTAGTTGAAAGTTCTAAGAAAATAGGAAATGAGACTAGTTTCATAAGAACATTAAGTCCTAAAAAAACTTATTTTTTGTTTCTTTTTTTAATTAAAAAAAATTATTCCACAACTAAATTAAAGTAAAAAATCAAGAAAGATAAGAGGGGAAAAGAAAACCATTACACTTACATCTGCTCCTTGCATATGCACAGCAGTTTATGGTATGCCTCTGTGATAATACTGATATATTTGATATGCTCAAACCTCAATTCTTTCGAGCACCTTTGTTAAAGATACTTGGCAATCTACAGCAAAGAAAAGGAGACCAAAATAACCTCCAAGTAGGATAAATTATGTTAAAAGAAGGGAGTAACTTTGGAATTCGGAGGGGTTTTTTGGCAGCATATTCACACAATTTAACAATTTTCCGTTCATTTGGAGCACCCCCCTTCTACAAAATTACACAGCAAGACATCATTATCCTGGATGTTAAAAAGACAAGTAGGACTACTCTGTTTTTAAAAACACCATGTAACAAGAAGATAGATGAGTTTATCTCAAACAAGGATACATGACAACTCTACAAACTAGATAGGAAAACACATAATTCAGATTCTTGGTCCATTTGGCCAAGCAAACACGAAGTCCTATAGAAGGTTCAACCTAGTTACTTGATTCACAATATGATCTACCTGGCTTCAACCTCTGAAATTTTCACAAGCAATAACTGCTCCCTTTCAGACGCAGCTGTTTCAACCTGTCAATTCAGAAAATATAGAATAATTTGCACTTAACTTGCCCTCAAATGAGACATACACAAAAAGAACTATAACACAGAGTTAATATTAGAAAGAAAGAATTGAATAGTTCCATCATGCTTCAGAGCTTATAGAGAGAATTGGAAAATAAAATTTCACATAGAGCTGCTATTGAGACCAAATATAATAGGCAAACATATGGCATATAATTCTTTTAATAAGAAAAAGAATACTGAGTAAACCAGTGATCGGTTGTTGCTTTAAACTACCAGTGATTTTATTAAAGAAGAGGATACAAGCAGATAAAAGCAGTTTTTCTGATAGGAATAACGATGAAAACTCGGATCATAACAATAATAATAAAATAAAATAAAAATTTATTCATGCCTAGGGAGTCTACCCCCCTGGTTTCTCTAAAATGTCACATATTGTCAAGGAATCTCTTACCCATGGCCTCCAGCCTAAAAACATTGTTAGAATCACCCTAGCTTACCCCATGAATAGAATTAAGCTTCTTCATTATTCTAGCAAAATAGAAGTTAATCATTGTTATATGGATACAGCTCCAGCCTTATTTTGGTCACATTTGCCTTGGAAAAGAGTAATGGCTATAAAGAACTCTCATCTTTTTTCAGCCTTTTCTACACCTTCAAGACTGATATTTCAAAAATCTGATCCTTCCTATATTGCCTCTGTTGAACAAAGAAAGAGAGGGAGAAGAGAAAATAGAGTTGATTTGAAATGGAGCAAAACAAAAACAGTCAATGGAAAATATTTACATAGAGGAGGTTACAACAGAGATACATGGCAACTGTAGTTTTGTACGACTACGTAAGCTGCATAATCACCACGCACAATTTTACATACATCTTGCCAAGCCAACTAAGGATTTTAATCTCGAATTGGTTCTAAAAACCTATCAAGTTTCACACATAAAACGAAATGGGTAAAGATTAGATTACGATCTTCACTCCAAAATAGCGCAAATTAGAATATGCACTGCAAGGGAATGACTAAAAAATAAAGAAGAGAAAAGAGTAAGAAGGAAGAAATTCAATTGTGGAGGCAATCAAAAAACCTGGTTGTCCCACCCACCAAAGGGGGGGAACAAAACTGCAAACCCAATTGGAAGTGGTGCCAAAACTTGTAAATCCAAAGCAAAAGTTCTCAATTAGAACGTTTTCCATGTGGGTTAACAAGAGAATTGAGAAGGATTTCTATATCGCTTCTAATAATACTCTGTTTTCCAAGTAACACAGGTGAACTTACAAGGACATGGGAGTGTCTGACACTGCTCCTGGGATCAGTAGCAGAGAAAACAATGTCGACAGGGACGAAGGTGCCAATAATTTGAGCTGCCAAACCCACATCTTTTCTGTAGCCATCGGCGATCTCCTTCGCCCCAGCACCATACTGCACATAATAAGACTTTTGGAAGGCCTCTACTAGCTCTACACTACACATTGCACCCAAGCACTCTGCCAGGATGTACATCACAGAACGGATTAGTGACACTTTATGGGCTAAGGAAAGCCCAAACGTCACTACTGGGTTAATATGCCCTCCTGTAAACACAAACATACACAACTGTTTATAATCAAATTGTAAACAACAGAAAACAGAGAAAGAAGCAAGAAAATGGATTACCCACCAGAGATGGTGGTGCAGTAAACGAGGATGAAGATCATGAAACAAAACCACATATCATAGTTATGTCATGGATCATAAGGGAAAATTTGAGCAGCGGTTATGAGGTGCTAAGCGTCGAGAAGGAAATAAAAAGAATACCAAAAAATTAAAAACAAATAAGAAAATAGTAATGAGTTCGAGTTACAGTGAAGCAGTCTTGAATGAAATGAAAATGGCGGTGGCTAGAGATGCAGGTCCAAGTGAAGTAGAGTACCTCAACGAGAAAACCTCAGCGTTTTGACGATGACAATGATGGCTTCTCCGTCTGAAATTTTTTTTGCAGTGCAGGGCTGCAGGTTTGAGCTTTGATTAGCTGAATTAGGTGAAGTGCACCAAGTGGAGCCAGACCTTTAGGGTTGGTCTTGGGCCTGTTAAAAATTCAACAAAAAAACATCAGAAAACAACCTCAACGAGTAAGCAACGAAGAGAAAAGAGGAAGAAGGAAGAAATTTAATTGAGGCGGCAATCAAAAAACCCGGTTGTCCCAAGAAGTAGCGACGAAGTAATTTCCCTTGGGACTGAAACAAGAACTTTGAACTCTGCCCCATAGGAAAGAACAGATATTATTAAATTGCAGCAGTTAAACATAGAAGAAAGCAGTGTGATGGCTGCTATAGTATGGGAGGGATTGGGGGTAGAAGAAATGCGCAGGACAAGCCTATTTTCCTGAATCAATTTCTTCCACCTTCGGTTCTGATGTTTTCAAAATTTGGACCTTCTTTCTTCTTCTGTGGTTGGGTTAACCTGGTCTCAGAAACAGGAGGAGGCTTTTGTTGGTGGATGAGAAGAACCACCTCCTCAACTTCGAAGAAGGAGTTGAAGTGACATTGATGATTGAAGCAGAAAAAGGGTTTGGTCTTCTGCAATTCGGAGGGGATAGCAGGTTGCGGCGAGTATAGAGGGAAGCGAATCTTAACAGAGTTTGCAATTTGGAGGGGAGAGCAGGTTGCGGCAAATATGCATAGCACTTACTCCTTTAGCAATTTCCAATGAGCAGTCTTCAACGAAGGTCTGGAGTGAAATGTCCAAGTTTGACTCTTGCTGTCCTACCAATTCAACTGTTGCCTGAAGAGAATTCCTCAAATGCCTGTTTAGATCACTGATAATCCCAATTTCAAAGACTACAGCTCGTGTTCTGAGTTGTCGAGCCAAAGCCTTAGCAATCTGAACAATATCAAATTTAATTTGCGGATCATGTGCAACATTTTTGTGATCCAGATGTCGAATGACAGCAGCTAGAATCAACTGCTCATTTCCAGTATGTAAGCAATCCAGAGACAACCAAAATTGGAGTAAAAATAAACAAATATTATAAGATTCAGATAAGTAAGAAATATTTGGAGGGGGAATAAGTCAGGTACAGAGATGTATAAACATGAAATGTGAGAATTTCAAATGAGAATAAAGATGTTGTTAAACCTAAAAATTTTCCATAGCAACTAAAGAGATGATTCAAAGTTACTTTATGTCTGCATAGCTTGTCTCACTTCTAATAAAACAAAATTTATTTTTGAAAAAAAGGAATGCATGAGAGAGAGAGAAATAAAACATGAAATTGATGGTTGATCTTGTCAATAAGCAGCTTCCTGCAGATCGTGAAGAATTCATATCAAAAGCCTAGTTACAAATCATCTGTAAAACTCCTACACCATCCAACTGGCAAAAAAACATCAATATCACACATCAAGTATAATGAAAAAGAAGTTTTAGTGAGAGAGAGAATAGAAAAGGCACCAAAATACCTGCAGTGTCCATAAAGTAGCACATATCAGACAGAACACAACCATAGCAAACCCTTGCCGAGGAGCCCAGTGCTTCTCATTATCAATGTAAGCGAACATTGGATCTAAAACCTGGTAAATTGTCGTAATCTCCCTGGCCAATTCTACTATTTTCGGAACACAAATTTGAGCACATATTTATGGATTTCAATCTCTTCTTTGTTGTGCAAGTAAACCAATGTATTAACCACTGTCCACTACATTAGTTTTATTATCTTTGGAGGAATGGAAAGAAAATAGTTCCCGGAGAAAAATGCATAAAGAATCAAGTATATGATACTGAAGGACAGTATCATTGTGGTAGGCTCAAGGTTTGCTTCTTTGATGTTCTTATTGATAAAATCAATAGTAAGGTGGCAGGTTGGAAGGGTAAGCTCCTCTCAGCGGGGGGCCGGGTTACCCTGCTGAAGCATGTTCTCTCTTCCGTCCCTATCCATGTCCTGGCCACGCTGGACCCTCCTAAAGCTGTGTTGCGAAGGCTGTATGGCATCTTTGCTGATTTTCTCTGGGGAACCTCGGAATGGGGGAAACGAAGGCACTAGGTCAGCTGGCAGAAAGTGTGCAGGCCGCAGGAGGAAGGGGGCCTTGGTGTTAGGTTGCTGGACGAAGTTGGGCTCTCTTTGAGGCTTAAGGGTCTCTGGCGTGTTCTGACAGAGCATTCTTTATGGAGCAGTTTTTTCAAGGCCAAGTTCTTCAAGGGCCTGCATGTGGTGCTGGTTTACCCTCATGGGGTAACTTCTAGGTCTTGGAGGAATGCGCTGGCGTTTAGGGGAATGATCTTGGAGAGATCTCGGTGGCTGGTTGGCTCTGGGAATGTCTCTTTTTGGCTGGATACTTGGTCTGGGGCGGGTCCTTTGATTGATGCAGTGGACAATGCCCTTCTGGTGGATGTTGACCTGCGGGTGAAAGATGCTGTTGGGGGGGATGGCTCTTGGAGACAAGACATCTTGGATCACATTGATGATGAGGCCATCCGGCAGGCTATTGTCCAAGGTAATGTTCACATCTCTGACAGGCCAGATGTTCTAGTGTGGGCACCGGCTAGTGATGGTCGCTTTTCTACCAAATCGGTCTGGAATGAGATCAGGACGGTGGGGCCAGTTGCTGCCTATGCAAAGTGGATATGGAACCCCTCGCTCCCAACCAAGGTGGCTTTCTTCTCTTGGCAGCTGTTGAACGGCAAGATACCTACGGAAGTTACCTTAATGTCAGTTGGGATTCCTTTCGCCTCTCATTGTTACTGATGTGGCTGCCCCCAAAGGGAAACTACTGATCATTGCCTAATAGGTGGTGTTACAGCGGCTAAGGTGTGGAGGTTCTTCTCTCGCCTATTTGACTTGGTGCCTCACCCAGGGCAGGATGTTAGGGGTCGGCTAGTGCTATGGCATGGGTTGGCGAGCTACAGGTGCATCAGTGATTACATTGTGGGGCTCTTGCCGACTTTGATTGTGTGGGAGCTATGGAAAGAAAGAAACAACAGGAGGCATGGGGAGACTAGGCGTACTGCTGCCACTATCATTGATCGTGTTAGAAGGTGGGTGAAAGAGCTCCCAATCCCCTCACAAGTGGGCAAACGCAGATCTACAAGGGATGGGCTGATCTAGCAGTGGTTCGAGTTAGTAGTTCCGCCGGCCAAGGCCTCTCGGCCTATCCCTGTTTTTTGGTGCCCCCCTTCTGTTGCTGTCAAGCTAAATGTTGATAGAGCCTGTCGGGGCAATCCAGGGGTCAGGGGAGGAGGGGGAGTCATCCGGAATAATGAGGGAGAAGTGCTGGCAGCTTTTTCTAACAGCTATGGGATGTGTACTATTGCTATTGCAAAGCTGAGGGCTCTGAGGGATGGCCTCCGCTTATGCCACGATCGGGGATACGTAGATGTGCTTGTTCACTCGGACTCAGAGACCACTGTTACACAGATAAACCATAAGAAGTGTAACCGGTGGCAGGGGTGGTACTGGTTTGATGAGATCCTCCAGGTGATGGCAGCGACTAGGGCGACAGTGACATTTGCTTTCAGGGAGAGCAACAGGGGGCCGATCGGCCGGCCAAGCAAGCTTCAGGCTTCGCAATGCTCCATTACCTTTCAGCCGGATAATTTGCCGCCAGGCGGCTTTCGATGTATAGTGAGGGAGGATAGAGAGGGCCCGCCGGTCCTTAGAGCTTAGGACATGGCATGTTCTTGTAAGCTGTATAGCTTTGGGTTGGGGTAAGGCGGGACGTCCCCCCCTGTATTCGTTATTCTTTTTTGGCTTAATAAAATCTAGGGGCTGGCCCGGGTCCCAGAGAAGTTCGAGATAAAAAAAAAAAATGATATTGAAGGACATCATTTTTTTAGTTAAACATGTGGGGTTGCTCATTATTACTGAGTCAATAGAGTGCAATCTTTTTTTTCACGTCTTGGCCTGAGGTACCTCAGGCTGAGATCACTACCAACACCAACACCACCCCTTGCTTCACATCTAACTACTTCATCAACCCAATTCTGATCTGGCTCCCCCCTTTCACCATCATCTACAAGTTTATATCTGGTTCGTAGTTATCCAATGTGGCATGCACAATCTACGCAAATTATAAATCCTTAAATCAAAAGAAATTCATGATTGAGGAACCCAATTAAACTTAAAATAGCAAAATTTTGACATGTTCAAACAGAAGCTTAAATTGAAAGTATATTCACAACTAGAGACTTGATTATCAGACTCGCATATATACATGAATGCGCATGCTTTAATCATAACTTGCTACGGGTTTACAAACTGTTGATTCTATATAACTACTATTACATGTGTCAGCGTCAAACGCAGATAATGTTAGATGGATACATATCAAACTCAATGATCTCCTAGAACTAAATGCAGTCTGCAGACACATCCATCAATGCAGATTCATCAGCAAATAAGGCTTGTTTCATTGGGAATAAGTCTAGGGTTGGGTTACATACATGTTGGGCCTTTGATCCCATGATTTTCTATGTATTAGGCCGCTTTAATGAGCCTAAACTAGGGGTACATAGGTTGCATACGGGCTTAGTCCATACTTAGTTTTTATTTTGTGTTTTTAATTGAACCGGGTTAAACTGGTTGCATCCAATTGGTTCAATTGGTCTAATTTAAGTGAAGTGATCCTATTGGCTAAGAGGATCTTATATCCTATTGGCTAGTAGGGAATCTTCTTTGTTTAAGTAGTTTAAGTTGTTTTTAAGTCATTAGGAATCTATTTTGGGTCTATTTCAGTTTCCTAGTCAGTTTAAGTTAGCTAATAGGTTAAGGATTGGGTTAGGCCATTCCTTTTTAGTGTCTAAGTCTAATTTTGAGTCTTTTATATAAAGTTCTAAGGGGGCCAAGTATTGAACACGAATTTTGATTAATAAAACTCAGCTTTATGCTTGCTGCCTTTGTTGCTGCCTTTGCTCCATCGTGAGTGTGCCTTGTGAGTAATATCAAGGTTGCCTTGTGTGTAATATCAAGGTGAAGGGATTGGTGGACTCCGATCGACTCCTTGCATCTTGTAGATCGGGAGGTCTTTTCTTCAATTCAAGCTTCTTCAAGCTGCTGCCTTATATCTGCATTACAGTAAGTATCTTGCTGCCCTTTCCTCCCTCTTACACAAACCTGATCTATACTCTTCTTCCATCACCATTAAACCTCACTAAAACCTCCATTAAACCTGCAATTTAATTCTGCCCCTACAGCAGAATTTGAAATCTTATCCAAACCCTAGCCTCTTTACATCATTAGAACCCCCTAAGCCTGCTTATTAAAATCCTGTAAGCCTTTTTCCTAGATTCTGCCCCTAGACCCTAGATCCCACAAACAGCCTATTTTCATAAGGCATCCTACCCAAAACCCTAGATTTCCAACTTCATCCAAATCAAACCAAACTTACATTAATAGACTCCTAAAAATCTGCACATCATTACCAAATAAAACCCTAGCTCGAAACCCTAACCATAACCCTAATTCTGCCCTAATTAGCCTAAGCTGTCCCAATCAGCCTGCCTTGTTAAGTGATCCTATTACCCTGGCTCCAAGTGGGATTACTCCTACCTAGGACTACATTACCCATACTATATCAAACGTGCATCAATATGAGTAAACATGTCCAAAATCTAACAAGAGTGTGAAGTCTTGGAATGCCAGCCCTAGAAACAAGATATGAGCTACACCTAAACCTATTTCAGAAGAAACTACTCTTGTTGTGGAAAGTATCCACCACAGCCCCTAATCATTCCTCTATTAAAACATTTCCACATTGTTGCTTATAACTTTAACAAGTTTTCCTTGTGCAGCTACTAGCTCCAAAGCTCAATTTCTTCGTCTTGTGCCAGGAAACAAGTCATAAAACACTGGGTCCAATTGCCAACACATACTAAAGCATTACAAAACCACTCACCTCACCAAAACCATCAAGAACATGTGAAAAATCTGCCATAAACCACACCTGAAATGTGAAAAATCAATTTGACTCAAAGAATGGAAGAAAAAGAAAAATAAATATGTGCATCTATAAGTGCAGAATGCATATCAAGCTGTTAGTTTTTCAAAGTTTATATCTTTTTCTTCCAATTGCTTGATCTTTGCACTTCCCTTCAATACGAGGAATCTCCATGTATTTCACCAATACCAATAAGAACAAGAAAAAAATCAACACAGTCTACCAACAATGGGTGAAAAATATAATTTAAGATCAGTTTCTCCACTGAATGGATGTTTCACGAAGCAGAAAAATCTTTTGATTTCTCAACAACAGATTGTTAACAGCAAACACAAGACTTACATTGAAGTCTTGAAGGGATTTACCAGTTTGTATAATGCAAAGAAAAAGTAGCAAGATATATACGTAACTTACTAGAAAACGATGCGGTCCTTAGAGTATAATCCCAATGGTGACTACATTTTAAGGGCAGCCTAGACTCGCTCTTGTTCTTGAGAGCTGATTTGCTTTTGGGCTGGTGTAAGGCAGGACGTCCCCCCCTGTATTCTTTATTCTTTTTTTACTTAATAAAATTTAGGGGCTGACCCGGGTCCCAGAGAAGTTTAGGTTATTAAAAAAAAAAAAAAAAACCTTAACAGAAAACGATGCCAATTACATCCCAAAATCACCTGACTATGAATGAATCTGGTCAAGGTTTTGCATCTTAGAATACGAATACTGTCTTGCTTTGTGGAGTCCCAAAGTCCAAGAGTTCAATTACAACAATCAGTAGACTGAGAGCGAAGTATGCCCTATACAACAAAATACTTACACGAGAAATATATTTGAGATAATGCCAAAGAACTACCACCTATGGCCTAGCAGCAAAAGAATGCAAACAGACCCACCTTCCGCCTACTAAAATAGATACAGTATCAAGAACTTATGGACAAAATCTTCCCTAAATAAAGTAGTAAGAACAAAAAGGAAAGCAAAAAAAAATCTTGAAAACTACTCTATAAGTCCAAATGAGGGGAATATTTAAATGACACCAAATCTGGGACAAGCAAATAAGACTGAATTCACTTCTTGAGTTGCCTTGAGCCAGAAACGGGACTAACAATAGTTGAAAGTTCTAAGAAAATAGGAAATGAGACTAGTTTTATAAGAACATTAAGTCCCAAATAAACTTATTTTCTTTTTCTTTTTTTAATTAATAAAAATTATTCCACAACTAAATTAAAGTAAAAAAAAAAGAAAGATAAGAGGGGAAAAGAAAACCATTACACTTACATCTGCTCCTTGCATATGCACAGCAGTTTATGGTATGCCTCTGTGATAATACTGATATATTTGATATGCTCAAACCTCAATTCTTTCGAGCACCTTTGTTAAAGATACTTGGCAATCTACAGCGAAGAAAAGGAGACCAAAATAACCTCCAAGTAGGTTAAATTATGTTAAAAGAAGGGAGTAACTTTGGAATTCGGAGGGGGTTTTTGGCAGCATATTCACACAATTTAACAATTTTCCGTTCATTTGGAGCACCCTTCTACAAAATTACACAGCAACACATCATTATCCTGGATGTTAAAAAGAGTAGGACTACTCTGTTTTTATAAACACCATGTAACAAGAAGATAGATGAGTTTATCTCAAGCAAGGATAAATGACAACCCTACAAACTAGATAGGAAAACACATCTGTATATGTACTCTCTCTCTTATCTGGGAAAGTCAGTGTTTCTATCACAAAATCATGTGGTACCTTTCAATTTTGAAGAGCTCAGAAGGAACCTTCCTCAGCCACTTACCTGCAGATATTTCAACCTTGCCTCAGCTACCACCTCTGTTAGATTAATCATTCTACATCAAAGGAAAAGGAAAGTAAAAATATAAGAGGAAAGAGAGATTCCTTTTTCCTTTGTAAAAGGATGTCAGAATCACTTTTATGTCTTGCATTAATTCAGATTCTTGGTCCATTTGGCCAACCAAACACGAAGTCCTATAGAAGGTTCAACCTAGTTACTTGAATCACAAGATGATCTACCTGGCTTCAACCTCTGAAATTTTCACAAGCAATAACTGCTCCCTTTCAGACGCAGCTGTTTCAACCTGTCAATTCTGAAAATATAGAACAATTTGCACTTAACTTGCCCTCAGATGAGACATACACAAAAAGAACTATAACACAGAATTAATATTAGAAAGAAAGAATTGAACAGTTCCATCATGCTTCAGAGCTTATAGAGAGAATTGGAAAATAAAATTTCACATAGAGCTGCTATTGAGACCTAATAAAATAGGCAAACATATGGCATATAATTCTTTTAATAAGAAAAAGAATACTGAGTAAACCAGTGATCGGTTGTTGCTTTAAAGTACTAGTGAGTTTATTAAAGAGGAGGATACAAGCTGATAAAAGCAGTTTTTCTGACAGGAATAACGATGAAAACTCGGATCATAACAATATTAATAAAAAAAAAATCCATCCATGCCTAGGGAGTCTACCCCCCTTGTTTCTCTAAAATGTCACATATTGTCAAGGAATCTTTTACCCATGGCCTCCAGCCTAAAAACATTAGAATCACCCTAGCTTACCACATGAATAGAATTAAGCTTCTTCTTTATCCTAGAAAAATAGAAGTTAATCATTGTTATATGGACACAGCTCCAGCCTTATTTTGGTCACATTTGCCTTGGAAAAGAGTAATGGCTATAAAGAACTCCCATCTTTTTTGAGCCCTTTCTACACCTTCAAGACTGATATTTCAAAAATCTGATCCTTCCTATATTGCCTCTGATGAACAAAGAAAGAGAGGGGAAAGAGAGAAGAGAAAATAGAGTTGATTTTAAAGGGAGCAAAACAAAAACAGTCAATGGAAAATATTTATATAGAGGAGGTGACAACAGAGATACATGCCAACTGTAGTTTCGTATGACTACGTAAGCTGCATAATCACCACGCACAATTTTACATACATCTTATTCTTACCAGACCAACTAAGGATTTTAATATCGAATTGGTTCTCACATATAACGAAATGCGTAAAGATTAGATTACGATCTTCACTCCAAAATAGCGCAAATTAGAATATGCACTGCAAGGGAATGACTAAAAAATAAAGAAGAGAAAAGAGTAAGAAGGAAGAAATTCAATTGTGGAGGCGATCAAAAAACCTGGTTGTCCTACCCACCAAAGGGGGGGAACAAAATTGCAAACCCAATTGGAAGTGGTGCCAAAACCTGTAAATCCAAAGCAAAAGTTCTCAATTAGAACGTTTTCCATGTGGGTTAACAAGAGAATTGAGAATGATTTTTATATCGCTTCTAATAATACTCTGTTTTCCAAGTAAAACAGGTGAACGTACAAGGACATGGGAGTCTCTGACACTGCTCTAGGGATCAGTAGCAGAGAAAACAATGTAGACAAGGACGAAGGTGTCAATAATTTGAGCTGCCAAACCCACACCTTTTCCGTAGCCATCAGCGATCTCCTTCGCCCCACCACCATACTGCACATAGTAAGACTTTTGGAAGGCCTCTACTAGCTCTACACCACACATTGCACCCAAGCATTCTGCCTCGATGTACATCACAGCACGGATTAGTGACACTTTATGGGGTAAGAAAAGCCCAAACGTCACTACTGGGTTAATATGCCCTCCTGTAAACACAAACATACACAACTGTTTATAATCAAATTGTAAACAACAGAAAACAGAGAAAGAAGCAAGAAAATGGATTACCCACCAGAGATGGCGGTGCAGAAAACGAGGATGAAGATCATGAAACAAAACCAAATATCATAGTTATGTCCTAGATGATAAGGGAAAATTTGAGCAGCGCTTATGAGGTGCCAAGTGTCGAGAAGGAAATAAAAAGAATACCAAAAAAATAAAAAACAAATAAGAAAATAGTGATGAGTTCGAGTTACAGTGAAGCAGTCTTGAATGAAATGAAAATGGCGGTGGCTAGAGATGCAGTTCCGAGAGAGGTAGAGTACCTCAACGAGAAAACCTCAGCGTTTCGACGATGACGATGATGGCTTCTCCGTCTGAAATTTTTTTTGCAATGCAGGGCTGCAGGTTTGAGCTATGATTGGTTGAATTAGGTGAAGTGCACCAGGTGGAGCCAGACCTTTAGGGTTGGTCTTGGGCCTGTTAAAAATTCAACAAAAAAACAACAGAAAACAACCTCAACGAGTAAGCAATGTAGAGAAAAGAGGAAGAAGGAAGAAGTTTAATTGAGGCGGCAATCAAAAAACCCGGTTGTCCCAAGTAGTAGCGACAAAGTAATTTCCCTTGGGACTGAAACAAGAACTTTGAACTCTGCATCATAGGAAAGAACAGAGATTATTAAATTGCAAGCAGTTAAACATAGAAGAAAGCACTGTGATGGCTGCTATAGTAAGGGAGGGATTGAGGGTAGAAGAAGATGCGAAGGACAGGCCTGTTTTCCTGAATCAATTTCTTCTACCTTCGGTTCTGATGTTTTCAAAATTTGGAACTTCTTTCTTCTTCTATGGTTGGGTTAACCTGGTCTCGGAAACAGGAGGAGGGCTTTTGTTGGTGGATGAGAAGAACCACCTCCTCAACTTCGAAGGAGTTGAAGTGACACTGATGATGGAAGCAGAAAAAGGGTTTGGTCTTCTGCAATTTGGAGGGGATAGTAGCTTGCGGCGAGTATAGAGGGAAGCGAATCTTAACAGAGTTTGCAATTCGGAGGGGAGAGCAGGTTGCGGCGAATATGCATAGCACTTACTCCTTTAGCAATTTCCAATAAGCAGTCTTCAACAAAGGTTTGGAGTGAAATGTTCAAGTTTGACTCTTGCTGTCCTACCAATTCAACTGTTGCCTGAAGAGACTTCCTCAAATGCCTGTTTAGATCACTGATAATCCCAATTTCAGAGACTACGGTTCGTGTTCTGAGTTGTCGAGCCAAAGCGTTAGCAATCTGAACAATATCAGATTTAATTTGCGGATCATGTGCAACATTTTTGTGATCCAGATGTCGAATGACAGCAGCTAGAATCAACTGCTCATTTCTTGTATGTAAGCAATGCAGAGACAACCAAAATTGGAGTAAAAATAAACAAATATTATAAGATTCAGATAAGGAAGAAATATTTGGAGGGGGAATAAGTTCGGTACAGAGATGTATAAACATGAAATGTGAGAATATCAAATGAGAATAAAGATGTCGTTAAACCTAAAAATCAATGCTTAGAAACTAGAATATAAGACT